>NC_084487.1:73434985-74838485 GCF_030035675.1 Rhineura floridana | reverse complement strand
TTCAAGGGCAGCACGTGTAAAATACATTGCAGTAATCCAGACTGCACATTCACTAGAGCCTGAATCACTGGCTGCATTACCTCTCACCAGGAGAGGTTACCACTGGCACACAAGCCTAAACTGATAAAAGGTGCTTCATGCTACCACTTGGGTTAAAAACTAATAGCTCTTCCAGATTATGAACCTGGTCCTTCAAGGGGTTTGCAGTGCAAACAGACCTGGTCTTTCAGCACAGCAACTCCATCTTGCCGCCCTGGGCTCCTACTGGGAGAAAAGGCGGGGTATAAATAAATAATAAATTAGTAGAACTTTCTTGATATTATTTACTGTTCGTGTGTAATATATTTTGGGGCAGGATTGGACACGGCTAGTAAATTCAGTTTCATTTATGCTGATTCAGGTGAAGCAGAATGAGGCTCTATGTCAGTATGTAACAAATATTTGGTGTCAGTTGATTCCCTGCCTCCAGCAGATAAAATCCCTGTAACCCCCAGCTTCAGCTTCAGTCTAGCAAATAGCACTATTATTTCATCTCCATATCTCAATTGCTAGATGTCATTATAAAATAAAGTGCAGGGGACAGCCTGTGGTACATCTTTTCCAGGAATGGGACCTGTTCTGCCATCATTCAGCCCATGTCCAGCCCCTAATTTCACTATGAGGTGAGAACATAGGAGGGAGGTGACCCATGGCCCCATCCCCCCAAATGAACTACAGCCATTTCCTATTGCCACAGCCACAACTCCTTCCCCAGACCTCTTGCCTCTAGTCTAGCAATGGAGTCAAGGGGAGGGGTTGACATTTGGGCCTCTAGTTGCTGACACTGAGTCTAGTTTGCCTCACAAATACTTGCAGTTTCTGCCAAGGGGTAGACCCTATGACACAAACACCAGAGTAAGAAGAAATTAGACCAGAGAAGGACAGCAGTCATAAATTGGAAGAGGATTTGATTGTCATTACCAGCAACCACTGTTTTTTGTTAATGAAGCAGGTCAGCATGATCATTGCAAGAACAAGGCATTACTTCCCAGTAATGAAGAATGCAATAGTTGTTTTTCAATTCACATTTCTTTTTTTGCATACATAATCACATAATAGCTATTTTGAAATGAAAAATGGCAGGCATGCATATGTGAATATGCAAATTTCATTATTTTATTTACTTCATCTTTACTACTTAATCCTTGTTTACATAGGCTTTTAAAATGCTAATGATTTTAACATCAGGCAACAAAGCTTGAACAACTAAACTGGGAACAGAAGATGGGGACATTTTTGTTTAACGCTACCAGTGATCTTATTTTTAATATTCCACGCAATGCTCATATTTAAAAGAAGTCTGTATTTGGATCCTCTACATACATGGATCATATTCAAAGGTGCTGATATGCAGAATATTGTGTGAAGATATATAATATACAAGGTGAGATATATAATACACATATGCCACAGAATCCCCATGTAAGGTGAGGTTCTGGAAACAGCTCCAGCATTTGTCAGGATTTTCTCTAACTAAGGTATGGACATTATGCTTCTCACTTTACATTATAGATGCCTTCAAACATGGTGCCTTGCCAGAACACACCCTTGTCTTCAAAATGCAATGCAGGAAACAGACCTTGATCAGTCAGTGAAAGGCAATGCTCCCTGTTGTGACACCATTAGCCCTCTTCATTTGGGTAATTGTAGAATGGTCAAAAGCTCCATTTTTCACACTCCAGGCTTAAATGGAAAATGAAAATCTCAAAGGCTCCCAAGCTAAAGTAATATCTATTTTAAATAAATCAATTTGATTTAAAAAAAAAACAAAGGGGAGGAAAGAATAAATTCTGGTGATGGAGAAGAAAAAAGTACTGAATGGATTTGGGAAAGCAGAAGGAAATAAAAGGTTGTTGTTGGACTACAACCCCCATCATCCCCAGCCAGCTTAGCTAGTGGTCCACGAACCTGCCTGGATAGCACACTCTTCCTCAGAGGCCCTTTTCGGTTTGGAGGTGAGGCAGGTGGTATCTGGAGACAGGGCCTTTTCAGTGATGGAACCCCAAGTGTGGAATGCTCTCTTTGGGGAAACATGCCTGATAATCAGTCTGCCATCTTTTCATTTCCAAGTGAAAATGTTTTACTTGCCCAACTCCTTAAAATTTGGTTTCAGTGCTGTTAGCTGCTCATTGGTTTGCTTACTGTTTTCATTGATTTGTATGTAAACCACTCTGAGAGCCTTTGTGAGCCAAAGAAGAGGATATAAATGCCTAAAATAAATAAAATTAAAACTAAAAACAAAGAGAAAACAAAAGTCATTGTGTTTATCCACCGCTATAAAGGGGTATATGGATAGACCAACCCCCAAATTTTAACCTCATGCAGGCTTGTTGTGAGGCAGAGATCTGGGGACTTACTGAAAAAGAGCAACTGGAATCTGTAAAAATAAAGTTTTAGGATTTTGTTAGGAGTGCCATCAGGCCTTCTTGCTACTTCTTTTGGAGAAAGTAGTTGGTTTTATGCCTGTCAAGATGCAAACTGGAGCAAGTGCTGGATTATGACCAGATCAGCTGCAGACACCACTGTGAAACTGGAAAGGAATTTTGATACTGATTTTCAATCCATGAGAAGTTAGTCTTTGGAGCAGGTTTGTCAATTTGTTAAAGACAGGTTGAGGGAGAAAGATGTGCTTAAGGATGATGGAGAATATTTAGATGTCATTATACTTGCCCTGCCTGCATTATTTTAAGGATACCCATGCCTTGCAGTATTATCATTTGTGATTTACCATTAAGGCTGCAATCTTATACACACTTACTAGGATGTAAGCCTCATTGAGCACACTGGGACATACTTTTGAGTGAAATGCAGAGGATTCTACAGTAGTAGCCCTTGGCCCTTAGGTTTAAAACCAATGTCCTAACAATATTTCAAGGAATGATATGTCTCCGAATCTGTGAAGCCAGAGCAGTTGAAGAAGATTTGCATTAACGTATTTTACTGTGATATCCATGAGGAAACCATGGGAAAAAGAATTGTGAATCAGCCAGTACGTCTGTTATTCATGATGCATCTACTAAAAGAGATGTGCAGAACTGAGAATAGGATTGAACTAATGCAATAAATTTTAAGTATCTTCTAATGCAGTGGTTCCCAACATTTATGAGTACAGGACCCCTTTATAAACTCGGCCCCCAGGTTGGGAACCACTGCTCTAATGTGTTTATATATGGCTGTCCTTCAGCTGCACCTTCATAAAACAGGCCTATGCTTTTATAGGGATGCAGTCGTTGCTAACTTGTTGGAAGTGGATTTTAAATTATTGTTCTGGATTTTAAATTGAAACTTTCTGAGTTTTTTTTTTATTAGATGACCAAATTTTTGGTTAAACAGCAATGTTTTGATTCTGATTACAGTAGAAGCTGATCACTTCTGAAGACAGAACACATATTTCTACTACAAGAGAGAATATGATTGGTATATCATGAGCAAGTGTCTGCCACCATCATTCTATAAATGAAGGAACCTTGTAACACTCTGATGGTTCATGATACACACCAATTTGTTGAGCCTACGAGCTAATGGTAATGCAACATATTGTGCACAGTTTTCCCCACAGAATCTTAAAACACATGGTCACAAAAGGTGACGCCCTTGAAGAGGAGCAAATAAAAAAGCTTTCAGCAAAGTACTTAACTTTAACATGCCTTTTCCTCCGATAACAAATTTAATCCAGCCACAACAAATGTACTGATTAAATATCATGAAAACAAAATACAATACGAGAAGGTAAGGTTCCCTGTAACTGGAAAAAAAAGATAGCTTTTAAATGGGGAGCTGCTAAACCTTCAAATGTCTTTCCTGTGTATGCTCCATATCGGCTTGCACATCAACAGAAGGCATTGGTTTGGATCCACAATTCACCTTCTGCAAACAGAAAGGCACCTTCTGTTTATGAATTTTTGATCCAGCAACAGGATCCCACTGCCAGAGAGGAGACAACTTTTGCTGATTTTCTCCCTCCTGCAGTGCCACCCTGCCACACTGTTCTGAATGGTCCATCAGCCCTCTGTAGAAAAAATTTGGAGGGCACAAGTGGTTGAAGGGGGAATCAGAAAACTTTTGTACCTCTCATCCATCAACAGGAGCAGAGTTCATAATCTGCATCAAAACCAAAGTTCAAGATTTGTTTTTATTTTTTTAAACTCTGATTCACATATTAATGACCTACTGAATGCCAAAATCTCATTACCTCATAGAAGTCAGGAATCCAAACTACAGAATAAACCAACACCACCCACCACATCTGGATTGTCATATGTCATATAATATTTCCTTATGAAAGCTTACAGTCTTTTCTCACTTTCAAATTTTATAATCACCCATTATACTGATAAAACTATATAGTGAGCAGATTTCACATTGCTCTAATTCTTTATCAGCTTAAAATAAGATCATTCTTAATTGGTGACAAATATAAATAAACTTCCTGTGGACAAATAAAATAAAATTGAAACAGGAGCTAGTGGAAAAGAGTGGAACTGATTAGAAAGATAGTTTCCAATATCTAAGGCTTGTTATTTTGCCATGTTAAGTGGATCAGCAATGACAGACTTTTTCCTCTGTTGCAAATGTGGGGGATTTTTGGCCTGCCAGACATTGCAGAACAACTCCCAGCAGCCCCAGCAAGAATTGCCAATGGCCAGGGATCATGGGAGTTGTAATTCAGCAACAGCTGGAGGGCCAAAGGATCCCCACACCTGCTCTCTTGTCTCTCCAGTGGGTACACAAACAGCTTCACACTCATCTTGAACTTACTGCACATCTAATTCAACTAGTATCCCTAACACAACTGCCAGAAGCATTGCTATATTCCTGTTACTATAAGAAAATTTTGTGTATTCAGCCCATTGCTCATGTTACCTTAAGATGGCATAAGTAAAGTCTCAGCAGCCACAACAAAATGACTATCTTGCTTCAGATAGGTAGAAATAATCTTTTAACTTTTGGAGGGGGCAACAGGCTAAGGAAGCTTTTGTCAACCTGGTGCCCTCCAAACGTTTTGGACTACAACACCCATAAGCTTCAGCCAGAATGTGCTGGTTGGGCTGACAGGAGTTGTAGTCCAAAACATCTAGAGGATACCAGGTTGGTGAAGGCTAGGGAAGGGAGTCAATTTTATGAAGCATTGCATGGAACTGCGGATTTAGTTCTAACATACATGAGACTGAGTGGATTAGCTCTATATGTTTCTGTGTATGAGTTATCCATCACAAATCAAACACTAGAGACAATTTTCATATTACCTGAAATCACTTCAAAATCACTTCACTGAAATCACATTATTTTTTCAAACAAGGCACCCATTCAGATGTCCAGTTGGAAATTATCAAGTAATGAAACGTCAGTCAAAAGAGGGCTGTGGATATACCACTACTGATCCAAGGACCAAGTGAGTCTTCCGGATTTCCATCCGGAATTCTGAATCCATCTCATTTGACAGTCATCTAATTCATCAGATGGATCGGGCTAGTACAGATGAAGGAGAGAATGTTAACCTAGAAAGTTCAGCACTACCAAATTTTCTACTCACTTGACTGTAGAAGACAAACTATTTATACTCTCTGATATAGAAAGAGGAGCTTCTACAAAAGATATTAAACTAATTGCAGACCTTAATTCCACCAACTGACTATGGCCTCTTGCAGTTATGGATTTGGGTGGTCTACAAATTCCATCTGGAGGGAGGCTGTTGGGGACTGATAATGTGCTTGCGAGGCAAGCAACTGGGGAGACCATTGGGGGCCCCTATTGTAGTGGTCTGGGGGAAAGGGAGGTATGGTGTGAGAGGAGAGGCAAGTCAGGTAAGGGATACACGACACAGACAGTTGGTGGCTGTGCCTTATATCAGCCTCTCTGTTGTGGTTGTCCTATTAGCCAGCCCTCAGGCTGCGGGTGCTGCTACTGAATGCGAAGTTGGTTTCATATAATGATCTCTCTCATCCACGATTTGATTATGTATTACTGAGACCTGGGTGGGTGAACAGGATGGGGTTAGCCTCACTCAGTTGTGCACTCAGTTGTGTCCACCTGGGTACTTGGTGCAGCATCAAGGCAGGTTCGAGGGTCGGGGAGGAGGAGTTGCTATGATATAGGAATTCCATCTCTCCAGGTTTCCTGTCTGCTTCAGTGGGGATCTAGAGTATCTCTGCCTGGTATTGGGCAGGAGGGACAGGTTAGGTATTCTGCTGGTTTACTGCTCACCTTGCCTCCTAGTAGTCTCCCTGCCTGAGCTGACAGAGCTGGTCACGGGGTGGTGGTGGTGCTGAGGACTCCCAGACTCTTGGTTCTCGAAGACTTAATATCCATGCTAAGGCCACTGGCTCTGGGGCAGCTCAGGACTTCATGGCCACCATGACAACCATGGGGCTGTCCCAACATATTACCGGCCTAATGCATGTGGCTGGCCACACTCTGGATCTGGTTTTCTTGACTGGGCAGAAAGAGGGTGATCTGAGGGTGGGAGATATTAACATCCGTCCTTTGTCATGGTTAGATCAGCTGCTGTTGAAATTCTCAGCAACTTTTCATCTCTGCAGAGGTGGGGGAGCCATTAGGATGGTCGGCTCCCGGAGGCTGCTGGGAATTTTTTCATCTAATATGACTAGCACTCCTGTTGAAGTCCTAGCTGATCTGTGGAAAGCCCAGATGGCCTGGGCTGTTGACATGATCCCTCTTGAGCACTGTCTCTCACTTGATAGAGCCCATTTGACTCCTTGGTACATACCAGAGCTTAGGGTAATGCAACAGGGAGCTGGCTTGAACGCAAGTGGAGGAAAACTGCAGGTGAACTCAGTCAACCACAAGTAATGCCCATTATTGAGCCTACTCAGTGGAAGTGAAGGCAGTGAAGAAGACAAACTTTGCTGTTTCCATTGCATCCTCACTGTGTCACCTAACAGAGCTCTCCGGGTCGTGTGGGGCCTTTTACAGTCTAGCCCAAAGGAGGTAGGGGAACCTACAGTGGCCTGCTGTGACTTGTTTGCAAAATACTTTGAGGGTAAAATCACTTGCATCTACTGGGATCTTGACTCTATTGTTAAAGCAGATTAATCACAAGGGGTGTCCAGAGCTGTCTAGTCTTGGTGTGATGGATGTGTTTCAGTTGATAGGACATGGACAAGACACTTAGCTCAGTTTGGGTGACCATTTGCGCTCTTGACCTTTGCCCTTCATGCTTGATAAAAGCTAGCAAGGAAGAGATGGCTGGCTGGGCCAGGGAGGTGATTAATGCCTCCTTACAAAAGGAGGTGGTTCCCTCCTGCCAAAAAGAGGGGCTGCTAAGACAATTCCTTAAGAAACCCTCCCTGAATCTGGAGGATCTAAATAATTATTTATCGCCAATGTTCCATTCTTGGGCAAGGTTCTGGAGAATGTGGTTGGAGGCCAGATCCAGCTCTCTTGGATGAAACCAATTTTCTAGATCCATTTCAATCAGGGTTCAGATCCAGTTTATGAGAGCCAGTGTTGTGTAGTGGTTATGGTGCTGGACTACGACCTGGGAGACCAGGGTTTGAATCCCCACACAGCCATGAAGCTCACTGGGTGACTTTGGGCCAGTCACTGCCTCTTAGCCTCAGAGGAAGGCAATGGTAAAACCACCTCTGAATACCGTTTACCATGAAAACCCTATTCATAGGGTCGCCATAAGTCGGGATCGACTTGAAGGCAGTCTATTTCCATTTCCATTCAGACCCCGTTTTGGCACAGAAATTGCCCTGGTCACCCTGTATGATGACCAATATCAATACAGAGATGGGGGAATGTGTCCATATTAATCCTCCTTGGTCTCTCAGTGGCTTTTGATACCATTGACCATGGTATTCTCCTGGAGTGGCTGTCCGAGTTGGTGGTGGATGGCACTGCTTTGCAGTGGTTCCAGTCCTACTTGGATGGTCACTCTTGTAGGGTGATGCTTGGAGGGTAACATTCAGCCCCTCCAATGTGGAGTTCCACAGGGTTCAATTTCCCATGTATTTAACATCTACATGAAACCACTGAGTGGGGTCATCCGGAGATTTGAAGTAAGTTGTCAGCAATATGCTGATGACACACAGCTCTATCTCTACTTTACATCTCTAGGGGCGGCAGTAGATGTGCTAGAATGATGTGTTGCCTCAGTAATGGACTGGATGAGAGCCAATAAACTGAAACTGAATCCAGACAAGACTAAGGCACTGTTAGTGGGTGGTTCCCTAGATTGGATGGAGTAGTTGTGGCCTGCTCTTGATGGGTTACACTCCCTCTGAAGGAGCAGATACAGTACATAGCTTGGAAGTACTTTTGGATCCAGTACTGTCACTTCAGGTTCAGGTGGCCTCAGTGGTGTGGAGTGCCTTCTCTCAGCTTCAGCTGGTGACCCAGCTATGACTGTATCTGGACAGGGATAGCCTGACATCTGTTGTCTATGCTGTGGTAATCTGTAAATTAGATTACTGCAGTTCATTATATGTGGGGCTGTAGAAACTGCAGCTGGTGCAGAACTCAGCAGCCAGACTGCTCACTGGAACAAGATGGTTTAAGCACATAACACCAATTCTTGCACAACTGCATTGGCTACCAATTAGTTTCTGGGCTCATTTCAAATTGCTAGTTTTGACCTATAAAGCCTTATATGGCTCAGAACCCCAGTACCTCAAGGACTGCCTCTCCCAAATGTACCAACCTGGACCCTGCGCTTGGCATCGGAGGCCTTTCTTTGTGTGACCCCTCTGAAGGAGGTGCGGAGAGTAGCAACCTGAGAATGGACCTCAGTGGTGGCCTCCCGTTTGTGGAACACTCCAGGGAGGTATGCCTGGTTCCATAATTATCCATCTTTAGGGGGCAGGCAAAAACATTTCTCTTCTCCCAGGCATTTGGTTCTTAACTTTGGAGGGTTTCTGTGAGTAGCCTTCCTAAGAAGGCTTGCTCTACCAGCTTATATACTGTTTTTTAAAACTGTGTGTGTGCATGCACACATGCTTTGAATGAACATAATTGTGTAGAAAAGTGACTAACAAATTTAATTAATAAAATACACACTTGCACATGTGAATCAACCTTGGTATAGCTACTGTTCAGGGATTTGTGCACAAGAAAAAAAATATTTACTGAATCCTGCCCACTCAGCCCGGATTGTCTAGTTAAGACTAGCTGAGTTATCACCTCAGCTCCAGAAGACTTGAGGGCTTTTTTCTTAGTTGGACACCAGCGGTGTCACTAGGGGGGTGCGGGGGTGTGGACCACACCGGGTGACACCATCAGAGGGGGTGACACCCAAAGCCGCCCCTAGGCACCTATCTCTATCTTCAGCCCTGCAGCGGCCATCTCGCCAGCCACTTCCCTCTAGGGGAATCTCCCGCTCTTCAGCTGCAGAGCGGTTTTCCCCCCCATCCTGCCTGGCATGCCCACTCATCAGCTGTGAATTTTAGGCGGGAGGTTTGAATCCCCTGCCTGCTCTTGGGCTGCGTGCCTGAGTGGCTTCCCAGGCAGGATGGGGGAAAAACCGCTCTGCAGCCAAAGATTGGGAGATTCAGACCTCCAGCCCAGGCAAGCGCTGCCTCTGTAAACCCGCTGCATGCTTCAGTGGCGTACCAAGGGGGGGTCGGGGTGCAGTCAATCGGGGTGCAAAGATGGAATAGGGTTACCAGATGTCTGACTTTTGGCTGGAGTTTCCGGTTTTGGGGTGTCCCCTCTGGGTCTCCAGCTAACTTACCTTAATCTCCGGACTCTCAGCTTCAATTAAAAACAAACAAAACTAAGTTTCTAGGTCGTCTGGTTCCCGAGATATACACCAAAATGTCAGCCCCCCCCCCCGGCGACTGTTTAATCTGTTTTTTAACCAATCTGGATAGCAGCTTTTAGCCAGAGCTTGGAAAAGTTACTTTTTTAAACTACAGCTCCCATCAGCCCCAGCCAGCATGGCCACTGGATTGGGCTGATGGGAGTTATAGTTCCAAAAAATAACTTTTCCAAGCTCTGGTCTCTAATCCCGCCCTTTCAGGATTGTAGCCAATAAGGGGAGCCCGGCTTGTGATTTGTTGACCCGGGCAGTGCTTAGGCTTCATTACAACGTCAAAATGGTGGTTTTGAGGTCTTCAGTTTGAGTAAGTAAGAATATGGGTTAAAGTTTTTTTTTCTCTTGTGTGTAGCAGTCAGACCCTGGGCTGTTGGAGATGGCAGTGCTTTGAAAACCTTTCCAATATGAAAGCTTTAATCCAATACTTGCTTTTCTGGGAGTAAAGGAATACTGATCCCATGTACCTGGAGTAAACCCCATTAAATTCATTAGGACTTACTTTTCAGTGGACATGGTTAGGATTGTGCTGTAAATTAATGGGACTTCTGAGTAAACATAACAAAGAATTCTATTGTTTTCTTACCGAATTTTCACTTTAACCACGTGAAACTATGTAAATGTAAAATACATTTAGGCTGTGCATATGATATTGTAATTTAAAGGTGTAATTTTAATTTTGCTAGTTGTATATGTCACTACTATTGCCATTACATTCAGTGATATACGGGAATTACGATTTACGAGTGACATTAGTACAAAAAACATTACTAAGGATTCTGTATGGTCTGGTACGGGAGGAGGTCCATGGGGGTGACGCCATGAGTTACCGCACTGGGTGACACCAACCCTAGTGACACCACTGTTGGATACTATACTCATTATTTTGCACACCATCAGCCTGAGCATCAGTTAGGTTTGGACATGTCAGTTAGGTTTGGACATAAGTCTGTTAATATAAATAGTCAATTATTTTTATCTGATTAGTTGTTTTATCATTATAGGAACATCATTGGAAAAGACTAGATGTTATCATACAACATAATTTCTGGCTCTGGTTTGGTGCACAAGCGTTAACAATAGTTTGCCAATTTGCATATCATAGCAAACTATGGTTAGAACTAAACTGGAAACTGAGAAGGAAACTGCATGAAAGGGATTTTCCATATCTGATGTAGAATATTGTCGGAACTGATATGTCATGTAGATCCATGCAACAACTGGGGCTCCTCAGTTCAGACTTTGCTTCCAAAAGGCTTCAAACTTGACAATGCAGATACAGTTTCTTAATATTTTAGAGTATTAATTTTTCTTAAACATGTTGGTGTTAGTTTAGCCCATTTCACCTGACACAGTAGTGACAGTTTTATAATTATCTGTTTTCTTTCTGTTCTTACAAGGCTATTGGAAACAGTGTGTCACAGAATCAAGTCTTCATTCAAAAGTCAACCTTTTATTAGCAGAGTAGAGTTGAAGGGACCTTAAAGCTCATGTAGTCCAATCCTCCTTCCCATGGAGGGAATCCACTACTACAGCATCCTTGCTAAATGGCCATCCAGCTTCTGCTTAAGAACTTCCAATGAAGGAAAGTCCACCAAATGTTTAGTCAAAATTATCAGGAAGTTCTGTCCCAACATTTAATCCTTTCTTGAAAAGAGCACCTATTGTCATAGGACCCTCTTCTAGAGCAACAGAAAATAAATTTGTTCTATCATCTATGTGACAGCCTTCAAATATTTAAATATGGTTATTATATCACCTTCTCATTGTCTCTTCTAAAGGCTAAACATACCCAACTCCTTCAGCTTTTTCTAACAGGACGTTGCCTCTAAGCCCCTCACCACTTTTGTCATCTCCTCTGGCCATGTTCCTGTTTCTCTATATCCTCCTTAAACTGTGATGCCCAGAACTGGACAAAGTACTCCAAATGTGGTCTGATCAAAACAGAATAGAGCAGTGCTATTATTTCTGATGATTTGGACACTGTGGATTGTGTCCAGACTGTTAGTTGAACTAAGGTTCCATTGAAATCAATGGAACAAGTTAGTCATGATGTAGGTCCCATTGTTTTCAGTTGGAACTAAGTGAAATCAACTTAAGTTTGGTTCCCAACCTATACGTCTGTTGTAACCGAGAACTGCATTAACCTGTTTTAGCTGCTACATGGCACTGCTGATTCTAGTTTAGCTAAAACCCTTAGATTCTTTTTACATGTGCCACTGTCAAGTCAGGTGTCACCTATCCTGTATTTCTGCATCTGGTTTTTCCTACTCAGTGCAGAACTTTACATTTATCTCAGCTGAAATTCATTTTAATCGTTTTGGTCCAGTTCTCCCCCCATCAATATTTTCCTGAATCCTCATTCTGCTTTCTAAGGTATTAGCTGCTCTTCCTAGGCTGGTGCCATCTGCATTTATTTTAGCAGCCCCTCCATCCAAGTCATTTATAAGGTTGTTGAATAACACTGGGCCCAGAACAGAACACTGCAACACCCCCTGTCACTTTTATCCAGGTTGATGAGGAACTACAAGGCCATCAGGAGACTGTGCCTTTTGAATATGCACTAGAACACAGGAAGCTGCCTTGTACTGAATCAGACCATCCATCCATCTAGCTCAGTATTGTCTACACTAACTGCTGGCAGCTCTCCAGGATTTCAAGCAGGAGTCTTTCTCAGCCCTACCTGGAGATGCTGGGGATTGAACTTGAGACCTGCATGCAAGGTAGATGCTCTATCGCTGAACATGGCCCTTCCCCACTGATTTAGTATATCTTTGTTTCTGCTTGTATTTGGATCAATTGCAGGAAAGTTACTTCACAATATAAAATAGTGGTCAGCAACTAGTTTGGACAGTAAGTCAATCTAAGAGTAGTCAGAGTATTGAGAGGTCAAGTTGCTTTACTCCTCCACCTTATTCTCTTGCAACCAAAAGGCTGGAGAGGTCAAGAGGGAAGCAGACATCCCAGATTCATTCCACTCTCTGCCTGGGATCCTGGAGAACTGCTGCCAGTCCTTTCCCCATATGAATCTGCCTGGACCCTGAGATCATCATCTGAGGCCCTTCTCTGTGTGCCACCTCCAAGGGAGGTCCAGAAGGTGGTGGTGGTGAGAGAATGGACCTTTTCTATAGCAGCTCCCCATTATGGAATGCTGTCCTGACAGAAGCCCGTGTGGTGCAAACTTTGTCATCATTTCAGCATCAGGCAAAGATGGGCATTTGGGCAGTACCAATAACTGGATGTTCTGAATATGTTTGTAAAATGCCTATGCATTTTTATTGTATCTTTATTTATTTATTTATTATTTGATATATATATCCCGCCCTTCCTCCCAGCAGGAGCTCAGGGCAGCAATTTTGGTTTTAAATCACTTCAGGACTTTCTGTAGTGGAAAGCAAAATATACATTTAATAAATCTAAAACTAATTAATAATAAACTAGTCAGAGTAGACATTACTAGGCTGGATGGACCAATAGTCTTACTTTGTATAAGGAAATTTTCTATTGGTTGTATTCAACTAACCTCAGAGTAGTCCCATTGAAATTAACAAACTCCAATTAGTCATGGGCACTAATTTCGGTGGGTCTACTTTGAGTAAAAGTTAGTTGACTACAACCCATAGTTCCTACAAGATTGTAGGAAATTATTTAGCCTCATAGCACTCTTCTTCAAATAAAAACAACAAAAAGAGGGTGGTAGTTGACTAAGTCATACTGAAAGTAGACCCATTGAAATCAATGGTCTTAAGATAGTCAAGGAAAATTATTTCAATGGGTCTACTCTAATTGGATACTGTGTAGAGAGCTAAGGTTGTTAAGCCAGGCATACATATGATGAACAATATTAACAATGCACATACCTTAGCCATTTCAAGTGGATAATGCTTTTAACAACACATAGACAAATTAATGTAGCACTCTGGGTTTGTTTAGCTTTGAATCCTGTTTGACAAAGAAAACATACAGTTCTGATTGTGTCTGTGCTCCTTAAGGATAAGAGGAAAAATATGATTCCTTATGGGTTGCTCTGAACATTCCCAGCTTGGACAGGATCCATCCCACATAATGCAATAATGCACAGTTTATACATGAGAGCAATTGTATATCAGAGGTGTTCAACTGAGGCAGATGCTTCTACCCTTCTCCTCTCTCTGGTCTGCTTAGGAAGAACTCTGCTTGAAATGGCTGAAAAAACATCTGTAATGCATAGTAGTTGTGGCAGTAGGAGCAGATGTACTGAACTGGTGCTTCTTAGAAAGACTTGGTAGAGCACCTGTCTTTTAATACTGCCCAGTTCTTTGGAGAAATAAGGTCAAAAAAAGAACTCATTTTTTTTAAAAAATGTTATATATATTTACATTTTGTAGACTGCCTTGACAACAACTAGTGGGAAAATGGTTTATACATCTTAAGGTTAGAATGACAGAATGTATAAATGGATATGAACCTTATATTCCTATTACATATATATTACCTAGAAAAACTCTGGTTTTTATGAGATGATCAAAACAAAAGTCTTTTAACTTCTTTCCTTTTTTAAAAAAAGAAGTAATATGGGTAATCAAGAATAGTATAATTTAGTACTGAGTCTAACATGCTTGATTTTTTCCCAAGCATTTTAGGAAAATCTCATCCGCATTCAGTAAGCTACTTTGGCCTGCTCTCTCTGACCCACTGATGCAAGACACAATAAGCATCAAAACATAATAGAATATCAGGAGCAGAGGTAGATGTTAGCTGGTGGCAAGAAATTAATTACATGAATTTTATTCCTTTTTGTTTCATCATGAATATCTCTATGAAATGACAACCATCCAAAAACAACAGAATGATCTTTCTGTGTGAACATCCTTCCTTTTTAACAGAAGATGCCTGAAGCAAAAGAATGAGAAAGTTTAAGCAAATAAGGAAGAAGGATGGTAACAAGATATCACAGTTTTTAGCTGTAGGTCTCACAAGTGTAGCTCAGATTGCCACTAACCAAAAATTATTACCATATGGGTGCTATTCCACTGTCCTATATGGCACTAAGAAGGTCAGCCAGGGCATCATCCTGACAGTGCCTGATATGAGGTATGAGGAAAGTCAAATATGCAGTGACTCATCTGTTAAGGAATATTTTTCCTAATCTCAGTCTGTTACTGATTGGTTGCTATTCAAACAGGTATGGACGGTTAGTATCTCCAATGAATAAAAAGCTTTTGTTTTAAATAGAATATGCTGCCTTTATAAAAATGCTGAAGTGTCACATGCAGCTTTACTTCAGTATGATTGAGTCCTTCCAGACAATAATGGAAAGACATATGTATTAATCATACAATCGATGCTAATGAAGATTTTAGAATGTATAGCAGGTTTAGTCCTACATATTATATGAATATCATATGAATATATGAAGCTGCCTTATATAGAATCAGACCATTGATCCATCTAGCCTAATAACATCTACCCTAATTGGCAGCATCTCTCTATTGTTAGACTGACTTTTGTAATCGGAACTTAACCCTGTTGAATATGCTTGTAATATCTTGGAAGTATCTGCAATTTGAATCGATGTTTTGTGGGAATGCATTTGAATTGGAAAAGAGTCATCCATCAAATCATTTTTGGGGAGTATTGCTGTTCTCCATAACCTTAAAAGTAAAAGTAATATTTATATTGCAATTGTACTCCCACACTGCTACCCCCTGAGATCATGTGGGTTTTCCTATAAAACTAGGTCCAGAAGAAGCTAAGAGAAGTAAGTTTAATAAACCCATAAATAACATTTGAATGATCCTACTTGTATCATTGGTATTAAAGCCCTCAAATGAAGCCAAGAAGAACAAAAAGGAAGAAAAGGGGTGGGGACTGAAATTCCACAGGTTTTGCCAAAATTCTCCACAGGTTACTATTGTCCTGGTTTATGAGTCTGTACAGAATATTGTGAAATCTTGACAATATCAGGGTCAGATGTTAGGATGGATTCCAGCCACTCATGACTCCGTGTTCACAGGCACCAGGGTGCCTAGTTAACTGCAAACATGAGGTGCAAAAATTATAACCTTTTGCTCCAAAAACTAGCGCACATACTACTTTAGTGAAAGCACAAACATCACTAACAACTTGGTCCTATAAACTTCCCCTTAGTCAGGTGCAAAAATAAAACTAATGGGGCTTTAGGATTGGCAAAGGTCTGGGACATCACATATTCCCTCCCTTATTCCTTCTTTCTTTCACAAATCCCCGCACCCTCTTCTACTCATGTAGTGTTACGTGCAGCCATTGTCAGCTTGTGTTAAAAAGAGCCTGGCTACACAGTCATCTTCAGTTGGTTTTGATTAGGAATGTGTGAAATGGAACACTTCCATTCTGAAACTGTTCAGGGACTCCAACATCCAGTCTGTTCCAACATGGTGTAATTCCTGTTGGAAATCCAAATTTTGGAATGTAAGTGGTAGAAAGAATATAGTTGTTTGGTCTTTTTAAAACAAAACAAAAAACCATAATTGTGAGAATATAGTTGTGAGGATATCTCCATTCAAATCAATACGAAGACTGAAAGAGGCTCTAGCCAAAAAATGCCTGGTGGGACACAAAAATTATTCACTGCTGAAGATCTTTGAGGTAAGAGGTTCTTCAAGAGTGAGTTGCTTTTTGACACTTATCAAGCAGTTTTGACAGCTTCTTTGAATTTCCTTATTACAATTACATTATTGCCAATTGCACCATCTGGTCTTTCAATATTTTTAAGCACTTTAGATATCCAGGGGGAAAATACACAGAATCCAGGGAGGAATCTAGTTGAGGCAGATTCCATAACTACCCCTAGTTTTAGTCATGTCTGTTAACTATGTTTGGTCCACCACAGGTCGCTGCTCTTGTGAGTTCAGGCCATTGAACTGTTTAACAGCATGAGTTGGCAATTCCCTCACCACTCTGATGGTCTTGAGGCAAGGCACTATATTTCAGTTTCTTGTAGCGTTGACAAGTCTCAGGCTTTGGTCCTGGAACTTTGGTAAGGTTTTGAGGTCCATTCGGGGCTGGGCTATCAGCTAGTCTCAAGGCTCTACCTTTGAATCTTGCATCTAGCTGTTTTGTAGCAGTGAATGAGTAGTTTAAAATAAAATTAGTTTTAACATGACTTTAAAATATCCATTCATCATTCTGAAAGAGAAACTATTGCAGATGTTTTTTCCAATATTTCTCCAAAGTTTTTTTTACTTGAAATATTGAAGAAGGGGATCTTGCAAAAAAAATGAGGGGAAGGCAACCTTTTCCCATGAATCTTTCCATTTTCCTGAGCTTTCAGATTTCTAGTGCCACCCATTTAGTGGCAGGCCACATCCTCAGGCCCTTCCTAGGTATCAGATTTTTATCTTTCAAGAGCTGGCAGCCCCATAACATCAGAAGGTCTTAACCCTATAACCCTATGCTCCCATCAGTCTCAAACCTTGGGATGCCAGAGACCCAACAA
Organism: Rhineura floridana; assembly: GCF_030035675.1. Lineage (NCBI taxonomy): Eukaryota > Metazoa > Chordata > Lepidosauria > Squamata > Rhineuridae > Rhineura > Rhineura floridana. The sequence goes on along the minus strand of NC_084487.1, from coordinate 74,821,215 downwards.
ACCTAGTTTCCTATTACAAATATGGGTATAATAATACGTCTACTTTACAGGTTAGTTGTAACTATATAAACTATATTTGAAAAGCTTTGAGCATTTTGCAAACGTGCTATATATAAAATAAAACATTAAATAGTATTATATCTGGAAAAGGGTTTTCTTTCTCCAACATTGGATCACTCCCCAAGGAAATCAGCATGAAAAGATTACTTTAGGGTGAGAAGTCGCAAACTCCAGGGGCCCATCTCTATATTCAAAGTGCCTCCAGTTTGTCACAGTTTTGCAGGAGGGATTCAACCACATACCAGAACCTTAGGTAAGCACAGTTAAAGTGGATAAAGGGGCTCCGTCTTCCCAGCACAACAAATCCACTTTAAAAAAGAACCAGCTTTTTTGCGATTTGGAAAGTGACTGGGAAATGCATTGAAGTGTGAGAATAAGGAATGACTAGGAAGACACATCAACACCCCACAAACAAATCAGGATGAATGCAGCATGAATGCTCATGGTTGTATAACCTCCTTGCAAACAAATCAGAACAAATGCTCAATAAAGACCAAATATAATCTAACCTTAACAAAAGCTTTGTGCAAGCAAGTCAAGATGAATGCTCAATAAACAGGCCATCTGGAGAGGCCCTCAGTATCCCCGCCTTCTCTCAAAATGTGTGTCATACCTCCCTGCAACCAGATCCCTTTAGCTCCTTTCTTTTTCCTCTGTCACCCTTTTTCAGCACCATGTCCAGTTTGCATTGGTATGTCTTGGAACTATTTATTACACAAGTAGTTTAGCCTTCCCCCTTAAGTAAGCAGCTGAGCATTAATGCTAAATTCCAGTATAGTTTATATACTGGAAAAAAAGTGAACTAGTTGGGATGTTAACATTTTGGATTGTCCTTTACAAACCCTCACCTCTGGCCAGCTCAAAATGTCAGGCTGTCTATTCAAAACATTCTTGCAAAGACAAAAATACTTTTTTGTTAATTGGCTTGTTTGTTCATTGTTTATTTAAACCTTAATTACTAGCCTTTCTTCAGGATTTAGTTATATTGCAGTGGTCTGTCTCACACAGGTATCTACTGCAAACCTTGAGCTGATCAGTCCTTTGCCACCCTTTGGGATCTGAGGGCTTATCCCCACTGCGATTTACTGTGTATCTGGTGCTACTGCCATCCTCTTTTAATTTGCCTGGTTCACACGACATTGCAGGCAAGTAGAAGCTATCACATAGTTTTCTCCTTTAAATCCATATTAACCCAATCCTGATATAATCTGAAAAGGGAAGGAAAAAACATCTCCACTTCATATCTCTAGGGCTTGCAGAAGCTTTGCTCCGATGCTCTTAGGTGGATGTGTCAATCGTTTTCCTCTCCATGCCCACCCCCTCCTCCTCCCTTCATATCCCTTCATTCATTTCATATCCTCTGGGCTGAAGAGCAACTTCCGCCACTCTCTCCAATTTTCAAAGTAAGCCCTGGACAAGAAAGCGGGGGTGGAGAGAGAACGTCGGGGGGGGGGAGTTAAAGTCTAAATCACTCACAGCGGGAGCCACTTTTTTAAAAAAAAAAACCTCCATCCCTGCCTCCATGTTATCATTTTGATCAAGTGAGTTTATTTTTTGCAAGCAATGGGCTCTGTTTCCAGAGTATCTAATCCCCCCTTTTCCCCCAGCCTTTTTCCATGGATGCTTTCATTGCAAGAAAGGGAGGGGGTCTAGTCAGTTTCACTGTTTCTTGTCAATAGCACGCTGAGGCACTCTCCCAGCTTCAGCCTTGAAGCTGGAACAACTGCATCCTACTTGTGTGAATGGAAAACAGCGGATTGGAAGCTACCATTGAGCAAGATGTGTGGACCTTGAAAATCTATTATGCTGGTAAAAGCAGCATCTTTAGTACAAAGTTAGGCTCCCGTGTGGATAAGCCCTGAGTGTTGTCAGAAGACTCTTCATTTCAAAAGACCTTGCTCCTTTTAATAATCTCAGCCATTAGTATTCCTTCTACCTCTTTCCCCTTTCTTGCTGATTACACCTGTACACATGTTTACTCCAAAACCACACCAGATCCACAGACATTCTTAAAAGCTGGCTGGTTTCTCCTGCTCAGAAATTCCCCTATTTCTTGGCTAAGTACCCTGCAGACTGCAACTCAATGAAATCCTCTGAAACAGCTGCCAAGTCACCAAATTTTCCATGAATTAGGTCCTGACACTTCAGTGAGAGGAAAGACAATGTCTGAAACAAGGCCAACTCTGGCTCACTGCCTAGTATGTGTCACAGTAATTCTACCAGCTGCCCTTCCACACAGTGCTGCATACTTTATAGACCACCAAGCAGATCCCTGAATACTTCAGTGCTGTTTGGGGTTGGAGCTGCCAGTATGTTTTCTCAGCCTCTGGCACCCAGTGGCTCCAGACTGGACCCAGAAAGTTTTTGTGCATGTTTGTTTGGGTTTGTTTTTATTTTTATGAATGGCTGTAGAAGAGGAGTCTGACTGAACAGAGGCACAATACTGCAGCCATTCATGAAAATAGCAAAAGGAAAACAGTGTACTTGGACTGATTGGATGCAGACCAAGGTTTATAGGAATCTTATTCATTCAGGCCTTTTGCTGTCTAAATGCTGATAACAACCTTGCCAGCTAGATTATTGCTTGTGATTTAGAAAGTGTGGACTTGTGATCTTAGATAGATTTATTATAGAAGTACAAACTACTTCAATCTTTTTTGGGTTAAAGTCTTCCCTATACCATTTTCTGCCTGAAAAAGATACATGCCAATAGAAAAGTCACTTGTTTTCATATTTCCACCAAAAAGGTGGTCCAGGAAAAAAAAGAAAAAGAAACCATGTTTTGATTACTTAAGTGCTCTCTGGCTTTTACAAGGGAAAACCTTGTGACTCAGATGAAGCTATTTAAGGGTTAAAACAGGGAAGAGATCCTTCAGTTCTCTTTTGATAAATTGAAAAATAGAAGATCTAACCCATGATATATAACATTCTGCTATTTAGTTGGGGGGGGAGATTTGTGTGACTTTGATCCTGCAGTAATTACTAAGGCAAATTTGAGAGTGACTGTGAATGAATGGGTGCTCTGTTTGAATAAGAACTCTCCTTTGGCAGGGCTGGAATTTATTCTGCAGTTCTGGAGTGTCTCCTTCCATGATGGCAAGGAATGCTTGTTCCGTGTGTTTATTGCCATGTCCTAATTCAGCATTTCCCAAACTTTCTACTAAGGGCCTTTTCAAATATTATGGACCCCACATAGAGGAGAGTAAAAACAAATCTGCAGGCTGGCACTATACATAGGTACTGTGGATATTCCCTGCATAGAAAGCCTTACAGCACCAAGACCCATCAGGAATATGTAGTATTGTGGGAATATGTAGGCCATTATCCACACAGTCAGATGTATCAATGTTATGATCTGTTTCAAAACCTTATTAGCCTTCCTTACATGGACCATCATGCTTCTATTTTTATTTTATTTGTTTTTCTCACATTTATATCCCACCTTTCTTCTGTCATGGAAATCAAAGTGGCATAGATGTGGCTTCTTAGCTGCCATCAGTAATGGAGGGCAGATGATTTTTCCAGTGCTTTATTTTTCCATGGAAAATTTTCCATTTCGTAAGTTCATGAAGAACAATAAATGGATGCCAGTTGCAAATAAATATTAGGCAAGCTTGGCAGTTTCAAAGTTTTTAGCTTTGTTTACCAAATAGTAATTCAAATAAACATGCAAAATTCAATCACTCTCTAGGGCATCCAAAAATCCAAATTGCCCAAATATGCATAGGAAAATTTTCCAGGAAAAAAAAGCCACATAAACAGCAGCCACCCATCCAGAAACTGACCAAACCTAGATCTGGTAGCTTCAGCAAGGTGGTGGCCTCATGTGCCTTCAAACTATACCCTGACACTAAAAGTCACATATAGATTTCTAGCCATCTCTAATACCAAGTCTAGATTAAAAGGCACAGACAGTGTGATGTTATGCAGGGGACCCTGTTCTTAATTGAATCAACTCCATTCTGCCCTGCCCTTAAGTTTTGGAGTATTCTGCTATTCATGTCAGCCAAAATCACATTCTAAATAATTTTCCCAGTGGTACAGGGCCAAAGCTTTCCTGTCTTGTGACAGTACAAAGGGTATATTCTCCACATCAGGAAATTCCAAGATAATATTTATGTCAAAGAAAGACATCTGCATCCACCTGGGGCTCTGCTTTATACCAGCAGGTTTAGCAATGGACAGAATGCAGAAGTAGGAACATAGGAAGCTGCCTTTGAATCAGACCATTGATCCATCTAGCTGAATACTGTCTTCATTGATTGGCAGCAGCTCTCCAGGGTTTCAGATGGGTCTCTCCCAGCCCCACCTAGAAATGCCGGGGATTGAATTTGGGACCTCCTGCATGCAAAGCAGATGCTCTGTCACTGTGCTAAGGCCCTTCCATATGGCTTACTATAGACTAGCAAGGATAGGTTTAACTGGTGGAACAGGTGAGGCTATAGTGTTACAACAAATAATTTGCTGAAAAAGTGACTTTGAGGAGGGATTGGAAAGAGAGTTGGCATGCCAAATCAGGAGTGGGGGCAGTATTCTGTCAAAATGGGCAGGATTTATTATCTGAAACTATGAAGTAATTAAAAATAAGTTGCCTTTCTGAAATTCTTTCCCTGACAGCTGAGTAGGCATAGTCAAATCACACAACTCTGCAAAGGGCATGATTTTCAGATTGTATTGAGCAGTGGCATTTTATATTTTAAAAAACTAGCATTGCAGAATGAGACGAAATATGATGGTAGATGTCAAGACAGTCTGATGGCAGACTAGCCTTTAAGCCAGGATGGGTGTATACAACTTGTGGCCTACGAGACTAAACATAGCCCACCTACCAGATATTCTTCAGCTATGTTTTTGTAGCCACAGGGCATCCTTATGTCCTACTCCAGAGGGTACAGTCTTTTGTCTGTAGAGATTTGGCTCCTTTGTCAGCTCCTTGCATAGTGAGTGCTTAGTTGAGTAAGCTGTGATGTCTCTGTGTTAAGCAATCCCTCCATGCTCCAAAGGGACTGAAATCAGGCCCTTCTTATTCTAACCAACATTGTACTTTAGTCCTCATTTTGGTAGAGTGAAAAGAAAATTGGTCATGAATACATTTTTTTTAAAAAAAAAAATTCCCCACTGAAGTTCCAAATATAAAGGACATATAGTATAGGAATCTTTTTGAAAGAAAATAATGTTGTACACAATATGGATGGACTCAACACCAGCTATGGCTAGCCAGCTATCTTCATGGAAATATTATACAAAACGTGCAGCTAAATTAGACTAAATGTAGAGAATGCATAAATAATATCTGACTTTCTAGCTGTATTGTTGATGTGGACCTCATTACTGTAAAAATTACATGCTTCTGCTTCCCATCTATATAACACACCAAGAGGATGTGTGTCATCTCACACATCATGCTGAAATTTGGGGCTTTCCCCCTATATGTTACATCAGCTTTCCCAAACCTGGTGCCCCCCAGATGTGCTGGCCTACAATTTCCCCAGGCAGCATGGCCTAACGGGCACCAGACTCATGAACTCTTTGTTACATGGTACCAGAAAATAAAGACTTTTCTTTGTTGTAATTGATCTAAATTGTTTGTTTTTTTACAGCCACAACAGGTGATCCAGAAGAAGCCAGCTCAGGTAAGAAGTGTATGTGTGAATGATAACTGGTTATTAAATTCATTCAATTCAGACATCTGTAATGCTAATTTGACAGTGACATTGGCATATAATGAATAGAAATATATGTTTCACACTGAGGATCAGATAATTAAGATTTTATGCGAATTAAACAAGAAGTCATATTTCATCAGGTGCATGTTAGTCAGTCTTAAGTTATAATTATTTATTTATTCCATTTCTTTACTGCTCAATAGTGACAAAATAGAGGTTAAAACCATAAAATACAATAATAGTAATAATTATAATTTTAATTCTAAAAAAATTAAAACAGTTACATAATAAAACCAACAGCAGTTTAAGGATCTAAAAAGAGTGGGAAAATAAAAAGTTCTTAAAAGGGTACAACTACTGAAAAACCCTCTCTCTAGGAGCCACCACCTTACTTTGTTCAGCAGGGACACCTGTAAAAAGGCCTCAGAAGATGGCCTTAAGATATGGGTAGGAGATGTTCCTTCAGGTAACCTTGCCCCAAGATGTTTAGGGCCCAGAACCAGACTGGCTGATGTGCAGATGACAGGGCACTTGCATAATATAATAGCATTTGCCAGTTCCAGTTAGCAATTTTGCTGCCCTGTTTTGACCTAACTGAAGGTTCTAGACCAGCCTTTCCCAACTAGTGGGCCACCAGATGTTGTTGGACCGCAGTTCCCATCTTTCCTGACCATTGGCAATGCTGGCTGAGGCTGATGGGAGCTGTGGTCCAACAACATCTGGTGGCCCACTAGTTGGGAAAGGCTGTTCTAGACAATTTTTAAAGGCCTAAATATGCATTGCAATAATCCAAGTTTGGCAGATTAAACAGGCATTAACCCCTCTTTGCCACGCGGTCTTGTTTAAAAGGACGTATTTTATCACTTTTTCACTTAATAGTAGATTAAACGGGGGCCTTGAACCATTTTACTGATCCCAAACACAGAACCAGGGCATGGTAGTTATTACACATTGCTTAACATGGAATATGGCAATAGGCTTTTGTATCTCTGTAACCATCATCCATCACAGTTTCTGCAACCATCCAGTTTGTGGAACATGACAGTCTGAAGCAGGGAGCATTTTGTGTCTATGGAGACTCTCTGCACATTTTAGCACTCTTTAACATCCATGGAGACTCTCCATGGATGTTAAAGGCTCCTTGCTTTGAATTTCTGTCTTTCAGAAGTTGGAAGGCAATGAAAATGGCAATTGAGGGAAGATAACTATTGGGTGCATTCACACTGCCTCCTCATTTGTTTAGTAATGCCTGAAAAGGATTCAAGAGAAATATGAGGACAAATACATGCTCAATACCTATCAGTATGTGTGTCTTTCCTGACCATTCACTGAGTTGCTATTATGTCACAGAAGTCTGGATATCAGAGCTGTAAGAGCTCTGTCTGCAGTTTATTGAGGACATTACAATTCTAAGCATGTCCACTTGAAGCAAAATTGGGACAGTAAGAAAGGGGCAAAGTGTGAGTGAGAATACTGACAGAACTAGTTGTGAATAAGAGACAACTAGTTATGGGTACAAGAGCAAGCTCCCAGCTTAAATAATAGAATAGTAGAGTTGGAAGGGGCCTATAAGGCCATTGAGTCCAACCCCCTGCTCAATGTAGGAATCCAAGTTAAAGCATACCTGGTCCAGCTGCCTCTTGAATGCCTCCAGTGTTGGAGAACCCACCACCATCTCCTTAGGTAATTGGTTCTATTATTGTACTGCTCTAACAGTTAGGAAGTTTTTCCTGACTTTCAGTCAAAATCTGGCTTCCTGTAACTTGAGCCCATTATTCTGTGTCCTGCACTCTGGGACGGTCAAGAGGAGATTCTGGCTCTCCTCTGTGTGGCAACCTTTCAAGTACTTGAAGAGTGCTATCATATCTCCCCTCAGTCTTCTCTTCTCAAGGCTAAACATGCCCAGTTCTTTCAGTCTCTCCTCATAGGGCTGGGTTGACAGTCCCCTGATCATCCTTGTTGGCCTCCTCTGAACCTATTCCAGTTTGTCTGTATTCTTCTTAAAGTGTGGTGTCCAGAAGTGGCCTAACCAGTGCCAAATAAAGGGGAACTGGTACTTAACATGATTACAGAACTATACTTCTGTTAATGCAGCTTAAAATAGCATTTGCTTTTTTTGCAGCCACATGGCACTGTTGGCTCATATTCAGCTTATGATCAACAGCAATTCCAAACCTTCTGGCATGTAGTATTGGTGAGCCAAGTATCCCCCATCTTATAATTTTGCATTTGGTTTCTTTTACCTAGGTGCAGAACTTTGCACTTGTTAAAATTCATTTTGTTGTTTTGAGCCCTTGTTGTTCCAGCCTATCAAGATCCCTTTGAATTTTGTTTCTGTCTTCCAGGGTATGCTAATAACCATTTGCTGCATCTCCTCATCCAAGTCATTAATAAAAATATTGATGAGCATTGGGCCCAGTGCTCATCAACATGCTACTTTCCCCTGGTTTGAGAAGGAACCAATGAGGAGCACACTTTGAGTATGATGCTGTAGCCAACTGTGGATCCACCATCCAGCCCACATTTAGCTACCTCGCTAATCATAATATCACAGGACACTTTGTCAAGAGCTTTGCTGAAGTTGAGTTATGTTATGACCACAGCATTCCCACAGTCTCCCAGGGAGATTACCCAATCAAAAGCCTAGTCTGGAAAAAAACTCTGGGGGATGCCCCTGATGTAGGAAACAGAGAAAATGTAATGGGGGAGCAGGAGGGGAAAGCACTTTGCAAATGCTATTATCTTGGCCTTCAGTACAGCAATATAAGTGATTAGTGGGATTAGAAGGAATTACACATGCCTCATGGTAGACAGGAAATGAGAAATATCAACAGCCATTGTCTGTCTCATGGATGGTGAGGTGCTCAAAGGCCTGAAATCAAGGGAAATCCCATGCTCCATAATAGAAGGTGACATATCCTGCTGGTCAGCTGCTCATTGGGTCTTTCCAACACCTTCAACCTACAGAAAAATCTTGTGTAGAACTTGAAAGGGGAGGCTACCTTAGGAATCTAGGAAGCTGTATCCCACTGTGTTTGCCAGGCAGCTTTATAGATTATTTCTATATGAGCCCTGTCCTCCTCCACTTCTAGCTATCAGTAGGGTCTGGGAAGGCTCCAGCATCTTTAACTGGGATCCTGGTGGTCTGCTGATTCCCAGTGCTTCTTTTCACCCTCACTCCCAAACAAAACATTCTTTGCAATAGTTCACAGATTTCAGCTTGTCACATCTCCTAAAACTAAGCTGCTGGTTGTTTTTTTTAAAAAGTCATTACTAAAGAAATAATGGAGAGGTCCTAATTTATGGTTTTGGATAATCTTTCAGCAGTTTTATTACAAGTACGCTGATCAACAATCCTCCCCAGCAGTTCTTGTTAGGGAGTACTCTTTCACAACAAACCAAATTTCTTATTTCATTTGAGCATTGAAGACAATATGGAAATCTACAGCTGTTAGTGTAGAAATATTGATTGGGCTTTTAGCAGGGTTACCGGGTCCCAGGGTCCAACCTGAAGTTTACCTGAAGCCTATATTTTCTACTTGGAAATGAGTCCCACTGAGCTCAATGGAACTTATTCTCAGGTGAATGCATATAGAGTTGCAGTCTTGCTCTTCAAGTCTCCAGGAGAAGGTGTTAAAACTCATGGCAAGGCAATAGAAAGAAAGGAGGAAGCCATTTTTCTACCACCAGCAGCAGCAGCAGCATTCTTCCACCATTTCCAGCATGTACTTCCAATCTCTATTTCATTTTCTCCCTTTTAAGTGGAAATGAGTAACTGAGAAGTAGACAGCAAGATGTGTTAAAAATATATTTTGGAAATGCATAGAAAAGGGTAATTATTCTGCAGTGAAGATTGGCTTGAAAGACAAGCATGAGATCCCCCCCCTCACCATATTATAGGGGGGGGGAGAGAGAGAGAGCCTTAGAAGTCTTTTTTGAAGTCTGGAAAGGAATATGCCTGAGAAGGCTGTAATGCCTAAGAAGGATGAGAGTCCTGCCACAGTTTGGTCTCTGTCAGTTTGTCTCACTACTCCCTTCTATTTCATACTACCAAAATGGTCTTTAAAGGCAAATAGTTCAGGTTCAAAATTAACAAGAACATGAGCTCATGCGGACTTCCTAATCTGAGCTGTCTAAGGAAACAGTGATAAAATATAAACATAGGGACTACATGGAAGTTCATGGAGGATAATGTAAATCATACTACATTCAGAGGAATCTCTTCCTTGTCCATCTGTTTCCTTCAAAATATCCTCACAGATGGTTTTTCCATAAGGCATTCTGGATTAAGGTAGAAATATTCCACCAATGGGACTCTGAGATGTTAAGGCCAAGCATTGTAGTACCAAAGTGTTTTGTTGTGATTTGGATTAGTGCCCTATGTTACTCTAGGCCAGGGATTTTCAGCCCAAGGGCCACATTCTCTCATGAGTAATCTTCTGGGCGCTGCATACCAGTGGTGGGCAGAGCCAGAGGCAAAAAGTAGGCAGAGTAATGGATGTGTCTCTTACTTTTGTACAGTAAGGCTGCTTTCACACTGCACTTCATTCTGTTATTCTGACTATTTCTTACCTGGTAATTTGCGCATTATATTTGATCTTTCACATGATGCACAAGCTAGCTCCAGAATTCTAGTGGAATGTAGTGTAAGTTTAGCACTAATTTCCATGATAAATAATACCAGAAATAATCTGTTAGCAAGGCTGGGAATCCGGAAGATTGCCGGAGTTTATTGCTAGCTGCAGCCACTCATGTGACAGGCATCCCAGCATGCAGTGTGTTCCCGCCCTTTAGTCATGCCGGGGGGGGGGGGTTGCCTGATTAATGTTGTACCGATATTCCAGCATCGGTGCAGATGGCAGCAGCATTTCCCACACATACCCCCATCTTGATACAACTAAAACAATTTAAAAAGTCAGATCCTAAAGGGAGAGGCCTTTCATGGCAACGGGACAAGATCTTAGACCTCCTACACAGTGAGGAACACTGTGCATGGGTGAGGAACGAAAACAAGCCACGTGAAAGACAGTTGCGCAAAATGCTGGTATATCAGCTGAAAAAGCTGCTGTTCCTTAACACAACAGGTACTGCAGTGTGAAAGGGATTTTAGAAATAAGGACAGAAGCTCTACCTTTTTAATCCATTAAACTAACTCAATCAGCCCCATGTGTGAAAGCAGCCTAAGTTACATTAGAGTCATGGAAAAGTGTAAGGTTTCTACATAGGCAAAAGCACTTGAAGAGCATGCTGAGCAAGGCTGGTGAGGGGGGTAGCCTGGGGTAGAGGGATGGCCTTGGGAGACTCTCAAGTGACAGATGGAGACACCTAGAGGACCACATTTTGCTCCAATGTCCCTTCAGCTTGAGGTCCCCCACACATGCTCTAGGCTGTAGTCAGGGAGCAAGGAAGAAGATAAGGCTGCAAGCAAGCAGTTCAGAAGCACAGGCTGGAAACCACAGAGCATTCTATCTTTTGTGAAGTAAGACCTTCTGCACGGGCTGCTTAAGCAGACAGGCATCTTGCAAGTAAACCCTTGACCAGCACTTGTTTAGACGTTCTCCTTTTTGTTATCAGTCATTTCACAGCTATTCCATGGACATGTAGTAAAACCTTGTTATACCTCAGGGGTTTGGGGGGATAAAGGATGCACCTGTGTTATAGTGTTTCCGCATTATAATGAAAACTACACTGAAAGGTTCTTAGAATGATCTAAAAAAAAAAAACAATGAGAGGATCAGGTCAGAAGCAGAAGATACAATCAGAATAAATAAAAACAGTAACTGGTAGCAGAAAGAGGAAACCAGGAACAGATATAGGGCAGCAGAGGAAAAAAGGGAGAAAAAACCATGTGGAAAAAAGAAACTGCTGCCGCCATGGCTGAGGAACTAATCAGGAAGGGAAGAGGTGTAAAAGGGTAAAGTTGAGGGAAGAATAAATTAGCAAATTAAATTCCACAGACAATAACAAAAGGGCTTGAGAACTAACCAAAACTGCGTAGAAGTCTTGAGTGATAGACCCCTGGAAAAAAGCCACCAGGAAGGAAAAAGGGCGGGAAATGGGAGGTTGGGGGAGAATGTCAGGAGAAGAATTTAAAGAATGCTGCCAGGAAAAAGTGGCTCAGGGAAGCAAATGGAAGTACTCACCTCAGAAAGAAACACTGAGGATGAAGTACAAGGTAGAACAAACAGAAAAAATAAAGTAGAAAGTAAGGCTGATATCAGAGTGAACAAGAAATCTTCCCTGGTTGCATTTCAGCTGATGCTCACCCTTAAAAGTTAAAGCCAGCAAGTATAGTACTGACAGCAAGAGAGACACTGGAAGTGAGCAAAGTTGTTTGGAAGGGCAGGAGCCTACCACATTTTTCGGTCTTGTGAGTTAAAAGATGTGTTAACTAGTGTACTGTATATTTTACTTGGGAAACATGGTCATACTTGCAATATGTCTGATTCTGCTGTACATTGAGACACATTATATCAAGGTTCAATTGTACACGTCTCTCTTGGAAGTATATATTGCAACCAGTAACTGTTAAAGAGACTCATGAATGGAACCAACCAATATGCCATAACCCCACATCAGATACCCTAACCCTCAGAATTGTTAATCCTTAATACACTTTTCACAATCCTTCCATACATAAGTTGCTAAAAAGTATGGCAAAATTTGCAGGATTTATATTGCACCCTTCAATAAAATTCCAAGTTGGCTAAGATTGGAGCAAGGATTCTGAAACATCCTGTATACTAATAGTGAGCTAATTCTTTATGCTGATCCTTATGTAACTGAAACAGCACCATCTACATACAAGACAGAGGTATCAGCAGATTTTGTGGGGGCAGGGACTGCCAGCCATCTCAAAACAACAGTCTGAGCACTGTCTGAGTGCTTAGTAGTCTGTTGGAGGGGAAAGGGAAAACAAAGGAGAAGGGGGGAATGGAATTGAGTTTCCTAAAGAAGAGTATGGCTGGCTGGAGCCTTGAACAGGAGCACACCCCACTGCAACATTTTGTTGCAGTTTCCACTTGTATTAATTATCATGCATATGAAGACATTTATTTTGTCAGGAGTCAGAAGGTATGAACCTTTGCTCAGGATAACATCTTGCAGCACACTCAAGTTTGAAATTCTAGATATGTGTATTTTTAAGTATGTTTAGATATAGTTATTTCATGTTTTATATCAGTACTCCTATCTTTGTTTTCATCTCAAATGAAGTGACCAGTTTTCTTTAGAATATATAGCAGAGCCTAATATAGTCCCCCTTTTACTACAGTTCTATAAATGTCATTATCTTCCAGCTTTTAGACACATTGCAGGGCAAATCCATTCACTAAATCTTACTTTAGGGACAGATGCTTTCTAGCTTAGGGCCATGAAGACACTATGTAAAATTCAACAGTACCTTCAGACAGTTAAAGAACCCAGAGGATTTCCCATCTTGCAGCTGGAGAATGCAATAGCAGATTACTGGGAAGTGATATTCTCTCAGTATTAATACAAACTCTTAAATCATAAGATATGTGTACATCCACATGATAGCTGTGAAATGATCTATAACTATAGAGAGAACCCCTGCAGTGAACTTCTGTTAGAAAAGAATACCAGATCTGCTTGTAAGCCACTAGTAAGTTTAAGCATATCTTGCAGAAAAGTTAGGTATGTTACATATCTAAGGATGGAAAGGTTTTGTACCCATATTGAAACCCTTTCAGCTACTACCTTTTTATAATCCTATTTTGGTATTAAGTGGTGTATATATATATATATATAAATACATACATACATACTAAAACCAAATTGGTATTTCTAGTCAAATATGTTGTACTTTCTTGCTTAAATTACAAAATAGAGAAAAATAGGTCAGATTCCTTATTTACAAACAAGTTGCAACAAATATATCCTTGGCCAGAATGCCTTGTGGAAGATTATATTGTAAACTAATACAAAGGAAATAGTTATTTTTAGCGAAACATCATGAAGACTATCAAAGTGGAGCTTTTTTTAAACAGGACATACTTTATTTGCAGGCCTGGCACCAGAGGATGGCCAGGTTGGGCACTGGCCAAGGGTCCTTGTGGCTGAGAGGGGTCCCTGCTGCTGGGGATGGGTAGATGTAGCTCCTGCTCTGTGATCCATGCTAGTATCAGGTCATGGACCAGGCACTCTGCAACACAATGCTAGCATGGATTGCGGAATGGGAGCCGCCCTCCCAGGCAACACCCCTCCTCCTGCCAGCATGGGCTTACAATAGGCCTGGCCGCGCCACTTCCTGTATTGCTGTATTAGCGTGCCAGCATGCTGTACCACCACTGCTGAGGGCCCACTGCAGTCTGGTTCCAAAGGGCCTTCTACATTTTGGTGCTGGCCTTGTTTATTTGTATCACTTTTGAATTATCAAAAAAAATGCACGTAAATCTGTCAAATCTGTGCAAAAGGGTTTATCCCTGCCAATATTACAAGCTTGGTAGAAGATCTCATATTGTCAGATTAATCATGACTGTTGAGTGCAAAGTGCACTAATTGAAAAGTATTTTGTTTTTGGGAAGCAATGTCTTTATCAGCATTAGAAAGTAACAACTGCTTTTCATAATGCTCAGAAGTCTTATCAGATTCACTCTCTTTGTATGTAGCTATAACACATTGGAATACTGGAAATGTGCATGGATCAGAAAGCTAATACAAACAAAAGCTGCTTTTAGACATAATGCTAAAACATGGTTTAGCACTATATGAATGAGTCTAGCACGTTCCTGACTCATATGTTCCCTTCCTGGCTCATATGTTCCCTTCCCTCTGTCTCTCCTCCTCCTACACAGCTAAGAGGAGTTCAGAAGCTTTCATTTACTGGGAATATTAACCATGGTTACATTAAAAAGCCATCTAGTTAAAAGTTTGTTTGCTTTGAAATCAAACGTACTTAATGTTAAATCACTTCCCCCAGTTTGGATGACCCAAGAAACCACAGTTAACTAAAAACAAAAGCTTCTGAATACCTCCTCTCAGCTGTGCTCTTTTACATACAGGTAATTCATATACTCTGTTCATAGGGTTTTCGTGGTAAGAGACTAAAGTAATGACAACAGAAGATTTATGTAACTTTAAAGTTGACAATGAGGACATTGAATTTGTCAAGGATTATAAATACCTTGGCACAGTCATTAACCAAAATGGAGACAATAGTCAAGAAATCAGAAGAAGGCTAGGACTGGGGAGGGCAACTATGAGAGAACTAGAACAGGTCCTTTAATGCAAAGAGGTATCACTGAACACTAAAGTCAGGATCATTCAGACCATGGTATTTCTGATCTCTATGTATGGATGTGAAAGTTGGACAGTGAAAAAAGCGGGTAAGAGAAAAATCAACTCATTCGAAATGTGATGTTGGAGGAGAGCTTTGCGGATACCATGGACTGCGAAAAAGACAAATAATTGGGTGTTAGAACAAATTAAACCAAAACTATAACTAGAAGCTAAAATGATGAAACTGAGGTTATCATACTTTGGACACGTCATGAGAAGACATGATTAATTAGAAAAGATAATAATGCTGGGAAAAACAGCAGGGAGTAGAAAAAGGAAGGCCAAACAAGAGATGGATTCCATAAAGGAAGCCACAGACCTGAACTTACAAGATCTGAACAGGGTGGTTCATGACAGATGCTCTTGGAGGTCTCTGATTCATAGGGTCGCCATAAGTCATAGTCAACTTGGAGGCACATAACAACAACAACGATTCACATACTACCAACCATGGTTTAGCATTAGATCTGAATGTGGCCAATAGATTGTTATCCATGTGCTTACAGAAGAAATGTTTACTCATCCTTTCAGAAGTTGCTTTCCTATATGCCTTTTCAAACATGGAAATTAATCTTTGTGTCAGAAAAGATAACGTATGAAGTTATCTCGGATTCTGGAAGAATAAAAATCTTAAGGATTTAGAAAATGAATATACATTAATGGATGGTAATGTCTAGGAACTTTTACTTTCTCGCATAGCTGTTTTGAGGCCCTGTTTCCATAAGTCAATTAGAATGACAGAAATCCAACTGCTGCTTTGAGCAGCTTTAACTGCACTGAAACAAAGAGCCAGATCACTTAACTATTTTTTTGCATAGTAAGCCCAACATGCGCTAACAGCTTCAGAGATTTAGGTGGGTTGAATCTGTGTTGTGAATGTTCCAACATATGGCTAGAACATGATTTACCAGAAAAATCTCAGAAAAGTGGGTTGATGTGGTGAGTGAAACCTTAATGTGGTGAACCACGACCTGGACTCACTTTTGTGCATTCAGAAGGCCATGACAAAATCCGCTGAAAAATTATTTATAGAATGCTGAAATGATTCTTTGTACACTGATCTTGACAGCCAACACATACACACATTAACTGTAAATCAGTTAACAAAAACCATTCAGTTTAACATGTATTAAGGGCTTTCCATGTTCACTCAAGCGCCAAAATGCCAGGAAATTCTAGTTATTAAGGGTCGCACTCTTAAGAGACACAGTATTTAGGCAATATTTCTGTGGTATGGTGTTCTGTCTTGTGGTTAGTTCTAGCTTCGCCACTACCTTGAAGCTGGATGGCTTTCACTGGCAGAATGGTGGACCTAAGTCCCAGATTTGTCCACTGATACACACTTGGAGTCTATGCAACTGAAATGACCATTCCACATTGCGAGCACCCAACTGGCAGCCAATGCCATCCACTACAATCCCAAACACCTCACCTGATTTCTGCATGTTTTATGGTTGTTAAGGTACAGGGGCATGCCCAGCTAGGAGTTTGCAGGTCTGTAAGTAAGTAGACATGTGCTTGTCTCCTAAATCTCCCCCCTGAGTGATGTCACCTGGAGACTCTCCTGTAGCTCCTGTGTCTTTAACAGGGTTGCCAAATTCTACATGCTGCCGCTCCTTCTCTACCTGTAACAACTGGTTCATTTTTTTAAAAGGGGAAGAGGTTAGAAATAAGGCTTGCCAACTTTATTTTCTAGCCAGGCTTCTGTTAGGGAAATGGGGTTGCCACTTTTACTGGCGGCTACTGCTTCTTTGCTTGTAAGAACTGGTTCATTGAGTGACATTAGAAGAGGGTCACATTGGTTCCCATGTCTTAAAATCACCCTGGCTGCTTTCTGCAAATTGTATTTGTATGGTTTTTAAAGGTGCAGGAGCAGGCACAGCTGGCAGTTTTGGGAGCATTTGGTAAGCCTAGCCTTTAAAGGTTTCAACAGAAAAAGAGGAACAGTAGATAAAGTACACAGAGCCATGCAGCTGCCCTGTAAATCTCCCCACCTTTTTCTGAAGGCCTTCAAAAACGGCCTGTCAGAAATCCAACTGCTGTGCACTTCAATTTCTCTCTCCCACCCCCATGCTTCTCAGCTATTTTTACGTATATCCTGTAATTTCTGTTCCCTGTCTCCTTTCTAGGGTTGCCAGGTCAGAAGCATCCCAAACCCTGAGATTTCTGGGGCAGATCCTAGTGATGTCATAGGGGGTGTATCCTGGTGATATCATAGGGGGATGGCCTAGTGGTGTCATTGGGGTGGGCCCTAGTGATGTCATTAAGCATGATACATTAAGCATCAAGCATAGTTGCTTGGAGCATACCACTCAAACAAAAAAAATTCTCTGATTGGAAATTAAGATAGAAATCTTAGGTAAATGAAGGTGTTTTCAGGTCCAGCTAGAGTGACCAGGTCATTCTTTCTTATGTGCTTGAGATCCTGGGTAAGGAACATTTAATGTAGCCTACTTGCTTCTGGCAAGAAGGGCTTAAGTGCCCTCAGGCCAGGCCAGTCACCAGTAGGCCATTGTAGGAAGAAAGCCTAGTGTTGTGGAGATGTTAGATGGGAGCACTCAGGAATAAAGATGAATGCCCCTGAAAATTCTAAACATACTTACTAAGCCCCATAGAACTCAACAGAACTTACTTCTATGTAGATATTGTTAGGACTGTGGTGTGGTAAGGCTTGACTAGGGATCCTCTGCAACCATATCCATATCAAAGCAGGGTTGGCAACCCCCTGCCTGGAATGCCCTGCCTGCCAGGGCTGCTCCAAACTTCTTTATAGACTTGACCCTTCACTGCAGAGAGGTTTGAAAAATGAGTCAGAGTTAAGAAGATTCTCTGCTGTTTCCTGTCTACTCTGTGGGCTGCTATAAACTCATGTTGACAGCCAACCCAATTCCAGTGAATAATAATTCACAGAGAGAAAACACACATGGTTTGGTCTACCTGCACAGGCAGTAGATTGGGAACAACAGCAATTGAAGCCACACTTTCCAGTATGTGAATTCTCTTTTACCACTATTAGGCAAGAAACAAACCATCATGCAAATAACATGGTGCATCATCAGTGGGTTTAAGGGGCTTGAGCTGGCCACATGGAACCACTGTTGTTGCTTCTATGGATGTAAGGGAGTAAGGTCAGAGGTAAATGAAATGCAAATAGAAAAAGAAAAGACAGTGCTGATTTCCTAAATGCAATACCATACCAATCACAACAAGATTCCTATGATTAAGACAGAAAACTCAGCATCGCACAACCAGTCAGGGTTCCTAACCAAAACTAAAAAAATCCAAGCAGCCAGTCAGCCAAGGTTACAGAAATTCCCATGTAGCACAACTTGACTCCAGGGCTGCAGTTAGTGTGGAATACTGCTGCATGATTGCTGACATGAGTGAGACTCTATCAGCACATAATATGTCTGCTCTGAAATCTGCACTGGTTGCTGATTTGCTACCAGGCCATGTTCAAGGTGTGCTTTCCATGTTATGGGTGCCACGTAGGACTTTTTCTGTTCTTGTAAGAAATTAGCCCTTTAGCGTGGCAGTACCTATACTTTGGAACTCCCTGCCTATTTCCATTAGGCAGGTGCCTTTATTGTTCTCATTTTGGCACTTGCTAAAAAATTTTGTTTAGGCAAGCCTACCCAGGCATGTAGAAGCTATTATATTTTTTCTGTTCTTAACTCATTGTTGGTTTTATTATTTTGAATGTTTTTAAATATCTGCTTTTAACTGTTTTTGTCAATAATTTTATTGTTTTAATTCCTTCTATAAACCGCTTTGAGCTTTTTTACAATCGGGGCCGGTTCCAAAGGGCGGCCAGTGGGGCTGCCGCGGATCGCACGGCTCCGCCATTCCCTTGCTTAACCTACCTTGTTCTGCGGTTGTGCATGCAGCAGTGTCCTTAACAAAGATGGTGGCTGAGGTTTCCCTAAGGGGCTGAAGCCTCTGCCGCCATCTTGGCTGATGGCACACGTGTGCTGCGCGCACGCATCACTTAACACAGGCCATAACTACAGCCTCTGAAAAGTCCAAACCAAGGACATTATAAGTCATATCCTATGTTTCAGACAAGCTGTTTTTTAATCTTAAGAAGAAAATAGATTGCTCTTGTGATGCAATAAATCCATTTCTAGATTTCCATCAAAATAATTTGCAATTAAACCACATAATTAAAACAAACAAAAAACACAGTAATAATTCCAGCACAGCACAGCAGCAGACAAAAAAAAAGCCAAAGACTGTCTGAAACCAAACAGTGGCAAAACTTGATGCACCTCATTTAGCAAGGCATTCAGTAGTATGGGTGCCATCACAGTGAATACCCTCAGCCTGGTTACTATCAGCTGTGCCTTATTTCCCAAACTCCCCCCCCCCCACAGACCACTTAAAAATTGTTGATAGTCTTGTAGGACTACTTCATGATTTTTCGGCCTGTTATAACCATTGCAACACGCTGTGCTAGGTGCTTTTATTTCTTATATTGTATCTTATTGTATTTTATTTTGCATTCCATAGAATTTGTAACACAAGAAAATATAAGAAATAAAATAAACAATAAAAATACAATTAAAAATCAATATGAATATTTGATGTGGACATGCCCCAGACCATCTGAACGAAGCTTGCAGACCACTGAAAACCCCTGTTATATTCAAATTCTTTGGAGCTGTATCACGAGAACCTGTCCTATTCCCCTGATACTTTTTTCTTCGCATTTCTCATGGAAGCTATAGCTGAACTTGTTATACTCTTCACTCATGTAATCAAGAGAAAACCAGGAAAATATAGCACAATAATGATAAAAAAGGATTCAAACCCTGGTCTTCCAGGTCGTAGTCCAGCACCTTAACCACTACACCACACTGGCTCTCAATGATAAACAAAGATTTTCTGATTCAACCAACACTATGCCCACTGAAGAGTGTGCTTGTTAAACCCCTTGTAGCTGGTCTTCGTTTTCTTTGTGAGGTGGGCTATGTATGTATATGGCTGTCAGCTGTTCAGTACTTGGAGTCCTGCTTGACTGGTGCACATAAAAATGTCACTGTGCACTTCTACTTTGAAAGGCTCTTTTATCTTACCTTCCTGAAGCCCCTTTTCCAGTGGGTAAGCACGCTTGACCAGGAAGCGGCATCTTGGCCTTCCCACATAGCTAGGTCCTAATGAGGTGTGCACAGCTCTTGGCTTTAGACTTTCAATCATCTTCTCATCACTTCAAAGCTGCTGTTTTTACATTTGACTAGAGGCCTATAACCAGTATTCTGGCTGGTAAATGTGTCTCTTGCCTTTCTCATGCATGCAATGCAGCAGAGTCTTGCAGCCTGATCCTTGGAAGTAAGTTGTGTTGAGTTCAATATGTCTTACTCCCATTTAAATGGTGACCTTCCATGTTTGTCTTTGCCTTTCTGGGAGGAAAAAGAAGTCACCACCACTGTGCCCTAATCTTCCAGTTCTAGTGTGGTCCTCATATGTTAGAGATATTGCAAATACACCATTTGTTATATCACCTGCAGCCATCTCAAGGGCTGCTACTGCAAGAATGAATGAAAAACACCTTTGCAAAGATAGTGGCAGCAGCTAAGGACCAAATGGACTGATGGGGAATGAGCTCAATGACAGCTTCTCCTTTTCCTCCCAGAGTGTGATATAAACAGAGTTCTCATTCCTATGCACAGTTACTTGGATGTAAGCCACTGAATTCAATGGGACTTACTTCCTAATATGCATAGGTTTGAACTGTAACTAAATTTCTGTCACCCTCTTTCTCTCTCCCTCTCTTCTCCTGCCCGTCCCTAGGTTCCTCCACCCAGGCAGACATATTTATTTGTCATAGGAACATAGGAAGATGCCTCATACCAAGTCAGACCATTGGTCTTTCTAACTCAGTGTTATCTACACTGACTGGCAGTTGATCTCTAGCATTTCATGTCGCCCTACATGGAGGTGCCAGGGATTGAACCAGGGATGTCCTGCATACAAAGCAGATGCTTTACCACTGAACTATGGCCCTTCTCCTAAGCAGGGTTTCACAACCACATTGCAATAACTTAACAAAACTGTGCATTGTTTCAAATGAGAATCATGTATATATGCAAGAATATTTAATTACAAGTGGCATGTCAATGAATTATAACACTACAATACAATTATTTTAAATAATGTGCTTTAAAACAATTGGGCATCATTCACCCCTCTGTAAGCAGCAGTCACTTTATTTAAAAAATTGAAATTGAAAATTAAAATACTTCTTCCTTTTTTCTTTTCTTTTTTTAAATCATGAAAACCTCCAACCAGTGGGCCAAATTTGGCCAAACATGGGACTCAATTTGGCCTGAAAGGCTGTTTTCCCCAAATCATGCCCACCTGCCCCACACCTGACATCATGTGTGGGGTAGGTAGAGGTGCAGCTAGACTGGCTGTGTAACTGAGTTCCCCATGAAGAACTCAGTCACTCAGCTAATCCAGCAGAAAGTAAGCTTGAAGTCAGCTGATATGCAGTGACTTCAAACCTGCTCGATTGGCTGTGCTCTTTGCCATCCCTGCATGGTGCTTTGAAGTCCTGGTGATCATCTCCTGATACCATTGCGATGTTAGGCAACTGACAGGTGGCTCCACCTACCTGTTAAATTCAGCCTGCAACGGTTAGGAGAAATAAGTATCTGACCCTGTGGCCAGATCAGGTTCTCCAAAAAGAACAAGATTGCTAAAAAAAAGTATAAGTTGGAGGATAAGTTACTACTCAAGAAATGAATACTACAGACGTAGGAGGCAGAAGGCAAATGATTTCCTTAAATTATAGTGTTTAATCAGTGGCAACATTTTGGTGTGTGTACAGCCATTATCAGCATGCACCAAGACAAGGGATTATGGATAGACAGGTAAAACTCTTGAGCAGAAGTTAACCCTGAAGAGGCTTTCAAAAATCCTATAGAGGAGCAGGTTAGAAAAGAAGAGCTATTAAAGATGCAGTCCTTAAGCACACTTACTAGGAAGTAAACCACATCAAACACAGTGAGTATCAATCACCTCAGCAATAAATGGATGGAATGTTTGACTTACAAGGAAAGCTCATCATATTGTGAATCCCAGTAACATGATTCACAAGACTGTTAGGGTATTGGTAGGAAGAAACTTATCTCAACAGTCCTGAGTCTTGACTGTGCCACTAACAGCACAATCCTAAGCATGTTTACATAGAAGTAAGCCCCTCTACATTCATTAGGTCTTACTGTCTTGTAAATGTATTTAGGATTACAGATGATGGTAGGAAAATTAATTCCAATGAAGAACACAAGACTTTAGAATCAAATAGATGACAGGCAAGGCCAGATTATGGTGGTTCGGGGCCCTGGTACAGTGCTCAGAATAGGGCCCACTTTCCCAAAAAAGGAGCATATGAAATAAGGTACCACAAAAAATCCTTAAAGACTAACAAATTTATTATGGCATGAGCTTTCATGGACCCCCAAAAAAATACTCTGAGCATGTGCTGTGTCACAGGTCTCAGCAAATACAAACAAAAACGTTGTCAACCTTAATAAACAAAAAGAAAATACTCTGAGCATGTGCAGTTGCATATTTTAAATTCACTTAATTCATCTTCTTGTTTTTGTTGTTGCTTACTTCCTGCCTTGGGCCACTCTCCTGTTCCCAGCCTAACCTACCTCACATGGTTGTCATGAAAATTAGGGTTGCCAGAATCATTCTCAGCCCCTGAGCCTGGCAACCCTAGAGAAGATACAGAAGGAGGTATAAAATGGCTGCGATGGGACTTAGTGGTTGTGTCGTAGGCATCAAATTTTAGTTCCTTTAACCAGAGTGATACATTTGTACTACAAAGGACCATGTTTTTCTATTCCTCCCTCCCAATTGGGACAGCTTACTTCCAGATAGTTAGCACAGGGAATTCCTTCCTAAGAGGAGGTAGTTTAGGCCTGTAGTGACTGGGGGTGAGGGACTATGGAAAGCAGAGTAATCTGTTTCCTTTTTTTACTTGTACAGGTAAAATTCACTAATAGGCAAAAAACCTTGTGGTTTAAGAATGTACCTATAGCCCACAGATATTTCTATCAAACTTTAAAAAACAGGGAAATTGGGCAGCTATAGTGAATGCACCAGGGGAGCAGGAGACCTAACTCCTCTCTGAAATATAGTACTACCCTACGAATTTGTCAAAATGCAAACACAATTTGGGTTGGTCTTTCACAGTCCAATCCACTTCCTGTGTAGCTTGGAAGAATTTGGTAAACTGATCATGGGGGAGGAGGAGGGGAAGGGGAGAGGGAAGCAGAAGGAGGGGGAGGGGAACCAGGGGATTGGAAGGGGGAGGGCAGGTTTGATCATTTGCATGCTTATTGAGTTCAATGGTATTTACTCCTGTGCAATCATGCTTAAGATAGGTAAAACTGACCGGGGGGAGGGGGAGGAGGAAACAGGATTTTAAGGGGATGGGCAGGGGTAGGGAGGGGCAAAGAAAGGGGAGGGAAGGGGTAGGAAGGAGGAGAAGGGAGAGCGGGTTTGATTATTTGCGTACTTTTTGAGTTCAGTAGGATATATTTCTGTGCAATAATGTTTAGGACAGGTGAAAGTGACCTGGGGAGGGGCATGGAGTGGAGATGGGGGGAAGATTAGGTGGGTGGGCAGGTGCCGGGCATAGGGGAAGCCCCTTTCCTTTCCAAAAGGAAAACATTGTGAACAGTATCATTACTTTTCAGCGTTTCCCCCACCTTTCTATCCTACAGCAGGCACATGTAGTCTCCAACCCAAATTTAAACCAAAGCTGTCACTGACATCATCCATACCAGACCTTAATTTGTCTTTAGACAGTCATGGCTTCTCTCAAAGAATCTTGGCAAGTGTAGTTAGTGAAGGGTGCTGAGATTTGCTAGGAGATGCCCTGTTCCCCTCACAGAGCTTCAATCAGAGTGGCTGACTGTTAAACCATTCTGGCCACTGGAGCATAGGAGTCTCCTCCCAGCACCCTTCACAAACTACAATTCCCAGGATTCTTTGGGGGAAGCCATGACTATCTCAAGTAAAATAAAGGTCTGGTGTGGGTGTGGCCCCCTGATTAGCTAAGCCAAGCAGTTGTGAATCTGGCTTTTAGAACACTGGCAGTTCTTACTGAGCATGCCTGACATTATGATTCAGTTCAATGCTAAATTTCTTAAATTAATTAAAAATTAGCCAGGCATTTTTTCACTTTTAAACTGCAGAAGATGAAGGTCAGAGTATGGGGCAAGGCCAGTAATAGGATTACAGGTACTCTGTGAACATTTTTAATGAATTTCAACAGATTATGAGAACTCTGATAGAAAAAAGTCCAAAAGGGGTCTGGGTTTTTTCCTCTCTCTTTTTACACTTTGAACTCTCAATTCTCTCTGACTGTTTTGTATATCGCCATGAAAATTTACAGGGTTGTTAAGCAAGCGTTTCTGAGTTCAGGACTGTAAGTTTTGTAAGGTTTTGTTTGAAATGAGCTTATGGGAAGCATCAGAATGGCATGGGGGTATTTTCAGTTTAACATTGCGGAATGCAAAAAATCCATACTGGCTACACTATACAGCCACTCTCGTGGCTGTATAATAAGAAAAAGCAAAGAGTCAGTATTTTTCCCAATTGCTCCATTAAAAAAAAACAAATAGTATTCCCACTTTCTAGTGTTCTGCCACAGCAGCAAAACCACTAAGGTCTCTAACAGGATTTTTAAATGTTGTAGAATAATCTGTATTTTATTAATAGTAAAATATTAATATATGTTAAAATTGTTAATTGATTTATACCACTTTTTTATAAAATAACTATGAACATAGTGGACTGCTAATATTTAAGTAAGTTTTGTTTGTTTGTGTTGATTTTGAGTCCCTTTCAATTGCCTGTTCCTCACAAGAAAGCTAAGCCTGCAGTCCTGCACCCCATACCTGGGAGTAAGCTCCATGAAACATAGACTTCTGAGTATATCAATGTACACTGTAAGTGAATTCTTAATTAGTGTCTGGACTTCAGCTTTCACATTTTGTATTTGCCACGGTGGGGGAATTCTTTAATTTTGCTTGCACTTATTATATAGTAGTATTTGCAGTACCTGATACTGGTTGATAGGAAAAAAGGAATGGCGAACTATGGAGATTCTAAAGATTAGAAAATGAATCAGAAGCAGAAAAGAAAAGTGCACTAAAGTGGAGGGAAAACATCAGCTCTTAGGACCCCAGGGATTCCTATAGCCTAGCATTCAAACAATTCACTCATCAATCACAATTCTGACTTCATTCATTGGCTAAAATCATGAAAAGGTCAGAGCAGCTTGGCTGGCTCATCTTACAGAAATCTCTTAGAAGGTTGCCTGCACATTTTGCTTTATAACTTTCCTTCCAGGAGTTCTGGAGACCTTTTTTTTAATGAAGTCTCAAAGTCGGAGGGCCCTGCTGGCATGGACCCTGGTGCAATTATTCCAATTGCACTATTAAATCCAGCCATCATGACAGGTCAATTTCAGTGGATGGCATTGCCACTGAAATTAATTTCCCTTATATGTTGCCAATGATGTTGCCGTAAGTGGGAGTTAAACAAACACTTGTCAATGGAGCAAGTGGATCCTGTCTTCTGTTCGAAGGGGCAATGTAGAAATATTTTAATATCCATCTGTAATCACACTGCTTTGATGAGGAGCACAGATAAACTGCTCATATTTGCTTAGAGGAATTGGGTCAACATGTCTTTTAATAATAACCTAATAAGTTCCCCCAACAGTTCATAAGATGAAGCTTGAGGTTCCCAGTGCTCCAGCTAGGATAGAACACAGCAGTAGGATCAGGTTCCAAACCCCAAATCAAGCACGGCAAAAGCCATCAGCACTGATTCCTGCCAACTGTAACAGCATTTACAAGATACACTAAGCAGACATGGTAAGCAACAGCCACCAGTGGAATTCCAAAGAGCATTAGAATGACAGAGAAATGTCTCTTCTTTTTGTATTTAGAGATGTTCAATAGCAAGTGAGCCAGATTTGGATGGCTCTGCTTTATTTGCCGAGTGAAGGATGCCACTTTTACTTACGATGCCAGAAACTATTGTAAGCACCTCAGCAGCTAAAGTGGGGTCATAGTATACAAAAGAGCTGCCTGGCAATGTCCTTGGTGAAGGAAGAGAGGAATGCACCATAGTAACTTGGTTTAGGTTGTGAGTTATGTTAGGTTAGGTTTGGGTATGGCCACCGTCGCACAGTTTTGGACAAATCACTATCCCTTCAGCCTAAACTATCAAACGGGTTGATGTGAGGAAAAATATGACAAGGATGTATTTGTCATATGTCCCTACCATTTTGAACAGCCAGGGAAAGAAGCTTAAATAATAAACAACTACTAACAAGAGGCTGTGTAAAATTTACCTCAGGGGTAGTTTATGTACGGTGTATAACATAGGAATATTAGGATGGCTGGAGTTTGCTATGAAGAAGAAAACTGTATTTGTGTGATAGCTTACTGCCTTTTTGTAATTTAAATATTAATTGAAAAGATAAGGTCAGAGGTTTGCTGACACTTGGCTTCTCTCTCTTTCGTCTGTCCGTGGCTTTGATCATGCTACATCTTTCTTTGTGCTTCATTCTCCAGAGACTATCTCAGGGTCATGGCCTGTTTCCTAGTCAAGAGGTATAAACCTACTGGCTTAAATATTTGAGGCCCACAGTTTAGCAGGGGGGCCTTTTTTGCTTCATGCTTCCCCATTTCCCACATAACCCAGAGCAGACTAAACAAAACCAGTGTGAAATCTCATGGCTTGATGCTGCTATGGTTATATTTTTTAAGCTGTCATCCATTCATTTGTACTTGTGTTTATTTCCTGGATTTACAGCTTTTTCAAGCCTTTTTGGGGGGTGGATGTTTGAAACCTTTTGGAAAAAAGGATTGCAGTAAGCAGTGGCCTGTGATTAAAGCCTAGTGTTGTTTTTTTCCCTCCATGCTGCTCTTGTGCAGTAGTGTCACACATGGTAGCATTTAGGATCCCCTTCACAGCTGAAGTGTTTCAAACACTAATGAATGGAAGTTTGGTCACATAATGCAGACAAGCTGTAAGGCATGCTTTACTGAATGGTGTACTGCAGTTGCCTGGGAAAGGAAGAGAGTTATAAATTGTGTCAGTTAGCCACCCAGACAAAATGAAGCCATGTGGAAAATCAAATCTATTAAAGTATGAAGACTGTTATAAGCTGGTCATTCTTAAAAGGTCTCAGTTTGCTATATGGGTAAATGTTTAACTATTCGCCCTAGATCTTGTTCATATGCTGTCTTACAAGATGATGTGCAGCATTTGATAAAAATCAACTTCTCACTAGCAGGCCCTTTTATCAGCAATGTTTATTGTCTCCAGTTTACCACCCATATTCTGAAAGGTACTGCACATTAATTGAATAAGGAGTGTAAAAGGGATGGCATAGTACAGCAAGGTCAGGAGATGGCCCCTACATATTTTAAAACCAAAGGAAAGGGGAGGACTGGTGCTGAGAGGCAAGGGAGAGTGAGCAAAATGAAATTATGTCAGGTTTTTGTTTTGTGTGGTTAACCCAGATTTTAGACATTGCCTTTCAAAAAAATGTCTCTACACTCATTTTCAGCTTCAGATAGACTACTATAGTAGCGCTTGGTTAAAAAATCCAAATAATAACTGAGTTGGAGTATTGTGTAGTGTATAGTGCGATAGGTTAGGATGTGGGAGGCCAAAGTTCAAATCCGCACTGAGCTGTAAAACTTGTTGGGTGGCCTTCAGCAGGTTTCCATTTCGAAGCCTAACCTGCTTCCCAGGATTGTTGGCTGGGTGGATAAATGAGATAAGCAATTGTAAAGTATATTGTACACTGAAAAGTCCTAGAGACATGATGAATAACAAACAAACCATTCATGTTAGATTCACAGCCTTTGGAAGAAATACTTTCCTTCTCCCATCTGAAAGCTGAAATGGTTTACATGGGGATTTCCCCCCCCCCATCTATTTTTCTCCATGCAGTTGTTCTTAGGTGCATGCTTGCCTGCAATCATACAGAAAATACCAAATGAAGTACTTCCCTGGTACTCTGGTGTGATTCCCACAATTGTAGCAGCACTTCTAGTATTTGCTTGAATTGTAGAAATTACTGCAGAGTGTACCAATGGATGGCAATAGAGTGTATATTTATTTGCTTAAAGGTACTTTTAGGCTATCTTTTAGGTCCAAACCTTCACAAGGTAGCTTCCAACAAATTAAAACAAAATATACATAATCAAAACATCTAAATTCAATACAGATAACTATAAGAACAGCTGTAGGACTCCATAACAATAAAATAACAGTAAGAACAACATTCAGCGCAGCATAATATCATTAAAATGAGATAAAATTATATCACTTTTAATGCCAATTCAGACAACAGCAGCATAATATATTTTAGGGGAGGAAGCAAATTGGAAGAGATCTTTAATGTCTGTTCGAAAACCTATAAAGATGAGACCATTTGTAACTTGGCTGCAATAGAATTTAAAAAATGTGGGGCTGCTTGCTCCTTTCTCTCATGTAAATTAGCTCTATTGACTACTTTTTGAACCTAGAAGCATCATTAATAGTTGCAACACTGATTTACCATTTTCAACTGCACATTTCAGGAACAGACTGAAGAGACATCCTCACAAGAATCTGCAGAAGATGATTAGAAGACCACACCTTGCAATTTCTACCTCATCAGCAGTTGGGTCTTTTGTTGAAGGGAGAAGACTGCCTTGACCACTTGCTTCTGTTGCCACAATCTTTCCACTTTGGCCTGGGGGGAGGGAGGGGGAGGGCAATCACATAACCTTAAAAAGGACTTGGTTGTAATCACCTTGGTTGTAATTCCTTCAGTGTCCCAGGTTTAGAGAAACTGCTGTAACACAGGGGGACACAGATTAATGATGCAACATTTAATTACTGTTTCTTTTATTTTCCTTTAACCTACTAATAGTTTGTTTGAGCTGCTAAGTAAGGGTGAATGGGTCAGTAAATCTCTGAACCAGGTTTTAAGTCATTCACTGCACTGCATATAAATAAGACTTGTAAAATATTAATTATAATGGGCATTCAAATAAGAAGGCCTTGGTGTTTGACACCAGTCCTTACAACACCTCTGACAACCCACTCCCTAGCTTAGTAAACTCCCTGTTTAGAACACCAAAGATAAGGATTAGATACTACTCTTTTTATAACCTTGTTCTAGATTTGTGCTTGACTTTTGTTTTTGTTACTGGTATTTCAATACCTTGAAGGCTGATTTTTTTTCACTTAATTCAGCTGACATTCATTTAAAAAGTCACAAGAAAAAGGTACTTTACTTTGCAAAAGGGATGACAAAGATACATTGTATGTTTACTAATACACGTATATCTGCAGAAGTAGTACTAAACAGAACTCAACAGCTCACCTTTCTAGGAACACATTATTTCTCTTGAAGTAGAATGTGCTTTCTGGGGAGCCTCATGTTGTTTAGGAATGATTAACATCAAGCCCTCTTTCAAGACAGAGGTTTATCAACTAAAATTTGAATTCTTCAATGAATTTAAAACAATACCTCAGAATTATTTTAAACCATGGTCATACTGGAAGTGAGGAAAAGATTCAAATTCTTAGTTTGACTTAACCAGTTCTATTGCATTGTTTTCCAACAAATGGATCTCTATTTTTCACTCACACATCTCAGTGCAAGAGCCAATACCATGTACCTCAAGTACTCTTGTCATTACTTTTAAGCAATATACATTGACATAGGATGGTTTGCTAGGCAGCTTTGTCCCAGTTACATCTCCATCTTTTTCACTCAAAGCAGCACTTTTAGCCACAAATGCAATATTACCCCACTTTTCAATACTACCTCTGATATTTACAATTAACTCAACAGTCATATAAACATTTGCTGCTAATCATACAATGCAGGAAATTATTATTGGGTAGGTAATCATGAGTTTCTGCATTTTACCTTATTTCTACTTTTGTCACCTAATTGCAGTTGAGACAATACCTTCAGAGTTTTCCAGCATAACTATGTATTTTCTCTCCTTTTTATGCCTTTTCTCTGCTAAATTGCTATGTAATATGCCATTAACTTGAATATATTTTTGTACCGAGTTGCTCATAAGGTTTGTAACAATAATTTTCTTTTATAACACTACATGACAGAAAAAATAATTAACCGCAATGTTTAAATATTACTGTCCAAGTTTGTACCTCAGATGATTTTTTAAAAAACGTAATCGACTAGTTGATTGACAAAGACCTACCTCCAGACTATAAATGGAATGAACTCCTTGTTTCTTTCAGCATTAGCTTTTAAGAAGATTGAAACACTTAGGACTGCAACAAATCCCTGATCAAAACTATTTTTGTAAAAGAACTTTGTGGGAAATGAACACATTAATTACTTTCATATAAAAAACAACCCTTCAAAGAAACTTGAATCTTTGTAGGTGGGAGGCAACAAGCTCAGCTTTTTGCATAATGCAATCACAAATATGTGTGTATGTTTTAAAAAACTAGTAAATTGTATGAGAATACTTGTCAAGTATTTTCATGTATTTTTCACAAATGTGATTTTTAAAAAATATATGTCAACCAGATTTATTTTAAATGCTTCTTATGTAGAGTTTGTTTAATACTTTTCTCTCTCTCCTCTCTTCCTTTCTCTGTCTCATACACAGCCACTAAGTCTGTTTGTTAACAATTTTTTACTATTTGGGCCGGGGTAGTTTCTCAGGAAGGGTTTTTTCAGTATGACTTAAGTACTTAGCCAAATGCAACTAAGAAAAACTACTTTCTGGCTGCTTCACAGTAGGGAATATTAAGACACAAGCACCCCCTCAAAGGACAAGAGTACATCTTCTAGAAGATCACTAAAAATGAATTGGGGAGGGGGGATTGGCATCCTTACATTGTTGAATAATTGTACAATAGCTCCTTATGGGCCTAGTCATATCCATTCAAGCTATTGCCCAAGATCCAAAGCACAATGGACTGTGATTGTGCATGGGAGGCTTTTTAGCTTTCCCTTAAAGTGGCAGCCCCCTGAAAAGCCCCCCCTTTCCCTTTCCAAAAAGTTTGCATGGCATTCTGGAGCAGCACCTCATGAGGCACAATGAGTTGCTGTTGGAAGAAAGTATCTAATTGACAAATAGGGACACTGGGTCAGGACTCTAAAATGCCATATTATACGATACCATGGAGTTTTAAGATGCATAGGCCACACTCCAAAGCTATGTGTTGAAGGTGCACAAACGCTCCATTCAGGAAGGGAGATATTCTTTCTCTTCAATTTTAGAGAGTGTTCTGAACATAACAATGGGGAATTCCCATCAAGCAGAAATTCGTTTGAGAGAATCATTTAAAACAGTCAAGCAGGCCTTGCCAGCATGGAGCTCCATAAGTGCATAGGTATTCCCTGTACTTGAGCTGTTTGATTGACACAATAGTATAAGTGAGATGAAACAAGTTATATCAATACATGTGGGTCAGACATCAAACTGCAAGGGACTTACAGGTCTGATGAAATTATATCTTCTATTTTCTGTATATTGTAGAACAATCAAAACACATTACTACCTCTCAGAGTCTTCTATACCTCATTTTTCAGACTGAAAAAATGCTTGTGGCCACTGAAACAGAAAGATCATCATAAAATTTTTTTTATATATAGTTTATTTTTGTGGGAGATAAATTTTATAGGACTGTTCTTTGCTGTCATTGGTCACAGCTAAATAAGACTGGACATTAACCTTTCTGCCATTTCTACAAGATAGAAGTGCTTGCAGAAGAAAAGTATCAAGATGTATAAGTACAGTTTACTTTTTCCTGTTTTCCTTGCCTGTCTCCTCTTTGCTTTGTTATTCATATAGAGTTGCTGGCTACGATTGTACTTTGAATTGCTTGCTTGTTGAACATGTTCCTTTAATGGATTATCACCGTCTGTTCAGCACAGTAAACATAATAGCCTCTGTAATCCCCATGTTATTTGATTCCTAGCATTTTGTCACAGCTCCATGAAATAAGCAATAAAGTTTGGTCCCAGTGGACCAAGTTTGTTTAAAAAAAAAGCATAGTTATCTTTGTTCAAACAAGATGGGTCATACATAAAAATACATATAATATAATGTGCATATTCCTAGAAGATATAGCAACACTATGGTGAGTTTTACGAAGTGTGAATACACATATATACATGTATGTTCAGCATCTTTGGATCCTGCTTTGAACCCAGCATGCATAGCACACCAGAATTTTGATATATCCACAGATCACTCCATGGTCTAGATAAGTGGTTCCCAACCTTTATGAGTATGGGACCCTCTCTGTAACCTCAAATATTTTCATGACCCCCATGCTAATTGTAATTTTAGTCTCTGTTAATTGAAAAAATGCATACTGAAGTGTTAAATAATGTCACTTTTTATTCATCACAAAAACAAATACAATGATGATTATATTTATAATCTGTAACTAGATTATATATATAAACAATATAAACAACTTTTAACAACGTTTGAAGGAAAGGAAGGAGATAAAAGTAAACCACACAGTGTGATGAACAGAGCCTGACTGATGCCAGGGTCTTTGGACTCTGGTTTTAGGTGTTCTACCTGTATACTGTTTCCGGACACAATTCAAAGTGCTGGTTATGACCTATAAAGCCCTATACGGCTTAGGTCCAGGCTTTCTATCAGACCGTATCTCCCTATATGAACCTGCCCGGGCCCTGAGATCTTCAGGAGAGACCCTTCTCACAATCCCAACACCTTCACAAGTGTGACTGGTGGGGACACGAGATAGGGCCTTTTCGGTGGCTGCCCCTAGGCTCTGGAACTCCCTCCCTAGGGAGTCAAGAATGGCCTCCTCTGTGCAGTCCTTCCACCGACAGCTAAAGACTTTTTTCTTCCGGCAGGCCTTTGGAACTGAAGGATTTAAGGGTAGTGATTGAAGAGGGTGCTGTGTGTTATTGTTTTACTTGTATGCTCTTAAACTGGGTTGCAGTATTTTAAGTGTATGTCTAATTGGTTTTAACATCTTAATAGTTTAATTCTGTTTTAATGCTGACTTTTATATGTTTATATGTTCTTAATGATATGTACTTACTTTTATCTGGAAGCCGCCTTGAGTTCCAGTTTGGAAAAAGGGTGGGGTATAAATAAAGATGATGATGATGATAATAATAATACCATGATGCCTCCTCTTCAGGACTCAGGAAGCTCCAAATGACAATAATAATATATCTAACAGACAGAATATCATCAGGTGAAGCTTTCCCCATAATTCTATTTCCATGATAGAAAAGGCTTAATTTCTGTTTAATTTCTGCCTGCCACACACCTGTTAAAGGAACAAGAGCCCTGCTCTCCCCCAATGCTAACCCTAAACCATGCAAAGAATTCAAATTAAGAGTCAAAACAACATCTGGGCAACTTAACTCACTTTAAAATATTTAAACATTTAAAATGAACACAGCTTTATAAACACACGCTTTGATAAATAAAAATGAAAATACACTGAGCATGTACAATTTCACATTTTTAAAACTTACTTACCTATCATGTTTTTGCTTGCTTACTTATGGAATTCTATAGGAATTCTAAAGGACTTCTGAGTAGATCTGGTTAGGATTGCAGCATCAGTCCTTGCGTTATAGTCATAAATTTTTTACTCCATCCATTATTTGGTTAATAATGGGAGGCCTTGCTCCATGTTCCTCTGATTTCAGAGGCTTGGCTGGCTGAAACATATGGCCAGATGGTAGAACATCTGCTTTGCAAGCAGAAGTTCCCAGAGCCAATCCCTGGCATCTCCAGGCAGGGCTGTGAGAGACCTCTGTCAGTCATCATAAACGAGACTGAGCTGGATGGACCAACTGTCTTACTCAGTATAAGGCAGGCTCCTATGTTCCTATAATCAATGAAACTTTGCAAATGACTACTTTCTGGATTTAAGAATAAAATATACAAAATGTCATTTTGTATTGTATAGAATATCTACATTTATGTTTTTTAAATCTGCAAGTGATTTGGGTTCTGCAAATCAAAATGTTTTTGGATCCATATATTAATGTGTATATATATTTCTTCAGTTGCCATATTTGTGTATTAAAAAACTGCTACCCTGCCCTCAGCGTAAGAACACAAATGTTTGGAAGGGCAGTTAGGTATTATGACAATACACCAGTTTATTTCTAAGTTATTAGAAAGTCAGTTATGGTCTACAGCATTTTCAAGTTTCCCCTTTTATTTCTGAACAGTAGTGTAGTGTCAAATTCAGAAGCGCAGGGTCCCTTCATGTTAGTCATAGCCACGCCCCCTCACCCCTTTTTGGCTGCTGGGATGAGAATGAGATCATTGTTAATGTCTTCTCCCATATAACAGACATCTCTAGGAGCCAATAAGCCTGAAAGGGGAGAGTGTTTGCTATTGAGAAGTGTCTTCTCAGTGACCGACTCAACTCCTTTCACTCTGATTGGATCCGATCAGCAGGAAAGGACAAAGAAGCATGTTAGAATACTCTTCTCAGTGGGTAACACACTTCCCTTTCATGCTAATTGGCTTGGAGGATCCTGGAGACAGGGACCCTGCTCCCAAAAAAGGAAGGGGTCTAAGACCCCCCGAGACCCTGGGCAACTTCACCCCTGTTTCTGAATATAAAATCTACATCTGAATATGTTTTATAAGTGGTCCTAAAAAGTAACACGTATTCCTTTGTGTGTGTGTGTATCGTGTAGGTATCCTCCACCAAAGTTAATAGAAAAGCTATTTTAAGTAAGAACTCCATGTATAGTTGAAGCTCTGTTGCTTAAGTCTTCTCTAGACTCCATTTAGTTTGGTCAGTCATTTTATTTATTTCATTTTTTTCCGGCCGTTACTTCAAGAAGTCCAGGGAAGCAACATACAACTTCCTCTTTCAACAAGCCTTTTAAGTTGAGATCTTATCCCAGTCGCGTCTGTGTTGGAATTGCTTTTTAATATGTTTTTTAAACCTTTTTTAAAAAAACAATATGTTTTTAATCTTTTTTTAGAAAGATGTCTTGAAAGCTTTTTAAAATGTTTTTAAAGATGTTTTGTTTTAATGTATTTTAAAGTCTTTTTATGATGTTTTAAAGTGTTTTTAGTGCTTTTGTTTGCTGCCCTGGGCTCTTGCTGGGAGGAAGGGCAGAATATAAATCAAATAAATAAATAACCACATCTTTCTCCCTTACACCAGTTTCATCCTCACAATCCTGTG
The DNA here is from genome assembly GCF_030035675.1 of Rhineura floridana. NCBI lineage: Eukaryota > Metazoa > Chordata > Lepidosauria > Squamata > Rhineuridae > Rhineura > Rhineura floridana. The sequence continues at coordinate 74,785,948 of NC_084487.1, read as the reverse complement.
AAGTAGAAAAGACTGTGAGTGAGGATTTGAAGCTGGGTCTCTGTGGTCCTTGTCCAATACTAACCACTACATCATGCTGGCTCCCTCTATACCGCCCACTCTTCCACTGCGATAAGGTTATCCTCTAGATCAGCCTTTCCCAACCAGTGTGCCTCCAGATGTTGTTGGACCACAATTCCCATCTTTCCTGACCATTGGCAATGCTGGCTGAGGCTGATGGGAGTTGTGGTCCAACAACATCTGGAGGCACACTGGTTGGGAAAGGCTGCTCTAGATCCTTACTGTCAGCTTTAAAGACTAGCTTAGAAAACCTTACATTAATGGCAAGATTTGACCTTTATTTAGGAATACCCTTTACTTCCAGGTAAAATGTAGATGGCAAGACTACAGTAATAGATCAGATCATGCTCTATGAATGATGTTTGAAACTTTCCACAGACAATCTGATTATTATATTTATATTTTTAGAACCACTTATGAAACATTCAAAAGAAGGAGCCACCTAGGCTTACTTAAGCTCTAGTGCCTCTTCCCCCATCTCTTTTGTCAGTGGCAGTGAGGGAAGATTGATCGAGCTGATTGGCTCTGGCTGTAAGCACCGAGGGCCCCCAGAAGGGGGCCACCTGCCAAAAAAGTGTTCATTTTAATGTGTTCATTTTAAATATATGTTTAAATATTTTAAAGTAAGTTGCCCAAATTTTGTTGTTTTTACTCTTAATTTGAATTGTTTGCATGATTTAGGGTTGGCATTGGGGGAGAGCAGAGCTCTTGTGCCTTTAACAGCTGTGTGGCAGGCAGAAATTAAACAGAAATTAAGCCTTTTCTAGCATGGAAATACAATTATGGAGAAAGCTTCACCTTATGATACTCTATCTGTTAGATATTGTCATTTGGAGCTTCCTGAGCTGAGTGCTGAAGAGGAGGCATCATGGTATACAGGTAGAACACTTAAAACCAGAGTCCAAAGACCCTGGCATCAGTCAGGCTCTGCTCATCACACTGTGTGGTTTACTTTTATCTCCTTCCTTTCCTCCAAAATTTGTTAAAACTTTTATATTGCTGTAACCTGCCCTGGGACCTTCCTGGTGAGGGGCAGGTGGTAATAATATATTTGTTTTTGTGATGAATAAAAAGTGGCATTATTTAACATTTCACTACATATTTTTTCAATTAACAGAGACTAAAATTACAATTAGCATGGGGGGTCATGAAAATATTTGAGGTTACATTGGGGGTCCTGTACTCATAAAGGTTGGGAACCACTGTTATAGCATGTTCATGTATCTTGAACTGACTTCAGATATGTAAGAACTCCCAATGAAATTTCAGGATTATTTACACTATGTATGTACATGTATTATTTTTTAAAAATATGCCTTTTGACAAGAAGAACTTTGCTGCAATATTTGGAGGCGGGGATCTTCCAAGCTTAAGTATAGTCCAGAGCTTGGAAAAGTTACTTTTTTGAACTACAGCTCCCATTAGCCCAATCCAGTGGCCATGCTGGCTGGGGCTGATGGGAGTTGTAGTTCAAAGTAACTTTTCCAAGCTCTCCTTATGCCTAGAAGCCCAGTCCCAGTACTCATGTATTTGGTTCCAGTAGTGGTGACTATAGGGATTGTAATACCAAGGGTCCCCTTTTACTCCTGTTACCACCCCTGTATCCATTCCATGTGCACATATCCTCCCTCCTTAAAACCCAGCAAAAGCAGGAATCTGAAGCAAGGCTAATCATTCGAAAGAAGAATTTTATTGATAACAGGAAATAGAAGCAAACACACTCTCCACACTCTTCAGCAAGCAAAGTAAAAATGCAAACACTAAAAGGCAACAAGGATCCTTGGGCCACCTCCTTCCCCGACCGGACAACACACATCTTTGTGTTTCAGAGTAGGCTAACGGCCCTGAGCTGCCCCCGGGTTCCCTCTTAAATATTCTCCTTCCCCCCGCATTTCCAGTAAACGTCTGCCCTGCTAATTAATTATTAATTTCATGCTAATATTTCTATGTTGATTGGGTCTTACTCTCCTTAGAACATGCCCCTCTTCCAAGAAGGATCTGCCCCTTTCTACGTAGATTGTTTATCCCAAACTGCACCAATGTTCCCTTTTTTGTGGTGAATCCTGTGGTTTTTACCGTCTCTCACTTCTCCTTTTCAGGTGAGAAGGAGCTTTTTCTAATCATACTGTTCATCATTGCTGTCATCAAGATGACCTTCTTTATTAAAGCCTTATCTGATGCTATATCTATACTCTTATTATGGTTACCTATAATCTATGCCTATATAAACCATATACCAATGATTTTATCTAAACTATACCTTATATTATCTTTAGTTTTGACATTTTATAGTCTCTATAATTCATTTCAGCTTGCTAGGGACAACGACAGGACATTCTTTGCAATCTTCCAATGGTACAGAAATAGTTAATATTTCTCTTCTGTTGGTCTTTATTAAATGTTCCATGGTCCCCACAATCTTTTTTAATTATCTAAGGTCTCTTCCCTTTATTTACAAGCACCCACAATCTCTGATATCTCCTCTAAAATATTTATATTTCAAGCTCGTCATCCTTCTGGAAACCGCAGAAGGGGTTTGAATGTAATATATGAAAACCTAGAAACCTTTATTATTCAAATTGTACACCATTGACACCAATAGATGGGAGCAAAGCTCACATTCGCCTTGATCTTAAGAACCCATTTATGACACATGCTTCAGACAATCAGTGTTTGTTCCCTGTTCTCGTGGTTGCATCGTACTGTATTAGTTTCCTGTTCTTGTGGTGAGCACAGGATACCATGTGGTTTTGTGACAATTTTTCCCAACAAATTTTACTAAGGGGATGAGTTTTACTAACTCTCTCATGTCAAACTAGAGTCCCCAAAGACCCTTGTTATGGACCCTAAAGTTTCCAATCTTCTAGACTCCAACAACCCCAAATGCAACTTACAGTATGGGGGGAAATGGTGGTATTCAACTAAGTCTTACTCAGAGTAGACCCACTGAAATTAATGAGATTACATTAGTCATGTTTATTCACTTCAATGGGTCTGCTCTGAGTAGGACTAGCACTGAATACCACCCACAGTTAATAACAGAGAGCTAAAAGAAACAAGAGCAACAAAACCAACCACAAGAGCAGCAGAATAATTCAAACGAACCAAAGGCCTGTTGAAATAGAAATATATTCACAGATCACCTGAAAGCCAAGAGAGGGGAAGCCAGTAGGGCTTTCTGAAGGAGGGAGGTCCTTGGCACTGTCGCTACTAAGAAGCCAATACAAACATAGGAACCTGCCTAATATCAAATCAGACCATTGGTCCATCTAACTCAGTATTGTCTACACTGACTGGCAGAAGATGGGGCTCCAGACGGGGAACATTCCCATTCCTATCTGGAGATGCTACGGATTGAATCTGGGACTTTCTGCATGCAAAACAGCTGCTCTGTCACTGAGCTATGGCCCTCCCTCTGTGATATGTCCCAGCTAGCCAAGCCTCAGAAGGCAGAGGAACATGGAGCAAGGCCTCCAATTATTAACCATACTTGAAGGGCTTTATTTATTTATTTAAAGTGTTTTTACTATACTCTTCTGCCAAAAAAAGGCTCCTAGAGTGGCTTATAAATTCCAATAAGGCAGTCACTTGCCTCTTGAGTTCCCCACTATAGATGCCTTATAGATTGACTGATTTTTAGCCTGTCTTTTAGGGTTATATTAAAACCCTGACAAGGTTGCCAAGAATACGTATAAGATACACAAGCCAGTGGGGTGGGGAGGTGTTGCTCACCTGGCTTCCCAATGCAGGTAACCAAGAGGGGGAGGGGCTAGGTGGCAGGGAGGTCAGCATGGTGTAGCCATAGTGGTAGAAGTATTGGACTAGCTCTGCAGCATGGTAAACTTCCTGCCGTCTCTGCTTCTCGATTATCAGCAGTAATCTCCATGTCTGTGGCAAATTGAGCAACACCGCTTCACCCTGTTCTGCCCCGCTGGCTGCTACTGAAATACACTACAAACAAGCATAAAATACCAAAAGGAAATTACAATAAAATACAATAAAATAAAATGACTTCAAAAAGCAATAAATTAACAGCTGATAATAACATATGATTGTAGATTAGCTTAAAAGAATTTAAAACCATTTCAAACCAGTAGCATCATAACGCCAACAAGAGCAGGGGGAAGCAATATGAAGAAACAGGTTTTTAAAGCCACTTTAAACATTAAAGTTGATATGGGGACTGTTCACACCTCACTTGGTAGAGAGTTCTATAGATAGTGGGTCCCCAATAAAAAGGTTTTCACTCTCATGCCACCAGCCTGATTTGTCTGAATGGTGGACATACAAGCAGGGCTGCAAAGCAGATCTTCATGCATGGACAGTTTCATATGGGTGAAGGTAGTCACTCAGGTTCCCTGACCTCATACTGTTTAGGAATTTAATGGTTAAAATCAGCATTTTAAATTGAGCTTGATAATGCACTGGCAACCAGTACAACAAGTACAATATTAGTGTCACATACTCCAAGCTGCTGGCTTCTAGCAACATCCAGGTGGCCACATGTCCAAGTAGTTAAAGTTTCAGAATCATCTTTAACAAGACCAAGATACAGCCCATTACAGTGGTCTTGTCTGGATCAAGCATGCCTGTGGGGGTGGGGGAATGCTTGCCCACCCCTGGAATTCTACATATAATGGTGGATGGAGTGCGTTGCCAAATGGCCTGTAGTAAAAATTCATAGACCTTCCCCCTCAGAAAAATACTACAGTGAAAAACACTGGGGAAACCCCACACCCCTGCTGGCTGCCTACTTGCATAATTGTTTTTGTAGTTTGTTGAGTTACTTTCTTGCAAGCTTATGTTTTGTTCAGGTCAAAGAACAGAGGCAGAATGTTGTATCCTGGACTCCCCACCCTGTTGCTGCTTGATGCTTTGTCACTGAGCAGGGATGCTTGGTTAGCCCCCCTCTAGCTCATGGAGCAGGCTTCCTCACTAGGCTGTCCTAAATTTAGATGTCTGGCTGGTTCCTCCCAGCTGCTACTTCAGTCCCTTACGGAAACCTCGGCCGCCATCTTTATTGATGGCAACCCTGCGCGAACAGCACAGAAAGATAGTTGAAGCGCTGCCTGGGGATGGCGGGGGATGGCGGGCGGTTCGGAAGCTCGTCTTGCGATCCGCGGGATCACAGAAGGGAAACAGAGGGGCCCGGGGCAGGCTAATGCCCAAAGGCCCCCGCATTCTTGGAGCCGGCCCTGTAAAGGCCACCCAGCAAAACTAGAGTGCAGTGTTGTAAGTCAGAACTCTGTCCCTTTGATTTCCCACTAGCTCTCAGCCAAGAGAGTAGGATGGGCACTTGGCAAGCTTGTTTTCCTACTTAGATGCTCAGTTGAACTCACACCCATGTCAAAGTAACATCCATCTTTGTTGGCAGAAATTCTCCCACTTTCAACTAAAAGGCCTTCACTATTTGGATAGAGTTCCCTGGAACCCAATATTTGCTTTTGAGGTATTGGCTGGTGCTAGATGATCTATAGGCTCTCAAACCAGTTAGTACAGGATAAACACTGAGGAGAAATCTCAATTTACAGCTACTTTAGCTAGATGGGAACTTTAGATCAAGCTATTGTCTAAAAATTAGCCTCAAGCCAAAAAATCCTAACATCTCATACAGCTAAAACCATTGCACATGATTGTCAGCTTTCTCTGCATCAAGAAATACTAGCATTTGCAAAATCAGTAGACCCTTTTTAAGGTTGCACAGGTGGCATACAGGAAACCCCAGTTTCCTACTGTCTAATATATATCTGAAATATATACTTAGTTGATGTATTTCCTCTGGCATGATTATGTATGTAGGCATTTAATTTTTTACCGGCATGTTCAATTCTTCCATAATTACTGTGAATTTTATTCATAATTCCACAGCTACTTATGCCCCCAGAGAGTAAGAAAAGAAAGGGGGGAAATTCACTATAAAATAGTACACCAATAATTTAATGTCTGTGACTGACATTACTGCCAATGCTTACCTTCTCTCACAGCTCTGTAGTTCTTTCTATTTTCTCATTTTGCTGTGGTTAGGCTTTGATTTTTATTAATGCTAGTCCCAAAACCAGATACATGTACATTTTCCTTTATTTATTAAATGTATATTCCAACTTTCTTCTGTGGAACTCATGGCAAGGTAGAAGGCTCCCATCCAAGCACTGTTCAGACATAGATCTGCTTAGCTTCAGCAGAGTTGCTGCTTCATGGGCTTTCATTGTTCATGTTCTGGGACCATCTGTGTGCTTGAAGCAGTGTGGTGCATGTATATATCTTCCCAGGTCTTCTCAACAATCAGATGGTTGGCACCATCAGCACTAATAATCTGTTGTGGGGGGGGGAGGAGCTTGGATTCGTTCATCCCTTGAACAAATGCTGCCAGAGCTGCCAGAACTAGTCATCTCATTGGGGCTGAGGCTACAGTTCATCATGCAGCAATGACAACCCTGCACAGACATCACATCCAAAGCAACTATTTGCATGTATGACTCCTGGTCCAGCTAGTGATATGTGTGTGTGGAAGCTTCATCTGCATGTTACCCTCACTGGATTGGAATGAATGTCTCTTTGTCCTGTCTGTAGCTAAACATGATCCTTTCCTCTGAACCAAGCTGAGAACAAGATAATTTTTGTTCTGTATTTTCCTGAGATACCTCTTACCATGAAAACCCTATGAATATATTCAAAAAAGATTTATAGGGTTGCCATAATTCTTAATCGACTTGAAGGCATATAACAAATTTTCTTGAGATAAGACTTCAGCTTGTATGATGGTGTCTTTGCTTGACTAATTTCCCTCTTCATTTTCACTGTCTTTGATTTTATATTTGTTATACCTTCTAAACATGATGTTCTGTTGAATATTTTGTTTGGGCTCTTCATGTGTTTTTAACTCCTGGATTTATTTTTTTTAGGATCCTGTCTTTCATCCAGTATTCTTATAGTAATGTTAATACATAAATGAAATATTAAAAGTTTTAAGAGAAAGACCCATTGATGTTTAAATCATAAAGACTGCAGTGAGTTTCCAACCTACAGCACAGATTGAAATTTCATTGAAATCAGTGGACTTTACATTCAAGTAAATGTGTTTAGGTTTAGGGTGTGTTAATAATAATGTCCTCAAGCAACTACTGAGTTGGGTGGGCTTCATTGAAGCCAGAATTTTTTTTCTTAGAAAATAGGTGTAATACAAAGTAGTTGATATGAAGCCAATATTTTTCCTTAGCAGACACATAAAGTTATATGGTGCATCTCCTGAATTCCAAAGGAAATATGTTTAAGAAAGACATATAGTAATTTTTCATTTTCTATGGAACACAGGAAACATTCACAATATTCTTTCTGTCTGCTTTCCATTAACAACTTCAGAGTTGTTTCCAGTCATTTTAGTAATTATCTTTGACCTGGAAAAACTGACCTTGAACACTACATTTTCCTCATTTTTTTTAAAGGATCAGCACACATCAATTTTCATTGTGCAGATTTGCTCTTTCAGTCCTCCCAGCTCTAAATTATGGATATATTCAAGGTTCTATATACATCTCAGGGATGTGCAACCCTGACAGTGTCTTGTCTTGAATAAACAAAGGGCATTAACAGCAGTGACAAATGCACAAATCATTTCATTATTGCATGTGTAATTGGACAGCAAAGAGTCAAAGCAATGAGTATCGTTTTTTTCTGTTAGACAACACTCTCATAGCTGCTGGAGTTCAACATGAACAAATCTGACAAAAGGCATGAAATGCTCCAATATGTATATAACCAAATAGCATCCCAGAGTCCTAGGACTTTCATCTAAATTTAAGCAGAGGTGAAGGCAAGCACAAAAAGGTGCTTGCGATGATGCGGCCAGCAACGTGTCCTATTGACCCTTGCCCTTCTTGGCTTATTAAAGCTTGCAGAGGGGGTTTGACCGAGTGGATCCAGGGTGTGGTCAACACATCATTGAGGGAGGGAGTGGTTCCAGCCACCTTGAAAGAGGCGGTGATCCGACCACTCCTGAAAAAGCCCACCCTGGACCCATTGGTTTGTGACAACTACCGACAGGTTGCAAATACCCCCTTTTTAGGGAAGGTGATTGAGTGGGTTGTGGGTTACAGGTACTCTTGAATGAAACAGATTATCTTAACCCATTCCAGTCTGGGTTGGTCTGGTTATGGGACTGAATCTGCCTTGGTCGCCCTGAGGGATGACCTTTATTGGTAGAAGGACAGGGAGAGTGAGACCCTGTTATTCTTACTTGATCTCTTAGCGGCTTTTGATACCATTTGCCATGGTATCCTTCTGGGCTGACTTGGTGAGATGGATATTGGAGGCACTGTTTTACAGTGGTTCCGATCCTATCTCCAGGGTCGCTCTCAGAGAATAACATTGGGTGACCGTCTTTCAGCCCCCTGGCAGTTGTGCTGTGGGGTGCCGCAGGGTACTATCTTGTCCCCCATGCTATTTAACATCTATATGAAGCCCTTGGGAGTGGTCATCAGGAGCTCTGGGGCGAGGTGTCAGCAGTATGCTGATGATACCCAGCTCTATTTCTTTGTAACATCTGAATCGGGAGAGGCCATGCAAGCCCTTGACTGCTGCCTGGACTTGGTGGTGGGCTGGATGAGGGCCAATAAACTGAGTCTGAATCCTAGCAAGACGGAGGCACTGTAGGTTGGTGATTCCCGAGTTTGGATAATTGGTCAGTTGCCTGCTTTGGATGGGGCTGTACTCCCTCTGAAAGAGCAGCTTTCATAGTCTGGGAGTGCTCCTGGATTCATCTTTGTTGCTAGAGGCCCAGGTGACCTCCATGGGTAGGAGTGCCTTTTACCAGCTTCGGCTGGTAAGACAGCTGCGACCGTTTCTGGACCAGGATAGCCTGACCACTGTTGTCTCCGCACTGGTAACTTCCATGCTGGATTAACTGTAATGCGCTCTATGTGGGGCTATCCTTGAGGTTGGTCGGGAAGCTGCAACTGGTGCAAAATGCGGCGGCAAGACTGCTCACTGGGGCAGGGTATTGCCAGCATGTCACCCCGCTGCTGAAAGAATTGCACTGGCTGCCCATTTGCTACCAGGCCAAGTTCAAGGTTTTCGTTTTGGTGTACAAAGCCCTATACAGCTTGGGACCAGGATACCCGAAAGACCGTCTTACCCCTTATATACCCAGTTGATCATTGCATTCTGCAGGTGAGGGCCTCCTGCAGATACCATCTTATCAGGAGGTCCGTTCTGCACAACATAGGAAATGGACCTTTAGTGTGGTGGCACCCACGCTGTGGAATTCCCTCCCCTTAAATATTAGGCAGGCGCCATCTCTGTTATCTTTTAGGCGCCTTTTGAAGACTTTCCTCTTTCAACAAGCCTTTTAAGTTGAGACCTATCCAAGTCTGTGTCTGTATTGGAATTGCTTTTTAATACGTTTTTTTAAAAAAAAAACACATTTTTTTAACCCTTTTTAAAACATGTTTTTAAAGCTTTTTCAAAAAATGTTTTTAAAGTTGTTTTGTTTTGGTGTATTTTAAGGTCTGTTTTTATGATGTGTTTATGTGTTTTTAGCACTTTTGTTTGCCGACCTGGGCTCCTGCTGGGAGGAAGGGCGGGATATAAATCAAATAATAAATAAATAAAATAAATAAAAATTCCAAACACCGGCAGGTTGGGATATGTTCCTATTAGCCAAAAGGGCAGCAAGGTGAATGAAAACAGATTTTGAAAGGGCAAATGATCCCAGATTCCCGACCTATGGTATTTGACAGAAGGATAGACACAGAAAGATCTACATTATAAAACCTGACTTCATCGTTAAAACTTTATCAGTGAAGTTTTCATTCATTGTGATCATAAGGGCTCATAGTTTGTGACATAACAAGCCCAACCAACATATAAAGCCCTTTCATAGATGCCTTAAACATTTGCAGCATTCAAAGTTTTCCATTAAAAATATCATGTTTCCATACTTTGCAGTCATAAAAGAATAAATAATTTCAAAGGCTTACTTGATAGCAGACTTCTTAATAGACCTTGGAAATATGTAGAAAATAGCTAACATAAAAGAAACTGAGTGGTTACTGTGAAAGTCTTTTAAAGATTCGTTTCAAGCACTGTGTATAAGAAAATACAATGCTATCACACTGGCTTACTAAAAGAATTTATCTTTTGCTTTTGACATTTTGACCACTTAGGATCACAAATTAATGTGTATACAAACAAAATCATTAAGTGACATGGAAATGATTCTTCCACTCTTCCAGAATACTTCCAGAATCATTTCATTGAATTCAAAGTACACTTTGAAAATGACAATCTTGGAGTCTGATGAGACATAGTACAAGTGCTAGCACCAGGAGGATTGTAATCTCTTACACTTGAAAAGGGAAAAACCTATTTTTAGATAAATGTACAACATTTTATTGAGTTTAATTAGGAGGAAACAATGTATATAGTCACAAACAAGGAAAAACAAACCGTCACATTCTCTAACTCCAAAGAATTTAAAAACAATTTTAATTTGGGGAAAAGATGCACCAAAGTACAATAAACTCAAACTTCCATCTTAATACATTGCTAAGAAGACTCATATCCATTACAATGTGTGTCTTCTTATTTTGAATCTACTTAAAAGCTATCTCTCTTCCACTTTGAAATCTTATCTCTCAATTGTACCTTTGTTCAGGTGAGCTTCAAGAAGGTTTCCGAGAAGGTTTCCAATACACGAGCTTCCTAAAACACATTATAGTGCTTTGTAAGACATTGCTATGGTACTTAATTAAAACAAAACTTGGAAGGGGGTGATGAGTTGTTTGATGAAGGTTCTTTGTAGCTAAAGAAGTGCTCCAGATAGTTCAGATCTTTGGTGTTGCAAACCACAGATGCCACAACATCGTGCTTACTTGAATTGCTAATATTTTTTGTTATTTATTCATTTGATTTAATAACATCACATATTGTTTTGCCAGTAAATTTAGCATTTGATAGAATAAAGTCTTATATATACAGTTCATCCCTATGACAATATGAAGCATCTTAACATTTTTGCTTTTGTGCTTAATGATGATATTCTCTCATGGAAAGGAAATATTTACATTTTCTTGGCTTCACTTTTATCATGCAATGGATACAGGCAGTGTGATCTCCTGGATGGGGTTGCACTTCCCCTGAAGGAGCAGGTTCGTAGCTTGGGGGTTCTCCTAGAACCATCTCTGTCACTTGAGGCTCAGGTAGCCTCGGTGGCACGGAGTGCCTTCTATCAACTTCGGTTGGTGGCCCAACTACGTCCCTATCTGGACAGGGATAACCTGGCTTCAGTTGTCCATGCTCTGGTAACCTCCAAATTAGATTACTGCAATGCGCTCTACGTGGGGCTGCCTTTGAAGACGGTTCGGAAACTGCAGCTTGTGCAAAATGCAGCGGCCAGATTGGTAACAGGGACCAGACAGTCTGAACATATCAAACCGATTCTGGCCCACTTGCATCGGCTGCCTGTATGTTTCCGAGCTTGATTCAAGGTGCTGGTTTTGACCTATAAAGCCTTATATGGCTTGGGACCACAATACCTGATGGAACGCCTCTCCCAATACGAACCCACCCGTACACTACGTTCAAGAACAAAGGCCCTCCTCCGGGTGCCTACTCCAAGGGAAGCTCAGAGGGTGGCAACAAGGGAGAGTAGAGTTACCAGATCTCTGGTTTTCGGCCGGAGTCTCCGGCTTCGGGGGTGTTTTCTGGCTCCCTGGCCAGACCACACACCCTGTCCTTGGATCTCCGGTTTTTGGCGTGGTGTGGCATGGCCATCCAGCAGGGCTGGCACAGGGCAGGAGATCCCAAGCCCCCCACCATTCCCCCGCTCTACTTACCTTTCTCTTTGCTGTTTTTTGCAGCACGCACAGCGTTGCCATCAATCAAGATGGCGGCCGAGGTTTCCCTAAGGGGCTGAAGCCTCTGCCACCATCTTGGTTGATGGCATGCATGTGTGCTACACGCTCGTATTGCTGCCATCAACCAAGATGGCGGCAGAGGCTTCAGCCCCTTAGGGAAACCTCGGCTGCCATCTTAATTGATGGCAAACCTGCGCACGCTGCAAAAAACAGCAGAGAGAAAGGTAGGTGAAGTGTGAGAATAGTGGGCAGCTCTGAAGACTCTGCCCTGCTATCCTGCCGCGGATTGCGGAAGGGGAGTGCAGGGGGCCTGCAGCTGGTCAGCCACTCTAAGAAGAGGATGTGCTGGACTGGATGAGCCCACATTGGCCTGATCCAGCACTGCAGGGCTCTTCTTAGGTTCTTAACCCACCATCCTTCATGAGCACTAGAGAGCCACCCTTGATCCCTGGTGCTGCTCCCTCCCCAGGACTGATAGGGCACTGCCTGGATTAACCACCCTCTAATAGTCTCCTGCCCCCTGTCCCAAAAAACAAAACTGAACCAAACCTTTCTCGCACACTTGGGTCAATGCAGGTGGGCACCCCCTCATGCCACACCTTCTTGCAGGTTGACTTCAGTTTGGGCTCCTGCCAAAAGAGCCCCCCTTCCCCCAGTTTCCCTTCTCCCTCAAACATATCTTGAGCCACCCCTGGCATCCTCTCCCCCCTCTGGAACTCCCCATACTCCCTGGGGAAGGACTGTGGCTGAGTGGGCAGAGCACCTGCTTCACATGTAGAAGGTCCCAGGTTCGCAAAAGAAGCGAGGCTGGTGAGGACAAGGTCCAGAGCCTTTTCTATCGTGGCTCCTACGCTCTGAAATTTGTTGCCAACTGATCTCTGTCAGGCCCCCTCTCTGCTATGCTTTTCGCGGACCTTAAAGACCTGGCTCTTCACTCAGGTGTGAGAAGGGGTGAGGCTGGCAGAATGTAGTTCTTGGAGGGTTTAAATTCTGGCAGGTTGCAGATTTGGGGGGGTTGAATGTCTGAGTTTTAATTTCATTTCTAATTTTTAGGATTTTAGTATTCTTATTGTCTATATGGATTGTATTTGTGTTTGGTTGTAAGTCGCCTAGAGTGGCAGATTAACCTCTGCCAGATGGGCGTCTAACAAATCTCATAAATAAATAAATAAAAAAAATAAATCTCCAGGTGGGGCTTGGGAAGACTCCCTGCCTGAAACGCAGGAGAGCTGCTGCCAGTCAGTGTAGGCAGTACAGAGATAGATGTACCCAATGGTTTGACTTGGTGGCAGGCAGCTCCCTATGCCCCCCCTTCATTGACTGCACCTCATACACTGAGGCTCAGGTACATGGCCCCTCTTTTTGCCTTAAGATGCCGCTGGTGATGTGCACACACCATGCACTAATTAATGCATGGCATATCTATAATTATTATAGGTTTGTAGACTCTGTGGAACAACTGCCCTGGTGTGCTTTCCGGTGCTAGACTAGAAGAGATGTGTTCCATACTTGGGTTTAGGCCTCTAGTGCTTGGAGTACTCCAGGACAACACATTTTAAAATAAGCGTGTGTGGGAGAGTGAATAAACCTAGAAAATGTAAAAAGTGGAGGGATTTTTAAATGAGACTAACTAGTGCTTCCAGCATAAGGAAAATATATTTCAGAAGTTCTGTAATTAATCTATAATATATCATTTATAAAATGTAAAATTTTATAAGAGAGCTTTAGATTTTAACATCACAGGATTTAGAAAAATGTTATTGGCTTAAGCAGAGAGTAATGGGAATGTACAACATGGTGTGTATAGTGGAAGAACTATTTATCCTAAGGATTATCACAGTTACCTAAAATAATTCCTGCAGTACTTTGATCTTCATCAAATCTGAACTTCTAGGAATTTGTGCAATAGATTGGATTTATTATCTGGATAGACCATATTTCATGCTTCTGTATTCCTCTAAGATGCAGATTTAAATAATTCATTAATTTATATTATTTGGTGGAGCTAGTGTTAATGTTCATTTTTTATTATTATTATTATTATTATTATTATTATTATTATTATTATTATATCCCACCCTTCCTCCCAGCAGGAGCCCAGGGCGGCAAGTAAACAGGACAGATCTGTCCTTGAGAGAACCTCTCTCTCTCTCTCTCCACACACCCCTCCCAATATCCACAGGTGTCCATCTCTTGAAGTTTGCAAAGAATTTACTGGGTTCTTGCACAAAGTTGAGAGAAGGTGTCTTGGACAGGAAAGGCATTTTTTTTGTTTGAATGGTATGCTCCAAGCAACTGTGGTTGATACTTAATGTATCATGCTTTATGATGTCACTAGGGCCCACCCCATGATGTCACTAGGGCCCACCCCATGACATCACTAGGGCCCACCCTGTGACATCACTAGGGCCCGCCCCATGACATCACTAGGGCCCGCCCATGACATCTCAGATTTTGGGATGCTTCCAACCTGGCAACCCTAAGGGAGAGGGCCTTCTCAGTGGTGGCCCCCAAATTATGGAATGATCTCTCTGACAAGGTGCACCTGGTGCCAACACTGTCATCTTTTCGGCGCCAGGTCAAGTCTTTCCTCTTCTCCCAGGCATTTTAGCATGTGTTTTAAATTGTTTTTATATTGTTTTAATTTTTTAAATTGTGTTTTAAATTGTTTTTAAAATATGTGTTTTAAATTGTATATTTGTTTTAATGTTTGGGTTGCTGTAAACCACCCAGAGAGCTTCGGCTATGGGGCAGTATACAAGTGCAATAAATAAATAAATAAATAAAATAATTAGTCAGAGACTAATTTCCCCAGTACTCTATATACTGGAGTTCCTAAGCCAGTCACAGTCTCTCAGCCTAACCTATCTCATAGGGTTGTTGTGAGGATAACATGCAGAGGGAGGACAACCATGTATGCCACCTTGAGCTCCTTGAAAGAAAAGGTGGCATATAAATGTAATAAAAAAAAATATCTGAAAGTGCATTGGTATGCTTTATGTTCAGTTGTTCTAGATGCTTATAAGTTAGAGTTCCCTACAACACAGTTTAGAATATGATGGCTTGTTTCATGATAAGGAACCAGCTCCCAGCTGCAGAGAACTTTTTTTTATCTCTTTCTCATAACACTAGAACTCGTGGACATCTAATAAAGCCGAATGTTGGAAGATTTAGGGCAGACAAAAGAAAGTACTTCTTCACACAGCACATAGTTAAACTATGGAATTTGCTCCCACAAAACACAGTGATGGCCACCAAACTGGATGGATTTAAAAGAGAATTGTACACATTTATGGAGGGAAAGGGTATCAGTGGCTACTAGCCATGATAGCTATGCTCTGCCTCCATAGATGGAGGCAGCATGCTTCCAAATACCAGTTACTGGAAACTGTAGGAGGGGAGAGTGCTCTTTGCATTCAGGCCCTGCTTGTGGATTTCCCATGTGCAACTGCTTGGCCACTGTGAGAACAGGATGTTGAGCTAGATGGGCCATTGGCCTGATCCAGCAGGCTCTTCTTATGTTCTTAACTTTAAAATGCTAACATCCTATAGATGAGAAGCAGAATAATAATACAAAACTCTCAGACTAATGTCTCTTCCTCAACCAGACTCTGCATGTATACAGTCAAGTTGTACACATCACCATTAAAAACTTGTATCTTTTTAAATTAAAATGGAACACTTCTGAGTTGGAAAACAGAGCATATATCCCTGTATACCACTACCCACCATGTCGATTGTGAACCTACTGCTAATCACATCTTCCTAGCAATAGTGTATTGGTGAAGGGAGGGACTGCGCTACAGATGAGGAAGCTCCTGGTTCCTGGACAGCTACTGAGGACCCTCTGCTGCTAACACTGCTGCCCTGGGCCTTGTCTGGCACACTTGAATGAGCACACTATATCACCAGTGGAGGCCATTCCATTAGGATGGATGCAGCACTGCCACACCAGGCTCACTCTACCATTAGAATTGGAAACAAAAAATGGTCCGCATCCAAAGAACCACAAAAAAGAGGGGGAAATCCCAAAATGCTGAGAAGAAATTTATTTCTTAGGAAACCCCAATGCATTTCGGCCTCTAGTATTTTAGGCCTTCATCAGTGGCTATAAAGAAGACAATACACTACATTAATACATAAAAATGGACAAATATTAATCATAACAAAATATGAGGAGGAGAGGGAAAGACAATAGCAGTTTACGTCCTGGGACAACTACCAGCTTCGGACAGCAATTTCATTGGGACTGCAGAGGAAAGGAAAAAGACTAAGGTCACATCCACAGCATACATTTAAAACATATGGCTTCCCCCAAAGAATCCTGGGAACCATAGTTTACCCCCCCACACACAGACATACAATTCCATGCACCCTTGACAAACTATATTACCCAGGAAATTTGGGAGAAGCCATGCCCATTAAATGTGCTTTAAATGTATGGTGTAGATGTGACCTTACTCTCTTCTCATGTGCTGCAAGCCCAAAACTGATCAGCCCCCACCCCCTTGGTGGGTCTTATTTTATTTTTTACATATGACACCTTAAATACAATGACACATTTTACATAAAATGTAGTTTGGTCCTTACAGGGTTCTTGTTAGAGGGATTGCACAATATATGAAGAAGTGCTCTGACACTCATACACTCAAAACCACTATAGAAACACTGATAATGATGTTGTGCAAATAGTTTCTCCTGTGGCCTGTGCACCCATGTAGGTAAAGAATCATTTTTATAATGTGTGAAGCAGACCAAGGATGCCATCATTTGAATCACTGGAACACCAATTCCATCCAGGCAAGATAAGCCTGGTATTCACATAGAATTTGTTGCTGAACTTGAAAAGGAAACACAGTTTGATTTAAAAAGTCATTCATATAGCTGGCATCTAAATTAACTTTCTAGCATATAAACCCCCTTCTGAGATGCACACCTTAACGTGGCGAGGGGGTTTGAGAGTGTTGAAGAAGCTGAGAGCAATGCTGTCAGGAGTCTAGACCAAGAGGCTAGACTCCTAGCAGGGGCACCCATGGCGGAATGGTCAAAGCTGAGACACCAGATGAAGATACATCCAAACTCAGAGGAAGGCAATGGTAACCCACCTCTGAATATCTCTTACCACGAAAACCCTATGAATAGAGTATGCAAAATGGAACACGAGATAGTGCTGGAAGATGAGAATCCCAGGTCAGAAGGCACTCACCGAGCTACTGGGGAAGAACAAAGGACAAGTACGAGTAGCGCTGTGACTACTGACACAGCTGGGTCAAAGCCGAAAGGAAGCCCAGAGGCTGATGTGCACAGATGTGAAAAGAGAGTCCGGAGTTGTACAACACACACAATAGGAACATGGAATGTGAGAAGCATGAACCAGGGAAAGTTAGAAATTGTCAAGCAAGAAATGGAACATATCAACATTACAATACTTGGCGTGAGTGAATTAAAATGGATGGGAATGGGACATTTTCAATCACGCAACTACAAAATATTTTATGCAAGAAATGAGCTTAAGAATAAATGGGGTTGCTTTAATAGTGAGAAGTGATGTAGCAAAAGCAATTAGGAGCTACAACGCAAGGTCTGAGCGAGTGATATCAATGAGATTAAATGGGAAACCTATTAACATAACCATCATCCAAGTCTATGCTCCAATGGCAAACGCAGAAGAAGAGAAATTGGAGAGATTTTACGCAGAAGTACTGGAAGAACAGAGAAGAACTAAGAATTGTGGGGAAATGGGGCTCAGGAGACAGAAATGAAGCAGGAGACTTATTGAATTCTGTGAAGCCAATCATTTGTTTCTTGTGAACACATTTTTTTGAACCAAAAACATGACTGTATATGTGGACATCACCAAATGGTCAATATAGGAATCAAATTGATTATATAATTGGTAACAGAAGATGGAAAAGTTCCATACTTTCTGTGAAAACAAGACCAGGAGAATACTGCGGTACAGATCATGAACTGGTCATATCAAAAATCAGAGTAAAGCTAAAGAAGACCAACAAAGCAATCATAATGCCAAAATACAATTTAAATAACATCCCAGAAGAATATAAAGATCAAATAAGGAACAAGTTTGAGGCTTTAAACTTAGTTGACAGAGAACCAGAAGAACTATGGAGTGAAGTCAGAGATATTATCAGGGAAGAATGCAAAAAGACAGTACCTCTAGTTAAAATGAGAGACAGAACTCAATGGATGACTGAAGAAACTCTTAAAATGGTTAAAGAGAGAAGGAAAGCAAAAGCAAAAGGAAATAGAAACACGGTCAGTACCCTAAATGCAACAATACAGCAACTAGTATCTCTGTTTCTCTGTACACCAGCAGGCTAGACCTGGGGGACGGGGAGGTGGAGTCGCAGTGATTTTTTGAGATACCATCTACCTGACCAGGTACCCTCTCCCACAGTCCACAGGGTTCGAATGCGTTTTTTTGAAGTTGGGTACTCGGGACAAAATAGGGATTCTGTTGGTGTACCGCCCACCCCGCTGCCCAACTGTCTCCCTTCCTGAGCTAACCGGGGTAATCTCGGCGTTGGTACTGGAGTCTACCAGGCTTGTGGTACTGGGCGACTTCAATATCCATGTCGACGTTGCCCTTTCTGGAGTGGCTCAGGACTTCATGGCCTCCATGACAACCATGGGTTTGTCCCAAGTAATATCTGGTCCCACTCATGCTGCTGGTCATACCTTGGATCTTGTCTTCTGTGTTGGACGAGATGTTTGTGATCTTGGTGTGGAGGAACTTTCATTAGTTCCGTTGTCATGGACAGATCACTACCTGATTAGTTTTCGACTCACTGCGACTCAGAACCTCCGCAGGGGTGGGGGACCAATTAGAATGGTCCGCCCCAGGACACTGATGGATCCTGATGGTTTCCTGATGGCTCTTGGGGATTTTCCGGTCACCATGGCAGGTGATTCTGTCGAAGCCTTGGTTGATTTTTGGAATGAAGAAATGACCAGGGCGGTGGACACAATCGCTCCTAAGCGCCCCCTTCTGCGGATCAGAGCCAAATCTACTCCCTGGTTTACTGGGGAGTTGGTGATGATGAAACGCAAAAGACGGAGGCTAGAGCGACGTTGGCAGAAAACTCTGAACGAATCTGATCGAACACGGGCTAGAGCATACCTTGAGACCTACTCCATAGCAGTGAAGACCCAGAAGAAATCTTCCTTCTCTGCCTCTATTGTATCTGCTGGGTCCCACCCGGCGGAACTTTTTCGAGTTGTCAATGGTCTCTTAAACTCTGACCCTCATGAATATACGGACCACTCCACAGCCCGTTGCCACGAGTTTGCACGTTATTTTGCAGACAAAGTCGCTCAGATTCGTTCTGACTTAGACGCCAAGATTAATACAGTCTCTGTGGATGTAACTTTGGCTCCTGCTTGCCTAATTAGAATGGATTATTTTCAGCTTGTTCTACCCAAAGATGTGGACAAAATCCTTGGAGAAGTACGCCCTACCACATGCATGTTAGATCCTTGCCCTTCTTGGCTTATAAAAACCGCCAGAGGAGGACTGGTTAAGTGGGTCATGGAAATGATTAATGCCTCTCTGGGACAGGGCAGAATACCGCCCTGTCTAAAGGAGGCAGTAATAAGACCTTTGTTGAAAAAACCCTCCTTGGACCCCTTATTATTAGGTAACTACCGCCCAGTCTCCAATATCCCTTTTCTTGGCAAGATAATAGAGCGGGTGGTGACTGCCCAGCTCCAGGGATTTTTGGATGAAACGGATTATCTAGATCTTTCTCAATCTGGTTTCAGGCCAGGCCATGGAACTGAGACGGCCTTGGTCACCTTGGTTGATGACCTTCGCAGAGAACTGGACAGGGGGAGTGTGTCCCTGTTAGTTTTACTGGACCTCTCAGCTGCTTTCGATACCATCGACCATGGTATCCTTCTGGGCCGCCTCTCTGGGATGGGCCTTGGAGGCATGGTACTATGGTGGCTCCGGTCCTTCCTAGAAGAATGAACCCAGAAGGTGGTTATGAGGGATGCCTGTTCGACCCCTTGGCCATTGACCTATGGGGTCCCACAGGGTTCGGTTCTGTCCCCCATGTTATTTAATATCTACATGAAACCGCTGGGAGAGGTTATCCAGAGTTTTGGGGTTCGGTGCCACCAATATGCAGATGACACCCAACTCTATCTCTCCTTTCCGCCTGATGAAACCAAGGAGGCCGTCCAGACTCTAAACCAATGCCTGATATCAGTGATGGACTGGATGGGGGCGAACAAGCTGAGATTAAATGCTGACAAGACAGAGGTGCTCCTCGTCAATCAGAAGGCGGATCAGGGAATAGGGATTCAACTTGTGCTGGATGGGGTTACACTCCCCCTGAAATCGCAGGTTCGCAGTTTAGGGGTGCTCCTGGACTCAGCTTTGAACCTGGAGGCGCAGGTCTCTGCTGTGGCCGGGAGTGCCTTCGCTCAATTAAGATTGGTGCGCCAACTGCGTCCGTTCCTTGATCTGTCAGACTTGATCACGGTGACACATGCCTTAGTGACATCCCATTTAGACTACTGTAACACACTCTACGTGGGGCTGCCCTTGAAGACTGCTCGGAAACTGAAATTGGTACAAAGAGCTGCAGCCAGAATGTTGACTGGGGCGGGTTATAGAGATCATACAACCCCTATGCTGTATCAGCTCCATTGGTTGCCCATTTGTTTCCGGGCACAATTCAAGGTGCTGGTCTTGACCTATAAAGCCCTATACGGCTTAGGTCCAGGCTATCTGTCAGAGCGCTTCTCCCTCTATGAACCAGTCCGGACTCTAAGATCCTCCAGCGAGATCCTTCTTCTCACTCCTCCTTTTTCACAAGCCTTTCTTACAGACACACAGAATAGGGCTTTTTCGATCGCTGCCCCTAATCTGTGGAACTCTCTTCCTAGCGAGGTTCGGCTGGCCCCTTCATTATCGGCCTTTCGTGCACAGGTGAAGACTGCTCTATTCAGACGGGCTTTTAATTATAGTAGTTAGTTTTTAACTTACTTTGTATCTAACTCACTTAAATTGTTTAAATTGAATATAGTGATGTTTTTTAACTGTTTCTGTTTTATTGTAAGCCGCCCTGAGTTCCTTCGAAAATAGGGCGGGGTATAAATGTTTAAAATAAATAGATAAAATAGTACATAGGGACAAAGAACTATTACAATAGTTACTGTATAGAAATAGAAGAGGACAACAAAAAGGGAAGAACAAAAGCCCTATTCCAAAGATTAGAGAAATGAAAGGGAAATTTAAACCAAGAGTAGGGATGTTGAATAATCACAGGAGAACACACTGACTGACCGAGATGAAATAAAAAGAAGATGGAAGCAATACACTGAAGAACTCTATAAAAGAGATGCCAGGATGACAGATTCATTCATGGAGGAACCGTATGATGAAGAATCAGAAATGTTAGAATGTGAGGTGAAAGCTGCTCTTAAAATATTTTGACTAAAATTTGTCAAGAAATATGGAAAACTAAACAATGGCCCACAGACTGGATGCGTTCAATCTACATCCCAATTCCAAAGAAAGGGGATCCCAGGGAATGCAGTAATTATCAAATTATTGCCTTAATATCCCATGCAAGTAAAGTAGTGCTCAAGATTCTACAACAAAGGCTCTTACCATATATGGAGGGAGAAATGCCACATGTCCAAGCTGGATTTAGAAAGGGAAGAGGCACCAGAGATCATATTGCAAACATATGTTGCATAATGGAATGGACCATGGAATTTCAGAAGAAAATCACCCTCTGCTTTATAGATTACAGCAAAGCCTTTGACTGTGTAGATCATGAAAAACTATGGAATGCTTTAAAAGAAATGGGGGTGCCACAGCATATGATTGTCCTGATGTGCAACCTATACTCTGGACAAGAGGCTACTGTAAGGACAGAATATGGAGGTACTGATTGGTTCGCCATCCGAAAGGGTGAGAGACAGGGGTGCATTTTATCACCCTATTTGTTTAATTAAATCTATATGCAGAACATATAATACGGAAGGTGGGATTGGACCAAGATGAAGGAGGTGTGAAAATTGGAAGGAGAAATATCAATAATTAAAGATATGCAGACGATACTATACTACTAGCAGAAACCAGTAATGATTTGAAATGAATACTGATGAAAGTTAAAGAGGAAAGCACAAAAGCAGGACTACAGCTGAACGTCAAAAAGACTAAAGTAATGACAACAGAAGATTTATGTGGCTTTAAAGTTGACTATGAGGACATTGAACTTGTCCAGGATTATCAATACCTCAGCACAGTCATTAACCAAAATGGGGACAGTAGTCAAGAAATCAGAAGAAGGCTAAGGACTGGGGATGGCAGCTATGAGAGAAGTAGAAAAGGTCCTCAAATGCAAACATGTATCACTGAATGCTGAAGTCAGGATCATTCAGTTCATGGTATTCCCGATCTCTATGTACGGATGTGAAAGTTGGACAGTGAAAAAAGTGGATAAGAGAAAAATCCACTCATTTGAAATGTGGTGTTGGAGAGTTTTGTGGATACCATGGACTGCAAAAAAGACAAATAACTGGGTGTCAGAACAAATTAAACCAGAACTAGCACTAGAAGCTAAAATGATGAAACTGAGGTTATAAGACTTTGGACACATAATGAGAAAACATGATTCACTAGGAAAGACAATAATGCTGGGAAAAACAAAAAGCAGTAGAAAAAGAGGAAGGCAAACAAGAGATAGATTGATTCCATAAAGGAAGCCACTGACCTGAACTTATAAGATCTGAACAGGGTGGTTCATGACAGATGCTACTGGAGGTCGCTGATTCATAGGGTCGCCATAAGTTGTAATCGACTTGAAGGCACATAACAACAACAAGCATATAAACAGCACTTCAGACTTCGTGCCTTTAAATATGTTTTCATAGAGCTAGTTTGAAAACAGTGTACTGTTTCAAAAGAAATGTTTTTTGTTTTTAAAAAGAAAGCTTCCACTTGCAGCCAGTGACACAATTCCAACAGTCAATAGGATCACTTTACCACAGACTAGATATACTATGAAAGTCTGTCTAGAATGTATTATGAACCAAAAATGCCACCAAACGACATTTCACATAGGAGGAAAAAGTGATATTGTTCTTTTAGCCTGATATTCTGGAGATTATGTAATCTAAGTATTATGATTTACAACAAATTCATACGTTATGCAGGCAAGCTGTTCTCAAGGGATATGTGTGGTAAATGAAGAATCCAGTGGCAAATAGAATTTACATCAAAGGAATCCCAGAAGCCTCAAACACTCATCATTCTCATGGCCTTTGCTATTGTGCAGAAGGAGAATACAACGGAACATAATGGTAGCATTGACTGAAAAGCAAACATTTCTATTTAAACGATTGCTGAAAATGAGATGAAAACCTTTATGTAAACAATGCAATATATCCTTCTAATACTGTGCACCCTTGTTAAGTAGCAAATTGGCTATAAATCCTGAAGACATTTTATTAAATTTATGCCTTTAAAAATGTAGGTTTGCTTATGTGATAAAGCCTCCATTCTACGCCATGGGATCATGCTTTGAATCTAAGGCACAAGCTCATGTATTTGTGATCTTTGTTGAGCCCTTTGTGCTCATGAAAAGCAATTTTTAAAAATAATTTTCCCAATTGTCTGTCCCACTGCTTTTTTCTCAATATGTGCAATAACTGAGATACATTTAGTGAAGATATTAGTGCTGTCTCAAAAATGGAAGTTTGGAAAGAAAGAGAAGGATATCACTAGGACATTTTTAAAAGAAATATAAAGAAATAAAGAAAGAAAAAGAAATATAAATTGGGTGTCAAACAGCAGCATGTTTTAATGATATCCTAAAGTTTTATTCTTAGATCAACACTGACAGCAGGGGGACCACAACGATTTAAGCAAGCGCCACATACTTGTCATCATATTCTGCATTCATTGTGAGGTTGAGGCTCTTGCGCTTACTACCAACATCAGTATTTTACAAAATTCAGCATGGCTCAATGGGAAGAATATGGAAAGGATTTTTTCTATAATTGCATTGCAAAGAATGTGAATGTGATAAAGGACTATTCTCACTGCAACCCATCATCATTGTTTTAACTGATTTTAGTACTGCATTTTATACTATTGTAACCTGCCCTGGGCAGCGGCATCACTAGCGGGAGTGCGGGGGGGTGTAGACCTCCGGTGCGCGCCCTCCCAGGGTCATGGACGAGGTGGCTGGGCTTATGCGCGTGCACTTGAGGCCAGCCACCCCGTCCATGCCCCTGGGAGGGCGTGCGCCGGAGGGGCACTCAGCCGGAGAAGGCCTGGGAACGCCGGCGCGCCTCCCTCGCCCTGCCGACGCTGCTCCCGGTCTCACCCGCCCACCCGCCTCCGAGAAGTTGGAGCAGCCTTGCCGGGCAACGGCGCGGGGCGGGGCAGCTCTGGGTGTCATCCCCCTCATGGTGACACCCAGGTGCGGGCCGCACCTTCCGCACCCCGGTAGTGACGCCCCTGGCCCTGGGATCTTATGGGGAAGTGTAAAACAGCCACAACCACAACAAAGTGTACAACAGAGTTATCAAAGAACACTTATCTGGGCATTTGGTTCTCTTTTACAGATTATGTTTAAGTTAACAGCATTTCATAGTTTATCTGCAAGATGCTCAATGATATAAACATGAATAGAAGTCAGGGCACAATCCAATGAATGCTTACTCAGAATTCTGTGTTCAGCAGGATTTACTTCCATGTGAGTGGGCATATGATGAAAAGAATATTTTACATCTGTGTTTGCTATGCTGCCTCTTGCCCTACTACATTCTCCATCTCTTCTCTTGTTTTCTCGTTCTTTTTACCTCCCTCGCCTTATATATTCCCTCATCTTTTATATTCTTTTCCTCTGTTGGATTTTAATACATTTTATATCATTGTTATAAATTAGGTTATGTGACAACTCCAAAAACAATAAAAATGGATTGCCTTGCTGGATCACACAAAAGTTCCATATAACCCAGTGGCCTGATTCCAACAGCAGCTAGCCAGATGCCTCTGAAAGCCCATAAGCAAGGTATGAGACTGGGATTACAAACTCCTGTTGCTTGTGAGTCCCAAACATATTATATGAGGGAGGGACTATAGCTCCGCAGCAAAGCACATACTTTGCATAAAGAAGGCCCCTGGTTCAATCCCTGGCATCTCCGGCTAAAAAAAAAGCTGGATATTTATTCATTTAGGTGATTTTTAACCCTGCTCTTCATTAATCCCAGGGCATGGTACAACATAAAAATATCTAATACATAATAAAATCAAACAAGCTACAAAAAATCAAATGAAACAACAATAAATCAAAATTACATCACAGCACCTTGAGAGCAACAAAACATGTCTTCCAGTCATCGAGTAAATGTAAATGTCTTTACAAGTCATCTAACATCCATCTGGGAAAGACCTCTGCCTGAAACTATAGAGAAGTATTGTCAGAGGAGACAATACTGGGCAAGATAGAGAAATAATCTGACCTAGTATAAGTCAGCTTCCTATGTAACTATTGTAAAGTGGAAGAACAGAATGGCAACTCATATGCAAAAGGGCAGGAGAGAGTTCAATGTTCTCTCTCTCTCTCTCTCAATATATATATATATATATATATATATATATATATATATATATATTCTAGCACACATGGATGTAAAGTTAAGTTTGAATGTATGGCCCATGTCTGTTCAAGACACCAAACAAAAGCAGAAACAAGTATGCACAATAAATGCACAGATGTCATTTTTTAAGTACTGCCATGTGCATATACCTATCCTTTTGAATAAGAAAGTGCATGTACCTAAGGTTTTCCCATAACCATAGTTCCACTAGAGACCCAAAAGATTATGAAAAAACAGCAGTGGAGTGGTGGGCAGATAATGCAATAAACTTTGTGCATAGTTTCTATAAATTATGAAATAAAATGAATCTTTATTGCTCAGTCATAAGCTACCACAATTAAACACATGTAAAATACAAAATACATATTAAAATACAAGTCATATTTCAACAAAACACAGTTCAACAACATACAATAAAAGAACAATACATTTCAAATAAAATTTCCTCTCCCGAGCAAAAGATACCCTGAACCACCCCATGCCTTAGTGTATAAATACTAGTCATATGGAGGTCATATGATTTAGTTTTTCTTGGTACAGAGTTTGGGCTACCTTGGGACAGGATTTTATTTTTTGTTATATGGGGCACAAGTAAGGCAGTAAGCCAATAGTTTTAAAGGATCCCACTCTAGTTCTTTTGTTCTTGCTTGAACAGCTTCTTCAGATCAATAATCTAGGCAGAGATCCAAGATGACAAACAGTTGCATGAGATTTTGGCACTTCATAGATATGTTCTTACCTTCTCCAGAATCTGAAGCTAAAATCACAAATGCATTTTCAAGAGCTTTTATGATCCCATTACAACCATTCTCAAATTATGCTTTCTCCACTTTAAATTTTAGCACACAGCATCCTGCCAGTATGAGAGAAGATACAACTCAGCTGTCACCTGATTGGATGGTGGTTCACACAGTCCCCTTAGACTCAGGTCTGGTCGACATATACAGCAGGATGAGGTGGGAATGAGATGGCAGATTTCTGAGGCAGTGGAGGTGGGTAGGGATGGATGAATTTGTCTATTTTGGTTTCTCTCAGTTCCTCATTTCCCTCATCTTAAGTTCAGTTCTCCACATTTTTACATAAGTGTGCTCATGAAAATTCATCAATGAATTTCTCCTAATATATATGTGTTTGTATGCAATTTTGCCTAATATTCATGTTTCCAAATCAATTTACCCAAATATTATGCATTTTAATGTTATTTCCATTAATATATGCATTTTTATGCACACTTTACCTACTTGGTTGGGGGTGGGCACAGAGGAATGGTAAAGAAACAGCACTCTCCCCACACCAGCAGTCTGAAGTGGTAAGGCCCACTTTAGCCCTCAGGTCTGTACAGCCTTCTTCTGTGGCAAGTGAAGACCTGGTCCTAAATGCAATCCAACCAGGGCACAGTTAGGTGTAGTCCGGTAGTATGTGACACACAAACCTTTCTGCATTATCTGTCTACCATCCCATTGCCATTTCCTTCACCATCTCCACTCTGGTCTTCTGGTCAGAGGAAGGACTTGTTTTTCCAGCCTGTTTTTTTCTTCTTCAAAACGACAGACAATGCTAGTGAACATGGTAATACCTTTAAAAAAAAATCAAACAAACTGAGAAACCATCAGTGAAATTGGGGACTTTCTCCTAAACTTGTCTGTTTCACTGAAGTCATGAGGGGAAGATGGTGAAGAAAATAGCCATGGGGAAAAAGAGGGGGGGGATGGAAAAGGGAGCCATGCTAGTATGTATAGTATATATACACTATACTAGCCATGCTAGTATATATAGAAGCAACACTTCTATATATTCCATATATAGAACACTCCTATATATGGAATATATATACTAGCCATGCTAGTATATATAGAAGCAACATTTCTATATATTCCATATATAGAACACTCCTATATATGGAATATATATACTAGCCATGCTAGTATATATAGAAGCAACACTTCTATATATGGAAGCGAGATGAAAATGTGAAAAGCCATTCCCAATATGAACAACACCATGGAAAAATCTTGGGTGGGTGACTACAAATTCATTTCAGAACACATCTGTTCCTAGGTGGCAAAAAAACTTTAGGAAGGTTGAAATGTAATTGTAAACTCACCTTCTTGCATAGGCTTAATTGATTTCAAAACCAGATACAAGCATGTTTAAAACTGTATTTCTATATTTCACACATGCAGACCAACAGCAGGTGAGAGGCTCAGAAGTGCTTTACTGGCATGGGTGAAATTAGTTTTGGCTTGCTTTAAATAAAAAAAAAAGTCAGCAGAATAACCCACAACCAAGTTTATCTCCTCATTGACAGGTGGAGACTGAAAGAATATCAGCCCCCCTCCCCTTTTCATTGGTATAATGTGGTGAAAAGAGACTACAATCCATTTTGTTACCAAAAAAGAGAGAGTTCCATGCCTTCTTTTGAGAAATGTATAAGCTGCAGATCAAAGCCACATATGTTTAATTGGCCAGACTTAATTGCCACTTTCCCTTTCATACATGAACATTTAAGTCTAATTAAAAAATCCGTACTAAGTTGGGTTCAGTCTTTTCCTCTTTTATTTTTCAAATTAATTGCAAATAAAGTGCCATTTCCCCCCATAATGTAAATCAAGAGACCTCTGTCTTTGGAATTAACTCCAAATACTTGGTCTGGACATGAACTTCACAGTTATTCCCTCCTCCATCCTGCTGACATTTTCCCATTAATTTCTTTTTCCCTTTCATCCATTCATTGGCTGATGAGTCTATAAATACACTTCATCTGCTTTTACTTTGCTTTCTAAGGACAAACCAGTCCCAAACATGTTGTCTTGATTACATTCAAAAGCAAAAGCCTTCAATGTTTCTATGTTGGAGTGATAGACTGAAACGTAGCATTTTGTCTATTATGTCAGAGAGAAGTTTCAATGGGCAGTTTTATCATAATGTCAACAATGTAAATAACCTCATGCCGAAGAAATGCCATATCTGTTAAAGCTGTAAATATCGGTGCCAGCAGCCAAACTGAAAGGGGAGGAAGGCGTTTGGACAGCAAGAAAAATCAGCTGTGTAGTCTTGGTAGACTGTGTTATTTTCTCTGACCCTCTTACCCCATAGACCTTTGCTTTTACCCATTCCTTCTCCCATTCAGATAACAGTATTTTCTTTAAAGATATGTTCAGGTTAAAGAACATCTATATCTCATGCTGAGCTTTCCTTTCTCGGTTCATAACTATAACATTTTTCAGATGGTTTGTACAATATATTTAATATCTATTGTTTATCATTGTGAAATTTCCATGTATTGCATTTTGAGGCGGGGGGGTTTGATAAGGACATTTTGCATAAAATTTCTTCTAGGATTAAAATCAGCAACAAATGAATTTATGAATGAAATATGATATACATTAAATCCAGTCCATTGCAGTCAATGGAGCTTTCTTCTAGGTAAACACACATACATATGATCAAGTTGTAACCTGAGCAGCCGTCTGTGAAAGAGTATTGTTACACTAATGGCATTTCTGAAATTCTGCATTTGAATAAGCATGGTTGAAATCAATGGATAACTCTTCCTGACATTTCCAAATTGTCTTGATCCAAAATTCTGTGAACAATCTATTGCACAGAGAGCTCTTGTATGCATGAGGATCCATTTTTATTCAATGAAGGGAGCCAAGCCTTGCTGACATTCTGTTGTGTACGTGGTTGTGTGCATAGATGGTTCTCATCACTTCAGTGGTCAAATTATGAGGAGAAATGTAGGGGGCTCTGAATAAAATCCACAAGCCCCACCCCTTCTCCTCCCGGTTTTAGCCATATCATGTCCCCACTCCATAGCTTTCAAAAAGGAGTAGTCCAGGGGACATTGCAATAGGTAAGGAGGCTTCCTTCTGACCCCTCTGTAATTCTAATTCAAGCATTGCTTCACCACACGTATATTAATGGATGTATTCTAGAGGGAAATTCCATTACCACACTCTGCATCCAGAAGAGATTATTGAACCAGAGGTAACTTCTGTGGAGATTCCTCCATTTATATGTGTGTTTATTTTCATACAGGTCTGTCCATACTTTAAATACTTGAAAAATATTACATCTCTAGTTTGAACCACTGAAAGTTGCTATGTGAGTGTTTTATGGAATATGTCTGCCAAAGATGGCAAACTCTGTGTGGGTATGTGCATGCACAAGATTCCACAGGGAAATCTGCAGAAGGCTTTCAGAGAAGGATCTTGAGACCACAACCCAAAGCTCTAGGAAATCAGAAGTATCATCTCTGCATTCAGCACTCTGTTATCAGGTGCTCTTTGTAGTCATATATATTGATATGTTGGCAATAAAAAGATAAAAAGGCTGGGAAATCCACTGGAAAATTATCCTTTATACCCCATTGAAACAAACAAACAAACATTGTAAACACTTATTGATGACAACATGGTTTGTGCATGAGAAGTTTCCAATGGATTGTGCTCCATGTGATTAGAACTCTGTTAAGGAGGAGTTCATAATAGCTTCTCGGCCTTCAGTTCAGTGAAACTGGTGAGTGCTGCTATAATAACAGGATGCAACACATCCTCTTTTGACAGTGCACGTGCCACATCTCTCCTGTGAACTTAACAATGGGTCCCAGCTGACAATGAGACCTTTCCTGTATATGTGTTATCAAATGTGAAACTGGATCCAAAGGATTATTTCTTGGAAACAGGAATGAACTGTACCATGCTATATATAAAGAAAAGCTGCAGTTGACTTCTATAAATATTTCATTGTGTGAATTACTTTGTACTCTATTAGCTTGCTAAAACTTAAAGTGAACACCAAGAGCACATCATTTTAATAAGCAATTCTAAGAATAACAAAAGGTGCAATAATCTCAGATAACATGAGCCTGCTTCCCGCCTCAATAGGTGATTCATGTTTATCATGATAAAGGTACCACAAGGTGATCTTTCCCCCATAGTTTATGTGTGGTGAACCTTCTTTTTGAGTTAACCCCCACACATGATGAGATTCTGCATTTACCATTTTCTATGACCTTTCCAGGAAGAAAAATCTGCTGTCTTTTGTTGTCACTCTGTTTGTGTCTACACCAGCGGTTCTTAACCTTTTTTTGTGCCATGGACCCCTTTGGCAGTCTGGTGAAGCCTATGGACCCCTTCTCAGAATAATGTTTTTAAATGCATAAAATAAAATACATAGGATTACAAAGGAAACCAATTATATTGAAATACATTTATCACAATATTAAAAAGAACAAATTTGTGATATAGTAATATATGTGCTTCTTTATTAACTTATTAAATAACAAGAAAATGCATTTAAAATATAGGCAAGTCAAAGTTAAATTTTATTTTTTAAAGACATATCAGTGTGAAGGCTGTTGTTGCTTTGCTTGAACAAGAACATTAAACTGTGGGGTGGTCTTTGACAAGGCAACACACATGTCATGTTGGACATCTAATCAATTCTGAATTTTTGTTTTGATGGTTACAAGTGTTTAAAATCCCGATTCGCAAAGATGTATTGTTGTAAATGGAATTAAAGCTTCCATAGCTCGCTTTACAAGGTGAGCATAGGCTTCTCTCAAGGAACACCAGAACTCTCCAAGACTTTTTGAGTTAAACTCCAATTGTAGTAAGTTTTTTGTCCTAAGATTAATGAGTTCATCTTTGCCTAGGTCAATATATTCGATACAATTTATATCAGAAAGAAAAGGATTGCAGATCCATGGTTCAACTTTAATGCCATCAAGATAGAAATAACTTTTGAAAGAGTTCTGAAGTGTTTTCAGGTGTTCGCAGATTTCTCTTTTCAAAGAGATTGACAGAGAATTTTGTATCTCAACTCCATCTTAGTAAAGCACTTCCTCCAACATTTGAAAGTTTGCAAGGACGTCGGCCTCTCTTCTTCCATATTGGCTGCTTAGCCAAGAAAGCTTGTAATGGTGACTTCAGGACCTTGAATTGAAAGATTTATCTCATTCATGAGAGCCAATGTGGTGTAGTGGTTAGAGTGTTGGACTATGACCTGGGACACCAGGGTTCAAATCCCCACACAGCTATGAAGCGTGACCTTGCGTGACCTTGGGCCACAATAAATAGGCTATTGCTGTGGATGCTTCTCACTAGATTGTATACTGTGTGTGTATATTGTGTGAAATAAAAAAACTACCCCCCCAAAAAAAATATTGCAGACAGAGGTCATGTAAACAATCAAACTATCCTTGGTTATGCTATCTCCCCTGGGGTAGCTTGATTAGTGGTATCATTCTGGCACATGGTACAGAGGATTTTGCCACACATTAAATGCAGTTGCATTGCAGAATATGTGAAAGGGCCTGCTTTGCACATCACACTAAGTCAAACTATGGTTTAATTCAGCGTGGCACATTAGCAAGATGACTGGGAAGGAGCAAGGCAGCCATGATCTCCTCTCTAGGAGTCTGCATATTCGCACCAGTTTGTCTTAGTGTATGTGTAAACTAGGAGAATGTGTGATAATATGGTCATCTGTATGGATGGAATCTAAAGCTCAACACAATAAAAATATGACTTCAGGAGGAAAGAATCAAGTGTAAGATTCAAGCTTTCTAATTGAACATTATCATTTGCTTGCAGGCTTGTTGTGATATGGTTCTTTAAAAGATCTTTGATTGTCATATAATAATTTCATTATGTTCAATCATTTCTGTAGCATTGTACAAATTGCTTGATAGCATTGGCCTCCTTGGATAGAGAAGCTTACAATATAATTAACAAATAAAACACCTTATAAGTTGCTGCTTTGCCAGAATTCTCCTAGACTTAAATGCTACTGTGTTCTGGCTGCTGCTTTTAATCTTTTCTGTGCCAATCAGTTGTTGTCCTAGGGTTGACAATTATGTGTCTAAAGAGGTTAATAAAATGTAAGTCTCATGAAAATTATAAGCATGAGAGAGAAGGAGAGGAGAAAAGTGCACCACAAAGAAAAAGAGTTGACAAATATTATTCTAGGCGATTAGGATTTTACATGGGTTGCACTCTTTTGGGTTATGTCTAGAAAAAGAGGAGGTGAGTGTGAATTCCATTTCAGATTTATTCCCGAGATTCAGAGCAATGCTCAGGTTAGTCTGCAAGTTTTTATTGCTTTGTTCACACACACACAAATTAGCAGCGGAGGTCTTAAAACCTTTTGCGCTAAGTGTTGATGAAAGAAAACATTCTTTCCTAAGCCATGTGGTGATGTGGTTGCAAATTTATTTATTTATTTATTTTTATTTGATATATATCCCGTCCTTCCTCCCAGCAGGAGCCCAGAGCGACAGATGAAGTGAAAGATGTGTGGGGGAAAATAAGATTTATTATGCACATAAAATGTCCGACTCAAACATTCGCGAAACATACTTTTATCAGTGATATCTGTTAGGTTGATGAGGTTTAGCTGAAAATAACAGCAACTTTTAAAGAAATGATATTTAGGTTAAGACATACTGACTGATAACATTATTGACACTGCCACCAGACTTGCATAAAAGTGTCCTGCCCAGAGCCCAAGGCACGAGACAGAGGCGAGGCTTGATTTAATTCTCTTTTTATTAGAGTGATGGTTACATCCAAAGTGCACGCTTCATAAAACTGTCTGCTCTAGCTCACTACTTTCCCTAGCTAAGCTACCTAAACAGTCTCTGCAGCATGTGGGGAGGGTTGAATCAGCACTGAAGCCTGGGCGGGCACCTGCTTAAGTAGGGAAGGTCTTCGCCCATAAACGATGGCTCCTCTGAAGTTCCACCCTCTCAAGATCCCTTTTATTGTGCCGTCTCGCATGGCATGAGGCGGGGCAAGCCTCTGACAGCCCATCTGACTGCAGGGCTTTGCTAGGTGACAGCTCAACTTCAGGGAGTGGGAAGCTAGCTGGCGGGGAAGTGTTTGAAGTGCCAGGCAGGGATTGTGGTGGAGGCATGGTTGGCACGCGCGAGGGGGTGCTTCCCAATGGCTCAGGTGGGAGGCTCACAGGCAGAGTGGGAACTGCCTCGATGGAGGGGCTGGCCAAGGGAGTCTGTGGGCTGACTGCGCTCCCCCTTCCTTTAGTGCTCCCAGGAACCTCGCCCACATCTGACTCCTCTCCCTGAGTTAACTCCTCTCC
Source organism: Rhineura floridana (assembly GCF_030035675.1). NCBI lineage: Eukaryota > Metazoa > Chordata > Lepidosauria > Squamata > Rhineuridae > Rhineura > Rhineura floridana. The sequence continues at coordinate 74,752,286 of NC_084487.1, read as the reverse complement.
CCCCACACCATGGGCTTGGGCTTGTCCGGGTAAGCGTATGGAACTCCCTCACCAAGTCCGGCACATGAACGTTGTCTGCTGATTCCCATGAATGCTCCGTCTGGTCATATCCCTTCCGGTGAATCAAGTAATGAAGCCACCCTTGGTGCTTCCGTGAGTCCAAAATCTGCTCCACTTCATATTCCTCTTGCCCATTCACCGCAATGGGGGACGGAGGCACCTCTGGCATTCTGTGGGGATCCAGAGGGTGTTCAAGAGGAAGTAGGGAACGATGAAACACTGGGTGTATCTTGAAGGAAGGAGGCAGCCTCAGATGAAAAGCCACTGGATTGATCTGAGCCTCCACCTCAAAGGGGCCCACCTTACGATCTTCTAACTTATGGTAGCGCCTCCGTGTAGGCAGGTAATGTGTGGACAGCCACACCCTGTCTCCCACACTGATTACAGCACATAGCCCTTCGCACTCCCAGTAGGCTGCTCCTCTAACTCTGAGCACTTCTTTTGGACAAACAAATCTTCTTGTTGTGCCAACTGCAGATCCTCCACCCAGGAGTCCTGGCACACCCCTGCCACCATCTTCTCGACGTCACCATCAGTTGCCGGGCCTGGCAACCAAGAGGTCTTCTGTATCTTTAAAAGGTGTGCAAGGGGAAGGGAGAATTCCACCTTGTGGATTTTCTCATTACAGTGTTGCAAGAACACCTGCGCTTGGCTGACTTTCTCTTCTCCTAAAGTTACTGGATCAGTCTCAGGCCATGAACCTGGCAACCCTACTCAAAGCACAAACCTCTGCTAGCGGCCAGAAAGGGGGGGGGGAGGCTCTCCTGCAGAGTTGAAATGACAAAAGGATCTTCCTGGCCCATTCACCAGTTGCTGGGCACTTGAAAGACCCATTAGCAAACTGGCCACTCTATTAGCTTAACAAAAGAAACTCATCTGGCCAGCAGAGCCAGCCCCTCCCCCAAGGCACAGGATTCCAAATCAGAGGCTGGAAGGGGACCTACAGGAATCATCCATTCCAACCCCCAAACTCACAACACTAGATTAAATGTTCCCTACGCAGGCTTCATCTTTCTATCTTAATTTCCAATCAGAGAAATGTTTTTGTTTGAACTGTATGCTCCAAGCAACTGTGGTTGATGCTTAATGTATCATGCTTAATGACATCACTTGGGCCTGCCCCATGACATCATTAGGACCCGCCTCAGAAATCTCAGGGTTTGGGATGCTTCTGACCTGCTACTCTACTTCCCCCTCCCCTCCCTCAACAAGTGTGGAAAGTTTCTTTTAATTCTGCATGTAGTTTACAGCAGAAGAGCAACGAATGGGGAGCATTAGAAATCTCTGATCTGAAACCAGCCCACTACAAGTACAATTCTTTTTTCCTACCTAGAGCATGGGGGAGTCAGAACTGGGGGCCAAATGTGGCCTTCCAACTCTTTCTATCTGGCCTTTGGAACTCTCCTCAGGCTACAGCCCCTTGCTAGCCACATCCCCTCTCTCCCGGCCACATCCCCTACTGGCTCTGCTTCCCAGCCTTGTTGGATGTTTTTGCCAGGCAGGAATGAGCCCTTGAGCTCTGATCATGCCTTCTGCTTGCCTAGGTGGAGAACAGAGAGAGGCATGCAAGTGTGTATAGAAGCTAACTTCCTGGACAAAGCTAGAATATTGCTCCACTCACTTTTGCCTTTTGCCACTACAGTGTGGCCCCCAAAATGTTGCCCAGAAGAGACTGTAGCCCTCGGGCTGAAAAAAAATTCCCACCCCTTACCTAGGTCAATAAGACGACTGGATGACTGCATGCCCAGCACATAGTGTTTTTTGCGCACACATGTTTGCCACTGTGTCTTTTAGAGCCTGAACCTAGGTATGCACATGTGCAGCCAAATTAAGATCACTGGGACTGTTGTTTGTGGAAATACCCAAACCAGTGCTCCCAGTTTGCATTAAATATATTCTTTAACAGAATGTGTCATTGAACTCAAGACAGTCACATGTTTGGCCTAAGTACTGTAACTGATAGGATTTCTATAACCTAACACAAGCACAGGAAAAGAATCTTCTGAGAATTCAGGCTTAAACCTCTGTGTTATCCTTGAAACCAAAAGCCAATCAATTTTTAATGAAGATATTCTTTCAAAATTGCCATTATTGCTTGGATAGTGTGTAAATTATATATGTTTGCTGGAAAATAATTCTCATTCATATATCTCGGTGAGAAAGGGGATACATGTGAGTGAGAACCATAGACTCATGGGTCAAAGTCATCGTGAGCAATGCTGTCGAAGAAATTGAAAAACCTACATAGAAAGAAACTGGGGGTAAATTGAAGGGAAGAGGGGAAACAACATCTGTTCATTAAAGGCACGCCATGCCAGTTTCCTTTCATAAGTTAAGATTTAGTGACAATAGTAATGTGATACTCCAGTCTGCTTAAATTTCACTAAAGCATTTGGAACAGTACTATATGGGAGATTATTAGCTAATCTGGAAAAGATGGGGATTAGTTCCAAAATTATTAAATGAACAAGAAATATGCTGTGGGGAAGAATACAAAGGGCTGTGTTGAAAGGTTAACTATAAAGCCACAGAGAGGCTATTATACACAAGAGTTCCATAAAACTTAGACAAGGAACTTATCTTTCTGTCCAAAATAATGCTGTACTGACTGCTAATAGTACTTGCTAATGACAAAATTGGGGCAGGGGGGATCTGTACAGACAACCATCAGAATTAAAAGGAAAATGGGAATCCAGAAGAAAATTCAATACTGCAAAGTGTCAGGGTTGTGGCCTAGTAATATCATTTTGCCATACATTAATACTTACTGAGGTGCAACTGTATTAGCTATCCACATTAACTGATAACGGGGCTCTGAAGAGGCAAACAATGTTGGCCAAACTAGCCAAGATGCCTCCTGCGTCTTTTAATTTATTTTAAAAGCATCCGTGGGGTGTGGGCAAATTACATCAGAATCATGGTAATGGCAGAGGAAGGGGTAACCCTTCCCCTTCCCTCCATTTTTCCAAATTGAATGGGTGGGGATTAATATGGCTCTTGGCCACATTAGGAAAAACTCATGGAATGGGATGGGAGGCAATTTAGATTGGGAAAATGGTATGGGGAATTCCCTCCCCCATGCTGTGGTCTTGAGTCAATTCCTCAACCCCACCCCAACTAATTTTAAAATAAAATTTAAAAGATGAGATCTAGCTCTTTTTGTGTGTGGTAGGGATAGACTTTATTCAACTGAGCTTCATTCAGGTGGTCCACAGAACTTCTGTAAAAATACAATTAATAATCATCCATCATTTCGCACAGCACATTATAATTGCTACAACAGGCAGAAAAAGCATGAAGTGATTCACGAAGACCCTCAGCAATTTTCAAGTGGTCCATCATCATCAGCTGTAGTCCATAGACTCTTGGGTCACATTCACCCCATACATGTGAAGCACAATTAAAGCACATGGCTTCCCCCAAAGATTCCTGGGAACTTTAGTTCACCCCTCACAGAGCTATGCTTCCCAGCACCCTGGGAATCGTTAACTACAGTTCCCAGGATTCTTTGGGGGAAGCCATGTGCTTTGATTGTGCATTAAATGTGCTTTCAATATAGGGATGGAAAGATCTGTCCATTTCATTTCTCTCAGTTTCTAATTTTTATGTTATGTTATGTTATAGTTTATTTCTAAACCGTCTTTTGGCCAAAAAGGCCCCCAAGGCGGCTTATACACAAAGAGAAAAACACAAGTACAAAATACAAATAAAAACAATACAATTTACAAACATTCAAGCCAACAAAATCTTAGCATTTCTCAAAAGCAACAACAGCTACAAACCAAAAGCTCTCACCTTCCTGATAAAGGACAGTCCCCAGAAAAATGTCACTAAGAGAAGGGGTGAGGGGGCAAGACAAGTAGAAAAGCTTGCCCCTTGATTTTTCAGTCTTAAATTCAGTTCTCCACCTTTCTGTAGGAATATGTGAATATTTTTTAATCCTCATGAACATTCTTCAGCATTTTAGTCTGAATTTGTCCTGTATGTGATTTTTGACTACTGTACACAGCTTTGCAGACAATTTCTCCTAATATAATGCATTTTTGTATGATTGTCACAAATATACTCATTTTTTACACACAGTTTCCCCAATGTATGCATTTCATAAAACATTATTTGGTTGGCAAACTGCATTGTAAAATTTGGATAAGTGTGGATTTTGAAGAAGGGCTGTGTTTCAGTTCTCATATTGTTTTGGAAAGTGAAGATTTGATAGATTTGGCTTTAAATGTGAAGTGAATCAAATCTCTCCCCCAACCCTATTTAAATATATAGTGTAGATGTAACCTCAGACAGAGAGTAAAAATGCTACCACACAATTCACAGTTGAGATGATTGCCCAAAACATCTTGCCACCCAAAAATTTGCACAAAAATGCAGATTAATTGGTCATACAGTTAAGAGGCATGGAGACTACTTCCCCTAGGGTCATGCGCTTTCACTCTGATATCTCAGGAGTAGCAGGGTTAGGCCTGGTCCAAATGAGATCTTCCATTACTCCCCTACCATGTATATTATCAAACAAGCAGAAGTGTAGGGAATAGTACCCAAGAAAATAAATTATAGTATGGTGAAAATCTTTGTTCTCTACCCAGTTTCAGAGGCCAATGAAGTGTGACTATTACTTTGGTCATTGGAAAGAGCTCCTCCTCACTGCTGGGCACAGAATGATGCCATGGTGCAGAGATCAAGATCAGTGCATCGAATATACACATAACCAAAATAAAGTATTGATATGCTGAAGCCACAAGGCCAAAGCCATTAGAGTTGGACCTCTGGCTCATTTCTTATTTTGAATATAAGAATTTAGAATCAAAAGCTAAGAAAGTGTTATTAATACATTTCCTACTGATTGTTTAATCCTGCAAATGAATGCATCTTGGTGCATCTAAGAGAACCCTTGAAAGACTAAAATTAGTTCTAAGTGTATGAAAGCAAGTAGCTTCCCCCTTCCGCACTGGTGTAATTTTAATATTTCTGAAACTATTTAACTAAGCATATTCACAGCTCTATGTACACATACTTAACTTTACCTCAAGAGACCACCTACTCTGTAGGCGGGCAGTGAGGTTGAGGAATTAGGGGACAACATCTGGCAACATTGCGAATTACATTTTTCTTTTGCAAGTGAAAAACCATATCCTCCATCATGTCACAGCAGGGTACAATGCTGTCGGAGCATACAAGATTTGTTTTGATCTCTTATGGAGTAACACACCCAGCTTTCACTTCACACTTATAACATCTCTGTGTCTGGATGGAATATACCTCCTCAATCCAGGGGCTGCTAATAAACAGCTAGAATTAGCCAAACCATTTCCACAAGACTTCTTGCTCTCAATACAATCACATCCAAGTTTGATATTTTGAAAGGGCTTAGGGATGTTGTATTTTTCAGCATATTAAAATCTCCCTGATCTATCATTTTTTGAGCTTTCAAGATTAATTTAAGCTTTTGTGTGAAAATACTATAAGTATTCAGCGAGCCAGTTATTGGTTTTGTGCCCTCATTTCACCACTTCATCTGTCTTTTTAAAAAACAACAACCCTGAGCTTTATTCTAAACATATATTTAGATTATGTTCATAAATTTCTAAAGCTTTGGGGTTGAATGTTATGTGGGCTCAGCCCCACAAGCTGAGATCTCCAATTTGGAATCGATTTTCAGTGTAATCTTTAAAACATGAAACAACCACAATTCTGAGCATATACAGACTATACGTCCTTGACCTTTGAATAATCACAACTCTGGCTCATATCTTTTTAGAAACCAACCATTTTATAACCCTAATACTGTTGTGCAGGTTTTTTCCTTTTGAATTTTGACTTTAGATCTTTGGGACAGTTTACAAACAACTATTTGTGGTCTTTGGGTTCAGTGGATTACTACTTGAACCCTCTGAAAAAATCATTTCTTTGCATAATATAATATATATTTTTATTTAGCAGCTGCTAGAGAAAATGAAAAATTAAATCATCATCATCCACCAAATAACTACATGAAAGATTGTAGGTCAGACCATGCAGAGGATGGAATTTGGATTGAGGTCTCAGATATTCAGGTAAGTAAGGATTTTGCTGGCCCCAACACCTTACCCTTGGCTCAAGCACCAAAACCCACCTGCTGAGTCCTGTCCTCCTTAGCTATTAACCTTTGACATTGCTGCCACTGCCACTTTGGAACATCCACCGCAGTACATGTGTATATGTAAGCAGTCCACCGGAAAGCAAACATGTTGGTAGCCTTGTATTGAATTTTTACAGTGCTGGCACATCAAAAATGGCAGCCACAATAAAGACATGAGCCATCTGGCCTCAGCACCCAGGAGAAATCCAAGTTCCCAGATTTGTTTTGAAAACAACTTTAGGGAATTATGTCCAAAACATAACCCATTCCAATTTGAATCGTCATCTCAAGCCATAGCGATTTCACAACCCTACTTGTGGTGCACAACAACAAAATGCAATATTAGATCACAGCTCTTACAGTGCTATCTTATCGGGGGTGTAGTCATGGGGGGGTCTCAGGGGGTCTTAGACCCTTTACTTTTTTGGGAGCACAGTCCCTATGCCTCCAGCATCCTATGAGCCAATTAGCATGAAAGGGGAGTGCATTAGCCACTGAGAAGAGTCTTCTAACATGACTCCTTGTCCTTTCCTGCTGATTGGAGGCAATCAGAGTGAAAGGAGGTAAATCAAACACTGAGAAGAGTCTTCTTAGGGCTAACACTCTCCTCTTTCATGCTTATTGGTTCCTAAGCATTAACAGGGATCTCATTTTCAACCCCTCAGCAAAAAAAAAGTGGGGAAGGAGCATAACTGTGACTAACATGAAGGGATCCAGCACTTCTGAATTTGCCACTACACTACTGTATCTTTTACATGTCTACTCAGAAGGAAATCCCATTGAGTATGTATAAGATTGTGGCTGTTAGCTTATGATCAGCTCAAAATATTTTGAGATTCAGTGTTGAAAATGTGACGGATTGTTATTAAGCTACTGAAGCAAATTAGGGCCAATCTGTATGTTACAGAAGGAGCATGCTTGAATGTTCCCTGTGACTTGATCCCATGCTAAATCTGTGATGTAAAAGCTAGCCCTTAGATTACTTTCATAAATGTCCATCATCACCACGAAGTACTGCCACATGAGTGAACATTCTGAACTACCTGCACAGACCCTACAAGTTACTCCCAGACTACCTGTTTATTGAGCAGGCATCCTGATTTGTTTGCACAAAGTTTGCAGCAAGGTTATATAGTGTCTGTATTGAGCTTTGATCCCAATTCATTTGTGGGCAGGTTATATGGCATCATGTCAAGCAACTGTTATTCCACGCTTTCCGGTACATTTCCCCATCACTTTCCTTATCACAAAAAGTCTGAGTTTTGAGAGAAGTGGATTTGTTGTGCAAGAGCACCAAATCCACTTTAATTGCACAACCAGAATTTGCTGGTATGTGATTGAATCCCACTCACAAAACAATGACAGTCTGGAAGCAGCCACAGGTAGTCACAAGTATCTTTTGATGATTTGAAGCAAGACTACCAGCTGACTCAATCCTTTACTGTCTTTAGTTCAATGAGCGAATTATTACTGAGGATTCAATGTAAATACAGACTAATTAATATTAATATTAGACAATGATATTTATATAAAGTCCCACCAATTTTATCTATTATCTTTGAAGTAAAGGCTTATGTTATAGACATGTCCCTGCAGCTTGCAGCACATTATTTCTTTACTGATGAGCGCCTTAAACAAGATATGAACCATGCTGCTAGCCTGATAGTCTTCATATCCTATGTAAGGAACTCATTAATTCTAAAGATGCTGCTGCACAAATGTATGCCAGCCTAATTGCTTCATAATCTCTGTGTTTTGATTCCAAAAATAATATTCACAAATGAATACAGTCCACAATCTCACCCAGAGCCTTCCAAATGAGCATGGGTTGAGATCATTCATAGGAACCTGTCAAATTATTTCCTTTCTAATATCAAACAATAGAATTCTAGGTATAATTTCAAGGGAAACATGCATTTAACATCAAGAGGAGGTGGAGAAAACACTTTTTGGGCATAATCCTATAGTGGGTTACACTGGCTAAAGGGCTGCAGGATTTTGCTGATGCCCCACTACAATACCAAATACGGTATTTGTGTGACAGATAGGCTGCATTCAGACATGGAGCATGTTGCTTTAGTGTAATGGATTAAAATGGTAGCACTTCTGTGCCAATTTCAAAAATTCCATTCACAGTGCCGTACCTGTTGCGTTAACGAACTGTAGCTTTTTTGGCCAATATACCAGCATTTCACTCAATTGTCTTTCATGCTACTGCAATGAACAGTGCCTTGTTTTTGTTCCTCACCCATTATACACATGCACACTGTAGTTTCTCTGTAATTCAGTGCTTGAGTTAGTGCCTGGACATGTGTGTGTGTATGGGAAAAGGAGGAAGGGAATACTGATACCCATGCCTTCACCAGAATTCCGGTACAATTTCATCAGGCAAAAAAAAATGGCATGCACCTAAAGGGCAGGAACGAATTGCATGTCAGGATACCTGTCACATGAGCGGCTGCAGCTAGTGCAGATCTTCTGCAATCTTCTGGGTTCCCAGGCTTGCAAGTGCATTATTTCTGGTATCATTTATCATGAAAATTAGTCCTAAACTTCCACTGTATTGCACTAGATTTATGGAACTACCTTTGATGTCGTGTGAAAGGTCAAATATAATGCGCAAATTACTAGGTAAGAAATCATCAGAATAATGGGATAAAGTGCAGTGTGAAAGCAGCCATACACTGAAGGATCTCTCCTGATATGCCGGCTGAACATTCCACTGGAGCAGCTGTTCCTCTAGCAAAGGAGCATTGACAGAGCGGCTGAAACAGGGCAGAGTTGTGGCTGGGATGATGTGGCATAGAGAAGAGACACTTATGGCTCCTTCTATGCCCCTCCCACAACTTTACACCACCTTTAGACTTGGCACAGGATATTTCTCCCCCCATTGACTTCAGTCAGAAGGGACAAATACATTCCAAAATAGCTACCCCCCCACTCATAGCTCCAAGACATAGAATGTGGTGCAACTCAACACCCAATTACAGCACACCACCATCAGTATATAACCCCACACACAGAGGGAGACCACAACTCAGATGATAGGGTCCCATGGCATAAAGCTATGTCTCTTTGGCCTGAGGGTATGGACACAGAGAGCTCATTCTTTTCCCACAAAGAGAACACTTTGCACAAAGCAGGCTGGTCTCACAACACACATGGGAACTTGAGCTCATTGCTAACACCTCTCTGCCTAGAACATGTCTGGGGAACCTTTGGCCCTCCAGATGTTGTTGGACTCCAGTTCCCGTGAACCCCATGCAGTGAGTCCAGTGGTCAGGGATGACAGGAGCTGTAGTTCAGCAACATCTGGAGGGCCAAAGTCTACCCTGGCCCAGGTAGCTCACCTTGGGACTCCAGCCACAAACACTCAACACCCACCTCATCTCCAGCAACTGGGGTTGTCAGGATTGAGCACCCACGCAATCAGGTAAAGGAAGGCGAAACACACTCAGGATTGTGCAGCTGTGGTGTCGTGTCTTCTCTGTACTGTATTATCGCGCTAACACTCCTGCTCCAACAGTGTGGAGCAGTGTTTCACATATACTGTACATTTGCCGCACGCAAATAAGTCCTCTGTTGGCAAAGGCCAGGCACTCCGCTCAAGCCACTGCTGCTGCTGACCAAACACACACGGGCACTTTCGTCTTGCAGGATCACAGAACAGTCACTGCACACAGTATTTCACTCCGATCCCCAATGGTGACATATATTTACAGTCCCTCAGTTGAGGGTGGGGGTGGGTGGGAAGGTTGAGCCATAAGCAGTAGCAGACCTTGGTCCCAAGGAAGGCTGTGTGTGCTCTCCATTGCCAACCTGCCCAGGGAGTTGTGTGGTGCTGTGTAATATAGGCGCTCCTGTCTTGCCTTGCCAAAACAGTGGGTTGTAAGGGAACTCATGCCCCTGCCGGCATAGATGCCTGGGGCCTTACAGTCCTGGGTTTGTTGCTGGCTATGCCATTGGGGTTGATGGAATAGAGGTGCTATGGCATCCCCTTGCGTGTTGTGCATGGGGGTAATGAAGAGGCGTATGCTGAAAACATTGACTGCCTCTCTGTGCTGGCAGCATGACAGCATCTGATCCTGCTGGATGAAGCCAATGTCCCATCTGGCCCAGCATGCTGACAGTGGCCAGCCAGATGCAGGAAGGTTATACATGATATCTGCTGTTTGTTGAGCATTCATCCTGATTAGTTTGCGGGGAGGTTATACTTCATGTCAAGCAATCATTATCCCACACTTTCCAGGGCATTTCCCTGCCATTTTCCTTATCGCAAAAAATCCATTCATTTGGGGAAGCTAGTGTATTGCTTATGAGCTCCAAATAACTATAACTGTGCAACCTATATTTACTGATATGTGCTTGAATCCCACTTGAAAACAGGGACCGTCTGGAAGTGCCCTGGATTGCATCATTTTAAATTACTTTTTTAAATAGCTTGGGAGGGAAAGGGAAATTGAATAGTAACCACACGAGTGGAGAAAGAGGGGGTTCACCCTTACCTGTACACTCTTTTCCTGAAGGATATCCCCCCAAAGCTATATATTCAGTAAGGGAAAATGTATGGGTATCCCCCTTTCCACAGTACCATGATTCCGATCCAGTTTGTCACCCCCCACGGCTGCTGCTGAGAGATTCAGTTACAGATTTCCAGTGTCTCACAATTAATTTGGCTCTTAGATTTCATCATTTTTTTCATTGATGGTGCAGCAACTCCTGAACTGGTGGCATGCCAGACAGTTTGTTTAAGTCAGTGGTGGGGAACCTCAGGCCTGGGGGCCATATGCAGTCCTCCAGGTCTCTCTGTCTTGGGACTCTCCCTAGACCACTCCCCAGGCCACATTCCTCCATGCCCCCCTCAAGTGTTTTTGCCTGGATGGAATGTGCCCTTGATGTGATGATGAAGAGAAAGGGGTGAATAAACCTCTGGTTTATATCGTGCAAAAGTAACATTTATATCCATTGCTCCTCCCACTTTTGCCTGTGGATCCACCCACCACTGACATGTGACCCCCAGAAGGTTCCCCACAGGGAATGCAGCCCTTGAGCTGAAAAAGGTCCCCCACCCCTGGTTTAAGTGATGGAAAGAACATTAGATGACGTATATACAGCTGTTGAAGAACAAAGACAAATCAGCCCATTGGCATCCATTCCTATCCATGACAGTAGGAAGAAAGCTGTTGGAATGGGCAAAAAATATGCTGAATTGGACTTCTAAACATTTAGTGCCTTCCTTAAGATTGCCCTGTTGGTGGCTTTCAGTGGTCCTGTTTAGCCTCTGGCCGTGCAGTTTGCCTTGTACTACCAACGCTTCCTAGATTGCTCCAAAATCTGAAGAAGCAGTGGGGAGCAGAAAAAATAATTTTTGGCTCATCATAGAGCCAGTAAGGAGGTTCACACAACTCATCCAGGGCTGGATTCAGACATGCTGTGGCCCTAAGCCATGTCAAGATTCAGAGGCCCCATACCATAAAAAATAAAGAGAAAAAAGTCACCAGGAGGGATTAGTGGAAATGATGCCTAGTGGGGAAAGGGACTTCAGAATGTGTAGGTAGGCTAGCTCCCAGTATCTCCTCTTCAGGTCTGAGGCAACCTGTGGATGATACAGGTAGTCCAGCATCCCTGGAAGGGAAGTTGATGGGATTGGGTATGGATTAAGATGAGGAGGTCAGGGTTCAGAATTTGGCTGGTGGTCTTGTATGAAAGGTTATGTAAGCTAAAGCAATGTCAATTATAATAAATACTTAGGTATCACAGCTTATAATATGAAGCCCTAAAGCTATGGCTTATTTGGCTTGTTCCTAAATCTGGCACTGAACACACCCACACATTGAAAGAATATAGAGGAGCTGCAGGGCTGCACTAGCTAGCCCTGCGCCTGACAATGAGCGTCACAGCTATGTCCCCCATCACAGCCATGCAGGCTGGAAATGTGTCTCCACCGTCCATGTGTTCAGCTATGATGGCAAAGAGCTTTACATGCCCAAGGCACATCAGTAAGGGCCACATCCAATGCAGCAGCTCCACTGGTGCAATGGGCTTCCCTACATGCAATGGAGCTTCCTGTTCCTCTACCCTCCAGCCCCCTGTGTGCCCTCAAAAACAGCTCCAGAGGGTTGAGGAACCCTCTAGAGTAGATTTTGGGGGCACACAGGGAGAGGAGAGGAAATGGAAGCCCCATTGCACCAGGAGAATTAATTGCGCAGAGCATTCAATACAAACTTAAGTGTGTAAAGCTCTTTCCCACACTGGCTGAATGCATGGAACACAGGGAAGCATTTCCACTGCACATGGCTGCTGCAGAGGGTTTAGCTATCCCAAGCGTCATTGCTGGGGGTGGGTCTATCCCACACAACATTGGATCTAGACTCTGATTTGGGTTAATCTTAACCATGGCATGTTGAAACCAAGGTTTGAAATTGGCTTGTTTCAGTAAACCACAGTTAAAACTAACTTCAGTTTGTCTAGGTTCTTATGAAATAACAAACTGTGTTTAGTTAAAAATGGAAGTGAAAACTTTCAATCTTCTTCTTGAGGTCATGATGGAAGAGAGGGAAGGGGGAATCATGTGAAGACTATTACAATCTCATTCATGTAATGATACACTTATTTTTTACATTTGAACATGAACAAAATATTGCTGGACTCCAGCTCCAACACAATCCCAGCCAGCATGGCCACTGATCAGGGATGATGGGATCTGAAGTCCATCTGGAGGACCATAAATTCTCCATCCCTTCTTTAAAATACTATAGAGCCTTGTTGTTTTTGATGCAGGAGACTATCATGGCTAACATTTTGAATTTTGAATACCTATCAGTAGTAAATAAGGTCTTCTCCCAATTCCCCCTCCCATCAGTGCTGGTATAGCACAGTGGGGAGGAGAGCCTGGCTGGGAGTCCAGAGTCTGTGAGTTCAAATCCCCACTCATGTCTCCTGGTATAAAGGGCCAGCTAAAGATCACCCCCACAGTGAGCGGCTCAGGGGCTACGTGCCCTGCCACCTGTGCAGCCCTGGGCAGGCTGCATAATCCCAAGCAGCTCAGTTGCCCCCCAGCTGGCATTTGTGGACAAGGAAGGGGCTGGCTTGTGCAGCTGTGGCAAGCTGAGCAGGCCCTAGCCAGCTGGGGAGGACTAGCCTCAGAGGGAGGCAATGAATACTGCTTACCATGAAAACGCTAAGTCGTAGGGTAGCCATAAGTCAGGATCAACTTGAAGGCAGTCCATTTCCCAATTTTTACATAGGGAAAATGTACAGTGTTCTTTTACTGTTGTGAAAACTGTGCCCATCTTTAGCAAAATATGATTTCCCAGGGTCAGAGCCTAAACATTAAGACTGTTATTCAGGGTTTCCACTGTAGTCCTACAGGATGGCAGTCCCACCACAACTACTGCGTCTTCTTTTTTAAAAATCCCTACAAATTTCCTTCCCCGGGAGCCTCCACCCACCATTAACTTCATCTAAGATAATGCCAAAGGAAACAAAGTATTTCCCCCTCTTTTTAAATAAAAAGTACAAGCTTTTACCACAGAAACCACCTGAGGGCTCAATTTCCACTCTTCATTAAAAACCAGCGGACAACTCGTGATAAATAAAAGGTGAAAAAAATAACATTGAACCCCAACTAAAATATACACAGGATGTAGCCTCCATGTATTCACTAGAAAATGCAGTTGGGTTTGTGTGTAGGTGTAATTGCTTTAACTGTACACAAGCTTAATCATATTAAACTAGCTAGGATTTGGGATTTTGACATGGAAGCAGGCAGAGGAACACAGTGTGGCTACAATGACGTTTCTTGAAAAACAGCATCTCGGGCAGAGAAACAACACTTGAAAACTTGTTAAAATCTATTTGTTCAATATAGGGAATTTTATGAAATGTTGACATTTCAGAAAATAGAGATTCAGAAAAAGCATGTGTGTGTGTGTCTGTGTAAGAAAATGTATATGTGAATGATTGGCCCCGCCCACTACCTGCTTGGGCCACAACATTGGCATGTGACTCCCAACTGCCTGCCCTCCCAATGCTGCAAGTGTCCCTTGAGGGCAAAAAGTCTGCCTGCTCCTGTGATGGCCAGGCCTGGCTGCAGCTGGTCATCCCTCCAAGCACTAAAGACCTATCATCGCTAATCTTCAACAGCTATCTAGTTCAGTGCTATGGCAGAGAGAGGAGGAAGGATGGGGTTGTGGTACTGCCCATTACCTATTACCTAGGCAAGAGAGCATGGCTGCTGGACAAGTGAGAAGACGTGTTTTGCCAGGCCTCTTGGTCCATGATCATTCTAGAGGAACTGGCTTTAATATAGATGATCCCTTGTTATTGTTTTTACAGTGATACTAGGAACAGAAGGGAAAATCTATGATGGGGGGGGGAGAGAGAGAAATTAACATTTGCCTGCCTCCATGCTCATACTGTTTTATGAGACAGCAAACTGGCTGTTGAAAACCTACTGAGACTCTCAGGCTGGAGGGTGAGATTGGAAGGGCACTGAAGAGGAAAGTAGTATATTGTCTGCAGCAACTTATGAAAATTACTGGCAGCAGCTCAGATCCGGTTTAGTGTGGGAATGAGTGTAGGAGTAGCGTCAGGGGCATGGGCAATAGAGCAGGCAGTTGAGAGTTACTAATGTTTGCTTAGGGTTGATTATAAGCTGAAACGCAGGTTATTCAGCACTTTTCTCATTTACAAGCTCCAGGGATTCCTATGACTAACTCCCCAATCACCGACTTGGCAGCGAAAAGGTACAAATGTCTCATAGTAAACAGCCCTTTGAACAATCACTAGTGTTTTTAAAGAAGTCAGGCACTGATTTAGTTCTGCCTGCCTCTTTACTGAGAACCACTCACAGTTTATGAATGATGTATAAAAATAATAATGAGCAAACTATGTACTGTTTAGGCTTCGTCTTGGGTTCTGTTTTGAGTTTTAAAGCAATTCTGTCAACCACTCACATTCCCCACCCTCCTC
Source organism: Rhineura floridana (assembly GCF_030035675.1). Taxonomy (NCBI): domain Eukaryota; kingdom Metazoa; phylum Chordata; class Lepidosauria; order Squamata; family Rhineuridae; genus Rhineura; species Rhineura floridana. The sequence goes on along the minus strand of NC_084487.1, from coordinate 74,737,126 downwards.
AGATGACTGTGGTCAGATGAAATTTTATTTGATCACTGGCAGAGTAAAACACATCGGATGTTGCACTGGGACAGCAACTTAGGACAGTGGCCTAGCACTGATCAGATGTGGTCAGAGAAGGTGTGTCATCATGAGCAGGATAAAAAGTGGTAGCAACAGGGTCATTCCAGTTTATAGGTACTTTAAAAAATGCAGTCACTGTGTCATTTATAGTTCTTAACAATATATGTCAAATACTTCTCCCCATAGAGTTCTCCTTTACGTAGGAAGTGTACACAACAAATATTGAAAGCACATTGCTTCCCCCAAAGAATCCTGGGAACTATAGTTTACCCCTTACAGAGCTACAATTCCTAGTACCCTTAACAAACTACATTTCCTTGTAATGTGCTTTAAATATATGTAAATATGCAGCCAAAGCAGCTTTCAACTAAATTGTTTGATACAAATCCAAGATAATTATAAGACATTTAAAGTGTATGCTTGAACATATTTATATTACATTCAGATTTAACTTCACTGAAATTTAACAAAAATAAAAATAAATGTATCCAATTTTAACTTTAGAAAACCATTTTTATCTGTACTACTCACTGGTGACCAAAAAGTGATACAATTGTAGTTCTATATATTATCAATAATTTTTTATTCAGATTTTCATAAAACATACAAGACAAAATCATAAAACATTCAAAGACAAAAAACAAAATCAAAAATAGTTAAACAAAAAGAAAAAAAGAGAAGAAGAAAAAAAAAAAAACAAAAATAAAAAATAAAGAGTAAAATATTGACTTCCCATTTGTCAAAGATCAAATCAGTTATAAGTCTATAATATATAGCAATCCTGTCTCTTAAGTCATATTATAAAATCACTTTCCTCCAGTAGTTATCTTACTTAATCATCAAATCTCATAAACATTACTTTATTCTTTCCACAAAAAGTCAAAGAGAGGTTTCAATTCTTTAAGAAATATATCTATCAATTTTTTTTTCCAGATAAGCATATCGATTAATCCATCTCATTACTAATTATGATAATCTTATTGTCATAACCATAGTCAAAATAAACATTTCAATTAATCCATCACATCAGAATCTGTTAGGTTCAGTAATTTCAGTAGCCATTGTTCTATTATCTCTATTAGTTCCATTTTCCATCTTCCATCTTCAGTAGTCTTGTTAAGTCCAGTAATTTCAATATCCAATCTTCCATTATCAGTATTCCATAATAATCTTGCTGTCAAAGCCATAGTCATATAATAAGAGTCTGATGGGAATTACCTCTATCCCAAATATTTTCTTGCCATCCATTCTGAATAAGTTGCTGAAATACTGCTGTAAAATCATATCTCTGTTCTTTTTTTCAAAATACACTGGGTCATCTCTTAAAAGTTTTTCCATTGTCACATGGCTGCAGTTAATTCCATAGATTTTCTCTATATTGGGCTCCATCACATCATTCCAGTCCAGAAGATAATCCATGCCATTGATAACTTTATCTCTAGAATCTTCATTAATTTCTTCAGAGATAACATTGAGTTCCAAACAATAGATTTTATTTCTAAAGTCCATAGACTCCAAATCTTGTTCCTGTTCCACGTTTGTTCCAATCTCCGGGATCTCCTCTCTCACAGGGACCCCTATTCCAGTCTCCAGGGTCTCCTCTCTCACAGGGACCCCTATTCCAATCTCCGGGGTCTCCTCTCTCACAGGGACCCCTTCCAGGGTCACCTCTCTCACAGGGACCCTTATATCTTTAATCTCCTGCTTCATTTTACTCAATTCAATTTTCGTTATCTCAATCTCATTCATTATTCTCTGAAACATAGTTATTTCCAGATTCTCAGCCACTTTCTTAATTGCCATTTTAAAAGAAAAATATAGGAAAACCACTTCTTATTTCAGCAACAATTGGGTTAATACTCCAAACTTGGTGACATCACAGTATAAACAGAGCAGACAGCCTTATCTCTCCAATAGTTAAGTAAACAAAATGCAGTTCCCAGGATCGAAGCAATTAATGGCAATCGTCAAGAAACAGATTCGTCAAAATAAAATAGACCAAAAAGAGAGTAGTCTCAAAACAGTATAATATTTTTCAAAATAAAAATCTGGAATAGAAATCCCTCTTCTGTGTGTATCTTTAGAATGCAAATCCAGGACAGCTTTTTGCAACAAAAACAGAGATAAGCTATTAATTAGTGCGTAGCAGAGAGAAGTTACGGCTCCCCAGTGAGATGTCAAAAACCGATCAATCTGGCAAATCTCTTTTAAACAGCAACAATTTAAGTCAAGTAAAAGAAAAATATAGAAAGAAGGGTGCTTGCCTGTTAGTGCGTTCTCTCTTAGAAGATAAGATGAACGTTCGCTTTAACAGATAGAGCTTGCTGTTGAAAATCCGTCCCACCTTCGTCGGCTGGACCTCGTCCCATAAATTAATGAGATCTGGTCGTCCCAACAAAAATAGGCTTTGAGGTTAATCTCTTCGTTTCTCCCTACCCGGGAGAAGTTTAATCAGTCAAAAAAAAAGAAAAAACTGACTGATATATCTGAATAAGCTTCTTTTGAGGCAGGAGCCCGTCTCAAAAGCAGGCACAGGCTAAGTCACCCTTCCCGGAAGTCTGTAGTTCTATATATTATCAATGATCTTCATGGCCAAACATATACTATTCTTTTACCAAGGGAGTCTGAAACCTATTTTTACCTAGGAAAAGATTATAAGGTGCCAGTGACCTTAACAATCTCATTCAAATGGGAGAACCATTTCGAATAAAATAAACTTGCACTTGAATTTTCAATTTATCCAATCAGCGACACTTTTCAGTTCAACCATAGTCTCAGGAAGGAAGGAAGGAAGTTTGTTTAAACTCAGCTTTTACTTTGGTAAGTCATTACACAGCCTGCTCTTTTGTGTGCTACAAGATTACAGAATACAGATTGGAATATTATTGTGAATAGTAACATACCGTTCATTCATGAACCAGGACATTGAATAGTAGTGGTTTAATATATAAATAGCCTGATCATAAAAGCCAGTACCAGCAGCAACTGTGCAATGGATATTGTGTAAGCATAGCACCATTAGCAAACGCACCAACATTTGTGCAAGCAGTATATCACCTCTATCCATTGTGTTGCATTAGCATCACAATGCAATCTAGGGTGTGGTAACATCACAATAGGCTGGTTCAGTGCTACTATGCCTCAGCCACCCACCACTGAGTACCAATCCACTGAGCAAATATTTTATTTACTAAATGTGCTATGGATAAGGCAGAAGAGGTATTTCAACCATCCCAGAGGTATTTCAACCATTCTGGAGGCATCTACACATCAGCACGAAGTACCTGCTGTGCTGTTAGGATTGTAACTAACCTGTCACATAGACTGGACCTAGCCCCTTTGCCTCACATGGAACATCTAAATGATACTAAGTGTGCCATCTTCATAACATACATAGGCTCAGGCAATAAATCTGGGAACATGGAAATAAATCATTGCTTTAAAGTAAATACATATAAGAAAATATTTAATGTATAAATTGTGGTCAGTGTGGATTGAATGGAGAATGTGATTGTGCACGTTGCTTGGTTAATGGGCACAGTCTCCAAGTGACAATGGAGAAAGAGAAAACTCCATGATACACATGGGTTAGTGCAAATTATGGTGCAGAGGGTGGAGTGAGAAACTTTGAGGAGACCGAGGTTCAAATCCATGCTCAACCATAAAGTTAACTGAATAATCCCGGTCAAGCATGATCTCTAAGTGTATCTGCTTCTGGGCTTAATACATGATCTCCATGTTGGGAATGTGTTTAGTATCCAGCCAACATATAACATAATGTGGACAGTATGCATATTACATTGCCAATGTATAAAGTAGTGTAATCAATTCACACAACACTCAGTGATTATGCCCATCAGCCAGGTAATGCACACAATCGCCGTTCCAACTACTCACATTAACTCCAACAAACACACATATATAGTTTAGTGATATAATTTCATAATCATTAAATAGCAGGACCATGTGTATGAGTAATTTGGGATCCCTCCCCATCAAAGGGTCACAGAGGGATATGGATTCTTTGGTTTAACAGCAAGGGAATAGGAGCATTTCCTTCTCCATAGCCTTGTTCAAAGAGAAGCTACGTTTGGCACCATGCCTTCAAATTGTGGTGAAGATTCCTGTACCCTACAAATCTATAGTCTGAGAATTATTCCTTTGTTGAAAGCATACTCCAGAGATTCTTCCAAATTATTACCAGCATATGGCATAGAGCTGAACTTTCTTGCTGTGCAGGAAATATTAAAGAGCTACTTATTCATATGATATCCATTCCAACCCCCCTCCCTCTAAAATGGCAATGAAAAGGTTTGGAAATCTTAGGCAATTAAAATCTCTGAAATTTTCTCTAGTTTTCTGTTTTGTCACTCTAAATTAATTGTTGTTGCTCAGACAAGATCTAAATATTTATGAAAGATTCCACAGTGAACTCTCTAAATATCTTACATATATATATTCCAGTTAATGTTTATGCTCATCTGGTTTGCATTTAACATTCTTATGAGTCATTTCACTTTGATAGGAACACTATGCTATAGAAAACTGCTGTTAATATTTTAACTTTTAAAATCAAACACTGGACTGTGGATTACCTAAATGAAGTGACAGATGGAGAAAAACTGACTTTGCCTTGTGAAATGAAGATCACTCATGGAAAATGTCTATCACCCATGTCTGATGGAGTATTTTTCCATCTTCTCCTGTCACATCCTTTTCCCAGGTTTAATGACTGCATTTTGGAAGTGGCTTCAGCAGAAGGGATGAGTGATGCTATAGGATGCTCTGTACTTCCTTACAGCTGACATTTAACATGGGCAAAAGTGCTATATTTGTTTTTCTGTCAACACTGCTTGATTACTTCTTATGTTCTCACTGCATGCATTTCCTGAGAGCAGGGCATTTCTTGAAAATGAAACAAAACACACACAGGAAAGAAACTACTCATAGATGAGGATTTAAATAACGTTTAAAAAACAATGTTCAGTAAAGTGATTTATATGAAAAAAATGTACTAAGCAACCCATAAAATTCCCACAGTGTCCTAGAGAACACATTTATTTCAAAGTACAACTGTTAAGTGGATGGGTATAGAGGGTGACTAATGATTGAATCACCACTTGAGGCAGAATGGGCCAACTCTGCTTTGAAAATGGAACACTTTCCAGGACTATTTGTTACCATTGAACGGAAACATCCTAGAAAGCTGGCTCTGTGATGCCTCCACTGGTTTGTTGAATACATTTCAGGGTTTCGCCCCCCCAACTGCTGTTGACAAAGAGAAGCTAAGTAAATAAACCACTTTTAAATCATACAAGGAGTCACCCATTTCAAACCAAATAAAGAAGAGATGCTCTGAAAGCAGAGGACTGAAAAGGCCTTTGCTTTTTGTGTGCACACATGGCAGTTTAAGGCAGGATTTAATGCATCCCAATATGTGCATGTATTTTACACTGTGTCTATGTCATTGTCCAAGTGGCAACCTGTACTTTCCCTTCATTTAATTACCCAATCCCACAGGTAATGTTGCAAGGGGGGGAATCCAACATAAAATCACATTACCCAAATTTGGGCGCACTGAAGTGCATTATGTGTATGGGTGTTGTTGTAAAAAAATGTGTGGTGACATTTTGCTGGATGTTATCTGTTGCCCCTCCCCCTACTTCCCTTTGCTTGTTGCCTGAGCACAACCTAACCATTTTGTTTCCACAAGGCTATTTCTATTGGCTGTTGCTGAAGGCATACTCACAATTAATTAAACAGCTGTTTTGCGCAGAACTGCTCTTGTGCAAAACAGCTGTATTAAAAATAAAAATAAATTTAGCCCTTGAAAGTACAGGACACAGGATGGGAAAAGGGAAAAGAAAAAGAAAAACACTTCCAAATCCCTCTTCCCATCTTGCATTAGCCACATGCTTGTGTATGAAACGTAGGGTGGTATTCAGCTAAATTTTTGCACAAGGGCAAGGATTAGCGCTAGCACAAGAGGATTTTCTCCCTCTCCTTCCCCCATCTGCTCTGGAGGGTTGGGGGAACCTCAGGCCCTTGGGTGAGAGAAGAGGGGGAGATCATTCCATTGTGCAAGCAGAAATCCATTCTCTGACAGAACAAACTGCTTAGCACATCCTGTTTGTGTTCTTCTCCAAACCTCACCACAGGTTTCTGTATTGGAGTGAGTGGGAAGGGTCTGCAGCTCGAAGGCCCACATGCCTTTGTCTGCAGAGCCATTCTTAGTCCTGAGTAGGCGCTCTTCAGTGGGGTACTGGCTCTGTATATGGTAGGGCTGGGTGTGATACATGTTTCTTTTTGAAACTGCTGTTTTGCACAAACTTGGTAAATCAAAAACATGTTTTTTAAAATATTTATATTAATAAGCCTGCTATGAAACATGCTTGAAACTTTGGCATTGGTGAAGGTTTGTTATTGGGCTCATCCAAGGACAAAACAACTTAAAAAAAAAAAAAGTGTGTGTGTATGGGTAAGCAAATACCTGTGTGCATGCCCACAAGGGACCTCAGATTTCTGGAACCTCCATGGGGTGGGGAAATAGTCATTGAAGGGAAGGGACAACAATACTCAGCATAAATACTTCCCATCAAGCACTGCCAGTTGAGATAGATTTAAATTGAAAACCCTCATTTGTGGACACAAGTGCATACAGAAAACTTGGATCTGTGTGACCCACATGCATAATATTACCCTGTTGCCTACGCAGCCCTTCTGGCTTGACTTTTGTGGGAGAAGGTGGCTGAGGAGGCATAAGGTGGTTTTTTGGAATGAGGGGCCAATGGGAAGTCCTTGGGGACCAGACTGAGCAGGTGGGCCACCAGTTGCCCATCCTTACCTTACAGCATCTACAAAAATTACCTAAACCAAACCAAAAAAGTATAAAACAATTTTCTTCCATAAAATCCAGAAGTCAGCTCCTCTCCTACCGCCTTCTCAGTGCATTTATGCACATATTTTTACTATATTTAAAATATTTGCATCTCCGCAACTGCCAGATGTCACAAGATTGTTTAACAACCACTTTCATTTCAATAAAATAACAAAATAGTACAAATAAATTATTAAAATGACAGTGGAACAATCCAAAATCCACAGAGGATAATTTTTATAGGACCCACTAAAATGTCATAAAATAGCATGCAAAGTTTTGATTTCTCAGAAACTCTTAATCAGGCTAGATGTTAAACACAGCAGGGGGAGGTGAGAGAGAAAAGGCTGGCACTGGAATTTCCATCACAATAGAGACCAATTGCCATTTACCACCTCATCTCGGATTGCCACTTATCTGTAGCAAAGGGAGAAATGGAGAAGCAGGGCCTACTTTATCTGCTCCACTGAAAATCAGTTGCCATTTGGCTCCCCAGTCACTGAACTGACTCCATTCCTGCTGGTAATTATAAGAACAATTACTATAAGATGCAATGCCTGAATTTGCTTCTTTTCCTCTTCCCTCCCCACCTTTTTTCCTTTTGTGTCAAATCTATTAGATTTTAAGCTTGCAGGCAAGACTGTCTTGTTTTTTAATCTTTATGCTGTATTTAAGTGCTTTTAAATAATCATAATCATAACCATAACCACAATCATAATTATAATCATAGATGATCTTTAGGTGTTGCCTGTAGCCTCTCTGGAGTGAAAGGAGGTCCTTTGTACATGCTCAAAGGCACTCTTTTTTATTTTCTTGTCTGATGCAGGTGTGAGCAGTAGCCCTGAAAGTAGCAATCAATATGCCTTGCCTCAGATATCACTAACTGACAGAGTCAGATACAGAGCAAGAGTTTAATTTCCACTGACAATATGTTTGACATTTTTGGTGGTGGTATACTGCAGTAACTTCTTGGAGCGTCTGTGCTTGTGCACATACAGATATATGGCACATACCTGTTGGTGGAGGCTGAACTACTTAGTGTTAGGGTCTGGGGGTACTGTAATGGCATCCCCAAATATAGCACTCTAGTTTTGTCCAGTAGTGCATGCATGCAAGATTAGTGAAGGGAATATACCGAAGGAGATGAGGTTTAACCCTGCAACCAGCCCTTGCTAGTTCTCACAGTTTCTTGGGGGGGGGGAGGTTTTGATTCGAGCTCTTTTACTTTGTCCTACAGAACTTAGTGGAAAACCACTGAGTATCAATCAGTCTCCTATGTGAATCAACACTGCCCCCGAGGTACATTTTTGCTCACATAGGAGGCAACCCTTTGAGCGTGTCAAGCTCACAGAACCCAAGAATTGACCTGTATATCTATATTGGAGTTTGAACATAATCAAGTCAAATTCAAGATGCAATCCTATATATCACATTGGGCAACCTGTGGCTCACAAGCCACTTGCGGCCCTTGAGAGCCTTCCAAGCAGCACTTGTGGCCTAAGCTGATCCCTGCTGCCAAAATTCCCTCTGCCACAGCCAAATTCCTACCACCCAATTTTCTTGATTTTCTGAACTGATTGGGGCATGATTCTGATGCATAGGGTGGAACACCGAGAGAGTCATCCCTATTTGCTACCCTACCCATGTAAATCCAACTCCCTGCAGCTAGTGAAACAGGCACAGTTACCCAAGCTCTATGCTTTGGGCAGCACACAGTTCTCATGCAAGCCTTACTGGAGGATGCACAGCTGCCGTGCTAGAACTTTGTATTAATGCAGTTCTGAGCAGATTCTTACTTCACCATACAGACTACCATACAGGAAACTTTTTTTTTCTGAAATATTTTTTAATAAAAGGATTAGGTCTCTTCTGTATGTGACCAAGGATGCTGTTTTTTAACCAAGCTTTCAAAAATACAAACAAAAAGCACCACTGAACTCTGCTAATGCATTCTAAGGAAATGCTTCTTCCATGGATTTACACTGGGGTCCAATACAAACCCTTTTAGAAGGTATTCAGATTTATTAGCAATGACCGGATACGATCACAAAGCAACCCTGAGGAAGAAAAATGGATTTCCCATTGAGTCATATTTGGATATGATCCAGTCAGCATTCACAAATCTAGATTGATTCATTAGGAAACATCATATCAGAACACAACTGAACAGAGGAAGATGCTTAAACACAACTTATTTAAATGTTTGCAATGGCAAATTCATACCATCATGAGCCCAGAAAATTATTTCCACTATATGTCTTCTTTTCCTGGTAATTGCAACTTCACCATGCCAGATATTTTAGTTCTTTGCAATTAACCTTGATTTTGGGAAGCCCCACCCCACCCCCCCAGTGTTGTATTTATGTTATTTGCAATTACTTCAGATAAAAGGTTGCAACTAGGGATGGAAAGATCTGTCTGTTTCGGTTCTCAGTTTCTAATTTTTCAAATCTTAAATTTAGTTCTCCATATTTCTGCAGCAATCTGTTCATTTTTAAAAAAATCCTCATTAACATTCTCCAGCATTTTAATGTGAATATATCTCAATAAATACACTTTTGTATGCAGTTTTGACTAATGTGCACATTTTTGCAAGCAATTTATTATAATGTAATGCATTTTATATGTTATTTTCACTAACATATATTCATTTTTATGCACACTTTTACCTAATATATCCATTTTTGAGAGCGGCGCAGAGAGTGGGTCTTCTGAGGACTACATTGCAAAATTTGGTGGGGTGTAAATTTCAAAGGATGGCTGTATTTCAGTTCTCATATTGTTTCCAAAAGTGAAAATCTGATAGATTTGGCTTTAAATGCAAACTGAATCAAATTTCTCCCTCATCCCTAGTTGCAACTAGGTTATACACCCATGTAATGTAAGCCATAACAACCACCACCACCATACAGAATTAGTCCAATAAATTAGGAAGTGTGTGTTTAGGTTTTCCGGCAGGGCTATTATCAAACTGGGCTCCATCCTTGTAGTTATATTGGTGAGTATTTGCTCTTCTCTCACTCATGCAGTTCCATTGCTGCCATCCCTGCTCCCACAAAAACACTGCTGGGCAAAATAGTTCTTGGCTTATACACAAGCTTCATGTGCCTTTATGTACATACAGAAATGCCATTAGTTCTAAACGTATCAGAATGATTTATGCTTTTCATTTCATTTTAAAAACTTGCTCCTCATTAAACAAAATACCTTGTAATAAAACTATAAAGCACTGATTTAGCTTTAAACAACTCAAAATTGAGCTGCATAAACATGAGGGGCTGGATCCTTGTTTTTTTTAAAAAAATAAAAAGCTAATGGTATTATATTCCTTTTTTTTACATATTTGATACAGAGCATTTGAGAATAATGATATGCATAATTGCTTCCTCATTTACTCTCATTATCCACTGACATCCCCACCATCTACCTCGTTGATCAGGCATGAAGCCTATGATCTCTCTCTTTGACACTTCTTATACTTTCACAAGATTACAAAAACACTGTCAAAAACCATCATGCTGTGGAATTTCACTCACTTCCACCTTGGATCAAAACATGAGGTTAGATCCGAAGGTTCTGTTCCACTTATGGAAGGAGCCTTTTGTTCACAGAAGAAGTCTTTCACTCACTGGAGGACTCCTGTGCATGGAATAATTTTTCCATGAGTCGAAGCAACCTTGGATCCAATGCCATGTTTTTGTTTTCAAACTATTTTTGGTCCAGCATCCAACCTAGAAGCACCATTTCTCAAAGACAATCAGAAAAACAATAACCACCACAAAAAAAGTTATTGGATCCAGGAAACAGAGGAAGACCTACAGTTTGGAAGACCAACAGCGTGGTTTACAACAATGCCATGGTTTAAACCCTGCTGTTACTACAAGGTGGAACTAGATCATATAAGATTTTCATGTGCCCTGGTTGTTGAAGGGGAGCACACTAATGAGCATTCCGAGAACCTGGAATTTGAGCAATACCCACTGGTGGGGGATGAAACTAGCTCCAGATCATATGCGGAAGATGGACTGTCAATAGTAATTTCAGTTTGGGATTCTGGCAGATGGGACTGATACTGCTGTGAACCTGAGCTGCCTGTGTGCTTGCTTCTGTATCCTCAGAATATCTGCTCAACTTATGTATGTGGGCTACCCATAGACTTCTGACTGGCCACTGTGAGAACAGAATGCTACACTAGATGGGCCATTGGCCTGATCCAGCAGGGTCTCCTTCAGTTCATATATGGATCACTACAAAGACAAGATAAACCTAAAAGAATTTATTCTCTAAATAAAACTTAAGTGGAAGGACCAATAGTAGAGCACATGGTCCAATATTAAATTCCTAGCATGTCCAGTTAAAAAAGGATCAGATGGCATGGCTGGCAAAGACCTCTCTTTGCCCAAGACCTTGGAGATCTAGTCTGAGGACACAATATTTCAGCTAGATAGACAAAATAGCCTGACCTGGTATTGAGCTGCTTTGTATGTTTCTGAAACTTGACAGCTACCTCCTATCAAGGCTGTGCTGAATTTCCCATCATGCTGATATTTGACCATTTCTCTTCCTTTTTTTAACCATTGTTTCACACTGTGTTGCATACTAAGAGGATTGTATTCCCTGCTTCTGATTTTATTACTTGTTATATATAACCTATTCTCAAATTCTTCAACTGACTCTCTAAAAAAATGAATTATATCAGCTTCAAAAAAAATGCAAATAAGTTTGTCAAAATATTTACAAATTTGAAAAATGACTTTAACTTTGTTAAGACATTGCCATTTTCTGTAGCATCAGAATACAATTTGACACTATTAAAATATACCTTAAGGGCTTGGTTGGAAATAACATCATCGGTTAGATAATTGTCTGTCAGGGCAGAGACCACAAATGCCTTGTTTTATTTTTTGTTTAAGATTTTTTTTTTTTTACTTTTAAGAGAAGACTGTCAGACTAGATTTTTGTAAGAAACGAATATTTTTTCATTAACAAAGTTTAAATTGTTTTAAAGGACTATTTAACCATGCATTCTGCTGATTTCATGTTTGCCCTTCACTATTGATTAGACTATTTAGAATAGCAGTCAGCTTCACTTATGCTTCTTTTACCAGTTTTCTTGCACTAACGCTTGAGCCATAAACACCACATGGAAGCTTGAAAATCCAAACCAAACATCCTTGTTTATGACAATATAAAAATAAAACAAACAGTCATCTGCAACTATAGGTAATAAGATTTTTTGCAAAACCTCCTCAAAGAAGAGAACGAAATGAAAATTGTAGCTTGAAGAGCCATGAAAAGCATGTTTTTTTAAAAAAACCCAGCTAATTAATAATTATTTATTAATGCTATGATTACCGTTCTTTCAACTATCACAACGCATGAGGAAACAGCATAACTATTATAACCGATTATCTAGATCCATTTCAATCGAGTTTTAGGCCCGGTTTTGGCACCGAGACAGCCTTGGTCGCCCTGTACGATGACCTATGTTGGGAGAGAGACAGAGGGAGTGTGACTCTATTGATTCTCCTTGATCTTTCAGCGGCTTTTGATACCATCGACCATGGTATCCTTCTGGAGAGGCTCGCGGAGTTGGGAGTTGGAGGTACTGCTTGGCAGTGGTTCCGCTCCTACTTGACGGGTCGTCTCCAGAAGGTAGTGCTTGGGGAACATTGCTCGACACCACGGGCTCTCCAATATGGGGTCCCGCAGGGGTCAGTTTTGTCCCCCCTGCTTTTCAATATCTACATGAAGCCGTTGGGAGAGGTCATCAGGGGTTTTGGAGTGTGTTGTCATCAGTATGCTGATGACACGCAGCTCTACTTCTCCTTTTCATTGTTGATGTGCTGAACCATTGCCTGGCCGCAACAATGGACTGGATGAGAGTTAACAAACTGAAGCTCAATCCAGACAAGACTGAGATGCTGTTGGTGGACGGGTTCTCTGATCGGATGGTAGATATATACCATGTCCTGGATGGGGTTACACTCCCCCTAAAGGACTGGGTTCGTAGTCTGGGAGTCTTTTTAGACTCTTCCCTCTCACTTGAGGCTCAAGTAGCCTCGGTGGTTAGGAATGCGTTTTACCAACTTCGGTTGGTAGCCCAGCTACGTCCCTGTTTGAGTAAGGAGGACCTTACATCAGTGGTACATGCTCTGGTAACCTCACGTTTGGATTACTGCAATGCGCTTTACGTAGGGCTACCTTTGAAGACAGTTCGGAAACTACAACTAGTGCAAAATGCGGCGGCCAGATTGCTGACAAGGACCAAGCAGTCCGAGCATATAACACCTGTTCTGGCCCGCTTGCACTGGTTGCCAATATGTTTCCGGGTATTGACCTATAAAGCCTTATACTGTGTGGGACCACAATACCTTGCGTAACGCCTCTTCCGATATGAACCCGCCCGTACACTGCATTCTGCTACGAAGGCTCTCCTCCGGGTTCCAACACACAGGGAGGCCCGGAGGGTGGTGACAAGATCTAGGGCCTTCTCAGTGGTGGCCCCCGAACTATGGAACAGTCTCCCCGAGGAAGTACGCCTGGCGCCGACTCTGCTTTCTTTTCGGCGCCAGGTCAAAACCTTCCTATTCTCTGAAGCATTTTAAGTTAAATTGATTTACTTTTAAAAATGTTTATTGTATTGGATTTTTGATGGTATTATTTAGTATTATTTTGTTATTTATTGTATTTTTATGCTATTTTATGTTCACCGCCCAGAGAGCTATTGCTAGTCGGGCGGTATATAAATTTAATAAATAAATAAATAAACTAGAAGCAAAAGTTTAAATTCCTTCCGTTTAAAGCAACATTGTTTATTTATTTACTTACTTACAGATAACATCTCCAGTTAGTATTTAAACTAGCAAGTAAACTAACAGCCTTTAGTACTTTAAAGAGCCTTAAAATACCATTTTAATAAAATGCCTGGAAAGAAAGCAATTTTCATTGTGGTGGATGCAGTTTGTTGCTGCTGCTGCAGCATTTGCAACCACATTTTTTCCATCCCGTAGCGCCATCTACTGGACACGAAGGAGACCCACAGTTTTATGTATTTCCCTAACAAATATTTCCCTAACAAGTACAAAACATTACCTGACAAACTTCTGCATACTCATGTCTTCCAGAATAATTTCTTAGAGAAAGCATGAATTCCATCACGTTGGTCTTATTGCTCTGGATGTCAATAAAAGTTCCAATTAGTGTCAGCTGGGGTCTGGATAACTGTTAGTGGGTAACTGGAGGGAGACCACCAACTCATGCTAAATTGCCCACTGAATAGCCATCAGATGGTAATCACATTTCATCACTGGGCTACATTTGAACTGGTGACCTAGATGTGAAAAAAAATTCCTCTCAGATTACTGATTGCTCAATTAATCCAGGCAACTTTTACTGGGAATATTTTGTGGGAGCTTCAGGATGCAATAGAGGGAAGAGTTTGAGAAAATAGAAACAAAGATTTTAAAAAGTTATATCCCCTCTCTCCACTAATTAACACCATGAAGAAATTCATTTTCACATGTAGACAATGTGATGCACATGTCAATTTAGCAATATCCATGTGTGGAGCAAAATAAAATATAATCAAACGTAATACAGGTGGGCCCCGCTTATACGGCAGGTTCCGTTCCGGACCCCTGCCGTAAAGCGGAAATCACCATAAAGCAGAACCCCATTGAATATAATGGGGCGCGTCACGTGAAAATGCCGCAAAAGCGCAAAAATCAGCTTTAAAATGGGGAATGAAAGCCGCCGCATTAGCGGAACGCCGGTAAGCAAAGCGCCGGTAAGCGGGGCCCTACTGTACAAGTAAAATCAGTGCATAAGAAGACCTCACTAATTCATTATTTGCTTGTGGATGTGGGTGTGTATCACTGAAATTTGGATAAGTGGGATGAGAGGTGTTGATCTGACCCAGCTGTGCCCATCTTGATACTCAGTGCAGAAACAGGACAAAGGGCAAGGATGGGGGGGGGTCCACAGGACTTGGATCTCAAATACCAGGAAACTCCTTTGCCTTGGAGATGAGTGGGAGGGCCTGCACCTGGTATCAGGCCAAGGAGACAGTAAAACTAGGATTTCTGCTGGTGTACCAGTCCATTCTGCTGCCTAGCAGCTTCTCTGACTGAGCTGACAAGTGGGGTTGGAGGAACCCAGGATAGTTCTTAGTGATTGCATTTTCTATGCTGAGGCTGCCTCTAGTGTTCCAGCGCAGGACTTTATGGCCTCCATGACAGCCATGGGGCTGGCTCAAGTTGTTGTTATATGTGTTGTCATGTGTACCCTAAAGAGCCTTATAACACATTAAAAACATATATAATACCATAAAACAGAACAAACAACTCCCAAGTTGTCAACAGTCTGATACAGAGGGAAGGGCAAACCCTCAGTTTGGTCTTTGCTCCAAATGGAGGGATGATTTGGAAATAGGGGGTGGATATCACCCTGTCAGATTACTTCAGGATGAAGTTTGGATTTACAGCTTTGATCCCCCCCTTGCATGAGTGGTGGATCAATTTGGATAGTCTGCACCCCAAAATTAATGGAATCCAATGGATTCCTTAATGCTCTTGAGTTTTTTGCCCAGTGGATGGAGCAGGTGATCTTTGTGAAGCCCTTGTCACTGCAGAACACTGAGATGCATTGGGCTTTTGACATGGTCTCCTCTGGCTACCTTCTCTGCACTTTGATATACCAGGGAACTAAGGCCGATGAAACAGGCTGGATGACACCTGAAATGCAGGTGGCAAAAAACCTGCTGCGATGCCAACTGAACATGAGTGAGAGCGCATAATTGTGCTTACTGCATGGCAGTGAGGGTAGTGGAGCTTTTTGATTGTCTGGGGCCTATTAACATCTACTCCAGGGAATGGAGCTTCAGAAGTCCAGTGTGACTTCTTTGCAAAGCACTTTTGAGGATAAAATCTCTTACCCCTGTAGCAATCCTGATGCCACGTTTTGTAGACTCCAGTGAGGTGTTCAGTGCAACATCTGCTGTGACTTCATGGCATCAGTTTCACCTGATGCATCCTGATGACATTGCAACGATGTGCCCAATCACTTGCTCCTTTGTCCTTAATGGCTTATTAAAGGAGTATGTGGATTCAAAGTGTGGTCAACACATCCTTAAGGGAGGGAGCAGTCCTGGGCTTCTTGAACAGACAATAATTTGACCTGGCCATGCAATAGCAGGTGTAGGGGCCAGCAGCACAGTCCTGCTCCTTGTACAACACACAGACCTTCTTCACAATTGTAACACATGAAAGGAGATTAGAAATAAACAATGAACCTACATTACAGACCCACAAGACACCTAAGCAATTCTTTAAGCCATTTATTTATACAGAGAGAAGCAATGAAATTCAGATACATTCTACATTCAGTTTTTCAAAACTACAGTGTACAACTTGCCATTAACATATGGGGAAGTTTGCAAGTTTTAATCCAGTCACATTTACCGATTTAAAAAAAATATATATTTAGAGTACAACGTTAACTGAATGAGTAGTTACATGTTTACTCATAATTCCAATGAAGTTCAATGCAGTTTATTCCCAAAAGTAAGTGTGTATAGGACTCTCGCCTTACAGCACAATCCTAAGCATGTCTACTCAAAAGTAAGGCCCAGGGATTTCAACAGAGCTTACTCCAAGACAACTGTGTACCAGACTGCAACTCTAGTGCTACTGATTTCAAGGGAAGAATGAGGCTGCAGGTCTTTCTTAGACTGCAATTCAACACACTTACCTGGCAGTAAGTCCCACTGAACCCAAAGCAGCTTACTTCTGAGTAGACATATACTGGATTGCAGCCTTACAGAGCAATCCAACTTGTTGGAGGCCGGTGGCATCAAAGCCAGTGGAGGCAGAGGTGGCGGAAGGGGCTGCCACATCCACCTGCCGCTTGGAGGCCACATGGAGGGGAGGGTGTGGAGGAAGAAAATACATGTTTCCTTCCACCACCCCTTTTCCTGATGTACCCATTGCTGCAAGGGAGGGCCGTAGGAGGGAGCCAAATAGGGCCTGGATATCACACAAGTCTTCCACCCTGACCCTTCCTCCAACATGCCCCTGGAACACCCCTTTTGGAGGCCTTCTGCTGGCTTCCCGTACACTGGGCTGGGCTTCCCCAGCGGACCCCTGGCAGAGCCGGCTAAGTCCCAGCTCTGTTGCAGCTGAGCCAGGAAGAGGGGCATCTGCCAGTGTGGCTGGGACCCATATCCAACTCCCATGAGCCTGGCATAAATGTTGGATTGCACTGTTAGTTGGGAACCCAACAGAAAAGAGTACATATGCATAGGATGGGGCTACACAGCATATTCTTACCTCCTGCCCGTTCAAATGAAAGGAACATAAAGCACATGAAGTGGCAAGCTATGAAACTAGGCAGGAGAGAAATGAGATTGGTGGTCCATCCCATTCAAAGGCTGTCTCCTAATCTGCATACTGCGTAGTGTATCCCATCCATGGATCCCCTCCTCCACAGCAGGAAAATAAACATATTTCTGTTGGAACTTGGTACTAGCACAAAGATGGAAGTACACATTATTTATATTGAGCACAATACAGGGAGAATTAGTTGTGACTAAAATCCATTGAAATCAATGGGACTTAAAGCATTGTTTTGAAATGGGTATACTTAACCAACTATTGCGCTCAATGAATTCAGTTTAACTGTATCCTAATTTCTGCAACACATACAATGCACATGAAACTCAATAAATCAACAGTATTCCAAGGTGACATTATCACTGCAAACTGACATTTTACGAAGTGACAGTTAGAGTCTGAAGCAAAAATAATAATAATAATATTTTAAAGCAAAAAAACCCAAACAACTAGTGAAGGGTAAGTCACATGGGTTGGTGTTTTTTTTGGCAGCCTCAAGTTTTTTTCAGTATAGTCTTTTTTTCCTGCCTTTTTAATTCATCCAGATTCTACCACGCTAATCCCTTTGGTACTTTGGGCTTATTTTTTCCTTTGGCACGCTTTGCCTTAAGCTTCTTCCTCTGCCTGGGATTCAGCCATACGGGATACTGTCCATGCTCATCTAGAAGAGTTTTTTTATTTCTTTTTGTATCCATGTCCATCTTACTCCCTTCTGGAAAAGAAAAAGAAAAAAGCACTTAAGGGAGTGCACTGTGTAAAATGCTGCATCAGCTGGCTTTCAACTACAGTGTTTTTAACTAATAAAAAATGCTGGAGGTTAAGATAATGATTCAGAAGAATTCTAAAACGGATCAGAGGGCAAAGGATTGGAAAGAGGCTGCGGTGAAAGACTGCACTGTATGTGTTGTACTTGAAGGACAATAGCAGTTTTCCAAGTAAAGAGATAGGAAGAACATCCTGTTTTGGATAGGAACAAAGGAGGAGAGAGCAATAAGGACAAGAGAATACTAATGGGGGGAAGGGTCTGTTTGGGGGATCCACTTTTATAAATATTTTCCCCTCTTTGATTTTCCTATGCTTAACATCAGATGCTGAACCCTTTTGGACATGGGCAACAGTCCCATTGAAAGTGCTCAGCACCTGGATAAGGAAAACTACAAATCAAAATACATGTAACAGCACAGCAACTTTCTTCTGCAGATAGACCATCTGATGCAACACACAGTTCTGCTCTATGCCAGCCTATTACACCTGCCAGGGAAGCAGTTGTGTTTTACACAGTAGCAATGGCTGAATTTCTTTAGTGGAAATGTTGAGAGACTTGAAAGCAAAAGGAAAAAATGAGAAACTGAAACATCAAAAGAATTGTATAGCATGAGAAGTTTGCTTCCAATTTTTTAGAGCTAGTTTGCTGCATTCCTTAGAACAAAATCTAAAAAAATAGGTCAACTCACCATCCTGATCCTTTTTCTCTGTAACTTTCTCAGCAGGAATGACAGTTGCTATCTCTTTTACTTCATCCATTAGAACATCGCTGTTTGTTTTCAGGATGCTCTGCAATCTGGCAAGTTCCTTGGGGGCATTTTTTTTCCTCTTCTCTGCTCGCATCTTTCTCTTCCATTTGCTTCTTATGCTTTTTGCCATTTTTGTTTACTTCTATGAACAGGGAAATAAAGGGCAAGACAACCCATTGGTCGCCACAGGTACACACAGGGTCTCCTCCTGCTGAAATTAGGATGGAATGAAGCCCTGTTTTGTAGCATATAGAAGACTTTTTTCCAAGCCTAATTGCAGCACAGGCAGCGATTTCATGAGGTTACAGCCGGGGAGAGAAGAGTTAACTTTTCACTCCCAGCTGTAATACCCCCCCCAAAAAATCAGGCTTGAAAAAAACGTTCTACAATAGAAGAGTGTGTTTGATTTTCCTGGAGATTGCAGTTGGAGAGGGAAGGTTACCTTTTGCTGCCTCTCCATGTGCAATATCCAGGAGGATCAACACCCCCCACTCACATTAGACTTAAAAAAAAAAGCAAAACTATTTTTTCCAAGTCTTATTGATGGAGGGGGAGAGAGTGAATGTGCATGTGTGTGAATGTGGTTGTCATGCATGTATATATGTGTGGTTTCCTGGTTTCCTTGTATTTATATCTCTCCCTACCAATGAGAGCACAGACTGGCTAGTAAGGCACAACAATTTAAAAAAATTAACATCATCATAGCAATATATACAAAATAGCAGTCTCATAAAAAAGGTTATGGTACATGTATGCATTTGTGGTTGTGGTGTGTGTGTGTGGTGTGCCCACAACAGTTTCTCTGGTTTGCAAATGTGCCGAAGGATCCATGAAGGTTGGTGACCCTGGAAAACTCCTGCAAAACTAGACACATTACAGGACCTGCATGCCCGCACCAGTAGATTGAGGTATACTCTTAACATAAATGTACCATCTGTTAGCTATATCCACAAGTACTCTTTTTTAAAAACAACAACAATGGAAGTCAAGGGGGATGCATTCTAGTATAATGCAGGAATACTTCTTAGTTCTGACGACCAATGTACATAAAAAAATAGGATTAGTCTGAGTCTGTGGAGAGTTAAGTACACTTATGCTCACTGAAATCAATGGACTCATTCTACATAGGATTTGGCTGTTAGTGTCTGTGGATGGATTAACACACTATAAGCTGAATTCTACAGAATTTATTGATATAATTATATGTCACTTTTCTACATAATTATAAACTTGAAGCAGTTTACAAGTTTCCTTTATGAAACAATAAGAACACATAAAAAGTAAACAAAACATATAGAAATGGCTGTATAAAGCAGTAGTTTACGCAGTTATAAGGCAAGGCACATTTTGAACTTAATTCCAAGTCAGCATATATAGGATTGTCCTGCTGGAAACTTTACCTGAGGAATGCCTTTTGAAGCAGCACTGTATACTATTCTTCTGCACTATTCTAAAGATGGACAATGCATGGGTAAGTGTATCTCCTTGGAACGTAAGATGAACCTTCTGGATCAGCCAATGGCCCACGTAGTTCAGCATTCTGTTCTCACAGTGGCCAATCAGATGCTTATGGGAAGTCCACAAGCATGACCTGAGTGCAACAGCGCTGTCCTTTCCTGCAGTTTTCAGCAACTTGTATTCAGAAGCACACTGCCTCCAACAATGGAGGTAGAATATAGTCATCATGGATAATACTGTAGTTATTGATAGCCTTGTCCTCCATAAATTTATTTTTTGGGCACTCTCTCTTGTTCTCAACTACTAAATTCTGATGGGGGAGAGAGAACGGCCTCAGAAGTAGAGTGAATTTGAGGGCAGGTTAATAATGAAGGACGTTGATATCTATGTTTTATGGACAGTGTTCACAACTTTGTGTATTTTGTATGGAAACCATTAAAAAATTTAATTAATTAAATAAACACACATACGCATGCCTGGTTTGCAGAATTTATTCTCCTCCATGAAGGAGGGGGACCAAAGACAATGCAGGAAAAACAAAGGAAGCATACCGTCAGGTACACAAAGGAAATCTTTTTTACAGAGCCCAATACATTTCAGACCAAGTTCTTCCTCAAGAACTCTCTTGAACAACCAAGTTGAGTCCTAGGTTAATTTCAAAACACATTGGGCTCAATGAAAAAAATGATCTTGTACCCCTGGAGGTCTCCTCCTTTCTCCTGTGATTTGATGCCATCCCACTTTTTCTTTCATGCTTCCAAATCCTATGCAGGACACTATTTACTTGTTATGTTTATATCCCACCTTTCCTCTAAGGAGCTCAAGGTGATGTACATATTCTCTTCCTCACCATTTTACCCTCAAAACAATCCTGTAAAGTAGGTTAGGCTGAGGCACACTGATGGGCCCAAGGTCACTCAATGAGCTTCATAGCTCAGTGGGGATTTGAACCCCGATCTCCCAAATACTAACCACAACAGGTTCCCTGATGGCTTTGGGGGTCTGGCTATGTACTTTCATCTATCTTTGCAGATCTACGGTCCAAGAACTTTATTTTTAAACCTTCAGTATCAGAGGTATACATATTTGAATGCCATTTGCTGAGGAACGCAAATAGACGATTGTGGTCACATCCTGCTTTTAGGCTTCCCAAAGGCATTTAATTGGCCACTGTGGGAAACAGGACGCCAGATTACATAGATCTTTGGCTTGATCCTGCAGGGCTCTTCTTAAGTTTTTAATTAAGTATTGCTAATTACTTTTTAGGCCCAGAAGAATAAACGGGGTATGGATTCTATTCTCCACAAAACACTATTGCGGTTCTCAGAACCAATACATCTGATGAAGCGGCCAGGAGTCCACGAAATGGGTTAATCTTTAAGGTGTCACAGGAGTCCTTGTTTTTTGTTGCAAGGGACTACCCTCTGGAAACTTGAACCGTGAGTATGTCTCTGAACTTCGGTGTGACAGACAAGGCGGGACCGTCCAGCTTATGGGATGTCTACCGTTCATTGTAGGAAACAGGGACGCTGGACTAGATGGTACCTTTGGCCTGTCCCAGCGGGATTCCTTCAATCAGGGGCTTGCTTACGACAAACAACTAGGCAGACGGGCTTCAGGACCTCGGCTCAGAAACAGTCTTTTGCCTCCTTCAGTCTCACCCAAAGCATACGCAAAGCGGAAAAACAAAAACCAGACACCCTCACCCCCTCCTCCCAGTCTTTTTACCTGAAAGCGCGGCCCTCTTATTCAGACGCTCATGCAAAAAACAAGCACGCTGGATGGCGTACCTCTTCCGGAGCTGCGCGCACGTATCCTGCGCTGCAAAAAGCTGGGCCGCCTAACATGCCGCTTCCGGGGGCAAGCGGTATTCTCTTGGTGGCCCACAGGGCCCCCTGGCGAGTCCCTCCGGCGCTGCACGACTGCACAAGCAGCTTCAGGGCGGGGGCTTCGAGGGCTAGCGGAGCTACTGTGCTTCTAAAAAAGGCCAGCTAGAATGGAGGTGCTGTGTGGAGTCAGACCGGGCTATGGCTTCTTCTTCTAGATTGGGAAACTACACTTTTTATAGGAAACTAGCCCTTCCTTCTCACAGGCCGAGCACGTGGAGAAGGCTTGTCACTCAGGGTCTTCCCTAAGGAGCCTTGGGGTGAGGCAGTCCCAGTCATGCGCGCACAACCCACACCAGGGTCGGCCTTAGACCAAAAGATGCCCTCGGCGAGGAGTGTCTTTGCCGCCCCCATTTGGTCTGTGGTTTTTTTTAAATTCTGTTACGCAATACTTAGGTCCCAGGTTCTAGGCTGTATTAACTGCATTTAATTTAAAAAGAATAAAATGAAGTGTTTTGTTTTATTGTCACATTTTTACTGATGCGTTTTGTTGATACTTATTGTAAACTAAGTATTCACGAGGTCTTCCCCCAAAGGGCTGTATAAATACCTTAAATAAGTATAATGTCTGTAGGTTTCCCCCGCCCCCACCATAACAACTTTCCTCTTGTTTTTCAGAAGCTGTATTCCAGGAAAGCCTACATGTTCTCTGAAGCTCCTCCTTGAGGAAATCAGTTAACGGTGACCAAACTTGCATGAAAGATACTCTTAATCTACTCTTACAACGCACGGCCACAGGGGAATGTACAGTATGATGTCAGAAACACACTTAGTGCATGCAGCTTGCAATTTACAACTTAATAATTGGCTCCAGGATACCTTTAAAATTCAATTGGAAAAGTATAATTTAAGAGCACTTATGGCGACCCTGTATGAAAAATTAACCACAAGTTCTAGTCCACTGGAAGGCACATAACAACAATTATATTAATATCAACATAGGCCTGTAGCCTACAATCCAACACACACACCCTGAACCACCACACTGGGGAGGTTGGTTGGGGAAAAGGTCTCCTTCTGCCCAGCCCAAAACAGCTCTGCCAGCCTCTGCCCGAGGAGTGATACCAGGGAAAGGGCGGAGCCAGCCCAGGATCACTTGACAACATTGAACCCATTTGCTATGCCAGCCTGGCATAGTGCAGAACAGGTATTTGCATTCCATGCCCCAGGCTGGCATGAGCTACAGGACTGTGGCAATGGCTAGACTGCTCTCTCATCCCTCATGTGGTTAGGATCACTCTGTAAACCAGGGCTGTGGAGTCGGTATGTCAAACCTTCGACTCCGACTCCTCTATTTTTCTACTGTCCGACTCGATATTTTTCTACTGTCCCGACTCTGACTCCTTCATAAATGGCAAATGTATATTAATTTTTCTACTGTCTGACTCCGACTCCTTCATAAATGGCAAATGTATATTAATGTATTAATATTAATAAAGTAATATTAATATTAAAATATTAATTTTATTTTGAAGTCGGAGTTGGTACATTTCTACCGACTCCAACTCCGACTCCACCCAAAATTGCTTCTGACTCCACCCAAAATTGCTTCCGACTCCACTGCCCTGCTGTAAACAATCATTCTTCATTATTTAAAACAAGCAAAGGAATTTACATCTTGGGCACATTTGCCCACTACACGAGCCCACGTTAACTGTTTACAATAATGACCACTCAGTGTGTAGAACTAGTGAGTTGGCCAGAAGTAGAGGTATGCCTGAGAAAGAATCACACACACAGCCTAGATGTGGCAATAATAGCTCCACCCTCACATGTGATGCCTTTACTTGTAGGGAGAAAGTCTGAACATCTCTGCTTGGTATATTTAAAATATACATGGTACAGGCAACAAATGTGAACAGTGAGGCCAACAAACACCAAGACATGTAAGAGGTACAGCCTGTGACATATCTGTGTAAAGCTCAAATGCGTACAATTCCCCAAAGCAGTAATTAATGACGCTTCCTAGCTTTGCTATGCTAATTTAACATCTGTAGTGGGACAAATGTTGTTGAGTCCTAAATGCATAGATTCAAACCAGTAACTTTTAGTTCAGTAATTTCACACTGGAGTCTTCCTTGAACAATAGCGAAGTTCATGACAGCAACAAAGCATCTTGGGGTACCAAAATATTCTCCCACTGGTTTCCCAACACTGCCATTTTTAAGTGATGTATGCCTGTTTATTCTTTTACATAGAGACTGACTGATTTGTCCCATGTAGACAGTAGAAAGGCATGTTTGATGAGCAGCTGAACGAATAGGGCTGATACTCTCATAAGTATAATGCCTGAGTGGATATTGAAACAGTTGGCATTAGGGCTTGGTGCACAACCTACTTCCTGGGTTTTTGTGTTTTGCTTCTCTTTTTATGATTATTGCTCATTGCTAACAAGTACTTTACATTGCACTACTTTCTCGACTCCTTTTCACCTCACCTCCTTAAAAATATGACAATCTTTATGGAGAATCCTAAAATGGATTTCTACCCACCCCTTAACTCTTGGAAGATATTCTACCACAAGCATACCATAATGACTGTGCTACAGTACTGTGCTATAACCCCAAGTTTGTTAGTTTAGCTGTAGAAAGTCTGAGTTACGGCTTCCTCTTTAATTAAATCTTGAACACCGAGGACGTAATTTGAATCAGTTCCTGATAGCACTGGAACCCATTTTAATACAAGGACTCAAGCTGTAAAAATACAAGGGAATGACATTATCTACACACCTGATGTTGGTCACTGATGTGAAAAAGACATTACCAGGTTGCACACACAAGACTGAAGGGAAGAGCAGCTAGCTTAAAGAAATGGCCAGCAGGCAATCTTCTACCTTGGAAGACCTAGTTTTAGAAGCTAAACACTGGGATGTCTGGAATGAGAAGCACAGTCACCCAAATGGTGTGAGCTTTTGGGACTATGTATCAAGCACAACAGGAATTAATTTTTTGCTTGTAATTGTTTGCTTAATCATCAAGAAACCATTAGTTCACAATCCTGCAACACTAGGCAAAAAGCAAAACAAAGAGGCAAATGACATGCATAATGAACATTTCATAACATTTATTTTCATAAGTTCTTAATATCATCCCCAAAGAAGAGCAGATGGAATGTAATTGCTTCTCCTGTACTGCCAGCACTTCACAGTACAGTCAGTACAAAACACCATTCAATAAATACTCCAATGCACAGAAGTGTTTTACCCCTTATTAGCAGTTAATGAAAAAGCCTTGGAAAAACGGGCCAAAACATATTTCACACTATTCCAGCATTCTGGAAGGATCAACAGAAAACATGAGAATATGGTGTTTGTGTATATATTATATATAAACAGTTTTGAACTTCTTAAATTTTCACAAACCAAAAACAGACCTGGTGCAGACCTTCAAAACAGAAGAAACTACTGCCAAACAATCATTTCCATCTTTTATTAGTTACTCATTTTTGGAATCAAGTTCCTCCCATCCCAAATGAGCAGAGGCTTATTTCTTCCAAAATATTGCAACATTTGGAAATAACAGTATTTAACTAGAAGTACTTAAAAACCTTTTAGAAGTAGTATATCCAAGCGGTGGAATAATTCTTTCAAATCGAAATGCTTTCACAGATGACCAACAACAAAATTTTAGCTTATTTAAAGCTTTGATGTTCAATACTAAAGAGACTCAATTTTATGCTATCCAGCCAGTGAATCTCAAAGGACACATCTGCGGCAATTATTGCATAAAACAGAATTTTAATAGTGCTTATTGGCACAAATGGAGATTGATGAGCAACTCTTTCAATCAAAAACGATATGCAAGATGACTACAATATGTAATTAACTGGTCTCAGAATAGAATCAGAAACATCAGTTATCTAAAACACCCTTTATATAGAAACCACCATGGAATGTAAAAACAAGCTTCAATCTCTGAACATACTGCAGATTTTCTAGGTCTTACTAACTTTTTTGATGCCACATCCAAATTCAAACTTCTGAGATAACTCCCAATTACTTTTTATTAAATGCTTCTAGCAAACGCAGCAGGTGTAGAAACAGATTGAGGATGTCCAAATAGAGGTTGATTGCAGCCAATATGTATTCTTCAGGGGAGAGTTTGTGCATTAGCAGGTGAGTGTCATAGATGATAAATCCACAGAACACAAGGGCTCCTGCAGCGGCAAGTACCAACTCTAGTGCTTCACTATAGAAAAAGAGCTGTAACCAAATAATAGAGAGATGTTTAGATTTCTTTCATAAAGCACACCAAAAATTACATTTAACAATGGAACTGTAATTAAAAACAGGATCTATTTTGCTTACTTACAGAGAAGCTGTAAGTCCACAAGATACCATATTCTGTTCATTCCTGAGGCTTTAGTGCTTTACTTATTCTGTCAGTGTAAGGCCTTGTCACATTCTCTTCCACGGTAGTCATTATAGTACAAAGGTTTGGAACCTGTGCCCTCCAGATGCTGCTGGACGACAACTCCCATCATCCCAGGCCATTTGCTATGCTGGCTAGGTGGATGGGATTTGGAGTCTGGCAACATCTGGAGGACCACAGGTTCCCTATCTGTGCTATAACAGAACTGCTCTTCTAAAATAGCAAGACTGAATTTACTTCAGAACAGACTGACAGGGTTCTCATCAGTAGCGTAGATGCAAATTCAGAAGTGCAGGAACTCTTCATGGTAGTCACAGCTATACCTTCTTCTAAAATTGTACAACCTTCTGAAATTATAGAATAATCTCGCCAGGCTTGAATACTGCTTTCTGCTTCTTTATTACTGTTACCATTTGCCGCCCTGGGCTCCTACTGGTAGGAAGGGCAGGATATAAATCAAATAATTAATAAATAAATTATAAATAAATAAATTTGACGGTCCTTTAGAAACTAATAGGAACTCCTTTGACTCCGACTGGTTCTAATCAGCAGGAAAAGGCAAGAAAACAAGTTAGAAGACTCTTCTCATCGGCTAACACACTCCCCTTTCATGCTGATTGGCTCATAGGACGCTGGAGACATAGGGACCCTGCTGAGACCTGGCTCCCAAAAAAGTAAGAGGTCTAAGATCTCCCCCCCCCAGACCCTGGACAACTACACCCCTGGTTCTCATGTCCTAATCCCCATTCTACTGCAACATTACTGACTTTTTAAAAAATGCACATATTCTCTAAATTCTAAAAACACATTGAGGATATTGCTATCCTTAAAAGTTTCAGCAAAGACTTAGCATTTTGTCTCATAAGTTATTCCTGAAGTGTAGCAACATCCTGAAAAGCCGTTTTAAGTGCAATCTTTAATAAAGTTGAGACCTTTAACCATCTATGTTTCTGTAGAAAGAGATGCTCTTAGATTTTATTTAGATCTATCTAAAAAAGATCCCCCACATTATATTCACAGATCTACGATTTCTTAATTGAATAGAGGGTTTATTTGGCAATATTTATGCCATTTTTACTTTTGTCAAGATTACAACATCTGATTTTTTAAAATTGTATTGACACATATATAGCATAGCATACAGGTCAAATGATGTGTACTAAAGCTTTTCCTACTTCATATTCAAAAGGTTGCTTCAAGAGGAAACAGATCGATATATTGAAAGCGAAACACTAAGTACTGCTACCGCTTAGAGCACACCCCTATGCATATTTACTCAGAAGTTAGTGCCGTTATGCTCAAGGAAGCTTAAGTTCCAGGTAAGTATGCATGGTATTGCAGTCTTGATCTATGTTCGCTATGTTCTATGTTCACTACAAAAGCCTGTCTAGAAACACACACACCCCAATTGAGGTTTTGCACCAGCAGATCTTGGTGGAATGAACTTATACTAGATCAATTCAGTCATCATTCAAGATCAAGAAACCATGCTTTCCAGTCAGTTTGGAAGGCAATGTCTGGCAATGTCTCAATATATAAACCCAAAGCATGAAAAGTCCAGTTCTATTTAGGCTAGCCAAAATAACGTTTAAAATATACACACTGTAGCAATTCAATTAAATATATAATTTTACTTTAAAAATTTGAAATTAATTGCAACTTCACAACCATCATAATAATACAGGTTCAAAATTCACAATCTTTACTAATATAATGACCCAAACTGTTTCCCCCACCTAGCATATGCCAATAATAAGAACACAAGCTACAGGACAAGCACACAATACAATAATTGCAAAAATCAAGAAAAAACTGTTGTTAGCTATTCCAGTACTTTAATTCAACATCTGAAATTGTTACATAGTTCATAACCCACCCCTAATGTTTTAATTATCCATTGGTGTTGTCAATAGTAATCACAAGCCATGACCTATTACCTTTAAAAAGCTTGACAGCAGAAGTATCCATAAGCAAGCAAACAGCCTGTGAACACATCAGCAGGTTAATGACATACTTTTTAAATTATGCTTTCATCTTATTTATGTATATGCATATTATAAAATGTACATTTGGATTCTGACACAGTTACAAGTACTTGCTGTATCCATTTCACCCCCTGATCTTTCTTTGGCATAAACTCAACCATAGAAAATTGCCACCACTGCATTTTATTCAAAAGAGACAAAAGTATTTTACCGACCTCTACAAGTACCTAAATGTTACTTTTTGTAGGTTAGTTAATAATAATAATGTTGATTAATTGTTAAATTTATATCCCATCCTTCCTCCCAAAGGAGCCCAGAGCAGCAAGCAACAATCAGTAGAACAAAAACATCTTAAAACAATTCCAAAACAGACACAAACTGAGAAAGATCTCTAGTTAAAAGGCTTGTTGGAAGCGGAAGGTCTTCAGTAGGCTCTAAAAAGATAACACATCTTTGGGTAGTTTTACATTGTGGCTCATGTCTAGCCTGTCTAATATTTAAGAGGAGGAAATTCCAAAAGAGTAGGTGCCACAACACTAAGCGCCTGATTCCTATATTGTGTGGAACAGGCCTCCATAAGATGGTATCTGCAGGAGACACTCACCTGCAGAGTGCAGTGACTGACTGCGTTTACAGAAAACTTACCAATTTTCACAAATGTATTCCACTATTGGAAAGTAACCTACCCTGCTCCAATTTTGCTGAAATCCCTTTTGGACTGCAGAGTGTACAAAGTGAGAGCCACAAACACAGCAGTCGTCAGAATAAAGGCTTGTAGGACAACAGATACTTCATAGAAAGTCACTATAGGAAATAAATAAGGAAAGGCCAATTAAAATCTGTATCAAACATTAAATATTGTTGTGTTGACTAAAACCAACACAGGCCTCATGCTCACATTTAAATCCCTGTGTTTTATCAGCCACATTCTGTCTACTTTTACAGCAACAGCTAAGCATATCTGCAATCTGGCAATGAGACATCTAAGGTTGCAGTTCTAATCCCAAGAATAACCCATTTCCCAAGTGTTAACACCACATTTCTATAGACTCTACTGGAATAGTAATGTGCAGGAATATGCACTTTCATGGTACAGATTCTGTTTTATTGGAGGTACCCAGAAGCAGCTACAAGCTACTTGGGAGTATCTCTGAAAGCTTAGCATGACTATAGGGGGAAAAAACTTTTCTTTTCTTAGGCTCTGAAAAATGGCAGAGGTTCACACCTGCAGTCATATTGAACTTTGGAGGTATTCCTAAGCAACAATCTCAAGAGTTTCCAAAGCCCTGTATAAGGTCAAAGACAAGCCCCTGCCCATTTCTTTGCATCAGTCAGGCTAGCATTTTTGTGGATCTCTGTACTGACAATTATTCAGCTGGTACTTACAAACTGTAAAATAGTGCTTCTTCCTTTCCCTGCCAGTGAGATAAATGATAAGCATGAATATTTACCTGTAACAGCAACAGTCAGTGCTTCTAAAAGGGTCTGTGAAAAAGAAAAGTAGCATCATCTAAAGCCAATATGGCAGCATCATTCAGCAATCCAAAGCGAAAGGGCTCTAATGCACTCATTGTACTGGTAGAATTACACCAGACATTGAAGAGATGGGAAAAGGGCCAGCTCATAGACTTACTGTGTGTGCGCATTAGAGCCATTAGATTGGGTTCCATGCATGCCAGCTGAGTAATAAGTTTATTTCAAGTTAAAAATACTTGGATCAGGGAAAAGTGGCATCCCTCTATCTACTTTTCTCTGCCTAAAGATTACACCAACCACCACAGAAGCAGACAATGCTTGTAAGTGATTTCACATTAAACATTAGCTGTGTTAAGGCATTTGTGTGAACACACGCATGGTTAAAATGGGGACATAAACCCTGCCCCTAACATTCCTGGGTTGTTCTTTGTAAAATTATTATTAATACTAATAACAACGACCTGCCCCTTGACCAGAAAATCCCACAGCCTGCTAGAAAGTTTTGAAAAGGGTTTTTAAGTGTGTTCAATAAAATGTGCTTGGAAATCTTCCCCACAAGTGGGAATCCTGGTTTAGCAGGGTTTCCGATCATAGGGAGAATTTCTAAGTTCATTCAACTGAACACACTTAAAAATCATCTTCAGCCTTCATGTTGATCACACAAAGATCTGAAGAGTGGTATGGGGACCCTCTGGTGCAGATTTTGGGGGTACACAAGGACAGAAAACAGAAATCCCAGTGCTTGAGTGGAACTCCATTTGCACAGTGGTGGATGCAACCCATTGCCCTCCTAAAGTATAAACATTCACACTACTGTGTAGGTCTGAAGAGCACACAGAGGAAAAAAAGAATGTACACCAGTTTTCAGAAGATACCACATGTATCGTACAGATCTCCATTTAAATGCATTTCTTTGTTTTAAGTGATATTAACAGAAGGCTACTAGAAGAACAACGATAATTAAAGCAAAATAAATTTTGGGAAAGAAATTGGGACCTTGTACAATACAGTAAATTCAGTCCAACAGATTATCTGCAACCATTTTTAAAGTCTACAAAAAATGGTAAAAAATGTGTGTTATGAAAATACTTACAAATCCAAAGAGAAGATATAAGTTAATTGGATGCTGATGTCTGTATAGAGTTAATGCCACAATCACAATCAAAGAACCAAGCAAGGATATCAGAAGTAAAGCAGGGCTGCAAGATTTTAAAGAGAACATAGTCAACATTAATTTGCTGTTCTTAGCTCCTTTTTGTTTGTTTTTGAAAATCTATTTTATTTTCAAAAATATCACATATAAAAAATCAGGAGCAATAAACTTGTTTACAATAAAAGGCAAGATACAAAACCAAATATTATTATACTCTTTACGTTAGCATACCACTGTCCAACTATACTCTTGTTAATATTAATTGTTTTTATTTTATTTTCCAGGCATTTCTGTTATTTCAAAAAGAGTTCAACACTGCACATCTACGCATAAAAGTCCATGGACCAAATGTATGTTTAAAGGTTTAAATATGCCCATAGTGAAGAAAGTGAGAGACCTCTCTTTTGGCCATATGAAATTAAAACATCTATTTGTTATAAAGTTACCAATATTTCAAACATATGAAATCCTCAAACCTCAGATAAATTAAGAGTCGTGCTCATAGCAGCAATTTATTTCTGTATCAATTCTGTGAGAGAAAATAGATGGGTTTCATTCTGAGGGGAAGGAAAATCTGCTCTTTCTCAGCCTTTGTCCTTCACCTACAATATGGGGATGGTAACTGACCTACCTTAAAGGGTTACAGTATGGGCAGTTTACGCAACATGCTTTGAACTCCTATATAACTGCAGTGTATTATTCTTAGCAGCAGGATAGCTTTATCTATCACTTGCAGTGTTGCCTTACTCTCATGCCTTTAACAGCATCATGATACACAAAAAATATAAAAGTGAGGATTTTGCTGTCCCTTCAGCTCCAATGTCAGGAAAACCAGATTGCTGTTAACAGGGAAAGAAGAAAATAAGTACTAGTGGCAATCTCGCTTCTTTGGTACAGTATAGTGGTGATCTATGCCCAGAAGAGAACTATGCTTCAAAAGCAGAGATACTAGCAAAATTTCCTGGACTACATTGGAACCTATTATTATATTCTGTCCATAATTTATTGTACATTAAAAAGTCAGGGAAAGTACCATGCAATTGCACTGAGCAAAAGACTCTACCTTTCGTGTACAAATGCCCGAATGGTGTCAGAGTACAGAAAAACTGCAGAAGTCACTGTAGTTAAGAAAATTTGAATCGAAAGAATGCTGTAGACTTTGCGCAGAAAAGCTAAGATATGGAAAACAAAACAACAAATTAACATGGCATAATACGTCCTCAATTTTTTAAAGACTTTACCCCCAAATCAAGTAACAAGTAGGAAAAATAATACATATTTTAACAAAGTATAGAAACAAAAAAGAACACATTAGTGAAATCTGAAGAGAAAGAAATGTATGCACTGGAATGAAAGAAGTGGGTCTTTGAAGCAGGGCTGTGGAGTCGGTACGCCAAACCTTCGACTCCGACTCTTCTTTTTTTTCTACTGTCCGACTCTACCCAAAATTGCTTCTGACTCCACAACTCCGACTCTGACTCCACAGCCCTGGAAAGGGCTGTAAATGTCTTTTTAAATTGGAAGCTCTCATAAGAGCATCTTTATCGCTGCCTGAATATGCGCTGATCTTGGCATCACAGCATTTGTCTTCATCTGGGTCCTGTGTCATACACTGACACACAAAATGTTTTCCATCTTGAGTTATGGTGAAATGCTCAAATACAGCTGACTTCATGGGAAGCTTCTTTGACATTTTGAATTTATATTTTAAAAAAATTGTCAATCAAAATTTATTTTGAAGCCGGAGTCGGTACATTTCTACCGACTCCACCCAAAATTGCTTCTGACTCCGACTCCACAGCCCTGCTTTGAAGGGCAGCCACAGGTTAATATCATGCTCATTTAGCATTGCCAACATTATGCATCAGGGAGCACGAGTAGCCCAAGTAACTATTTCCCTGCAAAAACAGTTCCAACACTTCATAAATGAAATGTTTGTTATGTTCACATAAATGGCTGACCAATGAATTATTATGGACTTCCTCCTGCACCTTACATCTACTTATATGCTTACAATGGGTATTCATGTTGCCCCAGAACAAGAATCACCTATGCAAAGAACAGTGCTGGATCTGCTGTTGGTTCAAGGGCTTCTTCTGCCACTCTAACAACTCCTTGCAGTGTTGACATCATTTTTCCTAGCGCTACTTCTGTGACTTCAGCAGCATCTAAAAAAATCCAGTATGGCAGGGGGAGGCAGGGTAGGTTTTGCTGGAGGGCAAAGAGAGAGTAGCCCCCTTCATGCATGGGGCATCATGACTAGAAATGGGCTAATCAGCCCCACATAGCCTTTCTAAGCATGAAGTCCTGTTATGTGATTCACATACAAAGGGGACTACTGTTATCTTATTCAACTCAAAGATGTAATTCCATGCTCACATCCAACAATTCTAAGGGTTTCACATGCAAGATAAGGAGTGGGAGGATGTTGGGGAAGAGACAGTAATTTAAGCAAACTCAAGAAGATTATACCTTCCTCCCAAGGTGGGGCTGGTTCAGAGCTTGGAAAAGTTACTTTTTTGAACTACAACTGCCATCAGCCCCAGCCAGCATGGCCACTGGATTGGGCTGATGGGAGTTGTAGTTCAAAAAAGTAACTTTTCCAAGCTCTGGGCTGGTTGTTATAGCGATAAGGAAAGACCAGAGAAAAACTTGCTATCTGTCTTCACATTTCATTTAGGATCTCCATTTTATGCTCTTAAGAGTGGTAAAAAACCCCAACATGTTGGCATATAAATAAATAGTGCAACATGTATCTGTATTAAACTGTGTGTTGGCTTTCAGAGTTTGTTTGTTTTTAAAAAGAATTACTTTTGATGTAATCCGAGGTTTGTATGGGATATATTTTGCGGAACTGCCCTTTCTCAAACATAACTGTGATATTTTCTGGCAGTTTAAGCAAAAACTTGGCAAACTGAGTTCATGCAAAATCCCTGCATATCCCAGGCAATTGTTCTACTGTTTATCTGCATATTGATGGCAAACATAGCACTGCAGTAGAGACTGGCATCCTTGACATGATATTTCACCTACAGAACAATCCTATGTGTATCTATTCAAAATTAAGTCCCCTTGAGTTCTATGGTGCTTACTCCTAGGTGAGTGGGTATGGGACTGAACTGCAGTTCTAAATGACAGCTGTTAAAGGCTGGTGTAAGCAACTATAAGTCGTAGCCAGACTACTATACTGGATTGTCAGCAACACTGCCTTCTCTATAAAATAAAAACCAGAGTGCAAAAGGAGAAGAACCAGGACTTTCCTATCAGCTCTGCTAAGAGGAGAGGCTGACTAGCTGCTTTTGGCTCTCTCACCTGTCACCTTGAAGCAACCATTCCATCAGGCTACCTGAATTGTTTCATCCCAGATGGTTGCAATAAAAACTGTAACTTTGAGAACTGGTGACCGAACTTGCTTTTTCCCTCCGTCCCTTATTCCTTTTTTTTCTTGCATGTCATGTCTTTTAGATTATAAACCTGAGGGCAGCTGACTATCTTACAACTTATTTTTGAAAGCCACGCTGGGATCCTTTTCAGCAAGAGAGCAGTGTAAAAAAGAAGCTTTACAGAATAAATATGCAGTTTTAAAATGTTAAGTGGGCTACGTTGCAAGGCTGTTGTAAGCCAAACTGTTTTTGCCTCACCTCCAACCATCTGCAATGTGGAGCCAGTAGAATTGGATCTGATTTTTCTCCTTCTAACCAATAAGCATTATCAGTATATGGGGGTCGTTCTTTTTCTCTACACAAGATGTCATAACTGTGAAGAAGCTTAACTTTATATTTGTGCTTCTATCCGTGTGTGTGTGTGTTGGGAGAGGTGGGGGGCTGCCAAAACACTGCAGTAATGAAAGTCCTGGATCATCCCACTGCCTCCTACTCAGCCCAAGAAAGCCAGCTTTCCCTCCCTAGGGGGTCACTTCTACCAGCCATGGAACCAAAAGTAAGGAGAAACCCCGATCGGCAGGTAAGGAGTGCGTGTTCCCCTAAACTTTGAGTGATGCGGATGGAGAGGCAGTCAGCCCAGGCGCCTGAGGTCCTGGGAGTGTGCAGAGATCTGAAACCAAATAAGCCAGAGTTGTATTAAGGGAAGGAAAGTAAATTTGGGGACGGAGGCCGCCGCCAAATGTCGCTCTTTACCCATGCGGATGTGCACGCTAGCAGATGCCACGTTAGTGCCATAGTTGAAATCGTCCTCAATGGACGTCCGCGGGTAGCAGGGACTCTCCGCAGCCATCATCACGGCTACCTTCGGTTCCGTAGGCACGGCCTCAACTCTATGGCGACGATCAACTTCCTGGATGCTAATCACTTCCGGGTGAATACACATCAATCGATCACTGAGAGCCCTAATTGGCCTAGGTGTTGGGCTTCTCATTTCCTGCTGTGTTAGAACTTCCGTTGTGACGTCACCACTCACCAATTGTTGTCCGGAAGGGCACCTAGTAAGCTAGGCACTGGGAGGGGCGGGGGGGAGGTTAAAGCATATTAAATCTCTGCGCACCAAAGACTTGTGTGGTTGTTGCTTTGTCTTTAGGGTTGTTCATTAATCCCATACTTTGATCTGTCAGAGATACTATAGTATCTTACTATCAGGGATAGTAAGAAATTGTGACTGTTTTCTCTAGGAATATTCCTTGAAAGTTTACAAAGAAAGGCTTTAGGGATATTCTGTAAAGAAGGGTGTTTACCAGATACACTGGAAAATACATAGAGTGGCAATATTTAAATGGGAAAGTTGTGCTGATGATGTTTTCCTAGATAGGAGGAAAATGAATGGAAGAAGATTCGTTTTGCAATATGTTTTCTTTTGCTCTAGCAGTACAATCCTAATAGGATAGGACTGCCTTTTAAAACAGTCTGTTAGTACAAAATGTGGCTCCTTTGCTACTGATTGGACCCAGGTGGTCAGAACAAAGTATCAGTATTGTACTAGTTAACTTTGGTTGTCAGTGTGTTTTTCAGTCCATTTTAAAATGCTAGTGATAACCTTTAAAGGCCAAAATGACTTGGGACTAAATTACAAAAAGGACTACTGCTCTTACCTTAAGATCTGCTTATGAGTTGCCCATCAGTAAAGGAAGACAGACTGTGGAGTGCACAGATTTTCAGCAGGGCCCCCACAATTGTGGAATGTGAGTCCCTGGGACATCAGACAAGCCCCCCACCCTCACTGGGTTTAAATGGGCCTTAAAAACTTACCACATTACCACTGCCTTTAGTAGCTAATTTGATCTAAGGTGCAGAACACCTCAATTTTCCTGATAGTGATAATTTTATATTATGCTGGATTCGTGTAGGTCCTTTTGGCTTCCAGTAATGTTTTAAGATTTTTTTTGGGTTGTGCTTTGTGGTCTTAAATTAAATTTTATGTTTCATAAAAGAACACTGTTGCAGAACTCGGTTGCCATTCCAGACAATCATTCTACAGAGCAAAGCAGGAATTTATGGTTTATGTAGGTTTGTAGTTAGTCACAATAACCACTCTTGTATCCACAAGTGATAAGAGTGTTTGGATATGTGAAGCACAGTTTAAAGATCCTAATCAAGAATAACTTTTATTAGATAGGCTTTGTTATGAACATAAACTTACGGTCTGAAGGCAAACTCCTTGGAAGAGGGCTGAAATACAAAGTTTTTTCCCCATTTTAAATTGTGGCCTGATTATTTTCCTTGCTAACCTTGAAGAGCTGCAAGTCTGGTTCAGTAAACTATAGTTTTGGTAGTATAAGAATGAGCCTTAAAGGAGCCTCAGGCTTACGTTATCCCTCCTCTCTTCAGTTCCATCCCTCCTTTTTTCATTGAGGCAAAACCAAACCAAAGTTTTCAATCCAAGCACAAGCCACCAGACTGTCCAACTTCTGATTCCTTTATACATTGTTAACTTTTTAAAAAAGTAATGCTTTTAATAATCAACTATAAGAATGGCAGAAAAAGGAAACCATTGTAATTTGCTGCAGAATTAATGATCTACAAACTTGAAATTACCTCTTGCTTATACCTATTACTATACAGGCTTTATTTTCTTACAGTCTCAGAGCAAACATTTTGGAATATTGCGATATCTTCTAGAAATAAAATAGAAAGTCACCAAATATGAAATTTTCCCACTGCAACATTTTTTAATTAGAAAATCCAGTTCAGAGTTAAGCAAATAAGTAAATTAGAAGACATTCATTTATTGCTTTGTGAGAAGCCCTTCATATGCCTGAGATAATGTTCATTATTTAATTTATGAAAAACCAGATTCTTAGCTCATAAATTGAGGATATCATTTTCTCTCAGCTGAGTTGGTAAGATGTGCATTATGTTGGATCCTAATTATAGGATAAAACTTCTTAGAACAATGTTTTTGAACTGACATTGGTAAATGGAACTGCTACACATTTGTACATTAATGTATTACTGTTTATTTTTATTATTATTATCATTATAATTATCATTAGTATACAAGTGGGGCCCTGTATCAAAATGTTGCAGACTGGAGGGCTCATGGCTCTGTTCATGGCTCCATCCATTCAATTCCATCCCGCTACCTTGGTTTTCTCTTTCTGCACCCCAATAGTCAGTCAGTGTTCTGTACCCATTGAGCATGGGTGGGTGGTAGACACAATTGGGCCCAATCCCAACTATGTTATAAAGTATTTGATTTTTAAAAGCTGTTTTCTACTGGCAGCTCGCACATCCATACAGATATTTTAAAAATAACTTCTCAGTGAGAACCAGGAAATGCTGTCAAGACAATGAGATGGCTCTCCCTATATTTTTCTGTCTCTTCTGTTATACTGTTTTTCCAGGAAAGTAATTTCATGGGCTCTGCCGTCTGGTTTTCATATCTGTCTGTCTGTCTGAATATATATATATATTCTCAGCGGCAGCATTCCATGGGCACTGAGCATGCCCAGCCCTCACTGGGCCGTTTCTTTTGGGGAGTGGGGGAAGGGATTTCCTCTCTTTAGATTTTTTTCACCATGAAGATGTTTTGTATATCTGCAAGCCTTAAGGGTCTCGACAAACCTGCTGATACCTCACTTTTGCACTCACAGCCTGAACATCCAAAAGAAATTAAAAGATAGCACCGTCAATGTAAGTGGGCACTTTATAACTTTTAAGGGACCAGGACACTGAAGGTAAGGATAAACAGGAAGAATATATGTAGTTTAGTTACGCACAGGGTTAAAGTGAAGTCTGGATACTAAGGAGTTATGCCAAACAGCTTCACAGAAAAGGTGGATTGTGAAGAAGGATTTAAAGGAAGTAAAGAGAAGTACATCATACAGAGTGATTATTATTTGAGCCATCTTGGAAAGTTCTGGAAAAGTATTCTAGGGTTGCCAGGTCTCTGGTTTTTGGCTGGAGACTCCGGCTTTGGGGGTTCCTCTCCAGGTGAGTCACCTTAAACTCCGGACTCTTAGCTTTCATTTTTTAAAATACTAAGTTTCTAGGTGGTCTGGTTCACAAGATATAAACCAAAATTGTCAGCCCCCCCCACAACTTGTGTTAGTACTGGCTGCTCTAATCCCTGCCCTTTCAGGTTTTTAGCCAATAAGTTAAGTCAGGGTTGTGATCGACAAGGTTTTTAGACCCCCAAGCAATACGTAAAGTCCTTTTAAAGTTCTGAGAACAGTTTCCTTTTCTGCTTGTCTCACATCAGGAATTACAAGCATGAAGAGTACTTCTCTATACAGGATTGGGACTTGCTTCTGAGTAAATATGCATAGGATTGCACTACAACAGAAGATCACAGAAGAATCTTGGTGGGCATACACAGTAAACCATTTTAGTTATAATAAAAGTGCATGCCATTTCTTAATTACTTGCAAAAATGGCATATACATTTTATCTTTCAATTAATTTTTGAGCAGAAATTTTAAGAAGTACATGCTGCGGTATTATACTTTTCTAATTAAGGAGTCAAACAAGTAAATTTTACTGGACTGTTGAAGAGGGCAGTTTATTTGTCTTATAACCTGTTTTGTAAACCAATATGAAGGTTTTCTGGGAGTAAAGCTGCAATGCTAATTCCACATACTTGGGAGTTAACCCCACTGAATTCAGTTATTTTGAGTAGACATGATTAGGATTGTACTGAAAATCAATGGGACTTTTGAGTGAACATAGGAAAGGATTATGTTGTATATCCTTCCCTCTCTGGTCCTTTTTTTAAAAAAAGCAGTTAGGCAGGGCTTACTTAGGTGTCACTGCTTTTATCTGGCAGGAAACTAATACTTAAAAAAATGTTCTGCAATGGCAACTGGTTTTGACAATAAACTATTATATGGGGTGTATGTATTTTTACATCTCCAGTGTGTATGTATTCAGAATATTTCCAACAACCCTGTGAGGTAGGGTTGGAAAATATGGCAGTTCACAACAAGAAATAAAGCCATTTAAAATCCAATAACCATAAAACAAGTATAAAACAGTTGCAAAACATCTTAAAGTGGCATGATTCTGAATTTTGGATTGGTTGAGTGAAGTTCCTTGTCACTGAATTGCAGTCCTGTGCATGCTTCCCTGTCTGAGAAAGCCCCACTGAATACATTGGGAGTTGCTTCTGAGTAAACATGCATAGGATTGCACTATAAATATATTTACAGGTTGTGTAAATAATACCATCTTTGTCAGTCGTGCTTATATAAATATTTCTTCATACTATGTCTTGATATGTATCTGATTTCACACTATGGTTGTAAATTATTATTTACAAATAATTATTTCTTCTACGTTTTAAGTGTGCCCTTCTTTCTTGGGGTGGTCATGGTCCCCCTCTGTTGTTTTCACCCTGAGGGGCAGATTAGGCTGAGAGATGGTGTGTAATCCATGGTCACCCAGTAAACTTTGTATCTTATTTCCATTTGTTGTAGGAAAAACTTTCCAGACCAAGATTGTGCTCCAAAAGACAGAGGTTTATTGATCAATAACAAAGGATACCAGTATGCATAATGGGAGAGGAAGCTCTCTCGAACTTCACTCTGCCAATCAACAGGAAAACATTGCTTTTTATAATAATTAATACACCATACATACATTGAACCTTGTGACCCCCTGTGCCAATCACTGCCCTGGTATCCTCCCCTGGGGGCGGTATCTGGCCTATGTGTCTAAGGACTGTTTTTGTTCATCCACATAAAAAGAGGAAGGGTTTTTATGCCCTTCTAACCTTGGTTTGACACATTTAAGGTACATAACAAGACATCCAAAAACATCTCAAAAAGGAATAATGATCAACACTTCACACAATACATTTCCAGCATATATGACTTCTCCTAAGAAAACATTCTTGCATCAGTTCCTCTTTTTAACACCGAGTTGCCTTGATTGTGGCTCTGGAAACTTGCTAACCACAAACCACAATCTCTTCAAGCCTGCATTTAGGAGAACATCTATGCAAACATGCTTCTCCTTTATAATTTTCACTGCAAACATTATATTTTAACTTCAGCAAATTAAATATACTTTAAAGATGGGTTCCTAAGGGGATAAAATCAGAATTCCTTTCACACATTTTAAAATTTGAATTTTCCCACGTGAATCTGAAACACCCGAGTTTCAGTCTCTACTTCATTTTGATATTGGACAGAAGCAATGCATTCAACAATAATATATTTAAAAAGGAAGATGAGTTTAGGGCATCATCTGGGGAAAATGTTCAGATAGATTCTGAAAGCCCCATGGTATAACTGGGATTGCTGCTTGGATATAGTCTTTGCATCAGTTGAGAGTCTGGGTTTAGGGACAAGCATCTAGCAGCCCTGAGACTTAATCTGTTCCAACAGTGTTTCCCATCTAGCCCCCAGGATTGTTATAGACCATTAAGGACACTTGCCCAACATGAAAGAGAGAGAGGAAAGAGAACTGAAACATAGGCAGCTGCCTTATATTGGGACAGACTATTGGTCCATCTAGCTCAGTATTTTCTGGCAGCGATTCTCCAGGATTTCAGACAGGAGACTCTTCCTACATGGAGATGCCAGAAACTGAAGCTAGGACCTTCTGCATGGAGAGCAGATACTCTACCACTGCACTATGGTTTTTCCTTACTGTTGGCAGATGGAAAGGCAGACATATTTATTTATTTATTTATTGAATTTATTAGTCGACCATCTGGCTGGTTATCCAGCCACTCTGGGCGACGCACAGAATAGACATACAAACACATATGCACAACAGTCTTTTATTATTGCTGTTAAAGGACTAAAGCCAAATGCTAGTAGTCAAAATTATTAGAAAGGAGGCACTTGGAATGTGGTGACGGTCCACCTTCAAGCATGCTTGGAGGAAACTGATTAC
Source organism: Rhineura floridana (assembly GCF_030035675.1). Lineage (NCBI taxonomy): Eukaryota > Metazoa > Chordata > Lepidosauria > Squamata > Rhineuridae > Rhineura > Rhineura floridana. The sequence goes on along the minus strand of NC_084487.1, from coordinate 74,695,664 downwards.
TTGGATCCATTCCAGTCTGGCTTCAGGCCAGGCCATGGTACTGAAAGTGCCTTGGTCGCCCTGGTTGATGACATCTGTTGGGAGAGAGATAGGGGGAAATTATTTATTTATTATTTGATTTATATCCCACCTTTCCTCCCAGCAGGAGCCCAGAGCAGCAAACAAAAGCACTAAAAACACTTTAAAACATCATAAAAACAAACTTTAAAATACATTAAAACAGAACATCTTAAAAAACCTTTTTTTTAAAAAAAGCTTTCAAAACATTTTTTTTAAAGAAAAGGTTAATCCGGAAGAGTAGCAGATTCTCTCTCTCTCTCTCTCTCTCTCTCTCTCTCTCTCTCTCTCTCTCTCTCTCTCTCTCTCTCTCTCTCTCACACACACACACACACACACACACACACACACACACACACACACACACACACACACACACACACACACACACACACACACACACACACACACACACACACACACACACACACACACACACACACACACACACACACACACACACACACACACACACACACACACACACACACACACACACACACACACACACACACACACACACACACACACACACACACACACACACACTGTTCTTTACTATTCTACGAGTGTGACTGCTTTGCCACTACAGCAGATGCAGTCAGTGGTGCTCCTATAGGGCTCTCCAGTTTTGCTGGGTCACGTGACTCTTGCTCTGAAGAAGGCCCTTCCTTAGCGCAATGCATTCTGGGGAAGATGGGCCACAGACAACACCTGCATTGCAAGGTACTGTTCCTACGTTGCCAGTGTTTAAAGTTTAAAAGTAGTAAACTTTTAACTAGTATTTGCTGTCACTGCAGCAAAGCATCACCGCTGCAGGCACTCTTTGTGGCCACCTAATGCAGAATATCTCACTCTGGAAGGTCCCTCATCATAGCAAAATGTTGCTGAAATAGCCCTGGAGAGCCTTGACATGTTAGTGTTCCTGCCACTGTAGCAAACAAGAGAATCACAGCAAGAACTGCAGCAAGAAAATTACAAGAGAAAGGGGGGGGAGGTCAGTGTGTGGGGTGGTGCACAAGGTGGTGCATGGGGCAGTGGTGGATGTGCCTCAGGCAACAGAATATCTTGTGGTGGCTGTGGTCCCATCGATATTTTTCTCTCTGAAAATAAAACTAGGAAATATGCTATCTTCAATAAATTAATGTTAAATTTCTGTTATCTGTTAAGAAGCCCTCTGGACAGGTGGAATCCTCTTTCAGCCTAATACCACATTCCTTTCTGGATATCCTTCTGTGGGTCACATGCCTGTGATGGGCAGGGCCAGCAAAAGTGGGTGGAGCAACAAATGTTTACCTTAGCACAGTAGGCTAGATTCTGCACACACTCATACTCCTTCTCTATCTTCCATCTAGGCAAACCAGACTTAATCACAGTCCAATGACCAGCAGCCGGCCAAGGCAAAAATACTCAGAGACTGCAAAGTATGGCTGGTGAGGGGCAAGACCTGGGAAGGGAGGACTTTGCTGGGAAGAGTCCTGAGGCCCAGTTAAAGGGTTGCGTTTGGCCGCTCGGGTTGAGATTCCCAGCGCCTGATCTACAGACTAGAGGTTTCTTATACACATGCATGCTTTTTTCTTGCTAATTCTCCATCCCAGTCTTACTACCAATCTATTGTTTCTTCTAGATAAATCCCTACAGGGAAGATGCGTTTACACTCAGCATCTTGTAAAATCACGGCAAATGAGTTTTTATAAATATCTGCATTAAACTGTACTGTTGAAATTGTGGTATTCTCTTAACAGTTACACTAAGTAAAAGCATGAAAGATCTGATTAAAACAGTTACTTAGCTTCAGATTAAATACTGTTTTTCAGATAACAAAACAAAAAGAATTATGATTAGATCAGGTATTAATGGACCAGAAATTGTGTTTTAATTCATCAGTGCACTCACAAAATGACATAAAATCATCACTAGTGAATACTTATATTGTATAATTAGATTTTTTGTACTTTAAGGGTGACTTTAAAATATTTTGAAAGCTTTTAAATGTTATGCACAAGTAATCACATATTTCAGCTGTAACATAAAATATGCATTAATGTATAAACATACTGAAAACCACTCAATATAGAATAGTATTCAAAAGATGAATGCAAATTTTGTTAAATACAAGTCTTAGTAAGTACTTACAGAGGCATAATTTAGACTGCCTAAGAAAATAGAGTGGACTAGAAATACCATAAGGTTTGCATTTCAACACAAACAGTATCTATTCCCTCTTATTCTTCCAGAAAAATCTTACAGTGCAATTCTGTGTTCACATAATCCCATGGTGTGTATGTAGATACATTGCTGCTACGCCAGTGGAAAAGCCACCATATTTATTGTGTACTCAGCCCAGGAGGGGAGGCAAAGTATGCACAAGTAGAAAATACAAAAACAGGGTAAAAATGATAGACACCCTTACAAGCCCACCAATCAGATATTGTGTTGGCAAGGAGCACCCACATGCCACCTACAAATGGAATAAACCAATAAACTCACAAAGGCAGGTACACCTGCCATTCACGCCTGCTGCATCTTCCCCACATGCAAAACAATCAAGACAACACCAGAGTGCCATCAGCCCTAGTGGCACAAAAGAGGGCTCGGTGCTCTGCCAGTGTTCCGTTATACAATTTACAGCATGTACTCTCTCTCTTTTTGCATATATATGTAGGGTGCTCTGTCCTGGCACCTCCAGTTGTTGGAGTAGAGTTTCATGATGGATGTTTGTGTCTGGAGTCTAAGGCGAGGGACTTGTTATGGTTCTAGGAAGAGAAGTATTACTAGTGTGCTCAAGTTCCCATATATGTTCTGAAGCCAGACTGTTTTGTGCCAAGGGCTTCCTTTGTGGGCAAAGTGCCCGTTTCCCATAGTTTCCTATCTCCAGTGGTCCCCCCTTTTTTGGAGATCTAAGTGTATACATCATGGTGATATAGCCCCATGCTATACAGCCTATCATCTGAATTACAAGCTCCCTGTGTGGGATTTATACACTGGTGATAGTGTGCTATGGGTGCCAAGTTACACCATATCCTATCCTCTGTTGCAGAAATGTGAGATGAATGGTCACTGACATGGAGCAGCTTTTTCTAATGTCCCATTGAAGTCAATGGGAGGGAAATGTCTTGCCCTAGGCTGGCGTAAAGTTCTGCTCTTAGGGGTTTGGCTATGGATTGAAGGTGAGTATTATTAGGATCAGGGCTGTGGAGTCGGTACATCAAACCTTCGACTCCGACTCCTCTATTTTTCTACTGTCTGACTCCGACTCCTCTATTTTTCTACTGTTCGATTCTGACTCCTTCATAAATGGCAAATGTATATTGATTTATGTTAAAATATTAATATTAAAATATTAATTTTATTTTGAAGCTGGAGTCAGTACATTTCTACCGACTCTGAATCCGACTCAGAATTGCTTCTGACTCCAACTCCACCTAAAATTGCTTCTGGTTCCACAACTCTGACTCCACAGCCCTGATTAGGATATGGCATGCAGAGCAATTACTTGTAATTCATTACTTTTTTGAGGAACGAGTGGGTAATTCCTTTACATTTTGATTGTAATAGAACTAGGAGTAATTTTATTACTTTTGTGGAATAATTGTAATGTTTCCAGCATTACTTTGGGCATTACTTGGGGGGGAGCTCCTCTGACTTGTGGATGAAAATAATGTGTCTCAAACTGGGCTTCTGTGCAGCGTCGCTCTTCCCCCATTCTCTGTGGGTAGGTAGGAGGCGATGAGGGAGGAGGTGGAGAGTGAGACGGGGTGGAGTGGAGAAAACAATTGTTACAAAAAATAGATGGTGGTGGTGAAGAATGGAGTGGAGGGGAAAAGGAGCCGGAGGGCAAGAACATGGATAAAGGAGGAGAAGGTGACTTCCGGGAAGGGTGACTTCGCTTGTGCCTGCTTTTGAGACGGGCTCCCGCCGCAGAAGAAGCTTATTCAGATATAAATCAGTCAGAACATTTTTTTTTTGACTGATGAAATTTCTCCCGGGCAGGGAGAAACGTAGAGATCAACCTCAAAAGCCTGTTTTTGTTGGGAGGACTGGATTTCATTAATTTATGAGAAAAGGTCCAGCCAGCAATGCCGGACGGACTTCCGAACAAGCTCTATCTGATTAATGCGATACGTTTATCTTTTCTTCAAAGAGAAAACGGACTAACAGGCAAGCACCCTTCTTTCTATTATTTTTTTTACTTGGTTTAAATTGTTGCAGCAAAAAGAGATTTGTCAAATGAATCAGCTTTAAAGAACTTCTGGGTGAGCTATAACTCTTCTCTGTTATTCACAAAATTAACAGCTTATCTCTGTTTCTATTGCAAAAAGCTGTCCTGGAAGTGCATTCTAAAGATATAAACAGAAGAGGGATTTCTATTCCAAGGAACATTATATTGTCTGGGACTATTCTCTTTTTGGTCTATTTTATTTTGACGAATCTGCTTCTTCACGACGCCACTAACTGTTTTGATGCTGGGAACTAAATTTGTTTTGTATTCTTGAACATAGAGAGATAAGGCAGGCTGCTCTGTTTATACTGTGATGTCATCAAGCCTGGAATATTAACCCAATTGTTGCTGAAATAAGAAGTGGTTCTTCTTTATTTTTGTTTTGTTTTGTTTTCGTGGTTTTAAAAATGGCAATCAAGAAAGTGGCTGAGAATCTGGAAGTAATTATGTTTCAGAAAATAATGGATGAGATTGAGATAACGAAACAAACCCTGCGACAGGGCAGTAAGGAGCTGAAAATGGAACTGAGCAAAATGACGCAGGAGCTTAAAGAAATAGGGGATCCTGTGAGAGAGGAGAATGAGATCAGAGATGAGAAAAGAAAAAATAAAGGGAAGATACAAGCCCTGGAGATTGGAACAAATGTGGAATTGGAAAAAGATCTGGAGTTTATGGATATTAGAAATAAAATCTACTGTTTGGAATTTAACGTTATCTCTGAAGAAATTAATGAAGATATTAGAGATAAAGTTATCAATGGCTTGGATAATCTTCTGGACTGGAATGATGTGATGGAGCTTGATATAGAGAAAATCTATGGAATTAACTGCAGCCATGTGACAATGGAAAAACTCTCAAGAGATGAGCCAGTGCATTCTGTAAAAAAGAAGAACAGAGATATGACTTTACAACAATATTTCAGCAACTTATTCAGAATTGATGGCAAGAAAATATTTGGGATAGAGGAAATTCCCATCAGACTCTTATTATATGACTATGGCTATGACAGCAAGATTATTATGGAATACTGATAATGGAAGATTGGACACTGAAATTACTGGACTTAACAGGACTATTGAAGATGGAAGATGGAATTAATATGGATAATGGAATAATGGCTATTGAAATTATTGGACCTAACAGATTTTGATGAGATGGATTAATCGATATGTTTATTTGGACTATGGTTATGACAATAAGATTATTATTATTATTAACGAGATGGATTAATCGACATGTTTATTTGGAGAAAAATTGATAGATATATTTCTTAAAGAATTGAAACCTCTCTTTGACTTTTTGTGGAAAGAATAAAGTAATGTTTATGAGATTTGATGATTAATTAAGATAACTACTGGAGGAAAGTGATTTTATAATATAATTTAAGAGACAGGATTGTTATATATTGTAGACCTATAACTGATTTGATCTGTGACAAATGGGAAGTCAACATTTTATTTTTTTGTTTAATCATTTTTGTTTTGTTTTGTTTTTTGTCTTTGAATGTTTTATGATTTTGTTTTGTATGTTTTATGAAAATTTGAATAAAAATTATTGTAAAAAAAAAAGATAAAGGAGGAGAAGGAGGCAGAAGCAGAATGGAGATAAAGAACTGTGGAGGTGAAAGATGACAACGTGTGTGTGTGTGTTTACACTTGGCACACAAAGTGGCCCCACCACCCTCTCTGGCTACTGTGCTGCATTTGCAGTATTTTAACTTTTGCATCTCAGGGGAAAATGTTTGTTCGGGTGAGTGTCCCTTAGTTGGTGGCAGGGCAGGGTCCAGGAGGTGGTTAAGTGAGAGGGATTATGCTTGCTGGCTGAGGGGTGGGGGTGGCACTTGGTTTGACATGCAAAGATCTGAGTAGTGGCCTCTGCCTCCCTCACCACCTCCCTTACCAGCGGAGAGACCACCATTGCTATCTTATAGATAAAATGAATTATTCTACTACCTCTGTATGTGTGTATTTATCTTTAATGTTGTTTTAGGCTACTTAGATGTGCAGCAGCCAAAGCGAACACCTTGTAGGCGGTTTTTTTAAAGTAACTGAAATGTAATTGTAGTGATTACTTTTGAGGAAAAGCAATCAGTTACTTTCAGAGCAATTGTAATGGCAATTACTACTTTTTTGGGCCATGTAATTGTAACTGTAATTTATTACTTTTTAAAAGTAATCTTCCAAGCTCTGATGGCATGTGTGCTCCTCCCATCCTGCCCATGACTTTGGCCTATTTCAACTATTCCGCTGACACATCTGGTTGATTTCATTGGCATATCACAGGCAGGGGACATTTCCAGCCTCACCTGCAAATGCCAGTGATATGGTGGCAGCATGACTGGTGTTCCTCTGGTGCAGCAGGGCTTCCACCAATCCCTTTAGCTCCTCAGTTACAGGATTCCATCCTTAATGTTTGTCTTTATCCCAAAGTGTAGCAGCAAACTTGCATACTAGCTTAATATTCAATTTCAGTTTACCTTAACTATGAAGCAGCTGCAAGTTGTTCAATAGAACAGACATTTTAATTACAATATCACTCTCGATTCTAATATGTAAACATCAGCCAATTTCATTCCTCCTGCTATTGTTTAGTAGGCCAGTATGTATTTTAATGCAAAAAGGACGGTCATTTTTACCAGTCTTAAACACACCTAGAAACCTTTCCTTGAAACAAAACTTCACTTGCCATGAAGCTTCCCAGCATATGGCTGCATCCCAGACACTAAACTCCCATGTATAAACTCTAGTCACTGAACACTTAAATAAACCTCATGGCCACAACCATTAAATGCAAGCCCTTGAAAAGTGTGCTTAAGTTACATAAAAATCAGTGAAACATTGCAATATACACAGTGTATTCAATAAGATCAAAAGACCTTCTGTACTTGGTGAGAGACTTCCAGATGTGTGTAGGATCACTCCATTAGTTCCATTAATTTAGTTGGGATTTAAGCATAATTTTCACAGAATATTGCAGAGCAGTGTCCATTGTCTTTCAATTCAGGAGAAAGTCCCACTGAGTTCAATGGGACTTATTCATATAAGATAAAATATACAAGTAAAAAAACACTGCAGAAGTAATAAAATCAAATCAAATCACAATGCAATATGTATGCCATCTATTGTAGGACTCGGCTCTGCTTCTGATAAAATATGCTGAAGTATGTAATGCATAGTAAATCTCAGAGAAATAGAGTATCATTGATCATCTTCTTCTTTAATTGAGGCAAGGGAAGGGTCATGGATCTCCCCCTCCCCATACAACATACAATCATTAAGGGAAGTGGATATAATTGGGAGTGTATACAAGATAAATTGTATTGGAAGCATAAGGAGGAGGAAAATCCATGTACTTGGAATGTGGCTGTTGCTCTGACCACAGGAATATGCTCTGAATTCTCAATCATTGCTTTATGACCCATGAAAACTTCCATTACTGCCGAGCAAAAGGGCACATTAAAATTAGACTAGTTTTTTTTAACAAACATAAAATATTAATGATGCATGAATAATAAACTAGTTCTATTAACTATATGACAATGAGTTCATTTTTAGTCAATTACTTTGTGCTTTATTACTTTATTTCATTTAAATCATTGTTGAGCAGTTTAACATGAAGCTAAATAAGATGATATACAAAAGCTTATTTTCATAAAGATTCACAAATGTCTGACGATAATAATAATAAAAAATTCAATATACCTGCCAAGGTTTTTCAGAGAAGCTTGCTATATTATGGCATGAATATCTACCAGCTATAGCAGTGTTGCTTATGTACATAGCATACATAGTCAAGAGAATTAACACGCTAGTATGCCTAAATGCACAATACAACAGATTGACCAAGCAGTCCTGTGGCCAGGAATCCTCCGGCTCCGATATTCACACCACTCTTTGCCTCCAAGCCATCCCCAGAGTGGAAGGGAATGGGAAAAGCAGATAAAAAGTGTGCAGGAGATGGTGGGGGTATTCCTCATTTTACCCTGTTCCCTCCCATTCGAGTCAATGGGAGAATAACTTATGTAGATGGCCACTGTGTTTGTGGCTGTATCTATGCAACAAGGTGGGCAGGTAGTAGGTGTGCTTCTCCCCTGGGTCACCTATGCCTTGCCCACAGCACCCTGTTCTCTGTTGCTCTGTAGCTGGGACTTGGCCAGCAGAACCTTAGGGACATGGGGTTGTAGAAGGCTGCCTTATATTGAGTCAAACCAATGGTTCATCTAGCTCAGTACTGGCTACTCTGACTGGCAGTGGCTTTCCAGAGTTTCAGGCAGGGAACCTTTCCAGCTTTACCTGGAGATGCCAGAGATTGAACATGGGACCTTCTGCATGCAAAGCCAATTCTTGACCACAGAGCTATGACGCTTCCCCGTAGCCTGAAGCCTTCTGGGGCTGTGTGTGTTAGCGATAGACATCTTGTTCCCCTGTCATAGCTCCATCTCCACTGGTGAATAAATACTTCCATCACTTCCAAGGACCACTCAGCTAAAAGATATCAGGGACTGCACCCTATGTTTGCTTTTTAAACTTATGTTTACATTTTAATTGAATTGAGAAACACAAGAAAATGTCCATTCAAATCCACATCCCTCATTCTTTTTCATCAGCAGCTTATTTTCACTATATTTCAGCCGGATGTAGTGCTGGATTAAGAGAAATAACATTGATGTATATGTGTATCTGGCTGGTTTGCTAAACATTTTTTAAAAATCTTCCTTTTTAGAAAAGCTTCTGTTATCTACACTAGGACTGCTTAGGATTTTAACAGATGTTTGCTGGATAGACTACTCCTTTAATTTTGCATTGGCTTTTAGGGTTTTAACCTTGCGGTTTTTATTGGCTAATAGGTTTGGCTACCTATTAGCTACTGGGGTAAGTTCAAGGTTTTAGATTTGGTGTACAATGCCCTATACAGCTTGGCACCAGGATAGCTGAAAGACCGTCTTATCCTGTATATACCCAGTCGATTACTGCAGGTGAGGCAGATACCATCTTGTCAGGAGATCTGTTCTGCACAACTTAGGAAATGGATCTTTAGTGTAGCAGCACCTACCCTGTGGAACTCCCTCCCCTTAAATATTAGACAGGCGCCATCTCTGTTATCTTTTCAGTGCATACTGAAGACCTTCCTCTTTCAACAAGCTTTTAAAGTCAAGACCTTATCCCAGTCTGCATCTGTGTTGGAATTGCTTTTTAAGATGTGTTTAAACCTTTTCTTAAAAAAAGATATTTTTAAAGCTTTTAAGAAAAATGTTTTTAAAGATGTTTTGTTGAAATGTATTTTAAAGTCTGTTTTTATGATGTTTTAAAGGGTTTTTAGTGCTTTTCTTTGCCATCTGGGGTCCTACTGGGCGAAAGGGTGGGATATCGATCTAATAAATAAATAAATAAACAATAAATACTGTATTGTGTTTGTATACACATTGCATCATATGTTGGATATTAATTGAAAGATGCTTTGGGAGTCATTTTCTGACTAAAAAGCATGACAAAAATATAATAAGAATGAATCATGCCTTATAGAAGTACTACATTTTTAGTTTTAATAAAAGGTACAAGAAATATGAGTGGTTATGGTCTGTGTTATACAAAAGATCTGGTTAATTTTTTAAAAAAATCTATGAATCTGCACCTTTGCCCCTGTGATGGTCCTTGCCTTCTCTTTACAATGGGAGCAAAACTCCCATAGGTGGGAGCTTTCCTCCATTGCAAACAGCAGGTGCTTAAGGGGGGGGGGCTTATTCTGGGATTGTGGTGGGAGTAAAGGGTTAAATCCCTCTCCCCCATTGCACAGACCTGATCTAGCTTGATTCGTCCCCATCCCAGCTATCTATTTGTTAAAATTCAGCCATGCAAGGGTTAAATAAATGAATTGTCTGGTTTGGTCTTAAAAAATGGAGAGCATCTCCACTGCCCATCAAAGAGGGATGCCTTAAATAAAAATTAACATAGTGCAATGGAAAATTGCTCAGTTACTAAATGTACACAGCAGCAGCCTTAAATAGCTATTTCTTTAACCTAACATATATAGAGCTGGTATAAAAGATAAAATATTAGACAGGGCTATATTGAAGGTTGACTCAAATCCTTGTGATAACATAGAAAAGAAATCTACATTAAATCAGTGAAAAAGAATGTCAAGCCAGTAACATCAGAGATCTTCAAATATGGAATACAGTTTCTTAAAATGTAGAACCCCCCCAGCTGTTAAGCACATTTCAACTGTATTAAGCACATGCGTAACTCTCTTGAGTTTTACATTGTGAAAATACTGGACTTGTCGTGCTTTATTTTGGCTGGATGGCACTCATTGCTTGGAACTGACATCCTGAAATCCAGCTGTGAAGAGTCCTAATCTAGGAGAAGAAAAAGAATATTTTTTACATGTAAAATTCCAGGCTGTTCTTCACTTAAAATTATTAGAACACCAATCAATGTAATATCATTTTGCTGACATTTTTGTCATATCCTCTGAGAGCCCTATAGAGATGATTAACCAATGCTTCACCATAATATTAATTTGTTGCGAATGTACAACATGACCTAGTGTTTCAAAATTATTGCTAAACATCTGTGAAAGACTGTATATTTTAACTGAATAAATGATCACAGCTGGAGGGTTGCAGTAATTATAATGACCTTCATGGAAAGATATTCATGAACCAACTTAATATTCAGATGTCTGCGTTGGTTTATCACAGAGTCAGTATTTTTCATCTTGTTCTCTCTGTCCCCTCACAGTCTTGCTTCCTCCCTCCTCAGCTATTAAATACTTATTTTATTTGTTATTTTAGTTATAAATTTATTCATTGTTTTTCACAGAAAAAAGTCTCAAAGCAACTTACAAATTAAGAATGCAAAGATGCCATAAAATAAAATGACACACACCAAGAACGGGCCCCAAATCAAACTACAATACATGAAGTTTGATGTTTCATATTACACTATAAATAAATGCCTGGGAAAACAAACAGACCTTTGCCTGGTGCCTAAAAGCTGACAACGTTGCTTGCAGGAAAACCTGGGTTTTACACTACAAGTAAAATAATTATGGTCAGGCTGTCCATTATTTTTATTCACTTTCCTTCATAACTGGGTCACTTGATTTGACTACTATAGTGTGCTCTACATGGGGCTGCCTTTGAAGGCTTGAAAGCTATGTTGTTATATGCCTTCAAGTCAATTACAACTTATGGTGACCTTATGAATCAGCGACCTCCAAAAAGCATCTGTTATAAACCACCCTGTTCAGATCTTGTAAGTTCAGGTCTGTGGCTTCCTTTATGGAATCAATCCATCTCTTGTTTGGCCTTCCTCTTTTTCTACTCCCTTCTGTTTTTCCCATTACTGTCTTTTCTAGTGAATCATGTCTTCTCATTATGTGTCCAAAGTATGATAACCTCAGTTTCATCATTTTAGCTTCTAATGGTAGTTCTGGTTTAATTGTTGTAACACCCAATTATTTGTCTTTTTTGCAGTCCATGGTATGCACAAAGGTCTCCTCCAACACATTTCAAATGAGCTGATTTTTCTCTTATCTGCTTTTTCACTGTCCAGCTTTCACATCCATACATAGAGATTGGGAATACCATGGTCTGAATGATCCTGACTTTAGGATGGGTGTTACATCTTTGCATTTGAGAACCTTTTCTAGTTCTCTCATAGCTGCACTTCCCAGTCCTAGCCTTCTTCTTGATTTCTTGACTATTGTCTCCATTTTGATTAATGACTGTGACAAGGTATTGATAATCCTTGACAAGTTCAATGTCCTCGTCAACTTTAAAGTTACATAACTCTTCTGCTATCATTACTTTAGTCTTCTTGATGTTCAGCTGTAGTCCTGCTTTTCTGCTTTTCTCTTTAACTTAAGCTAAATGAATTCTTTGCATCTGTCTTCACAGTGGAAGATATAGGGAAGATCCCTGAACCTGAACTAACATTTGCAGGAAGGGATTCTGAGGAACTGAGACAAATAGTGGTAACGAGAGAGGAAGTTCTAAGCTTAATGGACAATATAAAAACTGACAAATCACCGGGCCCGGATGGCATCCACCCGAGAGTTCTCAAAGAACTCAAATGTGAAATTGCTGATCTGCTAACTAAAATATGTAACTTGTCCCTTGGGTCCTCCTCCGTGCCTGAGGACTGGAAAGTGGCAAATGTAACGCCAATCTTCAAAAAGGGATCCAGAGGGGATCCCGGAAATTACAGGCCAGTTAGCTTAACTTCTGTCCCTGGAAAACTGGTAGAAAGTATTATTAAAGCTAGATTAACTAAGCACATAGAAGAACAAGCCTTGCTGAAGCAGAGCCAGCATGGCTTCTGCAAGGGAAAGTCCTGTCTCAGTAACCTATTAGAATTCTTTGAGAGTGTCAACAAGCATATAGATAGAGGTGATCCAGTGGACATAGTGTACTTAGACTTTCAAAAAGCGTTTGACAAGGTACCTCACCAAAGGCTTCTGAGGAAGCTTAGCAGTCATGGAATAAGATGAGAGGTCCTCTTGTGGATAAGGAATTGGTTAAGAAGCAGAAAGCAGAGAGTAGGAATAAATGGACAGTTCTCCCAATGGAGGGCTGTAGAAAGTGGAGTCCCTCAAGGATCGGTATTGGGACCTGTACTTTTCAACTTGTTCATTAATGACCTAGAATTAGGAGTGAGCAGTGAAGTGGCCAAGTTTGCTGATGACACTAAATTGTTCAGGGTTGTTAAAACAAAAAGGGATTGTGAAGAGCTCCAAAAAGACCTCTCCAAACTGAGTGAATGGGCAGAAAAATGGCAAATGCAATTCAATATAAACAAGTGTAAAATTATGCATATTGGAGCAAAAAACCTAAATTTCACATATACACTCATGGGGTCTGAACTGGCGGTGACCGACCAGGAGAGAGACCTCGGGGTTGTAGTGGACAGCACAATGAAAATGTCGACCCAGTGTGCGGCAGCTGTGAAAAAGGCAAATTCCATGCTAGCGATAATTAGGAAAGGTATTGAAAATAAAACAGCCGATATCATAATGCCGTTGTATAAATCTATGGTGCGGCCGCATTTGGAATACTGTGTACAGTTCTGGTCGCCTCATCTCAAAAAGGATATTCTAGAGTTGGAAAAGGTTCAGAAGAGGGCAACCAGAATGATCAAGGGGATGGAGCGACTCCCTTACGAGGAAAGGTTGCAGCATTTGGGGCTTTTTAGTTTAGAGAAAAGGCGGGTCAGAGGAGACATGATAGAAGTGTATAAAATTATGCATGGCATTGAGAAAGTGGATAGAGAAAAGTTCTTCTCCCTCTCTCATAATACTAGAACTCGTGGACATTCAAAGAAGCTGAATGTTGGAAGATTCAGGACAGACAAAAGGAAGTACTTCTTTACTCAGCGCATAGTTAAACTATGGAATTTGCTCCCACAAGATGCAGTAATGGCCACCAGCTTGGATGGCTTTAAAAGAAGATTAGACAAATTCATGGAGGACAGGGCTATCAATGGCTACTAGCTGTGATGGCTGTGCTCTGCCACCCTAGTCAGAGGCAGCATGCTTCTGAAAACCAGTTGCTGGAAGCCTCAGGAGGGGAGAGTGTTCTTGCACTCGGGTCCTGCTTGCGGGCTTCCCCCAGGCACCTGGTTGGCCACTGTGAGAACAGGATGCTGGACTAGATGGGCCACTGGCCTGATCCAGCAGGCTCTTCTTATGTTCTTAACTTCATCAGCATTTATTTCAATTGTTACTGATTCATAAGAGGACATTTTCTCTTATTTCATGACTGCTAAACTTACTCAGGAGTCTTGGTGAGGTACTTCTCAAAAGCCTTTTGAAAATCTAAGTACACAATGTCAAAGTCTAAGTATGCAATGCTTGTTGGCACTCTCAGTAAACTCTAAAGGTTAGTGAGACAGGATGTATCCTTGCAGAAGCCATATCTGGTTCTGCTCCAGCAAGACTTGTTCTTCTATACTTGTTAATTTTATCTTTAACAGTGTTTCCCCCCAGTTTTCCCAGAAGAGGCATCAAGGTAATGCCTGTAATTTCCTGGACCACCCCCCCCCGATCTTTTTTTTAAAATAAATGGTACATTGGCCCTTTCCAGTCCTCAGGTATGGAGGCTGATCTTAGGTACAAGTTAGGTAATTTTGTTAGAAGATCAGCAATTTCTTATTTGACTTCTTTAAGAACTCTTGGATAGATGCCATCCAGATCTGGTGAACTGCCAGTTTTTATTTTGCCAATAAGGCCTAGAACTTCAGTTCCTTCCTGCAAAAGTTAGCTGAGGCACAGTGATCTACCCTATAAATGTCTGCTGTGAAGACAGATGCAAATAATTTGTTCAGCTTCTCTGCCATTTTCTTATCCTCCTTTAGCACAGCTTTGATCCCCTTATCATCCAAAGGTCTAACTGCCTCCCTAGCTGGCTTCTGCTACTAGTGCATTTAAAGATTTTGTTGTTGTAATGTTTTTAGCAGTGTGCTCCTCAAATCCTCCCCCCTTAAAGATTCAGATCTTTAGATACAGACAATCTGAGCACGAATCTTCAAAGGCATAGAACAAAGCATCTTGTACTACTACTACAGCCAAGGTGATTTTGAATTCTCTGACCCCTGAATTATTGGCATGAGGTGGGATTTGATTTAAGCCTAATAAAGCAACCCAGAAGGCAACTGAGATAAGGTTGGCACATTCTGATGGAAAAATAAGAAATCAGTTTGGGCACATTTTGTATTGTGCCTATGAAATTAAACAAGGATTTTGCAGTCTGCTCCTTTCACACTTCTAACATCAATTCACTGACCTCTAACTTTATAGCTACTAGATTTATCTTCTGTGTCAGCCCCAAAGCTATCATTCTAGGTAGTTATCTTGAGAGGTCTCTGCCACGATGATGAGCTAATATAAGTGTCAAGGGGATGAGGCATGTGCCCATCTTACCAGAATGTTTTGAGATAAAGCAATTCTCCTGAATTTATGAGTTGGAATATTATTTCCTATAAATTAAAGAATGATTTAATTTAATGTTGTTATCTCGAGTTTATGAATTATAATCTCATAAACTAATGCATCACCATTTCCACATTTGCTACACTGTCTAGCACTGAATTTGATGTTTTGATGAAATGAAAGCTTAATGTTGAAGTTGTGGGAATTGACTGGTGGTGATCTGCTGCCTTAATATCCAATATGTTGGGGACCATAAGAAAATAGTTCCTGTAGAGAACAGGCCAGGTCTAAATATTGTATTCACATCATGATGTTTGCTCACCCACATCTGCTCATTTGTAATGTGTATTACATGTAGGTGGTATCTTGAGTCCCTTTCCACTTCAGGAATTCCATTAGAGCTTGGAATGCTATCTTATTTTCACGGTGAGTGTAATGTTTACCTTGTTTGTATAGCACATGGCTTGGAAGGAAATTACTTTCTCTCTATGGTTATCTGCCAAAATACAGGCAAGAGGGGAGGAAGTAATTAGTCTGCCCAGACAGAGTGGCCATATTAGTCAAGGGCAGATGTTATGGAAACTGAAGGACGAACTTCTCTTTTACTACTAGCTCTCCTGATGAGGTATGTTTTCAGAATGCAGTAAAAACAAAATGCACACACATACAAAATGTTCCATTCAACTACTGGAAAAAGAAATACCAGGCATTACACAAGACTTGCCAACAGCAAATAGCACACATGTAAACATTACACTGGTTATCATACTTTGGACATATATGATTCACTAGAAAAGACAATAATGTTGGGAAAAACAGAAGGGAGTAGAAAAAGAGGAAGGCCAAACAAGAGATGGGTTGATTCCATAAAGGAAGCCACAGATCTGCACAGGGTGGTTCATGACAGATGCTATTGGAGGTCTCTGATTGTGATCGACTTAAAGGCACATAACAACAACAACAACACATTACACCTCACTTCTTACGCCAGTGCCTAGCAACATGATAAGTGTAACATTTAGTGCAACTTAACAATTGTCAGGATTGTCCAGCTACATACATTTGTCACAATTCCTGCATTCAAACTCTTAGTTTATGTCACCTGTCCTTGTTCAACATTTTCCTCTTACGTATTCCCAATGCATACTTTTACTAAAAAAAAGTTAAGGGAACAGAAATATTCAAGGTACAGAGTCGAGGAATTGAACATGGTCCATTAACAAAGTCTTTGTTTCTTCACTGCATAGGCCTTAGAACTCTATGGTAAATGCCAGGTCTTCTGGTCTTGTTAATAACTGATATTACACAAAGGTATTAACAAATTAACAAAACAAACAGAATGAAATCAGTTACATATCTTAATATATATATATTTAGTTATAGTTACATAAGTGATTCACCAGATCTTATTAAATTAGAATATTATCAGCAAAGTTTGGACTAGGCTGTTCTCATATTTAATTGTTCTGGTTTGGGGAATTTTTAGTTATATTACATATAATCCCTGGCATTTAAACATGATTGTAGAAAAACTGAATGTGATAGAGAAGTTAAAATAATAAAAGAGAAATTCTGAAATTATACAGCCACAAGAGTGGCTGTATACTATAGACAGCATGGATTTTTTTGCATTCTGCAATGTTCAATTGAAAATACCCCCCATGCCATTCTGATACTTCCCATAAGCTCATTTTAAAACAAAACCTTACAAAACTTATATCCTGAACTCAGAAACGCTTGCTTAACAACCCTCTAAATTTTCATGCCAATATACAAAACAGTCAGAGAGAATTGAGAGTTCAAAGTGTAAAAAGAGAGAGAAAAAACTCAGACCCCTTTTGGACTTTTTTGTCAGAGTTCTCATAATTTGTTGAAATTAATTAAAAATCAGCCATGTTCACAGAGTACCTGT
This sequence comes from Rhineura floridana, assembly GCF_030035675.1. Classification (NCBI taxonomy): domain Eukaryota; kingdom Metazoa; phylum Chordata; class Lepidosauria; order Squamata; family Rhineuridae; genus Rhineura; species Rhineura floridana. The sequence continues at coordinate 74,678,544 of NC_084487.1, read as the reverse complement.
AATCCTATTACTGACCTTGCCTCATACTCTGACCTTCATCTTCTGCAGTTTAAAAGTGAGAAAAATGCCTGGCTGATTTTTAATTAATTTAAGAAATTTAGCATTGAACTCAATGATAAGGCCAGACATGCTCAGTAAGAACCAACTGTCAGTGTTCTAAAAGCCAGATTCACAACTTCTTGGCTTCGCTAATCGGGGCCACACCCACACCAGACCTTTATTTCACTTGAGACAGTCATGGCTTCCCCCAAAGAATCCTGGGAAGTGTAGTTTGTGAAGGGTGTCATGAACCTGTAATGTTCATGAATTATTAAAAATCTAATAGCAATACTTTGGCTCCAGCAAGGGACTCTGGGAGACGGTTACAGTTAGAAAAGACAAGCCTTTGCCAATTTACAATTCTGAGTTTCACTTCCCAGCTGAAGATGGTTAGAGAAGCCTTAACAAGCCGCACCTGTTTATCTTTGCTGATTAGCAAGTGCCTGGTACCCAAGGTCATCCTTGGCCTGTACAGTTGGAAAACACAGTTGGGAGGGGGGGCCTGCAAGGCGCGAAAATGTGAGAAACATCGAGAAGTTACATCAGCCAATTCCTGATTGGTCAATTAATTTTGGACCGTTAGGATCCTTTTCCTTTAAGTATAGGGCTAGAGACCCATAGCCTTTGTTCTCTGTTCTCTGCCTATGCTGACTTGGTACCAGAGTTCCAAACCTTCTGCCTTATGGTTCCAGGGGTTGCTTATGGGGAAGGTAACCTATGTCTGGTTCCATTGCTTTATGTTGAACATCCATCTCTCTTAGGAGGGGTGCCACACAACCAACTGCCTCATGTGTAAGTAGTTAGGTGAGTTTAGTTTGTTATTTTCTTGTTGTGTGTATGAATTCTCTTGTAAATACCTAAACCCCTGCTTGGGTGTATGGTCTTAAAGGATTACTTGCTGCTATATTTTATGTGCACTTATATATCTTAATAAAGCTACTTCTATTTAACCTGGTGTGTTCATTGAGAGAAGGGGTGGTTCTGGATTCAGTACCTTGACCAATCTCAGTCACTAACTACCAAAGAGGGTTAAGAAGTTAAAGGCTTGGATTTTAAGTGTTAAACCAGAGGTGCCAGGCAAGGAGTGTAACTGTGACTCTTGCCCCTTAGGACCTTGGTTTTATATATATTCTGGGCTCAGAGATCCCCTGGCTCTGAGTGGACCAGTATACAGGGGTGGTGGCAGCCTACCTTCTACCTTGCAGGGTTGTTGTGAGCATACACAGCCTTGGCAAGGGTGAAGTAATAGTCTTTTTGGTTCCAGTCTCATTTCCCTAAGGGTGGGGGTCTGAGTCTGATGCATGAACCCTGTGCCCTGACGGTAAGGGTTTCATGACAAAGGGTGCTAAGAGGAGACTCTTATTCCCCTAACAGAGCTCCAGTGGCCAGAGTCGTGTAACCGTCAGCTGCTCTGTGAGGGGCACAGGGCATCTCCTAGCAACTCTCGGCACCCTTTACTAGCTACACTTCCCAGGATTCCTTGGGAGAAGCCGTGACTGTGTAAAATGAAATAAAGGTCTGGTGTGGATGTGGCCAGGGACAGCTTTGGTTTAAATTTGGATGGGAGGCTACGTGCCTACTGTAGAATAAAAAGGTGGGGGTAACCCTGAGAAAGAATGATACTGTCCACAATGTTTTCCTTTTGGAAAGGAAAAGGGCTTCCCCTCTGCTCAGTGCCCACCATTCAAACTCTTCCCCTCTCCCTCTCTCACCCTTCCATTCCTGCCTTCCTCCTCCCCTCCATGTTCCTCCCCCAGGTCAGTTTCACCTATCCTAAGCATGATTGCACAGGAATAAATCCCACTGAACTCAAAAAGCATGCAAACGATCAAACTTGCCCTTCCCTCCTCCTCCCTCCTATCCCCTCCTTCCCTCCCCCTTCCTTCACCCCTCCCCTCCCCATCCCTTCCAATCCGCTCCCCCACCCCTTCCAATATCCTCCATCCCCCTCCTCCTCCTCCTTCCCCTCCCTCCTCCCCCCCATGGTCAGTTTTACCTATCCTAAGCATGATTGCATGGGAGTAAATCCCACTGAACTCAATAAGCATGCAAATGATCAAACTTGCCCTTCCCTCCTCCCTCCCATCACCTCCCTTTTGCCCCTTCCCTCCCCCTTCCTTCATCTCTCCCACTCCCCTTCCAATCCCCCTTCCCCCTCCTCCTGCTCTCCTCTCCCCCCTTCCCCTCCTCCTCCTCCATGATCAGTTTTACGTATCCTAATCATGATTGCACAGGAATAAATCCCACTGAACTCAATAAACATGCAAATGATCAAACCTGCCCTCCTCCTCCCCCTCCTGCCTGCTCCCATCCCCCTACTCTCCTCCCCATCCCCTCTGGTCAGTTTCACCTATCCTAAGCATGATTGCAGGGGAGTAAATTCCACTGAACTCAATAAGCATGCGAATGATCGATCCATTCTCAGCATACTTGCACAGGATCCCATTTCTTACCTCCCAGATTAAAAAGCAGAGAAATTCACCAATAGGCAAAAAACCTTGAGGTTTGAGAACATACCTATAGCCAACAGATATTTCTATCAAACTTTAAAAAGCAAGGAAATTGGGCAGCAGTGAATGCACCAGGGGAGCAAGAGACCTGGCCTCCTCTCTCAGATATTGTACTGCCCTACAAATTTTTCAAAATGCAAATACAATTGGGGTTGGTCTTTCACAGTCCAATCCACTTGCTGTGTAACTTGCAAGAATTTGGTAACATGTGCATCTGAGCATATGGTGAGCAGTGGCAACACATGCAATCAGCCCAAATAACAGAAACAAGACATGTGCTGTGCTGATCTTGTTTTAACAGGGAGGAAGCAACAATATTAAAACAGTTGATATAGTTCAGATAGTCACTTTAAATATGTTTGATTTTCTTTGCAATTTTAATCAGTGTCTTTAACCATTTTAAGAGTTTCTTCAGTCACCCATTGAGGTCTGTCTCTCTTTTTAACTAGAGGTATTGCCTTTTTGCATTCTTCCTTGATCATGTCTCTGACTTCACTCCATAGTTCTTCTGGTTTTCTGTCAACTAAGTTTAAAGCCTCAAACCTGTTCCTTATTTGATCTTTATATTCTTCAGGGATGTTATTTAAATTGTATTCTGGCATTATGATTGCTCTGTTCTTCTTTAGCTTTACTTTGATTTTCAATACAAACAGTTCATGATCTGTACCGCAGTCTACTCCTGGTCTTGTTTTCACTGAAAGTATGGAACTTCTCCATCTTCTGCTGCCAATTATACAATCAATTTGATTCCTATATTGACCATTTGGTGATGTCCACGTGTATAGTCATCTTTTCGGTTGTTCAAGAAATGTGTTCGCAAGAAACAAATTATTGGCTTCACAGAATTCAGTAAGTCTTTCTCCTGCTTCATTTCTGTCTTCTAAGCCCCATTTCCCCACAATTCCTAGTTCTTCTCTGTTCTCTACGTTTGCATTCCAGTCCCCCATGATTATCAGCACATCTTGTTTTGGTGTGTGATCAGTTTCTTCCTGTACTTCTGCGTAAAATCTCACCAATTCCTCTTCTTCTGTGTTGGAGCATAGACTTAGATGATGGTTATGCTAATAGGTTTCCTGTTTAGTCTCATTAATATCACTCACTCAGACCTTGCATTGTAGCTCCTAATTGCTTTTGCTACATCCATTTCTTCTTAATTTCTCATTTGCTGCATGAAATATTTTGTAGTTGCCTGATTGAAAATGTCCCATTCCCATCCATTTTAATTCACTCACGCCAAGTATTGTAATGTTGATACGTTCCATTTCTTGCTTGACAATTTCTAACTTTCCCTTGTTCATGCTTCTCACATTCCATGTTCCTATTGTGTGCGTACAACTCCGGACTCTCTTTTCGCATCTGTGTGTATCAGCCTTTGGGCTTCCTTTCGTTTTTGACCCAGCTGCGTCATTAGTCACAGCGCTACTCGTACTTGTCCTTTGTTCTTCCCCAGTTGCTCACTGATTCCCTTCTGACCTGGGGGGTCTCATCTTCCAGCACTATCTCATGTTGCATTTTGGATACTCTGTTCATAGAGTTTTCATGGCAAGAGATATTCAGAGGTGGTTTACCATTGCCTTCCTCTGAGTTTGGATGCATCTTAGTCTGGTGTCTCAGCTTTGACCATTCTGCCTCGGGTGCCCCTGCTAGGAGTCTAGCCTCTTGGTCTAGTCTCCTGAGGGCATTGCTCTCAGCTTCTTCAACACTCTCAAACACGCGAACCACGTTAAGGTGTGCATCCTAGAGGGGGACCATTTTGTTATGGAAAGATAATATGGCTGTATTCAACAGAGAAATTCTGTTAGGGTAAGGATTTCCATTTGTGCAATTGAACTTTTCCTCCCTCTCTATGCACCGTCCCCAAATCTCCTCTGGAGGGTTGGGGGGAAACCCAGAACAGGGTGTGTAGCAGGCACATGGGGAGAAGAGAGGGAGGGAAAACTCCTTTGTGCAGCCAGAAGTCCTTGCGCTTCATGGGATACCATACAGCCCTACATTTTTAAAGTAAAAATAATGAGTATCTGTAATCCTGTATGTGTATTGTCTGACCTGACTATAAAATGGTTTTTAAAAAGGAAAGGATACTGTGGCATCTACTATTGTTCTCTGTGGATTCCAGAATTCTCATGCTGGCCTAGGTGCGGACCCTGGGGGTCTGTTTGCCACTATCATCAGCTGCTCTCTGGTAATTTGGGAGGGGGCCTGGGCTATGGGCCTCAAGGTCCAGCCCTAGATGCAACACTCCAAGAATGCAGTTAACAGAGGTTTTGTCAAAGAGTGGACTATTTACATGTAAGCATCTTAAGACTGTTAAACCTTATTGTTCATGTGAACATGTCTCTCATACCCACACTCTATTTGCAACCCTAACTTAAATGGGTTTACTCGAAAGTCCCATTAACAGTACAATTGCATGCTTGTTTTTTCAGAAATAAGTCTATGTAATGGTGCTTACTATAGCCCTGCCCTTAGTAAAAATATTTAGGATTGCAGACTTAGTTTAATGGGAGATTGAGTGTGATCCTGTTCATGTTTACTTGGCAGTAAACCACACTAATTTAAGACTGTGCATAAGACTGCTGCTTAATTTTGTTGGGAAGTATGCTTAAGGGAATTTGTAGCAATTTAAAAGTAATTCATAACACAACATTCATGTCAGGTTGTTTTCTATTGGAAATTGAAGCAATTTCTAAGAGTCGTGTGGTATTTTAAAGACTAGCAGCACTATCCTAATCTCACCTATTTAAATTAGTCCTATTAGGATTGCAGCCTAAAACAACTCCCACTATACATTAAAGTACATTACTTCCTCCCAAGAATCCTGAGAACTGTAGTTTGCTAAGGGTGCTGGGAATTGTAGCTTTGTGAGGGGTTAACTACCCCTCTGGATACCCTAGCTTCTTTGGGGCAGTCATGTATCTTTAAGTGTACAGCGTAAGTTGTTTTTTTGTTGCATAAAACTAACACAACCATCCCTCCGAAAACTTGAGCAATTTGTTTATTTGTTGCAACATCAACAACGGTAACTAATATAACGTCATCACAAGTGACTAAAAGTTCTCTAACAGGGCTATCTGTCTCGCAGTCTGACATTTCAAACCGGAAGCGGGGTGGAGCAGACCATGCCTGTGCGGTTTTTCCAAACAGATAGGCGGAAAAGACGACGTGAAGAGAGCAACAAGGCTACGCGGGCAGGAATTCTGAAAAGGAAAAAATGACCCAGCAGAGCAGCCTCGGCGGGAATCGCTCTTTCGAGCTTTGGGGTCTGTTGCTACCGGTGAAAAGAAAAGAGGAGGCGGAGCCTGAAGGCGAAGAAGAGGAGAAGGATGACGATGACGACCGTCAGTCTTTATGTGACGCTTTCAGTGGCTCGGACCAGGAGTTTTCCAGACCCGCCTGCGAGACAAGTAAGGACTAGAACCGCGCGCCTCTAAAGGGGGAGGGGACTCCTCGGTCGTCCCTTCCACCAGTAAGCCTTAGGACCTGCTCTTACGTGCGCGCGCTTATTTAGGGTCAGTCCTCGCGACCCTGGAGAGAAGTGTTTGCGGTGGATGTGTGTAGGCCTATTTCTCTTGGAAGGCGCCTGGTTTAGGCATTCCTGCCCAGTTTGAGGAACTTCTTGGGGTTTAGTAGTTATCTGATGAGCAAGTTTCAGACCCAGAACTTATTTTCAGCTAGTTTAGGTGTAACAGGAAAGTGCCTCTTGGTGCTGATAACAGTACTGCTTTGCATGGGCGTCTGGAGGAATTTTTCCTGGGGAGGGGGCAAGTAAAAACTGAAAGGGGTTGGGTAAGCGGGCTGTTTTCTTTAAAAGATACGGAGAGAATAGTTCCTGTACGTTTTGCCTCATAGCTCAAGTTCTACAAATCTTAGAAACTTACTCTTTATCTTTGGGGGGGTGGTCATGGTTCATGGAAGGGGGACAACTCTTTCCCCTTGCCCATGCTGCTTTGTGAATAAGTTACTATAGTTATTTTTTCACTTAAGCTTTAATGTAATTATCACAATCTGTATTTCTTGCATTTCATTTACCTCTGACCTCACAGTTAACATTTTTTCTCTCTCTATACTCATTTTTGCCAACTCTGGACAACATTATGTGCTTCTTGTGAAGTGGATCCTAGTCCACGAAAGCGTCTGCTGCAACATATAGCGTATTGCTTCCATCTTCCTTTTATTATACAGCCACAAGAGTGGCTGTATACTATAGCCAGCGTGGATTTTTCACATTCCGCAATGTTAAATTGAAAATACCCCCTTTCCCATTCTGATGCTTCCCATAAGCTCATTTGAAAACAAAACCTTACAAAACTTATATTCCTGAACTCAGAAACGCTTGCTTAACAACCCCGTCAATTTTCAAGGCGATAAACAAAACAGTCAGAAAGAATAGAGAGTTCAAAGTCTAAAGAGAGAGGGAAAAAAACCCAGAGCCCTTTTGGACTTTTTTCTCTTGAGAGTTCTCATAATCTGTTGAAATTCATTAAAAATCAGCCATGTTCACAGAGTACCCGTAATCCTGTTACTGACCTTGCCCCATACACTGACCTTCATCTTCTGCAGTTTAAAAGCAAAAAAAATACCTGGCTGATTTTTAATTAATATATTTTGCATTGAACTGAATGATAATGTTGGGCATGCTCAGTAAGAACCAACTGTCAGTATTCTAAAGCCAGGCTCCCAGCTGCTTGGCTAGGCTAATCAGGGGGCCACACCCACACCAGACTTTGATTTCATGTGAGACAGTCATGGTTTCCCTCAGAGAATCGTGGGAAGTGTAGTTTGTGAAGGGTGTTGAGAGGAGACTCCTATTCTGACAAGAGCTCCAGTGGCCAGAGTGGTTTAACAGTCAGCCACTCTGATTGAAGGTCTGTGAGGGGAACAGGGTGTCTCATAGCAACTCTCAGCACCCTTCACTAACTACACTTCCCAGGATTCTTTGAGAGAAGCCATGACTGTCCAAAGTGAAATAAAGGTCTGGTGTGGATGTGGCCTGGGACAGCTTTGGTTTAAATTTGGGTGGGAGGGTACATGTGCCTGCTGTAGAATAAAAAGGTGGGGGAAACCCTGAAAAGCAATAATACTGTTCACAATATTTTCCTTTTGGAAAGGAAAGGGGCTTCCCCTCTGCTCAGTGCCCATGCACCTACCCTCCCTGTCCCTCCCCCAGGTCAGTATTGGACTACGACCTGGGAGACCAGGGTTTGAATCCCCACACAGCCATGAAGCTCACTGGGTGACCTTGGACCAGTCACTGCCTCTCAGCCTCAGAGGAAGGCAATGGTAAAACCACCTCTGAATACCATTTACCATGAAAACCCTATTCATAGGGTCAACATAAGTCAGGATCAACTTGAAGGCAGTCCATTTCCATTTTCAAACATGATTGCACAGAAATAAATCCCATTGAACTCAAAAAGTATGCAACTGATCAAACCCCCTCTCCTTCTCCTTCTTATCCCGTCCCTCTTGCCCCTCCCCATGGTCAGTTTTGCCTATCTTAAGCACTATTGCATGGGAGTAAATAGCATTGAACTCAAGCATGCAAATGATCATACCTGCCCTCCCCTGCCCCTTCCTTTGTTCCTCCCCCTTCAATTCCCTCCTCCCCCTCTCTCCTCCCTTTCTCCTTCCCTCTCTTTTCCCCTCCCCCTGCTTCTCTACCATGGTCAGTTTTACCTATCCTAACCATGATTACATAGGAGTAAATCCCATTGAACTCAATAAGCATGCAAATGATCAGACCTGGCTTTCCCCTCCTTCCCCTCTCTTCTCCCTTAGCCCTCCCCTCCCCTCTTCCTTCTTCCCTGCCTACTCCAGCCATCTCTCCCCTCCCTGGTCAGTTTTACCTATCCTAAGCATAATTGCACAGGAGTAAATCGCACAGAACTCAATAAACATGCAAATGATCAAACCTGTCCTCCCCTCCCTCTTCCCCTCCCAATCCCGTGCTCAGTTTTACTTATCCTAAGCATGACTGCAGGGGAGTAAATCCCACTGAACTCAATAAGCATGCAAATGAACAATCCATTCTCAGCAAGCTTGCACAGGATCCCATTTCTTACCTCCCAGATTAAAAACCAGAGAAATTCACTAATAGGCAAAAAACCTTGCGGTTTAAGAACGTACCTATAGCCCACATATATATCCACCAAACTTTAAAAAGCAGGGAAATTGGGCAGCTATAGTGAATGCACCAGGGGAGCAGGAGACCTGATATCCTCTCTGAGATATTGGACTGCCCTACAAATTTGTCAAAATGCAAACACCATTTAGGTTGGTCTTTCACAGTCCAATCCACTTGCTGTGTAGCTTGGAATAATTTGGTAACGTGCCTCAGCATATGGTGAGCAGTGGCAACTCCTGCAATCAGCCCAAATAATAGAAAGAAGACATGTGCTGTGTTGATTTTGTTTTAGCAGGGAGGAAGCAACATTATTAAGACAGTTGTCATAGTTCAGATAGTCACTTTAAATATGTCTGATTTACTTTGCAATTTCAGTGAAGTTTCCTATAGGAAATCATTTTCTTTTGCTTCTATTTCTGTGAATATGTGAAGTACAGCAACACTTTGCCAAATTTACACTAAAAAAAGTCCAAAAACAATTGTGGAATAATGGCACTGACTATTCCTGTTCTACATTTTGTATTAATCTTCTATTTCTGTACAATAATTATAATTGTAGTTCTCTTTGTCCCTACATAGTAGTTGCTGTATTGCATTAACGGTTCTAACTGTGTTTCTATCTCCTTTTGCTTTCCTTCTATTTTAACCATTTTCAGAGTTTCTTCAGTCATCCATTGAGCTCTTTCTCTCTTTTTAACTAGAGGTATTGTCTTTTTGCATTATTCCCTGATAATGTCTCTGACTTCATAGTTCCTCTGGTTCTCTATCAGCTAGGTTGAAATTGGCTCAGAGGCACACATTACCAAATTCTTCCAAGCTACAAAGGAAGTGGATTGAACTGTAAAAGACCAACCCAAATTGTGTTTGCATATTTATAAATTTGTAGGGCAGTCCAATATCTCAGAGACGTCAGGTTTCCTACTCCTCTGGTGCATTCGTTGTAGCTGCCCAATTTCCCTGGTTTTAAAATTTGATAGAAATATCTTGTCTATAGAGATGTTCTTGAACCGCAAGGTTCTTTTTTCCTATTAGTGCATTCTCTCTAAGTGTTCTGTGTATCGCCATGAAAACTTAAGAGGGTTGTTCAGCAAGCTGTTTTCAATGTAGAAAGTGGCCCTTGCCCTGAAAAAGTGCTAGCGTTTAGGGTGACATCAAACAGGCATTACATGAACTTTATAACAACATGTAACTCTTCAGTAGTGTATCATCACCACACAAGTGTCATACAAATTGTGGGCAAAATTAGCTACATGAATGCATATTGCGTATCTTGAGAATACCATCATCTGAGGTTTCTTCATCTAATCTTGTCTTCATGGCCTTTAGAGGAATGAAGGTTTGCATGGATTGAAACAAAGTTCTCACTTCTTTCATGTGTTTGCTTGTTCCTTGATCTGTGCTACAATCTTATACATACATACTTGGAAATAAGTCCAATTGATCAAAGTGAATAAACATTCCTTTCATTTGGTGCAGAAGATGGAGAAATCTGAAGCATGCGAGAAGATTTGAGAGTGTACATGTGTACAGGAATTGTGATTGCCTGGAATTTACTAAAAATAATTATTTTAAAGCAGCCTTTCCTGAACTGGATCTCTTCAGAAATTTTGAACTATGGTCCCCATGATCCCTGACCATTGGCTATTCTGGCTGTGGCTAATGGGGTTGTAGTCCAAAGGATCTGGAGGATACTCAGTTGGGAAAGGCTGTTTTAAAGTATTTTGAGAGGTCAAATGAGAGCTTAAACATTTTAAATTAGTCTTGCCTTAAAACATTTTATTCACCACTCTAAAATCCAAATTTTCTCCAGAATGACTACATTTTCATATTTTCCATTTTAAAAAACTGGAAGAAAAAGTCTGGGCGAGGGGAACAGGACAAAGTGTTTCCCCCTATTTTTCCGTCCTTCCCTCACCGTCCAGTGTACATAGTTTAAATAAATATGTTTAAATTGATTTAGATTTGTGGATTTTTATTTATATGTTTTTGTATTGAATTATAGGATTTTATTGTGTATATTTGTACTTCTCTGTTGTACACCGCCCAGAGAGCTATGCTAGTCGGGCGGTATAGAAATTCAATCAATCAATCAATCAATCAATCAATAAGTTTACCTGCAAAAATAAAATGTCAATTGGCTATTATGTTTAAATGCTTGTTGTAGAGTCTTAAGATATGGGATTAAGCTACATACATAGTCTAAAGCTTCTTAAATAAGTTAAAACTTATAGAATGTGTGCATATAGATATGCAGGTGAGGGCCTCCTGCAGATACCATCTTATCAGGAGGTCCGTTCCACACAACATAGGAAACGGACCTTTAGTGTGGCAGCACCTACCCTGTGGAATTCCCTCCCCTTAAATGTTAGACAGGCGCCATCTCTGTTATCTTTTCGACGCCTATTGAAAACTTTATTCTTTCAACAAATCTTTTAAGTTGAGACCTATCCCGGTCTGCATCTGTGTTGGAATTGCTTTTTAATATGTTCTTAAACCTTTTTTAAAAAAATGTTTTTAATCTTAGAAGATGTATTCATAGCTTTTTTAAAGTAACATTTTTGAAGATGTTTTGTTTTAATGTATTTTAAAGTTTGTTTTTATGATGTTTTAATGTTTTTAGTGCTTTTGTTTGCCACCCTGAGCTCCTGCTAGGAGGAAGGGTGGGATATAAATCAAATAATAATAATATAGTACATAAAGATATAGAATTAGTATATTTGAATATTGTTCTAACATTCCTTTGCTAAATAATTTCAGTTGTAATACAGGATGAAATATCTGAAGAGACGTATGAAGTGACTGGACGGTTTCCATTTATTGATCCTTGGTGGAAAGTGAATGTTACAGTTAAACAGGCTGGATCAAAGTACTATGTGAAGGGGTATCCGTCTTACTTTCTGCAGACTGATGCAGGGAAAAATCAAGTTCATATTATTTCACTGTTCTTTAAAAAATGTGATATCCCAGAAGAATTTAAAGATGCATTTTTTAAGTGGCTTCCTGAAGGGTCTTCTCTAAACTTTATACATCTCGAGAAAATACTAAAACAGTTTCAGGAGTCAAAACTTCAGGAAGGAAAAATATCTACAAATACCCAAAGACAAATGTGTACAGATACCAAAAACTTTGACATTTTCCATTATGTTAAGAATTCTGGTGAGTATAAACATGTACTATTTATTTTTTGTTTATTGTGGTAGTGGCTAATTCACTCATCTTTATATAAAAATTGAAGATGAATTCAGGTTTTTGTATGTTTTGTCAGTGGTAGCAATAAACTTGACTGTAATTCTTACAACATTTTAAAGAGGTATATTTATGTTAAGGAAATGTGTAGGTCCAAGAACCAAAATTGGCCATTACCAAATTTAGGTAATAGAAAAAGGTTTTGCTGCTGGTCAATAAGGAAAAAAAATCCAAAATCTATGCCACAATTAAATTTCTATTGACTGAAAGTGGAACTTTTTGAGGGTTATGTTTCCTCCAGTCATTTAGTCAGCCCGAGCACTAGATCCAGAACTGGCCCACCCTCTGCAGGCCATTTTTGACCGTCACACGATCTCAGGTGATTCAAAGTTCAAGCTGAGAGCAGGCACAGACTAATCTCTGATCTTAGTGCTATAGTTTCACAGCACTAGGATCAGAGATAAGATAAATCCTGCCTGCTTTTTGACAGTTTACATAATCAAGCCAGATTATTCTCTTCCTACCCCCACAGCTTCAGGATCCCAGTCTGATGAACAGTTCTAGAGAACCTGAAAGCTTGTTTGCTATTTTGTGATATATTGGTTGGTCCAAGTAAAGGTATGGCCCTACCTTGGATTGTGCATTTTGGATGGTCTCTTAACAATAGCGGGAAAAGACAACCAGGAAGAGTTGGCTAAACTATGAAGCATACCTTGGGGAAAATCAGCAACATTTCAGGAATAACAGAACAACACCTAGGGATAAGGGATTCTTGAATAGATTTGTTTGCTTTTTGTTGCTAAAAGTGCAGGCAATAAGAGCAGAGCACTTCTGAGCATCATGTGTACAGTGTTTTTCTCATCTACATGCAGTTGAGATATAGAGCTCTCTTTTAAAGGAAGTGGAAGACAAGGGGTCCTAAACGGATCCCCAGCTTCATTCAGGTGGTCCACTGCATGCCCGCCTAAAATACATTGATTCTTAATTGTATTTTTAGTGCTTCTTTTATGTTTTTATATTGTATTCTATGGAATACAAATTGTAATACAATATAAGAAATAAAAGAAGCAATAAAATGCATCTAAAAATCATACAGCATCTAGCACAGCACCTTACAATTGCTACAACAGGCAGAAAAATCATTGTTCATCAAGGCCATCAGCAATTTTCAAGTGGTCCGTGAGAAAAAAGTTTGGGTACCATTGGTGTAAGAGTACGTGCCTTTGTATATGCTTGAATAGGAGAGCCACACTAAGCTGGCTAGGTATTCTCAAATAATTAATGGAACTCTCTTGTAGCTGGGTTTGAGTTGCCAGGAACCACAGCTCTGTTACTGGCTTGTTGAGTGACTGTATGCAGATTCCTTAAGCTTTCAGTGGCCGGGTTCAGACAACATACCTTGGCTTTTTAATCTGTGCAATGTGTATGCTTGTGCCTTCTGTCCTTGTGTTGCCTTCCCCTCGTCTCTTAGCACGCTGCAGTTGAAAACTTCCTGGATCAATAGGCCAGATTCACATTGTATATTTATTCCACTTTAAACAGGCATGGCTTCCCCCAAAGAATCCTGGGAAGTGTAGTTTGTGAAGAGCGCTGAGAATTTTTATGAGACCCACTATTCCTCTCACAGACCTGCAATTCACAGAGTTCCTTGGGAAGAGGGACTGACTGTGAAATCACTTTGGAAATTGTAGCTGTGTGAGGGGAATAAGGGTCTCCTAACAACTCTCAACACCCTTCATAAACTATAGTCCCCAGGATTCTTTGGGGGAAGCCAAGAGGAATAATAGTGGAAAAAGTTTATGATGTGAATGTGGCTATAGTCTCCTGTTATGTCTGAACCAGGAAACTGTAGTTCCAAGGTTCAGAACAAACCTGGATCTGAATCAACTTCAAACTGTCATTTCAGACATTGGCTTATTCCAAATCTAATAACTGCAGTTTCCCAGTTCAGCGGTAATGGTGAACTATGTTTAATTAACCCAGGAAGTTTTGAATTGCAGCATGCTAATGAGGAATGAGGCAATGCAAAGACTGAGTGTTCAGGCACCCAAGACTTAACGCATACCTTGAATTAATTAGCTGACATCTGCTATATCTGAACTAGAATTTTGTTGATATTTATATTTTTTATTTTCAAACAATGTCCTAATTTAGGGGTCTCAAACCTTTTTGAACCAGAGGGCACATTTTAAATTTTGAGAAAGGGTTGGGGGCACCAGTCACAAAATGAGTGGCATGGGGACATGACATAATACAAAATGATTTCCTGGGGCATGGCATAACACAACATTAGAGAGTAGTCATGGTGAAGTTTTCCCCATAATTGTATTTCCATACTAAAAAAGGCTTGGCATTGAATTTCTGCCTGCCTTACAGCTGTTAAAAGCACAAAAACCCTGTTTTCCCCCAATGCCAACCTTAAGCCAAAGCCTAGGCTGCTATCCTGTACCTACTTTCCTGGAAGCAAGCCTCATTAAACACAGTAAGATTTACTTCTGAGTAGACAGATACACCATTGCACTATAAGTTAACTATTAACTATTAAGTGAATTCTTAATGAGTCCCTGGTTTTTAGCTCCTGCAAAGCAGAAGACATGCCTAAGCCTCTTTGCAAAGTTTTCATAGTTGCCTTTTGAGGGAAGGAGGGGGATTCTTTAACATTCACCCACAATGAATGTGTAATAGTATTTACAGAAGATAATTTCTAAGTACTACCTGATCTCAGCACAGGAAAGATGCATCCTGGTTGCTAGGGAAAAAGGAAGGGCAAACTGGAGATTTGAAGGTTTAGGGGGAAAAAGACAGAAGCAGGGAAAGAGCACTAAAAGGAAGGTGAAAAGAGCAGCTCTTTCGGACTCCAGGAATTCTTATGGCTTGGGGTCCAAACAACTTACTGATCAGTCAGTGCTCTGGCTTCACTTATTGGCTAATACTGCCAGGCAGGAGCAGTCAGGCTGGCTCATTTTACAGAAATCACTTAGAAGGGAACTTGCATATTTTGTTCCACAACTTTCTTTCTAGCAGGGCTAGAGATTTACCTTTTTTTTATATAAATGAAAGCTCAGATTCTGGGCTACCTTCTGGGTGTGGAACTGAATGCTGCGAGCACCATGGTGGGTGATGGGTTGCTCTAACATTCACAAACAAACAGCCTCAATACTAAAAGTGGTCTCATAAATCCACACAAACTACTACAAAATAAGTAAAGGATAGAAAAATCTGTTGGATGGATTCAAATGTTCCTCCAAAGGAGAAGAGGAGTCTTTGATTCCAACCCAATGTGTTTGAAATTGGGATGTTTGGAACTACTTTTAGTAGTATATTCTAATTTTGTCTTTTAAATAATTTTACTGTATTGAATTCTTCTTTTAATACATTGTAATAGCCTTTATTGCTACATGCAATAAAGTTTTATGTCTGACTTTTAGTAACAGTACATCAGGAATGTTTAGCTATGCTAAATTAAATTGTCAATAAAACACCATGATCTGCATTTTATAAATGGCCTTTTTTGTTTCTTTGTGGTTCTACAGCTGCAGGGAAAGCGGTACTAGCAGCTTTGGCCTTTCCTATTATACTGGAATTCTTGCCGACGCTTCTGCCACGCAGTGTTTCTTATTGCATTGAAATGTTGGACTGGAGCAGAATAAACCACAAAGATGATAATTTGACAAAACTGAATAAAATCTTGAAGGAAGAGCCATGGAAACTTGGATTCAGAGTAGTAAGGAAATATAATATTACAGTGGTTCATTTGATAATGGGACTCAATTCTTTTCTTTTAACTACTTATAACTCAAGCCAATTGAATGGTTGACTTCAAAATAGCTCGAATAAAATAATATTTAATAGAAATAATATTTTATAGAAGAATGCTATACAGGCATACCCCACTTAATGTTACCCTGCTTAACGTCGCCTCGCTATAACGTACATGCTCCATTCGTCCCCATACCCCGCTTAACGTTCGCACACTTCACAATAATGTATACTTTATTGGCATGACACCGCTGCCATCTGCTGGTGATTGCTTGCAGTACAAGTGAAGACAATTGCTTCACTTAAAGGTTATTTTCGCTTAAAGTATACTCTCCGGTCCCATTGCATATGTTAAAGCGGAGTATGCCTGTATATAAAAGCCAGCTTTGAGATTCTAATTTGTTTCTGCTGGACCTTTGATGTAGATGTTTACTGTTCTCATGAGTCTGGGTGTAGTGCATGTAGAAAACCTTTTGTCTCCCTTGGCTTCATGGAAACAACCAGGTACAAAGGCTGATTTGTGGACTATGCAAGTGGTCTGGGCTGTTGACATGATTGCCACTGAGCACCCTATCCCACTTCATAGAGCCCATTTGAGACCTTGGTATACACCACAGCTTAGGGCAATGAAACAAGCTGGGATATGGCTTGAATGCAAGTGGAGGAAAGCAACCAAACACGAATGCAACCAAACACGAGTAAGTGCTCATTATTGTGCCTACTCAGTGGCTTTTTAATTTCAGTGAAACCTAGTGTTAACAGTTGCTTTGTGAGAAATTTTGTGCGACTTCAGCTGCCTTTCTGTGCCCACTTGGAATCTACAGGACTGCATAGCAGGGTATAGAATTATAGCCTTCCATTTATACAAAGACCTCTGGCTGCACAACTGACCTTCCAACCCCTCTCCTCGTGCACCCCCTAAATCTGTTCTGGGGCTTCCCCCAACCCTCCAGAGCAGATTTGGAGAGGTGTGGGGGGTACAAATGGGGAAAGGAGAGGGAGGGGAAATCATACTGCTTCATTGGATACCTTCCTTAACATTTTGATCAACAGATTGGCTGATGGAATTTCTGAAGGGCTTTTGAATTTGCTTGCTTTGGTTTAAAATAGTACACCAATGCTCATGTAAGGTTGTATGTGTTCTGACTGTAGAGCACTCACTTGAAAATGCTATGTCCCAAAGTAATAGGTTATTGTTTTCCTTGAAAGTTAATGATGAGAGAACTGCAAACTTACCTTGGCGAGGCATCTTGGAAGGCCATAAGCAAGTGCAGACATCTTCTTGAGAAGATTCCTGATTTGCAGAAGAATGCATTAATAGTATATGAGAAACTCCAACAGAGCTGCAGAGAAATGGGACATACATATGAAGAACAAAATGAGCTGACACGTTTGGTGTCAAAGGATATGCCTGTGGAACATGCCTGGCAATCGCTTAAGTTTATGAAAGATGAGAAGATAGTGGTTACTGAGAGAGAACTTGTGTTCCTCCCCCATTTGTTCAAATCTGAAAAACAAATTGCAGATTCTGTATGTGAGCTCAGAAATAAAACCCCATGGCAGTTGCATGCTGATTCAAAAAAGGTACTTAACAGAGGCACACATGTTAATAATTCAAGTCTCTTGCTTGATAAGAATAAAATAATTGATGAAGAACCTTGTGAAATGGATCAGAAGGAACCTGACAATACTTCAGTTGTGCAAGAAAACTGTTATCATGGTTTTGACTTTAAAGAACCCAAGAAGGAATCGAAATGCAAAATAGAAGTAGATCCAGATCAAGAAAGTGCTATAGAGCTGATCTGTTCCAATCCAGTGACAATCATAAGTGGGAAAGGTGGCTGTGGGAAAACAACAGTAGTTACCCACCTTTTCCGCTATCTAAATGAGGTGGAAGCAGAAGAAGCTGTAAATGCCTGTAAAGATTTTGAAGCTGACCTGGATGCATCTGAAGAGTGGAATACTTTCAGCCAGCCTTCTAATGGGATTAAATGTAGAAATGAATCTTTAAACATTTTGTATACTGCACCTACAGGACGGGCAGCTTCTCTGTTGTGTCATAAAGCAAATTGTCCTGCTTATACTCTGCATCAGGTATGAATTATTTTTAAAACCTTTTCAATAAACTGGTAGTATAATCAGTATATTTCAGTTATGTAAATTTCAGTTTAAGATACCACGTGTGCAAACCATTTTTAATAATTCACCCGTTGTAAAAAGACTGGCTTGAAAGTGTTTGGTTTTGTGATAATGTTTTATTGTGTCATTTTCTGTATGGTTTGTTTTTATGTACACCGCTTAGAAATGTGAATGAGTAAGTGGTATATAAATGTCTTAAATAATAAATATTATGTTTTGCATTTTTGGGAGAATTCAGAATATTTGATTCTGTAAAACCTGCTATTTTATTGTAATTTAAACAAATATTTCAAGCCTTCCCACTTCAAACCATGGCTTCCAATTCTAATTTGAAGGGCAAGTGTAAACCATAGTCTGTGGCTTTAGATCTCATAGGAAACTGTGGTCTGTGCTGAACTGGAAACTAAAACGAAGGTCTTGTGTGAGATGGGGAGGAGCAAACTCACAGCTCTGATACTCCAAGCCATTCTTTGAACCAATGCTAATTTTAAAATGATGTGTTTTAGGTTACCTGCAGTTACTCTAAATGGGAGGAAAGTGGTAGTCCTCGTCCATGGAAATTTTCTGCAGTGAATGTACTGGTTGTAGATGAAGGAAGTATGGTTCCTGTAAGAATGCTTAGCTGTGTTTTACAACTCTTGTTACACCATGCCAAACTTGCGAAGCTTGTTATTCTTGGTAAGTATAAAGTAGTAGTGAAGAATTAAGACAAACTTGAAGCAAGAGCTCTATTCCAAACTCATGCAAATACGTAGCGTTTCCCGCTGTGGTTAATGCTACTTTTATTAACTCTGATGGAAAAGAGTATACAAATAAATATGTATAACTGGCAGTACTCAGGGAATCTCCAGAGTCTCAACAGATGTTCCTGTGGTACACCCAGTTTGAAAAGATGCTGCAAGGTCTTAATATATTACACTGAATAGGATACAATGTAACGATATACAACAAATGCTGCAGTGCTACCCTTGCCCCGCCTGTCACAGGTGTATTTCTCTTCAGCAGGGGTGGAGAGCCTCTGGCCTGTGGGTCATATTTGCCCAGCGCAGATCCCAATTTGGGCCAAAAGGCTGTTTATCTGAAACGACACCAACCTACCTACCCCATTTCTTATGTCATAAGTAATGTCATGTATGGGGCAGGTAGAGATGTGGCTGGTTTCACTGTGCAACCAGGTACCCTGTGGGGCACTATGTTATGCAGTCCAGCCCTGCAGAAAGCAGCTTTGCTAGCCCTATCCTTGGCTGGTTGTTGGGTGTGTGGGAAGTGCTCTGAAAGGGACTCTGACACTTGTTGGCCATCTGATGTCATAATGACATCCAGAGATTAGAAGTCATTTGTTCCACCAACCTGTCAGAGTTGGCCCTGGGTTGCAAACAGATAAGTGTCTGGCCTGCCAGGCCAAAAAGGTTCCCCATCCCTGCTCTTCAGGCTCCAGCCAGCCTGGAACAGGAGCCTTGAAGTGCTGCTCAAGGTGGGAGGAAAAAGGGACACCTATTTTCTTTGTCCTGCTCTGCTATATAGTGCTAGAGGGCTATGGGATGTAGCTGCCAGCCCTGAACCTGAGCATGTTGTTATCATATAATGTGGGTAAACGAGAGCTGTTTTGGAGCTCCTTCTTCTCTTAAAATCTCTCCAAACTGAGTGAATGGTCAGTAAAATGGCAAATGCAATCACTGTAAGCAAATGTAAAGTAATGCACATTGGGACAAAAATTCTTAATTTTACATGTAAGTTAATGGGGTCTGAACTGGCTGTGCCTGACCAGGAATGAGACCATGGGGTCTTAGGGTTGTATTCAGCAAAGTCCTACTCAGAGTAGACCCAATGAAATTAATGAACCTAAGTTAGTCATGTCCATTAATTAGGACTAGTTTTGAATACCACCCTTAGTGGATAGCTTGACCTTGTTGACCTTGTCTGCAGGAGCTACCAAAAAAGGTAAATTCAAAGTTACAGATCATTAGGAAAAGGATTGAAAACTGCCAATATCATGTCATTATATAATTTGATGGTGAGACTGCTCTTGGAATACTGTGTACAGTTCTTCTTGCCTCCCCTCAAAAAGAATATTAGAGAGCTGGAAAAGGTTCCAAAAATGGGCAACCAAAGTGATCAGTGGGTTGGAACAATTCTCCTGTGGGAGGGAGGTTTTTGGGTTTGGGTTTTCTAGAATACAGAAAAGGCAAGTAACTGAGGACATCATAGATGATGATGATTGACTATTCATTTATTCCTTCAGTTTATATCATACCCTTCCTCTGGAAGGAGCCCAGGGTGGCAATGATAACTGGAAAATACTAGATTTTCACAGCCTTATGCATGGTATGGAGAAAGTAGATAGGGGGCATTTCCCCCCCCCTTCTCATGTAATACTAGAACTCAGACCCATTAAATGAAGTTGAATGTTGGAAGATTAGGGTAGACAAAAGAGAATTCTTTGCATAGCACATAGTTAAACTCTGGAATTGGCTCCCACAATATGTAATGATGGCCACCAACTTGGGCGGCCTTAAAAGTGGATTAGACAAATTGATGGAAGATAAAGTTATCTACTTGCTTCTAGCCATAACGGCTAGGTTCTACATCCACTGTTGGAGGCAGTATGCTTCTGAATACCAGTTGCTGGAAACTGTGGGGGTGGGAGAGTGCTGTTGCACTCTGGTCCTGCTTGCAAACTTCCCAAAAGCATTTGTTTGGCCACTGTGAGAACAGGTGTGATCCAGCAGAGCTCTTCTTATGTTCTTCGTTTGCTCAGGATGAGTTACCATGCCAAACCACATTCTTGGCACTTTAATTTGGACTCACAATTTGGGGAGAACTATAAAAGGGAGATTTTTTTAAAAAAAATCCCTGCTAAGAAAAGCATAGAATACCATTTTTGTACTTTGTCTGTGTTGTACTGTGAGTGAAGCACTTGCACTGACCTGTTCTTTTACTGTATATTATGATAAAGTTTTGGATACTGGAGAGGCTTAAGTGTGGGGTCAAGATGCAATAAATAATGTAATGACGGTGGTTCAGCTGTTGTTGAATATAGCTTTGTACTTTGTTTAGGTGATGTTAGGCAGTTACCCAGTATTGAGCCTGGTAATATGCTGGCTGATATTTTTGAGAGTCTGAAGTCAAGAGGCTGGTCTATAGAACTGAAAACTAATCACAGGGCTGAGTCACAGTTAATTGTGGATAATGCAATAAGGTAGGTTTTTTCTTTTAAAAAAATAGCAAATTGCCACAGCCTGCTCTATTTTTCATAGTGACAGATAACTTGTGTTGCACAGGTATTTCTGTAAAACATCTACTTGGGCATGTGTAAAGTGCTCAGCCTTTCACTGTCATATTTGTATCTGGGAATAATGCAAAAAAATTCTTAATAATAGTGGGGGGTGTACATACATGCTTGTGTAAAAACTACTTCCCACCAAAACATTTTTTCTTAAGGTTTGCTTAATATTTAGTTCCGCATTTGGGACAAACTGAATCTGTTCCTTCGGGATTCTATCATACGATAACTATAGATACAGTGTAATGGAAGAATGTTATCTGAATATGTTCTTGTCTATGAAATGAAATTATGGTGCTTCACTTAAAAATGAAATGATGTTACGAATAAAGAAAACAAACAATTCTGCTGAGGAAGCTGCAAGATGCCCAGCAGCATGAGATGATTTTGTTGCTTTGTTTTGGACACAGAATCTCTCAGCGGAAATACCCAATATTTGATGCAGAGCTCAGAATTTCAGAAGAGAGCAAAACATGGCCAATGCCAAGTCCTGAAAAAAAATTCATCTTTGTTGTTTTACCTCCTGAAGATGGCAGTAACTGTGAGTTTTGAATTTTAATTATAACATTTCTGAAATACTGCACAATATCCAACACATGCTTAGTTGCAACAGATGCAGTTTTAGCTACTGCCTTCAGTCTTGCATGGTCTACTTAAAAAACGTTTGCCATGATGTACTGACTTGTAATAAATTCCCCAAACAAGACAACATGCTCTAAACAGCTGAGGCACAACAAATCCACACAATGATCCTGAGTTATACACTCTCTTACATAAGAAATATCTTTGCTGGATCAGATCAGATTCACCTACTGTAGCATTTTTTGCATGCCAGCAACCATTGGGTGCTAACAAGTCCTCACTTTAGCTCCTGCCCACCTCTGGCATAATATCCATGATGTCCTAAAGGTACTTTCTGGTATTATTTTTATTTTTAGTTGTTTGTTCTGTAATTATTCTCTGCCTTATGTTGTTACCAGACTTGCTATCTGCCATAAAAACTTTGCTTAAAAGAGGGCCAGGACTGGAAGATCCTGAACAATCACAGTTCATTTCTTTTAGAAGGTAATAACCCTGTGTGCAGATATGGAAGAACTTTTGCACTATGTACTAAAATGGCCAGGATTGTCAGAGAAAAGACACTGCTCATCCTTTAATCATGGAGAAGGAATTGGGATCCAATTGCAGAACCCCATACTTTCATCCCCAGCTCCTCCCTTCCCATGTGGGAATCTTCCTGTTGCACTATTGAACTTTGGTCTGTCTATTTTCAAATCCCCATTAGGAGTTAACTCTGATTCATGTTGAGGAGACCTAATAACTAATAGTGACTGAAGGCAGAGGTTGGAGGGGTGGGATTCTCATAGAAGAGAGGATGAGGGGAGAGAATGTGTGACCCTGCATTTTGAACCACAAGAAGCTGCCTTATACTATATTAGACCATTGGTTCATTATCAGTATTGTCTACGCTGACTGGGAGTGGTTCTCCAAAATTTTAGATAGTGGACATTCTCAGTGCTACCTTGAGATGCTGGGGATTGAACCAAGGACTTTCTACATGCAAGGCAGATGTTCTACTGCTGAGTTACAGCACTTCCCCAGTGTTTTCTTAACAATGATTAATGAATGAATGAATGAAACTTTATTTTTACCCCGCCCTTTTTCCAAACGAACTCAGGGCGGCTTACAAATAAAACTACATGTAGTTAAAAACATAAAAAAATATACAATTAAGATACAATTAAACTATACGCAACCTTAAAACCATGAAACAGGCACTTAAAATACTAAAAAACAATTTAGAATAATACAAATAGCAGCATAAAACAATAAACAAACCATGTAGAGCCCAATCCTAAACACCGTAGGAAACAATTAAGAAACAATGATTTACACCTGTATCTTACTGTAGCGCCCTCAGCAAAACTAAAAAAGGTAAAGGTGTCCCCGCACTTACAGTACAAGTTGTTTCTGACTCTTAGGGTGACGTCTTGCGACATTTACTAGGCAGACCGTATATATGGGGTGGGATTGCCAGTTCCGTCCCCGGCCTTTCTTTACCCCCCAGCATATGCCGGGTACTCATTTTACCAACCACGGATGGATGGAAGGCAGAGTGGACCTCGACCCCTTTTACCGGAGATTCGACTTCCTCCTTCCGTTGGAATTGAACTCCGGCCGTGAGCAGAGCTTTGGTTGCGTTACCGCCGCTTACCACTCTGCGCCGCGGAGGTTCAGCAAAACTAGAAGATAAATCAAATGAATACTTCTTCTTTGTTCTCCAATACTCTTTCAGTTGGTTTTTCAGTCCAAAGCACTGAGCACCATATTTACTATCATATGTAATTGTGTATCTCTTTCCTTTATGTATATTGTAGGGGTTAATTGTGTCCTAGAATTCCATCGCATTCTAGAATAAGCAAGCAAGCAAGAACCTAGGATAAAGTCCTGCACAGGAATAGTTGAAGCTGTGCAGCTAGCAACTGAGCATAATTTGACCCAATACAAAGTAAATGATCTACTCTGAGACAATGATGAGATGAGGCAAAACATCTTCCCTCAGTGGTGTCAGAGTACACCCCTTACCTTTTTCCTATAGAAATGAATGGTTCTCATTCACTTTGGGGGAACAAAAAACCCCCAAGGGCACTACAGGTGAGGACAATGTTGCATAAATGGGGCAAACGTTCTGCACAGCCTGATATTGAGGGGAAGGTGCAGTGTATATATAGAATTCCTGCAGTTACAGATCTCCGTATGTGTGCACACATACTTCTCTCATAATAATGATGGGCATATAATATTGGGAAGGTATGCATCATAGGTATTTTCTGTTGGTCAGTGTTCTGTTCTTAGACCATAGTGGCTTAAGTCATAAACTGTATTTGCTCCTCCCCAAATGCATTTCCATTGTATATTGTGAGCATAGCTAGCTACACGTTTCTTGGAGTAGTCTGAAGTTCTTCACTTCACTTACTGCCTTTGAGCTTTTGTGAAGAATTCTGAGGCTTCTTAAGAGTGGCAATGACAGCTGTTGGTAACTTCCCTTCTCCCACAGGGTAGCATATAAAGGACTACTTCAGTCATTTCACCTTTTGCTTAGTGGCCATGTTCATTGGTTAAATTACTTTCTGTTTGAGCAGATAGCTTTGGAAGAGATCTTCTAGCGGGGGGCAAATGCAAAAGAAACCAGAAAAAATACTTGGCCTCTATTATTCTAAATCTATTGTATGTCATTCATAATGAAACTAACAATTTTTTTTCTTATCTTAGGGAAGACTGTGACGTTATAAATGAAATCTGCTGTCAGCACTACTCAGGGCATCCAATGCAGTATGGCATTTTTGGAGCGCTCTTAGCTGTATGGTGTTCAGTGTTACATTTTACCAGTGTTTGTGGTGTAAGCTGGTTTAACCAAAGGTAACATTTTAAATATAATAAATTTAAATACAAAACCATTTTATCTTTTACGTTCCTAGTTTGTTTTTCTATTAAAGATGCAAGTTATAAATGCAGCTTCGTGACTCACAAAATTGGGGAGTGGTTGCTTCTCCAGATTATGAACTTTGTGTAAGACATTATGAATAGTTCATAATGGCTAATAAATAGTTCATCAATGGCTACTAGCCATGATGGCTGTGCTCTGCCACCCTAGTCAGAGGCAGCATGCTTCTGAAAACCAGTTGCCGGAAGTCTCAGGAGGGGAGAGTGTTCTTGCACTCGGGTCCTGCTTGCGGGCTTCCCCAGGCACCTGGTTGGCCACTGTGAGAACAGGATGCTGGACTAGATGGGCCACTGTGAGAACAGGATGCTGGACTAGATGAGCCACTGGCCTGATCCAGCAGGCTCTTCTTATGTTCTTAATAGTTGTTGCTGTTCACAGTCCAGTTGAGGTTTCTTCAGCAAAATCTTAGTAGATTCTGTTTCTCAATCAAATGGCTAAATCCAGTTGATAGGAAAATGCAAAACTTGTCACATCAAGTAAATCCATTTTGGTGGTGATCTGCATCTGTGTGTGGCAGTGGGATATGCCAGCTATGTAACTAGTGACTTTTAAAAATACTTCTCTTGCTTTTTAAATACCTCTGTAGGTATTAAGCACTGTTCTCCATTTCACAGCAGCAGGCAAAATGAACAAGGTTACTTTTATGCTTGTGGGTTAAAATTGCTTCCCATTCCTTAATTATTTGATTTGCAATGACCATATTGACCAACGTTTCCCAACATAAAATCAGTGTCACCTTACAATAATTGATTTTGAGTTTCAGTGTTTCAAAATAAAATATATGGAACAAAATTACAATGTACCATTTGTAATTCAGTAATATGGGAGCATTGGTCAGGGTTCTGATTACTTTTGCAAGCCACTGTATGTTACGGTGTTTTATAGTTTTTCTAAAGAGTGTTCTAGGAGGTAAATCTTCTTAAAGCATAGTTTTAAATAATGCAGCAAAGGTGGTGAATCTACCTCCCAATATCCTTTCTTGGTTATTGGATGCCTCATCCCTGATGTTCTGTATCAAAACTAGGAAAATTACTTCTGGGAGCCACTAATGCTTTAACAGGAGTGACTTTTTGAATCTTTAATCTGAACTTCTGCTTCAATTTGATTCAGAAACTGTAAAAACCAACTACAATTTTTGTGTGGTGACAAAATCTGTTCCACAAGGAATGCATATATGAAAGATCTTCTTGCAAGAGACAGGATTCTTTGCACAAAGAATGATAAAGCCTCTAAGAATTCTCGTCCATGCATTTGCAACATCTGTTTGAGAAGAGAAGCTTGTCTCTCAGATTGTAATCCACGTTCCCTTGGTGTTGATGACGACAGACGGTTGTGCAATGGAGAAATATTCTTCATTAAAAAGGCATGTACTCTTGATAATTTAATTTCAAGCCTCTTCCTGGAAAGAAGAGGCCTAATTTCTTGTCTTCAGGATTATCATGAAAAGACAGCTGTCTCCATAGTCTGTGTTCATCTTTGCTCATGCAAAATCTCAGAAGCGCAATAGCAGAAAATGTGGCATTACATTGGCCTGGTTCACACGTTGTAGTAAGCCATACTGTGGCTTACTGGGACTATGGAAGCATGCGGGTTCCAGGAGAGGAGCTCACAGCTGCTTAGCTTCTCCTTAGTCTTTTTTACTCCGGTGCAGTGCTGAACTTCCATGTTGTCCAAACCAGGGCTCATTGTAAATCTCTCTCCTCGTTAACCACAAGTGGTAGCTAACATTTGTTCTTTGATAACATGCCTATTTAACTCTTATCCAGATACGCTTTTTTAAATGGTAATTATTTGTATTTGGTCCCTCCCAAATATTTATTACCAGTTTTATTTTAGCTTTAAAGATAATATAGTAAACTTAAGCTTAATCAAAACTAATTGGAGTAAGCTAGAACATTAAAAAAGCAATGATACTGTACTATATCTTATTTTTATAGAAAGATTATAAAAAGAGCATATGCTGATATTAAGGTGGGGTGGTTATTTCTCCCCTGCATGTAAGATGATCTCAGGTGGGGCTTGAGCTCCATCTTGTGGTTGAAGGCCGAAAATGACGCTGTTTGATTTTGCAGGGTCTTCTAGTCTTCCCTTCCACTGAGACAACAGTTCTTTTTCTGCCTTCAACAGGTGTGGCTGTCTTCACGCTCTCTACTCAGCTAGTGGTTCAGGCCTGTATAGTTTAGTTTTCAGTTTTTCTGTGAGTTCCTGTGTGTCTCTATTTGGTGCTTTGTTTAATCTGCCTTGTCTAATCTATAGATAAATAAATAGATAAGGATATAGTTAGTTTGTTTTTTATCTCAGTGTTTCTTGTCCCCTGTTGGAATTTCTTCTCCACTCTGCTCAGTTTTCCGCATGCCACACATTTCACTTTGGCTGTTTACCCAAGGGTTTAAACCTCTCCACCATTCCTTAGTATTGCTTTAGCACCAAGTCTCCATTTTGCAGCTTCACCATCCTCCCTCAGTGTCTACATCTCTTCATTCCTTCATTTCTCCATCATTTCTGCAGTCCTGTAAGCCCTTCTAGGCCTGCTTCAGTTCAGATTTCTGCTCTTGGGCCATGGGAAAATCAAAGGATAAATCTGCCATTCCCACCAAAAATCTAAGCTGTTGCTGCCACCAACTATTCCCACCTCAGTGGCTTCTCTCCTGGCTTCATTAGAGCAGTGCTACCTACAAGTAACAGCAGGTGCCAATCCCTCTTCCAGTTGGCTAGTGGGTGTTTTTGGTACATTGTGTAGCGGCAGACAGGGAGGCTGTAGAAACATCAAGCAGTTTTGCTGCTTTAGAATTGAGACCCTTTAACACTTCATTGCCTGCTCACTCTCAGACCCAACAGGGAGCTCCTTCCATGCAACAACTGGTGCATGCAGATCATTCATATCCCTCACCTGGCCCCTGCAATCTACCCAGGGAGCAGACAAAGGGTCTGCATTTCAGCCAAACTATGAAGGACTCTAGCGACAGAGTGGAGGATCATAATTCGGATTTTGATAATATTGGATGAAGAGGAATGGAGCAGTGCTTCAGAATCCAAAGATGTGGTTTCCAGTTGCCTTTTCCAGGATTCCTATTATCTTACATTACTGTGCAAGATGATGGAGGCTCTGGATCTGAGCCCCTTCTTCTGCCAGAGTGGTTACTGTGTGTCCTGGTCCTCCAGTCCAGAGTGGTGAAGCTTCCCTTTTCATTATGTAAGGTCATTAAATCAGAGTTTGACACTCCTCTGCAATGCAAAAAGTTCATTTCTATAGCGAACAAGTATTTATGTTCTTGAACACTATCTGATGGATCAGTTAAAGATCCCTCTCATGGATGCACCTATTGCAGGATTAGTGAATCCTTCTTTGAACCCAAAAGATTTGGATGCACAGCTTAAGGATACCCTAGATCACAAGATAGACCACAGCGTGACGCGAGTTCATGATGCTAGCACATTGTTACTACGGGTGCCAGCTTCAGCATTAGGTTTTGAAAGGACCTCCTTGTTATTGCTGGAGGATTTATTGAATTGTCCTCCGTAAGGTTTTTCATGCTGTTGCCTTTATGGTGGATGCCGCCATGGACACAACTCAGTTTTTCCCTCGGGCCCTAATGGTAGTATTTTTGCAAGAAGATCTCTGTGGTTGTAATTGTGATGTAGATGCTACCGCTGTCACCAATTTAGCTTCTGAGCCTTATGTGGATGGCAAGCTCTTGGGGGATGTGGCCCTGGAGGAAGTGTTGGTGGAGTCAAAGGACAAAAAGAAAGTGATGCTTTCTTCTAAGAAGAAAGAAGATAAATGCTCCCTTTTGAGGCAATTCCATCCTTATATGGTAACCCAGTATTTCCGTGTCTCCATGCCAGCAGGAAGAGGTTGGGATGTTCAGTCCACCCATTCCTTCTGGAGTCAGTAACATCCTAGCAACAGGGGGCAACAACAATACTCCCAACAAATTTGGATCAGGCACCCAGTCATGAGGCAGGAAGCACCAGTTCTGACGTTGCTTCTCTTCCTGTTGAAGGTCGGCTGCACTTCTTTTGGGACATGTGACAGGATATCACATCAGATCACTGAGTGCTACAGACTCCAAGGGAGAGCCTCCCCCTGGAATTTGCCTTGGCCCCTCTCCAGAGGTTTCTTCCATCCTCCCCCTTTCCTCCAATCTGATCTAGAAAGCCGAGATGCCATCCAACATCTCCTGAAGATCTCCATGATAGAATTGCAACAATGGCAGTCAGTGCCACCACCCCCAACTCACAAGCCCTCTCAGTGGCCCCTGAGAATGTAATGAATACAGCAATGACAGTCAGCACCAACCCTTCTTCCTCTCAAGTGGACATTGATTTGGTGGGCTCTTCAGTGGTGGGTGGGCTAATTAGAAGCACTCCCAGTGACCTGTTTAGCCCCGCTCTCAGGCCGCTTGCCATTTCACAGTGCCTGGCAAGCAGGTTCCTCAGGGCCACTGAAGAGCTTTCTGAGGAGGAGGGAGAGCATTCTGTTCCTTGTTTGGGAACTATTTTCCACTCAGTCTTCACCTGAGGAGTTCAGGGATTTTCATGACTTTCCCTTACCTAGTGAATCTCAGCCTGCTAGACCTGTTTTATAGACACCTCTCTTTCCTACTCCCTGTGGGTTGCAACACCAGTCTCCAGCTCTTCTATTCATCCCTGACTTACTTGACCAGCTAAAAGAAGCTTTGTTGTCAGAGCTGGCAAAGGATATCTCTCAACCTTCACAGCCTCTGTCTACAGTAGTTTATCAGTCTTTCCAGCCTGCTGCCTCTCAGCAGCATGCCAAGCAGCCTTCTCTCCAATGCCACAGAGATGTGCCATGCCTCCTCAGAACCTTGGGGTTCAGCTCATTGCAAACATTATGTAGTTCCTGATGCAGCTGCTGATTTTCCTCCTGTCCAGCCTGACTCAGATCTGATTGTTCTGGATAAAGAGGAATGGAGTGGTGAGTTTAATGTGGAGGAATTTGACTCCTACCACCTTTTTCAAGATTCTTATTATCTGGCTTGCTATCCAAGTATGGCAGCCCTGGATTTGCATACCTCAAGTGAAGTGCCCACTCCTTCCACATCTAGGTGGCAGCTGTGTTCCCTGATCTACAATGCAAGCCTATGGTAGTTAAATTGCCTGTCTTGTTTCCTAAACTCATCAAGGCTGAACTGGATTCTCCACCTCAATTAAAAAAAATCAGTTGCCATTGCTAATAGCAGCTTTTCTGCCAATACCAGTCCTCTCCAGGGTTCTCCAGAAAATCCGGGCTGAGAGACCGAGGGTACTTCTAGTGGCTCCTCACTGTGCCTGAAGACCATGGTTTTCAGAGATTCTCAGTCTAGTGACCAGTCAGCCATGGAGGTTGCCTTGCAGAGGGGCCTTGCTGTTTGTGGCCACTGAGAGGAAATTATTACTAAGGGCAGGTCTCCCACCATCAGGTGTTGACACCATGATGGCTTCCAGATGTTCATCCACACTGTGCATTTATGAAAGTACTTCGAAGGTGTTTTCCTCATTGTTCTCTAACAAACATGTGGTTCCTAGAAAGGAAGGCGTTAATGAGATCTTATCCTTCCTTCAAAATGTTCTTTCTATGGGTCTTCAACCTAACACTTTAAGGCAGTGATTTTCAACCTTTTTCATCTCATGGCACACTGACAAGGCGCTAAAATTGTCAAGGCACACCATCAGTTTTCTAAGATTGTGTTTAAAGTTCAATAACTAAAATTTTAATCGTGTTATTTTTTAAAAAAATAAATGGGAAATGTGTGCTTGGTGATTTTTCATGATGTCCCTTGTCCGAGGGCGGATGGTTGACAAGCATACCCTCAAGTCCTCCTCCAGTGTTTGAAGCTGCGACCTGTTCTTGCTCTTCATTGTGTTCATAGCAGAGAAACCAGCCTCACACAGAGAAGATGTTGAGAAAGGAAGAAGTGCTTTAATCACCATCTTTGTGACGATGGGGTATTCATCTCAGAGAGACAACCAGTATGAGGCCATATCTGTTGATGAGTGTTTCAGTTTCAGTCCTCTATTATTTCTGATTTCCATCAGCTCATCTTCTTCTGCAACAGTTAATTCTGCTGACTCGCACACACTTAACACAAATGGATCTCTCACCCAGTCCAAGGAAGATACATCAAGTGACGGGAAATACTTTTCAATGTTTTTACTCAGCAGTGACCAACTTTGTAGAATTAAATCGACAAGATTTTTGTCCAGTCTGCAACTTTTTGTCAGTTCAAACGTTTCAACTTTGTTCTCTTTTTTGATTCTGGCTGACCACTGTGTTAGTTTTTCCTTAAAGGAGATAACTTTGTTAGTACAAGTAAGAATATTTTCATTCTTTCCCTGCATACTCTTGTAAAGAGTGTTCAAAGCTTGGAAAATGTCAGCTAGGAATGCAACTTTATTGCACCAGGTCTCATCACTAAGCAGGTCAGCCAGCTCAGACTCTTCTGACGTAAAAAAAAATTAGAAGCTCTTCCCTCAGTTCATACAACCTTGAAAGCACCCGCCCTCGAGATAGCCATCTCACTTCCGTGTGCAGTAGAAGTTGTATGTGAGCAGCTTCCATGGCAGAACACAGTACTGAAAACAACCTCGATTTTAATGGCCTACTCTTGATGTAGTTAACCATTTTGATCGTCTCAGCCAGTACTTTTTGGAGTTCAGGTAGTACTGATTTTGAAATGAGGGCCTCTCTGTGCAGGAAACAGTGTGTAAAAACAATGCCAGGGTTCTTTTGTTTGGCCAGTGCGACGAATCCTCTGAGGCTTCCCGACATAGAGGGAGCACCGTCTGTGCAGATGCTGATGCATGATTTCCATGACAAATTGTGAGAATTGAAATTTATTTATTTTATTATACTTGTATACCGTCCCATAGCCGAAGCACTCTGGGCGGTTTACAGTAACTAAAAATGTTAAAACAAATACAGATAGATGTTGACAACATCAAAAATGTCTTGGCCTCTTGATGTCTCCATTAAAAACAAACCTGCCGAATGCTAGGAGTTGAGCTTTTCCAATGATGTCAGTTGACTCGTCCAACTGGATAGCAATGAAATCGGCTTCTTTAATGTTAGCTATCACTTGTGACTCAATGTCTTGAGACATGTCCTGTATACACCGACTAACAGTATTATCTGACACAGGGGTTTTCAAGATCTCTTTTTCATATGTTTTGCCAAACATAATATTTACAATTTTACAGCATGCTGGTAAAATTACTGACTCAGCAATTGTATGAGATTTCATCATTTTTACCACGATTTCGGCAATGGCATAGCTTGCTTCTTGAGCTTTGTCAGAAATAGTTGTGATTTTGGTAAATTGTTTAGCCTGATGTGTTTGATCAGCTATAACTCTTTTAAAATAATCAGTTGGTTTCTCACATAAATGTGAGTGCTTTGTGTGAAGGTGTCTTTTCAGCTTACTTGGAACCGTAGCTTGGTTTGCCAGTTTCTCACCGCAAACAACACACTTAGGACGTGGCACTTCTTCTACCGATGAAATGAATCCGAAGGACAAATAGTCTTCATTATACTGGCGCACGACGGTTTTGGAACTAACACTGACGGTACTATGTGTGTTACTACCTGAACTAGTGCCAGCCACACCTGATTCATTGTCATTGTCCAACTTGCATTTTTTAATTAAAAATCTAATAAGTCCTGAAAAAAATATTAAGAACTAAATTCAGAAATAACAAAATAACTAAAACAAAATAGAAATAACAAACTGTTTATCTTGACATTTTTGACAGTCTGGTAGTTTGAGACTTTTCTCATGCAGCAACACCCCAAGAAAGCTGAGCTTTTATGCAAAAAGGACTGACAAACCTAAAAACCAAGCCAAGACCACCGAGGAAAGACACCTTCACACAAAGCACACAAATCATTATTGGTTTCTGCTAGTAGTATGGTATCGTCTGCATATCTTAAATTATTGATATTTCTCCCTCCAATTTTCACACCTCCTTCATCTTGGTCCAATCCCGCTTTCCATATGATATGTTCTGCATATAGATTAAACAAGTGGGGTGATAGAATACATCCCTGTTTCACACCGTTTCCTATTGGAAACCAATCAGTTTCTCAATATTCTGTCCTTGCAGTAGCCGCTTGTCCAGAGTATAGGTTGTGCATCAGGACAGTTATCTTCTATGTGCATGTAAAGATGCTCTCAAGCCACTCTTTGTGACAATGGACTTCATGGGTATGGTGTTTTCTTTTCTTTTGTCTTTTATAGCAGAGAGTACTGGTTCATGTTTTTTTTTGTCCTGTTGCTGTTCCTGTGTGTTTGTGCTTTCTGGATTGTCATGGAAGAACTGTTTTCATAGTGTAAGGGGAGACTAGAAGAGCCTGCAGAATTGAACAGCATCATTTTCTGCCTTCAACCACAAGGTGCAGCTCAAGTCCCACCTAAGATCATCTTTAAATGCATGTAGAAGACCATTTCACGGTAAGACCAAATGTCTTTTCTATAAGCCATAGCTATGACAAGCCTTGCTATTATGAACAATGTTATGACTATGTGATTATGTACTAACTCCATTCTGTAACTGAATTAATAGCTGATTAGTAAAGAAAAGAACTTATCAGCCTGGTTTTAGACATTCATTTTTTATAAATCTGTGAGCCTGATTCACAGATAAAGAGAAAACACTAATCTGAAGGAGGCAGCTGGACTGGGAAATTAATATATTTAAGTAAAACGAGGTCTATGACTTCAAAGTACAAGAGTGTAAATTAGGGAATTCTCAGACAGGACTTAATCATCCACACTATGCATCTGTGTTGTAATCAGGAAAATGCCATGGCTGGGCTCCTAACAGAAAGACAACTTAGAGATAAGGACCCAGCTTGGCTCATCAATGCTATACTGTAAAGCAGTGTATTTGCATGTTGTGTTTATAGGATGAAAAAGTTGATGGTTGCCGTTTCCTGACTGTTAACATAACTGATGGACCTGAGTACACCATACGCTATGGAGCTCTCCAAAGAACCTCTAAGATAAGGCATGCCTGGGCCAGAACTATTCACACATTTCAGGTAAGATGTGGTAATTCTGCCATTGTGAAATGTGTTATGCACTCATTCTATCTTCCTTCTGGAATACAAACAAAAGAACCCAAACAGGAGTTGCTCTTGCCCCCCTTCCAACAAAATGAAATTAATTGGTCCATAAAATGAGCAGCAGCATTTATTAGTCAAACTATCACATTTGTGAGGTAGAGATAGTTTTAACTCTTCAGTTTAGATTTTTGTAGAAGAAGTAAACCTCAGTGAGAGCTACCAGAAGTTGACCTGATCCTGCCATAACATAAAAGTTAGAAGTTAGCCATCCATTGTAGAAAGTATCATCTGAAAGGTAGAAAGGATATTTGGCAAGTCTCTATGGGAGGTGCATATACTAGTGTGGAAAAGTGAAAAGCGAAGTATAAGACCTGACCAGATGATTTATCAGAAAATCACTTGGGCCTTTTAAGAAATTAAGATGGAAATAATTTTATTTCACTCCTTTCCACTTTTATTTGCTGTAACTGTGGTAGAAATGACAACATTTTGTAAGGCCACTAACACCACCTGATAAAGACACCCCCCTTCAGAAGTGTTCAGTCTCAATTTATTGTAAAACTCTTAGGGATTTAAGTTAGGCAGCATTCCAATATATGTCTACCAGAAGTTCCAATGAGTTCAACGGGACTTACTCCCAGGTAAGTGTGTATTGGATTTTAGCCTTAGTCTTTATTTTTACTCATTCATTTACTTATTTTGTAAAAATATTTCTGTACTGCTGTATCATAAAGTATTAGAGTGGTTTACAATACTAAGACATAAAACGCCATTTAAAAAATAAAAGTACAGATAATAATTCAGGTCCTGGTATATCAGTGGGTCTACTCTATGCATGATTAAGTCTGGACCCAGCCCTTAGCATTTTTGAATGAGTTTAATTGAAGAGCACTTTCTTAATATTATGTTTAGGGTTCTGAGGAAAATACAATTGTCTATGTGGTTGGAAATACATTTCACCAGAACTGGCAACATGTATACACAGCTGTCACTAGAGGACGTCACCGAGTCTATATTGTTGCTGAAGAAACCAAACTCCGAACAGTCATTGCTAAAAACAGATTTCACAGAAACACTCGTTTAAATTTTTTAATGAAAGTTGCACTTGCGACAAAAGATCAAATGTCACCTGAAAAGAGTTGCCAAAGTTATGAGAATGACACTAGTGACGTTGCTTCTCATGCTGGAAATAGTTTCCTTAGTAAAGAGGAGCCAGCAGTTTCTGTGGAAATGGAAGTTGACCATGGACTGAGAACAACTGTTGAATCGACTAATACTGCAAATGAAGCTTCACCTTCATTCAGGTGAACACAAAAGGCGAAGTCAATTTCCAGATGATTGTACAAGTCCTTCAAAAGTATCTTTGGTAAGAATATTATTTTAAAAATTGTACTCTGGATAACACTATATAAAATGTTTTCTTTTCACTTGTAGGAACACTTACCAATGACATTTATTAATACCATGAGATACAGCGATGGCCACCAACGTTGACGGCTTTAAAAGGGGATTAGAAAATTCATGCAGGAAAAGGCTATCAATGGCTTCTGAATGGCTGTGTACTACCTCTAGTATCAGAGGCTAAATAGCAGTTGCTGCACAACATGATTGGGGAAGAACAACGTTGCACTCATATTGTCCTTGCAGATTTCCCATAAGCATCTAGCTGGCCACTGTAAGAACAGGATGTTGGACAAGATGGGCCTTTGATTAGATGCAGCAGGGGTCTTAGGTCCTTATGTTCAATTTGTATGGTCTTCTGTCCAGGCATGGATCAGGGCCAGACCTACTTAGCTTTAAAAAGGTGGCAGCAATATGCTCTGTAATTACTCCTACTCTTTTTTTGGGGGGGGGGGCAGGGGTTTACAATAATGTTCTGCAAGAAAACCTATTTTTCAGGAACCAAAATTCTTTGTAGACTCCGTGGGGAGTGAGTGTGCCTCTGGAAACGTGAGAACTATCCAGTAGTTAAGGTGGGGTAAGAGGTAATGTAAACCATATTTCTTAGCATTCAGGATTAGAATATTGAGTTATTCACTTTTCTTTCTTGAAATCCAGGCTTCCAGACACCTAAAACACTCTGAGAAGCCCTGAAATTATTGTTAGCCATGCTGGGGTCACCAACATTTTTAGGCCTGTAGATATATTTGGATTTTTCAGTAAGTGTTGTGGGTGTCATTCCCACTGGCCACTTTTCTCTCCAACCCCCACCCACCTCCAAAGACAATGAGAGAGAGCGCTCGCATGTACACACTTCACTTTTTGCACCGTTTGGACTGTATTGCTTCTAAGCTTCAAGATCTGATAAGAAGGAAGAATTTTATTGTGTCTTTTCATGTCCATAGGGCTTGCATGATGGGGGAAGCACCTTTTCTGGTTTTGTGTGGGAAGTATCTAAAGTGGGTTGTCAGAAGGCAGGGTTTTGTTTTTTACACCAAGTTCTTTCTTCCAGGTTCTTCTTGCCTTCACTTAGAGTAGACGCTACTTAGTCTCAGGCCTTCTCTACAACCCCACCACCGACTGAATTATTATTTTTTTGCAACTTTTATTCGGTTATTATTTTCTCCTTGGGTTTGGATTCCCCTACCTCTCCTCTCTAGGATGCCATGCAACATCTGGACAGAGCAGGCATTAGTGATCCTGGTGGCACCATACTGGCCAAGGAGACCTTGGTTCTCCATAATAGTCCACCATGTGTTGTTTCCACTGTGGCTCCTTCCAGGCAACAGAGATCTGTTGGCAAAATGCCCAGTATTCCAAGTGGACCCACCATGGCCATGCTGAGCCATATGGAAACTGAAAAGAGGACCCTCTTAAAAGGCGGATACCCAGAGGATGTTGTAAGCACCCTCTTGGCACGAAGAAGCCATTCACATTCCATGAATATAAAATGTTCTGGAAGGCTTTCATTAGATGGAGTAAGAGGAAGAGAAGTGTCCACAAGAATGCAGGAATTGAATAGCTCCTAGGCTTTTCTACAAGTGGGACTACAGCAAGGACTCAAGCCTAATACATTAAAAGGACAATCATCAGTCCTTCCTTCAATGCTCTCCAAGATGCTTATCCACACTTGAAGAGGCATAACTGATAAATGTACTGACACTACATAAATTTCCATCCTGGAACCTGCATACTATCCTACAAGCCTTACTACAGTCACCATTCAAGCCTCTAAAGGCAATAACTGAGGCTTCTGTTCTTCAGGCTAGCCTTCCTTGTAACCATCGCCTTGGCCAGAAGGGTATCTGAAATTAATGCCTTACCTATGAAGAACCAATTTTGTGTTTTCCATAAGTACAGGGTAATCCTAAAACTGGGCCCCTCCTTCATGCCGAGGGCTAATTCTATCTTCCATTGGTTACAGGAGCTTGTTTTTGTTTCCTGCTGCCCTAAATATTCTCACTACTTCAAGCATGCATGGTACAGACTGGATGTAAGCAGAGCACTTGGAATATACATATAATGCACTACATGACTACATCATTCAGGCAAACAGTCTCTTTATATCTTTCCATCCCACCTCCTTGGGAAGGAAGTTTCCAACTCCATAGTAGCAAAATAGATCAAGGCATACATCACCTTGGCCTATGAGCCACAGAACATGCCAGTACCCCTTCAAATTACAGAGCACGCCACCAGAGCAGTTGTCACCTCAATTGTCCTATCTACAAATGTACCAATTTCAGAAGTCTGCCAAGCAAGCTACCTGGTCCTTGGCAAGGCACTAGATAGTATAACAGCGAGCACTATAAGCTTGATATCCAGGATTCTCTGCCTTTGAGAGAAGGTGCTACAGCATGCATGTCAAAATCTCTTCCAATGGGAGAGAAAATGCAAAGTGATTAAAAAAAAAGACTGGGAATGGATAGAAGCATGCTTTGCATTCCTCTGTTCTCACTTTAGCCCAGCTGGAAGAGCCTGGCATGGCCTTGGATGAAGTGGTTAAACCACCCTCATATTCCATCACTTCCTCCCCAATACATACGCCTTAGGATTTCAGCCAATATTTGTAAAATGAGTTATGAGTAAAGTTGGAACAAAGCATGGCAGCCACCAAAAGCCAGCACCTCTCCTCACGTATCAAAGCTACGCAATGTGGTATGTCATTGTGCTTAGTTTCCTTGTCCCCGTGAGCAGCAGCCAACAGAGTAGAGCTAAAGCAAGATGATACTACATCACATGTTTTTTAGTATCACATGCAATTTATTAGCCTTGTGACAGCTAATGGATGACTATACCAGGGCCAGGTGGAGACAGGCAGAGAGAGAAGTTAGGAGGTGGTTGTGCTGTGGTTTTTATTGTGAACTTTAATTATGGATGTTTTTAATGTTTTGGTGGAAAAGTTATAATGTATTTAAATTATGTATTATACAGCCACGTGAGTTGGTGTATACTCTTCAGCATGGATTTTTTGCATTCCGCAATGTTAAATTGAAAATACCCCCATGCCATTCTGATGCTTCCCATAAGCTGATTTGAAAACAAAACCCTACAAAACGTATAGTCCTGAACTCAGAAACGCTCAGCTTTCATGGCGATACACAAAACAGGCAGAAAGAATCAAGAGCTCAAAGTGTAAAAAGAGAGAGAGAGAAACCAGACCCCTTTGTGGACTTTTTTCTGTCAGAGTTCTCAGAATTTATTGAGATTAATTAAACAGCCATGTTCACAGAGTACCTGTAATACTATTCATCTTTTGCAGTTTAAAAGAGAAAAAATAATGCTTGGCTGAGTTTTAATTAATTTAAGAAATTTTGCATGGAACTGAATGATAGTGTTGGGCATGCTTAGTAAGAACCAACTGTCAGTGTTCTACAAGCCAGACTTGCAGCTGCTGGGCTTACCTAATCAGGGGGCCACACCAGACCTTATTTCACTTGAGACAGTCATGGCTTCCCCCAAAGAATCCTGGGAAGTGTAGTTTGTGAAGGGTGCTGAGAGGAGACTCTTATTCCCTTGACAGAGCTCCAGGGGCGAGAGTGGTATAACAGTCAGCCGCTCTGATTGAAGGTCTGTGAGAGGAACAGGGCATCTCCTAACGACTCTCAGCATCCTTCACTAACCTCACTTCCCAGCATTCTTTGAGAGAAGCCATGACTGTCTGAAGTGAAATAAAGATCTGGTGTGGATGTGGCCAGGGACAGTTTAAGATTAAATTTGGGGTGGGAGATTATATGTGTCAGCTATAAAATAAGATGAGGAAAATGCTGAAAAACGATACCGTTCACAATGTTTTCCTTTTGGAAAGGAAAGGGACTTCCCCTCTGCCCAATGCCCACCCCTCCCCTCCTCCTCCCCTCCCTGCCCTTCCCCCAGGTCAGTTTCACTTATCCTAAGCATGATTGCACAGGAGAAAATCCCACTCAAAAAGTATGCAAATGATCAAACCTCCCCTCCCCTTCCAGTCCCCTCCTTCCCCCTCACCCTTCTTCTGCTCCCCTCTGCCTCCTTCCTCCTTCCCTCTACTTTCCCCTCCCCCCCATGGTCAGTTTTACCTGTCCTAGCCATGGTTGCACAGGAGTAAATCCCACTGAACTCAGTAAGCATGAAAATGATCAGATCTGCCTTTCCCCTCCTTTCCTTCTCCCCTCTTCCTTTTTCCTCCTCCCCTGCCCACTTCAGGCCTCCCTCCCCATGGTCAGTTTTACCTATCCTAATTATGACTGCATGTGAGTAAATCCCACTAAACTCAATAAACATGCAAATGATCAAACCTGCCCTCCTCCTGCCTGCTCCCCTCCCCATCCCGAGGTCAATTTCACCTATCCTAAGCATGATTGCAGGGAAGTTAATCCCACTGAACTCGGTAAGCATGCAAATGATCAATCCATTTCCAGCAAACTTGCACAGGATTCCATTTCTTACCTCCTGGATTAAAAAGGAGAGAAATTCACTAATAGGCAAAAAACCTTGCTGTTTAAGAATGTACCTATAGCCAACAGATATTTCTATCAAACTTTAAAAGCAGGGAAATTGGGCAGCTATAGTGAATGCACCAGGGGTGCAGGAGACCTTATCTCCTCTCTGAGATATTGTACTGCTCTACAAATTTGTAAAAATACAATTTGGGATGGTCTTTCATAGTCCAATCCACTTCCTGTGTAGCTTGGAAGAATTTGGTAACTGTGCCTGTGAGCAGAAATATCTGTTGGCTATAGGTACATTCTTAAACTGCAAGGTTTTTTGCCTATTAGTGAATGATGTTATAATTGATTTTATATTTGTATACCACATTGAAGCCATATTGGAATGTAAGCACTATATAAGTTAATAAATAATAATAGTAATGATTTTGGGCCATTCTCACAGTTGCAATGAGGATAAATCTAAGTTTAAGATTAATGTTAAGAGTACCAGTTTCTTTTTTTATTTAGGTTGAAAACAACTGGGGGCTGAAGACATGAGGGTAAAGCAGAATATTTCCAAGTGCTGATCTGCTACCTCTGCAGGGCTACCATAGGGAGCTTGGGACTTGCCCAGTCATAGGACTTCTCTGTAAAAGCCATGATCTTTTGCAACCAGTGTCTGATGTGTTTGTTGTTTCACAGGTAACAGAAAAGAATTCCCCCCTTGGAACTAACAGACTTCGAAGCATGACACTGAAGAGTCCAGTTTCCAAGCAACTTTTCCCATGATAACAGCAAACATATTGTTTAACTAGATGCCTTATGCTCTGATGTGTTTCTTTTTAATAACCAAAATGTCTTGGAACAGAACTGCAAAGTATTTAGCATTGGTGTTTTGTTTTGTTTTAAAAAAAACTTTTTAGCAACGTCAAAGAAGAGGACTTTTCATCTCTTTTAAATTGAAGAAATGCACTTGTGTTTTTTAGGCATCAGAATTTTTTAAATAGAAAGGGTCTTAATTTTTATAAAAATGCATTTTTTCATGTTAATTCTGAGTTACAGTGTTATGTTTTAAGTGCCACTCATTTCTAATAAGCGCTGTATACCTGTGTTTCTCAGCCAGCAAAGGAGTACCTATCATCCTAATCCTGCTTGTTCATAATCCTATTTGGAAGTCAACACTGTAAACTGCAAATTAATAGGAGCTGAGGGTTGCATTTAATGCAGTCCTACTCAGAGTAGACCCACTGGAGTTAATAAACCTAAGTTAGCTATGCCCATTAACTTCAGTGGGTTTACTTTGGGTAGACTATTGTTGAATACCACCTTGATTGTTTGAAGCATTGTGGGCTGCTGCTGCTAGACTTTTCATTTCTGCATCTTGTTGCAGTGTTCTGAAGGTGTTGCAAGAAATTAGTCTCTGGAGCAATCTACTAACAGGAGACAAAAGTCTTGGTGTGTTCTGGATTTTATGAGGTGATGTCTTTCACTAAAAGCAGTGTTTTAATCATAACAAGGCTGTTGTGTTCCAAGGAAGTACTCTAAGAAATACTTGTGACATTTGTCTCTGCTTACAAAAGTTAAAATGATAGTTCATAGTAACGAACTTCCTTGTCTGTGAGAATGGGGAGCAGAGGAAAACTGAATTCAGTCCTTATGCGAAATAGCTGCTTGACAGAACTTTTAGCAGTTTGAAGGGGCTCCACCTGCATGCAGCACCTGTTTTGCACAGCTGGTTCTCCATGTAGCTGTGGTTAGGGCCTGCAGAACTCTGTGCCTGTATGTTTGGTTATGTTTATTGACCTTGTGAATCGCTTCCCACCACAAAAGAGTCCTGAAGCAATTTGCAAGAGTAAAATACAGTAATAAAAATAAACACATGTATGTTTGCCTTAAGCTGCATTATGGTATAAATATTTTATTAGATTATAGATAGATTCTTAAGAGTCTGTGGAAGATTTTTTATTAATGGAAAACTGAGTGTAAAGTAGGTGTGTGCACGTGAAAGGTGTGATAATCCAGACCTATAGAACTGGTTAGAACAAACTGAACATGGCTTTTTGCATTGTAAAACTCATGTTTCTAAATCTTCCTGAATTGTTTACACTTAATTGAATTATCTACATTGCATTAAAGAATATGGTACACTATGTTTCTTCTTTGAATATCTATAATTTCTAACTAGAAAACTTTGTAGAATCTGTTTGAGTCAAAGTATTTGCATGTTTTATGGTTCTAAGAATGGTAATGGTAACTTGCTCTTGTCCATTGCTACAAAATGCTTCAGTTCAAGTTTGGCCAATTGCTTCCTTTTCACAGCAACTCCACTGGCTGTTTTCTTTCTGTTTGCAATCCTCAGGATCCAATCCCTTGCCTTTAAATCATTTTTATTTGATTTTTCTACATTTTCCATACAAATTTTGCAACAGTTTCGAGTTCCCAGAAACCATACATAGACAATAAATATCATGCTATTAAAGTATTAAATTTGTACAAAAATACTTTAGTTTAATACTCCTTTGTTAACAAATAAAAATACATAAGAAGTGATTTGTGATCTGGATTTCAATTTCATTTTGAATGAATTTTCTCTGGCAGTGCTGAAATACGAATAAAACATTTCACTTGTATGTTCATGTAACAGGTTTAAGGAAAACAGCATTAGGGATATTTTAACAATTCAAATAGATGGAAAATTGGTACTTAAGAGGTGAAGACTCTACAGTTAGAATAGACAAATCCAGTGTCTTTCCAGTCACCAAGTAACATTAATTCCCATGACAATACAGTAATCAAACCAAAGCAGCTGCTGGTGAACCTAGAAAGCAACTGATAGCATTTTATTGCTTTGAGCAGGAAAAGGGGGAGAACTTGGGCATGTGTTTGTGTGTGTGCAAACTGTATTTACAATTTTAAAATGAATTGACAAATATGAGCTAGATCTAACAAAGTGTATTTAAATGACTATTTTAGACCAATGTACGTACCATTCATTTTAATTTTAAAAAAAATCCTTGTCACTATACAAGTTCACTTGTTTATGCCCTAAACTGGGCAGTTCATATGGTTTTGCATCAGTATTTCTTTGCTACTATAGTTCACAATTAAAAAAAAAAATGACTTGAATACATGTATTATAAAAGTTTTTTTTTAATTTCACCAAAACTTGTTTTAAAAACCAGTAATTTATCAGAAGTTCCA
This sequence comes from Rhineura floridana, assembly GCF_030035675.1. NCBI lineage: Eukaryota > Metazoa > Chordata > Lepidosauria > Squamata > Rhineuridae > Rhineura > Rhineura floridana. The sequence goes on along the minus strand of NC_084487.1, from coordinate 74,635,888 downwards.
AATACCTAAAAGTCCATACAGGCTGCAAGACGCATCCTGTTCAGTACATCATTGCATAGGGAATAATTTAACTCCTAATAAAATCATATTACAGCCGGGCAGTAAAGTTTTATCCCTTTGCACTTCAGATGCCTTTTTGTACTTTTGCTAAAATAGTTGTAAAACCACATAACAGCTTTTGTCTTTCCCTCATTTTCATTATAGCAGAAGCAACAGAACTACATTTCATTTCAAAACAACTACTCTGACACAGTATTCTGGGTCCAGCAGCAATATTCCAAAATTCCTTCACTTCCTTCGTCAACTGGTCTTTGAATAAATTGTAATGTTCTGAAAATCAAATCCTATGTTATTATCTACAGGGAAAAGCTTTTTTAAAAAAATCTTGAGAAAAGAGCCATCTTGTTATTTAAATGTTTCACTAATGTTTCATAATATCAGCCACTTTCACTATTTATCTTGCGTTTAACGTCAATTTGGAATGACACTAGATGGGTAATAAAAACAAGAGTAGAGCAAAATGTGTTTTGGTAGCAAATAGCCTTGAGAAATCATCAGGACACCCCCCCGTGCTTCTTAATGCCACATCACAGCTGTATCTTCAGTGTAACAGAAATCTGAAAGGGATTAGCACCATTTAAATGCCTTGCACTAACACAGTTTTTGGCTATAAAGTGTTCATAGGTTCCCGTTTCATGTCTGAACCAGTGTTGTGTCCACTTTGTGGAAGGAAGGCCTTATTTTGATCACTCCATTCCCCAGTTGGGAAAGTCTGTTGCTCTGAGTTCATCTTTTGAGAAGCCAGAGGGTTTCGACTAATAACAAGTTCTAGTTTATTACCAGACTCTGCTATGAGGGGCACAACTAGACAGCAGTCAAAGTCTCTTGTGCGAACATGGTTTACCTGAAAGGTAAAAGTCTTAGATGAAAGACAAGGCAACAAAGCAAACCAATAAATTTTGTCTTAAGTGAACCTTATTCTTACCATACTCTTACTTTGTTATAAGCTACTTTGTGTAGGGCTAAAGGGTTTAAACTAAAGAAATGTTTGCAAGAGGTTATTGTAAATTGAATTTATTACTTCTGTTAAAACTTAAGGTTTATTTATTTTTTTCAATTATTTATAACCCACTCTTCATTGTTCACACATTCCCAAACCAAGAAACAACACTAAAAGCACAATTAAACAGTACTTCATTTAAATACTACTTAGGAAAAACAGACAATTTACTGAGAACATAACTACATCAGCCAAAGCAAGGGGCACCACTTTCGTCAAACACTTAGGTGAACAGCCACAATTTTAAATGGTGTCAGGGGCATTCCAGGGTTGGGATGCCACTAGAGAAGGCCCTTTCACAAATTGTCACATGCTGTATCTCAGAGAACTATGGCACTGTGAGAAGGGTATCCCTTAATGATCTCAAGGTCCAGATGGGCATATAAGGGAGCAAATAGTCTTTCAGGTATCTGGGTCTCAAGATGTCTAGGGCTTTATATGTTAAAACAAGCACTTTAAAGCTGGCCCTGTAGTATATTCTTAATGCTGCTCAATGTGCTCTATGTGGGGCTGCCCATGGGTCTGGTCTGGAAGCTCTAGCTGGTGCAGAATGCAATGGCTAGACCATACATGGGGGAAGATGGCCAACAGCATGTGATATCTCTGCTAAAATATCTACACTGGCTGGCCAGGTTCAACGCTCTTGTACTGAAATACAAAGTCCTGAACAACATGGGTCCAGAAAAATTTAAGGACCGCCTAAGCTCTTATATCCCAGCCCAATCACTGGAGGAATGATGTAAGTTGTCCCGCATGTTACAGATGCCTAACTGGCCTCAACCAGAAGTTTGGTATGAAGCGTCAGCAGTCCCATGCTGTGCAACACTTGCAGCAGAGATTCAACAGGCGTCCTCACTTTTGACTTTCAGGTGTCTCTGCAAGTCTTTTATTCTGACAGGCCTATGCAACTATTCTTATTAATGACTTCTGCATAGCTTTTAAATGTTTTTATGTTGCTGTATGCCCTGCTGATGCTTTGCAAGAGGGTGGAACATAAATTTTATAAAGTATTGGCAGCCAGCACAGAGATTTCAACACAAGTGTTCTATGTTGATGGTGAGCTGTCCCCACAAGCACTTTCATCACAGCATTCTGTACTAATTGCAGCTTCCAAACCAGACCCATGTTGAGTGAATTGCAATAATCCAGCCATGAAATTACCAGTGGAAGAACTATAGTAGCCAGGCTATTCCTGTCCAAGAATAGCCACAGCAGGCAAGCTAGCCTTCGTAAAAGGCACTCCTAGCCACAGATGCCAGTTGGGCTTCCATAGATAGATGGATCAAAAGTACCCCCAGATGACAAACCTGCTCATTAATGTTTAAGATGTTTTTAAATATTTTTTTAAAAGATGTTTTTAAAGATGTTTTAATATATTTTAAAGACTGTTTTAAGGATGTTTTAGAGTGTTTTTGTTTGCCGTCCTGGGGTTCCTACTGGGAGGAAGGGTGGGATATAAATTTAATAATAATAAATAATTGGAAATGCAACCACAATGAGAACACACCGTCTCCACAATTATCAGACAAAGGTATTGCCCACCTACAAAAGCTGTCTTGTCAGAATTCAACTTACTGGTCATGATCCAGTCCAGGCATTGATCCAGAACCTCCTGAACCCCAGGTGTTTCAGAGAAACAGAGTTTCATGCTATCTGTGAATTATTTATTTATTAGATTGCTATCCTCCCCTTCCTCCCAGTAGGAGCTCAGGGCGACAAAAACATTGTTGATGATGATAGTTCACTCCAAAACTCTTAATGACCACTCCCAATAACTTCATATAGATATTAAATAGCATGGGTATAGAATTGAACTATGTGGCACCCCACAATCAATCTGCCAAGGAGCTGACAAATCCTTATCTGATACCATTCCTTGGAAATGATCTTGAAGATAGGACCCAAACCACTGTAAAACAGTGCCCCTATCTACCATTGCCTGAAGGTGCTTCAGGAAGATAGTGTGGTCAACAGTATCAAAAGTTGTTGAGAGATCGAGGAGAATCAAGAGGGTTGCACTACCCCAACTCTCTCCTGGTAATGGTCATCATCCATCAGGATGACTAAAGTTGCTTCAGTCCTATGACTGGGCCTGATATGCCTATGCAAATTTATTCAGAAGTAAGTCGCACTGCATTCAGTAGGACTTTATGTCAAGCCAGTGAACCAGGGATTGCAGCTTTCAGCAATCAGTGATTATTTAGCTTGTGTTTACATTTTGTTGCTCTTTAGTTCATAGATGGGGTCTTCTCTTCCTCTTTCATTTAGTTGACAAAACATGAGTGAGGGAGCTGAAATTAGCTGTGTAGCCTAACTTCAAACAGGGTTTTCTCTACTATCTGAATGTTGAGCTTGGCTGCAAAAGAGTTTTTGCTTTAAAAAAGCATATGCTATTCATGAGGATTTCCTATGTTAGCTTGGTTCATAATAGTACAATGTTTCAACTCTACCTGTAGCAGTCTATCATATGGCTTCAATCCACCCACATCTCCTGGTCCAGCTGGCCGAATATTTTTAACATATACACCTTTTTCCAACAAGGCATCTGAGACACTGAACCCAAAGTCCTCCATATCAGAATCCTTGTACAAAGTTACCTGCAAAAAAAAAAAAAGGGGGGGGGGCAGGCGAAATAATCACATCTTTGTATTATAAAAATTATGGAACCTCTGTTCTGCCTCATCGTTCCATGTTTGTGAGCTGTAGTGTCTGGTTGCCTTTTCAGAGGTTCTCCCTTATGCTAATCACATCTTTTAACATGGGTGGGGAACTGGTGGTTCTTCAGATGTTGTTGGACTCCAAAACCCACCAGCTCCAGCTAGAATGGCCAAGGGCCAAGGATGATGGTAACTGGTGATCAGCAACATTTGGAGAGCCAGAAGTTTTCCACCCCTGTTTTAATGGAACAGTGTCCTATGTTACTATTGTCTTACTTGTACTGTGTTAATAAAAATGCTGCTTGCTTTTTTAGTAGCTAATTATGCTGCCTTGCTTTGGAGTCAAATCTATATTATGACCCAGTTCGGACAACAATCTTTCTGAGATATGCATAAGCCTTTGCCTGTGCATGCAACCCCTTTCCTCCTAGGTGAGCTGCATTAAGCAAGAATTCCTCAATTAACCTAGTTTCCCATTATGTCTGAAATGGGAAGCTATTAGGTACCAGGTTTGGTACAAACCAAGATCTTAAGCTGTGATTTCAGATCCCGGGTTGTTTTGAAGCTGGTAACCAAAATTCAGACATAATATTTATTTATTTATTACATTTATATATCACCTTTCCTCCAAGGAGGTGCATGGTGTACATGGTTCTCCCTGCCCCATTTTATCCTCACAACAACCCTGTGAGGTAGGCTAGGCTGAAAAACAGTGACTGGCCCAAGGTCACCCAGTGAGCTTCATGGCTGAGTGGGGGCTCAAATCTTCGTTTCCCAGGTCATAGTCCAACACTCTAATCATTACACCACACTGTAATAAACTATGGTTAACTGAAGAGTCTCCTGGCTTATCACAGGGTGCTGAGAAGTGAAGAGCCTGTGAGGGTGGGTGCAAGGTTCAGCTGAGAGATGGAGTCCAACCGCAGCATGTGTTTGTGTTAGTTTATTTCCTGTATCTCTAATAAAGAGAAATAGTTTTTAAAAGGCAGCTGGGTATCTTTCTCTTAGTAGTAGTTTGGATAACTTAAAATGATCGTGTTGATAGAATCATTTTAAGTTATCCAAACTACTAATAGTAACTGATATTTCCCACCTTTACTCAAAGGAAAAAAATATATATAAATGAACACATCCCTTATGTGAATAGTGTTAGTGGGCTTGCAAACAAGGCCATCTATAGTCCAAATGTTTTATTTCTATAATCATTACAGGGAATACTGTTAAGTAGTCATCTGCCTTGTAGTACATGCAATGTAAGCTTACTGTCAAATGGAAAAATCAAAAGGCATATGCACACACTCGCCTTATGTAACTCCACAGGAGTTGGTGACATAATTTCTTTCATCTCTTGCTTCATTTTCCTCAAAGCTACAGACTTTCTCCCCACATCTGAAGGCAACGTATTGCTACGGGTCGTCTGGCTATAATGAGGCCTGGAAGTGCTTCTTTCCTGGAAGCTGGCTTGTCTTCCCAGATGGCTGCGATGCTGTGGATTGTCATGGTTCAGGCTAACAGTACTCCCTGACATAATTGTTGCCTGCAGCATTAACAAATAAGCTTTTATAATACATAATAAAAATAGAAGAGTAAGTTGTAACAAAAGGCAGCAGCATCTATTCTGTTGTCTTTGCCAGAACACAGTCACTTCAGGGCACAGCAAATGGTTGGAGGATAGATGGACAGTTTGACTGGGACTCCTCTGAAAAAGCCATCTGCCAAAAGAAATATTAAAGCCACAATGAATTTGGAGCTGCAGTGTTCGGCCCCAGTTATGTTTGGCAGTCAGAAGAATTATATTCCAGGCGCCATGTGTTGCTGCTGCTTATTGGGCAGGGTGGGGGAATAGCTGAGGTGGGGGGAGCTCAGTGTGATGTGGGGGCAGTGGCGGCACCCATTTGACATTCCTGCCATCGTTTCTTCAATGCACTGTGCTCCCCACACCTCGCCCTTCTCACTTTCAGTAAGTGGCAGTGAGGCTTGGTGTCTGGAAGCCAGGTGCACAATGCCACTCTGCTTTCGCTGCCCTACTGACAAGTACCAGGTTTACCCTAAACATAATGAAAGTGTTTACTACAAGAGCATTTTTAAAGCTCAGAAGTGAAAAACTGAAGTCAGCAACAAAGCAACAAAATCTTTGATTATGATCGGACAATATCCAAAAATTCCAAATAGCCTAGATATTTGGGTAGAAAACAAGAATGGCTTTGATGAGAACGAAGGCAAGGAATACTTTAGCACAGGGGTGGAAAATCTCTGGCTGGCAGGCCTACTTAGGTCTGGTCCCAGTTTGGCCTGTGAGACTGTTTTCTCCAAACCATGGCAGCCTGTCAACACACTTGATATCTCACATAATGTCAGCTGTGGGGCACATACGGAAAAGGCTTAAAAGGAACAAAGAGGAGCTCAAAGTGAGTTCTTTTGCAAGTGAGATTCAGTGACTTTGCCAATCAATTTATTTGTGCTGACACCCACTGGGATTGCCTTGGGAATTCCCAATTCAGCACAGTGAGTCCCTTTGAAAATGTGCTTTTAACATCAATCAGCTGACAGCATGCCTTCAAAGGGACCCACTGTGAGCCCCACTTTCTCCATTTGCAGGTAAAGTTTGAATCCAAACCACACCAGCAAAGGGACTTCAAAGGGGCTTGTTGTAATTGCTGATCAGCTGATTGGTGGTTACACTGAACTTCTTTTAAGTTGTTGCCTGCTGTCATGATGATGCCATCTGATTGACAAGAGGCTGACCCCTCCTACCTTTCAAAGGTGGCCCAGGGAGGTGGGGAAGGAAAGGATTTGGCTGGATCCAAATCCCCATCCCCGCTTGAGTAGAACAGTTATGATGCAGCAACATCTTTGGAACGATGTTACAGCATTCTGTGCCCTCATGAGATAAACAGTTATTACTGTCTTAACAAAATAGCAGAAGGCCCATCTACATGTTACATGAGTATGGAAAATGGCTTCTGCAGACTTCTACATGAGCCAGCTTGCATATGAATGATGTCTATTTAATTTTTTTTTATTCCAAATGTCTATGTCACCCAGCTAGAAGTTCTCCTATAGAAGTTTGCATTACAAAGACGGAAATATGCAGTGGATGACTAGAAAACCAGCACCCAAGTCAGTTCTGGAACTGGTATCCTGCCAGTGTAAGCAATCTTGTGATACATTATGGATGTATTCCAGTCAGTCTGAGCCCTTGTGGTCTAAATTGAGCAAAATGTATATCTCATATGGCCAAAACTAGATATTATTGAATTGAATTGAATTGAAACTTCATTTTTACCCTGCCCTTTTTCCAGGGCGGCTTACAAATAGAACTACATGTAGTTAAAAACATAGAAAAACATACAATTAAAATACAATTAAACTATGCACAACCTTAAAACCGTGAAAGGCACTTAAAAATCTAAAAACAATTTAAAATAATACAAATAATAATATAAAACAATAAAACAAGCCTTGTACAGCCCGATCCTAAACACCTTCTATCCCAAAAGCCTGTCAGAATAAAAAAGTCTTTACTTGCTGACGGAAGGATGGCAAGAAGGGGGCCATTCGTGCCTCCCTAGGAAGGAAGTTCCAGAACCTAGGAGCAGCCACCGAGAAGGCCCTATCTCATGTCCCCACCAATCGCGCTTGCAAGGGTGTTGGGACTGAGAGAAGGGCCTCTCCTGAAGATCTCAGGGCCTGGGCAAGCTCGTATACGGAGATACGGTCTGACAAATAGCCTGGACCTTGGCCGTATAGGGCTTTATAGGTCAAAAACAGCACTTTGAATTGTGACCGGAAACAAACTGGCAGCCAGCGGAGCTATTGTAACAAGGTCCCTGTAACCAGCCCCTGTTAATACTCTGGCTACAGCTCTTTGTACCAGTTTAAGTTTCTGAACAGTCTTCAAAGGCAGCCCCACATAGAGCACGTTACAGTAGTCTAAACGGGATGTAACTAAGGCATGCATCACCATAGTCAAATCAGGCATTTCCAGGAATGGTGCAGCTGGTGCACTAGTCTTAACTGGGCAAAGGCACTCCTGGCCACGGCCGAGACCTGGGCCTCCAAGTTCAGAGCTGAGTCCAGGAGCACACCCAAACTGCGAACCTGTGTCTTCAGGGGGAGTGTAACCCCATCCAGCACAGGCTGAATCCCTATTCCCTGATCTGCCTTTCGACTGACCAGGAGCACCTCTGTCTTGTCTGGATTAAGTTTCAATTTGTTTGCCCTCATCCAGTCCATCACTGATGCCAGGCATTGGTTCAGGACCAGGACAGCTTCCTTGGCTTTAGGTGGAAAGGAGAAATAGAGTTGGGTATCATCCGCATACTGATAGCACCGAACCCCAAACCCCCGGACAACCTCTCCCAGCAGTTTCATATAGATGTGAAATAACATGGAGGACTATACTGAACCCTGAGGGACCCCATAGGTCAACGGCCAAGGAGTCGAACAGGAGTCCCCCAGCACCACCTTCTGAGTTCGTCCCTCCAGAAAGGAATGGAGCCGTCGTAACACGGTGCCCCCAAGTCCCATCCCAGCAAGGCAGTCCAAAAGGATACCATGGTCGATGGTATCTGTCGGGAGGATGAGCTGGGCTCCTGGGGGTTGGAAGGAGAGGATTCAGATGGCTGGCAGAGGGAGGAGGGAGGAACTTACCCTCTGTGGAGCGAAGCCGAAACAGAGGACATGCCAGAGATAGGGTCGCCTAGCAATGGGGAGCCTGAGAGCCTTGAAGTTTTAGAATCCCCCCCAGACATTCCCAGGCCCTCCCTTCTCCGCAGCTCAGAGCAAGAGGGAGGGCTGATCACAGCAGAAAGGCGGAGAGATGGTTTACCCTCAGCTCCTTCTTTATCACCCATAGTGGAATCGGACACTTCAGAAGAGGAGGAGGTGATGCCTCCCCCCTCACCACGCACATGCAGACGGTTGAAAAGACAGGAGAGAAGGGGGGGAAGGCGGGCAGTACCTGAGGGGGAGTTAAGGAGGAGCGAAAGGCTGCGCGCCCGTTTAGCCCCTTCTTAAAGAACAGGCGGGAAGCAGCCCCTTGCTCTGTCAACTTTCTCCCAATGTCGCAGGACCTGTATCCCTGTATTGCTACATGAGAAAGCGCAGTCTTTGTTTGGACATTACCCTAATAAAACACGAATTAACTACAACCTCTGGACTGGTTTCTGAGTTGCATCCTGGGCCTGACAGCTTGACAGAGCCACCTAAATCACCCTCAACGCTCTCTTCACTTGACTGGGACAAGATGTCAAAGGGAGCAGCGGGGGGGACGAACCCCACTTCTGAGACGGAAGAAGTGAAACTCTTGAGGACTAAGGTAGCTGAATTGCAGACGGATGTCCAAGCCCTGCTAGCAGCAGTCAAGGCGCTGAAGACGGATAATCAAACCTTGAAGGCCACGATAGACCAGATGCAAACAGCCCCTCCAGCTGCTGCAGTAAAGGTTCCCATTGGATTGCCCCCAAAATACGCGGGACAAAGTGATCAGTTGGCAACTTTCGTGGCTCAATGTGAGTTATATCTGGATGTCAGGCACATGGAGTTTCCAGACGATGGGGCTAAAGTGGCCTTCGTGATTAGCCTCCTGGAGGGAGAAGCTGCAAAATGGGTGACTCCGTATCTCGTGAGAAAAGATACTGTCTTAAGAAGGTACAGAGGATTTATACAGGAGATGACCGAGATGTTCCAAGACCCGCAAAGAGCTGAAACAGTAGCGCGGCAACTAGGCACTCTGAAGCAAGCTAAAGGGACTGTTTCCGAGTACACTAACGCTTTTAAAATTCTGTCCCAGGAAACTGGTTACAATGACGCCGCCCTGATGTTTATGTACCGGAGTGGATTAAATGCTGAAATCCTGGATGAGTTGGCCAGGACCTCCCACCCCGCTGACCTACCAGGGCTCATCCGGCTATGCCTACAGATAGATCACCGGATGGAAGGAAGGCACCTGGAAAGGAAGCAGGAGGTCCCGAGATACTCAGCCTCGGCATCTCGCAGCAAGACCCTTCCCTCTGCAGGAATGGCAGGTAATGCAGCTGAGGGACAGGGAGGGGCTAGGCCAAGACTGTCGGAAGAAGAAAAGGAAAGACGCCGCCGAGAACGTTTATGCTTTTATTGTTCAAAGCCGGGCCACGTGGCCAGAGACTGTGGACTAAAAGGGGGGAAAGCTGAGCCGTCGGGAAACTAGAACACCCAGTCCACGTGCAGGCTGGTGGACTGGGGGCAGCGTTGTATAAAGGCCCCCCAACGATCCAACCTCCCTCAAAGGGGGTGTTGGTCTTGCCTATTCGGATTACAACTTCCAGAGGAGTGGTGTTTAATTCCACTGCCTTAATTGACTGTGGAGCCTCCACAAATTTTATTGATGCAAAGTTAGTTAAGCGTCATGGAATTTCCCGGTGGAAACTGAACGCTCCCCTAGCTGTGGAGACTATCGATGGGAGACCCCTGAAGTCAGGGGGGGGTGACACAAGCCACGGAGGAAGTGAAACTTCAAATCCCCGGGCACGAAGAGTTCATTTCGCTATACGTGTCAGATCTCTCGAACTTTGAGGTGATTCTGGGAATGCCCTGGCTAGCAAAGCATGAACCCACAATAAGTTGGAAGGAGGCGGTGGTGTGGTTCACCTCACAGTATTGCCAGGAGAACTGTCAACCTGAAGGAATCAAGAACACCTTAGCGGGGGCAGTGCAAGAGATCGAGCAAGTGACCCTGCCGCCAAAGTATGAAGAATTCAAAGATGTGTTTGATGAAAAGGAGGCAGAGACTTTACCCCCCCACCGCCCTTACGACTGTGCGATTGATCTAGTGCCAGGAGCCAGCATTCCATCAGGGAGAATCTACTCTCTCACAGAGATTGAGAGGGAGGCCCTGAAGGAATTCCTGGATAAAAACCTGAGGCGAGGATTCATACGCCCCTCACAATCCCCTGCTGGAGCGCCACTATTGTTTGTGAAAAAGAAGGGGGGGGAACTCAGACCCTGTAACGACTATCGCACATTGAACCAGATCACCATCCCCAACAGCTACCCGCTGCCCCTGATCTCAGAGTTGTTGGACCGACTGCGCTCTGCAAAAATCTTCACGAAGTTGGGTTTGAGAGGAGCGTACAATCTGATCAGAATGAAGCAGGGAGATGAATGGAAAACAGGGTTCTTGACCGCTTACGGACAGTACGAATACCTGGTCATGCCGTTCGGACTTTGTGGAACTCCAGGAATTTTTCAAAAATTCATGAACGACATGTTTAGAGACTTGTTGGACACATATGTAATCTGTTACTTAGATTATATCCTGGTGTTCTCAAAGAACCAGGAAGACCACGAGCAGCATGTGAAGACGGTGTTGCAGAGACTGAGAGAAAATCACCTGTATGCTAAATTAGAGAAATGTGGATTTGACCTCAAGTCTCTAGACTTCCATGGATATCGAATCTCAGCGGAAGGCGTGGAGATGGACCCAGGGAAAGTAAGCTGCATATTGGACTGGGGCCAACCTGTCACCAAAAAGGATGTACAACGGTTTTTGGGGTTTGCCAATTATTACAGAAAGTTCATTCCAGGGTTTTCCAAATTGACAGCTCCTCTGACTGACTGCTTAAGGGGAAAGAAGAAGTTTCAATGGACAGAGAATGCCACCCAGGCCTTTGAGGAGCTGAAGAGAAGGTTCGCTTCCGAGCCCATTCTGCACTTTGCTGACCCGACCCGCCCTTTCATCGTGGAAGCAGATGCTTCAGATTTTGCTATCGGGGGGGTCCTTCTGCAATTAGACCAAGAAGGAAAGGAGCTGCACCCCTGTGCGTACTTCTCTCGGAAGTTAAAGCCTGCAGAGAAGAATTACACAGTTTGGGAGAAGGAGCTGCTGGCCATCAAGGACTCTTTTGAAAACTGGAGACAATACCTAGAGGGGCCCCCTCATCAGATCGAAGTGCGCTCCGACCACAAGAACCTGGAAAGCCTCCAAACTGCCAGAAAGCTGAACCAGAGACAGATAAGATGGTCCCAGTTCTTCACCAGGTTTAACTTCAAGATCGCTTACCAAGCCCAAGCCAAAAACCAGAGAGCTGATGCCTTATCCAGACAGCCACAGTACAAAGAAAGCGAATCCGAGGACCAGCCTCAGTACGTGATCCCGCCAGAGAAATTAATGTTGGGATCATGCCAGTCTTCGTGGGAAGAGGAACTCAAAAAGGCACAACAAGAAGATGCAGACGTACTAAAATATGGGCAGGAGATGGGACAAAGTCAAGACTCAGAAGTAACCTTTCACTGAATGGACTATTATGGTTCAAAACAGCCAGATATGTGCCAGAAGGAGAATTAAGGCTCAGAATCCTACGCCAGTGCCATGATTCCATCACAGCGGGACACTTTGGGATTTACAAGACCATTCAGAACGTGGCCAAGGACTTCTGGTGGCCTAAAATGCGTAGGGATATTGAAAGCTATGTAAAGTCCTGCTCTGTCTGTCTGCGGACAAAAACACAAACAGGAAAACCAGCAGGACTGTTACAACCGCTACCTGTCCCACATGAACCCTGGAAGGATCTCTCCATGGATTTTATAACTGATCTACCCAAATCCCAAGGAATGACAGCCGTTTTAGTCGTGGTATATCTACTCACCAAAATGGCGCATTTCCTCCCTTGTGCAGGGGCCTTAGAGGCTAAGGAAACGGCCAAGTTATTCATCAAAGAAGTCTACCGACTGCATGGGTTGCCAAACAGTGTAGTCTCAGACCGAGGAACTCAGTTCACAGCCAAATTTTGGAGAGCAATGTGGAAACAGTTGCAGACGCAATTAAAACTCTCCTCTGCCCATCACCCCCAGACCGTTTTGAAAAGACATTTAAGAAGTTATGTGTCCTATCAACAGACTGACTGGGTATCATATTTGCATTTTGCAGAGTTCGCCTACAACAATTCTCTACACTCCAGCACTCAACAAACCCCATTCTTCGCGAATTATGGATTCCATCCTAAAGTCTTTCCAAGCAGCTCAGAAGGAATGCTGGTACCGGCAGCTGAGGACTTCCTAAAAGAATTGCAAGCGGCGCAACAAACACTGAAACAGCAGTTAAACGAAGCCAAAACAGAGTACAAGCGAGTTGCTGACCTGCACAGGAAGGAGGGCCCCCCCCTTCAACCAGGAGACCAGGTATGGCTGTCCACCCGTTTCCTCCAGATGCCGGGCAAATGTAGAAAATTACAAGACAAAAGGGTGGGTCCTTTTGAAATAGAAACTCAAATTAATCCCGTGGCGTACCGGCTGAAGCTACCTGACACGTTTAAAATACATCCTGTGTTCCATCGATCCCTCTTGACGAAAGCTGCCCCTCCCAGTGAGCTGCGGCCGGAGGAGCCTCCTGGGTCCCCACTCCTGATAAATGAGCAGCTTGAGTTTGAAGTTGAGGAAATCTTGGATTCCAGGATCAGACGCCACAAGCTGCAGTATTTGATTCACTGGAAGGGCTATGGGGTGGCTGACAGATCATGGGAAAATGCAGATGATGTGCATGCTCCAGAGTTAGTAAAACTTTTCCATCAACGTTTTCCTCACCGCCCCAAGCCAGACAGGGGGAGGGGGGCACAGCTTGAGAAGGAGGATGGTGTCGGGAGGATGAGCTGGGCTCCTGGGGGGTTGGAAGGAGAGGATTCAGATGGCTGGCAGAGGGAGGAGGGAGGAACTTACCCTCTGTGGAGCGAAGCCGAAACAGAGGACATGCCAGAGATAGGGTCGCCTAGCAACGGGGAGCCTGAGAGCCTTGAAGTTTTAGAATCCCCCCCAGACATTCCCAGGCCCTCCCTTCTCCGCAGCTCAGAGCAAGAGGGAGGGCTGATCACAGCAGAAAGGCGGAGAGATGGTTTACCCTCAGCTCCTTCTTTATCACCCATAGTGGAATCGGACACTTCAGAAGAAGAGGAGGTGATGCCTCCCCCCTCACCACGCAGACGGTTGAAAAGACAGGAGAGAAGGGGGGGAAGGCGGGCAGTACCTGAGGGGGAGTTAAGGAGGAGCGAAAGGCTGCGCACCTGTTTAGCCCCTTCTTAAAGAACAGGCGGGAAGCAGCCCCTTGCTCTGTCAACTTTCTCCCAATGTCGCAGGACCTGTATCCCTGTATTGCTTCATGAGAAAGCGCAGTCTTTGTTTGGACATTACCCTAATAAAACACGAATTAACTACAACCTCTGGACTGGTTTCTGAGTTGCATCCTGGGCCTGACAGTATCGAAAGCCGCTGAGAGGTCCGATAGAACTAACAGGGACACACTCCCCCTGTCCAGCTCTCTGCGAAGGTCATCCACCAAGGCGACCAAAGCTGTCTCTGTCCCGTAACCAGGCCTGAAACCAGACTGAAATGGATCCAGATAATCTGTTTCATCCAAGAATCTCTGGAGCTGGGCGGCCACCACACGCTCTATTACCTTGCCCAAAAATGGAATGTTGGAGACTGGCCGATAATTTCCAATTATAGAGGGATCCAGGGAGGGCTTTTTCAACAAAGGCTGTAGAGCTGCCTCTTTTAGGCACAATGGAATTCTGCCTTGTTGTAAAGAGGCATTAACCACTCCCCTCACCCACTCAGCCAGTCCCCCTCTGGCACTTTTGATGAGCCAGGAAGGGCAAGGATCCAGCAGATATGTGGTGGCTCTCGCCTCTCCAAGGATCTTGTTCACATCCTCGGGCTGTACAAATTGAAAGGAATCCATTATTATTGGACAAGCAGGAGCCAAAGTTACATCCCCTGAGACTGTATCAATTTTAGTGTCCAAGTTGGAGCAAATCTGAGCGACTTTATCTGCAAAGTGCCATGCAAATTCTTGGCAGCGGGCTGTTGAGTGGTCTATATTACCCTCCCAGGGGCCAGAGTTTAAAGGACCCCTGACCACTCGAAACAGCTCTGCTGGATGGCTCCCAACAGATGCAATGGTGGCAGAAAAGAAAAGTTTCTTCTTAGCCCGCACTGCCACGGAGCAGGCCTTCAGATAGGCTCTAGCCCGTGTTTGGTCAGACTCACACCGAGTCTTCCGCCAATGTCACTCAACTCCCCGTCTTATTTGTTTCATCGCCGCCAGCTCCCTGGTAAACCAGGGAGCTGGTTTGGCTCCACTCCGTAAGAGGGGACGCTCAGGAGCGATCGTGTCCACTGCCCTGGTCATTTCCCCATTCCAGAGGTCAACCAGGGCTTCGACAGAATCACCTGCCATGGTGACAGGAAAATCTCCAAGAGCCATCAGGAAACCATCCAGATCCATCAGCCTCCTGAGGCGGACCATCCTAATCGGTCCCTCAACCTTGCAGAGGTATTTTTGGCTTCCCCCCCATAATTAAGGATTTTCCTCTTTAATTTTTGTATGAAAGCTGCTCATTATCAGTGGCCAAGTGCCTGATAATTTTATTAGGGTCCTAGGCTACCTCATTTATTCACCCCAGATGCCAACAACCATTCCATGTTTACAGCCCTTGGACCACAGACCATGGGAGGGAGGGAATTTCCTTTTCTCCATGAAGATTAGCAAATGTATGGGGACGAGCCATAACTCAATGATAGAGAATATGTTCTGTATGCAAAAATTCCAAGGTTCAATTCTTGGGAGCTCAAGGTAGGGATGAGAAATATTCCTGTCTAAAATACTGAAGAGCTACTGCCAGTCAGTGTAGACAATACTGAGATGAATGGGCAAATGGCCTAACTTCTGACTCATTCACACGGGAGCGAAACTTCGTATTAAAGACACAGCTTTTGCCATTGCGATATATTTGCAAGGTTCACACTTCCTACCTTCCAGTCTGCTATTTTCCATCCACACTAGTTGGCGTTCCTCTGGAAAGGTTTAATATTGCTGTTTCCTTTTGGGCCCACCCCCAATTTTACATGTTTACTCCCTCCAGAGTATGGATATTGCTAATGGAGAAGGGGAGGGTTTTTTAAGTCAGTTTCATTGTTTCTTGTCAATTGCAAGCCTCTCCTGGCTGATGCCTGGAGAGTGTTAGGGTGCAACTGACATGAAACTATGTGAAACTGATTAGAGGGGGAGTGAGTGAAAAGCAAGGCAGGCAGTGGCTGCAGCAGCTTTTGTGGGCGGAAGAGAGGGAGGGAGCGGGCAATGGGGCATAAGAGAGCCTGCTCACTAAAAAAAAAATAGAAGCAAAGCACCTACACAGAGGAGCACAGTGAAGCTGAGACAGTTTTTCCTTTCCTTTTTGCATTTTAATTGGATTGAGTTGATGTGGATTTAAAGGGGGAAACTGCGTTTTAGCTTCTGCTTGCCTGCAATGTCACGTGAACCATGCGAATTACAAAGGGATGCAAGTAGCACCAGACACACACTAAATCGATGTGTGGATGAGCCCTTCGTGTAAAGCAGTTCCTATGTTCGCACACAAAGAAGAGTGTTTATCCCTAATACCGCCTGCTATTTTGAATTAAATATACAAACAAGCATGTGGGGATTTAAACCTTTTTTTCTTGTGAACTTATGAGCATCCATATTTAGTTCTTGACTTGTATCAACAGCAAGACTGTTCAAAATTTATTTTCTTATTGTTGAGAAATTAAAATAAGGGTCCCATTATTAAAGAAAAGTGAATGATACTTTGAGAGGAGCACAAGTAAATTTATATTGATGGGAAACAAGTGTCATATTTCGACAATATAATTTGCACAGCTGTTTCCTGCTCACAGAAGTGCTGACAAGGCAGCTAAGTACAATTAGGGTAGCGAATGCCCAATTAATTTTTCACTTTTCAACCTACTGAAACATTCACTCTTGTTATCTATTTCCATACCCATTTGCTGTGCTATCAGGAAGGAAATCCATAAGAGAAGCCTGAGGTACCATGCCTTAGACAGAGCTAAACCAAACTGCCACAACATTTTCCTAAGTTCCTCTGAATGGCAACTAAACATAGATCAGATCCACATTAAAGTAAACAGACGTGCAATACAGAAGCCATAATTCTGAGGCTATGCAATCAACTTGAGCTGCATGAGTTTTACCCAGTTATGCCATTCACATTCCTTGTGGTTGCTCAGGGACTTCAATATGACATAAAAATGAAAATGAGACTCTGCCAGTTTTGCAACGTAAGGAATTTAAAAGAACATAAAAGAAAATTCTTGAGGTCTTGCCCTTCTGAAATATTAAAACTCTTTAAGTCCATTCATTTCTGTTGAAAAAGCAGATGTATAGGTACTCTGCTTTTCTGAGGCAAGCCTCTTGGTGTGACTGTGGAATTCACAGCTGTGATTAACATCAGGTTACAATGTGGAAAAAAATTGCAAATCTTTTACAGTTATCTTGGCTCACTTGGTGAGTCCTATTTTAAAACTTGTTGAGTTGCTTTTCGTTTATGTTCTCCTTAATTCAGATTCAGTTTTGTTGCAAGATATACATGCCAAGAAAACCTTGTGTAAAAGCAGCTAGAAGAGAATGGGATGTGCTGCTGCTAAGGAAAAATAAGCCTGCAAACAGGTGCAGCCAGCAGTAGCACAGGAGAAGCTTTTGAGCACATACATTTGTATAATTTCAGCAGCAGTTCCATGAAAGAAAACAGCTTGATTAGGTTGGGAGGGGGGCGGTCAGGGAAGGCAGCTGCACAAGCAAAATATAAACATAAAGGGTAGGTACCAAGAGAGTCATGTTTCTCAAACACAGACGCCTGTCAGCCTTGTCCTGTGGAAAGGGGGGTTAAAGCTTTAAAATGAATTTGTGAGATTAATGCAAACTTAGAAAAAAAGAGGAAAAAACAGAAAAAATGAATGTTAATTGTAAAAGAAATTGGTATATTACAGGATTAAGATTTTTTTCTACCTCTAATTCCCTCAGAATTCCTGACTGTCCACAAGTCTCCAAGTCCTCCAGTGCTTGAGACCAGAAATTTTCCTCCTGGTCAGTCTCGGGGGCACCTGCAAAGCTAGATTCATAGAGAAAGGTTTGCTTAAATTGCAAAAGCAACCTGGCAGTATACTTCATAGGACTGGCTTATAAATTATAACACACATGTAACAACAGTACTGAACAAAGGATGAGCATGGGCAGAAGGCAAGCCAGCCAGTCAAGGCTATGGAACGTGAGCATAATTATTGATGCACAGCATAGAGGATTAATTAACCAACAGAAGTGGTCTGTAAATAAACTTCACACAAACCCGAGCCTATCATAGAATCATAGAATAGCAGAATTGGAAGGGGCCTATAAGGTCATCAAGTCCAACCCCCTTCTCAATTAAAGAATCCAAGTTAAAGAACACCTGACAGATGGCTGTCCAGCTGCCTCTTGAATGCCTCCAGTGTTGGAGAGCCCACCACCTCCATAGATAATTGCTTCCATTGTTGTACCACTCTAATAGTTGGGAAGTTTTTCCTGATATTCAATTGAAATCTGGCTTCCTGTACCTTGAGCCCATTATTCTGTGTCCTGCACTCTAGACAATTGAGAAGAGATCCTGGCCCTAGGGTTACCATCATTTTGTCATTTCAAAAAGAGTACATTTGGCTTCGATAAGTGAAAAGTAAGAGTATGCTGTTGCACCATCTCAAAAAGAGTACATGTATTCTTAAAAGAGTACAGTTGGTAACCCTGTCCCTCCTCTATGTGACAACCTTTCAAGTACTTGAAGAGTGCTATCATATCTCCCCTCTTCTCAAGGCTAGAGAAGCTTTGTCTCAAGGCCTACATTTATTGCAGCAATCTTCATTGCAAGTCCATGTTTACGAACTGATACAAATAGTGAGGCCACACATGCAGACACGTTTGTGAAGGACGGGAAGTTTTGCTCATGCAAATTAAGTTGGAAGAAATTTCACGTCCTCAATCATTACAATTATTAATGACAACTGCAATTGCCAGTCCACCCTAAAGATGTACAATCCTATACTCACTGGTTCATTGGCTGAGGGGCATTAGGGTAAAGTAGAGGGTTTCTGAAGTCCAGATCCACTACCTTTGCTGAAAAAATGCCTGTGAAAATGCCTTGGTGGGCTGTGCAAAAGCTCCTGTGGCCAAGCAGCTCTGCTGGGCAAGTTAAGTTCAAGAGTGGGGTCATGGTTGGGGTGTAGGAGGCATGAAGGAAGGGTACACCTACACTGGATCCCATCCCACCCTCTAATTCCCTGGAGCCACCTACAAATATGCTGGAAATCTATGCCAGCATTGGATCTGGCATAGGTATTTCCTCTCCTTCTGACTCCCATGGGAGGAAGCATACGGTAAGGAAATGATTTCCCCCTTCCCTCAAGCGCTGGGATGGTATATGTGATGCAGGGCTACTGCTTGCAGATCAGGGACAGAGTTTAGGGCCTCTGGATTCCCAGCCATAGGATCGCTCAGCCTGACACTAAGTGTTGAAGTATACATGGGAAAAGGGGGGCAATCCCCCCATTCCTTCAATCCATGTTTATTGAAGGGTTAGTCAGAACACAGCTCTTGATTTACCTGAGGCACACAGTAGTCAACTGCTGGATTATCGTACTGACTTTACTTGGCATGTGGAGGCTGGTAGTGTACGCAAGGGAGTAGGTAAACCTCTGCTTTGCATCCTATCTACCATTGATCAAAGGTACTTTCAGTTTAACAGAATAAGGCAGCACCCTACAGTTCTTCAAGTCAAGAAGAAATGAGATGAAAGCTCAGAATCGCTTAGAAACTTCAGACTATGCATAGCGCTGGCTGGATGCTTATAATAAATTGGAATCCATTTTGAGATGCATGTATGGGAATCATTAACTCAGAAAATAAGTTGGAGATAGACTTGGAATCAACTGAGGGAACAAATGTCTGCGGTTGAGTGCTATTTACCACAGGTTTCGGATCAGATTCAATTACAGTGGAACATCTTCATTATCAGCAGAGACAAACTAAGAAACCTTTCTTTAGGGTTATTATGGGCAAAACAGTGCAGTAGGTCACTTTCCACGAGGACACTTAAGATAATTGTCAGAAACAGTGTATTTGGGTGGGAATGTGTGCAAAGGGTTTCTTCAAGCCAGGCTATAATCACTATCAACACTAAGGACATTGATTAGACTGTAGGCCAGCTGGAGAAACTGGCAATAATGTCTATCTGAAAGTTATAGAAAAAACTCTTGTAGGGCGAGCACTGTCAGTAGATTCTTTTGAGCATTGCAAGAAAGCAGCACGAGAGCACTTAAGTTTTTAATTTTGACCCAAAATCTTTGTGACAGTGGCAAACCCCAAGTTCTTCAAACTGGGTTTGCCGAGGGGATGGGGTGTAATTTAAAGAGCCAAAGAGGTGGATGGGTGGGGAGTGCTGAACATTTTCCCCTCAATGCTTTTCTCCTAGCTAGGCATACTTCCCAGTTAGGCTCTATGCTGGAAGTGAGCCTAGCTGGAAGACAAGACTCTGGCGGAAGGGGCTACAGAATAAAAGTCTCAAGTGGAGGGGAAGATTCAGCACTCCCACTTGCGTGCTTTAGGCCTTTAATTTGCACCCCCGCACACACATTTTCTACATGAATTGGGCAGACCCATGATTCAAGACATAGGTCTGTTGCCATTATGTATGCTTTGGGCCCAAGGCTCCTTATTTGGCAGAGTAAGCAAAAGGCATTGAGGAGTCAAAACATTAATATATTCTGTCCTGGTTAGAAACAAGTTCTCTTGGCTGGAGTTTTCCCCAAGATGAATGATGGTTTTTAGATGGTAATTTTTATGTTATTGTAGGATGTAGTTAATAAAGTCGCTTTGAGACAAAACACTTTTATAGTAAGAGACAATTGATGATGATGATAGTTGCTAAAGAATTGCACTATCATCAGTAACATTTGACACATCAGATGGTTGGCCTCCAAGGAGTTGCAATATTGATGCTTAAGCAGCTGCATCATCTACTTGCCCTGTGTGTTCTTCAGAGGCAGCATGACTACCGACAATGTGGAAACAGCAATCACACACCACATAGATAATGAAGAACCTGTCCTTACCAAGATGTGTGTATGAATCTGCATTTGTTTCAACTTGAAATGAAGATGTGTATGAAAATAGATTAGGCAACAGGAGAAGGGAAACGAAAGACTCTTACAACATCCAAAGGGAGAGGAGAACCTTTTCAGTTTATTCTTTGCATTTGCATCAAGAGTCAATTATCTATCCTGTTATGCATAGAATTTCAAAAAGCACACATCTTGCTTTCAGCATCATAAGTTTTCATGAATGTCAACCTAACCTAATCTCATGCAACATGAAGTGAAAATATCTCAGTAGTTAGAGGACAAACTGGCAACTGGTATTTTGAACCCAGACAGGAGGCATACTGGCAAAGAATTTCATTGTCACTGTAAACTTAGAATGAGTATCTGGTACAAAACTTACCTGCTTGCTACTGGTTTATCCCATTCATCATCACTTAGCCCTGCATCATGGAAGGGATTGGTTCTGGGCCTGTTGGGAGGGGACAAACTGCCCCTTTGTTTTGGACTCCTCCATTCAAATGTATTGAAGTTGTATCCTGAAGCCTGATAATTGGGACCTAAAATATTAATCGTTTTTATGACATGATGCTTTAAACCAGGAAAATATTTACAACACTATATCATACTTCTGATGCAAATGTTATTTTATTGTTGTTATATTTCACAGCACCTATGTGAGCTAAGCCACTATTGTTCCCATTTTATAGATGTAGAGCTGAGGCTCTGAGAGTTGCTCAGAATTATCTAGTAAATCCGTGGTTAAGCACTGATTTGAGCCAAGGCCCAATACTTCCCAAGAGTATAGCTCATTTTGTATTCTCAATCTGTGGAAACTAATGACCTGGCAGACATGCCATCAAAGAACTCATATCAGAATAATTGGGACAAAGAAATGAGGCAAAATATTCTAGACGAAGACTGGGAATGGATTTGGCAACATGTCTCACAGCAAACTATGGGCGGTATTCAGTAAAATACTTTCAATAGCTCAAGGATTAGCACCAGTGCAACAGGGGGCTTATCCACATGGGAGCCTAACTTTATACTAAAGACACTGCTTTTACCATCGCTATAGATTTCTTGCTCAATGGTAGCTTTCAATCCGCTGTTTTCCATTCACATAAGTAGGTATTCCTCTGGGAAGGATTAGTGTTGCTGTTTCCTTGTGGTCCCACCCTCTAATTTTACATGTTTACTCCCTTCGGTTCAAGCCTTGGTGTGCAATTGACAAGAAAAAATGAAACTGACTAGACCCCCCCCTCATCTCCATTGTCCAAGCCTGAGTGAAAGGCAGATGGGGGGGAGGGAGGGAGCGAAAGGCAAAGTAGGCAGCAGCAGCAGCAGCTCTTGCAGGTGGCAGAGAGAGAGGGAGAGGGCGATGGGGCATTAGAGAGCCCGCCCACTAAAAAAATTGAAGCAAAGGAGTGCAGCACAGCTGAGACTGGTTTTCCTTTCCTTTTTGCATTATCAGCAGATTGGGTTAATATGCATTTAAAGAGGAAAACTGTGTGATAGCTTTTCCTTGCCTGCAAAGTCATATGAACCATGTGAATTAAAAGGGGATGCAAGTAGCACCAGACACATAGTAAATTGCTGTGTGGATGAGCCCAGGATTTCCCCCTCCCCCCATATGTACCCCACACCATCCCCAAATCTGCTCCAGAGGGTTGGGAGAACCCCCAGAACAGATTTAGGGGCTGCGTGAGGGAAAGAGAGAGGGAGCAGTAGTGTAGTGGTAAATTCAGAAGTGCAGGGTCCCTTCATGTTAGTCACAGCCACATCTCCCTCCCCCTTTTTTTGCTGCAGGGTTGAGAATGAGATCCTGGTAATGCCTTCTCCTACAACAATATACATCCATAGGAGCCAATAAGCATGAAAGAAGAGAGTGTTAGCTACTGAGAAGAGTCTTCTCAGTGGCTGATTCACCTCCTTTCACTCTGATTGGCTCCCATCATTAGGAAAGGACAAGAAAGCATGTTAGAAGACTCTTCTCAGTGGCTAACACAAACCACTTTCATGTTGATTGGCTTGTACGATGCTGGAGACATAAGGGCCTTGCTGGGACCCTGCTCCTAAAAAGGAAAGGGGTCTAAGATCCACCGAGACCCCAGATGACTACATCCCTATTTGCCATGCATAATTTTATAAACCTCTTTCATGCCACCTCTTACTTGCCTTTTCTCTATACTAAAAAGCCTCAAATGCTTCAACCTTTCCTCATAGGGGAGTTGCTCCACCCTCTTGATAATCTTGGTTGCCCTTTTTTGAACCCTTTCCAACTCTACAATATCCTTTTTGACCAGAAGTGTACACAGTATTCCAAATGTGGTCACACTATAGATTTGTATAATGGCATTATGATATCAGCAGTTTTATTTTCAATACCCTTCCTAATGATCCCTAGCATGGAATTTGCCTTTTTCACAGCTGACACGCAATAGGTCAACATCTTCATTGAGCTATCCATTACAGTCCCATGGTCTCATTCACCCCATGAGAGCATATGTGACACTGAGATTTTTTTTGCCCCAACATACATCACTTTACACTTGTTCACATTAAATTACATTTGCCATCTTGCCTCCCATTCAATCAGTTTGGAGAGGTTCTTATGGAGCTCTTCACAGTCTCTTTTTGTTTAACGACCCTGAACAATTTGATATCATCAGCAAACTTGGTCACCTCACTACTAATTCCTAATTCTAGATTGTTTATGAAGAAGATAAAAAGCACAAGTCCCAATACCGGTCCTTGAGGGACTCCACTTTTACATCCCTCCATTAGGAGAGCTGTCCACATATTCCTACTCTCTGCTTCCTGCTGTTAAAACCAGTTCTTGATCTACAAGAGGACTTTTCCTATTCCATGTCTGCTGAGCTTACTTAGGAGTCTTTGGTGTGGTACCTTTTTGAAAGCTCTTTGAAAGTCCAAGTACACTATGTCCACTGGATCACCTCTATCTATATGCTTGTTGACACTCTCAAAGAACCCTAATAGGTTGGTGGGACAAGACTTACCCTTGCAGAAAGGCTTCAGCAAGGCTTGTTCTTCTATATGCTTGGTTATTTTATCTTTAATAATACTTTCTACTAGTTTTCCTAGGACAGACTTTCAGGTAACTGGCCGGTAATTTCTGGGATCCCTTTTTAAAGATTGGTGTTAAATTGGCCATTTTCCATTCCTCAGGTATGGAGGTAGATCTGAGGACAAGTGCCATATTTTTGTTAGAAGATCAGCTATTTCACATTTGAGTTCTTTGAGAACTCTCAGGCAGATGCCATCCAGACCCAGACTCTAGAACTTCATTTCTTGACACCACTATCTGCTTTAGACTCCCTTCCTGCAAACGTTAGTTCAGGCATAGGGATTTGTCCTATACAGTATTGTAATAGCAAATTCAGAGGTGCAGGGTCCCTTCATGATAGTTACAGACATCCTTTTTTTCCTGCTGGATTAAGAATAAGATCCTTGTTAATGCCTTCTCCCACAATAACAGACATTCCTAGGAGACAATCAGCATGAAAGGGAAGAATGCTAGCTACTGAAAAGAGTCTTCTCAGTGGCTGACTCACGTCCTTTCACACAGGGAAGGACAAGGAAGCACGTTAGAAGGCTCTTCTCAGTGGTTAACACACTCCCTTTTCATGCAGATTGCCTCATAGGATGCTGGAGACAAAGGGACCCTGCTGGGACCCTGCTCCCCAAAAACTAAGGGGTCTAAGGCCCTGTGAGACCCTGGACAACTACACCCCTGGTCCTATATCCTCTACTGCAAAGACAGATGCACAGAATTCATTTAGCTTCTTTGCAATCTCTTTATCCTGCTTTAGCACAACTCCCTTGTCCATTTACTAGTGGTTGCTTAAGGTGACAGCTGTTATTGGCTGCTTCTATTGACTTGCCTTTGGGATAGGTATCTGAGGCCACTGAGAAAATTATTGCCATTTTACAATTACTCAGACAGAAGGCTGGCATTTGAGATTAGGGCACATCTGCATGGTAATATATCATACTAC
Source organism: Rhineura floridana (assembly GCF_030035675.1). NCBI lineage: Eukaryota > Metazoa > Chordata > Lepidosauria > Squamata > Rhineuridae > Rhineura > Rhineura floridana. Next base: position 74,611,220 of record NC_084487.1, on the reverse strand, counting down.
TGGTTTGATGTACAAGCAGAATACTGGTAAGCTGAAAATGCAGGTGTCTCTTTTCCTGTAATAAAAACATTCCTCTTCATCTGTAATAAAAATGTGCCTGCTCTAGTCCCGCAATCATCCTATATGCAGTGTGGGCAAGGGAGGAGTTAATAGTGACTGTGGTTCAGGCTGAAGTTAATAGTGGCTATGGATTGTAGGGAGCAGATGTGCATTTACTGCACAGCGAATTCCATTCAAATCAGCCTCTCAGATTTGTCCTCTGCACTGTGATCCCTTGTGGCGTTGCAAGGGGTGTTGCAAGTAATGGGACTCAAATAATTCACTGTGGCTGCAATAGGGCTCCGCCTCTCTTTTTCTGAGACTTGCAAGCAGCAGCCATAGGAAGAAGCACCTTAGTACCTGCCCTTCACACTGATGCCTCGAGCAACCAGGTGGGCCATCTTGCCAAGCAACCCACAGGTTTTCACACACCACAAAAATATGCTGCGGTGTGCGAGTTTCTGTATTCACCTGCTGAATGCATGGTTGGTAGGGAGTTGGGAGATAGGGATCCTGGAAAGCAGAGAATACAGCACAAGTGGGAGTATGACAAAGTCCTATAGACCAGGCTATACTTTACTATCATGTTAATAAGAAAACCAAAGGAAATGACACCACTTCCACTTAAGCTGTACTTGGACTACAAATAAGATTTAGCATGTTTAGCAGGTATTATTTATTTATTTAATTCGTTAGTCATCTCACACCTAATGGCCTCTAGGCGACTTACAACGTATTTTAAGAACATACGAATTTAAAAACATACAATATACAAAATTTAAAACCCAAACAAAAAGGACTAAGACAGCATACCAAAGGCCTGAGTGAAAAGGACGGTCTTTGCCTAGCACCTAAAGATGGATAGAAAAGGAGCCAGGCATGCCTCTCTGGGGGGCGCATTCCACAGCTGGGGGGCCACCACTGAAAAGTATTAAATTTGTCTCCATCCAACAGAGACAAGTACTGAATTTGAATTAAGCTGGAAAAGCTGGACAAAAATCAGCCAACACTTTAAAAACTGAAATGGAAACAGTATGCCAAGAGAGCACAAACATCATATTAGAATGGATTTTATAATTTATGTTATAAAATTATGAGCTATCTTGAAAACCATCATGTTCATATTCTAATGACTGACAGCATAAAGACTTCAATCTATACACAATTTTGGCTATAGATAAAATAGCTGTGTAAGGATCAGCATAGGCAGCTCAGTGAAGCACATGATAATCTCAATGCAAATTAACTAAAAGCAAAGATTACAGGATAGAGCATTCCCATTTGCTGCTGGTGGAGGGAAATGTTCCCTTTCCAGAGGTACCTTCTCTTCCTCATGTACTAAAGCCATTCAAGCTGACAGCTTGATGCAGTGTTAAATACTTAATGAGAAAAATAGAATACCAGCACAGAAAGGGCTGAAAAGCCATCTAGTGCAGCCTCCTTCCACAAGGCAGAACTATCCACCAACTGAGCCACTCGCTGATTATTCCCCATTTCAACCCCAAACCACCCATCATTTCCCAATCATTAGATAACTTTGTAAGGTAACAATACATGGAGCCAATGATACCCTACCCTTCTTCCAGATTGAAGCAGAAGGGCGGCTTACAACACAACAGACAGTACTAACAATAATATAAAATAAAGCAGAATAAAATCATACATCCATTATAAAAAACAGTAACATTAAGAAGGCATGCATACATATGCATATCAAATCCAGTAAAACAGATACTCTTGATATTGCATATCCCACCCTCAAAACCACCATCAAATCATAGGTTACTTTGTCCAGAGATGCGTTCTGTGATTTGTTGGTAGTTTTGTTATCATTCTATATAAAAACCATGAAGATCTATGACAATCTGTGCCTTGTAGCAGTATTTTATGTGGTGTTGGGAAGCATCAGCTGAGTAATTTTTACTGCACAGTCTATTACTGTCAGTTTGTATTTGATGGTGTTTTTTGGGGGAAACCCATGTAAAATCATGCAAATTAGTGGATCCATATTAATTCTACTGGTTCTGACTTTTACCCAGACCCCTTAAGTAACAAACACCACTTCCGTGTTTCTTTGTATTTATCAGTTATGGAAACATTACCCATCATTTCCCAAACATTAGGTAACTTTGTAAAGTTATGGTAAATGGAACCAAAGGAAAAAAATACACAAAACTGATTAAAACAAATTGTAAGTCTTTCTCCTCACATCAGACCTGAGGTTGCCACCCTTTTTCAGACCATTGAAACACTGGTATGGGAACTATTCTCTCTGACTGATCCTTCCCCATCCTCCTCCATAAAGACAGAAAGGGAGAAAGTGTGCACCCATACACATTCTTTGCATTCCTGATGCCAAACAAAAAGAATTATTTACTTTAACTTTATTGCTAAGGTAGTTGATAATTTCAGAACCAACATGCAATTTAGTACCAATTTAGAACAATGAAAATTTTGGATCATATTAAATGGTCTAATTTGGGGCTGGCCCATATAAAATAGACTAGATATTCACTGATAGGCAAAGAAACTTGCAGTTTAAGAATGTATCTATAGCCAACAGATATTTCTATCAAACTTTTAAAAGCAGAGAAATTGGGCAGCTATAGTGAATTCACCAGGGCAGCAGGAGACTTGACCTCCTCTCTGAGATATTGTACTGCCCTACAAATTTGTCAAAATGCAAACACAATTTGGGTTTTATTTATTTATTATTTGATTTATATCCTGCCCCTCCCCCCAGCAGGAGCCCAGGGCGGCAAACAAAAGCACTAAAAACAGACTTTAAAATACATTAAAACAAAACAACTTTAAAAACATCTTTTAAAAAAGCTTTCAAGATTTTTTTTAAAAAAAGATTTAAAACATTGGTTTTTTTAAAAAAAGTTTTAAAAACATATTAAAAAAGAAATTCCAGCACAGAAGCAGACTGGGATAAGGTCTAAACTTAAAAGGTTTGTTGAAAGAGGAAGGTCTTCAATAGGCGCTGAAAAGATAACAGAGATGGTGCCTGTCTAATATTTAAGGGGAGGGAATTCCACAGGGTAGATGCCGCCACACTAAAGGTATGTTTCCTATGTTGTGTGGAACAGACCTCCTGATAAGATGGTATCTGCAGGAGGCCCTCACCTGCAGGGTGCAGTGATCAACTGGGTATATAAGCGATAAGACAGTCTTTGTACACCAAAACTAAAACCTTGAACTTGGCCCGGTAGCAAATGGGAAACCAGTGTAATTCTTTCAGCAGCGGGGTGACATGTTGGTGATACCCTGCCCCAGTGAGCAGTCTCGCCACCGCAATTTGCACCAGCTGCAACTTCTGGACCAACCTCAAGGGCAGCCCCACAAAGAGTGCATTAAAGTAATCCAGCCTGGAGGTTACCAGGACGTGGACAACAGTGGTCAGGCTATCCTGGTCCAGAAACGACCACAGCTATCTTACCATCCAAAGCTGGTAAAAGGCACTCCTAGCCATGGAGGTCATCTGGGCCTCTAGTGACAAAGATGGATCCAGGAGCACCCCAGACTATGCACCTGCTCTTTCAGAGAGAATATGACCCCATCCAAAGCAGGCAACTGACCAATTATCTGAACTTGGGAACCACCAACCCACAGCGCCTCTATCTTGCTAGGATTCAGACTCAGTTTATTGGCCCTCATCCAGCCCACCACTGAGTCCAGGCAGCGGTCCAGGGCTTGCACGGCCTCTCCTGATTCAGATGTTACAGAGTAATAGAGCTGGGTATCATCAGCATACTGCTGACACCTCACCCCAGATCTCCTGATGACCTCTCCCAAGGGCTTCATATAGATGTTAAACAGCATGGGGGACAAGATGGTACCCTGAGGCATCCCACAGCACAACTGCCAGGGGGCCGAAAGGCAATCACCCAATGCTATTCTCTGAAAATGACCCTGGAGATAGGATTGGAACCACTCTAAAACGGTGCCTCTAATACCCATCTCCCCAAGTCAGCCCAGAAGGATACCATGGTCAATGGTATCAAACGCCACTGAGAGATCAAGTAAGAGTACAGGGTCACACTCCCCCTGTCCTTCTCCTCATAAAGATTATCCATCATGGCGACTAAGGCCAATTCATTCCCATAATCAGGCCTGAACCCAGACTGGGTTGATCTTTCACAGTCCAATCCACTTCCTGTATAGCTTGGAAGAATTTGGTAACATGTGCCTCTGAGCATATGGTGAGTGGTGGCATCACCTGCCATCTCCAAAGATGGAGAATTACATGTTTGTATTTTTGTTGGTGTTCTTGTTACTTTGCTTCATTCCTGTGTTACTACTGTTTCTACAGAGTATCTAACCTAGAAAATTATATTTCTCTCATTCATCCTAGAAATCTGTGTCAAATTTATTTTTATTTATTTCAAAGCCTTTTTATTGGTCAATGTCATATGATGATGAAGACAGCCTTTTGTGTTTCAAACTGGAGGTTATTCACTATTTCTATTTTGGGCGCCTTCACAGTTGAATCTGAAACTGCCATTTGATGTAAAATCAGACTGATTACAATATGTTGCTACTTAAGCAATGACTCTAGCTGTTGGAAAAAACAAACTTGGCCTGCCCAAGATGAATTTTTTTAGCCTGCTATGTTTAAACTACTTAAGGAAAGGTGGGCACGGTCAATTAAAAACATAGAGCACACCTAGAAGTTTGCTAGAATATATTTCACATCCCATTGTTTTATCTTGTGCAAGCTGAGACACTCAGTAGTCAGTGCCATTATTCCACAATTGTTTTTGGAGGTTTTTTAGTGTAATCTTTGCAAACTGTTGCTGTACTTCACATATTCACAGAAATAGAAGCAAAAGATAATGATTTACTATAGGAAACTTCACTAAAATGGTAAAGTAAATCAAACATATTTAAAGTGACTATCTGAACTATATCAACTGTTTTAATATTGTTGCTTCCTCCCTGCTACAACAAGATCAGCACAGCACACGTCTTGTTTCTGTTACTTGGGCTGATTGCAGGTGTTCACCATATGCTCAGATGCACATGCTCCCAAATTCTTGCAAGATATACAAGAAGTGGATTGGACTGTGAAAGACCAACCCATATTGTGTTTGCATTTTGACAAATTTGTAGGGCAGTCCAAAATCTCAGAGAGGAGGTCAGGTCTCCTGCTCCCCTGGTGCATTCACTACAGCTGCCCAATTTCCTTGCTTTTAAAAGTTTGATAGAAATATCTGTTCGCTATAGGTATGTTCTTAAACTGCAAGGATTTTGCCTATTAGTGAATTTCTCTCCTTTTTAATCTGGGAGGTAAGAAATGGGATCCTGTGCAAGTTTGCTGAGAATGGATTGATCATTTGCATGCTTACTGAGTTCAGTGGGATTTACTCCCCTGCAATCATGTTTAGGATAGGTGAAACTGACTACAGGGGATGGGAAGGGGAGGAGGGGAATGGGAGCAGGCAGGAGGGGGAGGAGGGCAGGTTTGATCATTTGCATGTTTATTTAGTTCAGTGGGATTTACTTCTGTGCAATCATGGCTAGGTTAGGTAAAACTGACCATGGGGGCGGGGGAAGGGAGAGTAGAGGGAAGGAGGGAAGGGGGAGGGGAGCAGAAGGGGAGGGAGGGGAAAGGAGGGGATTGGAAGGGTAGGGGGAAGATGGGAAGGGTAGGGGGAGGGGTGAAGGAAGGGGAAGGTAAGGGGCAAAATGGAGGTGATAGGAGGGAGGACGAGGGGAGGGCAGGCTTGATCATTTGCATGTTTATTGAGCTCAGTGAGATTTACTCCCATGCAATCATGCTTGAAAATGAACTGCCTTCAAATTGATTCCGACTTATGGAGATCCTATGAATAGGGTTTTCATGGCAAACAGTATTCAGAGGTGGTTTACCATTGTCTTCCTCTGAGGCTAAGAGGCAGTGACTGGCTCAAGGTCACCCAGTAAGTTTCATGGCTGTGTGGGAATTTGAACCCTGGTCTCCCAGGTCATAGTCCTAGGATAGGTAAAACTGACCATGGGGGAGGGAGGAGGGGAGGGGACTGGGAGGAGGAGGGGGAAGGGAGGGGAGGGAAAGGGCAAGAGGGAGGGGATTGGAGGAAGGAGGAGGGGATGGCAGGTTTGATCATTTGCATGCTTTTTTACTTCAGTGGGATTTACTCCTGTGCAATCATGCTTAGGATAGCTGAAACTGACCTGGGGGAGGAGCAGGGGGAGGAGGAGGGCAGGAAGGGGGAGAAGAGGGGAGGAGATTGGGTGGGTGGGCACTGGGCACAGGGGAAGTCCCTTTCCTTTCCCAAAGGAAAACATTGTGAACAGTATCATTGCTTTTCAGGGTTTTCCCCACCTTTTTATTCTACAGCAGGCACATGTAGCCTCTCACCCAAATTTAAACCAAAACTGTCCCTGGCCACATCCACACCAGACCTTTATTTCACTTTAGACCGTCATGGCTTCTCCAAGAATCCTGGAAAGTGTAGTTAGTGAAGGGTGTTGAGAGTTGCTAGGAGATGACCTGTTCCCCTCACAGAGCTTCAATCAGAGCAGCTGACTGTTATACCACTCTCGCCACTGGAGCTCTGTCAAGGGAATAAGAGTCTCCTCTCAGCACCCATCACAAACTACACTTCCCAGATTTTTTGGGGGAAGCCATGACTGTCTCAAGTGGAATCAAAGTCTGGTGTGGCCCCCTGATTAGCCAAGCCCAGCAGCTGTGAGTCTGGCTTTTAGAACACTGACAGTTGTTTCTTACTGAGCATGCCCAGGCTTATCAACTTTAATGCTACATTTCTTAAATTAATTAAAAATCAGCTAGGTATTTTTCTCACTTTTAAACTGCAGAAGATGAAGGTCAGTGTATGAGGCAAGGTCAGTAATAGGATTACAGGTACTCTGTGAACATGTCTGATTTTTACTTAATTTCAACAGATTATGAGAACTCTTGACAGAAAAAAGTCCAAAAGGGGTCTGGTTTTTCTCTTTCTCTTTTTACACTTCGAATTCTCGATTCTCTCTGACTGTTCTGTGTATTGGCATGAAAATTGAGAGGGCTGTTAAGTAAGCATTTCTGAGTTTAGGACTATACGTTTTGTAAGGTTTTGTTTTGAAATGAGTTTATGGGAAGCATCAGAATGGGAAGGGGGGTATTTTCAATGTAACATTGCGGAATGTGAAAAATCCATGCTAACTATAATTTTGTAATGCATGAAATGGGTAAACCCCAACAAAGTCAGATTGGATAGTTTCCACAATTGGACAATTCCCCAACAGAGACAGCATATTTCATTCATGTACTTTATGAGTTAATTAATGGCCCCAGAAAGTTTTTTTTTGGGGGGGGGACTTCCATCTGCTAAAAAGGCCCCAGCAATTGCTCATAAGATTGACAGTTTTGGAAACGTTGCATTTTTAAAAAGATGTCTAGATATCAAACACTTTTGTAACTTACGACTTAGGGTTGCTTTTTTTTTACACTAGCTCTTGGACTAATAGACATCTTGTGATAAATCAATGCTCCAAAAACTCCCCCCTCCCTCTCCACCCCCATGCACAACCTTATACTTGAACTATTGAATTGAATTTGATTTCTATTATTGAGGCATGGACACTCCATTGTCTTGACCTGAGCCATACTGCCCCCAATGATGGGTTGTTGAACATTCCATGGGAACTTACAGAACTATTTTCATTTTAGAAAATGTTCAACAGTTCAATATTTCATTATTTTTTAATGGGTGTACAAATGGGCCTGCAGAGAGCTGTGCATGATTCATGTGCTGTTTAATGTTGCAAAAACTAAATGATAGCTGCATGCTAAGAGTTGCCTTCTTCAGAAGGGACACGGAATAAATATCCGTAGAACTGAGCTCAGGCACACAAATAAAAATAAACCGAATTACTACTGTTTAAAAATTAAAATAGTATTTTATATTTGTAACATTCAACTGTAAAAATGCTTTTAAAAGAAAGATTAACAATACAAATTTTACTAAAAAAATTTCCTTCTGCTCTACAGAGAAAACAAGCCCAGAGTCTTGTTTGTCTTATTGCCAAATCCAGGCTCATGGTCTCTCTCCAAACCAACCATGAGTGATAATCAAGGTTTGTTCTTGGCTTACTGTTCACAGTTTGTTTGGGGGACATGACTACCCAGACTCTGCCTTGTTTTCTCTGTGGAACAGCACAATAACCAAAGATGTTGGGGAGGTTTGTTGTGGGAACTTTTGAGCACATGGTCATCCACATTAAAGCACAGGGTCTTATTGTTCACCTAGTTACCTGATTCCCTACATGAGCAATGCAGACCATTCTCATAAGAACACAAAAAAGAACCCTGTTAGATCATACCAAAGGCCCATATGGCATAGCATCAAGCTTCCCATAGTGACCAATCAGATATTTCCAGAAGCGTAAAAGAAATAGTTCATCGCCCACTATTTGACACAGCAAATTCTCTGTTGTTTATCTTTTCGAGCTATACTAACTCCATTGAGGTATTATGGCTAATGGCTATTGATAGACCTTCATGAATACCCCTTTAAAGCTATTTCAGCTAAGACCGTCACTACATCTTGTAACAACAAATTGTGTGAATGTGGACTTCGTAGTTTTAACTACTACTGCATGCCTAGTTGACCATTTCATCGAGTAATACATCACAACCCCAAGATCTTTTCCATAGACAGTCACAATTAGTTTAGTATGTATATGAAGTTCTAATTTATTTTTTGTCCTAATATGCATCATTCTGCCCTTAATTATATTAAAACTCATTTTCCATTTTGTTGCCATTCACCCAGTTTGGAGATATCTTTTCACAGCCTGCCATGTGTGTGTCCAAAATCATGTGGAAAAACAGAAGGGTGGAAGTGCCCTGAGCACAGATACAGCACACAATTCCCATGATCACAATGGCTGGGAAAGAGCCATTATCCTCAGATGTCTCTATTCACAGACTTGCTCCCAATTCTGTGTCTTCACATGATCATGCAGCGAAGAAAAGGTTACATCTCCTTACACAGAGGAGAAAGTGAGTTGGGTGAATAGGTCCAAAAATACAGTTGAAGAAATGTGCAAGCTTAAGGAAAGGAAAATATTTTTCTTTGGAAAAATTACTTTCCCATCTGTTGTTTAGATGTCATCATGCAAACCAGTGGCCTGATATCCCAATTTTAAAAAAATCATTTCCCTCATTTTCCACCCAAAGTCGTTGTTTTTAAAAACACGCCTCCTCAAAGTTTTACATTGATATTTAAAAGACAAAGCTTAAAATAAGGATCAAATACTAAAAAGTAAGCATGAAATTTTGCAGAGGTAAAAGAAAAGCCATTCTTGTTCTTTCCCCCCACTTTTCAGAACCTTTCCTAAAACCAGTTATTATTCTGAAAGCCCTCTGACATCTTAATGTCAAGGGATGAAGGGGAAACAAAAGGGTAACAAATCACTGAGTAATCTCTTTATGCTCCCCCTTTGGCAGTTTACAATAAATCTTTACCACAGTCAGCTTAAAAATCACAACGAATGCACCTCAGATGTTCCAATTAATGAAACACCTTCTGCATCTTTTATTAATCTCGGCTTGAAGGATAAACCCATTTAGCTGTGGATGAGCTATGGACTGGCTATTTAGACAACAGTAAAACTAGCAGAAGGCTGTTAGTATATTGATATATGCTTTATAACCTGTCACGGTGTCAGGAAAGAGTGAGACCAAGGTTAGCTGAATGCAAGAGGCAGCAGAATGTGCTCAAGTGTGCTGTCTTAGTGAGACAGATACAATACAATTGAGACTGCCTCAGAGGCCGAGCAAAGCCAGCTTCAAAGGTCTCGCGATGGAATTGTTTCCCATGTTAAGTATGCCAGGTGACATGCATGATCCCACCTTGACTTCCATAGCTGTTATCCATTCCAGAGCCATCCCATGATTCTACAGCACTATCCACACTTGGGACAGTAGTGGAGTATATTTCTGACAGTTTGCCTGGTTTCTGTGTGGTGGCTGTATCGTCTTCAGCATCACTCAGTTCATTTAAGTGACCCGAGGCAGAAAACTTCTTGGGACTTGATGCTAGTAGGAATTAAATGGCAGAAGAAGTATTAGAAGTTTGTTGTAAAATCAAATATAAATGCAGCTTCATTTGCATGAAAGGACACTCTGCCAACAAAAGCTCACACCAACAAACTGTATAATGACAAATATCTCTATGGAGTAGTTGGAACAACATCCTCCTGGTGAAGGAAGCATCAGACCTGATGAAGTGAAGTATCAGTTTCTTGAGGTCTGTAGAAACCTAATAGAGGAGGGTGCTTTTTCTCATATTTGTAATTGTGGCTGGGTCATACAAGTCAAAGTAATGACAAAATTCATCAGACCAATCAGCTTCTGGTCTACTTAATTTCACTTTGAAAGGAAGGATGTATAGAGAATAATCCCTCGCATGGAATGGTGGTGGTGGATTTGCTGATAGGGAGAATCTTGCATTGATGTTTTTGTTTTTTTAAATGGAAATGGACTGCCTTCAAGTCAATCCCGACTTATGGCTACACTAAAAAAGTAAAGGTGTCCCCACACTTGTAGTGCGAGTTGTTTCCGACTCTTAGGGTGACTTTTGCGACGTTTACTAGGCAGACCATATATATGGGGTGGGATTGCCAGTTCCGTCCCCGGCCTTTCTTAGTTTTTTTCATGGTAAGCGGTATTCAGAGGGGGTTTACAATCGCCTCTCTCTGAGGCTAATCCTCCCCAGCTGACTAGGGCCTGCTCAGCTTGCCACAGCTGCACAAGCCAGCCCCTTCCTTGTCTGCAACTGCCAGCTGTGGGGCAACTGGGCTCCTTGGGACTATGCAGCTTGCCCACGGCTGCACAGGTGGCAGGGCCCGTAACCCCTGAGCCACTCACTATGAGGGTGATCTTTAGCTGGCCCTTTACACCCAGGAGACACGAGCGGGGATTTGAACTCACAGATTCTGGACTCCCAGACAGGGTCTCCTCCCCACTGTGCTTAAGAGCCACATAAATATTTATGTGGATATGCACCCATTCTTTCACTAATATAAACCCCCCAAATCTTGGAAAACTGTTTCAAAACTGAACTGGACACTAGCAAATGGTATGGGGCAGGGAGGGGAATGTGTTAGTAATCATGGACACTATCTAGTATTTGTCTACAAGAGTCAATCGAAAACTTGTACATGTTTATTACAGCAGCAGCGATAGTGGTTATCCTTCAGGAGGCTAGTCTGATCACAGATCACAACAAACAAACAAAAATAAATGAACAAACAAAAATAAATGAACATGAGTACATGCCACTGACAATGATTTATACAGTCAAATGTATTTTTAAATCAGTGAATACATCTAGAAACCCAGAAATTTGGAATAACTGTCTAGCTAATAGGGATTCTATAGTGCAGCAGTTTTACAAAATAGCTGCACATTGTTGAATACAAAATCTACAGGAACATCAGATAATACAACTAGAGGGAGCCCAATATACTGTATCATGTAAATTAATTTCCTTCCCTGAGGCAAAATGCCTGTCCATTTCTCCCTGAAAACTACTCAGAAGAGAAATTCTGCCTTCTTCCCCAGGATTTTGTGTCATTGACAAACTGCTCTATGCTAGTTTGAATCTGCTTTATATAAATGTAAGCCATTTACTTCCTATCATGTCCTTAGGGGATGTGGCAAACAGCTGCTTCCCCCCCCCCTTTTGCAATATTTAAAAACTTGAAAAAACTCTGCATATTTTTTATTTATTATTATTAAATTTATATCCTGCCCTTCCTCCCAAAGGAGGAAGCATTCACAAAGCATTCTGTGAAAACATATCCCATCCCTTTTGCTTAGGCAGAACATGTGCACTTTGTTTGTGTGTTCCTGCCTTTTAAAATCTTCTGCTATCAATTCTTGATGTCCAGTTTGTCTATATCCTTCATGAACTGTGATGCTCAAAACAGATTTGTCCCTCTCTGTCCTCCGTGGAGTGGAGAATTATGTTCATTTTTATGTAGTGTTTGTTACTCAGTGATATTTTTAAAAAAAATCTTACTCCCCAAATTTTGTATATAACACTACTTGTTATAAACTGAAAATGGATACCTGTTTTATTTGGCTCCATTATAGCACTGGTGTCTGCAACAACTTCTAAGTCTTTGAAGTACTTCTATCTAACCATTTGGCTCCATTCTTTTATCTGTGCATTTGTTTCTGCATTCCTATACATACATTTACTATAAGCCAAGTGCCATTTTCATGCACATATGCATTTAAACATTGTTGATGGTGTAGAAATGACATCTGTTTAATACCTGACACACTCACCATCTGTCTGCTTTTTGATTTTCAAGGTGACTGTCTCTCCTGCCATTTGTAGCAAATGTATGGCTTCACTCAAAGGTTTTCCTTTCAGACTGCTACTATTTATTGCTAAGATTCGGTCTCCGATATGAATTGCACCTGTCCTGAAACATGAGTTAAATAAAACATGAGAAGTTCAGTAAAAAAGAAACTAAGCTAAACATTTTATGTATACGAGATAAGCAAAATGGTCTGTCATTTTTCCTTTGCCTTCACATTTAATTTAAAATGTGTAAGATGAATGCAGCTACTTAGAAATTTTTGCTGGTAAGCCTATGTGCATCTGGCCATCTTTTCAGAGGTAGTGGCAGAACCAATTCTCATCATAATCAACAACTCCTCAGTGTCCCTTAATGTGACAACACCATGGGTTAGAGATGCACGTTCAAGGGGCTTATTGAAATTCTCTTTTTAATACTCCTAAATATTGATGACATTTTCCAGTTAAGAGGTAAAAGGCAATGGTAACACAAACAACCACAATATTTTCACATGGCTGGGGGAAGGAAATGAAGTGGCAGGCACCAATAGATGGATTAAATGGGCTACAACTTTATTCAGGAGACATACTAGGATGGAGGAGGTAGCTAGCTAGAACCCATCCTGTTGATGTGCATGGACAGTAATCATGATGTAACTCAGCTTACCCTATTCCCCTTGTGAAGAAAATGTGTCATTGGTAGTAACCTGAAAGCTGTTGATAAGGGGCACTAGGACACCACCCAGTGGGTTATCATCCACCAATAGCTTGAAGGGGCAGAAAAAATGTCAGAGCTTCAGGTTACTTCTGGGAAACTCCTCAACCTGGAGCCTCAGTTCACCTTTTGGCCAAGCTTAATATTTTCAACGAGCATTCATACATTGCAACATACATACATAAGTATTAGTATAACAATTAGTATATATTTACAAATACAGATATAGTGCATGACTCTCTCCAGAGTTTCTGCAAGTGTATCTCACAATAACTCTTTTGTGAGGTTGATCAGCCAACCTGGGGGGGGCTTTGTGGTGTCCTAATGCCCCTCAGAAACACCTTTCAGTTGTGTACCAACAATACCTTCTTGAGGGGCAACAGGATATCACCAACTGGGATGTTCTAAAGCTGACCCTCCAGTTTCCGGGTGGGGCTGGCTGATTATTGGTCAGGAAGAACTTGCCTAACACAACTGCCTACCAAAAGTTGCTTCTACTGAAGAATACATGTCTATTTTATAGTGTCTTGTGAAGGAGCATGGGTTAGCCCATGTTGCTCCCCTGCAGACCTCTTGCAGAGGGACATTTATAGCAGGTACAGCACTTCCTGCCACTGGGCCATGATACCAGGGGGAAGGATTAACTTCTGAGAAGTGTATGCCATGGCAATACAGGCCCTGATCCATCTGGACACAGTAGTTGAGGACACCCTCTGTCCCATGGATAAGGGGTGGAATGAGATGAACACCAACTCTGATTTGTTCCTGTTCTTGCAGTGTATACTTTTAGTGCTCTTTGGATGACTATGGAGTGCTCAGAAGGATGTTTATGTTCAGGGCAAAAGGTGGGGAGGACTAACTCTTGTTGCTGGTGAAATGTCGAATTCACCTTTGGTACAAAAGTTGGATCTGTGCAGAGGACTACTCCATCCTTATGAAATATGCATAGATATTTGACAATTGAGAGAGCTTGAAGTTCAGAGACTCAACTTGCTGATGTAATCACTATTGAGAAGAGGACCTTGTACAATAGCTATTTTAGTGGGATATCCTTTAGAGGTTCAAAGGAGGCCACTGTAATGCTGTCATTAGTGTGTGTAGATCAAGTTGGAATCTATGTTGGACTGGTGGACTGGTGGACTGGAGAGAGCCGCTTCTCTCAGAAATTGCTTCAGAAAAGCATGCACTCCCATGGACTTTGTGGTGGATGCTGATAGTACCGGTTTCAGTGCTGCTTTCTTGGAATGTTTGGTTTTAGCTCCATTCTGAGGCCACCTTGCAAAAAGGCCAGTACTTCCTGAAGTCCTGCCTTCAAAGCTTGGTTCTTTTTCTTCTTACACCATGAGACAAGTTTTTGCCATGTGTACTAGTAAATGCGTAATGTAGATGGCTTCCTTAAGGCTAATGTTGCTATTACGCCTTCAGAAGACATTGGCACTCAACATCCAAAAACATCTGAAAAAAGCAATTACAAAACAGATGCAGACTGGGATAAGGGAACAGATGCAGCACTGGGGGACTGGAGAAGATCTGCCCTGAGTGAGTACTTGAGTATCTGGGTGCTTGCTTGTTTGTTTGCATGCTCCCTTGGGCTGCTGTCTATTGAGACAGCTGAGGTCCCCCGTAAGTGCTATAAGGACTGGGATCCCTTGCCTGACTCTGAATCCAGAGACAGGCTGCACTCAATCTTGCAGCCTCCTGGCTCGGTCAGGGGGCATAAAAGCTCGCCAGAATCAACCAGAATCAAAGTTCATCAGAGTCAACAGCCAGAAGAGCGCTAGCAAAATGACCTGTTCAGGCGAAGCAGGAAAAAAGGAACTTAGGCTCCAGGGGGAGGAGTTTCACAGAAGCAATCTGCAGCTCTGACATTTTTCTGCATCTTCATGTCAGGCTTCGGTGAGCAACACAGCCAGTTCCAGAACAGACAGTGTAAGAGTTAAAGTGTTTAATTGAAGGAAACGCCCAAGGTCAGTGTGCAGCTGCAACAGATCAGAGGCTCAGCTATAACAGGCTTGGGTAAGCACACAGTGGTGTGGGGGGTAATTAGAATATAGTGTTGTTGGAGAGAGACGGAGCACGGTGTAATAAACTACTTTATTGGAACAGTAAAGTTTCCTCTTCCAGAAGCCTTGGCTGTCGGTCTGGTTATTTCATTCAGCCGTTGGCAAAACAAGACAAGTTAACAAGCTACTGGACTATTGGTAGCTCTGGACTGCTGGCGCAGCGCAACACTTCAAGCTATTGGTGGATGATATCCACTTGGTGCTATCCTAGTGCTATTCAAAGTGTGAAATAGGTTCTCCACTGAAGCCATCTGTAACCGCTACTAGCTATAGCAAGCCTGGCCAAAAGTAATATGCAGCCCTATTCCCAGGTGGCAAAACCGTGAGACTGTGTTAGCAATTCTCAGGAGTGAGGCACATGATTTTCAGGAGGGAATACACCAGAGCCTCTTGCAGATCCAATTACCATTTTGTTTTCCCCAGAAAGTCCATTCTGATGGCTGCCATTTACCCCCAGAAAACTCAGAACAGAGCACCCAGTTAGGCCCAATGTGATCTTTCACATAAATTGGTAGGTAAGTGGGTTGTGCTACCAGTTGGTCTTAATGTATGAATAGGTAAGGCAGGAACTATATAGGCAGCATTCCATTTACTCACTGCAAGTATACCAGGACACTAAAGCAAACTTTCAAACTCATGAAAATTTAGATGATACAGGTCCAAAGGCTCTCAAGGTGAAGAATAATTTAGTGTGGGTCTCCCCGCTGCTCCCATTATCTCCACTCCAACTGCAGACTTAGCCACCCTTGTGTATGTTTTGGAAAAGCCATCCCAAAATCTGAGAAGATGGATCTTGTGTAAGTTGACAGATTCTTTATGTTCTTGCCTGATGTGTTAAGTGGGTGGGTCACAAGACCTCCCTATATGTGTTTGTGAACCTATGAGAGAGGAGTATGTTTGAACCCATCTGGAACACCCACTGCATGTCAGTGCACCCATTGCCATGCATTTGGCAGCTTGTGTAGCTGGCACACATGACAGCATGAAGGCCAGACTCAAAGATGTTGAACTACCAGCAAGTTTTCTCCTCTGGGTGGGCGGACACCAAATTGTCAGGGAAGTGCACAAAAGGAGAAAGGTCCCTTACTGAACTCAATAAATACCATCATATTACATCAGGAACAGCCCACACAATGCCCTCCAATAAAATTCTTTCCAGTTGTTATTCCAGTCTCTTACACACCATCCGTTTACATTTAGAATTCTACTGGCCCTAAAGAATTAAATGGGGTTATGAAGGCTTATCTAAATGACTGACCTTAGAATAAGTGCAATACTTGATTTATGAATTGCTAAGAGAACTTCACAATCATATCCTGGTACAGTAATGCTTAGTATAAGGTTTTTTTTTTTTTTAAAGAAAGGAAAATAAACAGGGAATTAGGAAGATGTAAAGGTCATCACCTTGTGTATGTATCACATCTGGTAAATACAAGTAGAGAGATACAAATACGTCACACTGTATATACAAACACACACCCTTTAATGAGAATGCTATATATAGATATAGATAGATATAGATACACACACACACACACACACACATATAAAATTGATAATATCACAAGACTAAGCATGGCTGAAGTTGAAGCTTTCTTTAGGTGATTTATGATGATAATAACCCTTGTAAAATTGTGTTCTAGATTTAACAAGAGCCTCATATCATAACACCAAAAGAAAACAGTGAAGATCGTAAGTATTTCATTTGTTATGAACTGTGGAAAATTTACAGATTTCTAAGGAAGAATGACTACATATTACTGAATGAATTGTTACACATGAATGAACACAATAAATAGCAGAACTATGAATATCTTTATTTCAGTTTACCTTTCAGCTAGTCCACCTTTAGTAAGACTTGAAATGATAATGGGATCAAAGGGCTCTTCAGTACCAGAAATAGTGATCCCAAGAGGTCCTCCGTACCGCTTGAGCTCGACAGTATAAATAATTGCTCCTGAGCTCTCTTGTTCATCTGCAATACATGCCAAGAGGATGCAATTGGTCTCTTATGAAAGAAGGAATGAAAAGAATAATACTTTCAGACAAATGATCAGAAATCACAGTGTGCAGTCTCAAAGTGTCATGCTTCAAATACATATCTTAGCCACTACTTCAGTGTTGAAGCCTACATCTGACCTCACTGGTAACATCAAATCTCCTTTCCATTAACTGAAGCGAAACCAGGATTTTAAACCTGACAAGAGGCCTGGATATACTTTTACCTTGATGCATTTCCCTACACAGATACAACATCAAGGCAAAAAATTATGGTACCATACATCTTTATTTTCTGAAATCTTTAAAACAGGTTTTGGCTACCAAGTAGAAAAATCTAGACTTTGACAAATACTTTTCTATGTGAAAATAAGATCAGTCTCTTGAACGTTTGCAAATGCACGTCTTTGCATATCTACCTTATGTTGCTATGGAAAAGTCATTTATATAGATCACCATGGTTAACTACAGTGAATAAATAATTAGGACTTGCATGCTCTGCAGTAGGAAGAAACAGTGATACAGTTTGGAAGTATTCAAGACTCACTAGCCCACACAGAAGAAAATTTGGCTTTTTAAGAAAAACTTTGGTTTGAATTGTTTACATTATCAAGGCTGTTTGAGTGTATGTCTGTCAAGATATTGTACTATGGCTGTATTGTTATTGCATTACAGAATGGTTTTTTATTTAACTTTTTTCATATATAAACAAATACAATATTTTTTAAAAAAGGTTTTCAGCTTTGGTTGTTAATGGTTTTATTGTTTAATTGATTTGGTTATTTTGGTTTTATTGATTGTTTTAACGGTTATTTTATTACTGTATTTTATGGACACTGATGGAAAGGCAGGATATACATGTATGTAATAAATAAAGAAAATATCAAGCTTCATTGGCATTTCTGAACAAGAAAAAAACCATGAAGCCTTCATGTAGACTGTCACTCCTATTACATTTAACAGCATGCCTCTACATCAGTGGGACAAATTATATCTGTCCTTATAACCAATTTCAGCCAGATAATGACTGCATGGTAACAAGGACGGGTGCAACTAGTCCAAATCCAAATGGTGGTAGGTCTTTAAATGTTACAGTGGGGCCACTGGATGATTTCACAGAAAAGAAACTCCAATGTTAACGGTGCATTTTCTAAAGGACACCTTGGCTTCACTGAGGTCAGTAGCTCCAATGCAGCCAAATCATCTTCATGCCAAGTAATTGGTCTCCATTGATTTATGGATCAGATTTATTTGAGAGAAAGTTCCATGGTCAGAGATCTCTAAATGCGACGCTTTTGTGTTGTTGTTTACAGACCATGAGACTTTACTGAGGAAATATTTGTATGCCATTTGTAACATGGGACTAATTTAGCCTAGTCTCATACTAACTAGTTCACAGCTGTATTATTTATATACTATCCCCTCTGATTTTCTCCCTAGCGTCACTGAATGCAGGAATGTTAAAAGCAAGGAACAGCAGAAATAAAATTGGTGCTATGGCTATTCTGGCATGGCTGATGGAACTAAATGGACCCATCTTGTGGCTTTGTAGTACTGAAGTTCCCTCAGGGGAATAACAAGAACTGGATCCTCCCAGCTCTAGTTAGAAAGCTTTCAGCAATCATTCAGAAACAAGCTCCATCTGGGACTCTTCATGACTATCAGCATTTTTAAATAAAGCAAAGTTCCATGCAAGCCCCACCTCACAAAAATAAGTAGCTTTAGATTGCTTTTTAACTCACTAAATTACAATACATGAAATTATTTATTTTTCTTTTACCCTTTCACCTTCCCTGTGGGCAGTCAAGGAGCTTCTGGCTCCATACCTGATTCGTGCACAGATGTATTTCCCTGTCACAGAAGACTCAGAGGTAATGTGTGACTATGGTATATATTTATTGTTTCATCTCCACAGGATTCTCAGCCTGACAAGATGTTTGGCTATTGTCCATTCACATCACAATTACTGGAAAAGTTCTGCTCCCTCATTTACTTCACAAGAAGCCATGCCTCTCACTTTAGGTTCTAGTCTCTCTTTCTCTCTCGGTTATAAGTTTCTGGATTTCAAACTGAGCCTGCTTCCCCCAGCATGTGGCTCTAGTTGCAGAATTTACTCCACACCTTGGTACCTTTGCATCCCTTTCCATAGGGACATGGTGCTCATTTCCGGACGTTGACCCTAGGAGATGGCATCACAGAGTAGCAGTATTTTGTGTGTGTGTTTATGTGTATGCAATCACCTACACCCCAAAATCATTTACACTTTTGTTTGCTTTCATGGAACAAGGATTCATTATGCATTAACACTTAAAAAAAATAATTTATGGCATCAGTTTATGGACTAGCACTGTTCTTAATACAAACTGCACAGAAATATTAGTTTATGACGACTCCAATCTGTCTTTGTACCCAGATTTAAATGGGATCATTTACTAAGAACACATAATAGATGGATTACATCTTGCAGACCTTAATTGGTAGTCATGTAGTAACACACTATTCACCCAGTAGATAAAATAAATGTTTTTAATCTATATAAAATATTCATTCAGCAGTAGAATTAAGAAGCTAGCAATTATTAACTGCTATAATTCACACTAAAAGATATATATCAGGCCTTGTAACTATCAGTAAGGCCATATATGCTGCTTCTGCACAAGGATGTATTTGGATAGATCATAACAGCCGTTGGACTGGAAATGCACAGTTATTAAGGGGCAGGGAATCAGGTAACATATTAATCCATGCTGACTATTGCGGTTATGAATTTGCCTTTTAGATAGAAAACCTGATAATATGGCAAGCATAAAATGTCTTCACAGCTTTCTGCATGTGACTTGGTATAAGAGCTCCTTGGTTTAAGGAGCTATACTAGAAGCTTAATTAACTAATAGGCAAAAAAACCTAGTGGCTTAAGAATGTACCTATAGCCTACAGATATTTCTATCAAACTTTAAAAAGCAGGGAAATTGGGCAGCTATACTGAATGCACCAGGGTAGCAAGAGACCTGACCTCCTCTCTGAGATATTGTACTGCCCTACAAATTTGTCAAAATGCAAACACCATTTGTGTTGGTCTTTCACAGTCCAGTCCACTTCCTGTGTAGCTTGCAAGAATTTGGTAACATGTGCCTCTGAGCCTCTGGCAACACCTGTCATCTCCAAAGATGGAGAATTACATGTGTGTATGTTTGTTGGTGTTCTTACTTTGCTTCTTTCCTGTGTTACTACTGTTTCTACAGAGAATCTAACCTAGAAATTTATATTTCTTTCATTATTCATTCTTGAAATCTGTATCAAATTTATTTTTATTAATTTCAAGGCTTTTTCATTGGTCAGTGTCAAGTGATGATGAAGACAGCCTTTTGTGGTTCAAACTGGAGGTTATATTCTATTTCCATTTTGGGTGCATTAACAGTTGAATCTGAAACTGCAGTATGATGTAAAATCAGACTGATTACATTGCTACTTAAGCAATGACTCTAGCTGTTGGAAAAAAGAGGATGCATGTGTTCAGCTTGCTATGCTTAAACTACTCCACTTAAGGAAAGGTGGGCATGGTCAATTAAAAGCATAGAGCACACCTAGAAGTTTGCTAGAATATATTTCACCTCCCAATGTTTTATCTTGTGCAAGCTGAGACACTCAGTAGTCAGTGCCATTATTCTACAACTGTTTTTGGAGGTTTTTTAGTGTAATCTTTGCAAACTGTTACTGTACTTCACATATTCACAGAAATAAAAACAAAAGAAAATGACTTCCTATAGGAAACTTCACTAAAATTGCAAAGTAAATCAGACATATCTAAAGTGACTATCTGAACTATATCAGCTGTCTTAATAATGTTGCTTTCTCCCTGCTAAAACAAGATCAGCACAGCACATGTCTTGCTTCTGTTATTTGGGCTGATTGCAGGTGTTGCCACCATTCACCATATGCTCAGAGGCACATGTTACCAAATTCTTCCAAGCTACATGGGAAGTGGATTGGACTGTGAAAGACCAACCCAAATGGTGTTGCTCTTTTACAAATTTGTAGGGCAGTACAGTATCTCAGAGAGGAGGTCAGGTCTTCTTTTCCCCTGGTGCATTCACTGTGGGCTCGTTTACACGATGACTTACTGTGAGATTGCTGCTACTTGCCTCCCCATTTAATTCACATGGTTCATATGACTTTGCAGGCAAGGAGAAGCTATAATGACGTTTTCCCTTTTAAATCTGTATCAATTCAATTTGCTGATAATGTGTAAAGTGGCGTAACCAGCCACTTCTGCCTCACTCTGTCCTCCCGCATTGGAGTTCTGTTTGCCTACTTCACTCACTCCCCCCTCTAATCAGCTTCGTGTCAATTGCACCTGACGCTCTCCAGCTTCAGGTGGGAGAGGCGTGCAATTGACAAGAAACAACCATCCCCTTCCTTTTGCCTACTTCACTCTCCCCCCTCTCATCAGTTTCATGTCAATTGCACCCCAATGCTTCAGCTAGGAGAGGTGCGCAATTGACAAGAAACAATGAAACAATGAAAAAAACCCATCCCCTTCTCAGTTAGCAATAGCGATACTCCAGAGGGAGTAAACATCCATCCCAGAGGTATGCTGACTAGTGTGAACGGAAAACAGCAGATTTGAAGCCTGGAAGTGTGAACCTTGCAGATCTATCATGCTGGCAAAAGCTGAGTCTTTAATATGAAGTTCAGCTCCCGTGTGAATGAGTCCTATAGCTGCCCAATTTCCCTGCTTTTAAAAGTTTGATAGAAATATCTGTTGGCTATAGGTTCGTTCTTAAACTGAAAGGCTTTTTTTTTTTTTGCCCTTTTGCCATTTGTGAATTTCTCTGCTTTTTAATTTGGGAGGTAAGAAATGGGATCCTGTGCAAGTTTACTAAGAATGGATTGATCATTTGCATTCTTATTGAATTAACTGGGATTTACTCCCCTGCAATCATGCTTACAATAGGTGAAACTGACCATGGGGGGATGGGGAGGGGAGGAGGAAGGGCAGAAGGGAGGAGGAAGGGCAGAAGGGAGGAGGAAGGGCAGAAGGGAGGAGGAAGGGCAGAAGGGAAGAGAGGGATGGGAACAGGAGGGAGGAGGAGTGCAGGTTTGATCATTTGCATGCTTATTGAGTTCAGTGGGAGCTACTCCCGTGCAATCATGCTTAGGATAGGTGAAACTGACCATGGGAGAGGAGGAGGGAGGGCTGAAGTGGACAGGGGAGGAAGAAGAAGGGAGAGGGGAGGGGAAGAAGAAGGGAGGAGAAAGGAAAAGGAGAGGGGAAGGAGAGAGGGAAAAGGAAAGGGGAAAGAGAGTGGGTGGGGAAAGGCAGATCTGATCCTTTGCATGTTTATTGAGTTCAATACAATTTACTCCCATGCAATCATGCTTAGTATATGTAAAACTGACCATGGAGGTGGAGAGGGAGGGGATTGGAAGGGGAAGGGAGGGAAGAGGCAGAAGGGAGGGGATAGGAGGAAGGAGGTGGGGAGGACAGGTTTGATCATTTGCATGCTTTTTGAGTTCAGTGGGATTTATTCCTGTACAGTCATGTTTAGGATGGGCAAAACTGACTTGTGGGAGGGGGAGGGAGGGGGAGAGAAGGGGAGGAAGGGTGGGGTAGGGTAGAAGGTGGAGGGGAGGGGGAGGAGAGGAGATTGGGTGGGTGGGTGGGCAGTTGGCAGAGGGAAAGCCTCTTTGCTTTCCAAAAGGAAAACATTGTTAACAGTATCATTGTTTTTCAGGATTTCCCCCAATTTCTTTTATTCTACAGCAGGCACATGTAGTCTCCCACCCAAATTTAAACCAAAGTTGTCCCTGTCCACATCCACACCAGACCTTTATTTTACTTTAGATAGTCATGGCTTCTCCCAAAGAATCCTGGAAAGTGTAGTCTGTGAAGGATGCTCAGAGTCGCTAAGAGAGGCCCTATTCCCCACACAGAGCTATAATCCTCAGAAGAGAGGCTGACTGTTAAAACACTCTGGCCTCTGGAGCTCTGACAGGGGAATAGGAGTCTCCTATCAACTCTCAGCACCCTTCACAAACTATACTTCCCAGGATTCTTTAGACATGACTGTCTAAAGTGAAATAAAGGTCTGGAGTGGGTGCGGCCACCTGATTAGCCAAGCAGCTGTGAGTCTGGCAGTTACTGACAGTTATAACAGACTTCAATGTGAAATATCTTAAATTAATTAAAAATTGCCAGGCATTGTTTTAAAACTTTTAAACTGCAGAAGATGAAATTCAGAGTATGGGGCAAGGTCAGTAATAGGATTATCGGTACTCTGTGAACATGGCTGATCTTTAAACAATTTCAACAAATTATGAGACCACTGACAGAAAAAAGTCCAAAGGGGTCTGGATTGTTTTTCTCTTGGTTTACACTTTGAACTCTCGATTCTCTCTGACTGTTGTGTGTATCACCATGAAAACTTAGAGGGTCATTAAGCACGTGTTTCTGGGTTCAAGACTATGAGTTTTGCAAGGTTTTGTTTTGAAATGTACTTATGGGAAGCAGCAGAATGGCATGGGGGTATTTTTAATTTGACATTTTGGAACGTGAAAAATCCATGCTGGCTATAGTATATAGCCATTCTTGTGGTTGTATAATTAGAAGTGGGAAACTACTCTTATGAGATTTTGAATTAGACTAGGTCATAACTGTAGAAAGGGGATCACCTATTTCCCCACCAAAACAGAGGATTCAGAATGCCCAAATGCTGTCCTCTCTTTCTGCACCTAAGAATCTGATTATTTTCACCTTGCCAAAAAGAAGTGATATTAGGGTACGTAAACAAGAGAAGAAATACTGCACTGAATGTATATTTGCATGATGAGTAAATGTGTGTAATATAGTTGTAGAGGAGAGCATGGGATGGAATAAACTTATGTGATGGGGAAGGAGGATTTCATGCTTTTCCAGGGATTTCAGGAAACAGGTTTGTTTGAGTGTATGTGGCATCCTCCAACAGCCAAGCAAAAAATTACTTCTGAAATTCTAGGGGTGGCATTTCTGTTTGAAATACAGAACTGGCACTGAAACAAACATGCACAACCCCAAGCAGTGACGAGTTCTGTAATTTCCCCATTATGGGCCAGTGACAAATATTCTAATGTTGCAGACATCTTGGAAGCTAGTGACAGAATACAAAAATATCTACATTTTTAGGGAAGGTGATTGAGAGGGCTGTGGCACAGAAATTGCAAGTACTCTTGGATTATCTTGACCTGTTCCAGTTTGGGTTCAGACCTGATTATGGGAAATAATCGGCCTTAGTCGCCATGATGGATAATCTTTATGAGGAGAAGGACAGGGGGAGTGTGACCCTGTACTCTTACTTGATCTCTCAGTGGCGTTTGATATCATTGACCATGGTATCCTTCTGGGCTGACTTGGGGAGATGGGTATTAGAGGCACCGTTTTAGAGTGGTTCCAATCCTATCTCCAGGGTCGTTTTCAGATAATAGCATTGGGTGATTGTCTTTCGGCCCCCTGGCAGTTGTGCTGTGGGATGCCTCAGGGTACTATCTTGTCCCCCATGCTGTTTAACATCTATATGAAGCCCTTGGGAGAGGTCATCAGGAGATCTGGGGTGAGGTGTCAGCAGTATGCTGATGATACCCAAATCTATTACTCTGTAACATCTGAATCAGGTGAGGCTGTGCAAGCACTGGACCGCTGCCTGGACTTGGTGGTGGGCTGGATGAGGGCCAATAAACTGAGTGTGAATCCTAGCAAGACGGAGGTGCTGTGGGTTGGTGGTTCCCAAGTTCAGATAATTGGTCAGTTGCCTGCTTTGGATGGGGTCGTACGTCCTCTGAAAGAGCAGGTTCATAGTCTGGGGTGCTCCTAGAACCATCTTTGTCGCTAGAGGCCCAGATGACCTCAGTGGCTAGGAGTGATTTTTATCAGCTTTGGCTGGTAAGACAGCTGCAGCCGTTTCTGAACTGGAACAGCCTGACCACTGTTGTTCACGCCCTGGTAACCTCCAGGGTGGATTACTGTAATGTGCTCTATGTGGGGCTGCCTTTGAGATTGGTCCGGAAGCTGCAGCTGGTGCAAAATGTGGTGGTGAGACTGATCACTGGGGCAGGGTATTGCCAACATGTCACCCTGCTGCTAAAAGAATTGCACTGGCTGCCCATTTGCTACCGGCCCAAGTTCAAGGTTCTAGTTTTGGTGTACAAAGCTTGGGACCAGGATACCTGAAAGACCATCTTATCCCTCATATACCCAGTCGATCACTGCACTCTGCAGGTGAGGGCCTCCTGCAGATACCATCTTATCAGGAGGTACGTTCTGGACAACATAGGAAACAGACCGTTAGTGTGGTGGCACCTACCCTGTGGAACTCCCTACCCTTAAATTTTAGACAGGCGCCATCTCTGTTATCTTTTCAGCACCTATTGAAGACCTTCCTCTTTCAACAAACCTTTTAAGTTGAGACTTATCCCAGTCTGCTTCTGTGTTGGAATTGCTTTTTAATATATTTTTAAACCTTTTTTAAAAAATAATTTTTAAACCTTTTTTTTAAAGATGTCTTCAAAGCTTTTAATAAAATGTTTTTAAAGTTGTTTTGTTTTAATGTATTTTAAAGTCTCCTTTTATGATGTTTTGAAGTGTTTTTAGTGCTTTTGTTTGCTGCCCTGGACTCCTGCTGGGAGGAAGGGCGGGATATAAATCAAATAATAAATAGATATATAAATTAAAATACACTGAAGCATACTGATATCTTTGTATATTTAAAAATAATATTAATAAATGTCCATTGATTATATTGCATATATTGCATCTAAGAGAAATTATAACTGTACATAAAAATGTTTTTAAACCAGCTCACTGTGAATACCAGAGTTATCTTCATCTTTGCGAATTTTTAGTTTTACAAGGTCCTCACAATGCTGCAGGATCTGAACAGCATCTTCCATGGAACAGTTGTCTAGTCGAATATTGTCTATGGCAAGCAATTTATCACCTAGTTCTAATGTTCCAGTTCTGTTAACAAACAGAATGCATTACATAATTAATGACTTGCACATGCTGTTTAGACATCTATTCATGGAATACATTTATTTATTTTTTAATAATTTTTTTTTTGTTAGAAAGTAGTGGATATTAAAAGCATGTTACCCTGGTGGATCATTCACTTATTTTCAAAATGTGGATCATCTAAACATCTAGGAAGTATTAGTGTAACCAATATAATAACTTTTTTTGCCAACTTGAAAGCACTCACCTGTGAGCAACACTTCCCTTCTTAATATCTGAAATAACAAGAGGGTCCCCTGGTTTTCGACTAGATGGAGCTGAAATACATAATGCACACGCATATGCAGCTTTAAGTTTAAAATAAATCTCCACAACTCCATATAGCATTTGCTAATTAATGTTAATGCTTTTCGGTACAGTATTTATACATGGACTTTTCCATACTAGCACATGCTCCCAGTAATGAAATTCAGGGCCTTGTACATTTGTGTTATATGTTATGCCTTTTCCTCTGAAATGTATCTGGTGTGTCTATGGATACTACTTTTAAAATTTCATTCAAAACAGAATATTTAGCAATCTAAATGGACTCTGGCCCCTTAAATTCTTAAACAGGTAAACAACTGTGCTTCACTGATCCATAGCTCATGCCAGAAGTACCATAAAAGGTTCACAATTCAAATGGAAAAGATGAACCTTGGAATTTAATTCTATTATATAACTGGGTGAGAGAAGAGAACTTTGCAGTGACCCCACATTTCTGGAGTGTTTACTATCAACCCTGTCAATACAGGTCTTCAGAAAGTTCTGAAGACACATCTGTTTTCCTTGCCCTTCTTCTGAAGTGTGCCTCTTAGGTTGATAGTTTTATCATATTGGATTTTAACATCTCTGGGCTTATTGTTGTTTTGTTGTTTATTGCTGGTTTCATTTACTAAGTATGCTTTGCTCTGTTTTATCTTAACCTGTGATCTGCCTTGAAAGGGCTTCTGCCCTAAAAAGGTAAAGGTAAAGGTGTCCCCGCACTTAGAATGCGAGTCGTTTCCAACTCTTAGGGTGACGTCTTGCGACGTTTACTAGGCAGACGGTATATATGGGGTGGGATTGCCAGTTCCGTCCCCGGCCTTTCTTTACCCCCCAGCATATGCCGGGTACTCATTTTACTGACCACGGATGGATGGAAGGCTGAGTGGACCTTGACCCCTTTTACCAGAGATTCGACTTCCTCTTTCCGTTGGAATCGAACTCCAGCCGTGAGCAGAGTTTCGGCTGCGTTACCGCCGCTTACCACTCTGAGGGCCTAAAATATTTTTAAAAAGCAAATAAAAATAAGCTGTTTTCTCCAGAATCATGCTTTGCCAGCGCATACTGCAAAAGGTGAATTTTGAAATGGTATCCCTTACATTTTAACTCCACCACACCACTTCAGAAGGAATATATACCCAGGTTGTTATTGGAAAACAGTTTCTGGTCATCTCTGTTCTTGCATCCAGGACAGATCAATAGCCCAATTGTTTACTCAGAATTTAAGTCTTGTCGTGTTCTGTGGCATTTGACAAGAGTGCATAGCATTTCAACCATAGACAGGCGCATGACTGAAAAAGACAGCTTTATTGTCTTAGAGCTGTAGTGCTCCAGAAAATTGCCTGGGAGTAAAGTCCATTGAATATAGTGGAACTTACTTCTGAGTAAACATGGCTAGGATTGCACTTGAAGACACTCTTCTTCTTTCCTAATATTTTGAGATAGATGGTTTTATATTGATTCCATGGCAAAAGTATTGTGCATTTTTTAAACAAAAATGTAACCCACATGAACTTATATGTAATGAATATGAATGAGATCTTCAAATGCAGAGGTGAAAAATGCTGCACCCCTTGCAAAGAGTTCATCCTCATAAATGATACAAACTGCAGAGCACATGAGCTGCTTTCTTCTCATAACATATGGAGTATATATCTATTTGTAGGAAACATATTATTTTAATATTTCATCAACATATCTTTTTGGACATCTTTCAATGTCTTTTGCAAAATATTTGGTATGATAAAGTAGCTGATGTTATGAAAATTGATCTCATAAAAATCTATACTGCATTTCTCAGATAACAATAAATGAAGATAGCAAATAAATTAAATTAAACTGGAATTCCTTACATCGTTAAAAGGCTATTTTCCGAAGTATTCTTTGTTTAAAAACACTCTGTTTTAAATAATGGTAGTATATAGTGTAAAACCTGTATCACAGCTGGTACAAATAACTTTCTTTTTAAAACAAAAATAGGAACCTGTATCCAAAACAGATTACTATTCTCAATATTTCACTGGAATTATAAAAGGTAACACTGCTTTCAATTTCAGTATATGTTTGATAACAAATCAATGATCCAAGCCTAAAACCAAATGCTGCTCCATGAAATATCTCAAAAAGCTCCTTGCCTTGAATAAACATAGAGCAAGTCCCCTTGGAAATGATGGGGCTTGATGACATTCTATCACTCCGAGAGGAAACTGTACAGAAAAAAACATGGCTGCCCCCATGCAACTGGGGCAACAGTCAGACCACCTCATAATTAGTCATTTTAACCGTGTTTTTAAACCCTCTGACCCTCATGATGAATCCACTAGACTACGGATTCTGAAGAGGACAATTAATCTGATCTTTTCCACCTAGGTGAATCTTATCCAACTGGACTGGATAAGTTGAGTGTACTTTGGAATCTGAGTAGCGTGGATTCCTCTTCCTTCCTATGCTTGCTGCTAGTATGGGGTCACACTCCATCTGAAGTGTTCATAGTTTAGGGGTTCTCCTAGATCCATTGCTGTCATTTGAGGCACAGGTAGCCTCAGTTGTGTGGCGTGCCTTCTATCAGTTTAGGCTGGTGGTCCAACTGCAATCCTATCTGGACAGGGATAACCTAGCTAGACTAATCTATGCTCTGGTAACTTCATAAATTGGATTACTGCAATGCATTTTTACATGGTTTGGAAGTTTCAGTTAGTACAGAATGTGGTTGTCAGATTGTTGATGGGTTCAAGTGAACATCAATCCTGTTCCAGTTACACTGGCCACCAGCATGCTTCCAAGTCCAATGCAAAGTGCTGGTTTTGATCTATAAAGCACTTTATGACTCAAGACTCCAATATCTTCTGGAACCGCTCTCCCTATATGAATCTTCCCAGACCCTTAGATCTTCTTCTGAGGGCCTTCTTCAAGTCCTCTTCTGAAAGGAGGCTTCGAGGGTGGTGAACAGGAAAAGGCCCTTTTCAGTTATGGCTCCCCATCTGTAGAATACGCTCCCCAATGGGATCTGCCTGACACCTTCATTGGCATCTTAAAAAAAAACTTACCTTTTTTTTCTAGGCATTTGATAGACTGAGATTATTTTGTCTGTTATTAGTATGCTGCCCAAGCTTCCTGAGGCTACATGGAAGTGTTGTTGTTTTATTGTTTTGTTTTTATAGTATAATATATTTGTTTTTGTTTTTAACATTGTTGTAAGTCAGTTGGAGACCTTCAGGTATCAAGCAACTAATAAATCTATCAAATAGCAATAACATGGTACAAATACTCTGAATTCAACCTTAAAAAATAATACAAAACCCTTCACCCTAGTCAAAACCACACTGACTTATTTCGGAGCCAATTAGAGTGGTATCACAAAGCAAGTGCCAAACCAAGTCTACAAAATATTAAAGGATTTCAGGATCTTCTGAACCCATTACCCACACTCAGTACATTTCCAGCAGCATAATTTTAAGATTTTCATCAAGCAAGATGCTAGAATAAAGCAAAGCAAGAATGGAATAATAATCTTCCAAGTATCCTCAAAGTTTGACTGAAAGCAAGAAATTAATTGAATACTGAATTTTATACAAAGACTCAGAGGTAATACAGATGGCAAATTTAAAATAGAAAGTTTTGTTTGCAAAGCTTATCTCATCTTAGCTGGACAAAATGAGGAGAGACTTTCAGATACAATTTTTTTTACAAGAACCACAACATACAGATGAGTATTTTTTTAAAAAATGTATAGAAGTCAGACAAAAGAATAATCTTGTTCTTTCTCCCCATTGTTCTGTATTTTTATCTATATTAATATCCTGCGTCCACAACTTTCTCTGGACAAGCCCAAGCCAGCAATTTCCGTCAAATTTTATTCCTTTCTAAAAAACCCCCCTATCTGACTATATTTATAAATAAAAAGCTGTACGTATCACTGAAGCTTCAGAGAATCTAATTAATACTGAAGAAGTGCTTCGGTTCTGGAGTCCAGCTTGACGTTTTGACTAGTTTTGACTTGTTGGGTGGTCAAAAAGTACTGAGAAAGCAAAATAAGGTGCAGAATATATCTGCAGTAACTTTGTTACCAAACATTTTATATAATCAGGATCACACACAATATACTATATAGAAAAGATGCCAAAATCTACTTTTACTTACAGCTTATGGTGATTCCAAGCTCTACATTATGCTTCTTTGGTAGTTTTACATGAAAAGTGCCACTGCTTGGTATGACAGATTCTGTAATTAAAAGGGTTTTTTTTAATTTACAATACGTGCCAGGCTGAACTAAATTCACTGCATTTTCATCATTCACATCTTAGCCATTAATGAAAAATAATATATAAATTTGTGTTGAAGAGGCAAAGCAAATGTGGTACATTTCATGTTCACAATTTAAAATTTCACTTGGTAAATCACATGCTGCTCTTCCTTAGAGTGAAGGATTTAAAAGTGGTCCTTTGGGATGTAAACAATTACACAAAATTGTAGCAAGGACTTAAATATGTTATGGAGACATCTACTAGTAACTAGGAACACCATTTCTAACAGTGCAAGCACATTTACACATGTACAGATGGATCTCCAGAGGGCCACTGGAGCTCTCCTTTCTTCCCCTTTCCACTGAAGCTGTAATTCAGCATTGTCTAGAACTGGAGGCCACTGCAGTTCCTGCCTCTCTGTAAGTTCTCCACCCCAGCCCTCCAAATTAAATTCTGGGCCAGGCCATGGATTGAAGAGACACCTTACCAGGAAAATATGAAGGATACCAGCCCTCTGTTTCAGCAAAAGGAGGATGCAATGCAGTGCACAAGTGCTGGGAGGAGGGAGGAAGACTTAATTGAATCCTATGACAATCCCTCCACGATGTGTAATTAGGCTGACATTGGGAGGGACTGAAGCTTAGGATTCCCATTTTCTTTCAGTGAAGTTAGTGGGAGCTTTCTTATGAGACAGGTCCCAAAGTTTGAAACCTAAATCTCATTTTCATTTGTCAGCTTGCAAAAATTTACATTTTCTCTTCTGTAGGGTGCAATGTGCATCTGGAGGTGACCATTTCCCTACATTCTGGTGCATATCAGTAGAATAAATGTGGCATATAAGAAAATATATAAGAAAGATTGATTTCACATCTTAAATAATGGAATACTTGTCATTTCTGCTTGAGTACTGAAAGATTCAGAATGAATAAAAGATTGCAGAAAGAGAACGAGGCTGTGTGTTTGTGATAGCAATTCAAATTCAAAAGTGAAGGGTTGAACCAGCATTACACTAAGAAAAGGTATTTGAGCATCCCTACCTGCAACATCAAATTCTATTTCCAAAGTGACCTTGTTGGTGATAGATGAATCTCTGAGAAGCTGATTAGCTTCATCAAATGTGCTGTCTTCTGTTGGGATCCCATTTATAACCAGCACTCTGTCTCCTATTTGTAGGGTGCCACACCTTGACACAAAATAGAACAAATGAGCATTCAGATACATAACAGATCAAAGCCAACATAAATACAATTTACAATACAAGGGTGATAGAACAAACCCAATTCTCTGCAGAATAAGCCTATTGAGATGTCATAGTTAAAAATCTGTAGTATTGATCTAACCTTATTCTCAAGTTTTTATACCAAGCACATTTGAAATGTAGCAATGATAAAATTAATAATCCAAAACTCTGGTATTTTTAAGATTTGAACTCAACTAAAGCTAAGCAGAGATAGATGTACTTTCTGCCAGTCTTGAATTAAACATATTTGACCTCAGCTTCAGAAATTCCATTAGGAAAGATAGTCTAATTAACATGGCCCTCAGTTGCTTGTCAGAGGCAATCATCTGAATAAAAGCACCAACGCATTTTGTTCTTCTCATACTTATCAAGACTATATATATATATAAACACCCTTCTTGTCAGGACATGGAATTCACTATGTACCACATTTTTCACTGAGCAATGTTCAGTAATTTATCAGAAATCTGAAAATAACTACCCCAAAGCATCTAGTGATAAGTTCTCAGCTATAAGAAGTTAGGAGCAATCATCTCAAAGGGCCTCACCTTTCTGCTGGACTGTCAGCCTCAATATAGGAAATCAGGGGTGGAGATGACAAGGTCTCAGTAGCAAACACGCCACCCTGGAGCTGTATCCCGAATCCCACAATGGGGTCAGCTGTCAGCACTACTTCTGTAGTTTCAGTGTGAACAACCTGTCCAGCTAGGCCAACAGTGCTAGAGGCTAGTGACACTATAAAACATATCAGACCAGAAGCAATAGCATTCAGAAAGACAGCACAAATTAAATCAATTTCTGACAGAAATACCATTAATATAAAAGAATATTAAAGTGCAACTATAATCAATTTCTATTTTAAAAAAATATCCAGGATCCAATGAGTGATATTTAAACAACACTCTCATAATGAAAATGAAAAGATAAAATTCTACAAACTATTACTGAGAACATTTTTTTCTGATTCATTGAAGTGTTTTTGTCAGCACCTGGATGGGCTGATTTGGAGTGCTCCCAATGTATTTCCAAAAGAAGAAAATCCTCACCACAAGTATTATATGAAACAAACAGGATAACGATTAACAATTTGCATAGAGAAATTGACAGAAATTATCCATTATCAAGTCACAACTGTGCAATTCTCTCTCTCTCTCCCCCTCTCCCCCCCAAGCACATGCTCAAGACACATGCTGATTGGTTCAATGTCTCAGTAACAGATATATAGCAGACCAGTTTTGAAGAGCCCTACTGGACCAGACCAAGCACCCATCTGCTTCCTGTTCTCACAGTGGCCACCCAGATGTCTATGGGAAGCCCATAAGCAGGATGTGAGCACAATAGCACTCTCCCCATTTGTGTTCCCCAGCAACAGGTATACAGAGGAATACTGAAGAAATTCTAGCAAGAACCCCAAGAACCAACAACTAGCTCCATGTCTCCCAGGAGGATTTGGATTTATTCTTCTTGAACAGTAGCTTCCGGGTAGCTGTTTTTTTTAAAAAAATAAGTAATTGATCTCTATTGTTCAAAGGGTAAAAAAGGTAAGAAATCCTATTGGCCATGGGCAAGTTCCTTGGCATACCAGAAGCAGTTCCCAGTTACCCAGCAAAGATGTGGACCCTCCCTTTCTAACAGCATCTGTAGGAGTGACTTTGACACACAGGCTAGTAATTGCTTCCAGTACAGAGAGTTGGACTGATAATCTCAGAAATTCAGACCCTCACAACACCATGATTCTAGATGACCATAAACTTTTCCTGATTTACAGCCTATGATTAGAAATAGCAGTGTTTATTTGTTCAGACAATAAGAAAATTGAATATAATTATAGGAACAAACTAAAAGCAGAAAGGAATCAGTTATTATAATAACTATCAACCACATGGACAGCTAAAAATGTAAGTGACACATTTGCTGCCATGAAGACAAAGGAAACAACCTTTTCAACAATATTTCTATCACTCTTTGCTAATAAAAATTCTTGGTCACTTGGCTTAATAGCCTACGGTAGTATAAAGTATTTTAAACTTATATATTTGTACAGTAAAGACTGAGGCAGATCATCCATGATTCTTTCACCACATATACAAATGACTAAAATATTAAGGAATTCTTCAGTACTAACCATGCATAAGGAATTAAAGGAAAATGAAGAAGTGTAATAATAGTCACCTAATTTGAAATTGGGGAAGAACCATCAAATATCTTTCACAACCATGCAAGGATTAGTTCATAAAATACCAAGGAACTCCTTTGCTTTTGTTCAGCTTTCTTATATTAGTCTGAATTTTTTTAAAAAAACCCTCTCAATCTGTTTTTAAATTAAGCCTTACCACATTCAACATAGCGATTTTGAAAACTTCAGTTGTTATTTAATTGGACAGTGCTCTTATACCACAAATCCTTTTTCATACTGGTTTCATTTATGTTTTACAAAGTTTGAGGGGGATCTACCAGACTCAATAAATTGTATTTCAAATTATAAAATATTTTGTATTTTTATTTTCTCTTTTGATATGGGATTGGGTTTTTTCAATATACTGTTATCTGTATTCAATAAAAATAATAACAAAAAACCAGCTCAGTAATTAAGAATGAATAAGTGTACATTCATTTGAATCAAGAGGATCCCTATGTGTTCTAAGAAGTCTTGAAGGATTGCATTTAGGGGTACCCTAAACATTATGTCCTCAGATTTCAATTCCAATTAGAATTTAGCTTGCAGTATGTTGAACAAGGTAATTAATTTGCATACATGGCTATTAAGACTACTAGCCATGCACTAGTATGCCTCTGAATAGTAGTTGCTGGGAATCACAAGTGAGAAGAGCACGACTGTACTCAGCTCCTGCTTACAGGCTTCTCCTAAGCATCTGGTCGACCACTGTGAGAACAGGCTGTTGGGTTAGATGGGCCTTTAGCTGGATCCAGCAGGGCTCTTTCTATTATATCATTTGCGTAAAAAAAAAAAAAGGAAATGGGCCAAAATGTAACCCTGTATTATGCCCCTTGTGATAGAGAAATCATATAGATTGTAGGTGGGATTGGCCACAATGCATCTTTTATTTCATATTGCTTAACCAATACTGCTGACAATCCAGGTTAAATCCATTTTTTAATTGAATGAAGCAGAAGTTGGAAGATGTAATTTCAACAGAATTAATAACTGCCATTTAATGGACCATCTTGTATTGTTGGCAAATAATTGAAAGCTTCAAAATTCCTTTTATTTCGCTAAAAAGAAAAAAGAGATGGCAGAAGACACTTTATCTAGCACAGGCTTCCATGAGTTGAATGGGGAGGGAGATGATTTCAGCTGCTGCCCCCTATCCCTGCAGCTGCCACATACCTCAATCTGCTCCACAGGGTTGGATGACCCTTCAGAACAATGTGAGGCGGCACCTCCCTCCTCTTTTTACTGATGGAAGCCTCCACTGGATCAGAAAGCCTTCTGTCAACAAAGGGACACCACTGAATTCAACCAAGAATAAATTTGTGAATATTTAGCTTAATTATTACATGGCCCACCACAAATACCAAGGTAAGAATGTATGTGCATGCACATATGTGCACACTAATAGTTGCCCATGGCCAGTAACAAGCTACAATGCCTCCCTTCCTGAAAAACATACTTCAAACATTAAAAACTAAGGGATGGTTATAAAAGAAAGCAAACAAAGCAAAAACAAGTATAATAAACAGTATGTGACAGAGTGGGGCATCTTTTAAGTTTTATGGCTCTATGTTTGGAAAAAACTGCATAAGTAATACAGTCCGTGCAAACGTCTGTTAATAAAATGTTTATGGTTCCTACACCAGTACAGTTTATTGCCAGGCGTTTGGGAAGATCACATCAGTTATGCAGACTTTTCTACACAACGGGAAATGAAAACTTTATAGCATCCTTCAGTCGTAGATATTCTAGACTCTCCCAAGGCAGACAGATTTATTAAAACTTGCATTTTTAAGTGTCTTGTTAGAAACTAGTTAGTACATCAACCTTTAAAAGTACTATAGAAAGAAAGAAAATGTGTGCAACAGATACTTTGTGTAAAAAGATTCTATAACAGTCACTGCGAGGTTTAATAATAATAATAATAATAAAATTTAATTTATGTGTCGCCTATCTGGCCGATGGCCACTCTAGGCGACGTACATGTAAACAGTTAAAACACAATGTGATAAAATACATTAATACAATATATAAACAATACAGCAGCAACAACAATATTAGTGCAGGGTAAGAGGCATTTCAGTCATAAAAGTTAACCCTCCCCGGAAATCCCAAAGGCCTGTTGAAAGAGCCAGGTCTTTAAGGCTTTATGAAATACATTTAGGGAAGAGGCGTGCCGTAGATCTTGTGGGAGGGAGTTCCAAAGGGTGGGGGCCGCCACTGAGAATGCCCTCTCTCTAGTTCCCACTAATCTAGCTGTTTTTGTCGGTGGGATTGAGAGAAGGCCCTGTGTGGCTGATCTTGTCGGGCGGCATAATTGGTGGCGTTGAAGGTGCTCCTTTAGATAAACTGGGCCGAGACCATATAGGGATTTAAAGGTTAATACCAACACCTTGAATTGGGCCCGGAAGACAACTGGAAGCCAGTGTAGATGGAACAACACTGGTGTGATGTGATCCCGGCGGCGACTATTCGTAAGTAGTCGAGCCGCCGCATTTTGTATAAGTTGTAGTTTCCGGACCGTTTTCAAGGGTAACCCCACGTAGAGCGCATTACAGTAATCCAATCGAGAGGTGACCAGGGCATGTACTACCAGTGGGAGCTGATGAACAGGAAGGTAGGGTTGCAGCCTACGTATGAGGTGTAGTTGATACCAGGCTGCCCGGCTCACTGCTGAAATCTGAGCCTCCATGGACAGCCTGGAATCAAGCACAACCCCAAGGCTGCGGACCTGGTCCTTCAGGGGTAGACTCACCCCATTGAACTTCAGGTCAACATCTCCCAACCTTCTCTTGTCCCCCACGAGTAGCACCTCAGTCTTATCGGGGTTCAACTTCAGCTTGTTCCTTCCCATCCATCCACTCATGGATTCCAGGCACTTGGACAAGGTCTCCACAGCCAACTCTGGTGAAGATTTAAACGAGAGATAGAGCTGAGTGTCATCCGCATATTGGTGACACTGCAGCCCAAATCTCCTAATGATTGTCCCCAGCGGCTTCATATAAATGTTAAATAGCATGGGAGAGAGGATAGAGCCCTGTGGCACACCACAATTGAGAGGCCAAGGGTCTGAAACCTCCTCCCCCAATGCTACCTGTTGGTACCTATCGGAGAGAAAGGAACGCAACCACTGTAATACAGTGGCTCCAATTCCCAATCCCTCCAGGCGCTGTAAAAGGATACTGTAGTCGACAGTATCAAAAGCCGCTGAGAGATCGAGGAGGACAAGAAAGGTGAATTCTCCCCTATCTAATGCCCTCCTCATCAACCAGAGCGACCAAGGCTGTTTCAGTTCCATGACCAGTCCTGAAACCCGATTGGTATGGATCCAAGTAATCCGTTTCATCCAAGTGTGTCGACAACTGGTTGGCCACCACTCGCTCAATGACCTTGCCCAAGAATGGTAGGTTCGAAATTGGGCGAAAGTTATTGAAAACTTGGGGATCCAAGGAGGGCTTCTTCAAGATGGGCTTTACAATTGCCTCCTTGAAGGCTGATGGCATCACACCCTCTTTCAAGGATGCGTTTACTACCGCTTTAATCCCCTTGCCCAATTTCTCTCTGCAGCTCATAAGGAGCCACGATGGGCAAGGATCAGTTAGGCAAGTGGTAGGCTTCACAGTCGAAAGCACCTTATCCACATCCTCAGAAGGGAGAAGCTGAAACCGATCCCAACTTACCGGCATGCAACTGGCCAACTCTGGTTCACTTACTGTATCCACGGCGCACGGGATCGAGCTCCGTAAGTGTTCGATTGTATCGGCGAAGTACTTTGCCAATATGTCACAGGAGGCCTTTGACTGTTCCAAGGGTTCCTGGGCAACTGGACCGACCAGGCTTCGGACCACCTGGAACAGCCTCCTGGGACAGCACTCCGCAGACGCAATAGAGGCAACAAAGAAAGCCTTCTTTCCTGCCTTTATTGCCACTTGGTAGGCAGCTACTGCTGCTCTAACCTGTGTCCGGACATCTTCGGAGTGGGATTTCCGCCACTGGCATTCTAGTCGTCTCACCTCCTGTCTCAGAGTACGCAGCCGTGGTGTATACCACGGTGCTGAGTTCTATTCAGGGGGAGAGGATGTTTCGGAGCCACCCGGTCAAATGCCCTGGTGATCCCATCATTCCACTCCCTCACCAGGGTTTCGACCGGGCGACCTTCAGCAGATTCCAAATCCCCTAGCGCAGTCAGGAATCCATCCGGATCCATCAGGCGCCTGGGGCGGACCATTCTAATAGGTCCTTCGCCCCTGCGGAGGGGGCATGGCATTGAGAAGTCTATGTTTACCAGGTAGTGATCTGACCATGACACAGGGGTGGAATAAACCATTCCCAACTTCAGAGCACTTCTCTCCTCTCCCAGGACAAACACAAGGTCGAGAGCATGACCGGCTACATGGGTGGGCCCAATATTACTAAGGTGCAGTTCCCAGGAAGCCATGGTTTCCAGGAAATCCCGAGGGGCTCCAGTGAGAGTGGTCTCGGCATGCACGTTGAAGTCACCCAGCACTAACAATTCTGGGGACAACACCCGTACAGCCGAGACCACCTCCAGCACCTCAGCCAGGGAGTCTGCTGTGCAGCGGGGTGGGCGGTACACTAGCAGGATCCCCAAACTGCCCTTCGGGCCCAACCTCCAGTACATACAATCAACAAATTGAGTCCTATGGAGAGGAGGTCTGGCAAAAACCAAAGACTCTCGATAGATGACTGCCACGCCCCCTCCCCGCCTTCCCACCCTCGGCTGCTGTGCATAACGGAAACCTGGTGGACACATGGCCTCAAGAATGGGAGTAGAGGCCTCGTCCAACCAAGTCGCCGTAATACATGCCAGGTCTGCCCGCTCACCCAAGATCATATCATGGATGAGCGAAGTTTTTTGTGCCACAGACCTGGCATTACATAACAGCAGTCGAAGGTCGGTAGGAACCTTGCGTCCCCCAGTTTTCATCTGGTTCTGGGCCAACCCGGAACAGGGGATGGGTATAATGCATCCATCCCGTTCCCCTATTCTGGCGTGGTCTGCCAGCAGCACCTTTCCAGCGCCTGCCACCCAATCTTTCTATAACTTGGCCCCTCAC
This sequence comes from Rhineura floridana, assembly GCF_030035675.1. Taxonomy (NCBI): domain Eukaryota; kingdom Metazoa; phylum Chordata; class Lepidosauria; order Squamata; family Rhineuridae; genus Rhineura; species Rhineura floridana. The sequence goes on along the minus strand of NC_084487.1, from coordinate 74,572,061 downwards.
CTCCCTCCCTGGCTTGCACAAGCCTCTATCCCTATCTGCCAGGCAACAGGCCACCCACCCTAAAACAATATTGGTCCGGAGACCCGCCTCCGTACCCTATAACAACTGTAAATTGATTAAATTAAATTAAATTAAACTAAATCAATATAAACACACACTCACACACGACTGACACAGCCACACAAATACAAATAATAAAAAAAGAAAGCAAAAAAAAAAAAAAGAAAGCAGCAGCACAGCAGCAAGAGCAGCAGCCTCTCCTTCCCTTGGGCGATGGTCTCTTCCTCCTGCAGGCACTGGGTCTCCCAGGCCACCTCAGCCAGCCGGCTTATGTATTCCTCCAAAGAGGGACAGGTGGTAAGAATCAGTCCTGGCTGGCTGGGTACCTGGGGCCTGGTCCTGCCAGGCAGAAGTCCCTCAGGGAAGGGTGGTGGAGATGGTGGTCCCACAGTAGCAGCAGCAGCCTCTCCTTCCCTTGGGCAATGGTCTCTTCCTCCTGCAGGCACTGGGTCTCCCAGGCCACCTCAGCCAGCCGGCTTATGTATTCCTCCAAAGAGGGACAGGTGGTAAGAATCAGTCCTGGCTGGCTGGGTACCTGGGGCCTGGTCCTGCCAGGCAGAAGTCCCTCAGGGAAGGGTGGTGGAGATGGTGGTCCCACAGTAGCAGCAGCAGCAGCCTCTCCTTCCCTTGGGCGATGGTCTCTTCCTCCTGCAGGCACTGGGTCTCCCAGGCCACCTCAGCCAGCCGGCTTATGTATTCCTCCAAAGAGGGACAGGTGGTAAGAATCAGTCCTGGCTGGCTGGGTACCTGGGGCCTGGTCCTGCCAGGCAGAAGTCCCTCAGGGAAGGGTGGTGGAGATGGTGGTCCCACAGTAGCAGCAGCAGCCTCTCCTTCCCTTGGGCGATGGTCTCTTCCTCCTGCAGGCACTGGGTCTCCCAGGCCACCTCAGCCAGCCGGCTTATGTATCCCTCCAAAGAGGGACAGGTGGTGAGAATCAGTCCTAGCTGGCTGGGTACCTGGGGCCTGGTCCTGCCAGGCAGAAGTCCCACAGGGAAGGGTGGTGGAGGTGGTGGTCCCACAGCAGCAGCAGCAGCAGCACAGCAGCAGCACCACAGCAGCAGCAGCAGCAGCCTCTCCTTCCCTTGGGCGATGGTCTCTTCTTCCTGCAGGCACTGGTTTTCACTCTTCTGCTAGATGATGGAAATCAGGGCCAGCCCCAGGCATGCCGGGACCCTTGGGCACCAGCCTGCCCTGGGCCCTGGCACCCGCACGCATGCATGCCCCACCTACCTACCTACCTAGTGGACAGGCAGGCGGAAGGGCAGGAGGTTGGGCAAGTTAGTGAGCAAGTGGGTGGGCGTGAGCAAGACAGCAGACTGTGGGGCGAGTGGGGGGGCAGGCAAGCAGAGGGCGAGCAAGCAGGCGAGCAAGCAGGTGGGGGGAAGGCCAATGGGTAAGCGAGAGAGCAAGAAAGCAGGCGGAGGGGAAGGGTGAGTGGGTGGGCAGGCAGCTCCCTCTCTGCGATCTGTGGTAGGGACTCTGCTGTAGAAGGGGAGTGCTACTCTCCCACCCTGTGGGCTACGGGTCCCTTGGCCAGGGCCCTACCTGGCCACCCTTTGGCGCCGGCCCTGATGGAAATGGCTGGCTATGTTTTGACATTTCTAGTTATGAAGAGGAGTTCATAGACGAGCTAAACATGTTGTCACATCTTGAAGGAGATGACAAGTTAAATGCAAGCAGAAGACTCTCTTCCTACGTGGAGATTCTTAAATATGGAAAAACATATTGTCAGAAGCTTTGTCTACTAAGGGTCCCTCCAGACTAATTTTTTTTTATTCTGGACCACCCACACATCATTCCGCTTTATTAATTGTTCTTTGATGCTTCTCCCCAATGTTGCGACATTATTGCTGTCTGGAGGGACACTCTTGCGCTAAAGTGCATGAAAAGTGAGGCAAAAACAAATGTGGCACCTCTGTGGCATGAAAAGTTACAGGATTTTAGCAAGGAACTATGGGGCATCCAAATGAAGCAATACGGTTGGCCCAAAATGTTTGCAGGTACAAATGGTACTGAAAGCATGATCGCATATAGCTGCCCCAAGAAAATCATGAACATAAATCATGATGAATATTCACTAAAAAGGACATCTGGAGGGTCCTAAGTGTTTTCTCAAGCATTTCCTGCTTCCTTCCACCAACAAAGAAAAGAATTAGGAAGCTGGAGTGGGCTTTTAGGGAAAACTTGTTTTCTTTTCTATACTTTAATTAACTGCCCATTTTTACAAGTAAATTCATGTGTGGCACAGAATATGTTTTTTAATTAAATTAGATGAGGCAAACATGTGTAATTATGCCTATTTAATATTAGCAATAGTATAAAAAGTACTTTGCAATTATTACTGCATTAAAGTGCATAAGAAACCTGTGAAGTAGGGTTGCTGTTGTTGATCTGAACAAAATAATTCACTGAGTTAAGGAATGGCATGGATTTGAACCAAGGATTCTCTCAAGGAATCCTGGGAACTGTAATTTACCACTCACAGAGCTACAATTCCCAGCACCTTTAACAAACCACAGTTCCCAGTATTCTTAAGCCATGTGCTTTAAGTGTGTGTTAAAAGTGCTTTAAATGTATGGTGTGGATGTGACCACCCAAATGTGCTACCTATTCCAACAAAACCCTCACCACCCACCATCCAAATGCTAAGATCCATTCATACATTTAGGATGGAACCCAATGCTGCTCTGCTGTCACTGGAAGGCACTGCAAGGGGAGAGGTCTCCAATTTCTGCTAACTCCCCCATCAATTACAGCTTTCTGTGTCACACACCACACTGATTTAGAGGGTCCTCCGAGTCTCAGGAGTGGCTTTTCAGAAGGACACATAGTAGCTGAAGGATAATACTGCTTGGGGTAGTGAGGATCCAAGCCATATGCCTTCAATCCTTAGCCCTCTCTCCAAATTCCTGTATATTTTGGCATCCCCCTGAATTCTTATGTAGTATCCTACAGCAAGGATAACTTACCTCGTTTGGAGAAATAATAATAGTTTTCTCTCCTTAGGTGTATGGAGATATTTGTACTTAAGTCAACTTAACCCAAATGGCTTCAGGAATCCTATGTGTATCTACTCAGAAGCAAGTTCCATTCACTCCCACATAAATTGGTAAAGTACTGCATCCTTAGTCCAACTGAATTAATATATTTATGGGAGTCACTGCCAATGTCATCAATATTAGCAAGATGGACTAAAGTGATTTAAACCCAAATAATCCAGTTTAGCTTGTTTACAATTATTTTTAGTACTAAACTCACTTCAGTTAGATTGCACTGATCCGAATATAGCTTGCAACAAAATACGAATAGCTTACAAATTAAAAATAAGATGAATTAGTTATTCAGTTAAGTGCAACATTTAGTGTAACATCCTACTATTTATGGTAGGTGACAAAATAATGCTGACACTCCCTACAGCAGTGCTCAGACATTAGATTGCCATTACTGTCAACTCAACGGGCATTCTTCTGTCTATAGTCTTGACTGTCATCTGACACATCTAATAGCTCAACAAAAATGAAATTCATTTTATAAAAAGTTGGTCTACTTAGAAGAATATTTTTAATTTTTAGATTTTGCATTCTTGTAAATGTAAGTTTGGGTTTTAAGCCTGTTTATTTATTTATTTATTATTTGATTTATATCCCGCCCTTCCTCCTGGCAGGAGCCCTGGGTAGCAAACAAAAGAACTAAAAACTTTAAAACATCATAAAAACAAACTTTAAAACACATTAAAACAAAAACATCTTTAAAAATGTTTCTTAAAAAAGCTTTCAAAACATCTTCAAAGATTAAAAACATTTTAAAAGGAAGGTTTAAGAACATATTAAAAAGCAATTCCAACACAGACGCAGACTGGGATAAGGTCTCAACTTAAAAAGCTTCTTGAAAGAGGAAAGTCTTCAATAGGCACCAAAAAGATAACAGAGATGGCGCCTGTCTAATATTTAAGGGGAGGGAATTCCACAGGGTAGGTGCCGCCACACTGTTGTCATACTAAAACAATATCCAGATAGTTGAAGTAGGATTTGTAGATGCAGAATGCATGACTGGATCATACAGGACAGAAAAAAAATCTCTTTGCTGTTGGATATGGTGATGAAAGTGCATCATGTGGCTAAACTCCCCTTTTGTCCTGCTGTAATACACAAAAAGTGTCCCATGGCATCTCCCAAGAAATCTGAATTTCAGTGTGCTTTCATGTTATTGGTCAGATACATTTCACAGCCCTGTTTCATTATACATCACAAGTAATTTATGTGGTCACCTACATGAGCTTTTGAAGTCTTTCTTTTTCATCCTTCTTCTCATCATCGTCCCACGTGGACTGGTAGAGTAGAGGCTGCGAGGTAAAGTCCCCATGTTCAGGGAACTCAGGCTGTATGCGCTCATGGAGGCAGGAGAGAAGGATGAAGATACCAGTGCTGTTGAAAGACAGGGAACTGCTTGGTACAAGGCACTTTTCAATAGGGAATAGTGAAATGCATGTCTGTAGTTGGCTGTTAAAAATTTGGACACTGTGTATGACTCACAAGAATGGTTTGCGGCACCAGTAACAAAATCACAAACTATATAAAAAGTTTGGCAACTCATTCAGGATTCTTAGGGCCATGTGAACCATAGAAAATATCTGTTTGCTATTACAAACACACAATGTGCAGTCCTATTATGATACTTTCATCTAAGTATTAAATCAACACACAATAAATGCCACTGATTTGAACAATTGCTTAAACTGTAAACAATTGTTAAGTCAGTGACATTCATTATGAGTTGGTTAAATACTTAGATTAAAGCATCATAACAGGTTTAAATACAGAGCCATATGAATGGTTAGACACACTGAGTCTAGCAATACATTCTTTGGAAAAGGTGATTTCTGACATTGGCTTTGCATGGAAAGGTTATTTTCTCTATGAGGTACTAAACTTTCCCCCTCTTTACATAGACTGGATAAGTTAAGGCTGAAAAAAAAAGGATGTTAGCAATAAATGCACATGGTTGTGACAAAAAGTGAGATTTTAAAAACTGAAAATGTGGAAAGTATGAGAGGAAGAGAGTGAATAATAATAACAATAATAATAATGATGATGATATGTTAGGAGGTAAAAAACATGGAACATTACGAAGGTTTTTTTGAGGAAGTGTTTTCTGGCACTTCAAAGCTGGCATCCTGCAATGGTAGGTGTTGTAATGGTGGTAGGTGAGGGCACCACTGTGGCTGTTGGCATAGGGATCCCACGTAAATTGCCTGTTGCTCCTTTGAACCTTCACTGCCCTCATGAAGGGATGAGAGGAAATAAAAATAACAAACAAAAAGGACCAGAAAAGAAGGAAATGAAACTGGATTACATAAATAAATTAAAAAGTAACAAAAATGAAAGCAGTCTGCAATGAAAATAACCCTGCTTTTTTTGTGTGTGGTGGTCAGCAAATAGTAGAATTTATCCCAAGGATGGCAACCACTCATAGTCCCAGAACTAATGTGTTTCAAGCCTTTTTAAAAAGTGGTCAGTACTCAATCAGTTTTTAATCTGCCTCTACCCTTAGCCGCTATGATTAAACACTTAAAAGAATACATTTGAGTCAACATTATCAGGATTCATGTTATACAATTAGTAATTAAGTTCTGAAAATCTCCACCCATTTAAAAGTATTTGTATATATTAAAAAAAAACACTAAATAGAAGAAGGGACCATACATCACATCCTGCACTATAATTCAGGGTAGTTTACATGTCAGTCATTTCAATTTACTGCTTTGACATTTTAATTTTGCCAGCATCCATCACTTGTGCTATATTATCCCGGACAACAAACTCCCAAGCATCAGCACAAAAATTCCATTTAGGGGACTTTATTTAATAAAGACAAAGCAGAAATCTAAAGTCATCATTTATTGTTCTGAAGTCTGGTTTTCAGTTTAATTTTGCCCACTACAGGAAAGGCAGATGATTTCTGCTCATAGTTAGTTTTGTGTCAGCTATGCCTTAAACTAGGCATGACAAAAAGTAAAGAGGAAAGAATAGGTCAATTTAATACAATAAAAAAGAAAGATAATCGGTCTTATAACGATAGCAACTTGAACTTGCATTATAGCACATTCAACTCTAAACAAGATGAAGAATGCATGTTTACCATGAAAAGAAATAAAAAGGGGATTTTTAAATTTAGTGTTATAAAAAAATAAGTTAACTAATCAAATCTGCCACAATCTTGAAATATTGTATTAGATCCAAGGGTTCCCTTTTGAATGTGTAAGGTGTCTTCCACAGATGTTTTACACCTTTTGTGAGAAAGTGAAACTAAATTCTAAGATGTTCTTCTGTTGCTTGCTCAAGAGTTTGAATAACCTCATGCACAAACAGAAAGCATGAGAACTGCTATAGGACCTACCTGTGCAACACATGCTACATCACACTCCCTGTCTCCTTTCTCCCAATTACAGTCCCAGCCAACAGCTGGTGGTTTTCCATCATCATGCATTTCTCAAGAATTCAGATTAACCTGGTTTGTCATCTGATAATCTGTCTAGACTGTATAATATATTTTATAACAAATTAATATGTTATATTTGCTTTGGACTGTAGTTTGTGAATGGTGCTGAGAGTTGTTAGGAGACTCCTGGTTTAAACAGTCAGCCCCTCTTCTGAGGACTGTAGCTGTGTGAGGGGAATAGGGTCTCTCCTAGCAACTCTCAGCACCCTTTAAAAACTACACTTCCTAGGATTCTTTGGGAGAAGCCATGATTTCTAAAGTGAGATAAAGGTCTGATGCAGATGTAGCCAGTGACAGCTTTGGTTTAAATTTGGGTGGGAGACTACATGTGCCTGCTGCAGAATAAAAAGGTGGGGGAAACACTGAAAAACAATGATACTGTTCACAATGTTTTCCTTTGGAAAGGAAAGGGGCTTTCCCTCTGGCCATTGCCCGCCCACCCAATCTTCTCCCCTCCCCTTCCTCCCTCTGTCTCCCCTTCCTCACCTTCTCTCCCCCTTACCCCTCCTACCCCTCCCTTACATCAGTTTCACCTATCCTAAGCATGATTGTACAGGAGTAAATCCCACTGAACTAAAAAAGCATACGAATGATCAAACCTGCCCTGCCCTGCCCTCCCCTCCCTTTAAAAAAAAAGCCAAATGAACACAAAACTAGGGATGTGCTAGTATTCTGCCCAGTTCGGATTTGGTAACAAATTTTCCATTAATTTGCTTATTCTCTATGGTTGTGAATCAGATTTTTATGTTGCAATTTTCTCCAGCTATTTTTTAAAACTTTTTTTAAAAAACCTGCCCCTAAAATATCAATACTAAGAACAATAATTTTATCAATATTTCCTTTCATTTATCCATCTTTCAAAATATAGATATTTCCTTTAAAATAATCTATATTAATATGATTGTTTTCTAGAGGGAAAAAACGGATCAGTAAAAACAGTGGCTAGCAGGCAAAAAACAAACTCAAATCAATACTGGCTTCTTAGGGATGATAGAATGCTTTTGAACCAGGACCAGCCAGTGGCTATCATGCCTATACAAAACATGCTTTGCTCCTTGCTTACATCCTGCTTCAGTGGTGGATTTTCCATAAAAATCATCAGTTCACATCTACTATACAGTGACTATTCATTTATGAACCTTCAGAGGAGGTTTCAGACCCTTGGCCTCTCGATTGTGGTGTGCCACAGGGTTCTATCCTCTCTCCCATGCTATTTAATATCTATATGAAGCCGCTGGGGGCAATCATTAGGAGATTTGGGCTGCAGTGTCACCAATATGCGGATGACACTCAGCTCTATCTCTCGTTTAAATCTTCGCCAGAGTTGGCTGTGGAGACCATGTCCAAGTGCCTGGAATCCATGAGTGGATGGATGGGAAGGAACAGGTTGAAGTTGAATCCCGATAAGACTGAGGTGCTGCTTGTGGGAGACAAGGGAAGGTTGGGAGATGTTGACCTGATGTTCAATGGGGTGAGATTGCCCCTAAAGGACCAGGTCCGCAGCCTTGGGGTTGTTCTTGATTCCAAGCTGTCCATGGAGGCTCAGATTTCGGCAGTGAGCCGGGCAGCTTGGTATCAATTACACCTCATTCGTAGGCTGCAACCCTACCTCCCTGTTCATCAGCTCCCACTGGTAGTACATGCCCTGGTCACCTCTCGTTTAGACTACTGTAATGCGCTCTACGTGGGGTTACCCTTGAAAACGGTCCAGAAATTACAACTTATACAAAATGCTGCGGCTCGACTACTCACAAATTGTCGCCGCCGGGAACATATCAACCCAGTGTTGTTCGATCTACACTGGCTTCCAGTTATTTTCCGGGCTCAATTCAAGGTGTTGGTATTAACCTTTAAATCCCTACACGGTTTCGGCCCAGTTTACCTGATGGAGCGCCTCCAGCGCCACCAATTATGCCGCCTGACAAGATCAGCCACTCAGGGCCTTCTCTCAGTCCCACCAACTAAAACAGCTAGGTTGGTGGGGACTAGGGAGAGGGCATTTTCAGTGGCGGCCCCCACTCTCTGGAACTCCCTTCCGTACGATCTTCGGCATGCCCCTTCCCTGAATGTATTCCGCAAAGCCTTGAAGACCTGGCTGTTCAGACAGGCCTTTGGGACTTCCGGGGAGGGTTAATTTTTTAGGACTAATCGCCTATTACTCTGAACTGTTATTATTCTTTATTCATAGTTTTACTGTTATATGTATTTTATATGTATTTTATTGTGATGCATTTTTGCAACTAAATTGTACGTCGCCTAGAGTGGCCATCGGCCAGATAGGCGACTTATAAATTAAATTATTATTATTATTATTATTGAATCTGCCTTAGTTCAGTAACAGGCAAAGAAAAAAGAGCATTCAAGGGTATTTACAAGAATGCAATGAAGTATTATCTGGCTGATGATGAAGGTGAAGAAGAGGAGGTTCCAGCCAAAAATAAGAATATGGTTTGGGCAGTTTGTTTTAAGTATGGAAACTGAGTGCATTCTACCCTTATATCGTTTGTGTACATGTTGTCCCTGACATTGTCTGTCATTTGTGCTTAATAAATACATATGCAAAAAGATTCATAGGGTTGCCATAAGTCGTAATTGACTTGAAGGCATATTTATTTATTTATTGTATTTGTATACCGCCCCATAGCCGAAGCTCTCTGGGCGGTTTACAGTAACTAAAAACATTAAAAACAAATATACAAGTTTAAAACACACTTAAATAAAATTAAAACAATAAAAAACATGCTAAAATGCCTGAGAGAAGAGGAAAGTCTTGACCTGGCGCTGAAAAGATAACAGTGATGGCGCCAGGTGCACCTTGTCAGAAATATCATTCCATAATTTGGGGGCCACCACTGAGAAGGCCCTCTCCCTTGTTGCCACCCTCCGAGCTTCCCTCAGAGTAGGCACCCGGAGGATGGCCTTAGATGTTGAGCGTAGTGTACGGGTGGGTTCGTATCGGGAGAGGCGTTCCATCAGGTATTGTGGTCCCAAGCCGTGTAAGGCTTTATAGGTTAAAACCAGCACCTTGAATCGAGCTCGGAAACATACAGTCAGCCAATGCAAGCGGGCCAGAATTGGTTTTATATGTTCGGACTGTCTGGTCCCTGTTACCAATCTGGTTGCTGCATATAACAACAACATGTCTAATTCCCACCCCTACCTTGCTGCACATTATCAACTTTCCAACTGCACTAAATTTTTCCAAGTCCACATTTTGTGTCCAACTGCATGCTAAAATAAACCATAGCAGTAGCATAGCAGTATGGATTCTTGTTTGCTTTACTTTCTGAACTGAAATAAAATGTCCCTTTAAGGCCAACTCTGTGTATGTCCAGGGGTACTAGTATGCACCTTTGTCTCAGGCAGCAAAATGCCTTGAGGTAATCTAGGATGCTTATGCCAATATACAGTGTTCTATGCTGTTTTCCCCTTCCCTGGCTCCAAAGGTAAGTCCCTGGTCTTTGGGTGTGCGGAAGGAGGAGATGTGAGAACAGATGCTTAATTCAAGCACCTTTGACCCTTTTTCAGTGCTTGGATTGAGGACCCACAAAAGGCTTGAGCCTTTCAGATCCAACTACGGGATGCCTCCCTGGGCTCCTTTGGGAGGAAGGTCAGGATATAAATTGAATAAATTAGTTCTGAGGTATTAAATGCTTATTTGAATTTGCTTTCAGTGATTTTGAAAGCATGGTCCATCTGTTTAATTCTTGCTGCTATTTTATACTGAGGGCTTTCCTATGGAGCTCCACATCATTTGAAGTACAAGTGGGATTTGCCACACAATCATACAGTGTGGAGCAGTCCTGTTAAAAATTACAGCCAGCCAGTCATGCCCTCGAGGATACTCCATTCTATTCCCAATCCCCGCAGTTTCTCTGGCCCCCCAATCAGTATTCTGGGCTCACTAAACATGAGCTGTTTTATGGGGGGGTCCTTCAAGATTTTTTGTACTTTTATAAATCTTGGGGTTTCCCCACCAAATATGCCGATACTTCCCTCTTGTGTATGGATGGTGCCTTTTTGGCTACATAAGAGTCCATATTCAGAAAATGAGTTTACTATTAGAATATAGCAGGGATGGGGACCTGAGGGCATCCAGGTGTTGTTGGACTACAGCTCCCATTATCCCTGACCATTGGCCATGCTGGCTGAAGCTGATGGGAATTGACTCTAGCAATATCTGAAGGGCCACAGGTCCCCCATTTCAACAAGCCTTCCTGGAGAAATATTAGAAGTATCAATAAGCCTTTTAAAACTATGTAGGTGAGACCTTCCACAGGCAATTCTGCAGCAACAGAAAGTCATTCAGTTTCTACCCTCACATAGTACACATAACTTGGCTAGGCAAACGGGAACTGAGCCCTTATATATTCTGGAACATAACACTGTTCAAGTGTTGGAACAGCCCAACATTCTCAGTAGGGTGAAGCATGGTTTTCATTGTGCAATGAAAACATGCCGCCTTTTCCTCCAACTTTAATGGAGAACCAATACATTTTTTTGTGAGAAACATGAGAACCAAACTGTGCCCTCACATATGATCCAGCTCTGGCAGGAGCTTGCCTGTTCCTGCTGAGAGTAGTCAGTTAGCCTTATCATACTCAGCCCTCAAGCACTCTCTTAATTAAGGGATTAGCACATACATTATCACTATCCTTGGCAATAAAATATGCCATTAATTCTTACAGTCCAGCTCTAGCATGGATAACCCATCACTACAACTGCTACTAATGCAGCAAATACAAAATTTTGCTTGAGCAAATGTAATTCTGGCTTCTTCATATAAACCAAGTGCATAATAAATAATCCAATCCTGAATAGGTGTATCATGAATGAATAAGATTTCTTAGTTAAAGCATGATGCTGAAGTAATAAATATGCAGCATTCTGCATTCAGAATATCAATAGCTACATTGATTACTGTTTATTAATCAACTCTCTTTATTGATGAAGGTAAATAATGGGTTCTCTATGTCAGCAAGATTATATTATTCTTCGTGGGTATCTATAAAATTCAAGGTAAAACAAAATCATATGCAAAAGCATTTGGATTTCTGAATTGTAGGAACACAGGAGTCAGACTTCCGGGAAGGGTGACTTAGCCTGTGCCTGCTTTTGAGACGGGCTCCTGCCTCAAAAGAAGCTTATTCAGATATATCAGTCAGTTTTTTCTTTTTTTTTTGACTGATTAAACTTCTCCCGGGTAGGGAGAAACGAAGAGATTAACCTCAAAGCCTATTTTTGTTGGGACGACCAGATCTCATTAATTTATGGGACGAGGTCCAGCCGACGAAGGTGGGACGGATTTTTAACAGCAAGCTCTATCTGATAAAGCGAACGTTCACCTTATCTTCTAAGAGAGAACGCATTAACAGGCAAGCACCCTTCTTTCTATATTTTTCTTTTACTTGACTTAAATTGTTGCTGTTTAAAAGAGATTTGCCAGATTGATCAGTTTTTGACATCTCACTGGGGAGCCATAACTTCTCTCTGCTACGCACTAATTAATAGCTTATCTCTGTTTTTGTTGCAAAAAGCTGTCCTGGATTTGCATTCTAAAGATATACACAGAAGAGGGATTTCTATTCCAGATTTTTATTTTGAAAAATATTATACTGTTTTGAGACTACTCTCTTTTTGGTCTATTTTATTTTGACGAATCTGTTTCTTGACGATTGCCATTAATTGTTTCGATCCTGGGAACTGCATTTTGTTTACTTAACTATTGGAGAGATAAGGCTGTCTGCTCTGTTTATACTGTGATGTCACCAAGTTTGGAGTATTAACCCAATTGTTGCTGAAATAAGAAGTGGTTTTCCTATATTTTTCTTTTAAAATGGCAATTAAGAAAGTGGCTGAAAATCTGGAAATAACTATGTTTCAGAAAATAATGGATGAGATTGAGATAATGAAAATTGAATTGAGTAAAATGAAGCAGGAGATTAAAGATATAAGGGTCCCTGTGAGAGAGGTGACCCTGGAAGGGGTCCCTGTGAGAGAGGAGACCCCGGAGATTGGAACAGGGGTCCCTGTGAGAGAGGCGACCCTGGAGACTGGAATAGGGGTCCCTGTGAGAGAGGAGATCCCGGAGATTGGAACCAACGTGGAACAGGAACAAGATTTGGAGTCTATGGACTTTAGAAATAAAATCTATTGTTTGGAACTCAATGTTATCTCTGAAGAAATGAATGAAGATTCTAGAGATAAAGTTATCAATGGCATGGATAATCTTCTGGACTGGAATGATGTGATGGAGCCCAATATAGAGAAAATCTATGGAATTATCTGCAGCCATGTGACAATGGAAAAACTTTTAAGAGATGACCCAGTGTATTTTGAAAAAAAGAACAGAGATATGATTTTACAGCAGTATTTCAGCAACCTATTCAGAATGGATGGCAAGAAAATATTTGGGATAGAGGTAATCCCCATCAGACTCTTACTATATGACTATGGCTTTGACAGCAAGATTATTATGGAATACTGATAATGGAAGATTGGATATTGAAATTACTGGACTTAACAAGACTACTGAAGATGGAAGATGGAAAATGGAACTAATAGAGATAATAGAACAATGGCTACTGAAATTATTGAACCTAACAGATTCTGATGTGATGGATTAATTGAAATGTTTATTTTGACTATGGTTATGACAATAAGATTATCATAATTAGTAATGAGATGGATTAATCGATATGCTTATCTGGAAAAAAAAATTGATAGATATATTTCTTAAAGAATTGAAACCTCTCTTTGACTTTTTGTGGAAAGAATAAAGTAATGTTTATGAGATTTGATGATTAAGTAAGATAACTACTGGAGGAAAGTGATTTTATAATATGACTTAAGAGACAGGATTGTTATATATTATAGACTTATAACTGATTTGATCTTTGACAAATGGGAAGTCAATATTTTACTCTTTATTTTTTATTTTTTATTTTTTCTTTTTTTCTTTTTGTTTAACTATTTTTGATTTTGTTTTTTGTCTTTGAATGTTTTATGATTTTGTCTTGTATGTTTTATGAAAATCTGAATAAAAATTATTGAAAAAAAAAAAAAAAAAAAAAAAAAAAGGAGTCAGACCATTTGGTCCATTTAGCCCAGTAGACTAGCAGTGGCTCTCCAGGATTTCAGACAGGGAGTCTTTTACTGCAGATACCAAGGCTTGAACCTAGGACCTTCTGCATGCAAAACCAATGTTCTGCCACTGAGCTATGCTGCTTTTCCTTGTCTCTCAGAAGATAAGGACAGACTCTGAACTGAGTTCCCATAGTCTTAAATATATTTGATTTTAAACAAATTGCACTTAAATTTCACTAGGTCTGTATTAAGAATACTTACTGAAAATGTATGTAAGGGGTAGTTCTGAATACATGTGATTAGAACTGGGCTAAAGAACCTAATAAGCACACTTGAGTTTAGGTTTTAAGAGTAGATAAAAAAACCTTCAAGCTGCTCTAATATGAATTTTCTGGAGTTCTGCCAAAGTAGAAAATAGGAGATAAAGGATGGAGTTAAATGTACTACAAGTCTCCTCTCTCCCCCTTTTCCCTCTTCCCCTTCTCTTTCTTTTTCATTGTTTACTTACACTGGCCTAATAGGTCTGTTTGTACTTGGGAAATTTTTCAATAAAAAATATGTTAAAAAGCAGTCTTCCTACCATGTTCTGGTCCCTTAAGAGCCAGCCGTGTCTGATGATGAGGAAGGATCTCTAGTTTGACATTGTCAGAAGTATTAGCCAAGAACTGTGTTGCTTCTGCCAATGTGCAGTACTCCATGCTGGTACCATCAATTGAAAGAATATGATCTCCTACATGTAATGCGCCACATCTATGGAAAAGGAAGAAGCATTTCATTGTAGCACAGCGTGCTCTTTGCTTGGAGAACAAGCATTCATTGTTTTAAAATGGATTGTACATATAAACAGTTCCTTCCTTCTGCCTTCTTTAAATTAAAGGAAGTTTATCTTTAAAAGACCACTCAAACCATTAGTGCCAATTTTAGAAAGGGTTAAAATATTAGACTGCATTATTTAGCAGGTCATATTTGCAGTGTTTCGCCAAAAACCAATACAGCAAAAAAGCCGTCATTACTCACAGGACTTGAAATGGAAGCAAGTGGGCACAAATGGGCAGCAGAACAACCCTTTTATTCAAGCATCCAAGTTCATCATTTATTGAGTTGTTTGAGAGTTAATTGTTTTTTTGGTAGATAGCTGGAGACAGTCTTCAAAATATGCACTAATCAAATGAACCATTAAACTAGTCAGAATGGATAGATAAGGCCAGATATTTCATGATGACTTAAAATCAGGGAGTTAAAAGGCCTGGATGCTACATTTTGCAGCACTCAAGAAACTGGCTACTGAATGAGCTGAGAAATGCAAACACAGCAGTCAGCATCCTGATGTACCAGGAATGTACACACCTTCTTTAATTCCATTTCCTGTGGAATGCGAGGAAAACAGAGGGAGAAAATTAAAGCATCCTGCATCAGTGGAATCATTTTCAAAGGCAACAGTGGAGCTGTAGACTCATTACAACCAACAGGCACACTTGCAGGACCTTTGACAATAAAGAAATTACAAAGAATGGCACTGGGAGCATTCTGGAAAAAACACTGTAGATGGAACATAATATTGCATATATTTATATAATGTATCACACAGTTTTAGTTCTGAGGAATACACATCTGAACAGGCAGTGGGGCAAGGGATGGGACTATTTACACAAAATTTCTTTTGCACAACTTCTATTTCAATGGGAATTGCACAAAAAGAAGTGCATTTGCAGAACTCCCATTCCCTTAAATAGAACAAAGGCAAATATTCCAGTGGATTGTGCTTAGTTTCCTCCCATCTTTCCTTTTAAAAGGAGAGTTAACATTTCATATAGTATTTTTCAGAACAGATTTTGCTTGCAGATTACTGAAGAAACAGTTTTTTTTGTTTGTCTGTGATATTGTAAAGTATATTAGCATAGAGGAAACCCCAGATCTAATGAGCTTTAATTTACTGTGCTGCAAGATTGAACAATGAATTCAGAAAAAAAACACTTCAAGGCAGCATAGTCTCATAAATTCTGAGAGCTATATGGTAGAATATATTTTGAGATATTCACTAGGATTTTTATTGCATATTATTAATCACTGCTGAATCATTTTTTAAAAAGTGATCACTGTTTGAATCTAAATAACTGGGTGGCATACTTTTCTTTTCAAAATTGGAAGATGAAACAGTATATTTGCATGTTGTACCCATTGTTTTGGAACCAAAGAAGTGCAAATAGAACTCTACTTACGCAATGAAGGGTTTCTGCCCACTTTCACTTCAGTCCCTAAAGTCAGGATTCTCCAGAATAGCATGAAATATGTCATAGGGAAAACAAGGGAAAATTGGTAGAAACTGGGGTTGCATGAGTGGATGTGCCTTTCTGCTCATGCAGGATACCTTTGGATCCAAGCTACTGGGTTTATTTGCCGATAATTTGGCTTCAATCCAACACCTATACAGGACACTGCCAGTAGTCCTAATTGCTCCACAGACAGCTAGACATGATACACATAGATGTAAACTGTAGTACTCACCTGTCCGCAATACTTGCAGATTTTATTTTGTCTATGACAATGACTTGTTTGCTACAGCACATCGAGGTAGATAGTGCAACTCCCAGAGCAGAACCAGCAGTTTTGGCAACTTCAACAAGCAGTGGCCCAGAAGCTGTTGTTACCGAATCTGTAAAAAGCAAATGCTATGCTTCATGATTGCATCTTTCATTCATTTTAAAATCCTTCATTAATCAATTATCAAAATGGTTTCCAAAACATTTGTTTGTGTGTTTTCACCAGGAGTTACTAGAAAAATATGTTGGTACTCTGTCAGACTGACTTTGACTGGGAAATGTTGTGTGTTAAAAATGTCGCCCTCAATACTAGGAATGAGGCAAGGGAAGCATAAATGATATTTGTTCCATTGGGGTTTGCCGCTATAGTAGTCTCAGTCTTCTTGTGTAATGCTGCACTCAGATACCAGTTTCACTACATCTTACTTTGCAACTAGCCTTGAAGCACTAAACCTGAAGAGGAAGCTAAAGGAAGTGGTAGCAATCAGCACAATCTGTGCTATATTGCCTCTTTTGGTCTGTATTACTTGTCTGATCATGTTAGCTGCCAGTGTGCTTGTTTGGACTAGCGGAAATTAACATAGAGAACAGCTTAGTATATGAAAATCATGTGGTGCACACAAAGCTATCTGTCTGGCATCCCTAGATAGGCTGCTGTTACAAACCAGATATAACAGTCCAACTTAAGGGAACCCTACATATTCTTTTTTCCTCTTTAAAGTGCTTTCTTAAACCAGCCAGAGGCAGTTTCCTGCTGAAAAGTGTACCCCCTGGTTGCTATTTGCTCCTGCAGGAGTGCAAATGGCATCTCCCCACACATCCTGATTGACTTCCCCAGCAGCTGCTGTTTAATATATAGTAATTTAAAGTCATCATACATTTCCTGTATCATCTACTTTGAATCTAAACATTGTTTGGAATTTGATTTTGAGTGTCAATTATGGGTGCTATTCAAAAGTTGTTCATGACATTACTAAAAATGAATGACAATCCTACCTATGCCATGCCCTTGTCTTGACCCATGAACCTCAAACTAGCACCAAGTTGGCAAAGAGGAGACTTGCAAAAAAGCTGAATAAAGTTAATAAAGCTGAAGAAAAAATTTGTGTGTGTGCATGTGAGGAGGGAAAGAAAGAAAGAAAGAAAGAAAGAAAGAAAGAAAGAAAGAAAGAAAGAAAGAAAGAAAGAAAGAAAGAAAGAAAGAAAGAAAAGGGCTCCATCTCTTATGTGTTGAAATCATCTCTTGGTGTTTAAGAAAAAAAGGGGGGAGGTAGGAAATGAATAGGAACATGGGCATCATCCCACACAGGAAGATTACTACTTCTGCAGTAAGACCTTCCTCTATCTGTGATATTTAGACCGCCTTTGAGTTGGGATGCAGGATGGGCATGTTTTGATAAGGCTAAAATATGTGATTGAAGTGATTACCCAGATAAGTCCTATTATTGTCCATTATTGCATGGACCAGGAACCCAAATCAATTAGAAAAGATGAGCAAACACTACAATCATATTAGAGAAAGGAGAAAACAAGATGGAGTATGGTCAAGAAAGAAAAAATAAATACAAGAGAAATCAGAAAACAATAATCAAAAGCATCTCTCCTGGCAGAGACAGATTAGTTTATCATGTGCAAGTAAAAAGCATGAAAAAGTATGAAAAATGAATCATACAGATATAAATTATTCATGAGTAAAAGATGTTTCAGTCATTAAGATATTTATGCTGTGACTAAAACACTTACACACTATGTTGATTTATCGGCTATGTAATTACATAAGATATGCTGATAAATGTTTGCATGGAAAACACTCCTAGATTTTTATTTCGTTAATAAGTTTCCCCACTTTTGAAGATTGCATCTCAATCAGAACACAAGACTTTAATTAAAGCCTCCCAGAGGCATTGAAATTACTTTCGGCATGCTAATAACAACCTTGTCTTATTCAGCTAAACAACAGGGCACCTTTCCTCCTTAACACAAACATAAGAAGGGGGAAATTATTTTGAACATCCAGTGTGGCATGCAGATTTGGTTTGTAAAACTCCAAACAAAATGGAGTACTCTACTCTCTATCCCCTCCAAATACTCACAGAATATTCTGGAATAATTTTCAGTGTCAGAAACTTTGAAACAGCATAAGCACAATTATCCCTGACAGATTCCAAACTATGAATCAAGTTGAACATACTCCACAGGTTTTATTATGGCACAGATGTTAGGTGGTGTTGGTTTTGGATGTTTAAGTAGTAGGTGGGTGTCACTGCACTTATATAGCTACAAGTTGAAAACAACAATTTAAAAAACTATTTTAACAGAGACGATGGGTGCACAGGGAACAGAAGTCAAAGTTCATTCAGAGTAGTGGTTGCCATTGCCCAAGACCACTAGAATTATTCTACCAGTTATTTAGAAAGCTTATCTTTCTTACCACTAGCATGAATACTAAACAAGTCACACATGTTGACTGTAATCCAGCAAGCACAGGAGTTTGTTTGCACAAAGTGTGCACTAGATTATGTGAGCCTATGGAACAATCTAGTTCAGGAGTAGCCAAGATAGTGCCTTTCAGGTATTTTAGACTACAACTCCCATCATTCTCTACTACATACTATATTGGCTGGGGCTGAGGGGAGTTTATTTATTTATTTATTATTTGATTTATATCCCGCCCTTCCTCCCAGCAGGAGCCCAGGGTGGCAAACAGAAGCCGTCAAAACATCTGATTGGCTACCTCTGATCTAGAACACTTAACAGAGGGTTTATAAGATTACCAACAATTTGATGGGAATATCAGTATTAGCTGGGAATTCTGTATAGACCAAGGGTGGGAAAACTTTGTCCCTCCAAGATGTTGCTGGCACACAGTTTCCACCATCCCCGTGCTAGTTGATGTGAGCTGGAGTGCAAAAACATCTGGAGGATCACAGGTTTCTCACCCCGGCTATATAGCAGCCTTTCCCAACCTTTGGGTCCCTAGATGTTGCTAGACTACAATTTCCATAATTCCTCACCATTGGCTGGGACTGAAAAACATGTGGGGTCCTAAAGGCTGGGAAAGGCTATATATAGAGCTTTACGCAAACCATTTCTAGACTGACTATAGCTTCTCTGGATTGCAGCTACTGCAACACCTAAAATATGAAAAATGGAAATGGACTACCTTCAAGTTGATTCCGACTTATGGTGACCCTATGAATAGGGTTTTCTTGGTAAGGGGTATTCAGAGGGGGTTTACCATTGCCTCCCTCTGAGGCTGAGAGGCAGTGACTGGCCCAAGGTCACCCAGTGAGCTTCGTGGCTGTGTGGGGATTCAAACCCTGGTCTCCCAGGTTGTAGTCCAACACCTTAACCACTACACCACACCGGCTCTCATCTAAAATATACTGTACATTGAACAATTTGATTATTTCACATGTTAAGTATTCACATTTTCCAAGTTATTTGCTTTAATTAATTATAAAACAAAACATTCATTGCCTAATTAATGTTGAATTTTCAAAGCAAATAAAATCAGCTACACATGAAAAGTACCACAGTGTACAGTGTATAGTGTAACTCAAGAAGACTGTAGTAAAAAATGATGTGTTTAACAAATATTATTCTAAAGGAAGTGAATCATGGACGTAGTACACAATAACCCACAATCTCTTCTAAAAAAAGAATAATCCTGCAATCATTCTCTATTTTCAGATGCAATCAACAGAAACACCAAATGATAGTGTTCTATATACTTTGCCCATGAGCATGCTGAAATGATATCAGCCTTTCCCAACCTTTGGGTCCCCAAATGTTGCTGGACTACAATTCCCATCATTCCTGACCACTGGCGATGCTGGCTGGGGCTGATGGGAGTTGTAGTCCAACAACATCTGGGGACCCAAAGGTTGGGAAATGCTGTGATAGATTAACTGACAAGATTTTTGTATGAGCCAAATATTTGAAGGACTCCCATTAATAAATTATAGTTCTAAAAGAAATACTTAGTCATATGACAATAAAATAAAAAAATATACATTTTAAAGTAGTGCTGGAGTTCAATCTGGCCTATAAGATCGGCACTTGATCTGGATGCTCATATCTCTAATTAAAGACATTCTGCACACGCTCAAAGGTCTCCTTTCTAATTGTATATCAGTGTTCCATTCATGGCACCAAAGTCCCTGCATTCATATTCACCCTGATTCACATTAATTTCTGCCCAACAGATATGTCTTAGCTGTTGAATAGTTACATACATAGAACCCTGAGTACTTTTATGTTTTCACCATAGCTTTTGGCAAAAGAGTGATGCACTTTTCCACTGAGGAAAGGACACAATGGTTTCAAAGTATAGAAAAGTAAATTTATGCTTCACTTTAGAAAGAGCTTCCTAATGTTAAGAGCAGTTACCTAATGCAACAAGCTTCATAACGATGATCTGGAACTTCTGTTTGGATATTTCTATGAAAAGTTTGGACGAGCATCTATTTTGGCTCAGAGCAGGGAATTGGACAAGTTGATACATTGGGGCACTTCCAGTTCTATGATTTTAAAATAAATCTGTGAATGATCCAGTGCAGATTCATCTAGATGCACAGACTTAACTGTAAAAACATGAACCATCATATTTGGATTTCTCTAAACGCTCACTGTGGATGGAAGCTAGGAGTAGAGACCTGCCATTTTCAGGACACAAAATCCTGTATAAGAAAGTATTTCCAGATTATTACAGTAGGGCCCCGCTTATATGGCGGGTTAGGGACCAGGCCCCTGCTCTAAAGCGGAAATTGCCGTAAAGGGGAACCCATTGACTATAATGGGTTGCGCCACGCGAAAATGCCGCAAAATGCCACAAAATCAGCTTTAAAATGGGGAATTTCCCCTAATTGAAAGCCACCGCATCAGCGGAACGCCGGAAAACGGAACACCATAAAGCAGGGCCCTACTGTATAGAAATCCCTTTCCCATCTGCTGCTCCCCCAGTTCTCTCACAAAAGGCCTGCTTGTCCTTTTCTCAGCCATCTTGTGTTACACAGGACACAAACATAAAAATGCTTATTATACTTCCTCCTCCTCCTCCTCCTTCTATCATTATTATTATTGTTGTTGTTGTCCACCCTTCACCAGCAGGTCCCAGGGTGGGTTACAGCACTCCAAAATTCAGTATTAAAAGCAATTTAAACAAATTACATTCACAAGAATAGGGTGAGTCCTGAAAACACACATCTCAAGTGCCAAAGGCCAGGGGAAAGAAGTGCACATTTATCATTTGCCCTAAACTGTACAGCGAAGGTGCCAGGCACACTGCTGTGGGGAGGGAGTTCCACAACTTAGGGGCTGCCACAGAGAATGCCCTGTCCTTGGGCACCACCAACTGTACTTCTGAGGGTGGTGGAACTACAAAGAAGGCCCTTTCTGCTGATCTTAACACCCGAGAGGGTCTGTAGGGAAGGAGGTGATCTCTCAGATATTTGTGGTCTTGCATTAGTAATTTAACCTTTTGAGAATGGCAGCTTGTGCTATGCCACAGCATGCCAACAATAGCCTGCACTTTCCGTGCTGCCAGGCTGTGTCTGAGCATTCCTTCATGCAAATGCACTCACTTTAATCATCATAAATTTTTTACTGGCGTAGCTTGAATGCCAAGCAGATAAATCAGCTAAGCCTGGTTTTTCTTTACCTATACAGAGATAATGCCTTTTTAATGTAAGAAGTCTAACTTGTAGTGGATAATATCCTTTTTTCTAATGCAAAAACAAAACAAAACAAAACAGAAAACAGGATAAGAATTGAGGTTTGGAAATAGGAGCACACCTTTTTTAGAAAAAAAGTATGGTGATGCCACTCTATTCATTTCACATAGGGGATATGGACAATTCTACTTCCATTATTGGTCGTGGCAGCACCATATACAACATTCACATTCAAATCTATTTTTACTAATATAACAGTGTTCATACCCTGGCTAAATTTATGCATCATTAATCAGAGTAACCTTTTATAGTATTCCAGGTCTTGTAGGAACAAGTTTTGATAGTGAAAGCTGAAAAGTCAAAGCTGTCACTAATTTTCCCCTCAACAGTTTGCACTATATATATTTAACATGGTTAATTAACTGTGAAATCTAATGCTCAAACTAACATTTGAAAGGAATAGGCCAGTATATTGTGGCAGAGAGTGAGCAGGTGGTAAAGTAGGGCAGTTTCTACATGATAAAGCAACTATTTAAAAATTAAAATTATTCTTCAAAGGATCGACTGCAAGGTCCAGAGTGTGGTCTGCCCAGTAGCATATGCATTTAGTGCCCTCATGATCTTAGAAAAAGCAGTGTGCTTACAGAGGTGATTAGTATTTCCTTAATTTCTATTCAGTACATCTGAAAGGAGATAGAAAAGCCATCAGAACCAAGAGGGGAATACAATTTCCCTGCTTATTCTGAAGATCTGAATGGTTAGCTATGACAGCCCATGTTTGTACCTCAAATATTACATGAAAAATTTCCAAAGTTAGAATACAAATGAGTGTTTTGGTTATGCTAAACAGCTGGTATTTGCAGCGCATAGCTGGGAAATGAAGAGGCAAGACAAGATGAGGTGTGGGTAAATCAAGGGCCACGTTTATTGAATAAAGCCAATTACATGCTTGACTGCATGGTAGAATGATCTGCAGAGCCATTGTGGAATTTATCTCACTCCCATTGGGTGAGGGCACCCTGCCATGGGAAAAGGGGGGTGAGCGAAGCCCAATCCCTTCTTCCGGGCTCCATCCCTGCAGGGTGGTTAGGGACGCCTTCCTGATCCAACCCCCCCCAAAGGCCCGCACAACCTCCGAGTGGGTGGTACAGGTTAGCCCCAAAGGTGAGCCTTATCCTGCCAACGGGCCGCACAACCTGGAAGGCAGACCTCAGAACCCACCAATCACCTTAAAGGGTGTCCAAGGGTGGTCACCAAACCCTACCTTGTTACATTCCACCACAATCTGCTTAACGTGACCAAATAACCTATTTACAGCTTAACTACAGGGCAGGCAACAAATCAGCCAAATAAAATTAAGCCAAATAAAATTAAGTAAATCAGCCAAATTAGGAGAACAGCACAGGGTAGGCAAAAAACTTGCCAGCAAACCAAGGCTGGCGAGCTAAAAATTCCTACCCAGCCCCAAAGTGACTAATTAAACTTGTACTGCCCTAAAGGGAGGGCAGGTGGGTGTCGCGTGAGGCCAAAAAGAGGCCAAGAGGAGATGGAGCAGGGCTTAAATAGCCATCCTGCTCCGCCCCTTACACAACAGGCACACGTGGCCACGTCACACCAACATGGGGTTTGAAGCCATGCCAGGTCTTCCCCAGAATGGCTGCAAAAGCCCACCCTCGCCAGAGCCTTTTGGACTGACGATGGTGAGAAATTTCTTAGCTTCACCTCTGTCTTAAGCAATGTGAAGCTTTAAGTATAATAAGTTTAATATGATGCATACACACATAATAAAGATACAAATTCACAACTGAGAGTGTTAAGTGGCTAGGAGAAATGGCAATACATTACAGCCATCAAACATTCCTTTGCTCAAAGTGGTATAAATACAACAGTGCTATTCACTCACACAAAATCTCTTCCTGGCTCTGATTCTTTCTCCCTATTTAATAATACTCTTCTATAAACTCTTTTCTTTTTCCATTGGTTTTCACAGGGATGGTCCATTTACCTACACGCCTCTTCCCTAGCCAAACAACTCTTTTCTGAATTATCAACGTTGTCTCTTTTTTCAACAGAAAAACAGGTAGTAATAGTTTACTGGTGTTGTTCTGCTCATTAGAGAAATATGACACCTCTCCCTCAGAGCCCTTTACAGTTACTGTTTGCCTTCTATATCCAGCACAAACTTGCCCTTTCTTTTTTAAAGAATCAATTAAAATCTCTCCATTCTTGTTATGCTCCTAGCCATGACCTCCCCTTATCCAGCCCTACTAATTGTTCCATTAGGCATCTCCACCATCTCTCCCTTCCTGGTTCCCTCCTCATGTGGAACTCTCTTCCTGAACATGTATATGGTTCCACATCTCTCCCTCAAATCCTTCCTCAATACCCAACTTTTCTATGTGGCTTTAGGCTTATCTCCTTAATCCTCAATCTAATGTAGATGTGGGCCAATAGAACTGGATTTGCCCACATAGATAGAGGTATCAGAATATAACTGGATTTTCACGTAGCATAAGAAATCTCGAACTGAAATAAAAATATGATATTCAAAATAATATAACTGAAAAGAAAATGCAGGAATGTATTTATTTGGTGACCAGGAGTTTATCCTATTTACAAATAATAATGAAATGAATGGCTACAGAAGTGAATGAGATTTGTTGTTGTTGTTATGTGCCTTCAAGTCGATTACGACTTATGGTGACCCTATGAATCAGTGGCCTCCAAGAGCATCTGTCATGAACCACCCTGTTCAGATCTTGTAAGTTCAGGTCTGTGGCTTCCTTTATGGAATCAATCCATCTCTTATTTGGCCTTCCTCTTTTTCTACTCCCTTCTGTTTTTCCCAGCATTACAGGCGGGCCCCGCTTACATGGCAGGTTCTGTTCCGGACCGCCGCTGGAAAGCGGAAATCACCGTAAAGCGGAACCCCATTGAATATAATGGGGCGCATTAAGCGAAAATGCCGCAAACTGCCACAAAAAGGCAAAATTGGCTTTAAAAACGGGGAATCAAAGCTGCCGCATTAGCGGACCGCCGGGAAGCGAAGCGCCGGGAAGCGGGGCCCTACTGTATTGTCTTTTCTAGTGAATCCTGTCTTCTCATTAAGTGTCCAAAGTATGATAACCTCAGTTTCATCATTTTAGCTTCTAGTGACAGTTCTGGTTTAATTTGTTCTAATACCCAATTATTTGTCTTTTTCACAGTCCATGGTATCCACAAAGCTCTCCTCCAGCACCACATTTCAAATGAGTTGATTTTTCTGTTATCTGCCTTTTTCACTGTCCAACTTTCACATCCATACATAGAGATCGGGAATACCATGGTCTGAATGATCCTGACTTTGGTGTTCAGTGATACATCTTTGCATTAAAGGGCCTTTTCTAGTTCTCTCATAGCTGCCCTCCCCAGTCCTAGCCTTCTTCTGATTTCTTGACTATTGTCTCCATTTTGGTGAATGACTGTGCCGAGGTATTGATAATCCTTGACAAGTTCAATGTCCTTATTGTCAACTTTAAAGTTACATAACTTTTCTGTTGTCATTACTTTAGTCTTCTTGACGTTCAGCTGTAGTACTGCTTTTGGACTTTCCTGTTCAACTTTCATCAACATTCATTTGAAATCATTACTGGTTTCTGCTAGTAGTATGGTATAGTCTGCATATCTTAAATTATTGATATTTCTCCCTCCAATTTTCACACCTCCTTCATCTTGGTCCAATCCTGCTTTCCGTATGATATGTTCTGCGTATAGATTAAACAAATAGGGTGATAAAACACACCCGTCTCACTCCCTTTCTGATTGGGATTCTCCATATTCTGTCCTTACAGTAGCCTCTTGTCCAGAGCATAGGTTGCACATCAGGACAATTAGATGCTGTGGCACCCCCATTGCTTTTAAAGCATTCCATAGTTTTTCATGATCTACACAAAGGCTTTGCTGTAATCTATAAAGCACAGGGTGATTTCCTTCTGAAATTCCTTGGTCCGTTCCATTATCCAACGTATTTTCGCAATATGATCTCTGGTGCCTCTTCCCTTTCTTAATCCAGCCTGGACGTCTGGCATTTCTTGCATGGGATATTAAGACAATAGTTTGATAATTACTGCATTCCCTGGGATCTCCTTTCTTTGGAATTAGGATGTATATGGAACGCTTCCAGTCTGTGGACCATAGTTTAGTTTTCCATATTTCTTGACAGATTTTTGTCAAAATTTGGACAGATTCAGTCTCAGTAGCTTCTAGCAACTCTATTGGTATGCCATCTGTTCCTGGTGATTTGTTTCTTCCAGGTATTTTAAGAGCAGCTTTCACCTCACATTCAAAAATTTCTGGTTCTTTATCATACGGTTCCTCCGTGAATGAATCTGTCATCCCGGCATCTCTTTTATAGAGTTCTTCAGTGTATTGCTTCCATCTTCGTTTTATTTCATCTCGGTCAGTCAGTGTGTTCCGCTGTTAATTATCCAACATCCCTACTCTTGGTTTAAATTTCCCTTTCATTTCTCTAATCTTTTGGAGTTCTTGTTCTACCTTTTTTGTTGTCGTCTTCTATTTCTATACAATAACTATTGTTAACAGCTCTCTTTGTTCCTATGTACTAGTCACTGTATTGTTGCATTTGGGATTCTAGCTGTGTTTCTATCTCCTTTTGCTTTTGCTTTCCTTCTCTCTTTAATCATTTTAAGAGTTTCTTCAGTCATCCATTGAGGTCTTTCTCTCTTTTTAACTGGAGGTATTGTTTTTTTGTTCTTCCCTGATAATGTCTCTGACTTCACTCCATAGTTCTTCTGGTTCTCTGTCAACTAAGTTTAAAGACTCAAACCTGTTCCTTATTTGAACTTTATATTATTCTGGGATGTTATTTAAATTGTATTTTGGCATTATGATTGCTTTGTTGGTCTTCTTCAGCTCTACTTCGATTTTCGATATGACGAGTTCATGATCTGTACCACAGTCTGCTCCTGATCTTGTTTTCGCAGAAAGTATGGAACTTCTCCATCTTCTGCTACCAATTATATAATCAGTTTGATTCCTATATTGACCATTTGGTGATGTCCATGTGTACAGTCATCTTTTCGGTTGCTCAAAAAATGTGTTTGCGAGAAACAAATGTGTTGGCTTCACAGAATTCAATAAGTCTCTCTCCTGCTTCATTTCTATCTCCTAAGCCCTATTTTCTCACAATTCCTAGTTCTTCTCTGTTCCCTACTTTCGCATTCCAGTCCCCCATGATTATCATCACAACTTGCTTTGGAGTGTGATCAATTTCTTCCTGTACTTCTGCGTAAAATATCTCCAATTCCTCTTCTTCTGCATTTGTCGTTGGAGCGAAGACTTGGATGATGGTTATGTTAATAGGTTTCCCATTAAATCTTATTGATACAACTCACTCAGACCATGTGTTATAGCTCTTAATTGTTTTTGCTACATCACTTTTCACTATTAAAGCAACCCTATTTCTTCTTAATTTCTCATTTCCTTCATAAAATATTTTGTAGTTGCCTGATTGAAAATGTCCCATTCCTGTCCATTTTAATTCACTCATGCCACATATTGATTGATGAGCGTTGATACGTTCCATTTCTTGCTTGACAATTTCTAACTTTTCCTGGTTCATGCTTCTCACATTCCTCTTGGTCTAGACTCCTGACAGCATTGCTCTCAGCTTCTTCAACACTCTCACACCTCCTCACCATGTTAAGGTGTGCATCCTAGAGGGGGCTGAATGAGATTGGGAACTGGTAATCTTTGACTACTGTTAATCTAACCTACTATTTCCACAAACTGCAATAGTTAAATGAGAATAAAGTTCTGAGGCTCTCAAATGCTGCCAAATGGATAAAATAGTGCTCCCTATATATTGCAATATACTGCAGCCAATTATTTGTTTGCAGACAAAGCAGAAACTACAGCATAGCTAAATCCTGGCTTTCCAGAACCTTAAAAACAGCTCCCATTAAAATTAGGAAGAATTGTTATTCTGCAGTACAACAAGGATAACTTCTGGGAAGTCTGAAAATGGGCAAGCACACCAAACAGGAAGCACGAAGACCGAAGGCTCAATCACCTAATAGCAAACCATGGTTTATTAATACATCTGAATGTAGTCAGTATGTATCCCTCTGCAAAGCAACAAGCAGCTAATCAACCATAAATGAGACAACATCATGTTTTAAGAGCTTGGCTTAATAAATCCCCTGATTTTGTGCTCTCTCTCTCCCTCTGAACAGAATCTAATAGGTGTCACTCAATTGACAGAAGTCATCCATCAACAGAATGAGGAAGGAAGCACTTTTCAATTATTCCTCATTTTCTTGCAGCCCCAGAGGGTTGGGGAGAAGATTCAAGGAGAAGACTAGGGGAAGGTTGAATGGTCAGACCTCAACTCTATGTTGATTTCTGTCCTTTATGGAGCTCTAGCTGGAACAGGAGCCATAAACTGGTGGCTCCAGAGTCTAGTTCCGACCAGCTACCTGCAAGGCTTAGATGGAAGTCCTATAACATCTTACTTCATGAAGAGGTGGGGACAGGGAGGAGGTTTAATAACAAGGGGCAAGTTAGGCTGGTGAACCATCCAACTTGAGGGGCTAGATAGCAAAGTCAGCTCTTAGTGGAAAAGTGACAACCTTAAGTACTTAAACAGAGTTTCTGGGCCTCAGCCTTGTATTCTTCCCAAGAAGTTGTTTCCCTTTTAACTGCTCTTTTTGTGCCATCTGAAGGTTGCTACTTTTGGGGCAACAACTCTTTGATAAAACTTCCCACAGTGAGGAAGTGGGATGGGGCAAACAGTACACACACGCAAACAGTACACACATGCAAACAGTACACACACACACACACACACACACACACACACACACGTTTGCTTCTTCCAGTGTGTGAAGTACCCACATCATCATATTCATCCCATATGAGTTTCCGAAGAATATTTGTAGTATTTTGGTGATCTTTAAGTGCAAGTACTGAGGCCATTACAGTCCTATGCATACAATAAGATTACTTGTATGACTTTCCTCAAACTTATGACTTTCCTCAAGAAAACAAAATCCAGGTATCCACGAGCTAGAGGGAGCCCCAGCTGACAAAGCATCAAGGCCCCAGCTGACAAAGCGTCAAGGCGAGTTAAGCAGCAGAGCGAGTTCGGCAGCAGGGCGAGGAGGCCAGGGCCCCCCACTCTGCCCATCTGTCCCCTGACCTCAACTAAACCACAGTCTCCAACCCATTGACGTAATAAACCTTAAACAAAACTATGCAGGTAAGAAGCCAGCAGGGGTGTGGGGGCTTTCCAGTGTTTTGCACCGCCTGCAGCATGTACGACTATCTGCCTGTTGGACAGAAGTCGTGGGTATGCTCTCGGTGCAATGAGCTCCTGGCTCTCCGGGAACGACTTCATTTCCTTGAGGCCAAGGTGGCGGACCTGGAAAAGCTGAGAGAGGCAGAGAGGTGTGTGGAGGAGGCCTTCAGGGACGTTATAGCTGTGTCCCACTCCAACAATGATAGCTCTCCTGCTATCATGGAGAACGATGGTCTCGGGGAAGGAGAGCATCCAGCTGAGGAAGAGGGAAACGATCCCTTAGAAGGGACCCATTCCTTGGGGGATGAGCAGCTATCCTCTCGTGCCGAGGATATATCTCCAGGGGGTGGAGGGATCCTTGTAGTGGGTGATTCGATCATTAGGAACATAAACAGTGGGGTGTGTGATGGGCGTGTAGACCGCAAGGTGTTTTGCCTGCCTGGTGCGAAGGTTGCGGATATCGCCCGTCGTTTAGATAGTTTGGTAGACAGTGCTGGGAAGGAGTCAGTGGTCGTGGTGCACGTTGGCACCAACGACATGGGGAAATGCAGCCGTGAGGTCCTGGAAGCAAAATTTAGGTTGCTAGGTAGGATGCTGAAAGCCAGGACCTCCAAGGTGGCTTTCTCTGAAATGCTACCGGTTCCACGCGCAGGACCAGCCAGACAGGACCAGCTTTGCAGTCTCAATGCGTGGATGAGACGATGGTGTCGGGTGGAAGGGTTTGGATTTGTTAGGCACTGGGGAACATTTTGGGACAAGCCGGGCCTGTACAAAAGGGACGGGCTCCACTTGAACCAGAATGGAACCAGACTGCTGGCACTTAAAATTAAAAAGGTGGCAGAGCAGCTTTTAAACTGACTGAGGAGGGAAACCCGACAGGAGCTGAGAAAGGTCCGGTTTGGAATAAACCTCCCCCCTGGGATAAAAACCAAAGAAATGATGAAATTTTAAAAGGGGTAGGCCTAGAAGTAGGCATTGTGAGAGCAGGGGCACAGGATATAAATTCAGAAGAGCAAAATTACCACAGGCCTAACCACAAGTGCCAAAGACACTTGAAGAGAGACACTGCTTACAAGTGCCTGTACGCTAATGCTAGGAGCCTCCGAACCAAGATGGGAGAACTGGAGTGCTTGGTCTTAGAGGAGAGCATTGATATAGTAAGCATAACGGAGACCTGGTGGAATGGAGAAAACCAGTGGGATACGGTTATCCCTGGATATAAACTATATCGGAAGGACAGGGAAGGACGTATTGGTGGCGGAGTCGCTCTATACGTGAAAGAAGGCATTGAATCCAGCAAGCTCGAAACCCCAAAAGAGGCAGACTCCTCCACAGAATCGTTGTGGGTGGTGATACCATGCCCCAGGAGGGACTTAATACTGGGAACGATCTATCGTCCCCCTGATCAAAATGCTCAGGGAGACCTTGAGATGAGATATGAAATTGAGGAAGCATCCAAACTAGGAAATGTGGTAGTAATGGGTGACTTCAACTACCCGGACATAGACTGGCTGCATATGTGTTCCAGTCATGACAAAGAAGCAAAGTTTCTAGATATTCTAAATGACTATTCCCTAGACCAGTTGGTCATGGAACCGACCAGAGGGACGGCAACCCTGGACTTAATCCTCAGTGGGGACCGGGACCTGGTGCAAGATGTAAGTGCTGTTGAACCGATTGGGAGCAGTGACCACAGTGCTATTAAATTAAACATACATGTAACTGGCCAATTGCCAAGAAAATCCAACACGGTCACATTTGACTTCAAAAGAGGAAACTTCACAAAAATGAGGGGATTGGTAAAAAGAAAGCTGAAAAACAAAGTCCAGAGGGTCACATCACTCGAAAATGCTTGGAAGTTGTTTAAAAACACTATATTAGAAGCTCAACTGGAGTGCATACCGCAGATCAGAAAAGGTACCGCCAGGGCCAAGAAGATGCCAGCATGGTTAACGAGCAAAGTCAAGGAAGCTCTTAGAGGCAAAAAGTCTTCCTTCAGAAAATGGAAGTCTTGTCCGAATGAAGAAAATAAAAAAGAACACAAACTCTGGCAAAAGAAATGCAAGAAGACAATAAGGGATGCTAAAAAAGAATTTGAGGAGCACATTGCTAAGAACATAAAAACCAACAACAAAAAATTCTATAAATACATTCAAAGCAGGAGACCATCTAGGGAGACAATTGGACCCTTGGATGATAAGGGAGTCAAAGGTGTACTAAAGAACGATAAGGAGATTGCAGAGAAGCTAAATGAATTCTTTGCATCTGTCTTCACAGTGGAAGATATAGGGCAGATCCCTGAACCTGAACTAACATTTGCAGGAAGGGATTCTGAGGAACTGAGACAAATAGTGGTAACGAGAGAGGAAGTTCTAAGCTTAATGGACAATATAAAAACTGACAAATCACCGGGCCCGGATGGCATCCACCCGAGAGTTCTCAAAGAACTCAAAGGTGAAATTGCTGATCTGCTAACTAAAATATGTAACTTGTCCCTTGGGTCCTCCTCCGTGTCTGAGGACTGGAAAGTGGCAAATGTAACGCCAATCTTCAAAAAGGGATCCAGAGGGGATCCCGGAAATTACAGGCCAGTTAGCTTAACTTCTGTCCCTGGAAAACTGGTAGAAAGTATTATTAAAGCTAGATTAACTAAGCACATAGAAGAACAAGCCTTGCTGAAGCAGAGCCAGCATGGCTTCTGCAAGGGAAAGTCCTGTCTCAGTAACCTATTAGAATTCTTTGAGAGTGTCAACAAGCATATAGATAGAGGTGATCCAGTGGACATAGTGTACTTAGACTTTCAAAAAGCGTTTGACAAGGTACCTCACCAAAGGCTTCTGAGGAAGCTTAGCAGTCATGGAATAAGAGGAGAGGTCCTCTTGTGGATAAGAAATTGGTTAAGAAGCAGAAAGCAGAGAGTAGGAATCAACGGACAGTTCTCCCAATGGAGGGCTGTAGAAAGTGGAGTCCCTCAAGGATCGGTATTGGGACCTGTACTTTTCAACTTGTTCATTAATGACCTAGAATTAGGAGTGAGCAGTGAAGTGGCCAAGTTTGCTGATGACACTAAATTGTTCAGGGTTGTTAAAACAAAAAGGGATTGCGAAGAGCTCCAAAAAGACCTCTCCAAACTGAGTGAATGGGCAGAAAAATGGCAAATGCAATTCAATATAAACAAGTGTAAAATTATGCATATTGGAGCAAAAAATCTTAATTTCACATATACGCTCATGAGGTCTGAACTGGCGGTGACCGACCAGGAGAGAGACCTCGGGGTTGTAGTGGACAGCACGATGAAAATGTCGACCCAGTGTGCGGCAGCTGTGAAAAAGGCAAATTCCATGCTAGGAATAATTAGGAAAGGTATTGAAAATAAAACAGCCGATATCATAATGCCGTTGTATAAATCTATGGTGTGGCCGCATTTGGAATACTGTGTACAGTTCTGGTCGCCTCATCTCAAAAAGGATATTATAGAGTTGGAAAAGGTTCAGAAGAGGGCAACCAGAATGATCAAGGGGATGGAGCGACTCCCTTATGAGGAAAGGTTGCAGCATTTGGGGCTTTTTAGTTTAGAGAAAACGTGGGTCAGAGGAGACATGATAGAAGTGTATAAAATTATGCATGGCATTGAGAAAGTGGATAGAGAAAAGTTCTTCTCCCTCTCTCATAATACTAGAACTCGTGGACATTCAAAGAAGCTGAATGTTGGAAGATTCAGGACAGACAAAAGGAAGTACTTCTTTACTCAGCGCATAGTTAAACTATGGAATTTGCTCCCACAAGATGCAGTAATGGCCACCAGCTTGGACGGCTTTAAAAGAAGATTAGACAAATTCACGGAGGACAGGGCTATCAATGGCTACTAGTCATGATGGCTGTGCTCTGCCACCCTAGTCAGAGGCAGCATGCTTCTGAAAACCAGTTGCCGGAAGCCTCAGGAGGGTCCTGCTTGCGGGCTTCCCCCAGGCACCTGGTTGGCCACTGTGAGAACAGGATGCTGGACTAGATGGGCCACTGGCCTGATCCAGCAGGCTCTTCTTATGTTCTTATGTTCTTAATTAAACTCAGGGATTGTTCTGTTTTGTCCATGCTGGAATAAAATTAGCCTAACTCGTGCAGAATAAAGACCTGATGTGCTCAGTATTTGAAAGTGAACAGAAGTGAACAGAAAATTTAAACATACATAATTGTTCAAGAAGAGATCAGAGTTTTTTGTGGAACAAACAGCAGAGCAAAGAGACAGCATAATTTGTGCCTTTGGGTTAAAATACAGCTGGAATGTCAGATTTTATGTGTGCTGGCCTTGAAAGCATTCCTTTAAGTGCATACCACTATAAATAATGTAAAGGGCTGTAGTGCTCATAAATTAAATTAAATTGCTAGAATAGCCAGTTTTTGTTTTAACAGTAACAACTAGAAAAAGGATAAAGGAGGAAGAGGGAGATGGAGAATGGATAGAAGCCTCTTTAAGAAAAGCTGTCAGAGCACATAAATTCTAACCATCATATAGGGCTCTAACTGATGTATTTCCTGTTGTGACTGTCTGAGCAGATTGCTTTGGGAGGGTGTTTCCACATGGCAGTTTACTGTGGACTCTATGCTGCTCTTACATGCAAGTTTTGTGCAATGTCCACACAATGTTCCATATTATTTTCCCATTTAATCCGGATGTACCATTTCTGTGGAAAATCCAATATATATATATTTTAAAAAGCCCTGCAGAAAGACTAAATCCAGATTAAATGGGAAAAATTACATGGGAAAAGATTTTGATGGGGACAATGTCATGTGGATGCTGCAAAAAAACTTGTCATGCATGAGCAGCACTGAGTCCACAATAAACTGCAATGTAGAAGTGCCCAGAAAGGGGCATCCATTACTTTGGGCTTCAGTGGAGGGATTAGCCTCTTCAAGAGGTCCCTAACTACAGTTCTGTTTGTGCTCCATTGTGCTTCCTACGCATAGGAAATAATGGAGATGTGGTTTTATGCACAGGGTTAGAACTTATCCTCATTCATGGAGTCAAAGGAACTGGCTTGCTACATGTGGGAGCTGCATTTTGTATATAAACAACACTGGTGGGTCAATCTCTGCTGCATTTCTGTCTCCTTCATAAGCATTATTTCTGTTGATTTTTCAGAAGGCTCACCCTCCCACCCACCCACTGTTGCCATCACCACATGAATTCTGTTAGAGGGCTGGCCACTTAACTCATTTGCTTCACCGAATTTCTTCCCTCATGAGTAGATAGATGGGCTTGGTTCAAATGTTATTTGCTACTTACTTCTACATAAATTAGCCCAACCACCAAATACATTGTCCAGAATTTGATGTTTATGGGCGTATGCAAATTATTTAATAGCATGAAAGTTAGCTCGTTAAATTTCAATTTAAGGCACTATGCTGCACAAAAATGGAAACTAAGTAATCTGATATGGCGAATACACAATGAAAAAGGGATTCATTTTCATTTACTTAAACTAAGAGGTACAGATAAACAAGCAAAGATGTTCATTGCACATCTAATAATGTCACTTCAGTTGACGCAGCCTGTTGTCATGGGTAACGTGCTTGCCACAATGCGAACAGCAATGTGTCCTCTCAACCCTTGCCCTACTTGGCTTATTAGCTTGCCAAGAGGATATGACCGAGTGGATCCAGGGTGTGGTCAATGCATCTTTGTGGAAGGGAGTGGTCCCAGCCACCTTGAAAGAGGTGGTGATCTGACCGCTCCTGAAAAAGCCCACCCTGGATCTATTGGTTTGTGAGAACTGATGGATGACCTTTATTGGGAGGACAGGAGGAGTGTGATCCTGTTATTCTTACTTGATATCTGAACAGCTTTTGCTACCATTGACCACAGAATCCTTCTGAGCTGACTTGGTGAGATGGGTATCAGAGGCACTGTTTTACAGTGGTTCCAATCCTATCCCTGGGGTCACTTTCAGATATTGGGTGATTGTCTTATGGTCCCTGGCAGTTGTGCTGTGGGGTACCACAGGGTACCATCTTGTCCCCAATGCTGTTTAATAGATATTAACCCATTGGGAGTGGTCATCTGGAGACTTGGAGCAAGATGTCAGTAGTACAGTGATGATATCCAGCTCTACTTCTCTGTAACATCTGAATTGGGAGAGGCCATGCAAGCCCTGGACCAGTGCCTGGACTCGTTGGTGGACTGGATTTGTCACTAGAGGCCCAGGTGACCTTAGTGGCTAAGAGTGCCTTCAGCTGGTAAAAGTCTGCATTTCCCAGTCTGTGTTTGTTTTGGAATTGCTTAAGATATTTTTAAAGATTTTTTTAAAAATATGTTTTTAAGATGGCTTGGTTTTTTAAAGATTTTTTAGTGTCTTGTCCTTTGTTTGCCGCTCTGAGGTCCTTCTGAGAGGTAGGGTGAGATAAAAAATTAATAAATATCAATAATAATTCATAATATTGAAAATTAGCCCTTGTAATCTGTTCTGTTTGGAGATGTCATAAAAAGTGATCAGATGAAACTTTAGCTGCAAATTTTAAACACACACTAAAAAATCGTGATGGGAGAATCTATCAATTTTGATTTCTATGTTTCTCATTTTTTCAGTCTTAATTATGTTCAGTCCCCCATGTTCCTCAATTAGGTTTTTTTTAAACTCCTCATGAAAATTCATCAGCATTTCAGTGCAAATTTCACCTAATATACACATGTTGGTAGTATGCTATTTTGCCTAATAAACATGTTTGCAAAGCAGTTTTCTATAATATAATGCATTTTTATATTATTTTCATTAATATATACATTTTTAGGCATACTTTACCCTAATATATGTATTTTTGTAGACATTACTTGGCTTGAGAACTGCATCCAGAAGTCTAAGAATTGCAAATTTCAAAGGATGGGTATGATTCAGTTTGTGTATTGTTTTGGAAAGTGCAAATTAGGAAAGCTGGCCTTTAAATACAAACTAATCTAAATTCTCCCCCATCCCTACTACGGAGTGAAACCCTATAGAAAACAAGTGGCATAGGACTGCGCTGCTAAAGTAGGTGCCAACATAACCAATGTAGTAATTTCTACAATGAGAGTATATTTCTTTCCCACCCTTTAGATGGTAATCTGTATAATTTCATATACTTCAAGTGGTCTTATGGGAACTTCCCTTTAGATGGTAATGTACATTACTTCATGTACTTCAAAATGTGGCAAAGCAGTTCTGCTCTGTTTTCGGGTCCTCCTCCTCATGCTGCTGAGGAGTCCTCGATTTCTGTCCCAAAGTCCTGCCCTGAGAAACACTTCTGGCAGAAAGAGCCTACATGTATGGCTCAGATGTGGATATTTTCCTCCTCCATCAGTATTGAGGAACTGAGAAGCAGGGATGGGTGAATCTGTCAATTTAATTTTCTCTGTTTCTCATTTTTCTACTCTTAAGTTCAGTTGTCTACATTTGTTTGCATTTATTATTTTAAAAAATCCTCATTAAAATTTATCAGCATTTTAGTGCAAACTTTTCCTAATACACACATTTGCATGCCATGTCTAAAATCCACATTTTTGCAAAGTAATGTTCCATAATACAATACATTTTTCTACGATATTTTCACTAATATATGTATTTTCATGAACACCTTGCCATAGTACACACATTTTTGTAGACATTTATTGGCTGAAGAATTACATTACAAAATTCAGAGAAGTGTTAATTTTGAAGGATAGCTGTGTTTCCGGTTGTGTATTGTTTCAGAAACTGCAAATTAGGTAGATTCACCTTTAAATGCTAACTGAATCAAATTTCTTCCCTATCACTGACAAATATAGAATGGCACTCTCAATAAAGCTCTCGGAAATCAATGGAATTTGTAACATATCACATCCCAAACAGATTGCTTTGCTAACTTTGGCCTCACCTGCATATGACTTTAAACTATGGTTTAAAAGGAACATTTTCTGCAAATGAGCAGGGTGCCGGTACACACTCAATAGGGCCCAATTTGCTCCTGCCTTTGCTGCACTGGAGGAAATAATAGTGCTGGTTTAGCATTATGTGCAAATCAGAACTCATTGGTTTTTTCTCACTAAACCACAACTGGAAGCCAACATGAGAAACAAAACAGGTGAACTGAGAATGGTAGAGTTTTTTTCCTAATCTGAAATATCCATATAGCTAAAAAGTAAATTTTGTCTTCTCTAAATTAATAATTTATATTATTATGCCCACTACACAAAGCCTGTAATCTAAGAATATAGTCTGATACGTACAAATAAAGCTCTGCAATAGTTAGTCCTGGCACAGAATAGTTAGTGCTGGCAGAGAAAGAGCCCCGTACTATGTAGAGCTCCATCTCCTATGGCTGGCATGTTGTTAGCTCTGGATCATAAATGTAATGTTTTGATACTCTACATATACAAACATATACACATATTAGACACATAACTGGTAAAGAGCTTTGACATCATTTAAATGAAAATACAGCATATTTTCAATAGCATTCTATATGAAAATAAAATGTACAGATCAACTTCAATAACAGAGAGAAAACTAAAGCAGTATTAAAAGCAACTGCAATACAACACATGGTATATGAGAAACCTGCTAATAGGAAGGTAGAGAGGAACTGTTTGTGATTCAGACAAAAGAAGAAAAGAGAGGAGCGTTCAGAATTCAATTAAGAACTCAGGAAACATGACCTGAATGAGCAGTACGATTAAGGATAAATAAAGGATGAAGAAAAGACCCATTAAGAAGAGCATAGGGAATAAATTTCAGAATGGGTAGGGGTTAGAATATTAATTGGCCCCATTTGAAGATCCCTATCCCATATAAGAAAACCCAAATTCCCTCTTCAACCTTAGCTCATAATGGGTTCTCTGCCATGGTCAGTCAGTCTTTCCTGAGCACTCCCCCTTTCCAGGATGACAGAGTCCGCTGTGTGCTAACACCTCCCTGCCACGTTTTGTATCACTGAACACAAAAGTCAGGATCATTCAGACCATGGTAATCCTGATCTCTATGTATGGATGTGAAAGTTGGACAGTGAAAAAAGTGGATAAGAGAAAAATCAACTCATTTGAAATGTGGTGTTTGAGGAGAGCTTTGCACATACCATGGACTGCAAAAAAAGACAAATTATTGGATGTTAGAACAAATTAAACCAGAACTATCACTAGAAGCTAAAATGATGAAACTCAGGTTATCATACTTTGGACACATCATGAGAAGACAGGATTCACTAAAAAGACAATAATGCTGGGGAAAACAGAAGGGAGTAGAAAAAGAGGAAGAGATGGATTGATTCTATAAAGGAAGCCACAGACCTGAACTTAAAAGTTCTGAACAGGGTGGTTCATGACAGATACTATTGGAGGTCACTGATTCATAGGGTCGCCATAAGTTGTAATTAACTTGAAGGCACATAACAACAACAAGCAACAACATTGCCTACTTGCTGAGAAATCAATTGTGCATGTGCTGGATATTATACTTTATAGAAAAAAGACAGGTACTCGTTTAACAAATACTACAATGCGATAGAGGCACACATCCACTGATTGACTGGGTAGTCTCTAGATTAACCAGACCTGGTGCCAGCACACAACATACTCGGGTAAATGACAGGGTTCTGATGCCTTGAAAAGGCTTACCACATTTGGGGAGGGGGGTCAGTATCTAGAATATTTGGCTCAAGCAGCAAATCTAGCTGGGATATTTTTAATGTCCCCACATACAATCCTAGCAACATGTAAATTAAAATGGTGGCTGCACCAACAAGTCCAGTGCTTCTCCAAGCGTTGCCATCTGGCTGCCCTCAGCCATACCCCACTAAGTTAAAAGTTAAGTTACAATAGGAAAAAAGGTGGTAACACAGACATGGCTGCATAATTCAACTGCATGTTTTTATATTGAAAACATATATTATTCCCTATATGCTGCAGCTCAAATGGTGGAGGTGGGACTGATGCCACCTTTGCAATGCCCCTGTTAAGTTAAACCAGGATATTTTATTATCATCAGCCCTAGCAATTCTAAATATGTGGAATTTTTAAAATCCATCTTTCTGCTCAATCCTACCAGTATCACAAAGTGCTAATAAAATACCTGGCTTCTTTAATTGGATTTTCTGATTATAGCTTTTCTCCACCAGTAAATTAGGTATCTCATGCAGAAGCTTCTCACATCTATGAAAAGCTTAATTACCAGCCTGCATGGGAAACACTGCAACATTTTCATCTGAAATGTAACTGTATCATCTGCCATATTCAATCCCCCCGACA
The DNA here is from genome assembly GCF_030035675.1 of Rhineura floridana. NCBI lineage: Eukaryota > Metazoa > Chordata > Lepidosauria > Squamata > Rhineuridae > Rhineura > Rhineura floridana. The sequence goes on along the minus strand of NC_084487.1, from coordinate 74,532,653 downwards.
TTATAAAATTCAGAAGGCCAGTTATGCTATGTAATCTATTTCTAACCCCTTCTGTAACTCACAGATGAGCCTTACTAATTAAAGCCACTCATTTTCCCCTACCCACATAGATTTAGAAGTTTAAAGGCAGATGAGATATCTCTTCAATTATTTTCCCTAGACCAGTGGTTCTGAAACTTTTTTCCCCACAGACCACTTGAAAACTGCTGAATGATTTTATCCCTGTTGTTGTAGCAACTGTAACATGAAGTGCTAGATATTTTTAATTGTATTTGTGTTGCTTCTTTTATTTCTTATACTGTATTTTATTAAATTACAATTTGAATTCCATAGATTCACCTTGGACCAACTGAATGAAGCTAATGGACCACTGGTGGTCCACTAATCACTGTTTGGGAACCCTTGCCCTAGACAAACTCCATATAGCCTCTTTTTAACTAGCCTTTCCGCAGACTGGATTATTGTATGTTAAATGAAACAAGGAAAGAAGACATGTTTCTTTGTTCACCATCAGCTTCATGGCAACAATTTTTAATCTTAAACAGGCCATCACCAGCAGGCAGCCAGGTCAGGCCCTGGCCGAGGGCCCCTGAAGCCTAGAAGAGCCCCTCCTTAGTCTGGGAGGATGTAGCTCCCACTCTGCGATCCATGCCAGCATTGAGTTGTGGGACCCAGCAACCTGATGCTGCCACAGATTGAAGAGTAGGAGCTCCCAGGCAACCCCCCAATACAGGTGGCAGAGGCTTAAATAAGCCCGCCCACCCCACATACATCCCACGTTGCCATATCAGCATGTTAGCACACTGCACATGCATGGCTATTATCACTCAAGGGGCGTCTCAATATGCTCAGGTTTAGATTATCATATGTTTCCTTAATAAGCCAATATATAAAACGAGCCATTTTGTCTGTGCATGCAGCCCTTCGCTCTTCCATTCATAGCATGAGCAATTGAACCAGAAAGCCTTTAATTAATCATAGTTACCTTTGGAACGTTGGATAATGCAATGCAGCAAGGAATTTCAGAAGAAAATCACCCTGTGCTTTATAGACTACAGCAAAGCCTTTGACTGTGTAGATCATGAAAAACTATGGAATGCTTTAAAAGAAATGGGGGTCCCACAGCATCTGATTGTCCTGATGTGCAACCTATACTCTGGACAAGAGGCTACTGTAAGGACAGAATATGGAGAAACCGATTGGTTCCCCATCGGAAAGGGTGTGAGACAGGGGTGTATTTTATCACCCTATTTGTTTAATCTGTACGCAGAACATATCATATGGAAAGCGGGATTGGACCAAGATGAAGGAGGTGTGAAAATTGGAGGGAGAAATATCAATAATTTAAGATATGCAGACGATACCATACTCTTAGCAGAAACCAGTAATGATTTGAAAAGAATGCTGATGAAAGTTAAAAGATGAAAGCACAAAAGCAGGACTATAGCTGAATGTCAAGAAGACTAAAGTAATGACAACAGAAGATTTATGTAACTTTACAGTTGACAATGAGGACATTGAACTTGTCAAGGATTATCAATACCTCGGCATAATCATTAACCAAAATGGACACAATAGTCAAGAAATCAGAAGAAGGCTAGGACTGGGTAGGGCAGCTGTGAGAGAACTGGAAAAGGTCCTCAAATGCAAAGATGTATCACTGAACACCAAAGTCAGGATCATTCAGACCATGGTATTCCCGATCTCTATGTATGGATGTGAAAGTTGGACAGTGAAAAAGGCAGATAACAGAAAAATCAACTCATTTGAAATGTGGTGCTGGAGGAGAGCTTTGTGGATACCATGGACTGCGAAAAAGACAAATAATTGGGTGTTAGATCAAATTAAACCAGAACTATCATTTGAAGCTAAAATGTTGAAACTAAGGTTATCATACTTTGGACACATAATGAGAAGACATGATTCACTAGAAAAGACCATAATGCTGGGAAAAACAGGAGGGAGTAGAAAAAGAGGAAGGCCAAATAAGAGATGGATTGATTCCATAAAGGAAGCCACAGACCTGAACTTAAAAGATCTGAGCAGGGTGGTTCATGACAGATGCTCTTGGAGGCCGCTGATTCATAGGGTTGCCATAAGTCGTAATCGACTTGAAGGCACATAACAACAACAACTACCTTTGGAACAAACCAGGATATTAGACTATATCTTGATTAATTTCCAGGATTGTTCTGAAATCATTTTCCTGATTTGGATGAAGCAGGAAACTGTGGTTAATTACAGACTTCCTGGCTTATCAAGCTGCGTTGCAAAAGCAGAAATGAAGGAGCTGCATATATAAGCAAAATGTTGGTACGTATCTTGGCTGAGATATGATTCAGCCAAGATATGATTGCCTGAATGTGGCAACAAAATGTCCAGTGCTCTCTCATTCAAAGAAAATTAAGCCCTACTATAGTTTGCGTTCTAAATTTCTCACTGCTCAGGGAAGCGGGGAATGCTTAAACATATTGTTGTAATGTAAGTAGTTTTTTGAACAATATGAATTGCCCTTCTCTCTTGTTAATTCAGATAATGAAACTTTATTTGTACTTATTTGACAATAATTAAATTTCATTTCACCTTTATAGTCTGTCTCCTACAGGGAACAATGCTTATGCAACTGATTTTAATGAGGCCTAAGTTTCAAAAGTGCTAGAGAGAAATGTTAATTGGGCCAGTTAGAACCATTTGCAAGTTTGTAGTATACAGACTAAACTCATTTTACATCTCTTTTGGGGAGGACTTGAAATTTTATGAAGATAAGATACAAAGCAATATTTGAATACCTATAGATGAATAGTACTCCCTCTTGTTTTCCATAACTTACTGTTTGCAGATAACTAATTAGATCAAAGTAGAATGTCAAGTGAAAACAACATATCCAGTGGAGCATGAGAGAGCTTAATAATTTAGCTCCTAGGTTTACTATTTACCATTTTAATAACTTAGTTCAATATGACTTCAGTAAGAAAGTGACATGTGGAATATGATTGCAACATAATAAGGAACAAAGAACTGTAAGAAGAGTTTATTATTTTAGCTCACAAAACCTAACCATGCAGTTTGTGCCAATACTTAATATTTTTCTCTCTATGATGGACAAGCTGAAGGAACACCTCCCATACCAGCCTGCCTGCTCTCTTAGTTCACCTGCTGATGCCCTCTCTGGTTTGATTTGCATGACATGCTAAGCCAAACTTTGGCTTAGCAAGACTGTGTGAGGGTGCAAATATAACCCCTATGATTATTGGTTTCATCCAGTCAGTGAAGAAACCTTAAGGAAGGGGCAGTACTTGTGAGTTTTAGTTGAGAAAGAGAGAGAGCTGGAGGGGAAAGGCACTGTTAATGCCATGGAGCAAGAATTAGGTCCCTGTCACTTTGACTGCGGTAATGGGATTTTAATTTATCTGTGTAGGTGGGAATAGAAGAGTAAATTCCTTTTGGTGACTTTATGTATTTGTATCTATCTTGTGTTTTACTTAGGGCTTTAAGGCTTTTGTCTATGGGAACCCCTAGACAATCTTCCTATCTTGGACCTTTCTGTAAGCAACTCCTGCACTGATGCCTTGTTCGATGCATGGAACTTTGGGAATTATTATATTTTGAATATTTATGTTATATTCCATTGGGATAAGTTGTATTATTGTTGCTATTTTTGCTACCTGATTTAAACATTGCAAATTATTACCAAATTGTAATTGTGTTTGCATTATTTATTTATAAGGTAACCCCATAGAGCGGTCACTTTGTTCCTCTTGGGTTACAGGGGAGAACAAACCATGGTTACAGCTCATGGTTTGCGAGGAGAAAGCTTAACCATGAGTCCAGTTTTATCATGCTAAGCCACACCTTGGCATACCTCACGATGGCGCAGCAGAAAAAAGGACAAGAGAGTAGCAAAGAGGCCACCAAGGTTTGGCTTAGCATGTTGTGAGAACCAGCCCTCTGTCTGCCTCTCTGGGGAGGATCAGTGGGCAACCAATGTTGCTTTCTTTTAGGTACCTGGCAAAAATGTTTTTATTTACTCAGCCTTTTAAAGTACTTTTTATTTATTTATTTATTATTTGATTTATATCCCACCCTTCCTCCCACTAGGAGCCCAGGGTGGCAAACAAAAGCACTAAAAACACTTTATCATCCAATGCTATTCTCTGAAAACGACCTTGGAGATAGGATCGGAACCACTGTAAACCAGTGCCTCCAATACCCATCTCACCAAGACAGTGCCTCCAATACCCATCTCAGCCAAGAAGGATACCATGGTCAATGGTACCAAAAGCTGCTGAGAGATCAAGTAAGAGTAACAGGGTCACACTCCCCCTGTCCTTCCAGGGTGCAAACCGGGCTCCACAATGCCAGAGACAGCACTCATGGACAACTGTGTCAAGAGCCCAATGTGCTTCGCTGTTCCACAGTGTGACAAGGGCTTCAACAGGGTCACCTGCTCTATCTACTGGGAGTTCCCTCAGGGTATTCAGGAATCCAGTGGATTCCATTAGTCTCCGGATGCACCATCTTAATCTGTCCACCACCTCTGCAGGGGAGGATCAGAGCCATAAGTCATAAACTTCACCAGGAAGTGGTCTGACCATGACAATGGGGTAACATCCACCCCCCTTCCTCCATCTGGAGTAAAAACTAAATCGAGGGTGTGCCCTGCCCTATGTGTCGGGCCGGTGACAACTTGAGACATCCCCATGGTTGTCATGGAGGCCATGACGTCCCGAGCTGAAACACTAGAGGCAGCCTCAGCATGTACATTGAAATCACCCAGGACTAACGTTCCAGGCTCCTCCAATACCACAACCAAGATGGCCTCTGCCAGCTCAGTCACAGAAACTGCTGGGCAGCAGAGTGGACGCTACACCAGCAGCAACCCTAGTTTACTGTCTCCTTGGCCCGACACCAGGTGCAGGTCCTCACAGCCAGCTCCAAGACAGAGGGGTTTCCTGGTGATAGAGATGCAAGTTCTGTAGTCCACAGCAACTCCTTCCCCTGGCCCTGCAGCCTGGGCTGGTGTTGCACTGAGTATCCAGGTGGGCAAAGCTGGGTCAGATCAACTCCTCCCAGCTCACCCACCCAGGTCTTGGTAATGCACACCAAATCGGCACCTTCATCCGCAATCAAATCATGGATGAGTGTGGTCTTATTGTGTACTGATCTGGCATTAAACAACACACACAGGCCAGCGAACACAGCAGATGAGCAGCAAGGAACCCGTCCATGAGAGGAGTGGGAGCCCTCATCTTCTATGGTAGTTTACCACTTCCCCATGGCTATACTTCCCTCTACCCATGCTCACTGAAATTGGGGTGGCATCACCCATGTTCCTTCTTACTAAGTCTCCTCCTAAACACCTGATATGGACCCAACAAGAGCCCACCAACAAAACCTACCTAAACCAGTTATTCCAGTAGGCCTCTGAGAGAAATGGAAACAGTCAGACCCACTCAATATCTTTCACACAGGGCACATCTACTCCCCCCGTCTCACACCCAGGGAGGGCCAGCCTTCTGCCAGTTATAGATTCTCACTCTGAAGACATCTGGCAACTTTCTCCTATCATTCAGTTCACTGCATAGGCTCTCACCCTGTGCAGGAACTACCCATGCACCATACGCCCTCCCCACTACCAATCCCCTCTAGATTGGGTAAAAGAAGAAAGAAATAGAAGAGGGTAGTGCCCATGCCCTCGGGACAACCTAAGGGGCAACCCCCTGTGGCGGCAAACCCGCCACCCAAGGGCAGCTGGGCTTTTATGCCCCCGACCCGGCCAGGCGCTGATGTAAGAGGCTGCAAGATTAACTTCAGCCTCTTTCTGGAGCCAGAGTCAGGCAGGGGGTCCCAGTCCTTGCAGCACTTACTAGCAACTTCAGCTGTCTCAAGAGACAGCAACCCAGAGGAGTGAGCAGTAAGCACCCAAATGCTCAGATACTAACTCCCAGGGCAGGTCTTCGTCAGTCCCTCTAGTGTTACAATTGTTTTTGCATACTTATAAGTACTATTGACTACTCTCTTATCTGCTGGCTCATCTTCTGTTTTGTTTTGTAAAAAAATGTATAATTTTTTAAAAAATTAACACCTCATTCAAAATAAATAAAGGGCAAACTATCTCATCTTTGGATGAGTTTCTCTGACCAGTTGCTTTTCTGGGAGATGCTTATGCAGCATGCCCACAGCCTGAACATTTATCACAGCTGTACTTCAGAGAGCAGGTTTCATGTCAAGGGCATGGTGCTCGATGAAAGTATGTATAGTGATCTAAATTGCTCTCACAGAGAGAAAACAGGCTGTGGCATTCATGGAATTATGAAGACATGCCTGTTCTTCAAAAACAAACTTTGAATCATAAAGTCATGAATAAATAGAAGGTAATCTCTTCCCAGACTCGTAGAAGTGCATTTAGAGACTGAAGAAGGGATGGCTAGATTATTTAACATGAGTTATAGAACATTTTTTTGCTTTGAAAATAGTTCACTAGTTTGTTGCAAAAGGATGTAATTGACAACTTTCTCTGCAGGTGAAGGTAGTGTAGGAGTGACTTGGTCACAGTCTAGGATGCAGGTGGCCTACATATTAAATGAGGTGGCAAACTCTTAAGATCTACTCACATTTTACTCTGCCTAAGATTGGATCAAACTTCTCTTGAAAGATATTAAAAAGAAAAGCTTCCATTTTGGCTCTGTGTTGAGAGGAGGAAACTCAGGATCTGAACAACTGATTGAATAATTACTTATACCAACATTTCATTGTTTGTAAAAGTTGCTAAAGTTTATTTGAACCATGCAATTATACATCCTAATGGTATCAGTAATGTGCTTGAAGGACAGCTGTGCAGTACTCTTAACACATTTATTCAAGTAAATCCCAAATAAATATTATCTGATTACTTTTTATTAAGGGAGAAGAACAAGTGTTCTTTGTTCTTAGTACAGTAATATCTCAGTTAAGGAATCCTCCAGGAGCCAAGCTCCTTTTAAGGAAGGCTGTTTTAAGGTGAAACTTACCAGTTTTGCTTTGCTATGGATAAACTTTCAAGCCTGAGCCTTTGCTTTAAGGTGAAACTGACTAGCCTGTGCCTTTGTTTTGCTATGGATAAACTGGTAAGCCTGTGCCTATGCTTTGCTATGGTGAAACTGACAAGCCTATGAGTTTGCTGTGCATTAAAGAAAGTTTGCTCTTGCTTTCTCCCAGGGTTGGGTAAGGAATGATCCAATATTATTCAGAGGAGGAGAAGGAGGGGAGGGAGAAGGAGGGGGAGTGAGTGGGTGCTGGGTATGCACTCTTTAAAGCCCCTGTTGAAGCTGCCCCCATCATCTCTGAGCAGGTGTAGGAACCTATCCCTATTTTTTCCATGTTATTCCTACTTCTGGTACCAAAGTTTCTGTTAAAGAAGTAATGTCTGGGAACGCATCTACTTTGTTAACTGAGGTATTACTGTAGTCTGTTTTAGTTTCTTGGTAGGAGATGTGCCAAAACAGATGCTGTGATTGCGTTGCTCCTGCTTACTATGGTATGGTGTTTCACTGAAATATTGCATATGCTTTTGGCTGATTTTATCAGGCATTGTATGTTGCCTTGAGAAAATATTTTATTTTGAAAGGAACCTAATAAATTAAAAAAGAAATAAACCCCAAAAAGTCCCTGGCATAATTTATTTACTGATCTAGTCTAAACTTTTGATCTTTGATTAAGGAAAACCAGGTTATTTCCAATTCTACACTTGCATATTTAAGTTCTGTTACATCCAGCTGTCTGTTAGTTTTATTAAATTATTATTATTACTCCTATTAGTTTTAACTAATTATCTTAGTTTTAGACTTCCTTAAACATAATTCATCTGGTCCTGGCACAGCCCATTAAAAAGCCTATGCTGCTAGGCTTTATACTAGAAATGTAACTACATAACTAACTAGCCACAGATCGGTATTTCTAGTATGAAAATTTTAGGTTAGTAGTCTCATGCAATAATTTTCTATACAGGGCAAGTTCTCTACCTATATTGTTGTTAAGTAAACACTACACCCCCAAACAGAATAATTACATTCAGTGAAGAGGATCACAAGGGAACGTGTCCTGTGGGTATTATCTCACAAAGCCATTTGAGATCCCTCATATTTTTCCCCTTCCTGATGAGACTTTTAAATCCTTATTGATAAGAAAACGCAGTTAATCTTTCCATCAATAGCATTCGGTAAGACCTACCATGAAAAAGGAAAAAGCTATAAAGTCTATGCTGTCTTATGTAACTTCTACGGGCTACTATACGAAGGGTGACATTTTCATACCATTCTTTTAAAGACAGATATAGTTGCCATGTTATTTAGCTTATAAACTTGGAAAGACATTTAACCTTCCCTAATCTTCTAAAGAGTGTTAGCAAAACACCAGTTTCTTCTTTTGAATAGTTTTTTTTTAAAGGGGAAAAATATTTTGTGACAGTATTACATTGGCTGCTTTCAAGCAATTATTTTTTCTAGACAAATCTTTACAGCAGAATATTTTTTGTTGTCTCACACATTTAGGCTTTTTGCAAAGGGCTTTTTTTACTTTTTCTGTCGCTAAACAGACATAAAGATTAATGTCATGCCATGTAAGCATTTTGTAAAACTGAATTGAGAGAAATAGCTACACACTGCTATCTGCTTTGCACAAGTAAACCTCACTTGGAATAACTGAGAGACTTACGACCTTGATAGGAGCTATTATAAGTTTTCACTCTACAAACCATGAAACAGCCAGACTCTAAATTATAATAAAATACTTTCATCTCTCCACGATTAATGAGTTGCTGCTGATAGGAATATCTGTGCTACTAGAGGCATAACAGGTCATAATCATTGTTCAAGTAGTCTCTAAAGGATGGACAGTAAGATGTCACAGATGACTCCCAGAATGAAAGCTCAGCATTTCAACGTACCCATAACTGAGACATTGTATTCTATCAGCAGAGTTGCTTCTTGCCCACACTGTTTGAGGATACTCATGGCTTCACTGTGTGATGTCCCAACAAGCCGAATTCCATCAACACTAAGCAACCTATCACCAGGTTTTATTGTACCCTCCCTGAAAGAAGATAAAAAGAACAGTTATTATTAATTTGATATAATGAGATTTGGAGTAAGTAGGCACATGTAAAGTGACTATCTAACACACTTTTCTGATATTCAGCCCAACTGTCTCTTTTCTTAATATTTAGCATGACAGCAAGACAGTTGAGAGATCACTAGAAAAAGGGGAATTGGTTTAATCAGAATATAGAACACATGAAGTTTTCTTATACAGAGTCAGACTTTTGGTCTTCACTGTTCTTCAACTTTGAGTCCCCAGATGTTGTTGGACTACAACTCCTATCAACCTTGGCCTTTGACTAAGCTGGCTGGGGTTGATGGGAGTTATAGTCCAACAACATCTAGGGACCCAAGGTTGAAGAACAATGGATCTTGTTCAGTATTGCCCCCAGTGACTGGCAGCAGGTCTCCATGATTTCAGACGGGGTTCTTTTGCAGCCCTACTTGGGGCTGCTGGGCATCAGACTTGGGATCTTCTGCTGTAAACCGCCCAGAGAGCTTTGGCTATGGGGTGATGGATAAATAAATAAATAAATAAATAAATAAATGTAAAGCAGGTGCTCTACCACTGAGCTACAGCCCATCCCATGATGGAGAAATACTACCATGTTGCTAAGGAACATGGATATTGATAGATATTACCACAAATATTTTGCCCTCAAACACACAAGTGCCTCTTCCAGCACTAGCATTAAAATATTCATCAAGATATAGGTTAGTAAAATAACAGGTTTATCTGCTTAGTGCTGGTCATTAAATGTCAGGCTAAATATAAAAGTCTTAATGCTACCTCTGAAACATTTTTGGCAACTCTCCACAGGAAATGGGTTCCATAGCAGTGAATCAGCCTCAGGCCACCTTCAGGATGCAATATAAACTGCACAAGGCATCCATACTGCTTATGGGCAGTATCTGAAGGCAGCTCCTCCAGCAAGATCTAGATGCCCACAGCAATTTCACTGTCACTGTTTGCAGGGGGCCAGAATAGCATTATTGCAGGAAACTTTAGTACTCCCTACTACAGTATAAGCCAGCTTTCCTCAACCTGGCTGGTGCCCTCTAGATGCTTTGGACTACAGCGTCAGCCCCCATCAACATGGTCCATGGTTAGGGATGCTGGAAGTTGTAGTCAACTCCAAAGCACCAAGTTGGACAAAGCTGGTATAAGCTATGAAACACTTTGCCATCCCATCTAACATATTGAATTGGCAGCAGTGTGAAGTGCAAACTTGCACTTTGAATACTCCTTGATATACCTTCATTGCCACACTAAGAGAGTGCCCGTAGTCAATTCATGTGACTGGTATAAAAGAAAACAGTCTCTAACATGAGCCTGCCACACTAACATTTTAATGCAGGGGGAGGAACCTGGTGCCCTCAAGATACTGTGGACTACAATACCCACAATCTGTGACCATTGGACATACTGGCTGTAGGTGAGAAGATGGAGTCCAACAACAAGTATCCTCTGTGGCTAGGAGTGCCTTTTAGCAGCTTTGTCTGGTTTGTCAGATATGGCTGTTCCAAGACAGGGACAGCCTGACCACTATAGTCTATGTGTTGCTAACCTTGAGGTTGGATTACTGCAATGTGCTCTATGTGGGGCTGCCCTTGGCCCTGGTTCAGAAGCTTCAGTTGGTGCACATGGCAAATGCCGATGGGGGCACATGGCCAACATGTGACACCCCTCTTAAAACATCTGTACTGGCTGCCCATCCACTACCCATCCACTTTACAAAGCCCTGAACAACAGGTCCAAGGTACCTTAGAGACTGACTGAACCCTTATATCCTAGCTAGATCACTGAGATTGTTGGTAGGAGTGGTGAAGGTCATTCTCTGAGTTGCTGAGACTTATTTAACATTGATCCAAAATCGAATCTTCAGTGTCATTGTCCCAGTTCTCTGGAATGCTCTGCCAACAGAGATTCAGAAGGCACCTTCTGTTTTAACCTTTCAACAGCTGCTGAGAACCTCTCTGTTCCGCCAGATTTATGCAGGCAATTCAGACCTTATTACTGCATTTTTAATGGTTTTTACTATATGTTTTTTTAAATTTTTGTAAACCGCCATGATGGGGTTTTTTTACATTAAATAGCGGTGTACAAATTTATTTATACATAATTAATAAATATCTGAAGGGCCACAAGTTCCTCACCCCTGTTTTAGCAGGGGGAAGTTGCAAAAGGCGAAGAGTCATTCTTTCAATAACTTCACATATATTTTTCAAAGTTCTTGATTTCCTCCCTTGCAAGCTGAGAGAAAATTGATCAGTTTTTCTGCCCCTGGTATGCATTACAATATCCTCTCAGCTATAAAAGAGAATGACTATTGTTTTGCCATCCACACATGAAGGCCAGAGCATGGAGGACAGGAAATTGGCTAGTCAAAAGTGGCCAGTGAGGAAGGAGGAAGAGCTTGAAGTACCTCACATCTGCCCTTCTTGCTTGCTGTTCTGTGACTATGGCCTGATGGGGAGAAGCCCTCCACTGCCTCTCTTGAGGCACCCAGTGAAATGGTCTCTCTCACACATGCCGTTTGTGCCACAAGCAGGAGCAGCTCAGACCAAACTGCTGAGTTGTTGGATTCACCAGTGGAAGGAATGGAATGGAAAGTGGCTTTTAGCCACCACTGAAAAGTGGCCAGTAATATGGAGGGCAAGGAAATGGGTGTATAGTCCACCCCATTCCCCATGGCCTCATCTCGCTTCTTGACTTCTTTGCATGCACAAGCAAAACACTTGCACCCTGTGTAGAAGTCAGGATTGTAGCCAGCGATAGTATATTCTTCCAAATTCCAGGACTCAGAGAAATAGATGAAAAGGAGAATGTAAGTAGTAGATTTTCCAGATGACTCTGTCATAATATTTGCCCTGATCCAAATGTTATGCACATGCATAAAAATGGTGTGTGTATGTCTGTCAGACAGAGATTCCTCATTAATATCACTGAAAAGTGTGTTCTTTGCATGCACAAAGGTGGCTTCTGACTGAACAGAATGGCAAATGAGGCACAGCAATCACAAGAAACCACTGAACCATCTTGGTTGGTTGCAGGCAAGTGTGCTCTTCACATACATCAATATCTCAGCCTAACTTCAGCTTCATGGTTGCTGTGAGGATAACTAAGGGGGTGGGGTATGTGTTCTGCCTTCAGCACCTTGGAGAAAAGTCAGGATATAAATTCTATTATGACAACAACTGCTACTAAATATTTATTAAGTGAAGCATCAACAAACCTGTAAGGAATTAGGATTTGGACTTAGGTTTACAATTAAAACAAAATCAATACAGAACACTTTTCCCAAAAGTGAAATAAAAAAAAACCTTGAAATGAGCTAAAAACCACCTTGAAGCTAAACTATATGAAAGTCACAAGGTAAACTAAACTTGCATATTGTGAAGTGTGTTCTATTCTTCTTGAAGCATTTAAAAATGATTAAAACCTACTTAACAAAACAAGCTGTCTCCCAATTAAAATTCAAACCATGTAGTCCTGTCCAATGCCTATTATTACTATTACAATAAAATGTATAATTTATAAGATACAATAGATTAGACTTGAATGTGTCTATTGTACTTTGCAGATGTCTGTCTTAACTTGCACCTCCCCCACAATAACTTATCTTTTTGCTTTTCGTATCTTCTTTTCTTTCATATATGCATGTCTGTGTGTGTTTACATACACGTGCTGTACAGAAGACAAATTGTACCTGTCAGCAGGCCCTCCAGGTCTAACACATGTTATTACAACAGGACGAGATTTATTTCTGTCATCATGTGCTCCACCTAGAAAAGAGAATTAAGTAGGCACCTTCTTACTACTTCTTGTATAAAAATCCTTTTCCAACGGAACCATATTGAAAAATCTGCATCATACAGAACAATCCCCCCCCCCCAAATAAAACACCAAACTATGAAGCCAGTGAAATAACTGTGGTGTATTATGATGTACGTTCAAAATCTAGGGAGCTGGTGCTTTGTTGAGGATAATCCCACCAAAGTTAGCTGTGACTAAGTCCTATTGAAAGCAAAGGCATAGTACTTAGTCATGACTAAGTTCTTGTTACATTAATTACATTAAAGAAAGCTTAAAAACCTGAGCAGCATAGAAAATACTGAAAGCCAGTATACAAGTACCTTGGGAAAAGGTTATGGTAAAGATTGCCTTTTCCCTCACGAGCCTGCCTGAATTCTGAAATATCCCAAAGAGCCCCTTCTCTTATTCCTGACAACATCTGAGGTATATTTGGTGGGGACATGAGAGAGGGCCTTCTCATTGGGTTCATTCTGGCTTTAGAATTCTCTCCCAAGGGATGCTTACCTGGCTCGCTCTTCAGTATCCTTCCATGTTAGGGAAATATATTTTTACTGACTGATTTTTTAATGGTTCTTCTATTGATATATTGTTATGTAGCTCTTTATTGCTTGAAAAATGAAAAAATGAACTGCCTTCAAGTCGATTCCGACGTATGGCAACCCTATGAATTGGGTTTTCATTTTAAGCAGTATTCAGAGGGGGTTTACCATCGCCTTCCTCTGAGGCTGAGAGGCGGTAACTGGCCCAAGGTCACCCAGTGAGCTTCATGGCTGTGTGGGGATTCGAGCCCTGGTTACTGTGCTTTTATTCAGATTGTTCTTTAGAAAGGTGGCATATCAATTTAAATAATAAACTTTTTTTTTCAAACTTCAAGGAGTAAATATTGACAATCACACACTTGCTTTGTTTGCCCTAATCTAGATATTGGAAAACAGCTAACTGCTAGGATAGCATTTCTCATACTGTGTGGGCAAAACCTTTTTGTAGGGCAGGGGACATCTGGAAGGAAGTGTAAAATACCAAGTCAGGTATACCATCCTAAGACAGATGAACTTTTCTTCTCTTCATCAGACATGGTCTTAGAACTGCAGATGTCTTGTCACAGACGTCTTGGTCTATTTCCCTTTCTAATGCCTGTGTTTGATTAGTATCCTTGCCCACAGCTTTTTGCACACAACTCAGCAGCAGTCTGCATGCATCCAGCTATGTGCAAGGATCTTTGCAAGCTCTGCTGTGGAACAAATGGTGGGAGGGAGAGAGGCATGGAAGGCAGAATAAGTTTAGAAGGGAGGCAAGCTCGAAAAGTACGGGAAACAAAATGTAAGGAAGAACTTACCTCTTATTACAAACCCGAAAGTGTTTCCTTCTTTATGTAAAGTAACTTCCACAGTTCTAAAAATGACACCCGAACCTTGTATAGCTGAAAGATGAAAACACATTTTCTAATTATACTATTTACAATCATATTAATATTTACAGTAATTAATAAAATATTTCTAATATAATAAAATTATGCAGTTTTCAATTTAGAAGAAAAAACTAAAATACAGAAACAATCAGCTTCTAAGACAGTGATACCTTTACAAAAACACCTACCTGGTTTTGGCAGAGCCATGCTGACTGACGCAAATTGATGCAAGTTTCTATGTTTAAACCGCTGTTTGTAAGAATCTCACTCCTCTGCCCTATAGGTATTGCCTCCTTCCATTATGGGGACGCAGGAAGCAGGCTTTTACTGAGTCAAACCTCTGGTCCATTTAGCCCAGAATTGTACACACTGATTGGCAATAGTTCTCAACGGTTTCAAACAGGGACCTTTCATTTCCAGCCCTACTTAGTGATGCCAAGGATTGAACCTTGGACCTTGGGAATATGCTCTAATATTAGGCAATTGTCCCTCTCCAAAGTTAAATGAGAATACAGGGGCCAAGCCCTGCATAGCCCAGCTTAATCAAGCAATGTGGTGGCTAACCAGCCAAAGGGATGGTCTGAGGCTTTAAGAAAGCTCTGCTTACTTATCTTTTTAATTAGGTGTCACCGCATATTTATTTATGTATTTAACAAAATTTAGATACTGTTTACTCAACAGAATACCTCTAAGCAGTTTACAAAACCATCTAAAATTTTTATTAAGATATTGATAAAAGCAAACATTTAAAACATGTTAATATAGCATTTTTACATTTGAATAAAATCAGCCAGTTTAAACAATTATACATAATAAAATTACATGTTAACATTACATGCTAACCACTCTTCCTTAACATGAGATGTAAGTCCAGAAGGCCATCAACCAGGGCCAAGTAATAATTCTTGCTCCTGGACCTGAATGAGATGTTGGAAAAGGATTTTTTGTTCTTTATGTTGTTGCTTATTCCATACTGTGGTTTTGATGTGAATGAAGCAGCATCAGTGCTACGCAGGAGACACGTAATTCAGCTGATTCAATTAAAAAACAGGTGTCAGAATTAGGGATGGAAAGATCTGTCAATTTCAGTTCTCTTGGTTTTTCATTTTCCCAATCTTATATTCAGTTCTCTACATTTCTGCAGCAATCTGCAATTTTTTTAAAAAAAGAATTCTCATGAAAATTCTCCAGCATTTTAGTGTGAATTGCTCCTAATACACACATTTTTGCAGGCAGTTTTGACTAAGGTACATATTTTTGCAAGCTATTTCTCATCATATAATGCATATTTGTATGTTAATGTCACTCATATATATTAATTTTTATGCACACTTTTCTTTAATATATGCCTTTTTGTAAACATTGGTTGGCGAGCTGCATTGTAAAATTTGAGTAAGTTTGAATTTTGAAGGATGGCTGTGTTTAATTTCTCATATTATTTCAGAAAGTGAGAATCTGATAGATGTGGCTTGAAATGCGAACTGAATCAAATTTCTCACACCATCCCTAGTCAGAACTAGTGGGCCCAAGCAGGGTCCAAGACATTATGTTGATTGTGATGAAGGACAAGAAGGTGTCCCCCACTCCACACACAGAAACCAACCAAACTGAAAGTGGGATCTTACTCCAAAACTAGCAATGGGTCAGTATCTTCCAATGTACCTGAAGAAAACAGGCTAGCCTAAGGGGCGGAGGGCAGGTTGCATGGTACACACAGCTCTGTTTTTCAACAAATCATCTTCAGTTTCTGAGCCCAGTATTCACTGCCTCACTCTGCCTAATGGTAAGGCCAGCCCTGATTTATCACAGGAGACAAAATGGTAAGTGTCTTGATTTATGATCTAAATAAGGAAGAACCATTCATAGCCAGTCTTTCAGGACTAACTAACTGGAAGGACTAAGAATGGATAGCTTCCATGGGGGATGTTAGCCTTGTACTCTTTAAGATTGGTTCAAGGTGTACAATACTGACATGGGTCTTCCTTGGCACACCTGTAAGGATTATTTACACAATGAGAGGTGAAGATCAGTATGTGTAACTGCTCTGAGGTTTGGAGCTAGGGCAGCGTCACCTAGACAAACTGAGAAGGAGAAACTGAGCTTATCTTATCAGGGCTTTCTCTCGGTTCCGCCGACTAAAGTGGCTAGGTTGGTGAGGACTCGAGAGAGGGCTTTTTCTGTAGCAGCCCCCACGATTTGGAACTCCCTCCCAATAGATCTTCGACATGCCCCTTCCCTAGATATATTTCGCCGGGGCCTGAAAACTTGGCTTTTCCATCAGGCCTTTACGACTTTTGAGACTTCCAAGGTGAACTAGTTCTAGAACTGTAATATGAACAATCTACTAAATACTGTAATTTTTGCATTGTACTGTACTGGCTATATTGTTTATTGTATTTTATCATGTTTTATTGTACGCCGCCTAGAGTGGCCACTGGCTAGATAGGCGGCCTATAAATTAAAGTTTATTATTATTATTATTATTATTATTAATGAATTTCCATTCTGATTTTTAAGAAAACTTTCCTTACAATGTGGCTCACAAGAACACATTGATAACAATATCTAAAGCAGTCTTCCCAAACCTCGTACTCTCCAACTGTTTGGGGCTACAACTCCCATCAGCTCAAGTCAGCACAGGACAGATGGATTCTGTAGTTCACCACAGGTGGGAGTCACAAGGTTAAGGAAGGCCCATATCTTCTAAAGCAAAATAATTAACACCAAAACACAGAACCGCAATCTTTTGTCACAATCAAAGTAAGGGTGGCAAACACTGCAAAGGGGATGAAGAAAGGGAGATAAATGGAGTTAGGTGGGCACAAGAAATACCTTGTGAGTTAATAAAATTCTGGTCATATTTAAACTCAAAACTGAGTATGTGACCTCTTCCTTTCAGAGTATTGAAGAAATGGAATACTGTAACTACTGCTGCAATGACTGCAGCAATTCTAATAATGTCTGGTAATGTAATGTAAGCTAGAAGGCAGATTTCTGAACCAAGCTATTTCTGACTAATAGGGATGTATAAGTAAGCCAAACTAGAAATGTCAATTTTAGGTCTAGCAGAAAAATTATTAGAAGGCATGAATTATTAAGATTTGGTGAGATAAAAAATCAAGAGGGAAAGCAATTCTCAGGTGAGACACACAAATTTAAAATGTATTTTGATCTTAATCTGCTGTCAACATAGCAACATACTTTATACCAAGTCAGACCATTGGTTCATCTAGCTCAGTATTGTCTACACTGACTGGAAGTGGGTTTCAGACAGGGGGCATTCCCAGTCCTACTTGGCGATGCCAGGGACTGAACCTGGGACCTTCTGCATGCAAAGCAGATGCTCTATCACTGAGCTATGGCTCTTTCCCAGTTGCTTTTAATTAATACTGAAATAATCAAACAAAAATTAACGTTGATGCTTCTCTTCTGGTATAACACAAGAAGATGATCAGCTCATAGTATTATGAAGCCTAAATGAAAGGGCTCTCTCCAGGACTGTTGGGTGTGTGGGCAGGATTGTAACTCTTGGCAGAACTAAGAACTAAAGCTGTCATTAGCATTGCAAGGGCTTTCCAAGTAAATAATTAACACACTGAAATCATTGTCTTGCTAGATGCCAGAGTCTGTTGCCACTGCTAGCATATCCCACCTAGAAACAGTTCAAAGTAACGGACAGCACTGCAGCTTTAATATTTTTTTATTAGAATATTCCATATCTTCAGTATACTATGTATATCTTGTTCAGCCTCAGAATATCATTATAAAACAGGGCACTACTGTTGTTCCAATTTGACAGCTGAGAAGCTGCAGGTGAGATCTGTCAGTATGGCTGATCAAATAGTTGAACACAGATTCTAATACCCTCTCAATCATTAGGCAACACTGACTGACTCACTCGTCTGTGCATGCACGCATATGTGTGTATGGCAAAAATAGGTATGGCATGACAAGGAATTGTGAGTGCGCTTTATTGACCAAATACTGACAGTAATAACTGGACACTTATCATTCCATTTCATTACCAGCTATACTTGTACAAGGTCACAAATTTTGAAAACTTAAATGAATGGTCATGGTAGAAACTGTAATGCAGTGTGACAGACTCGTTTTCAATTCAGTGGTCACAAAAATCACACATATACTGAATGTAATATAACGGTGTAAACAAAGTTGTTTGATTCAAAATAAATAAATTTAACCTATTAAGTTCACTGTATGTTCACTCGATTAAGTTAATCAAAATTCACTTATTGAGATCACAAAGCTTAATTATTTATACCATATAATGTAATAAATAGAACATTGCAGTTCAGCAATGTTAATAAAAACACCAAGTTTAATTTATCAGTACCCTAAAACAAAATATGTTCAATTAAATTGATCATAATCCTGCGCACAGTGACAAGCACTTAAAGCACCTTTAATTTATATGACTGGGATGCACTAAAAAGAATATAGATATTGAGTCATGTCTCTCTCCCTCCTTCTATATGTATGACTGTGTATGTGACATACATACGACCAAGAAATACAAGCCAACACAAGGCTGTTAGGATGAAAGAGTAAAGTACAATTCAAATAGGGTCTGGCTTGGTTTCCAGTTGATGTGACTGAGTGTGATGGGACAAAGTAAATAGAGAAATAGTTGATGGTGGGGAAAACCTACCCTGCATCCCACACAATGAAGTCATGAGGGGCAGTATTAGTTTCCTATCTGGTGTGAGTGCTTTTCTTATTTCCACATAAGTGAATGGATGACATTTATTCATATACACAAGAGTATATTGAGGAGAATGTTGTGTTGGAGGCAAAACAAGTTTACTACTACTGGAAGCTCCCAACTCCTCCATGGCGTCTCCTGTTCATACATACCCAACTCAGTCACAATGATGAGCAATTTACTAGTGACTGATCAAGATGGGTGAAAGCTAAAAATATAGTGGTAGTAAGATTGGTACAAAACAAGGCAACCCCTTAAGATGAATCTGTGAATCATGTGAAGAGGAGAGGGAGGAAAGCCAAATTTCAGCACCTGAAGGTGTTGAGTTCACAGTTGTGGCATCATTTAAGAGACACAAATCACAATTGTGTTCTAAACTGTGAAATATAATACTACTCAACACTCCTATTTCAGTTTGAACAACAAATAATAGTTTTACATCCCCACTAACGTCACTCATGTAAAATGACTTCACACACAGGATTAGCACCATTTACAGCTCATTACTTACATATTGGTGGTAGCTCATACTCCACTTCTAATACAACCCGCTCACCAACGTTCTTAAGCAAACTGATGATCTCATCATGGCGAAACTTTGTCAGGTTGATTCCATTCACAGATTTGATGTAGTCCCCCACATCTAGTTGGTCACTCCTGCAACACACACCTCTTCTTCAGTGAAACTGCATTTTATTTGCTTGTAATAATTAAGTGACTTTACTCTGAAATGTATTAGGTATGACAACAAGGTGATTTTAATGCTAATTATCTATATGGTAATATGACATTCTACTAGGCTATTCAGCATTTATTATTATTTGTGCAGTGTCATCAGTGTACAAAGAGATTCAGTGGAAAAGAGCAGATAGGCCCCTGCCCCCAATAACTGGGAACACAGAAGATGGCCCATACTAGAACTATTTGTACATAACCCATTGTTGACTACTCTGACTGGCGGCAGCTCTCCAGAAACTCAGGCAGACGTTTTTAACATCATCTGCTATCAGAAATAGTTTTTAGCGGGACTTGCTGGGGATTGAAACTGGGCCCCTTCTGCATGCAAAAACTGTACTGTAATGCTGAGCTATGGTTCCTCCCCTATTGTTAGATTTAGTTAAATATGATTTAAAATATAGTGCAGGGGAATATGTCATTAACTTGTCTGGATCATATGTAGAAAGACTTGCCAATTAGATGGGTCAGCTAAAATAAGATCCACTTAACTATTTTTTTTTTACTTTTGAAATACTTGCTACTCAGTTTTGTTTTAGTCAGTTGGTAGCAAAGTACCTTCTACACAAGTCACTAGCAATGCAATCCAACCTTTATGAGTATGGGACCCCCTTTTTAAGCTCAAAAGTTTTTGTGACCCCCCGCCACGCAAATTGTAATTTCAGCCTCTGTTAATTGAAAAAATGGTGTGTGGCAAAATCACATCTCCAAATATCTCTTTCCATAAAAACCTCCCAGCAGACAGGGAGGTGTTACTTTCTTTTCTTAATGCAAAGGTCCAATCAAGTTGGTAACCCCCTCCCCCCACACACATAGTCTGAAGATGTACAGTCCTGTCTCCCAACACCAGTGGGTTACAGTGTTGGACTAAGATTCAGGTTCAAATCCTCACCCACCCATAAAGCCCATGGGTGATCTTGGGCCAAACACAGTCTCTCAGCATAACCTATGTCACAGGGTTGGTGTAAGGATAAAATGGAAGGGGGGGACTATGTGCACCACCTTGAGCAACTTGGAGGAAAGGTGGGATATAAATGCAATAATTATTAAATAAATACATTTCAGCTGCAGTATGTGGACCCCAGCCTCACCCAATCTGCTGACTTTTTAAATAATAATAATATAATATAATATAACAATAACAATAAAGAAGCAGCCATGGTGGGGATGCTAGATTGTGAAGACAAAAGGGTAGATAGATTGAGGAGGGGGGTTAGTGCTTTTAGGCCTTGGGATGATCATCAGAACTGATGACTTGGTTAGTGTGCACTTGGGGAATGAGAGTGGAGCAAAAGACAAATCAGTGCACACACACACATAAAAACAACATCTGCCTCTCCTGCAAGAATCTGTAGGTGTGCACGGATTTGGGCATGTAGGAGGGGGGAAGCCCTCAACTGCCACAGCATCTTGGAGAGATTGGGGAACGCAGTGTAGGTGAAAGAAAGGGGGGGATGCTGGCACACACATTTAGCCTCAGAGATGGGGGGCGAGCAAGTCCTGAGCTTCCTCACTGTTCCTTGCCTCCATCTGGGCTGAAGGCGAGATCTGGGCAGCCTTGCAAATAAGAATAATTTTTAAAAGGAGATGGCAGTGACTCAGGAGCCATGAAAGGCAGGCAGGTTGGCTGCCAGGAAGGAAGGAGGAAAGCAGCCTTTCCTTGCAGCCTTGCTTCTTTTTGCTTCATGAAAAGCCCTCTCGTTCTGAGTAAGGGTGTCGTCAGCAGCAGCAGTGTGAGATGGGACTCAGTGATAGTAATTCCCTCTTCTTTGGTAGCTCTGCCCTCAGCCTCCTTTGGTGTCTGCCATGTGTTTTATAGGCAGATGCCTACCCTCAGCATGCCTGAAAGACGTGCTGGTGCTTCAGCAAAAGTCCTCCCCTCTTGTTTGGAGCAAGGGGGAGGTGTTGTCTGAAGTGGCAGTGGGAGCAGACAGTGTCCAAGGAGTGAAGACTTTAAAAAATAATAATAATTTATTTCTTTACTGTTCGTGGCCTCCTCTGGATTACTTTGCGCCCCCCGGGTTGGGAACCACTGCTGTACAGGTCTACTTAGAAGTAAGCACCACTGAGTTCAATGGGACATACTCCCAGGAAATTGCGTATATTAAATTGTGAAATATTTCTCAACTTTAATTATCTAATTTTAAAGGAATTCAGAGGAAATTAACTATCTTGAAATGATCTTTGATATTTCAAGCTTACACTAATCAAGGGAAGCAGAGGAGCAGTTACTGAAAAAAGTTTCATTTTGTGTTTCGGTTTTCATATACTAACTTACAGGTATTGATTTGGTTATTTGTTGCTGAATTTATTTTAAAGCTTTCATATTATTTTCTGCTCTTTGGCATGAGAAGTGTTTACCTAGCAGCAATTCCTCCTTGACGAAGGTTGGACACTCTTGGTTTCCCATCCTTGTCAATTCCACCAGATACCGTAAGGCCCAAAGTGGTGCCTTCTTTCTTCATTAATTCAACTATTGTTGAGCCCTTGAATTCCTCTGTAGAAAGAAAATGGTTAGCATTTTAAAACTTTAAATATGATCAAAGATGTTAGATTTTTTAATTTTTAAAAAATGGCTATAATACGAGAAATGTTTACTTGGTCAGGTTACTGTTGGTTCGGTAGTCCCAAACAATGAAAGACAAAATAGACTGAGAAAAAACTTTGCTGCTGAACCTTGGTAATTACAACTGGCAATGAATTGGGACTGCCCATGAAAGCTTATGCCATAATACAAGACTTTTGAATACCTTAAAAATCTCATGACTAACTTTAGCATAAAAAAGCTAAGTTTGAACTTTTAGAGTTACAAAAATGATTTCACACCAAGAACCAAATCAGATATCAGTCTCATTTTTTCTAAAGTTTATAGTGAAGAAAACAGCTTATACCTTAAGATCACAATCCAACAAAGACCTAAGTATGCTTAAGCATATAGCACTCTTGACATAAATGATAGATGTTCTCATAGAGCTCACTTGGATGATGATTTTTGTTCCTACATTATTGCTGAATAAAATAACTCTGTGGCTAACTTTTGAACTTTAGCTCTTAAATCTGTCAATTTCATTTATGCTTAACTACATATACATTTTGGAATTCTAATTTGTCCCCTCTACCCCAAGTGAAGGTTCTTTCCACAGGTGCTAAATGAAGTTTGCTAACATTTTGTGCCTTTTGTCTACTCAGAAGTGCAGTCAGTTGAACTCAAATAGATTTATTCTCATGTAAGTGTGAACAGGATTGCAGCCTTGGAAACCAGATACTGACACAACCAATTCTTTTGGACAATATTCAATAATTCATACTCAGAGTAGACCCACTAAAATAAATGGACTTAAGAAGTGTTATTAATGGTAGATATCACCCTTTGTTTACTGATCACTAGCCTACTGTATTTGATGTAACAAATCTGGTTGCCTCAGTCTGAATGCTCTATTTGCCCAAATTATATTTATTATACAGCCACTCTTGTGGCTGTATACTATAGCCAGCATGGATTTTTCACATTCCACAATGTTAAATTGAAAATACCCCCATGTCATTCTGATGCTTCCCATAAGCTCAATTCAAAACAAAACCTTACAAAACTTATAGTCCTGAACTCAGAAATGCTTGCTTAACAACCCTCTAAATTTTCATGGCAATACACAAAGCAGTCAGAGAGAACTGAGAGTTCAAAATGTAAAAAGAGAGAAAAAATCCAGACCCCTTTTGGACTTTTTTCTGTCAGAGTTCTCATAATCTGTTGAAATTAATTAAAAATCAGCCATGTTCACACAGCACCTGTAATCCTATTACTGACCTTGCCCCGTACTCTGACCTTCATCTTCTACAGTTTAAAAGTTAAAAAAATGCCTGGCTGATTTTTAATTAATTTAAGAAATTTTACCTTGAACTCAATGATAACGTCGGGCATGCTCAGTAAAAACCAACTGTCAGTGTTCTAAAAGCCAGACTCACAGCTGCTGGGCTTGGCTAATCAGGGGGCCACACCCACACCAGACTTGATTTCACGTGAGACAGTCATGGCTTCCCCCAAAGAATCATGGGAAGTGTAGTGACAGAACATGTGCTTTGCAGACAGAAGGTTCCAGGTTCAATCCCTGGCATCTCCAGGGGCAGAGCTGTAAACCAGGAAGAAAGAAGAGTCAGCCAGATGTTTTTTCCTAGGATTGCTAAATTGTGAACTAAGTGCTTGATGTTCACAATCATCCACTCCAGAGGGCTTGGAGAGACCCCATGTGGAACCACGATGAGGATACGTGCTTGGGAGAGGCTGAGGTTGGACTTCTCCTACCACCACCACCTCTTCCTCCTCCTCTTGCTGCTACTGATGATGCTTGCCACCCAACTAGCTGGTGCAGATGGAGACGCCAGTGAGGAAGATTTGGAGGGGGGCCCCTTGGAGGCAGGTCCTCCTGGCCATGGGACCAGTCACTGGAGCTATGTGGACAAGGCAGAGTGGGCCTCTGACTTTCTCTATTGTGGGGATCACATGCAGTCCCCCATCAACATCAACACTATGGCCACCCTTTTTAGTTAGTTTTAGATAGTTTTACCTATCCTAAGCATGATTGCATGGGAGTAAATCCCATTGAACTCAATAAACATGCAAATGATAAAACCTGTCCTCCCCCTCCCCTCCCCTCCCCCTCCCCTCCCCCTCCCCTCCTCTCCTCTCCTCTCCCCCTCCCCTCCTCTCCTCTCCTCTCCCCCTGCTTTTAAAAGTTTGATAGAAATATCTGTTGGCTATAGGTACGTTCTTAAACTGCAAGGTTTTTTGCCTATTAGTGAATCTTATTCTATTTATTTAAATATGTTCCATTCCCACTTTTCATAAAAACCTTTAAATCAATGTATCTGTATGGACTGACTATAAAAATAGTCAGCATATGTAGCAAAAAAAAGTAGTTTGTCTTAATTCATAATAGTTAATGCATGCCCTCAATATGGTGCTTTCAATGTAGATTGATTCTAGATCCTCCCATTCACAAAGCTAAGTGTAGTTACTTCATACGCAATTGAAAACTCTCCCCTTGATTAGGTTTTCCATGCCTTTTCCTCCCTGCACATGCCCCAGGTGAATGAAGAAGTAGTATATTCCCAGCACAGATGTGGAAACACTCCCCATTGCCAGGTCCGCTTACATATGTTTTCATTCATTTTCACTGCTGGGCAATGCAGAATCAATCTGTAATGAGCTTTTATTTTTGGAATGAAACCAGCTTCTCAAGAAGCACTTTCCAAGGGCAAAAAAATGCAATAAATCTAGATTGTATATGGTCTACACAGAAAAAACAAATACTCAGTCTCTATTAATTCTAGAATAAAATGTTGTGCATACACAGCCATAAAATCATTGAGATTTATATATTTAAATTTTCTCTCTGTTTTTTAGTTTCAAATGACTAATAACCACCACTAGTATACCTGGAGTGTTGGGTAAGAAGATAACAGATACTCTTATGCAGTGCTGAGAGGTTAGTTATGGTTAGCAATGGGCTCTGTTTCTACAATAATTGGATTTGCCATTGGATTAACTATTATTTCTGATATTCTCTGTCTTGGTGGAGAGAATTTTGATATAGCAGCTCTACATGCCTGGTCTCCAATTCATTCTTTTTTCCTGATTTTTTTAAAAAAATCGCTTTGAAATATCAATAGTGTGAATGATACTATTATCAATCTACTTTCTATGTGAGTTCTTCAAATGTGTATTCCCTTTCACTGATGCCAATGAAGTGTTGATTGTAATTGACAGACCGAAAGCACCAGGGGGGGAAATGAGGTGTTGATTGTAAGCAGCGGGGGGAAGACACTGACTTATCTGCCATAATCTGCTCTGCAAATGCACTTGAAAAGGAATGTAAATAGGCAATAATTACAGAATTCGGAATAGATACCAGTTGAGACTGGTGAATAAATAGCTATTATATGTTGACCATTGAACCACACTGTCACTGAGTGTTTTTCCATCAAGTCTGAAAGTGTGGAAATCTGTAGCTAAGAGAAGTTATGTCTTTGCCCAGTCTGGGAACAGATAGCCAAGGCCGTTGTCATGGCAGCATCAAGATAGACTGGGAGAGTTCTAGCAGTTATCTGTGTTGAGCTGAGTCTTCTGTGTAATGTCTTTGAACTGAGAACTTCTCTCCTAGAAGGGGGAATCTTAAAGCCTTAAGCCATAATGTCTTAATAAAAGACTCTTAACCTGATCTAATGCATCTGAGAAGTTTCTTGAGCAACTTAACTCCAATGTAACATATGCTGTTTCACGCAACAATGCACACACTTCAACAGGGTTATGGGCCCAGATCCACAGCGCATTACACGGGAGTAAGTTGCTGGTCTGAACGGCAGACGGAGTTCCAGAGGGCAGCTTGATTGATTGTACCAGACAGAGGTGAGCAACATGGCTGTAAACCTGTCTGGGGGAGGCTTGCCAATGGAAAGATTGACGGAAAAGAATTATGGCAGCTGGAAGCCGAGGATGCGGGCTTTGCTGATAAAAGAGGATTTATGGGACATTATAGATGGACCCCCTCCGGCGGTACTGACCGCGGCCTGGACGCGTAGAGATCAGAAGGCGCAAGCTTTTATACTTCTGGCTCTATCTGACTCTCAACTGCTACACGTGAGAGATGTTACAAACGCCAAACAGATGTGGGACGTGTTGGAGGCCCTACATGTGCAACAGACTGCGGGATCTAGATTGTGTTTGGCACGGAAGCTTTACCAGATGCGCTTCATGGGTGAGTGCGAAATGAGTGAGCATCTCACGGAATTCAGACGTTTGTTTGCTGAGCTGACGGACCGAGGCGTTGAGCACTCTGAACTTCAGAAGACCTATTTGATCCTGGCTTCGCTCGATGGGACTTGGAATAATATGGTCATGGCTTTCGAAGCCATGCCTGACAGAGGTCTGAACGTTGCGTTTATTGAGGAAAAGCTGACCCAGGAATGGCAGCGGAGACAAGAGGCGAAAAGTGCTGAGGAAAAGCAAAGAGCCAAGCTGAAAGAAGAAAGCAGCAGCAGACAGGAAAACAAGCAAGAACAGCAACGGCTGAAGGCTTGTTATGCCTGTGGGGCTCGTGGGCATCTCCAGAAAGACTGTGCAGTCAAGTGAAACTCCAGGGACGGAGGCTTGAAGCAGGGAAATGTGAACTTTGTTTGTAAACAGAAGTCTCAAGATTTAGGACCTGTTAACTGGATTGTTGACAGCGGGGCAAGCCATATATTAATTAAAGACAGGAGTTTGTTTTACACGTCTACAAATGAGCAGGACTTTGTTTTACTTGCGGATGGATCGCAAAAGAGCGTGGAAGCCCGAGGTCTGGTGAGATTTGACAAGTTGGGAATACTTTCAGAATGTTTGTTTGTTCCAGAATTAGCTCATAACATTTCGTCAGTCAGAAAACTGGTGAGTTGTGATTTTTCTGTATTGTTCCACAAAGACAAATGTTATGTAATGAGGGGAGATCAAGTGTGTTTGCAGGGAAGCCTTAATGATTCACAGTTTGTAATAAAGAGCAGTCAAGCAGGGTGTGCTGTGTTAAATGCTGAGGCACAGGTACATCAGGGCTGCGTCCATGAATGGCATCAAAGGCTGGGGCATGCAAACCTTGACACGATTAAGAAAACCCCAATGCATAGTGAAGACATGCGTTTAAGAGATTGTGGACAGTTATGGATTGTGATTCTTGTCATAAAGCTAAAATGACTATTGCATCAATAAACCGGGAGGCTGAAAGAACCACAACAGCTCCCTACCAGCTAGTTCATGTTGATTTATCAGGGCCAATAAATGCTTCACGTGGAGGTGCAAAATTGTTCATGGTAATGGTGGATGATTTTTCAAGATTTTGTCATGTTTTTCTGTTGAAGCATAAAAGTGAAGCTGAGCAGAAGCTGAAACTGTTCATTAAGAGAATTGAAACTCAACATGGCATCACGGTGGGGGCTATACACTCAGGCCAGGGAGAAGAATTCATGGGTAAAGCATTGCATGAAGTGCTGGCAAGTAAGAAAATAGCACTTAAACCTTCCACCGGGGTTGCAGAGAACAAAAACAGGGTGCTTCAGGAAGCAATGAGAGCCATGCTGATGGATTGCAGTTTAGGGAATTCCTTCTGGGCAGAAGCAATTCTTTATGCAAATTATATTCACAACAGGGTATTACACAGTGCTCTTGGAATGTCTCCTTATGAGAAAATCACTGGCAGAAAACCAAAAATACAACACATTCAAAAATTTGGGGCAAGATGCTGGATCCACATTCCACAGGGAAAAAGGAGGGGCAAGCTTGCACCCAGAGCACTGCAAGGTTTTGTTTTGGGATTTCAGAATGCATATTTCAGAGTTTGGTGTCCAGAAACACAGCAGCTAATTCTGAGCAGAAGCATTAAAGTCTCAGAAAAACCTTGGGATCAAAGGGAAACAGTCATTCTTACAGGGTCAGATGACACACAATCACAAACATTTAAGCCAAATCGACTTCCGGGAAGGGTGACTTAGCCTGTGCCTGCTTTTGAGACGGGCTCCTGCCTCAAAAGAAGCTTATTCAGATATATCAGTCAGTTTTTTCTTTTTTTTTTGACTGATTAAACTTCTCCCGGGTAGGGAGAAACGAAGAGATTAACCTCAAAGCCTATTTTTGTTGGGACGACCAGATCTCATTAATTTATGGGACGAGGTCCAGCCGACGAAGGTGGGACGGATTTTCAACAGCAAGCTCTATCTGTTAAAGCGAACGTTCATCTTATCTTCTAAGAGAGAACGCACTAACAGGCAAGCACCCTTCTTTCTATATTTTTCTTTTACTTGACTTAAATTGTTGCTGTTTAAAAGAGATTTGCCAGATTGATCAGTTTTTGACATCTCACTGGGGAGCCATAACTTCTCTCTGCTACGCACTAATTAATAGCTTATCTCTGTTTTTGTTGCAAAAAGCTGTCCTGGATTTGCATTCTAAAGATATACACAGAAGAGGGATTTCTATTCCAGATTTTTATTTTGAAAAATATTATACTGTTTTGAGACTACTCTCTTTTTGGTCTATTTTATTTTGACGAATCTGTTTCTTGACGATTGCCATTAATTGTTTTGATCCTGGGAACTGCATTTTGTTTACTTAACTATTGGAGAGATAAGGCTGTCTGCTCTGTTTATACTGTGATGTCACCAAGTTTGGAGTATTAACCCAATTGTTGCTGAAATAAGAAGTGGTTTTCCTATATTTTTCTTTTAAAATGGCAATTAAGAAAGTGGCTGAAAATCTGGAAATAACTATGTTTCAGAAAATAATGGATGAGATTGAGATAACGAAAATTGAATTGAGTAAAATGAAGCAGGAGATTAAAGATATAAGGGTCCCTGTGAGAGAGGTGACCCTGGAAGGGGTCCCTGTGAGAGAGGAGACCCCGGAGATTGGAACAGGGGTCCCTGTGAGAGAGGAGACCCTGGAGACTGGAATAGGGGTCCCTGTGAGAGAGGAGATCCCGGAGATTGGAACCAACGTGGAACAGGAACAAGATTTGGAGTCTATGGACTTTAGAAATAAAATCTATTGTTTGGAACTCAATGTTATCTCTGAAGAAATGAATGAAGATTCTAGAGATAAAGTTATCAATGGCATGGATAATCTTCTGGACTGGAATGATGTGATGGAGCCCAATATAGAGAAAATCTATGGAATTAACTGCAGCCATGTGACAATGGAAAAACTTTTAAGAGATGACCCAGTGTATTTTGAAAAAAAGAACAGAGATATGATTTTACAGCAGTATTTCAGCAACCTATTCAGAATGGATGGCAAGAAAATATTTGGGATAGAGGTAATTCCCATCAGACTCTTACTATATGACTATGGCTTTGACAGCAAGATTATTATGGAATACTGATAATGGAAGATTGGATATTGAAATTACTGGACTTAACAAGACTACTGAAGATGGAAGATGGAAAATGGAACTAATAGAGATAATAGAACAATGGCTACTGAAATTATTGAACCTAACAGATTCTGATGTGATGGATTAATTGAAATGTTTATTTTGACTATGGTTATGACAATAAGATTATCATAATTAGTAATGAGATGGATTAATCGATATGCTTATCTGGAAAAAAAAATTGATAGATATATTTCTTAAAGAATTGAAACCTCTCTTTGACTTTTTGTGGAAAGAATAAAGTAATGTTTATGAGATTTGATGATTAAGTAAGATAACTACTGGAGGAAAGTGATTTTATAATATGACTTAAGAGACAGGATTGTTATATATTATAGACTTATAACTGATTTGATCTTTGACAAATGGGAAGTCAATATTTTACTCTTTATTTTTTATTTTTGTTTTTTTTTTGTTTTTTTCTTTTTGTTTAATTATTTTTGATTTTGTTTTTTGTCTTTGAATGTTTTATGATTTTGTCTTGTATGTTTTATGAAAATCTGAATAAAAATTATTGAAAAAAAAAAAAAAACAAAAAAAAAACAAACATTTAAGCCAAATCCAGACATAAAGGTGGAGGGCACACATATTCCTCTCAGAGATGCGTTAAATGAGCTCATTTGTGGGAAACGAAGATCAAAGAAACGTAAGGCAGAGGAAATGGAATCTCCTGCGCAGGCTGTGCCAAGCACACGCACAGATGGGGGGGCAGAGAGAGCAGAAGCCCTAGTGCCATTAAGACGTTCTACAAGAGTAAACATAGGGAAACCACCAGAAAGATATACTGTGGGGGTAATTACCAGTCCTGGAATGCATAAACTAGTGGACATGGATCCTGACACTTTGTATTTGACATGTGTGCAGCCAAAGTTTGATTGAATAAAGTTTTAGCTAAATGTACAGAGATGTTCTGAACTGTACTGCAATGTAAGCTGTATTGCAAGATGTATTGGAGAAATGTATTGTTGTTATTGTTGTAATGAGTTACAGACATGATGGGAAAAAGGGGGAATTGTTGACCATTGAACCACACTGTCACTGAGTGTTTTTCCATCAAGTCTGAAAGTGTGGAAATCTGTAGCTAAGAGAAGTTATGTCTTTGCCCAGTCTGGGAACGGATAGCCAAGGCCGTTGTCATGGCAGCATCAAGATAGACTGGGAGAGTTCTAGCAGTTATCTGTGTTGAGCTGAGTCTTCTGTGTAATGTCTTTGAACTGAGAACTTCTCTCCTAGAAGGGGGAATCTTAAAGCCTTAAGCCATAATGTCTTAATAAAAGACTCTTAACCTGATCTAATGCATCTGAGAAGTTTCTTGAGCAACTTAACTCCAACGTAACGTATGCTGTTTCACGCAACAACGCACACACTTCAACATTATAATATCTATAATTCTCTGCAAAGCAAAAAAAAAATTGGAAGAGATCAGAAAAATGAAAAGATATTGGAGAAAAAAAGGAATCAGATCCTTAATGATCACTGGGGGGGCCACACTTAAAAACAGAAGGTAAAAATGGAGAGGATTCCATTCTTATGTTGGCCCATAACCCTCTGCAACTATTGTACAGTACAGTATAAAGCCAGGCTTGTAGGCTTTAACTCTAAGTAGATTTATCAGGGTGGGGAACCTGCAGCTGTCTGCAGTTGCTGCTGGACTAGAACTCCAATAGTCCCTTTCCATTGGGTATGCTGTCTGGGGCTGATGGGAGATTAGTCTAAAAATATCTGGAGAGCCATAGGTTCCCCACTGCATAAATCCCACTGAACACAATGATCACACAGTTGGTTTTCAAGGCCTTTCTGATGCACAGTGTGGATGAATCAGAAGTTGTAATTCTGTGGTGGAAACATTGTAAACTGCTCTTAAAAATGCAAACTACTGCAGAGTGCGCTAAGGGCAAAAGGACTTTTTCTCAGTATTGAAATGTAAATGTACTGCCTTCAAGTTGATCCCGGCTTATGGCGACACTATGAATAGGGTTTTCATGGTAAGCAGTATTCAGAGGAGATTTACCATTGCCTCCCTCTGAGGCTGAGAGGCAGTGACTGGCCCAAGGTCACCCAGTTGGTTTACAATAACTACTGCTTGGTCGCAAATACCCCCTTCTTAGGGAAGGTGATTGACAGGCTTGTGGCGCAGCAATTGCAAGTACTCTTGGATGAAACAGATTATCTTGACCCATTCCAATCTGGGTTCAGGCCTGGTTATGGGACTGAATCAGCCTTGGTCTCCCTGATGAATGACCTCTATTGGGAGGTCTTTCAGCCCCTGGCAGTTGTGCTGTGGGGTGGTGCAGGGTACTATCTTGTCCCTGATGCTGTTTAACATCTATATGAAGCTCTTGGGAGCAGTCATCAGGAGATCTGGGGCAAGGTGTCAGCAGTACGCTGATGATACCCAGCTCTATTTCCCTGTAACCTCTGAATTGGGAGAGGCTATGCAAGCTCTGTACCATTGCCTGGATTTGGTGGTGGGCTGGATGAGAGCCAATAAACTAAGTCTGAATCCTAGTAAGACAGAGGTGCTGTGGGATGGTGGTTCCCAAGTTTGGATAATCGGTCAGTTGCCTGCTTTGGATGGGGATCCATCTTTGTTGCTAGAGGCCCAGGTGACCTCAGTGGCTAGGAGTGCCTTTTACTAGCTTTGGCTGGTAAGACAGCTGCAGCAGTTTCTGGACTGGGATAGCATGATCACTGTTGTCCATGCAATGGTAACTGTCAAGAAAGCTTGAATCAAAAATGGTTCTGTGGCAAAGAACTGTGACATTTCATCTTGTGTGAAATGGGGCCTCTGTGTGACAGCATTGATTTTGTATTTTCATTTCACAGCTGAAGCTAATTAGTGAAGCCTAAGCAAGAACACCTGCTTATCAGCTAAGTGCCTGGTACTCAAGGCCAGTCTGGCCTGGGAAGGTTGAGGAGTACATGACCGTTAGGTGCAAAAACCTGAGAGAGAATTGCATCATGAGAAAGCCCCCTGATTGGTTAATTAATTCTTGACTGTTGCAAACGATTTTTCTATAAAACTAGGATTGAGACTTTAGCCTTTGTTCCCCTGGGTTCCATCTTGCCTATAGGTGGTTACCTGTGTGGGGTTCCAGTTTCCATCTGCTACCCAGGCTATGCATCTCTGAGGAGATGTGGATCCATGCAACTATACAACAAATACTTCTTTGTAAGTATAGAATAGGTTAGCTAGATTTATTATTTTGTTTTTTGACTAAACCTTCTGTATTTTCACCTTGCCCTCTGGGTGTGAGTATTAAGGAACTATTTTGCTGCTATTTCTGTGCACCTATATTATATTTAATACAGCCACTTCTTATTTACCTGGTTGTGTTCATTTCAGGGGAAATGTGGCACTGAATCTGGTACCTTGGCTACTTAACCACGGACTTGCTTCTGAGTAAACATGCATAAGATTGCACTAAATATCTTTACAGATTGTGTAAATAATAAACATTTTTGACAGTCATGCTTATATAAATATTTCTGCATACTATGTCTCTATCTGATTTCACACTATGGTTGTACATTATTATTTCCTCTACATTTTAAGTGTGCCCCTCTTGTTTGGGGTGGTCATGGTCCCCATCTTTTTTTCACCCTAAGAGACAGGTTAGGCTGAGAGATGGTGAGTAGCCCATGCTCACCCAGTAAACTTTGTAACTGATATCCACATTAAAAAAATTAATTAAAATGGAAAAGTTTATGAAGTAGGTCCATACAGTACAGTTAAAGCACATCAAACTCACATTTAAAGCACATTACTTCCCCCAAAGAATTCTAGGAAGTGTAGTTTCCCCCTTACAGTTATAGTTCCCACCACCTTAATAAGCTACAGTTCCCATGATTCTTTGGTGGGATTCATGTGCTTCAAATGTATGTTGAATGTGCTTTAAATGCATGGTGTGGATCTGCTGTGCATTCATTAATGAATTGAAAAGAACAATTTTAAAAGATACTTTTTTGAACAGGGGAAGGGCTGTAGCTCAGTGGTAGAGCACATGGTTTGCATGTAAATGTCCAAAATTCAATATCTAGAAAAAACTATTGCCTGGAATCCTGGACAGCCAATGCTAGTCCATGTCATAAGTACTGAGCTAGATGGTATCAAATGGCCTGAGTCAGTACGAGGCAGATTCCTTTGTTCTTAAGGGAGGAAAGAGACCCAAGGACCATAGTGACTCCAAAATTTATTTATGTATTTTATTCCCATCATTTATATACTGCTTTATTTTAAAAAAATCCTCAAAGTGGTTTACACAAGGAATTAAAAAAATAAAATTATCAGGAAAAACAGTTAAAGACAGGTATATAAAAGCATTCGAAATAATAAAACCAACAATGAATTAAAAACAGATAAAAAACGTAATAGCTTCTAAACATGCCTGGGTAGGCTTGCCTAAACAAAAATGTTTTTAGCAGATGCTCAAAAGAGTACAATGAAGGTGCCTGCCTAATGTCAATTGGCAGCAAGCTCCAAAGTGTAGGTGCTGCCAACTAAAGGATTGATTTCTCATGAGCAGAGCAAGTACTATGTGGTATTCGTAACATGGAAAGCACACCTTGAACGTGGCCTGGTAGCAAATCAACAACCAGTGCAGATTTCAGAGCAGAGGTATTATGTACTGACATGGTCTCACTCATGTCCACAATTGTGCCACAGCATTCTGCACTAACTGCAGTCCCTGGGTCAGGTTGTGCTGCATGGGGATTTCTGTGACTTTGGCTGACAGGATTTTTTTTGGTTTTGATTTTTGGTTAGGAATCCTGACTGGTTGTGGGATGCTGAGTTTTCTGCCTTACTCATAGGAATACTTTTATTTTTATTTATTTGTTTGATTTATATCCCACCTTTCCTCCTGCAAAAGCACTAAAACATCATAAAAACAGACTTTAAAATACATTAAAACAAAGCATCTTTAAAAACGTTTTTTAAAAAGCTGTTTAAAAATACTGTTGAATACTGTTGTGGTTGATATGGTATTCTATTTAGGAAATCATCACTGCCTTTTTTCTTTTTCTATTTGCATTTCATTTACCTTTAACCTCACTCCCTTACAGAAGCAACAATAGTGGTTCCATGAGCTCAGCTCAACCCTCTTAAACCCACTGATGATGCACCTTGTTGGCTGCATGATGGTTTGTTTCTTGCCCAATAGTGGTGAAACAGAATTCACATACTGGGAAGTGTGGCTTCAATTGCTTTTGTTCCCAAGCTACTGCCTATGAAGGTAGAACAAGCTATGTGTATTTTCTCTCTGTCAATTATTACTCACTGGAATTGGGTTGGCTGTCAAAGTGAGTTTATAGCAGCCCACAGGCTAGGCAGAAAAGGATTGACAATCTTCTTACTCTTACTCATTTCTTAAACATCTTTTACTCTTACTCATTTCTTAAACCTAAAGGGTCAAGTCTGTGAAGAAGTTTAGAGCAGCCATGTTAAAAGGCAGGGACAAGGCATTCCAGGCAGAGTGTATGTGCCAACTCTGCTTGGATATGGATTTCTTTGCAGAGGATCCCTAGTCAAGTCTTACCAACATCACAATCCTAACCATATCCACTCAGAAGTAACTCCTATTGAGTTCTATGGGGTTCAGTTCCTTAACAAGTGTGTTTAGAATTGCAGCCTTCGGGGGCATTCATCTTTACTCCTGAGTGCTCCAATCTAACATCTCCACAACACTAGGCTCCCTTCTTCCTAAATAGTCTTCTGGTGACTGGCCTGGCCTGAGGTAGGTTTGGAATCCTCTCCTTTTTTACATTTCATTTTTAAGTATGGTCCCCTGGTAGTTGTTTAACAATCTAATTCCTTTTTCCTTCAATATATTTTCATTTTTCCAATCTCCTCCGATTTTTTTCTTTGTGGAGAGTTATCAATATTATAATTGCTATTAAATATTCCTGAGTCTCCACTCAATCTTTATTCTGAACTCTATGATTGCCTGTATACATTCCTCAGTGACTTCCCACTGCCACTTTGTCTGTTACAATCAAGACCTCATTCCCCCCTGCTGCTTTCTGTCTGTCAGTTATCTATGCTCAGGAAGAGGACTCTGTGATGGCAGTGGAGGAGGCTAAACCCCACTGTCCTTGCACAAGAGAGATTCCCACCTCCCATCCTGTTCCTTAACTATTGATTTTATTTCCAGTCGCATCTTTCTCCTTCCCCCCGCCTCCACCCTCCCTCTTCTGGAAAGCCCAAAAGGAGCAGCCTCCCTCCCTTCTGTCAGAATGAAAATGGGGAAGGTTTGCTGGTTTTGTGGGGAGTGTCTTGCTCTGGGGAAACTCCAAAGGATTCTACTTGTACAGCACTGGGGAGCAACAAGCAATTCTGGCTTTTAAAAGGAATGGGTGAGAAGAATTGGGAAGAAAGCATGGGGGAGTGTGGTTGGATGAAAAGCAGTAACTTGGGAGAGAGGAATGAGGGAAAATGTCCAGAGAATACTGAAGAAATCCAGGTGGGCTGTTGAGTCCCAGCAATGCAATCCTCCTAGTGAGGTATCCTCAGAAGCCTGACCTGTCAGCAAGGTGAGCTGGAGAGAATAGTCTCAGCAAGCCAGGCAAAGGGAGAAGATTGTAGAGAACTCCTTCTTCCTGAGTGGACACCTTTACCACCTAGAGACAGAGAGGAAGCAATTGCAGCATGAGTAGCTGCTAATGCTGTGCCATCTGGAAAATATCTCTGTGTGTGTGTGTGGAAAAGAAACTGGTGATATTGACCACATTCGGCAGCTGCGGTGGGAGCTGCTTGCAAGAGCCAGGAAAAAGGGAGTTGAGTCTGGAACGGGGGGGGGGATATGTCTTTTTCCCACTTACCTCTCCCACATTGGATCTCTAGATGTCCCCTTCCCTCTGCTGTCTGTTTTCTCACCATCAATCTTTTTCCAGAGCTCTCCCAAAACTGATCAGACTCTCCTTGTTAACATGAAATTGATCAGGAGAAGGGAAGGAGAGGCCAGCATATGTGAAACTTATCAGCCTGTGTGTGCTTGTTAACTCCCAGTGCTGTTTAGGTGTGTGATCATGTGTGAGAGCTGCATCTGGCAAGGAGAAGGCAAAATGAGCAGTTGGCAGCAGCAACAGCAAGTGGCTGCATCGCAAGCAGCAGAGATGCACACCCCAGGTAGCACACCAGCGGGCAGGGATCAGCAATGGGAGGAAGTGGGGGAGACAGTGTGTGGGTGGCAAGTGGATGAAAGGACAGACAGGTGGAAGAAGAGGAGAGGTTCGCAATGGTTGGATGGATGGACCAAGAGATTGAAATAGGGAGTGTGTGTGTGTCTTTGCTTGCTAACAGATTGATAAATGCAACAGATAGCAGGAAAATAGTGAACACAGACTAACTGCCAGTGCCTGCCCATTTGGTGGATTGCTTTCTGAAATGATACCACCATGCAGACTGCATCCCTAGTTACAATCAACACCTCATTCCCCCCTGCTGCTTTCTCTCTGTCAGATACAATCAACACCTCATTGACATCAGTGACAAGGGATATACATTTCAAGAGCTCACAAAGTAGATTGATAAAAGTTTCACTCACACTATTGATGATTTCAAGGCGAATTCATTGAAGCTGGCAGCAGTGACAGTGAGTGGCTGCATATGGCAAGGCAGCAGAGGTACACACCCCAGACAGCAGAATTGGGAGAAAAAAGAATGAATTGGAAACCAGGCATGGAGAGTTGCTGCTCCAAAGTTCTCTCCACAAAGATAGAGAATATCAGCAATAATAATTAACTTTATAGTAAATCTGATTATTGTGGAAACAGAGCCCATCGCTAGCCTAAAGGCACTTAAACCCTTCTTGCCAGAAGCAAGTTTGTTGTGGCTATGTGCCTCCAAGTCGATTTCTTTATTTATTGGTAGGTGGTTTGTCATCTGTGTGGTGATGTTTCAGTGGGTGACCTCTGCTGCTGTACTCCTATTTCTTGACCAATTTTATTAAATTTAAATGCTACAAAAACATTTTTTTAAAAACAAGTAAACTACTGTTTATGTTGGGTTTATGAAAGCTTGCATGCCCCCTTTGACAGGGAGATGTCACTTCTAGCTAGAATTGGAGAACATCTCTATGCTTGTTTACCATGATGTAACTTCCTAAAGGGTGGGGTTATTTACCTTATCTTCCTCCTTCTTTTTTAAGGGGATATTGATCCTTTTGCATATTCTCCGTTAAGCCTGAGGGAGTGAGAAGCACAAACATGCTCCTCTTTCAAGTTTACCATTACCATGGACTAAGACTTCTACTTTTTCTATCTAAGCTAGAGCCTATGTTTCCTAAACATATGAAAGGTAGTGAAAAAACATTCTTTATACTTTTTACCTAAGAAGACTGTTGTTTACTGCAATTTAACTAGTGTGCATGAGAGAGGAAGGTGGGACTGGTTATTCTTAATTCCACTGTTGCTTATATACTTTGCTAAGAAATAGGACTACAAACTGTTCCTATTTCATTTAAACCAAACAGTTTAAACCTATAAACTTACTGGAGACTCAGTCTTCTTCCAAAAGATGGTCTATGACCCTCTTGGCAAATGCAAAGTACAGCTGAGGGAGTAGGATTGCAGCTTGACATTGATAGACAAATGGTCAAGGGATACCTAATTAATTTGAATGAATTCAAATCTCTGGAGCCCAATGAACTGCATCCAAGAGCAATGAAGGAAATGGCTGAAGAACTCTCAGAATCACCATCTATTATCTTTACTAAACCATGGAGGATGGGTGAAGTGCCAAATAACTGGAGGAGGACTAATGGTGTCCCTATCTTCAAAAAGAGCAAAAAGGAGGAACCTGGGAGCTACAGAGGCAGTCAGTCTGACATCAGGGAAAATGCAGGAGCAGATTATAAAGCAGTCAGTCTGTAAATTCCTTGAAAACAATGCAGTGATTACTAGAAGCCAACATGGATTTGTCAAGAACAAATCCTGCTACACTAATCTTACCTCATCTTTTGATCAGGCAATCTCCCTGGCAGACTGTGGGAATGCTGTGGACATAATATATCTTGACTTCAGTAAAGCTTTTGACAAAGTGCCCCATTATATTCTGATTAGTAAGATAGCTAAATCTGGGCAGGTATGTATTGGTTTATTGTGGTCAAAGACCCAAGAAATATA
Organism: Rhineura floridana; assembly: GCF_030035675.1. Lineage (NCBI taxonomy): Eukaryota > Metazoa > Chordata > Lepidosauria > Squamata > Rhineuridae > Rhineura > Rhineura floridana. Next base: position 74,493,823 of record NC_084487.1, on the reverse strand, counting down.
AAAGTTCACCAGCAATACAGCAACTATAAAAACATTATAAATCATTAGTACACATCTACACTTTAAAAAGGGGAAGATTTTCTTAGCCTCTGCACTAGATTAAAAAATTTGGCAACAGATTGTGTCGATATCTTATCAACGACTGACATGAGGTACTGCAAATACCAGTTGGAGGACCTACCGGGGAAGCGGTTAATAATAGGAAAGATAAGTCTAGATCGTTCTGCGTCATACAAGTTACAACAGAGCAAAGAGTGGGCAAGGGATTCAATCTCAGTAAAAGTACAAGGACAAAGGCGCTTCGCCAATGGAATACCTTGAAAGCGACCTTCAAGGATAGCAGAGGGGAAACAATTAAATCTTGTTCTAGAGAATCCCAGACGATAAGTGGAGGTAGTTAAGTTTGCCAAATAGGCAGCATGGTTAGGAAAAGCGAAATTCAAGCCTAACGACAAAGGAGAACAAGTGGTGTTGGCCCTCGATCTAGAGTATTGGAGATCAATATCTTTGATACGTTGTTCTATGGTGTGCTTGGCTAAGGACGGATCCATAACAGATAGAAAGTCTATTGAAAGGCCAAGCATCTTTAATTTATCCTGAAAGTTCTTTGACCAAGAACTGGTAAAAGGGTCTTTCCATAGAAGATGTAAATAACCCTTCAAGGGATCAGCATAAATTACTTTAATCCAATACCTAAAGGCCATAAGACACGCCATGGATTCAGTGGAGTGGAGCCCAGCCTCAAGACGGAGAACAGCAACAGATGCACAGCGGGGCATACCAAATATAGATCTCAGAAAGCGAGATAAAACTGTAAATCTGGGCTTAATGGAACAACTATCAGGTGGGTCCACAGATGGCTACAAATTGCACTCAAAGAGTGCTTATCAATGGTCTTTCTCAAACTGGGAGGACGTAATGAGCTGAACAGCATTGGGTAGAGTCCTGGGCCCAGTGCTCTTCAACATTTGTATTAATGACTTGGATGAGGAGGTCCAGGGAATGCTTATCAAATTTGCAGATGATACAAAATTGGGATAGCTAATAGCTTGGAAGACAGAAACAAATTCAAAGGGATCTTGATAGGCTGGAGCATTGGGCTGAAAACAACAGAATGAAATTTAATAAGGATAAGTGCAAAGTTCTACACGTAGGAGAAAGAAGTCAAGTGCACCATTATAAGATGGGGAATTTTTGGCTCAGCAATACTAGATGTGAGGTGGATCTTGGAATTGTTGTTGATCACAAGCTGAATATGAGCCAACTGTGATGTTGCTGCAAAAAGGGCAAATGCTCTTTTAGGCTACAGTAAGAGAAGTATATAATTTCCAAATCATGTGAAATACTAGTTCTCTATTCAGCATGGGTTAGGCCTCATTTTGAGTACTGCATCCAATTCTGGACACTGCACTTTAAGTAGGATGCAGATAAACTGGAATAGGTTCAGAGAAGGGCAACAAGGATAGTTGCTGTTTTTATGTGCCTTCAAATCGATTACAACTTATGGCAACCCTATGAATTAGAGACCTCCAAGAGCATCTGTTATAAACCACCCTGTTCAGATCTTGTAAGTTCAGGTCTGTGGCTTCCTTTACGGAATCAATCCATCTCTTGTTTGGCCTGCCTCTTTTTCTACTCCCTTCTGTTTTTCCCAGCATTATTTTCTAGTGAATCCTGTCTTCTCATTATGTGTCCAAAGTACGATAACCTCAGTTTCATCATTTTAGCTTCTAGTGATAGTTCTAGTTTAATTTGTTCTAACACCCAATTATTTGTCTTTTTCGCAATCTATGGTATCTGCAAAGCTCTCCTCCAACATCCCATTTCAAATGAGTTGATTTTTCTCTTTATTATATATTATGATATATATGATATTATGGGTTGCAAACAAGAGTTCTGTTCAGAGATAATCATATATGTTAATGCTGCAGATAAATTTTAAAATCCTGCCCTGGGAGAGATCCACTGGAGATAAGAGCTTTGGCTATGGGGTGGTAGTGCAGTGCAGTGCAGTGCAGTGCAGTGCAGTGCAGTGCAGTGCAGTGCAGTGCAGTGCAATAAATAAATAAATAAATAAATAAATAAATAAATAAATAAATAAATAAATAAATAAATGCGATCCCTAACTGAAGCCTGTCAGAATTTTGACACATGTATGATATTTTGAGTTGATATTTACAGACAGATGGTTAGAATTAACTGGATGTAATATCACCAAAAAGGCTCTTCCCTACCAGTTCTCTTAGACGGCTACCATTTCTTCTTTGCCGTTAGTTTCATTATGCATCAGCTGAGCTCAGGGAATAAATGAAAAGTCTGATTAGAAAATACAGCGTACAGGTTAGAAGGGTGGAAACTCCTGAATTACAGCTTTCCCCCCTATTCTCAAATGTCTTTTTAATTCTTTAAATGGTAAATCTTTCTGGATGTAAAATCCTGATAAGCAACTGGAATGTTCAGCATTTCTAAGATTCAGCACACTTTAACGTAAACTACTGTAGCATTTTGCTTTCAAGTTTCTCATGTTTTAGTCTTGAAGCAACCTTCATCTGAAACTTTTCTTGGTAGGGATTTTAGCTGCCACTTCCAGTTCAAAATGTGATGTGCTGCTCCTTTAAATCTTTAAATTTGGAGATGACTAAAAATCCTAGTCATAGTTCTTATCTGACTCTGAGAGAATATCAAGACTCAGTTGCTAGTGTTAGATCTACACTATGTATTAAGAATCCTAAATATAAGACTTCTTCCAGTGCTTCCCCCACCTTACCATTGTCTGTATATTTTCTATTTTGTTTTCTAATCAGAGAGATAGTGTTGTCACTATTTATTTAGAAATTGCTCTTGACTTGCTTTATCTCTATACTACAATGTTTTGTATGTCTTCCAAGAAAATATCTTACGACTGATTTAAAAGCTTTCCCCCCCCCTTCTTTGGTCTGTTCTACCTTCCTTGAAATGTTATCTTGCAAAGCTTTTTCTGCCCATGAATTGTATATCTTCTTTTACAAGCATTTGTATGCATATATGTACTCTCAAGTGATGTTTTCTGAGTGATTGGTAGAAGAGGATCAAAGGCATCTGCTAGGATATTAAGGCTAGCCCCCTCTTTACAAACCAGAAAAGTACATCACATCCACACCAAACACTCTTATACTACTAGTCATGACTTTCCCAAAAGAATCCTGGGAACTGTAGCTCTTTGAGGAGTGTGTGTCCTAATAACTCTCAGCAACCTTAACAAACTATAGTCCCCAGGAGTCTTTGGGGGAAGCTAGAGCCAGTGTGGCATAGTGGTTAACGTGCTGGACTACAACCTGGGAGACCAGGGTTCGAATCCCCACACAGCCATGAAGCTCACTGGGTGACCTTGGGCCAGTCACTGCCTCTCAGCCTCAGAAGAAGGGAATGGTAAACCCCCTCTGAATACCGCTTACCATAAAAACCCTATTTGTAGGGTCGCCATAAGTCAGAATTGACTTGAAGGCAGTCCATTTCCATTTCATGTCTGTTAAAGTCCTTTTCTTTTTTCTTTGCAGCCACAGAATCAAAGGTGCACTTAAGAGTGAAATAGGCAGAGAACTTACTTTTCCTTCATCTCTCTGCCCTAGATGGGGTGAAATCTGCATTGAGCAAGCAAGTCTTCTGGTCTTTCTTTAACATAATTAACTCAAATCTAAAATTATTATTATTGTTAGAATTATTATTATAATAATAATTATCAGGCAACAAAGTCAAATATGAGTTTGATGAGCAAAGCAGAAAGAACCATAATGTCCCTTTAGCCTTGTAACTATGTCATCTGGAAGAGTACAGGAGCTTGTGCATTTGAATAACATCTTCCAAGTCATACTTACTCCTACATTATTCTGGCAGATCACCAACCTTAGCACCTGCCATGGTGCCTGTGAATGCATTCATTGGTGCCCTCAGGAAGGGCCCCCAGACTCTGATCTTTATATATGATGGTTTTTTTAAAGTAAGTCTCTAGCTCTCCTAGAAAACAAGTTATGAAGCAAAATTTGCATGTACCCTTCTAGGTGATTTCTGTGAAAAGAGTCAGCCTGGCTTCTCCCACCTGTCAATGTTTTTTGCCAATGAGTGAACTCTGAACTGTGATTGATAAGCAACTTGTTTGGACACCAGCCAATAGGAATCCCTGGGGTGCCAAAGAGCTATTGTTTCCCCCTCCCCTTTAGTGCACTTTTCCTGTTATTTTCTAGCAGTCATTGGGATCTCTGTAGTTTGCCATTCCTAGCAACCAGGAAGCATCTTTCCTATGGTGGGCTTGTCTGAGATTAGGCATTCCCTAGAAGTTATTTTTTGCAAATACTACTACACAATAAATGCAGGTGGATGTTGTACAATCCCTTCTCCAAATGGCAAATACAAAATGTGAAAACTTTGCAAAGAGGTGTAGACATATCTCCTCCTGTGCAGGAGCTGATGTGCAGACACTCATTAAGAATTCACTGTATAGTTAACTTACAGTGGAATGGTATACATGCCTGCTTCAGAAGTAAGTCTGTGTTTAATGGCTTTACGCCCAGGTAATTGGGTACAGGATTTCAGCCTAGGCTTTGGTTTAGGACTGGCATTGGGGGAAAATGGGTTGTTGTGCCTTTAACAGTTGTATTTTCACTATCGGGACCAGCAAGACATCGCTGACTTCCCAAGTTCCTATTGTAAACATGAGGTTGTCTGGGAAGGTGGGGGGAAGAAACAGTATTGACTGTACTATAATTTTGTTTGGCAGCCATTTTGTGTTATGCCACACCCCCATGGTAGCCATTTTGTGACTGGCACCCTACCACCTTCTCAAAATTAAAAATGTGCCTATAGATACAAAAGGTTTGGTGACCCTTGTATTACTCAGTGTTTTTCTTTCATGGGCAGTAGATTATATGATGCTGCTACCTCTGTAAAAATATGCAAATATCACAGTGGTCTATGGGTCAAATTATGCTAATTCACTTTTCTACACTGGCGCTTTTGCTGTGTTTTAGATGCAAACTTAATATGCACAGCTCAGTTGTGCTCTTGTTTACTCAGAAGTAAGTTCCAGTGAACTTTCTCACAACAGAACTTATTTCCAAGTTAGTATGCAAAGGGATGCAGCCTAACCAGGGAATTTACTAATGCTTCCCTAGTGAACAAACTGTAGCAATTGTTCATTCAACTTAAATGAAAAGCATTGTAAAACCAACTTGAGAAACAAAGGTTTAATGAGTCTGGTTTATGAGAGTGGTGTTCCCGCTTTGGGGGGCATGTGTGCTGCCACCCATTTTACACAGAAGGCTCGGGAAGGTTCGAGAAAGATTCAAGGCGGTCAGGTGGGGTCTTTAGACCAATGAGGAGATAGGGATTAGCAGGTATAAAAGACTGCTCCTCCCTTGAAGTTTTGCCTTTTTTGCCTTGTGGCACCCTCCCTCTCTCCCTCGTCAGTGTGGGCTTTGCTAGTTGCCAATAAGGGCTGAGTAGGAATTTTTTGGGGGGTGGGGATCCTGATTTCAGAATCCCTTTGGTTTCGCCTACTCCATACTGCTTCGGTTGATTTGATTTGCCTTCTGGGAGAGGTCTGGGTTGTTCTGCTTTGGCTGGCGTGGAATTTGGGCAGGTGAGGTAATTGGGGGAAAATTGAGGAGGCTGAGGCATTTTGGTAAATGGCACTCCCTAGGGAACCATCGGTGCTTAATGTCTGGTGGGGATCTGGGGAGTGTCCTAGTGGGACCAGCTTGCGCATCATGGTGAACGCCTGTACAGGGTGCAGAAGTTGGAACCACATACCTGACTCCAATAGCAAGGAGGGATAAGTTTTCCCACATCCTTGATTGGGAGTTACAGTCCAGGGTGCCTTGAAGATTGGAGGGAGTATTCCCTCCCAGTTAGTTTGTGCCTCACCTGCCCAAAGGTGTTAAAATTCAATTAATTTGCTTGAATTGATTATGGCTGAATATTTGTTATATTTTAATAAATATAGCATTATACCATATTTGTGTCACGAGTCTTTGGTGTGGTGGCAATGAATTTCAAGGACACCAAGACTCAATTTCTATTTTCATGTATTACAAAGCATGGCTTAACAAATTTTGACTCTGCAGTTAATATAAGTACTAACAGAACCCCACCTGTAGATTTGCCATAATGTTTCTTCCAATGTGTGTTGTGTAAGAATTTGCATTTTGTTATAGGTTATTTACTGTTTATTTTCTAAACCAATCCTAAGAAAATGTGCATCACAATTTTGTGCATGTTTACTCAGAAGTAAGTTAAACTGTATTCAGTGGTGCTTACTCCATGTTTAGGACTGCAGCTTTAGTGGGCTTGATCCAAAGAACAACTCCACTTGTTCCATAGGCCAAGGGGGCTTTATGTTTATGTTTCTCAAGCCACAGCTTCTTGTATGTCATACTGTCCAACAGGGGTGTTGATGAGGGATCCAATCTCCAGATTTTTGCTGTAGGCCCCAGTTCTCCTGCCCCCTGTTTAAAAAATCCTGCAATAAGCTTAGCTTATAGAGTGCATAGCCCAGTGCTAGTGACACCCCAGCCGCCCACTATCTTAATTTCCAGAGGCATTTATAATTTATATAACATTTCACAAGTGAAAATAGGGACACTCTTGTATATAAAAGGATCACCACTTGACACAAACAGTCATTGCACATTGCTGAAGTTTTTTATATACCTGCTGGCCATAACACTTCACTTAAGAAAGAAAAAAGAATGCTTTAATAGAATGTTTAATCTCACAATGCATCTGGTTGTAGAATAGCTGCAATTCCAAATACCTTCCAGAGCAGTTACTATATGTTTACACTAGGGTTGCCAAGTCAGAAGCATCCCAAACCCTGAGATTTCAGGGCTGGGCCCTATTGAAGTCATGGGGAGGGCCCTAGTGATATCATTAAGCATGATACATTAAGCATCAGCCACAGTTGCTTGGAGCATACCATTCAAACAAAAACATTTCTTTGATTGGAAATTAAGGTACAAAGCTTAGCTAAATGAGGGTGCTCCCAGGTCCAGCTAAAGTGACGGGATCATTCCTTCTCACCTGCTTAGGGATCTTGGGTAGGGAAAATTTAATCTGTCCTACTTGCTTCTGGCACCCTCTAGGATGTACATCTTAATGTGGTGAGGGAGTTTGAGAGTGTCAAATAAGCTGAGAGCAATGCCATCAGGAGTCTAGACCAAGAGGCTAGACTCCTAGCAGGGGCACCCAGGCCCAGAGGCTGATGCGCACAGATGCGAAAGGAGAGTCCAGAGTTGTACGACGCATACAATACGAACATGGAATGTGAGAAACATGAACCAGGGAAAGTTAGAAATTGTCAAGAAAGAAATGGAACGCATCAACATTACAATACTTGGTGTGAGCTAAATAAAATGGATGGGAATGGGGCATTTTCAATCAGGCAACTACAAAATATTTTATGCAGGAAATGAGAAATCAAGAAGAAATGGGGTTGCTTTAATAGTGAAAAGTGATGTAGCAAGAGCAATGAGGAGCTACAACGCAAGGTCTGAGCAAGTGATATCAATGAGGTTAAATGAGAAACCTATCAACATAACCATCATCCAAGTCTATCCTCCGACGGCAAACACAGAAGAAGAGAAATTGGAGAGATCTTATGCAGAAGTACTGGAAGAAATTGATCTCACACCAAAACAAGATGTGCTGATAATCATGGGGGATTGGAATGCAAAAGTAGGGAACAGAGAAGAATTAGGAATTGTGGGGAAATGGGGCCTAGGAGACAGAAATGAAGCAGGAGAAAGACTTATTGAATTCTGTGAAGTCAATAATTTGTTTCTTGCAAACACAATTTTGAGCAATCGAAAAGATGACTGTACACGTGGACATCACCAAATGGTCAATATAGGAATCAAATTGATTATATAATTGGTAGCAGAAGATGGAGAAGTTCCATACTTTCTGCAAAAACAAGACCAGGAGCAGACTGCAGTACAGATCATGAACTGATTGTATCGAAAATCAGAGTAAAGCTAAAGACCAACAAAGCAATCTTAACACCAAAATACAATTTAAATAACATCCCAGAAGCATATAAAGATCAAATAAGGAACAGGTTTGAGGCTTTAAACTTAGTTGACAAAGAACCAGAAGAACTATGGAATGAAGTCAGAGACATTCAGGGAAGAATGCAGAAAGACAATACCTCTAGTTAAAAAGAGAGAAAGACCTCAATGAATGACTGAAGAAACTCTTAAAATGGTTAAAGAGAGAAAGAGAGCAAAAGCAAAAGGAGACAGAAACACAGCCAGAACCTAAATGCAACAATACAGCGACTAGTACGTATGGACAAAGAGAACTATTACAGTAGTTTCTGCATGGAAATAGAAGAGGACAACAAAAAGGGTAGAACAATAGTCCTATTCCAAAAGATTAGAGAAATGAAAGGGAAATTTAAACCAAACATAGGGGTGTTGAATAATCAACAGGGGAACACACTGACTGACCGAGATGAAATAAAAGGAAGATAGAAACAATACACTGAAGAACTCTACAAAAGAGATGCCAGGATGACAGATTCATTCACAGAGGAACCATATGATGAAGAATGAGAAATTTTAGAATGCGAGGTGAAAGCTGCTCTTAAAGTACTCGGAAGAAACAAATCACCAGGAACAGATGGCATACATATAGAGTTACTACAAGCTATTGAGACTGAATCTGTCCAAATGTTGACAAAAATCTGTCAAGAAATATGGAAAACTAAACAATGGCCCACAGACTGGGAGCATTCCATATACATCCCAATTCCAAAGAAGGGATCCCAGGGAATGCAATAATTATAGAACTATTGCCTTAATATCCCATGCAAGTAAAGTAATGCTCAAGATTCTACAACAAAGGCTCTTATCATATATGGAGCGAGAAATGCCAGACGTCCAAGATGGATTTAGAAAGGAAAGAGGCACCAGAGACCATACCGCAAACATACGTTGGATAATGGAACAGAGCAAGGAATTTCAGAAGAAAATCACCCTGTGCTTTATAGATTACAGCAAAGCCTTTGACTGTGTAGATCGTGAAAAACTATGGAATGCTTTAAAAGCAATGGGGGTGACACAGCATCTGATTGTCCTGATGTGCAACCTATACTCTGCACAAGAGGCTACTGTAAGGACAGAATATGGAGAAATTGATTGGTTCCCCATCGGAAAGACTGTGAGACAGGGGTGTATTTTATCACCCTATTGGTTTAATCTGTACGCAGAACATAACATATGGAAAGTGGGATTGGACCAAGATGAAGGTGTGAAAATTGGAGGGAGAAACATCAATAATTTAAGATATGCAGACAATACCATACTACTAGCAGAAACCAGTAATGATTTGAAACGAATGCTGATGAAAGTTAAACAGGAAAGCACAAAAGCAGGACTACAAAAACGTCAAAAAGACTAGAGTAATGACAACAGAAGATTTATGTAACTTTAAAGCTGACAATGAGGACATTGAACTTGTCAAGGATTATCAATACCTTGGCACAGTCATTAACCAAAATGGAGACAATAGTCAAGAAATCAGAAGAAGGCTAGGACTGGGGAGGGCAGCTGTGAGAGAACTAGAAAAGGTCCTCAAATGCAAACATGTATCACTGAACAGTAAAGTCAGGATCATTCAGACCATGGTATTCCCGATCTCTATGTATGGATGTGAAAGTTGGACAGTGAAAAAAGCCGATAAGAGAAAAATCAACTCAGTTGAAATGTGGAGTTGGAGGAGAGCTTTGTGGATACCATGGACTGCGAAAAAGACAAATAATTGGGTGTTAGAACAAATTAAACCAGAACTGTCCCTAGAAGCTAAAATGATGAAACTGAGGTTATCATACTTTGGACACATCATGAGAAGACATGATTCATTAGAAACTAAGCTCCGCTTGCCGTGCAGCTGACGAGCGGGGCATGATTGCAGGTGGGGGTGAAGACGCTGCCCCCATCTGTTAATGGGGAAACGTCGCACGTCGTGCCTGTGACGTCAGCGCGACGTGCAGCGTAAGGGGTGGGGTCTATAGGACTATTTGAGTCCAGCCGCCCCTTCCACCTTCCTCTTCTGCTGCTCGACGAGATATTCCTAGAGAGGCCTGGCGCTGGCTGGGAAAACGTGGTCTGTATTGTGCTGATTCTGGGGGAGGTGGGCGCCGCAATGCAGAGTCCAGGGGCTGTGGGATGCGGGGAAGGGTTCTTTACTCAGCCCGATCTTCATTGCTACCTCTGGATGGTGCGGCAGTTGGGGGCTGAGCCCCAAACGAGGGGGAAGAGCGGTGCGGCCTGGAGCGTTGGGGCAAAGAACGATTCTGAGCAGGAGCCGCCACTGCTTTTGATCGCTCGCTTGCCTTGCCCCTCCCTTTGGGGCCCCCAAAAAGTAGAGAGTGGCAGAGGCGCCATCCAGGGCGACAGAGTGGGTATAACAGGAGCCCTGCTGGATCAGGCCAGAGGCCTACCTAGTCCAGGGCTCTGTTCTCAAAATGGCCAACCAAATGCCCAGTGTGGGAAGCTCGCAAGCAGGTCGTGAGCCATGGGTGTCCCCAACGGAGAGGCCAAGGGGGCACTTGTTCCTTCCTGGGTGAATAATGCTCCCAGCTTTCATTTAAAAAATAAAAATAAAAATAGTACGTTTCTAGCATTTGTAGAACCTGAGACAAAACGTACAAGGGAAAACAAGTGAACAGGCAGAGGCTGATCTCTGGCAGCAGCATAGGGCCTAGTCCTCAGCATGTCTGGGGTTATACTCTTTTCCCCTGCCTCCTTTCTCTCTAGATGCCCCTTTGTTCCAAGTTCTCTTTGTCATGCCAGCTAGAGGGGGGGCAGAGGCAAGAGCAGTTGCCACCTCCTCTTCCTCATCTGCATTGTCTCCCGTGGCAGTTCAGTGCTCCTCATCCTTGCTGTTACACAGCCAGGCCTAGAGCAAGAGGGCAGGTGTGGCACTGGAGGCAGTGGCAACTGCTCCTTGCAACACTACTCACTTTCTGAGGCGCGAGAGCAGCAATTGCCCTGTGCCACCGGACTTCTGAGAAGGAGGTGTTGCTGTGCATGGCACAAAGTGGGGGGGAGGCATAGCAGACAACCACCCACCCACGCAATGGGGCTTGTAACTCCAAGGAGCTGCTGCTCCCAAGTAGTGTCTGTGAGTTTACCTGAGGCAGTGAGATCTTAGCAGCTGCCTTACAGTGCCAATCCCTGGAAAAAAGGGACCCTTCTCGCTGGACATTTTATGGGTATAGTGGACCAGTGGGAAACGGTCTGTTCCTTCAGTGAAGACCCAAGCTATTCCAGGCAGTGGCTCATACACTGTTTTGAGGCTTTCAGGAGAAAAGAGGTGGTGGCTGGCTTTACGTGAGACCTCTCTCGACATGCCCTCCAGTTTTGATGTTTCCGGGGAGGGGGGTTATGCTTGCTCAACGTGGAAGGTCTAGAATGGACCAGAGGTGTAAGGGAAGGCACGTACGGTTGACCTTGCCTCAGCGCCCAACCTCTGCCGAAGGATATTTATTCACCCAGGCTAATCCGGACCCCCTAGCTATAGGCCATATATGCCTGTCTGGGTCAACAATACCAGTTTTGGCGTTAACAAAACAAGCATTGCAGGGGCTGGGGTATGACCCCTTCCAGTCTGGAACCTATTCAATTAAAATGGGAGCTGCTTCTATGGCAGCAGGTTTTTGGTTTCCTCCCGGCACTGGTACAGGACGTGGGACTTTGGGCCTCTGATGCATATAATGGCTATATTCCCCCCTTTTAGAGGGCAGGGGGATGTGGCGGCCTCACAAACGAGCATTGTAGGGGCTGGGGTACGACACCTTACAGTTGGAACCTATTCATCTCGAATTGGGGCTACTTTTACGGCAGCAGGTTTTAGTTTCCCATAGGCACTGGTACAGGGTGTGGGACTTTGGTCCTCTGATGCGTACAAGGGCTATATTTCCCACTTTTAGAGGGCAAGGGAATGCAGCGGCCTCACAATCTTCATTGTTTTGACAGGTTGCTGGACAGGGATAGAGCAGATGCACATCCTAATATGCGGCCACAGCATGGTCTTCCGGGCACCCTGGAGGGCAGTGAATTCGAACATGGGCTCGCAGTTGGGCCTCAGTAGAGGGGCTGTTGTGCAGTGGCTGGACCGGCAAGGGATGCATGGGGAGTGGCTCCTACCCGCTCTGTTCCAGCAAGGTGTGGTGCAGATATTTCTGCAGGCAATGGTCATCCACCTCGCTGGTAATGACCGCGGCGTGAAGCAGGGCAAGGCCCTCAGCATACAGGCATGTAAGGACATGCAAGTGATAAGGCAGCGTTGGCCTTTGGTGCATCTGATGTGGTCAGACATGGCGCGGCATATGGGATCCAGCTGGAATTGATCATGCATGGAAGAAGGTCAACCGGCAAATTCGGTGGGCTCTTCTTGGGCAGGGGGGGTTGGCCATTCCGCATCTCCGCATTCAGCACTGGAAGGGTGAACTGTACAGGGCCGATGGCGTTCACCTGTCTCATGCAGGTAACGACTTATTTTGGGCGACCTGCATGGGTGTCTGCGAGAGATGTTTCTTGGGAGTGGGGTAAAGGGGGACTAAATAGAGATTTGTCCCCCTTTTGCGGCGGGAAGGTGCGGGAAGGGAAATAGGTAAGGACAGCTAGGTGGCCCCCTTAGGCACCTTTGGAGGTGATTGGCGGTTCCAGAGGCCTGTCTCTCAGGGCTTTACGGCTCGAGGGCAGGATATGGGCTGCTTCTGGGGCCAACTTATCCTCATCTACCCAGGGGTTATACGGCCCTGGGTGGGGATGATGTGGGAAGGCCCCCCTACTCACCTGCAGGGTGTGGCTGGGGTAAAGGGTAAGCAGATGGGCTTGCCCTTGCCCCAGCAGGGGCTGGTCACCCAAGAGCTGTATGGCAAGCTACTTGCTTATAGACAGTTCCCGCACCTAGGTTTCCCTCTGCAGGTCACTTTAAATAGGGTTTTGTTTACTGTAATTTAAATAAAGTGGCCCTTGTTCAACCCAAGCTGACGTCTCTGTGTTTTATTTCACCCCTCAACTGCAAAAGATAATAATGCTGGGGAAAACAGAAGGGAGTACAAAAAGAGGCAGGCCAAACAAGAGATGGATTGATTCCATTAAGGAAGCCACAGATCTGAATTTACAAGATCTGAACAGGGTGGTTCATGACAGATGCTCTTGGAGGACACAGATTCATAGGGTTGCCATAAGAAGTGGTCGACTTGGAGGCACATAACAACAACAACAACAGTAAGTAGGGACAAAGAACTATTACTATAGTTATTGTATAGAAATAGAAGAGGACAACAAAAAAGGTAGAATGAGAGCCCTATTCCAAACGATTAGAGAAATGAAAAGGAAATTTAAACCAAGAGTAGGGATGTTGAATAATCAACAGGGGAACACACTGACTAACCGAGATGAAATAAAAGGAAGATGGAAGCAATACACTGAAGAACTCTATAAAGGAGATGCAAGGATGACAGATTCATTCATGGAGGAACCGTATAATTAAGAACCAGAAATTTTAGAATGTGAGGTGAAAGCTGCTCTGAAAATACTTGGAAGAAACAAATCACCAGGAACAGATGGCATAAATAAAGAAATGCTCAGGAGTTTCCATGACAGCAGTGGTTGCAGATTAGGAATGGATGAGTATTTAGCTAAAATCTTGGCACTCGACTTCTAGATAGTTTGCACATTCATTATCTTTGCAGACCAATCCTAAATGCTGCAAGGTTCTGTGGTTTTTCCAGACACCAGATTTTTGCTGATCAGCCTTTGGTAACATGAAACTGACTTTATTGAAATGGTAAACACAGAAAATAGCAGAAAATAAAGGAATACAGAATGTAACTGCCTGCCACTGTGACAGAATGTGATTGAATCAGCACCAAGCAGATCCATCCCTATTACATATGTATGATGGGTTATTTTTACTTATTGGATTTTCTGTGGTGAGGGAAAATCTGGATTAAAGGAAGGAAAGTACAGGTTGACATTTTGATGATGATGATGATGGGTGGATGCTGCGAAAAACATCCGAGCATGAGCAGAACCGAGTCCACAATAAACTGCAGTGTGGAAGAACCCATGATACAAATGAAACATGACTGCAAATAACGTAATTTATCAAATATAGAGACATCCAGGTTTTATTTCTGCCTTTATTACAACCACTTTCCTGTGGTAAAGATAAATGGAAATGTACCCTGCCTGCTCACATCACTTTTAATGTATTTGAGTGAACTTTGATTTATTTCACCAACAGCTATAACCTTTTATTCTATTTTACAATGAGCAGAACTGCATGGTTTTCTATGCAATTCAGAAGGACCTTGTTTTCTACCATTCCAAGTTTTTAAAGAATATTTAATACACTTGTGTACCTGTGCATTGTTGTATATGATTGTGAGATTTATATTTTTTTAAAAAAAAATGTTGCTAGACAGCAAGTTCTCTCTTCCTACTAGGTTCAATAGGTGATAAATGGAGGATAGTTGCTGTATCTCAAATAGTTCTGTAAAAGAGGATTTTCAGTTCTCTGTGACTAGTTGCAGCACCTGGAATTTCCATTTCTACATAACAAATTAAAAATGCAGGTCCTACTTTGGACAAGGTCACCCAGCATGAAAAGATTCTATATAGCCAAGCATTTCTATTGCCTGTGAAAATCTCAGTCTTTTTTGCTATGCCTGCTTAGAGAATGCCTTGCAGTTAATTTGTGATGTGGCAGCTGAATGTGTAAACTACCAAAATCTCTCCCATATAAGGACAACTGAGGGCCAGCTCACATGACCAGCTTGATGCGTTAGCTATCCAGTGATAAGCTTATCATGACGCAGCTTGCTTCCAACTGAAAGGCACTGTGTTAGTGTGATAAGGTTCTATCTGTGATAAGTTATTGTACCAGTTATCACATGAGAAACATGGTGTGCAAACTCCAGTTTCATGTCATTAGATGGGATCAATTTCTAATTCCTCTTGACTCATTTCATACTGGAGGCAGATGGGTGGGGAAAAGGCTGCTACTGATTAGCAGTTTTTTTTAATAACCTTAATTAAGATTAAAATAAATGTTCATAGGATTACAGAAAAAAAAGAACAGATATATGTCACATACTCTCATCACACACACATCCTTCCATTTCCCAAGACACTGCAGTTTATTTTTCTAGGTAAGAATGTCACTTTATTCTTTAGTCCTGCTCTAAAAAGCACTGGAAAATTTTCCCCTATACAGTCATGCTAACTTTTCATACACTCAATTTTCAGATATTATACATAAAGCTGAAGTATTGAAAGAAAAGTTGCGGCCAAGGGTTGAAATAAGATGCAGATACAGCAAGTTGGGTTGAACAAAAGGCCACTTCATTAAACTATAAACAAACCCCTTAAACTAACCTGCAGAGGGCAAGCAATTGGAATACAGTTCTTGGGCAATCATTCCCTGCTGGGGTAAGGGCAAGCCATTTTGCTTACCCCTTACCCCCGCCACACCCTGTAGGTGAGCAGGGGGGCCTCCCTATATCACCACCACCCAGGTGCCCTACAACTCCGGGTGGATGAGGTAAGTTGGCCCCAAAAGCAACCCGTAGCCTGCCCCTGGGCCCTATAGCCCTGACTTGCAGGCCTCCAGAGCCACCAATCACCTCCAAAGGTGCCTAGGGGGGCCACCTAGCTGTTTCTACCTATTTCCCTTCCTGCACCTTTCCGCCACCAAAGCGGGACAAATCTCTATTTAGTCTCCCTTTACCCCACTACCGAGAACCACGTCTCGCAAACACCTCTGCAGATCTGCTAGAAAGATGTTGTTCCCTGCATCCATCAGGTGAACTCCATCAGCCCTATAAAGTTCAACCCTGGAGTGCTGTATAAGGGGGTGATGCATAACCAATCCACCCTGGGGGAGAAGAGCTGACCGAATAAGTATAGAAAGACAAGTTGTCCCAACAAGCTCTGTCCCTCAGTCCCTGCAGTCTCTACCATTCATACACAACCCACAATTACCTGGGTTTGCTGTCAGCCAGTGGAAAATATAAGGACATGCAATTGTGCATTTTGTGGGGATCAGATATGATGAAACAATATCTCAGAGGCCTGTAAGAACAACCATGTAGACATGTTCTAAGAGTACTTATAATAGTTTTGTAAATAAACTTTTAGAACAGCTATCTATAGCAGTACTCACTGTTCAGTCAGAGGTTCCTTGTAAAGCAAAGGTGGATTCTGAAACTTAGCCACATATAATGAGAGCAGGAAATTATTAAAAAACCTTCTATTGTAAAATATACAGCCACAAGAGCGGGTGTATACTATAATCAGTATGCACTTTTCGCATTCCTCAATGTTAAATTGACCGTATTCATAGGGTCGCTGTAAGTCGGAATCAACTTGAAGGCAGTCCAATTCATTTTCAAGCATGATTGCATGGGAGTAAATCCCACTGAACTCAATAAGCATGCAAATGATCAAACCTGCCCTCCCCTCCTCCTACCTCCCATCACCTCCTTTTTGCCCCTTCCTTCACCTCTCCCCCTCCCCTTCCCCCTCCCCCTCCATCTGCTCCCCTCTACTCTCTCCTCCCTCTCCCCTTCCCCCATAGTCAGTTTTACCTATCCTAACCATGATTGCACGGGTGTAAATCCCACTGAACTCAGTAAGCATGTAAATGATCGGATCTGCCTTTTCCCTCCTTCCCCTCTCCTCATCCTTCCTCCTCCCTTTTTCTTCTCCTCCCCTCTTCCTTCTTCCTCCTCCTCTGCCCGCTCCAGGCCTCTATCCCTATGGTCAGTTCTACCTACCCTAAGCATAATTGCAGGGGAGTAAATACCACTGAACTCAATAAGTATGCAAATGATCAATCCATTCTTAGTAAACTTGCACAGGATCGCATTTCTTACCTCCCAGATTAAAAAGCAGAGAAATTCACTAATAGGCAAAAAACCTTGCAGTTTAAAAATGTACCTACAGCCCACAGATATTTCTATCAAGCTTTAAAAAGCAGGGAAATTGGGCAGCTATAGTGAAAACTGCAAGGTTTTTTGCCTATTATATATCAGATGCTAAAGAGAGAGGGGTTGCATGGCCAGGGGACAAGTTCTTAGACCTCCTACACAGTGGGGAATTACCGTGCACATGTGTATAACAGATGAGGAACTAAAACAAGGCACTGTTCATTGCAGCGATGTGAAATACATTTGTGCAAAATGCCAATATGTCTGCTGAAAAAGTTACTGTTCCTTACCACAACAGGTAGTGCAGTGTGAAAGGAATTTAGAAATCGTAACAGAAGCACTACCATTTTAATCCATTAAACTAACTCAATAAGCCTAATGTCTGAAAGTAGCCAGCGAGCAGGAAAGGTTTCTGTGAAGTTTCTTCTCGAGGCTCCATCTCAGCTTCATCTCTTTTCTATATAAGCAGCTTTTTAAAATGTATTTTTGTGCTGTAACTTATCTTTGGTCTGGAACACACACACACACACACACACGCACACACACACACACACACACCCTTTGCTTTTTGATTTTATTGTTACTGCTTTTAATAGTTTTACATTGGGTTAAGCTTTTCTGGGTTTTCCATATACCTTTTGTACAGGTCTGAATATTTTGTTCCTAGGTGAGATTCAGACTTCATTATTTTGTTTTTATACATTTTTCTTTAATTATTTTACCTGGACTAATTTTTTTGTTTGGATTTTTCCTGGGCCCTATGTCCTGGATACCTGATTGGTCTCCAGCAACATGCATCTACGGCCACAAGAGCCTGCTTGCTTCCTGGAATTTCACTCTGGATTGGCAGCTATGTTCTTCTTTTAAATTGAAAGACCATCTAGTTGGGACAGCTAGAATAATGCTGTAAGCTTTAACTAGAGGGCTGGTGGAGTTTAGGTGGGCCAATGTAGGATTCAATAATAAACTGTAGTTAATTTTTATCTTTCCTACTGTTCTTCTGAGTAGAGTTAAGTTTATAAATTAAACACCATATTTATACTTTATTTTGTTTTTCCACATAACCATTATTTGTGTATACTGTTCCTCATTTTACCCTTCCCCAAGATTTATTCATGTATAATGTGCTGTTGATTTCTCTTTGACATCATACACTCATATCTTTCATAAACTGCAATGTCTCCACTGGACTTCTGCTGATATCTTTAAAATAAAACTTTTAAAATGGATTTAAGCCTCTTAAGTCCTGTTTAGTCACCACCCTCTCACCTGTTGCGGCAATTTAAAACTCTCATTTTCAGGCGAGATGCCACCAATGTACCCCCTTAAAATGTGAGGTGTGCATCTTTTTATTCAAGTGCCACATACCCTTCTCATTGGGATATGGGCCTCATCCACTGGAAGAATCTTCCAGTTTCCAAACCTGTCCCAGTGTCCCACTCTCCCATGTTCTTTTTAGCCTCACCTTCTTGCCTTAAAAATACTCTCAAGGAACGTCTGTTTTGGCAGAGCATAATTGCAAGGGTCTCTGGGAGCTATCTGTTTCCCAACAGAGGGGGGTATCTGCAGAACACCCCTCTCTTGTATTCCTTTTGACCCATCTGCACTGACCTGCCTGCTTCAGTGTGCTTTCAAGACAGATTTTTTGGAGACAAGGATTTACTGAGAACTATAAGAAAAAACAATACTTCTTGAGCAGAAATTGTGACCACTGCAGGGAAAGTGAAACGCTCTGCACTGTATTACCTCATAGTTTTCGTATCCTTCATTTCAGTTGCAATGTAATCTTCATTGCCAGGAAATAAGGAGATGACTATGAAACACCAACACATTCATTTCCCAAATGAATCTTCATAAATCTCCTCTCTGACATTTTAGGTCTATACACATTTTGAACCCACCAGGGCTCCTGTAGACATTTGAGAAGTCATCAGCATAACATTTAAACTGTAACTAAAATTAGAGAGGCAGGAAAAATCCCAGATACCTACACACCCCTCTAGTAGATCTCCTTTCCTGCCACCCCAATCAGTATCCTAGTAGGAGAGCGTGGGTAAGAGGATGAAAAATGTACAATAATAATGGTAATTAAGATCAGTGCCAACACACATGCCTTCCATTATCACCAAAACTACAGCCTGCCCACACAAACTTAGAAAGTTCAAGTGTAGATGGGATCTTTTTGTGGAAGGGATCACTATCTAAATCTAAACACCACCTCAAGCCTATCGGATACCTCTTTTGGTCCCAAGTGAAGTGTCCTAAGAAATAATTTGGTGTCCTCCACCCCCCAACCACTAGGGTTGAGCCAACAAGCAGTGGAGACTAGTGGCTTTGATGTCAGTGGGGCAGTGAATCTTCTCTTAAGTTTTAGTTGGAGCTTTCAAGGAGCTGTCCAAGGTGCTGAAACCTATTCCCAAAATAGTTTCAGCCACAGACAGGTCCTTGAAAGTGCAGGCTAAACCCAGAGTATATTCAATGCTCCATTCACAACGGAGCCGCCAACTAGTGAAGTGAGCTCCCATTAGGGATGGACAAATCTGTTGATTTCATTTTTTCATTTTTCCAGTCTTCAGTTCTCACATTTCCACATCTCATCTCATTTGCGCCTCCCAACCCAGGATTTTCCCCCCTGCAACATGTGAGACACTCAAGACATCAGGCACCACTCCTTCTGTGGCATCTCCTTTCACTCAGTCTAATAATCTCCCCTGTTTTAGCAGGGTCCCACACTGTCGGGCCTTCCAGATAACCAAGGCTATTGTGGATCCAGACAGCAGCAACATTCAAGGGCAGTCTAAGGTCCAATTCAAGGCAAGCAGAGGTTCCAACAGGAGCTTCGACAAGAGGCAACTCAAGCAAGGCTCAAGCAGGGACTCAGGCAAAAGGCAAGTCAATCGGCAGTCCAAGATCTAAGTAAGTCAAAAGTCAGGATCAGGCATACGAGACAGAGCTGGTAACAATACGTTGTTCCAGCAGCTTCCCAGCTTCGCACTGAGACTTAAAAACCAGAATTGCCAGAACCCCACCCCAGAGCCAGCTGCAGCCCCTTAAAAGTCCTACTCCTGAGTAGCCCTTTACTCACATGGAGTCCTCCTCTGCAACAGAGTATTCCTCCTATGAGGGTCTCTGTCTTCCTCTTGAGCTGCCATTGCTCCTGGGGCAAACTCCCCTTCTTTGCACGGTGCCCATAATATATTTAAATGGGTGCCAGGCAAGCCTCTTTAGCAGGGTTGGGAAACATCAGAACTGGGGGTTGAATAAAAATGTCCAGGCCTCTCTTTCTTTACCTTCAAGACTCTCCCCAAGTCACATCCCTCCCAAGCTACATCCTTTCTTCTTTGGCCACACCCCTCAACAGCCCTACTTTGCACCCTCCTTATTTATTTTATTTATTTATTATTTAATTTATATCTCGCCCTTCCTCCCTGCAGGAGCCCAGGGCGGCAAACAGAATTGCTAAAAACACTTTAAAACATCATAAAAACAAATCTTAACATTAAAACAAAACAATGTGAAAAACATTTTAAAAAAATCTTTAAAAAGGGTTAAAAACAGACTTCCGGGAAGGGTGACTTAGCCTGTGCCTGCTTTTGAGACGGGCTCCTGCCTCAAAAGAAGCTTATTCAGATATATCAGTCAGTTTTTTCTTTTTTTTTTGACTGATTAAACTTCTCCCGGGTAGGGAGAAACGAAGAGATTAACCTCAAAGCCTATTTTTGTTGGGACGACCAGATCTCATTAATTTATGGGACGAGGTCCAGCCGACGAAGGTGGGACGGATTTTTAACAGCAAGCTCTATCTGATAAAGCGAACGTTCACCTTATCTTCTAAGAGAGAACGCACTAACAGGCAAGCACCCTTCTTTCTATATTTTTCTTTTACTTGACTTAAATTGTTGCTGTTTAAAAGAGATTTGCCAGATTGATCAGTTTTTGACATCTCACTGGGGAGCCGTAACTTCTCTCTGCTACGCACTAATTAATAGCTTATCTCTGTTTTTGTTGCAAAAAGCTGTCCTGGATTTGCATTCTAAAGATATACACAGAAGAGGGATTTCTATTCCAGATTTTTATTTTGAAAAATATTATACTGTTTTGAGACTACTCTCTTTTTGGTCTATTTTATTTTGACGAATCTGTTTCTTGACGATTGCCATTAATTGTTTCGATCCTGGGAACTGCATTTTGTTTACTTAACTATTGGAGAGATAAGGCTGTCTGCTCTGTTTATACTGTGATGTCACCAAGTTTGGAGTATTAACCCAATTGTTGCTGAAATAAGAAGTGGTTTTCCTATATTTTTCTTTTAAAATGGCAATTAAGAAAGTGGCTGAAAATCTGGAAATAACTATGTTTCAGAAAATAATGGATGAGATTGAGATAATGAAAATTGAATTGAGTAAAATGAAGCAGGAGATTAAAGATATAAGGGTCCCTGTGAGAGAGGTGACCCTGGAAGGGGTCCCTGTGAGAGAGGAGACCCCGGAGATTGGAACAGGGGTCCCTGTGAGAGAGGTGACCCTGGAGACTGGAATAGGGGTCCCTGTGAGAGAGGAGATCCCGGAGATTGGAACCAACGTGGAACAGGAACAAGATTTGGAGTCTATGGACTTTAGAAATAAAATCTATTGTTTGGAACTCAATGTTATCTCTGAAGAAATGAATGAAGATTCTAGAGATAAAGTTATCAATGGCATGGATAATCTTCTGGACTGGAATGATGTGATGGAGCCCAATATAGAGAAAATCTATGGAATTAACTGCAGCCATGTGACAATGGAAAAACTTTTAAGAGATGACCCAGTGTATTTTGAAAAAAAGAACAGAGATATGATTTTACAGCAGTATTTCAGCAACCTATTCAGAATGGATGGCAAGAAAATATTTGGGATAGAGGTAATCCCCATCAGACTCTTACTATATGACTATGGCTTTGACAGCAAGATTATTATGGAATACTGATAATGGAAGATTGGATATTGAAATTACTGGACTTAACAAGACTACTGAAGATGGAAGATGGAAAATGGAACTAATAGAGATAATAGAACAATGGCTACTGAAATTATTGAACCTAACAGATTCTGATGTGATGGATTAATTGAAATGTTTATTTTGACTATGGTTATGACAATAAGATTATCATAATTAGTAATGAGATGGATTAATCGATATGCTTATCTGGAAAAAAAAATTGATAGATATATTTCTTAAAGAATTGAAACCTCTCTTTGACTTTTTGTGGAAAGAATAAAGTAATGTTTATGAGATTTGATGATTAAGTAAGATAACTACTGGAGGAAAGTGATTTTATAATATGACTTAAGAGACAGGATTGTTATATATTATAGACTTATAACTGATTTGATCTTTGACAAATGGGAAGTCAATATTTTACTCTTTATTTTTTATTTTTGTTTTTTTTTTTCTTTTTTTCTTTTTGTTTAACTATTTTTGATTTTGTTTTTTGTCTTTGAATGTTTTATGATTTTGTCTTGTATGTTTTATGAAAATCTGAATAAAAATTATTGAAAAAAAAAAAAAAAAGGGTTAAAAACATTATTTAAAAAAACACATTAAAAAGCAATTCTAACACAGACACACCCTCTCTCCTTGAGTGAGTGCCTGGATGTAGGCGTGCGTGTAGAAACTAGCCTACTGTACAAAGGTGAAATTTACATTCCTTGCTCCACCCACATTTGCCTCTGGTGCCACCTACCACTGGCATGTGGCCATTGGAAGTCTGCCTAGAAGGGAATGTGGCCTGCGGGCTGAAAATGGTTCCTCAACCCTGCTCGTTATGGAGTGTTCCACACATTGGGGACACCACTGAGAAGGACCCATCTCTTGTTTTCACTCTCTGTGCTTCAGAATGGAAAGGCACTTGGAAAAAGGGCATTCACAGATGATCTTAGGGTTCAGGTAGGTAAGTATGAGAAGAGAATGTCCATGAAGTACTGGAATCCCATGCCACACGGGGCTTTATAGGTTAAAATTGGCACTTCAAATTGAGCCAGGAAAGAAATCAGAAGCCAGTGAAGGGTTGGCTTAATGCTCCCAAAATGACTGGTCCCAGTTAACAATCTTGCCACTGTTCCTTGCCTCTGTTCTCCCCCACTCCCAGCACACCCAGAGTTGGCAGTGGGGAAAGGAAGAGAGCTCCTGAGTGGTCCCCTTCATTTCCTACCCAAATAAGGATGGCAAGCTTCTCATTCTCAAAAATCCTGTACAAGAAAGATTTTGAAAAACAAATATGTATACTAAAAATAAATACAATTTAAAAGCTCATCCTGAAAGCATTGTTACACTATTTCAGTATACATTATAAAATGGATGAGTCACACTTCAGGAAAGGTCCTGAAGACGCTTCAGGAAAGATAAGTTTTCAGTAATACCTAAAAATAAAATGCCAGATGCTTGCCTAATTTCAATGGAAAGCTAATTCCAGAGAGCTGGAACATAACACAGACAGCTTAATTTTTCCTTGATGTCAATTGCACCTATGGAGTACACAGTACTCTTAGCAGCATCCAATCTAAGGAATGCCACTGCTGGGCAAGGAAATATGGGGCAAGTTATTTATATGTTTAGATCAACATATGGCAATAGTTTCTTCATATTGGCTTTTAGTAGTGGCATAGCTCCCAAAGGATGGATCAGATTTTCCTATGACAACTAACAAATTACAGAAAATGGTCTTGTAGTATGGCAAAATGATGTATAGGGAATGTGACTTTCCAAAAACGATTGGAAAATAAATGATGCTATAAATACAAAGTACTATTTATATTCCCTCTTTGAAAAAAAAAAACCCTTTCTGTGATAATCCAAACAAATTTTCTGTTTTCAGTGCTGATACTAATACAGATCATTTTCTGAGAGAACTATTTCATTGCTTGTTATCAGCTCTTTGATTTTTATATATTAGGGATTTATTGACAACAAACACCTAACATATACAAGGTAAGTAAAATATTCCTTGATTTCATTGTTAGCCCACTCTTTCTCCCCTTCTTTTCTTACAGCAAAGGAAAGCAATTAATAGGGACATATATTACATGAAAATGATTTTTAGCCTTTGGCTATCAAGAACCTACAGATGAGGATGATTGCACTGAATAAACACAATCAATAGAGTTAATTGTTCTTGTTTATAAGGGAACTTGAATGAACATTTTCTAATTTCCTGTAACAAACTAACTTTTCCCCCAGTGCTATTCTAAACAAATTTCCAATTTTCAGCACTGATACCAATACAGATAATTTGCTGAGAGAACTATTTCATTTTTATCAGCTCTTTGTTTTTTACGTTGAAAGTTCACTGACAATGAACACTTAACTTACCAAAAGTGAATAAAAAGTAAAGGAATGCATCCATTGTTCTCCTTCTGCTCGGGCAAGCATTTGCTAGGACTCTTGTGTTATTATTTATTTATTAGATTTATATCCCGCCCCTCTTCCCAGTAGGAGCCCAGTGAGTTTTAAGGCTGTACAAGAGGAATCCAACTCAACTTTTGTGCTAGTAGAAACGCATTGCACAACAAATTGCAGTCTATTTCACAACAAACTTATTAACAACCTGTTTATGCATTCTGTTGCACATCAATGTTCTGCTGGCACAACAACAATGTTCTGCTGGCACAAAACATTACACCAACAGAACAAGTGACTTTAACTTAGCACTACACTGGATATGACCCAAAGTTAGTAAAACTAATATAATAAAAATGTATGCATATATTTGGATTTGAAACAAAAAATGTTGGCCTCTTCTCCATTGTTTCTAGAGCTCTCTGCTGCAACTTGTGTATAAGAATTAAAAATGGAAAGTGTGAGAAAAATGATAACATTCTACTTCATTAAGATCACTTCAAATGTCATACTTTACTACAGTAAAAGTGTAAGAAAAACTGTGAGATCGATGAGCGATGATCACACATGTATCTGTTTGTTTACCTGACCTGTAAAAAAATGTTCAAAAGGTATGCTAAACATTTATATCTTGCCTCCTTGTATACACGACAGTTCAACAAGTAAGGAAGAATATCTCCAGCTACTTTCTCCCTACAAATACAGTGCCTGAGATTATACACCATATTTCTAAAATGAAGAAACACAGCTGAAAATCTATGATGTCCTAATGGGAAACTTGTAAGATATGTTAAGTTACTTTTACCGTTGTAGTTAAATTTAATCATAAGATACCAGGGACTGACTTAACCTCTGGAAGCACAGACAGGTCAAACTGCTCTCTCTGTGAATCTGTTTTTATTTTATTTTTTTTCATTAATTTTTATTCAAATTTTTAAAGACAAAAACAAAACAAAAATAATTAAACAATAAAATAAAATGTTGACTTTCGATTTATCGCAGATCAGTTATAAGTCTACAATATATAACAATCCTGTCTCCTAAATTATATTATAAAATCACTTTCCTCCAGTAGTTATCTTAATTAATCATCAAATCTCATAAACATTACTTTATTCTTCCCACAAAAAGTCAAAGAGAGGTTTCAGTTCCTTGAGAGATATATCTTTCAATTTTTCTCCAAATAAACATGTCGATTAATCCATCTCATTCAAATCAGTTAGGTCCAATAATTTCAATAGCCATTTTTCCATTATCAATGTTAATTCCATCTTCCATCTTCAATAATCCTGTTAAGTCCAATAATTTCAGTAACCATTCTTCCATTATCAATAATCCTATTAAGTCCAATAATTTCAGTAGCCATTCTTCCATTATCAGTATCCCATAATAATCTTGTTATCATAGCCATAGTCCAAATAAACATATAGATTAATCCATCTCGTCAAACCAGTTTGATCCAATAATTTCAATAGCCATTCTTCCAATATCAATATTGATTCCATCTTCCATCTTCAATAGTCCTGTTCAGTCCAGTATTTTCAGTATCCATTCTTCCATTATCAGTATCCCATATTAATCTTGCTGTCATAGCCATAGTCATATAATAAGAGTCTGATGGGAATTTCCTTTATCACAAATCTTTTCTTGCCATCAATTCTGAATATGTTGCTGAAATATTGTTGTAAAGTCATATCTCTATTCTTCTTTTTTACAAAATGCACTGGCTCATCTCTTAAGAATTTTTCCATTGTCACATATCTGTAGTCAATTCCATAGATTTTTTCTATATCAAGCTCCATCACATCATTGCAGTCCAAAAAATTATCCAAGACATTGATAACTTTATCTCTATTATCTTCATTAATTTCTTCAGAGACAACGTTAAGTTCCAAACAGTAAGCTTTATTTCTAGTATCCATAAACTCCAGATCTTTTTCCAATTCTACATTTGTTCCAATCTCCAGAGCTTGTATCTTCCCTTTAATTTTTCTTTTCTCATCTCTAATCTCAACAATCTCCTCTCTCACAGAATCCACTATTTCTTTAAACTCCTGCGTCTTTTTGCTAAATTCATTTTTCATCTCCTGTCTACCCTGTCTCAGGGTTTGTTTCGTTATCTCAATCTCATCCATTATTTTTTGAAACATAATTTCTTCCATGGTCTCAGCCACTTTCCTGATTGCCATTCTTAAAACCACAAAAACAAAAATTATTTCAGTCACAATTGGGTTAATATTCCAGGCTCGATGAAGTCACAGTGTAGACAATACAGCCTGCCTTATCTCTTATGTTCAGGAATACAAAACAGATTTAGTTCCCAGCTTCAAAAGAGTTAGTGGCGTCGTGAACAAGTAGATTCGTCAAAATGAAATAGACCAAAAAGAAAATAGTCCCAAACATATAATGCTCCAAAGTTCATAAATCAAATTTATTTATTTTTTTCCCTCCTCGAAATAGAAATCCCTCTTCCGTTTGTATCTTTAGAATGCACTTCCAGGCCAGCTTTTTGCAATAAAAACTAAGATAGGCTTTTTCAATTTCTTTCCTCCTTAGTTTCGTGAATAAAGGAGAAAAGTTTTAACTCACCCAGAAGATCTTTATAGCTGATTCATTGACAAATCTCTTTTTGCAGCAACGATTTAAACCAAATGAAAAATAGAAAGAAGGATGCTTGCTTGTTTAAGTCCGTTCTTCTTTAAAGAAAAGATAAACGTGTCGCTTAATCAGTTAGAGCTTGATGGACGTCCTCCGGCATTGCTGGCTGAACCTTCTCTCATAAATTAATGAGATCCAGTCCTCCCAAACAAAAACAGGCTTTTATGGTTAATCTCTACGTTTCTCCCTGCCCGGGAGAGAATCTTCACCAGTCAAAAAGAACGTTCTGACTGATTTAATCTGAAAAAGCTTCTTCTGAGACGAGAGCTCATCTCAAAAAGCAGGCACAAGCGAAGTCACCCTTCCCGGAAGTCTCTGTCAATCTGTTTTTAAATACAATAACTTTGGCCACTACTATCGCTGCTTCTGAGTGAAGAAGCACCATACATTCTCTTGGGGGCACCAAAATAAATCTATGAATTTTGTTTTGAGATTTTAAGCTGAGGCATTCTGACCCATATTTCAGTACCACATAACAGCCAGAGGGTGAAAAATCATCTTTAATATGCTTGAGGGTTGGAAAAAATTGTTTGCTCCCTTGGTTCCTCCAAAGCATCAGGATGAATTGACTGTTCAGTCTTTAGATGAGTCGCTTGAAAGTGCATATTCCATTAGCTCATTTCAAAGGGAAAAATGCAGGTATCAGTAGTGACCTTCTGGAGTTGCTCGCTAGTGCTCATTTCTAAGCTAGACAGGGGTGAAGCAGTGTGACTTAGGTTGCTCAGTTTTTTAAATCACCAATATGCCAAATATGGAGCTTTATTAATATGAATTTATTCAGTTTTATTGTTTCATATTGCCCACATTTTTCCTTACTTTACTGTAATTTATTAGATTTATTAATCACTTTCCATAACCAAAAGACAGTCTAAAGCAACTTACAGAAAACATAAAACAATAAAGTAAAATCCATAGCAATATATGCCTTAGGACAATACCAAAAGAATAATTGAAACATAAAAAAAATCCACCCACAATGAACACCAGCAAAATAACTTTGGAAAGCTATATAATATATAAGTATTTGCTACCCACTGTAAAGAACTCTTACGGGGGGGGGGTCAGCTCCCAAGGCCAGGGCAATTGATCCCAGCTAGGCACAACCCATCCCTCCCTTACCAAGGCTGAGATAAACCAACACCAATCCTGTAAGCTAGGTAGACTGCCCCCCCAAACCTAGTCACCCACTTTGGGCCAAGGGGAAACCCACAGACCTGCCAAGGATTCCAAAAGACAGGAGCCAAATATGTACTCCTTATCTTAGAGCCTTAAGGCAAAATACCCAATTATACAGTGTCTGTGGCTAAATGGGCAAGGTACTGGATTCAGAAACAAATTCCCCCTGCAATGAATACACACTAGTAAATAAGAGGTCATCTTTATTAAAGTAAAATTATAAGTGTAAAAATATAGCAGCAAAATAGTTCTTTAAACCAAACACCCAAAGGGTTAGGTGAAATACAATAATATAGAGAGTCCAAGCACAAGACAAAATAACAAACCTGTCTAGCCTATTCTATACTCACACATAATAGAAAGACAGGCAGAGTAACTTCATGGTTCCTCATCTCCCCCAGAGATGTATGGCATGGACAGTAGTAGGGAGATGGAACCCCAACATCAGGTAACACCAAGGAACTGTGAGGGACGAAAAACCAGAAACCTAGCTCTACTTTTATTGGAAAAAGCCAGGAATTAATAAGCCAGTCAGAGGGCTTTCTGATGATGAAATCTTCCAGAGCTTTTGTGCCTAATGGTCACATGCTTCTCTAACCCCTTGAGAAAACGAGAATGTAACTTTTGAAAAGCAAATTGCCAATGTTTCGAGGAGGCATGATATAGTAGTAATGGGGGACTTCAATTGTCCTGATATCTCTTGGGAGACAAATCCTGCCAAGCATGGGCCCTCCAAGAAATTTCTGACTTGTGTTGGAGATAACTTTCTCCTACAGAAAGTGGAGGGAGCAACCAGAGGATCAGCTATCCTGGACTTCATTCTAACCAATAGAGATGATTTGGTGGATGAAGTGGCAGTTACGGGAACTCTGAGGGAAAGTGACCACACCATACTTGAATTCTTGATTTTAACAGAAGCAAAAGCTGAGAATAGCCATATGCGCACCCTGGACTTCAGGAAAGCCGATTTTAATAAACTCAGAACAATTGTTAAATATGGTTCCATAGCAAGCAACCGTAATGAGAAAAGGAGTCCAAGATGGGTGGGAGTTTCTATAAAAGGAAATTCTAAAAGCACAATGGCAAGCAATTCCAATAAGGGGAAAAGGGGGGAAACAGTAAAAGAAGCCAATGTGGCTTCACAAAAAGCTTAGAGATGAGTTCTTGACACTCAGGATGCGATGGGGCTTGCACAAGCATGTCTTTCTCAATGGGAAATGTATATACATTTTAGGTTGTTGGATACAGGTACTGATTTGTCCATTTCAAGACAAAGCATTCATGATAAACATGCAATGTATATTACATTGTGGTAATTTAATGGAATATTTGTATAGGGTTGGGTAGTATATTTGTACAGAGTTGACTGCTTCACTAAATTATCACTTGCCCATAAAGTTCTTAAAAACAACAACAACCCTTCAACACATTTTAAAGAAAATTACTGAAGACAACCATATTCCAAGATATGTGGCTAAATCTTTCCCCAGAAATCAAAATTAATATTTAAAAAATTGAATGCACTCTTTTAGTGCAATACTTCTCACCCTCCAAAATCAGATACATAACTAAACCTAGCTTCTGTTAACATATTAATAATTATTAACCTTATTTAAAGCAGTGAATTCAGACTATGATTCAGAGGGTTCCTTGAAAGCTTACCAAATGTTCTCCGATGAAAAGATGGCTAATGGTGGATAAGCTTCCCAGAAATATAGTTTTCCTGCAATGCTCAACTGCAGGTGAGTGATCTAGTGTAACTCTACGCTTGCATTAAAGTAGGCCATGAAAGTGGGGCAGTATTTTCAGGAAAGTTCTAAGGAGGCAGGAAAACTTATTAAAATATTTGGCCCATGGAGTGGGCTTATCTTAATGAACAGTGGCCTAAGTGATTTTATGTTTTTTTAGAACTGATTCGTCTTCTACCACTTGTGTTGACAGAGCTGCAAACCCACAGTAAGCATGCCACCATTTCCCCCACAATGCTTCTGGAAATAACAATGTAGTGTCAATCCAAAGGCACTGTGGGAATAAAAACTATTGTGGTCTTCAGAAATATCTCCTAGCATAACTTCCACATGCATTTGTTCATTATAAAACCTTTTAACCTTTTTGGCTTGAGGGCCACATTGATGGCTATTCCTCTGAGGGCCCCAAGTGAGTGTGTGCGCACACGCACACACATACAAAACTCAGCAGTGTTTTCACTTTCTAGGGAAGCACTGATGTAGGAGGGACTATTTTTTAACCTTTGCAAAAGGGCCCCTTCTCCCTCTCTAAGACCTTCCAATGATGGTGGCATGCCAGAGGAAGAAGGGCTTCTTTCGCATAGATAAAAAGAAGTGACATCACCCCATTGCTTATCAGATCAATGGAGAGGTGGAAACCTATTCACAGCACCACCTGCTGGACAATTTTTCAAAAATTCTTTATTTTATTTTATTTTATTTTAAAAAGAAGTAACATTGTTGGAAGTGCTTTGGAGACAACCAGAAATTGCTGGAGAAGGGGGCAACTCATTGGCCCATGGTTTGTGGGTTAGCCACTCCTGATATATATAATGTAAATTAGAGGTAATAAGCCTAGAGTTAGTTTCTCTTTTACAGAATGCAACACTTACAAAAGACTACTAAATTATACAGCCACAAGAGTGGCTGTATACTATAGTCAGCAGGGATTTTTCACATTCCGCAACGTTAAATGGAAAATATCCCCCATGCCATTCTGAGGCTTCCCATAAGCTCATTTCAAAACAAAACCTTACAAAACTTATAGTCCTGAACTCAGAAACACTTGCTTAACAACCCTCTACGTTTTCATGGCGATACACACAACAGTCAGAGAGAATCGAGAGTTCAAAGGGTAAAAAGAGAGAAAAAAACTCAGAGCCCTTTTGGACTTTTTTCTGCGAGTTCTCATAATCTGTTGAAAATCAGCCATGTTCACAGAGTACCTGTAATCCTAATACTGACCTTGCCCCATACCCTGACCTTCATCTACTGCAGTTTAAAAGTTAAAACAATGCCTGGTTGATTTTTAATTAATTTAAGGAATTTTGGCTGGAAGCCTATTATAACGCGGGGCATGCTCAGTAAGGACCAACTGTCAATGTTCTAAAAGCCTCACAGCTGCTGGGCTTGGCTAATAAGAGGGCCACACCCACACCAGACTTGATTTCACTTGAGACAGTCATGGCTTCCCTCAAAGAATCCTGGGAAGTGTAGTTTGTGAAGGGTGCTGAGAGGAGACTCCTATTCTCCTGAGAGAATGGTTAACAGTCAGCCACTCTGATTAAAGGTCTGTGAGAGAAACAGGGCGTCTCCTAGCAACTCTCAGCACCCTTCACTAACTACACTTCCCAGGATTCTTTGAGAGAAGCCATGATTGGCTTTGAGCCATGGCTTTGAGAGAAGCCTTGATAAATTGTTTTAAATTGTTTTTAAAAGATGTGTTTTTAAATTTGTATATTTGTTTTTAATGTTTTTAATTATTGTAAACCGCCCAGAGAGCTTCGGCTATGGGGCGGTATATAAATACACTAAATAAATAGATAAATAAATAATGATTGTCCAAAGTGTAATAGAGGCCTGGTGTGGATGTGGCCAGGGACAGCTTTGTTTTAAATTTGGGTGGGAGGTAGGGTTGTCAGGTTCAGGGCCTGAGACTGATCCTGTATCTTTAGGAGAAGAGAAAGTCAGCCAAGTGCCGGTGTTCTTGCAACACTGTAATGGGAAAAACCACAAGGCAGAATTGTCCCTTCCCCCTGTCCAACTGTGAAAGATACAGAAGACGTCTTGGTTGGCAGGCCCAGCCTGGTCAGTTTTACCTATCCTAATCATGATTGCATAGGAGTATATCCAATTCAACTCAATAATCATACAAATGATCAGACCTGCCTTTTCCCTCCTTCCCCTTTCCTCTCCCTTCCTCCTCCCCTGCTCTCTTCCTTCTTCCACCTCCCCTGCCCACTCCACCCCTCCCCCCAGTCAGTTTTACCTATCCTAAGCATGATTGCACGGGAGTAAATCCCACTGAACTCAATAAACATGCAAACGACCACATCTGTCCTTCTTCTCCCCTCCCCCTCCTGCCTGCTCCCATCCCAGTCCTCCTCTCTGCCTTTCCACCCCTCCCTCCTCCCCCTCCTCCCTTCCCCATCCCCTGTGGTCAGTTTCACCTATCCTAAACATGATTGCCTGGTGTGTGTGTGTGTAAATCCCACTTAACTCAATAAGCATGCAAATGATCAATCCATTCTCAGCAAACTTGCACAGGATCCCATTTCTTACCTCCCGGATTAAAAAGCAGGGAAATTCACTAATAGGCAAAAAACCTTGTGGTTTAAGAATGTACCTATAGCCCACAGATATTTCTATCAAACTTTAAAAAGCAGGGAAATTGGGCAGCTATAGTGAATGCACCAGGGGAGCAGGAGACTTGAACTCCTCTCTGAGATATTGTATTGCCCTACAAAGTTGTCAAAATGCAAACACAATTTGGGTTGGTCTTTCACAGTCCAATCCACTTGCTGTATAGCTTGGAAGAATTTGGTAACATGTGCCTCTGAGCATATGGTGAGTGGTGGCAACACCTGTAATCAGCCCAAATAATAGAAAGAAGATATGTCCTGTGCTGATCTTGTTTTAGCAGGGAGGAAGCAACATTATTAAGACAGTTGATATAGTTCAGATGGTCACTTTAAATATGTCTGATTTACTTTGCAATTTTAGTGAAGTTTCCTATAGGAAATCATTTTCTTTTGCTTTTGTTTCTATGAATATGTTAAGTACAGCAACACTTTGAAAAATATATATTAAAAAAACTCCAAACATAATTGTGGAATAATGGCACTGACTTCTGCAAAATAGTCTCCAGTGGACCTCAGAAGTGTCTCAATTTGCACAAGATAAAAACAGTGGGAGGTGAAATATATTCTAGCAAAATTCTAGGTGTGCTCTATGTTTTTAATTGATCATGAACACCTTGCCTTAAATAAAATGGTTTAAACTTAGCAGGCTGAAAACATGCATCCTCTTTTTTCCAACAACTAGAGTCATTGCTAAAGTAGCAGCATATTGTCATCAGTCTGATTTTACATTAAACTGCAGTTTCAGGTCCAACTGTTAATGCACCCAAAATAGAAATAGACCATAACCCCAGTTTGAAACAAAAAAGGCTATATTCACCATCATATGACACTTACCAATAAAAAGGCTTTGAAATTAATAAAAATAAATTTGACACAGATTTCTAGGATGAATAATGAGGGAAATAAAATTTTCTATTTTAGATTCTCTGGAGAAACATTAGTAACACAGGAAAGAAGCAAAGTAAAAAGAACACCAACAAACATACAACAATATAATTCTCCATCTTTGGAGATGGCAGGTGTTGCCACCACTCACCATATGCTCAGAGGCACATGTGACCAAATTATTCCAAGCTACACAGCAAGTGGATTGGACTGTGAAAGACCAACTCAAATTGTGTTTGCATTTTGACAACTTTGTAGGGCAGTACAATATCTCAGAGAGGAGGTCAGGTCTCCTGCTCCCCTGGTGCATTCACTATAACTGCCCAATTTCCCTGCTTTTTAAAGTTTGGTAGAAATATCTGTGGGCTATAGGTAAATTCTTAAACCGCAAGTTGCCTATTAGTGAATATTGACAATATAGGGGAACATTCTTTTCTTTGTTCATTAGCTATCTTTCTATTCTGCCTCACAAAACTACATTGTCTAGTGCAACAAAAGTTATTTAATTTCTGGGTCAACTGCACAATCATATCCATATCCAGTCAGTACATGCCACTGGGTTCAATGGGGTTTATTCTCAGGAAGATGGATATAGCATTGCAGCACAAGTGTCAGTCTTTAGAAGATGATAGATTGCCCAAGATCAGAACAATTGTTTTCTAGAACACTTTGATGTGTCTAAATAGACTGAGGCTGATAAAGCTGATCATGTGATATATGAATATGATTTTTCCTAAAATACTTTCAAGGCATTAGAGCCAATAAAGCAAAACAAGAATTT
Organism: Rhineura floridana; assembly: GCF_030035675.1. NCBI lineage: Eukaryota > Metazoa > Chordata > Lepidosauria > Squamata > Rhineuridae > Rhineura > Rhineura floridana. Next base: position 74,459,602 of record NC_084487.1, on the reverse strand, counting down.
AAAATCTAAGATGTGTGATTAATTGCACTCTGCAATTTGATATTACTAGCCAATCTTGTGGCACCATGGGATGCTAGATTAAAAGTGAATCAAGAATGAATTTTATCTTTTTTGACCTTTGCAAATTTCTTCCAAAAAACCCTTTTTACTGCTTGAGAACACAGCTGACACCATCCTCTGTTTTGGATGAATGCTTTCATAACAGCTTTTCACTCTGTATTTCTGAATTTGTGGGGCTCATGGATTAAAAAAAATAGAACATTGATATATTTCATTGTCTTATCCCAAAGGAAGCAACACAGATTTCCTGTCCAATTACTAGAGGGTCAAATCCATTGGTCATATCAACATTATTTGCTAACAGTACCAAGAAAATTACTAAGAAAGCCATTTTTTTTAGTTGCTATAAAATATTGACATTTCCTTGATGTAGTCATCATGTAAATTGATGTCCATGCTAGTCTTTGTTTTATATCTTGCTTTATGTGTTTCTTGTTTGCTGGTTATGGCTTTAATCAGGTGTGGGGAACTTTTGGCTCTCCAGATGTTGCTGAATTACAACTCCTATCACTGCTAGCAACCATGTCCAAATGCCAAAGATTATGGGAGTTTTGTTCAGCAACAACATCTGGAGGGCCAAAGGTTTTCCCCCACCTGACTTTAATAAATGTAACCTCCCTATTTATTATTTGTGAAAATTACTTTTGCCAAAAAGATTGATTCAGTAAAGTGCTTCATGTTACTTATTTGATATATCTCTCATGCTTTCCTTAGAACCAAAGTGCCTGAGACCTCTTTGAGATTATTTGGGGAAAATAATGAGGTCAGGAGATAAGAAGGGAGTGAAGTTGCATCCGTCTACATTCCCATGGAAATTCTTGCTCATAACAGTTTTGAAACGACAGCACCTAAAATTTACAAGATTTGATTTGATTTTAATATTTCTACCCCACCTTTCAGCCAAAAGGCCCTCAAGACGGCTTACAAAAGAGCACCAATATAAAGACACACCAATAAAACATCAATAATACATCAATAGAACATCAGTAATACATCAATAAAACAATACAATTTGCAATACATTTCAAGGTTGTCACAAACTACCTCCCCTCTCACTTTGGCAAAATAGGTATTATAGACATTGGGCTACTTTGTAAGGCTAGCCACACTCTCTCAGTATGCTCATCAATACCTTGATATCATTCAATATAAAATTCTGAAATTGCTGGAGCAGGGAGACTAGCCGGGATAAAAGGAGTATGATTTAGTGCATAAAGAATTTTACTGAGATTATTGTTTAACTCGTCCTGGCGAGGCTGATCCCAAAATAATTTGGAGGAAGAAGATCTGGCTGGCAGTGGTCTGGACGGGATGGTAAGAAATGGAGGCAATCAGGAGGGAGCTGTCTGTCCTGTCAAAGGTTGTAATAACTGGAATCAGGAAACAAGGATGGTCAGAGACAGGTACTTCAGGCAGCCTACTGGCCTACAGCATGACCCTCATCAGGCACAATGCCTACAGTGGTGAGTGAACTTGGATGTAACAGGAGGCCTTTGCAGATGAGGGCGCTTCTGATGATATATGGCTAGGGGATTGCAGTCACTGAGAGTCTTAGTTCAAAGGTATCTGGTATGGGAGACTTTGATTCAGGAGATTCATAGCTGTTGTACTCTGTGTCAGGACTCTGATCTAGCTTCTCTGTGGTCTGCCCCTCCCAAATTATCCCAAATTCTTCTGAATAAATGTCCAAGTCACTGTTGTAACTGGATCATGACCCAATCTGGGTGATGAATGGCATGCATGTAGTTACTTTACTATTAACTGGAGACCTGCATCACAGCCATGTCTGAGGCTTTTCCTCCAGTTCAATCTGCCTTTTGTTATCCCACGCAGCATCTGCAGTGAGCACTGATTCTCGGATTCCTAAACACAACTCCATATATCATTACTCCTTGATTAAGTCACAGATGAAGATGGGAGTTGGCTCAACTGAAAATAATTGTGTTTGAAGTGAAGCTCAGTGATGTGAATGAGTGTTTCTGTGGTGGTTGCTATACACTTGCAAGTCAAAATTTGAAGTTGTAGTCATCAAGAAACGAACAAGCACATATTGTTACCCTGTGATACTTTATATGTGTGATATTAGGGAAGCGTGGAACCTTAGAATATGCTCTTTGATGAGATCTCTAAATAAAAGAATATTGGATAAAATATCGGCTTGGGGAAAAGTCATGATGAAATAGTTAGGATGGCTGAAGTAACTAAGAACAGTTGATAAGAACATTAAACAGCTAGGATATTTGAAAGCGATAAAGAATAGTAGTAAACATGTTTATGAAGAAGAGTTGAATAACATGCAAAAATAGCCAAAACACACTAGGTCATTAGAACACATACCAGATTAGGAAAAGCAAGCAAGGTCATTAGTTATATAAGCTCTTCCATGCCAGGTGGCCAGGATAAGGTGAGAACACCAAAGGGAATGCCTAGGGTGGATTAGGTAGAACAAAACCTATATAGTAACCAGTGGGGGGAGGAGGAGGAGGAGGAAGAACATTGTCATTATTGGCTTCATAAGATTCTTACCTGCCTAGCTGAACTAATCACTCAGGAGGTTAATGCTGTCTGTGTGGAATGGTAAACTAACCATTCAGGTATCAAGTTACTAGTTTATTGTGAGAACCTATGTATGAGCGTGAAGTGTTGCTTAGCAGAGTTGTACTCATTATAAAGTGTGAATAAAGCACTGGAATATATTCCGTGACTATTGGGTGCACCAAAATTGAGTGCTACATTGAACAGACGACTGTAAAAGTTCCTATTAAAGATTGGTCAGGCACGCTTACCAATAAATAACCTAATTGGCTGAAGGGTAACACTATGGACAAGCTCTGAATCTGAACCTTCTCCTCAGCTCAGCAGCCGGAATATTCATGAACATTCCACCCATTTTAGCATAGAAAACCCTTTGCCTATTAATATTTGCATGTCTTTTGCTTATTCTTCCTGTATGCCATAGAATCTGGTTCTGTATTTCAGCATTTTCCTTCAATAAGTAGGACAGTAGGAGGCCAAATGGGAGTGGGAGCAGATGGAATTGCAGATAAATAGACCAAGCAGAGCAAAAGCTATTGCATTTCCATTACTGTGTGTAGCTGAAGGCGGAGGAGGTAGGCTAAAAAAGATTTTCCCTTGGCAAGGTCCCTAGATTGCAGCCAAATTACATGGAATAGGTCTTGTGAACTGGAAAATACTCTTAGAGCAGCCAGCAGGAATGTGATTTATCACTATCTTTAAGTCAATAATTTCTTCACCTATCAAAACAACTGTGTGCATAAAATGCCTTCTACTATTCTTCTCTCCATAATTTAAGCAATCAAACTTCAAATTATCATAAATCTGCCACAATAAGTTCATTTTATTTAATAGATTTTTGCAAAGACATGCCCTGGTTATTTATGGTGTCAGCTGTTTTCCTGCTCTGTTCAGACATATAGGATTAGATTCAGAATGTATTTAGGCATTTGCTTAAATCTGTTCTAGAAGACCAGAAATATTGCTGTGTACTTTACAAGTAGCTGGCTGGCTGGCCACCTAGGCTATAACTCAAGACTAATTTCTGATTTCCCAATATGTGCAGTTTAGCCTTTTCAGGGTTCAGGACAGAAAAAAATTAACCTGGCAATCAGTTAAAAAAAATCCAATGGTTTTCCATAGTTAGTTTCCAACTGCTTAGTTAGCCTAAGTTAACTAACTTAGTTAGTTTATATAGCAGGCAGTTAAAAAGTTTTCCCTTGGATGTCCAACAGGAAGGAAAATCTAAAGGTCAGGAACAAGACTAGAAAGAGAAACTGTCAAGGAGAAGTTAACAAACATACTCTAAAGTATTTATTTTCTCTCTGCCCTTTCCTAAACTTGTAGTATGGACAAATTTGTTTTTTTGGTGGTATCTAAAACTGAGATACCTAACTCAGTATAAAAGCCAAGTTCAGGAGCTTACTGTCATTACCAAAGTAGTTTAGTTCATGAAGAATCAGAGCACAGGAACAGACCACAATTGCAAGAGGACTGTAGCTATAGGCAAAGTCAAGCTTTTGAGTCTGGTATTCTTGGGGTCTCTCAAAAAAGGGTGAGACAATTCAACAGATTAAACTTCAGTCATACCTGAAGAACATAACAAAAATGATTTCAGAAATACGAATGGTTAGAGTATACTCCATCAGCTGATGCAACTTTCTGCTATGCTTGCTGAAATTTCCTACCAAATATGTAAAAAAAATGTTTTTACTTTAAGAAAGCACTTGAAAAATCAAGAGGGTTTCACCAACACGCTACACCTATGGTCCATATTTCAGAAATGTGTATGTGGCATGAAAAAAAGCAACTCTCAGCTGCAACTTCTGTGTCCACTTTAGTGAATACTACAGTTCTTGAAGGCAATAGATATTATTTAAGATCAATGGTTGATGTTATTCCATCTTAGTTATCAATTAACTAGCTATGCAGGAAGTATATTACACTGAAGAAAAAGAAAAGCACAGCTTATTTAGAAATTTATTTGAATATACTCTCAAAAAAGATGAAAAACAGAAATGAGTAAACACATCCCAGGAAATGCAAGTTATCAGTCTCCAGAAATGCAGAATGAAATTGTATACATCATGACACAAGTTGTTTGAGAGGACAAAGTACTAAAGATAGTATTTCAGATGTCCCATGGTATATACTCCTAAGCAATTCTACTAGAGACAAAAACAATTGTGAAAATGTTGCTTTATGAATATGTGAAAAATGGCAAGGTTTATGAATCTTTGTTATGCATAGCAACCACCAACACTCTTTATACTGCATCCTTTACACAGCTGACATTGAAGGTGTTTGAAGAAAACAATCTGGAACCATCCAAGTTGTTAAGCCAACGTTATGATGGTTCAAGTGTTATGAGTGGCAGAAAAGGGGCGCTGCAAGCCCTAATTCAATAGAAACTTCAAAGAAAAACTTGGTATGTCCACTACAGTAACCACCATCCCTATCAGGTTGTTGCAAAAGCTGCAGACGATATAAAACCTGTCAAGCAATTCATCAATGTGTTATGCTTCGAACATTGTTAAGCATGGAAAAGTTGCAAGTTTGTATGAAGGTCACAGCCTGTCTCGCCTTTTGAAACATCATTGATTGGGTCATTTGAAACTTACCAGAATTGTTTGAACTAATTACAAAAACATCACTCATGTTTTTAAAAAGGTGAAAACTGGAAACTTTAATGGAGATGGGATTGCCCAAAGTGGAAGGCTACTTGCTGTCATGAAAAAGTCTGAATTCTGTTTGAGTTTAGAAGATTCTTGAGAACCTGCTGATAAGGTCTTGCAAGCCCAAGAAACAGGACTGAAGGACTCTGTAGCCATTATCAGTTCATTAGTGCAAACAATTAAACAACTTCAGATGATACTTTCCATGAAGTCTCTCAAGATGCTGAAAAACTGCAGGACCGCAACAATGAAAGAGAAACTCAACCCAAAAGACAAGTGTAACCATAAGATGGTTTTAACAGAAAAGACTGATGAAAAAAGTGAGACAGAAAGTGAGCAAATGGAAGAAACATATTTTGAAGTCTCTGATATTGTTCTTATTGAAATGAATAGGATATTTTCTGAAAATGATGAAATAATCACTGCTGTGGCATCTGTTGATGACTTGGATTTTGAGCAAGTGATTGCAGTTGAGGGGTGAAATAAAACACAGAGACGTCAGCTTGGGTTGAACAAGGGCCACTTTATTTAAATTATAGTAAACAAAACCCAATTTAAAGTGACCTGCAGAGGGAAACCTAGGTGCGGGAACTGTCTATAAGCAAGTAGCTTGCCATACAGCTCTCGGGCGACCAGCCCCTGCTGGGGCAAGGGCAAGCCCATCTGCTTACCCTTTACCCCAGCCACACCCTGCAGGTGAGTAGGGGGGCCTTCCCACATCATCCCCACCCAGGGCCGTATAGCCCCTGGGTAGATGAGGATAAGTTGGCCCCAGAAGCAGCCCATATCCTGCCCTCGAGCCGTAAAGCCCTGAGAGACAGGCCTCTGGAACCGCCAATCACCTCCAAAGGTGCCTAAGGGGGCCACCTAGCTGTCCTTACCTATTTCCCTTCCCGCACCTTCCCGCCACAAAAGGGGGACAAGCCTCTATTTAGTCCCCCTTTACCCCACTCCCAAGAAACATCTCTCGCAGACACCCCTGCAGGTCGCCCAAAATAAGTTGTTACCTGCATGAGACAGGTGAACGCCATCGGCCCTGTACAGTTCACCCTTCCAGTGCTGAATGCGGGGATGCGGAATGGCCAACCCCCCCTGCCCAGGAAGAGCCCACCGAATTTGCCGGTTGACCTTCTTCCATGCATGATCAATTCCAGCTGGATCCCATATGCCGCGCCATGTCTGACCACATCAGATGCACCAAAGGCCAATGCTGCCTTATCACTTGCATGTCCTTACATGCCTGTACACTGAGGGCCTTGCCCTGCTTCACGCCACGGTCATTACCACCGAGGTGGATGACCATTGCCTGCGGAAATATCCGCACCACACCTTGCTGGAACAGAGCGGGTAGGAGCCACTCCCCATGCATTCCTTGCTGGTCCAGCCACTGCACAACAGCCCCTCTACTGAGGCCCAACTGCGAGCTCATGCTCGAATTCGCTGCCCTCCAGGGTGCCCGGAAGACCATGCTGTGGCCGCATATTAGGATGTGCATCTGCTCTATCCCTGTCCAGCAACCTGTCAAAACAATGAAGATTGTGAGGCCGCTACATTCCCTTGCCCTCTAAAAGTGGGAAATATAGCCCTTGTATGCATCAGAGGACCAAAGTCCCACGCCCTGTACCAGTCCCTGTGGGAAACTAAAACCTGCTGCCATAAAAGCAGCCCCAATTTGAGATGAATAGGTTCCAACTGTAAGGTGTCGTACCCCAGCCCCTACAATGCTCGTTTGTGAGGCCGCCGCATCCCCCTGCCCTCTAAAAGGGGGGAATATAGCCATTATATGCATCAGAGGCCCAAAGTCCCACGTCCTGTACTAGTGCCGGGAGGAAACCAAACACCTGCTGCCATAGAAGCAGCTCCCATTTTAATTGAATAGGTTCCAGACTGGAAGGGGTCATACCCCAGCCCCTGCAATGCTTGTTTTGTTAATGCCAAAACTGGTATTGTTGATCCAGATAGGCATATATGGCCTATAGCTAGGGGGTCCAGATTAGCCTGGGTGAATAAATATCCTTCGGCAGAGGTTGGGTGCTGAGGCAAGGTCAACCGTACATGCCTTCCCTTACACCTCTGGTCTGTTCTAGACTTTCCACGTTGAGCAAGCATAACCCCCCCTCCCTGGAAACATCAAAACTGGAGGGCATGTCGAGAGAGGTCTCACGTAGAGCCAGCCACCACCTCTTTTCTCCTGAAATCCCCAAAATAGTGTATGAGCCACTGCCTGAAATAGCTTGGGTCTTAACTGAAGGCACAGACCGTTTCCCACTGGTCCACTACACCCATAAAATGTCCAGCGAGAAGGGTCGATGGGGATAGGGAAAAAACCGCCAGCCTGGCTAAGAAAGCTTACCTCGAAGTGTTCACACTGCCATGCCCCTTCTCCTGCCGTGCCGTCTATCAGGAATATCAGCAGGTGACTCACCAGAAAGGCCACTCTGGCATATAGCCCTTGCCGGCCCAGAATTCCTGAATACCTGTTTTCTAGAAGCTGGCGAGCATGCTGGGGGCAATGTAACCCATTGAATCCAAGGGAATTCCAGTGCGCAGCTCACGGGATTAGCCCCCCTTCACACTGCCCCTGCTGCCCTATTCTGCATTCTGATAGCTGGTGATCATGCTAGGGCAATAGATAGGCTTATGGCCTTCTCAGACTCCCTGCATAAACTTCTCCCAGAACAACGGGACAGGCAAGGGCCATGAATCCTAGTGTTCCTAATTATAAGAGAGTTATGAGACCCGACCCCAGGCCATGAGCCCTTCTGTCCAAAAGTCGCCTTCCAACCCCGGAAAAGAGTTAATGAAAGGTAACATTCATAGTTAAAACCCCTTCCTGAATCCAGGCTTGCAACCGCAGGAAAGGGAACCACACGGCCAGGTAGGTGCATAAGACAGCCATAACCCTGAATTCGTAGTATGGGTGTTCAAGCCCCATCATAGCATAATAACCCCCTTAAAAGACCCCTAACATCAAGAGGGCCGAAAGGAAACACTTCATGGTCCCAATCCAGGATCTCATCTGGGCCGGTTCAAGCTTGCCCCTGTGCAGCTTTCAGCTGCCATACCTATGAACATCCACTCAGACAGATAGTGCCCCACTGCTTAGGAGCCCACTTGTCTCCTGACTGCCCCCTCACAGAAGGCTCTGAAGCACTCCATGCGAGAATTATAGCATTCTGTAGGTAATGTTCTGCCACTACAAATGCATAAGGCATATGTGCGCACTATGATGATGGAGTGCAGCTCACTGACCCTAGACTAAGTAGTGTGAACCCCTCACTGCCTGCCCCTTTGAATAAGACTGGCGTGACCAAGTGTACTTCTGTACATTCTGACCACAGCCGTTATTGCCATGACTAAACTCACGCCGTGACTTGGAGGCCATGAAGGCCAGCCAGCAGTTGGGGTATGAGACTGGGAAACAAAAGGCAAACACCCTAACATAACAAAACTCCCCTTAAACCGGGTAGCCTGCTAACCAAGTTCATAGTACCCGGTGTCTAACTGGGGAAGGGACACCTGTCCCTAAGCAGCCGGTAGCTCCTTCTTACCCTTTTGAAGGCCTCTTGCCTCCTATCTCCCTGTTGCCCATATCCGTCTGCAAAAAGGAAGGAAATCATTTATGAGTAAGTACACTTTACCAACTATTAGTTCATTGCAGCTCACCCAGTTCTGCTAAATCACGGAGACTAAAGATAGCTCTGTATCCCAGCCTTGGTCCCCCCTGCCGCAGCTTTCTCTTAGCGGGTGTCAAACGCCAATCAAATACAAGTATCCATGTAAGGGTTGCATGTTATGCATGACATCAAGTAATTGTGGTGAGAAATCCCACACAGAAAGGTTTTGTTATTGTGAAATCCTCAGGAAGGGGTGAAGAGTCTGCCTGGATCTTAAAATGCAGCCTCCGCATCAAACAGCATCTAAGATTCTGTCAAGGTAACACATGTTTCAGAACGTCTAAGATCCCGTAAATGATCAGAATCCGATAAGTATTCTGTCTTTTCCTCTGTATTCCTGTCTACTGCTCCAGGTCTACTGTTAGACCTTCAAATCCCTGCAGACATTTGCATGTCCTTCCTTAAATATAATTAATGCCATAAGCTTTGTTGTTGATATGAGCCCAAGTTCTTGGGACCAAATTCGAATAAATGCCAGTTCTGCCACAGAGTTAACAAGGAATGTGTAACTGACACTTGAAAGGATCACTGTCCTTTCAGCCACCATGTAATAAAATTAATAGCACAAAGTACCTTGAACCTAATATAAGCCTAACCAAATAGAACTCACATCCAAAGGCTTGTGCCGCCTTCTCTCTTGTAATTGATTCCAAGCCTACAGCTGTCGTATGGGGGGGGTGGTTCAAAATTGCCCAAAGGCCCGCATTTTATGAGGGGACCTTTGACCCCCCCTTTTCCTGTCTTGGTGGCATTACTGCTTTAAATTATTATCTTTTCGGCACCAGGTAAAGACCTACCTCTTTGCCCAGGCATTTTAAATGCTAAATTTTAAATTTAATCTATTTTAATTTTAATTTTTTGTCTTAATTTTGTTTTCAATATGTTTTCATATTGTATTGTACCCACATCTGTATTTTGATCTGTTTTTATCTTGTTGTACACCGCCCTGAGAGCTTGTTGCTAAAGGGCGGTCTAAAAGTGCAATAAATAATAATAATAATAATAATAATAATAATAATAATAATAATAATAATAAATCCACCCTTGACTTATAATTATAACATTATTATTATTAATTTTATACCCAATGACTGTATGTGATTCCCTCATTACCAGTCCTTGGCTCCCACTTATAACTATGAATTCCATTATGATAGTATTATTATTAATAATACTAATAACATAAGCCATCGACTGTCCTGACCATAGAATAATGGATACAATTACAATCATTAGTCATAAGTATTATAAACAGTGCATATAAAGTAGGATTTCTCTAATTAACCCCCCCAGCTCCTGTTATCCAATCCTTAGTTCAAAACCACATGTACATTATTATTACTTATTATTATTATTAGCCACAGAAAAGACAAGCACAATTTAATATTAGAAACTACCAACTGTAATAAGTCACTGCCTGCAAAGTATGATTAATCTTGCAGCTCTTTCGCTTAAAATTATTTTGGTTACTTATACTACTGTAAGTGTGTGTAATCTTGCTTAACCAACTGGCTAAATTATAGTTATAATATAATTACCTATGTGAGGACTATACTAAGTTAATTACTGTAAAAGTATGAGCCACCACCCCTGAAGGTGTGATCTTGCTTAAACTAGCTGTTACCAGCAGCCGTGAAGCCAGAAGCCTCAAACCAGCCGTTGGGGGGATTGTTATGATCTTGCTTAAACCGGCTGCTAAAAGCCGCCGGGAAACAGAAACCTCAAGCCAGCAGGGGGTGAGTGAGTTCCATCCCTGTCAAGCCTTGCAGGCCTCGCTCACGAGGCCCGCTCCAGCCGCAGCCGCTCCTTCTACAGCACCCCCAAGCCGGAGCCGGCTCTACCCCCCCATGGGGAAGCAAAGCAGCTGAAATCGGCCCCTAATGAGGCCCATGTGCTGCAGAAACCAAGCGCCTAAAATGGCACCGACCGTGCGGCCTTAACAGAACAGCCGCTGCCGTTTCACCGCGCTGCGTTCCACTCTGTCCCTCGTCGTCCATGTCGTCCACGTCGAGCAGCAGAAGAGGAAGGTGGAAGGGGCGGCTGGACTTAAATAGTCCTATAGTCCCCGCCCCTTACGCTGCACGTCGCGCTGACATCACGGGCGCGACGCGCGACGTTGCCCCATTAACAGATGGGTGCAGCGTCTTCACCCCCACCTGCAATCATGCCCCGCTCGTCAGCTGCGCGGCGAGCGGAGCTTCGTATCCACTTAGTTCCCTAGGAATCACTGTCCTGACAAAAGAGGTTTTCTGTGGCCAAACATTTCTTAGAAAACAAGAGCAACCCAAATGTGTTTCAATATATTAACGAGCAAAGAGTGGTTTTTGCAGATACATATCAACTTCTGGCAGCTGCAAAATCTTTTGCCTGCAGCACAGACACCCATGAGTCAACATTTTTGGTTCTAACTTGGATCAATTAGCCACAGACTTTCAATGATTCACAGGTGTTGGCAAATTTGTTTTTTCTTGCATTTAGAAAATAAAAGAACGGCTAACCTTAATTTTGATACATTTTTATTTTACTTTAATTCTAGGAAAAATCTAAAGTTGTAACTGTTCTAAATATGATTTTTAGGTGCTCTGCATTTTTCTCTCTCTGAAAAGGTGTATTGTGAACCTATCGCTCAGAAAGCTTTCTTGCATATTTATCAAGAATGTTTATAAGTTTACAAAAAGGAGTCTATTATGCAGTAAATATTTTACAAAGTTAAGGACTCAATCTCACTGACTTCAATAAGAAAGTTATGCATATTGTTCTCAGCACTATAAATGCTTGATTATGGTTGCATTGTAATGTGTTCTTACTGTTTCTAAAAAAAAATTGGTTTGGTGTTGTTGCGATAAAAGATTAAAATGGAATTTTTGAGAAAACAAGCTCCACACTAGTTTTAACATCTTAGTTATATACCTCTTTTGTTTGTTTTCTACTTTTTGCCATCCCTTTATTCACTGTATCCTTAACATCCTTTTTCTTATGAAACAAAAAATGTCAGTCATTTAATTTCTGGTGTTCACACTAGTCTGTTAACTTGACCTTTACAGTACATAGTCCATTATGTAAGTTAACACACACTCTGCATGGAGGAGGAATGTGGGGGAAGGCCACTGCTTTCCCCTTTCCCTGGCCCTCACATCCTCTCCATCAGTGTGTGTGTGTGGGATTTACTGGCACTATGCCCTCCCCCCCAATGCCCCACTTAACAAGGAAGTCTGGCTACAGGGCTGAGAGGAGGAAAGCAATGTAACTCCAACCCACTTCACAATTTCATTCTCTCCAGTTCTGATGACAGAAAGTAGGTATGTCTCCTTGGCATTACCTATAGAGGTAAGTTCATAGTAAACACACCTTAATGAAATGTAGGGGCATCATAACCAAAATATTCTTTTTACAATAGTATTGAAATATACACTCATTTTCACACATAGGTATCATAAAATTTTACGTATTTGTCATCACAGCTAATCAGATGTCTAATTTTTGTTCAGAAATTCAAAATTCAGCATATCCACAGAATCACAGGGTTGGAAGTGACTTCAAAGGCCATCTTGTCTGACCCAAAGCCAATAAAGAAAACCTGCTGCTACAGTATCCCTGATAGATCCAACCTCTCTTTAAAAACCTCTAACAGTGCCTTTCAAGGCAGTGTGTTCCACTGTTACAGTTTTCAAATATGCCAGGCAAAATACTTATCACTGGCAGATAAATTGCAGCAAGCTACAAATTTAAATCAGACCAACAATGTGAACAATGAAAAAGCTGTTATATATGAAGGTTCCATTTTAGTTATTGTTTACAATTGTCACTGACAGACTGATCCTAAACAATTTCTTTCTTTTTTTAAAGTCATTACAACATTCTGTGGCAATGAATTCCACAATTAAAGGATGTTCTACATGAAGACATCTTTTTTCTCTATTGTACTTCAAGCCAGTCAGTTTCATTGGACACCTTAACCTCTATTGGATAGTTTCCTAACTATGTGTTTTCCCCTCCTGGGTACATAATACAGCATCCCACCAGTGTAGTGGTGGCTCCCCCACCCCTTCGGGTCACTGTATAGAATTGCTCTGTGAATCTTATAAAACTCTTTCATGTCCCCTGTACTCATTTCTAAAATCCTCCCATTTCTTAAGCTTTCTTTATATGGAAGATACACTATGTCCCCTGATCATTCAGTTGCCCTTTTCTTCACCTTGTTGAGTTTTATTATCTTTTTTTATACGTGGTGACCAGAACTACACATAATATTGTGGGAGCACCACAAATGTTGAATTACCAGCATATCTGGCATACTATTGGCTTGCTGTGCAATCCAGTCTAGATTATATTGGCTATGAGAACTAGTGCAGCATAGAAGAGGCTGAGTTACCAACCAACCAACCAACCAACCAACCAACCAACCAACCAACCAACCAACCAACCAACCAACCAACCAACCAACCAACCAACCAACCAACCAACTTTACCACAATGCATAAAAATGAATATATTGGTGAAAATAACATACAAAAAAGGTGTATTAGGAGACATTGCTTGTTAAATGTGTAAATTAGTCAAAACTGTATACAAAAATGTGTTTATTGGGAGAAATTTTCACTAAAATACCGAAGAATTTACATAAGGATTAAAGAAAAAGAGTCACAAATTGCTGCAGAAATGTGGATTGAATTTAAGAGTGAAAAAATGAAAAACAGAGACAACCAAAATTGACAGATCCTTCCACCTCCTCCTTGGTTCAAATCTCACTTCTGCCATAAACTTAGTTTGGTGGTCTTGGGAAACCCACCCTGTCATAAATGCAAAATGGGGGATAAGAATGTTGACTTACCTTGCATCACTCTTGTAAGAACTACAACTAGATAATGCATGTGAAGTGCTTTGAAAACTTGAAAGCACTATGAAATGTTAAATATTATTATTCATGTGTTGGGACTGTAACAGCCTGGATCAACCATAAAAAAGCCAGCCTAAGTACCCCGAGTTGGACTAGGGTTTTCATGTGTCTCATCTATAATTAGATCTATAGTTTTCAGATCTTAGATTATTCAACATTTTTAAGCAGGAGACTATCAATTATGGATTCTGTTTAAGACTTGTGCCCTATCATACACAGTCCCACCTAACATTGTTTAGGTCTCAACTCTGGCCACATTTGCTGGTACATTGTGGGTGGTGGGGTGGGCATTGGGTCCAGAGAGGTGTGGTCTATATGTTGGGACCTACTGCTCAGTTCTACTATAGCTCAGGAACACTTGTACCTATAATATAGTTCAGTGTGCATGCACATATATATGTGTATCTATATGCTGGTGCAATGCTACTGTTGAGTGAAAATGGACCATAGTAGAAATAAAACTGATCTCGGTTTATTTGCCCCTAACCTAACTTTCCCAGATAGCTTCACAGGAAGAAAGTGGTTCAATCTACACACGGAATCCACACCTCCATGTTTATTGAGCCTTAATAGAGACATGTCACAGGATGAAAGACTTTGCCCCACAAGAATGTACTCTGTACGAGCTTGAGATCTCTGCCTTTTGTCTATTTGTTTTGATATTCCCTGTTAGTTGTTTTAAGCATCCTGGCACCAGTTCTTATCTCAAGGCTGTAATAGTATGCAAGACTGATCTCAAGAGGGGGTGACATGTCCCTGGCATATTTCTCACCTCCTCCTTTTGCCCTTTCACCTCTTCTGACCTCTATACTGCCATGTAGTGTTCTTTATGTTTTATGACGTTTTACTCCCCTATTCTGTAACCTCTTTGTGAGGGTATATAATCTGGACTCTTTCAATAAACAGGGTTCCCATCTCTGGAAAGCATCTTGCTGGGTGGATTGGGACCCCTTTGCAAAGGTACTTGTGTCATGTTTTCCTGGTCTCTGGCAGTGGGGGGAAAGATCACTCAACTCCGCACTCTTCCCGGGGTGAACGAGAGGTGAGTAAGGTTGTGGACAGCTCGTGGTTGGGTTTGGACCTAACACTACTAAGCTATGGATCGGGAAATCTACATTTTGAATTTTGTCTCCACCATTCAGATACTATGTAGCCTTAGACAAGCAACCTGTCGCAGCTTGAGTTCAACAGATTTGTAATATGGGGGATTGTTGTAAATGTTTCAACTAAATGTATACACAGCACTTTGGACATGACAAAGCAATGTACACTTGTTAAGTTGTTACCATGAATTATTATTAAAATTAATTATTGTTGTAGAAGGTCCCAAATTCACTCCTGACATCTCTAGTTTCAGCTATTAAGTCTAAGAAGAAGCATGTCCCATTAATGTACACATGTTCTGCATGCATAAAGACCAAGGTTCAACCCACAACATCTCCAGGTATGGCTGGAAAAGAACTAGAGAGCCACTGTCAATCACTGTAGACAATACGGAGCTCAAACAATGCTAACATTGATGAATTAATGATCAGACTCAGTATAAGGCAGTTTCCCATGTTACAGGGAATATCCAATGAAGGAAACTATTCATAGAAGGGAATTTCTTTCAGGGGAAATCAAGGCATACATGAAGAGGCTGCCAACAACTTTGACAGTGAGTGATGGTTGCTATGCAATACTCAGTCTCTTTGTCATCTCTTATTCATCTCTACAAGTATCTGCAGAAATAAGCCTGAAAAGGCACTTCTCTGTTTGGGCTATGAGTAGAATATCAGGATAAATATCTACTTTTCCAAATATTTTCTGTGCTCATAGGACTGTTTTAGTGTTTATCAAAATTAGAGAGAATATTAAACTGATAATAAAACATGTGACTTGCAGAAAGCTTCTTTGAAACTGCAAGAACTCAGCTGAAGATGTCATAATGTTATAGGGTTATAAAGTTATAAGCTTTCTTTATAGAGTCACTGTTCTGAACAGCTTACATAAACATTTTTATAGAAAGCGGCATTCTGTTTCTGTTCATCTTAGTCACACAAAGCATCACCTTCTGTATCCTAAAAACCTTCATTAAGTTTCACTGGATCTGCAGTATTACTCTTTCACATGTGTTTGATGATAAAGTGGTGAATGCTCATTATTGTGTTACTCTAGACTGGTTACATCAATGCTGTAACAGTGAAAAATGTGAACAGCAGTGACACTATGAATTGACAGAGAAGTCTCAGTGTTTTGGATCAAAGGTCTCTTACTCCTTATAAAAGAGCCCTGTACTTCAAAGCATAAGAGTGGCAAGAGGTTAAGCTATGGATAAGATCATATATTGTATCTCTCTGGTGTATTACAGTCACAAGAGAGACACTGAGTGAATTATTGTTGGAATGCTGAACGCTACACTACAAACATACATCTGCTATATAACTATTCCAGCAGATGTCTATCTTGATGGACTTGATGGGCTAGGCAGTGGTATTTGCCACTTGTCTAGCTTCACAAGTCAACCCCTATGCCTATGGCTTGAACTCTCCTAAGCTAGGTAACACTTTAACTAACACTGCCATTTATGTACAAAACCACTCTTAGTAGTGTAGCAATCAAATGACACATATACTGTGTCATCTGGAATTGTCCTCACGAAGACATATGCAGTACGGCTTTCAACAGTGACTATAATCAAGATAGCAGTATGTATGTTCTCTGGCTCATTTACCTGATTTTCTTGTCAAGTCTTGGGTGATTATCCAGGAGGAAAAAAGAAGTGAGCAAAACTTAGTGAATTGCATAATCAGCTGGAATTTACCCATTAATAGACAAAGTATTATCCTCCTAATTTCCCAGAATTATCATTTTGCCATGAGAAGTTGTGTGGGTTTCAGCTGGACAATCAATGGAGGATTACACCAACAAGGTCATAATTCATTTTTCTGGGTGAAAGAAAGATGGAGTGAAATACAATAAAAGGTGCTTTAATCTATGGAACAATTATTCAGATCCTTTGAGGTTCACAGGTTTAAGCTGTCTCTCTCAGCCTTGCTTTGCTCAGCTCCCTGGTGAAGACAATTGCTTAAAAACAACTTAAAATGGGCCAGCCCATCTGTCCACCTGATGGACATGTTTGTGACACCAAGATAGCATGAGAATTTGAATTAAGTTTTTCTTGTGGAGTCTTTACAGATAGCTACAGGTGAACATGTGCTCTACATTTTGATGGTTCCAGGTTCACTACCTGGGACCTCCTGTAAAAAAGTAATCAGGTAACAGGTGATGTGAAAGATCACTGCCTGGGACCCTGTTGAGCTGCGGCCAGTCAGAGTAGGCAATACTGGACTAGATGAACAAATAGTCTGATGTGGTATAAGGCTCTTAAGTCATGGCCACTATCATAAGGCATGGCCATTATCATAGTTCCACCACCATCAGAAGTTAGGGGGATGGTGGCTCCAAAGAAGCATTCTCTGTGGCAGCCCCTAAGTTGTGGAATTCCCTCCCCACAGAGGTTTGCCTGGCACCTTTGCAGCACAGTTTTCGGTGAATGCTAAAGATACACCTCTTTACCCAGACCTTTGGCACTTGAGACATATGTTTTCAGGACCCACTCTATTCACATTGCAATGTGTCCTATTTGTTTTTACTACTGAATTTTAAATTGCTGTAACCTGCCCTGGGACCGAAGGGTGGTAATGATGATGATAATTGTCATCATTTTCTGCTTTTTGAGACGAAACAATGGCCCAGATTGGATACATCAGGATATATCACTTAACGTAAGATATCTTAAGAAAGCAGGTAAGTACAAAAAATAGTCTGTAGAGCAAAAATGTGATAATTCAGTATTAAGTTTTAATGTTCAAACAAATACATGACTCCAAGTTATTATGCAGTCATTATTTTCCCTACTAAGATGTGTATACACCGAAACATGTCTAGCACCTCGTTCAATCAATGAGTCATAAAAGTTTAGTAGAATGAGCATGGCTCTTTAACAAGGGACAACTATGGACATAAGAAACCAGCAGTACCTTCTGCTTCCTCTGCTTTGCTTCCTATGCAATGTATAAAGTTGACACTCACCCAACACCCACTTGGTGATATATGAGAACTCTACACAGTCTTATAGATTTCACTGCAGGGGAGAGGTGCTTCATATGTTACACAGAAAAGAAGCAACATGAATCATTTGTGCTTTCTTTGTCACTGCTTGTAGACCCTAAGAGTAGTGCATAACCTAGACAATCAGGAGCAGAAACTACAAGTATAGCTAACTATTTTGAATTAATTTTTTATGAGAAGAGCAAGTTATCTAATTAATTCAAAGACTCTCCTCCCAAGAATGGTCTGAGAATTATATAAAACGGGAAAAATAGCAGTATACCTGGAATACTCTGTCTCCTTACAGCCAATGCTCCTTCAGGTGGTTTAGTCTGGTTTGCAGATTTAGTATATGGACTCTCATCTGAAAAACAGAAAATGACAATTTTCAGATTTAAGTTGTACTATATATCGCAACTGATGAATTATACTGCTGCTTTGCAGTAAGAAATAAAAATGCTTGTTTTAGGTAGTAGGATTCGAAATAGGACACCACTGTATTTTCATTAAGTGCTCACTTCAGACCATTTCACATGTTGCTAATCTGGAAAAATAAAGGAATGTAAAACAATGTATGAACAAATGCACAAGTGTGTAAAAGGTGAGAAACCTAAGAGGACCATGTATTCCTTAGTCCTATTAATAACTGAAATTTACTAATCAGGAATGGGTTATTTCATAATGATTTGGTTCATGTGTAATGCAAAATGAAATGATGGCTTTTGCTCCAGACAAACCAGAGTTGTAAACCAAGAACAAACCACAAGTCCAGGTTCAGATGAC
This sequence comes from Rhineura floridana, assembly GCF_030035675.1. NCBI lineage: Eukaryota > Metazoa > Chordata > Lepidosauria > Squamata > Rhineuridae > Rhineura > Rhineura floridana. The sequence continues at coordinate 74,440,904 of NC_084487.1, read as the reverse complement.
ACAGTATGCCAAACCACGGCTTAGCTTACAGCAGCAACAGGACTGGAGGAGGCACAATGTGGCCACTGTCTCCAAGAGCCTGAAAATTCATGCAAACCCATAGTTTGGCTTAGCGTTATATTAGAACTGAGCCATAGTCATGCCCACAAAGAGTTACAAATACATGCAGCTGCCTCATGCAGACTCAGGCCACTGTTCTTTCTGTTCTGGCTGCCAGCAGCAATTCAAGGTCTCAGCATAAATCTTTCTCAGCCCTGCTACCTGAGATCCTATAAATAGGAGATGCAAGTGACTGCATCTGAACCTTATGCATACAAAGCATCCACTCCGCAAAGCATGCACTCTGCTGCTGAGCTGTTTCCTCCCAAAGCACATATGCATTGAAAGCCCAGCATGTGGAAAGCTGTTTGGGGAGAGGCAATTTTTAATGGGAAAACAGTGGGCAGGGAGAGGGTTAAGCACCTCTCCCCAACCACTTCCACATTCTCAAGTGCCTTATCCTGAAGTGGCATTTCAAGCTACTTTTAAAAAACAACAACAGCAAGCCACAGTGTCATGGGTTTGCACATAGTGTGCAGTCTGGTGTTGCAGATTGTGTAAGCTTTAATTTTATATTACTAACATCTTCTGACCTTTCATTTTAAAATCTCACTCTTTTATTCAATTATTGGAGCAGGATAATATCTTCTGTACTCATGTACAGCAGCTGTGTTTTGGTAACTCTTTTTCATTTGGGTCTCTCTGTGCCCTGCGATGGATCATTTTCCTTTAAATTCTGAAATATCTTGAAGTCGTAAGGAACTATTTAAGTCCAATCTCAGTATGACAACCTTATATCTATGGTGGTAGCATAAAGGTATCCTAATGTTGCCAAGAACTACTGTGAATCAATATATTGTCTAAAGAACTGTAGAATGTTTAGTTCACTTGCTCAAAAGAATAGAAAAGAATAGAAAATTAGATTCCATTCTGGTTCTCAACATGCTCTTGACATGGCTCTTAACATGCCATCTAACACATCTACTGTATTTGCATTTTTTTCTTTGAACCAGGACAGCCAATTAGTTTGAACTATATGCATATTTACATGTTTTAAAAATAAGTGGATAAAGATATCAAAGACTAAAGTTATTTCAGGTTGCATCCCAAGATGCAGCAAAAAGCAACAGTTTAAGTGAAAAAAATATTTTGACTGACCCACTTGAGTTTTCATTTTTATTTACTGATAACAGTATTTATCCCTTGTTACATGTGGAAATTACTTCAAAGTGGGAAGGCCTTTCATTTTTATGCAATATGGAAGTGAACTTGGTGAGAATTACTTAAAATCACCCCAGATAAAAAGTACCACGAAGTATACTATAGCATTTCTCCCCTCCCTCAACAAAATGTTCTAGATCATATTCCACTTAGGCAGAGAATACTGTATCTCGTGGCACCTTACAAACAACCCTGATGGGAAGCATAACACTTGGGCTAGATGGTATTAGGGCAGGTATTAGCTAATTGGGTCCCAAGTCATTCAGGGCTTTATACACTAACACCACCACCTTGAATTGGGCCCAGTAGCTTACAGGCAGCCAGAGCAGTGTTTTGAAGACTAAAGTGATATGATCCCCTCTCGCCACCCCATGTAGCAGCTGGGCAGGGCATTCTGTATTAGTTGCACCTTTCAGACTGCTTTCATGGGTCACCTGATGCAGTGAGCATTGCAGTAATAATTATGGGAGGTTATTAAAGCATAGATAACTTGAGCCTTCACTATCCCAGTCCAAGAACAGCCATATCTAGTGAACCAGTGAGACCTGAGCATAAGTGGTCCTTTCCACAGGTGCCACCTGGACATCTAGCAACGGTTGGAATTGTTGCGCATGCCCAAGCTACATACCTACTCCTTCAAAGGGAGTATTACGCCATTCAGAACAGGCTACCTTCCTGATTCCCAGACCCCAGAACTGACATGGATTTAGAAATAAAAGTTCAGCATAAAAACTTGTGTTAACCAACTCAGGGAAAAGAAAGGAAAAACTAGGTCCCAGCCATATTCCAAGGATCACTTACAAGGCCTCTTCTTCTGGGAAATGTTAACTGTACAGACAGTCACTCTCAAGGAGGGAGGAGGGAGGAGGGAAATGGCCAGAGCTTCAGGGACGGTGAAAGGAAGATAATGGATGGGGATGTTTTCTCATTGCTATAAGTTTGTATGAAAACAATGCTTTGCTTTCAAATGTATATGAGTGTTAACTATTCTTGGGGAATTCCTCAGTCCTATGATGGGCTGTTGGAATATCCCCTATACATTGGTTAATAAAAGACTTATAACTGCTAAACTCAGAGTGGTTATTTTCCACAACAGAACTGTTGACCCATGGTACTACCATCTTGTCAGGCTTCAGCTTAAGTTTATTGGCCCTCATTCACCCATCAATATCTCCAGGCATTGGTCCATCACTTGCACAGCCTCTCCTGTTTCAGAAGAAATTGAGAGCTAGACCTGAGTTTCATCTGTTTATTAGTGATATGTGAAAGGGGCAAAAAATAAGTAGCCCCTCAAATTCACATGACAAAGGAAAAATTATTCTCTGGATTACAGCCATGCAGGTTTGCAAAGCAACTTTCCAAATGCCCTTTAATATGAGGGCTCTTCAACAGAGAGTAGTATCTGCTTGTCATATTCTGGGATGGCAAATATTAGGCAGTTACTTTATATTCATTGCTAGACCTTGTATAATCTCTAGGAATCACAAGCTGGATAGTCAGGTCAACACAGAAATGGTGCTGAAGCTTCATCACATATGGAAGAAGTGGTGGATTTCAAGGCCAATTAAATGGAATACCATCATGGAGCAGAGTATAGAAGTAACCATTTAGCAACTGCTATTCACACAGAGAGAAACAAATGCCTTTCAGACATAAAATAATGCAAATTTAATATAATTTGATATTCTGGTGGCATTTGCCATCATGTCCTGCCCATGAAGTTCCAGATTTTTATCAGATTTTCCCACACAATTGTTCTGATGGGTGGATCATTAATACCCATTTTAATGACTTGTAATAACTGAACTACTTCCATCAGTCCCAGCCAACATGGCCTATGGTCAGAAATGATGGAGGCTGTAGTCCAACATCATCTGAAGGGCCACAAGGTCTCTACCCCCTGCACTAGAACATGCTGATTAGTGACACAAATTTACTAAGTAAACTAAATGCTCAGTTTACTCAGGAATGAAATAATTATACAGCCACGAGAGTGGATGTATACTATAGTCAGCAAGGATTTTTCGCATTCCACAATGTTAAATATGCCATTCTGATCCTTCCCATAAGCTTATTTCAAAAGAAAACCTTACAAAATTTATCGTCCTGAACTCAGAAACGCTTGCTTAACAACCCTCTAAAGTTTTATGGTGATACACAAAACACTCAGAGAGAATCGAGAGTGTAAAAGAGAGTATAAAAAGAGAGAGAAAAACCAGGCCCCGTTTGGACTTTTTTCTGTCAGAGTTCTCATAATCTGTTGAAATTAATTAAAAATCAGCCATGTTCACACAGTACCTGTAATCCCATTACTGACCTGGTCCCATACTCTGACCTTCATCTTCTGCAGTTAAAAAGTTTTAAAAAATGCCTGGCTGATTTTTAATTAATTTAAGAATTTTGGCTTAAACTCAGTGATGTCGGGCATGCTCAGTAAGAACCACCTGTAAGTGTTCTAAAAGCCAGCTGCTGGGCTTGGCTAATCAGGGGGCCACACCCACACCAGACTTTGATTTCACATGAGACAGTCATGGCTTCCCCCAGAGAATCCTGGGAAGTGTAGTTTGTGAAGGGTGCTAAGAGGAGACTCCTATTCCCCTGAGAGAGCTCCAGGGGCCAGAGTGGTTTAACAGCACCCTTCACTAACTACACTTCCCAGGATTCTTCGGGAGAAGCCATGACTGCCTAAAGTGAAATAACAGTCTCGTGTGGATGTGGCCAGTGACACCCTTGCTTTAAATTTGAGTGGGAGGCTACATGTGACTTCTGGAGGATAAAAAGGTGGGGGAAACCCTGCAAAAGAATGATACTGTTCACAATGTTTTCTTTTGGAAAGGAAAGGGGCTTCCCCTCTGCCCAGTGCCTGCCCACCCAATCTCCTCCCCTCCCCTCTCCCTCCCCCCTCTCCCCCTGTCCCTCCCCAGGTCAGTTTCACCTATCCTAAGCATGATTACACAGGAATAAATCCCACTGAACTCAAAAAGCATGCATATGATCAAACGTGCTCTCCCCTCCTCCTCCCTCCTATTCCCTCCCTCTTGCCCCTCCCCTCTCCCTACCTTCACCCCTCCCTTCCCCTCCCCATTCCCTTCCAATCTCCTCCTTCCCCTTCCTCCTCCCCCTCCATGGTCAATTTTAGCTATCCTAGGACTATGACCTGGGAGACCAGGGTTCGAATCCCCACACAGCCATGAAGCTCACTGGGTGACCTTGGGCCAGTCACTGCCTCTCAGCTTCAGAGGAAGACAATATACCACCTCTGAACACAGCTTACCATGAAAACCCTATTCATAGGGTCGCCATAAGTTGGAATTGACTTGAAGGCAGTCCATTTCATTTTCAAGCATGATTGCATAGGAGTAAATCCCATTGAACTCAATAAGTATGCCAATGATCACACCTGCCCTCCCCTCCTCCTCCCTCCCATCACCGCCCTTTGCCCCTGCCTTCCCTGTCCTTCACCCCTCCCCCTCCCCTTCCAATCCCTCCTTCCCCTTCCACTCCTTCTACTCTCATCTCTCCCTTCGTCCTTCCCTCTACTCTCCCCCCTCCTCCTCCCATGGTCAGTTTTACCTATCCTAGCCATGAGTGCACAGAAGTAAATCCCATTGAACTAAATAAGCATGCAAGTGATCAGACCTGCCTTCCCCTCCTTCCCCTCTCCTCTCCCTTCCTCTCCTCCCCGGCCCACTCCAGGCTTCCCTCCCCATGGTCAGTTTTACCTATCCTAAGCATGATTGCACAGGAGTAAATCCCACTGAATTCAATAAACATGCAAGTGATCAAACCTTCCCTCCTTCTCCCCCTCCCACCTGCTCCCCTCCCCCTCCCCCCCTCCCCATCCCCTGTGGTCAGTTTTACCTATCCTGAGCATGATTGCAGGGCAGTAAATCCCCCTGAACTCAATAAGCATGCAAATGATCAATCCATTCTCAGCAAACTTGCACAGGATCCCATTTCTTACCTCCCAGAGTAAAAAGCAGGGAAATTCACTAATAGGCAAAAAACCTTGCGGTTTAAGAATGTACCTGTAGCCCACAGATATTTCTATCAAACTTTAAAAAGCAGGGAAATTGGGCAGCTATAGTGAATGCATCAGGAGAGCAGGAGACCTGACCTCCTCTCTGAGATATTGTACTGCCCTACAAACTTGTCAAAATGCAAACACAATTTGGGTTGGTCTTTCACAATACAATCCACTTCCTGTGTAGCTTGGAAGAATTTGATAACATGTGCCTCTGAGCATATGGGAAGTGGTGGCAACACCTGCGGTCAGCCCAAATAAGAGAAATAAGACATGTGCTGTGATGATCTTGTTTTAGCAGGGAGAAAGCAACTATATTAAAACAACTGATATTGTTCAGATAGTCACTTTAAATTTGTTTGGTTTACTTTGCAATTTTAGTGAAGTTTCCTATAGTAAATCATCCTCTTTTACTTCTGTTTCTGTGAATATGTGAAGTATAGCGACACTTTACAACACTAAACTACTTGATGGAACGCCTCTCCCGATATGAACCTACCCGTACACTGCGCTCAACATCGAAGGCCCTTCTCCGGGTGCCCACTCAGAGGGAAGCCCGGAGGATGGTAACAAGAAAAAGGGCCTTCTCAGTGGTGGCCCCCGAATTGTGGAACAATCTCCCTGATGAGGTACGCCTGGCGCCAACTTTGTTGTCTTTTCGGCGCCAGGTTAAGACCTACCTCTTCTCCCAGGCATTTTAGCATTTTAGCATTTCAGTATTGTAGTATTTAGCATTTTAGTATTTTTAGTATTTTAGTATTTTAGTTTAGTATAGGTTTTTTGGAAATTTAATGAGTTATGTTTTAAATTGATTAATGTGTGGTTTTTAAATTGTATGTTGATATTTTGATGTTGTGAACCGCCCAGAGAGCTTCGGCTATGGGGCGGTATAAAAATTTAATAAATAAATAAATAAAATAAATAAATAAATAAAAAAAGCTCCAAAAATAATTGTGGAATAAGGACTTACCGTTCTGCAGAATAGTTTCCATTGGACATGAGGAGTGTCTCAGCTTGCACAAGATCAAACAGTGTGAGGTGAAATATATTCTAGCAAAATTCTCAGTGTGCTCTATGTTTTTAATTGACCATGCCCATCTTTCCTTAAGTGGAGTAGTTTAAGCATAGCAGGCTGAAAACATGCATCTTGGGCAGGCTACGTTTGTTTTTTCTAACAGCTAGAGTCATTGCTGAAGTAGCAACATATTGTAATCCATCTGATTTTATATCAAATTGCAGTTACAGATCCGTTAATGCACCCAGAATAGAAATAGAGCATAACCTCCAGTTTGAAACAAAAAAGGCTATCTTCATCATATGACATTGGCCAATAAAAAGGCTTTGAAATTAATAAAAATAAATTTGACACAGATTTCTAGGATAAATAATGAGAGAGAGATAATTCTCTAGGTTAGATTCTCTGTAGAAACAGTAATAACACAGGAAAGAAGCAAAGTAAGAAGAACCCCACAAACATACAAAAATGTAATTCTACATCTTTGGAGATGGCAGGTGTTGCCACCACTCTCCATATGCTCAGAGGCACATGTTACAAAATTCTTCCAAGCGACACAGGAAGTGGATTGGACTGTGAAAGACCAACCCAAATTGCGTTTGCAGTTTTACAAATATGTAGGGCAGTACAATATCTCAAAGAGGAGGTCAGGTCTCCTGCTCTCCTGGTGCATTCGCTAGAGCTGCCCAATTTCCCTGCTTTTAAAAGTTTGATAGAAATATCTGTGGGCTATAGGTACATTCTTAAACCGCAAGGTTTTTTGCCTATTTATTTATTTATTGCACTTGTATACCGCCCCATAACCGAAGCTCTCTGGGCGGTTTACAGCAACCAAAAACATTAAAACAAATATACAATTTAAAACACATATTTTAAAAACAATTTAAAACACATGCTAAAATGCTTGGGAGAAGAGGAAAGTCTTGACCTGGCGCCGACAAGATAACAATGTTGGCGCCAGGCGCACCTCATCAGGTAAATCATTCCATAATTTGGGGGCCACCGAGAAGGCCTTCTCCCTTGTTGCCACCCTCCAAGCTTCCCTTGGAGTAGGCACCCAGAGGGCCTTTGATCTTGAACGTAGTGTATGGGTGGGTTCGTATCGGGAGAGGCGTTCCATCAGGTATTGTGGTCCCAAGCCGTGTAAGGCTTTATAGGTCAAAACCAGCACCTTGAATCAAGCTCGGAAACATACAGGCAGCCAATGCAAGCTATTAGTGAATACTTATTTAGGCAAGCCTACCCAAATACACATACAGTGTATATTGTCATTTTACCTCCCTCATTTACAAAGGGCTCATACTGCAGGTGTCTACAGCTACTGTACAGTAGAAATAACATTTACTATGTAGATGTGTTCCTTGTGCTGTATTCATTACATGAGTAGATTTTTAAAAATTTCCTCTGACTGAGAGATTAGACAGCCTGCAATAAACAAACAATTTCCAGCAAGTCATTATGCTATTCAGAGGCAAGTGCAGTGCCAGCAATTCCCTTAACTCAGTGACTACAGAAATAGCTTTTTATGCAGCTAACTACATTGCATTTTTCATTGGTAGAAAGATAGACATCTAGCAGGTTATGTACTTTTTTCATTCACATTTTCCTAGTCCAACAGTCTAAAAACAGATACAGAATTACTGCCATATAAAATGCTAAATCTTGCAGTTACCGGTTGGATTTTTTTTACAGTGCAATCCTATAAATGTTTACTGAAAAGTAAACTCTACTGAGTTCAATAGGACTTCTTCCCACGTAAGACTTCTTCCCTTTAAAGATCTGTACATTGTATGATCAAAGCATTTCATATCAGTTACCAAACTTGGTATTTGATTGTCTCCATGAATAAAAGCTTTTTTAAAAAAAGATATTTTGAAGCAATTCTTTTTATGTTCTTTAAAATATAAAATTAAATTTTTTAGTATTGATTGTATTTACTCAAAGGTTCTCATTAGATATAGAATAAAATAAAGCAATTCAAGAGAAGGGAATGGCTTCATTATAAGTTGAGTCATAATTGGCCAGTTTAGGATGAGAGTACTAGACAGATGTGAACTGGAAGTGACAATAAAGCCTTTCCCCAAAGCAAAGTAGAAAAGAGTGATCTAAATAAGCCCCCCATGCAATGTTAACTAGTGGCATGGGAGTTTAGAGTATGGCTCTTTCCTGTACCACAATCTCAGATTAGAAGTTTGTAATTATGAAGCAGCTTTGACTCCCCTGAGCTGTGTTGTGAGCTTCCCATTTGACCTTGGATTTCTGATATTACTGTCACAGAGAAGTAAGAAACCATCCTGAGCACTGAGGTCTTCTGTATCTTTAAAAGTTGTGCAGTGGGAAGGGAGAATTCCACCTTGTGGTTTTTCCCATTACAGGGTGCAAGAACACCTGCACTTGGCTGAATTTTCTCTTCTCTTAAAGATACAGGATCAGTCTCAGGCCATGAACCTGGCAACCCTACTCATTATCTGCAGAGGGGTAAAGGATGCCTGTGAAACATGTGGCAAGGTGCTTCAGCATCTACTTGCCTCCTAGCAGTAGCAGTGCCCCTACCCAGCTCTCTGTATTTTCAAGTTACACATAGCAAACATGGTGATAGTGCCTGGTAGCTTTAATGTGAAAGGAGAGAAACCTATGCAGAACTGTTGCTGGGACATTAGCAGCTACCTGAGCACCTAGCCATGATCTCTGCAGTTGCAAAGCATACAACAGGACACATGGGAAGTAGGTAGCCTCTGTATCACCCATCATGGACCCTGCAAGAAGGACAAAGAAGGAGGGATAGCCAGAAACCTGAGCACCTTTGAAACATGGTACGGCTCCCAGACAGAGGTTAGCTTCCATGCTCTTCCTCTCTGTTCCAGTGCCTGTGGGGGAATGAAACTGTTTGTGGGTTTCCCATAAGGCATCTGGTTGGCCACTGTGAAAAGATAATCTTGGACCAGATGGGCCTTTGGCCTGATCCAGCAGGGCTCTTCTTATGTTCTTATGACAGAAAGAGAACAGAGTGTCCAGAAATTCCAGCCAAACTAGGACCAAACTAGAGGAGAGGTCATTCACATAATTAGTTTTAAAAAGTAAACAGTGGATACATGGGCAGGATGCAGATTGGGACCCTGCCATGGGTGAATAGGAGGCTTTAACCCTTTGCCTCTGCTGTGGTACTGACATTTTCAGCAATGAAAGTTTTTCTTCCAATGTTAGTAGTGAGCATCAGCCTTCCAAACCAGATAGGGCTGCAGAGGGGGCAAATGGTTAACCCCCTACTTCCCACACTGGGGGAAGAGCACACCTGCTATTCACTTTTTAAAAGATAGTTATGCAGTTCCTAATTGCACGAATGTCATCTTGGTCTTACGGCTGAAAGAAGGGAGCCACAGCCAATGTGCAGTCTCGTTTGACAAGCTTATGTAACGGAGGTGGGGCTCAGGGCTGTTTCTTCCCATTTTCAAGAAAAGAGCCTGATGCACGGTCTTCTAATCTTAAAGAGATAGTTGCTATTTAAAGCTAGAAGGAGTAATGGAGAGTAAGCAGGTTTATGAAGTAGTAAGCAGGTGTACAGGTACGTATGTACGTACGCACACACGCACACCAGAAAGTACACAAGAGCAAACATTTCCAACATGTTTCACAATAGACAAAATGGAGGGTCGATTTGTTTTGTTTTTAGTAGGTGAGGGCAGCAAGGTAGGAAAAGATAGGTAATAATAATCACTCTCCACTCCTCCTTCCAACATCATCTCTCTTCAACACATACACACCAGAAAAGGAGACAAGGGATGGAAACTACCAGCTTCCTTGAGGTGGCCTGCTGAGTTATACCCTGGTGGGCCAATTTGTCCTTACTACAGCCTTTTGTGAAGGATCAGATTTGTGCAAAAGTGATGTAATAAAAGAAAAATAAAACACATGTCTTGATGATTGTTTGCAAGCCCTCCTAATATCCACAGCATCTCCTGCTGTAAGGCGCACTGCTGTTGTCTAGAGTCTTTGCCTATGTCTATGTGCCTGTCTATTGTAGGATTTTAAAACAGAAATCTTAAGTCCTCCAGCACGCAGAGAAATTAAGGGACTCCCCCCCCATGGCTAATCATAGTAATAATCAATCATCCTGCATTTTAAGCTCTTCACTCTATGAACGTTTCTAGTAACTAAAAACTAGCTCTCCCTCCCCATTCCAGCTTCTTCACTTCACCCTAAAATACATATTTTGTTCTTCCTGATCCACTGTGATGGGGATGCAAATTGTCCCTTCCTCAGCTCTAGTACAGCCACAGCACATGGCACAATGCTCAGAAGAGAAAGCTCTGCTTTTTTAAAGTTGGGAGCAATATCTAGTTCTATTTGGTATTTAACATTTTTAATTAATTAATTTAATTAATTTAAAATATTTCTATCCCGCCCTTCTACAATGGGGCACTCACGGCAGCTTACAATAAAATTGCACACATACACAATAAAATTATACACAATAAAAACACAAAACATTACAGTAAATTAAAATACATAAAGTACAATTAAAATACAATATGCATATATATATATACAGAGAGAGAGAGACAGACAGACAGGCATGTATATATATATATATATATATGCATAGATATATGGGGGAGTGATACTAAAAGGACTCAAAAGATAAAAATTAAAAATAAAGAGTGTAAAAATGAAGACAGTAAAAACAGAGGCTCACCCATCAGTTCTTCCCAAAGGCTCTCTGGAACAAGATAGTTTTCACGAGTTTCCAGAAAACCATCAGGGAAGGAGCAGAGTGGGCTTCTTGAGGCAGGGAATTCCAGAGCCTGGGAGCCACAACTGAAAAGGCTCTCCCCCGCATGCCTTAATAGGTAGGTCTTTCAGAGGACAGCTCTTGTTCAAGACCTTCCTATTAAAAAAAATTAAAATCCTGATATATGTAACCCCCTCCCCCAATATACAGAAGATTCAAGATCCAATGGAGCCTTTATGACCACTGACTGCAGAAATGTTATCTGCCCTCTGCTCACAGAAGGGAAACTGAACTCTCGTCTGATAGTTGAGGCTGGCCTTTGTATAAGGGAAACGTCATGTGGGCAATGTGAAAAACATGCATACATGAGTAGGACTGAATTCATATTAAACTGCTATGTCTACACATCCTAAGTATACAGTAACTGTCTGCTGTAAACCTGCTGTAAACCAGGCCTAGCCTTGTCCTAGATATGCTGGCTAGGTCTGTCTCGCATTGGTCCTGCATGTTAAGATGAACTGTCTTTCTTAAATGAACATTTTACTTCCCTAAAACCCAGCACCTGCATGAAAGAAAGTACACATAGCACAGTCATAAGTTCTTTTTAGCCTTAAGGAAAGTGATAAAATAGCAAAAACAATAAAGAGTCTTGTGGCACCTTAAAGACTAACAAATTGATTATAGAATAAGCTTCCATGATAGCACAAGCCGTAATACATTTGCTATTTTTTTAAGGTGCCACAGATTCTTTTTGCTACAAAAGACTAACATTACTACCCTTCTAGAAATTGTTAAGGTGACGTATATCATAGAAACATAAAGTTGGAAGGAACTTCAAAGGCCATCTAGTCCAATCTCCTGCTGCTGTAGGAAACCAACTACTACAGCATCCCTGATAGGTGGTCATCAAGAAATCGCTAATGAAAGAGAGTCCACTACCTTCTAAAGACAGGCTGTTCTACTGTTAAACAACTAATGCCATCAAGAAGTTCTTCCTAATGTTTACTTGAATCCTTTGGTTCAGGTCCTATCCTCTGGAGCAACAGAAAATAAATTTGGTTCATCATCAATGTCAGAGGTGGGGAACCTCAGGCCCATGGGCCAAATGTGGCTCTCCAGGCCTCTCTATCTGGCCCTCAGGACTCTTCCCAGGCTACACCTGCTCCTGAGCAACACTTCTCACTGACCCTGCAATGCATCCGCAAATGTTTTGCCTAGCTTGAACTCTGATAATGCCTATTGTTTGCCTGGATGGAGGATAGACAAAGGTATGTGAGTCTTTGCAGAAACAAGCCTACTGTACCAAGTTAAAATCTGCATTCTTCGCTCCACCGAGTTTTGCCTTTGGCCTTGCCCAGCACTGACATGTGGCCCCCACAAGCTTGCCTAGGAGGGAGTGTGGCCCTCAGACTGAAAATGTTTCCCCACCCCTGATCTATGTGATTGTTGTTATATGCCTTCAAGTCAATTAAGACTTATGGCGACCCTATAAATCTTTTGGATATATTCATAGGGTTTTCATGGTAGGAGGTATTCAGAGGTAGTTCACCATTGCCTTCCTCTAGGCCTACAGCACCTGGTATTCCCAGGCAGTCTCCCATCCAAGTACTAACCAGGCCTGACCCTGCTTAGCTTCCAAGATCAGACGAGATTGGGTGTGTTCAGGGTAATATGGCCGTAGCCGATCTATGTGATAGCCTTCACATATTTGAAGATGGATATTATATACCTCTTCTCCAAGCTAAAGATAGTTATTTTTTATTTCATGTAGGATATTTATATCTCAATTTTTCCAACTGGTAAGCCTTCAAAGGAGCTTATTATGCATCAAACAAGTGTACTTATAATCCAAACCCTACAATCACCACCACAACTACTACTGGGCTCACCACCACAACTGGGCTCCTGCCGGGAGGAAGGGCGAGATATAAATAAATAAATAAATAAAATACATACATACATACATACATACATACTATATCCTGTCCTTCCTCCCAAGGCTAGAATGACAAACAACAAAGGAGTAAAACAATACAATTAAGAATAATTTAAAAACATATTTAAAACACTTAAACACATGAAGATAATCTAAAACCATTTCAAAACAGTCACGTACCATCACAGTTAATAATTTCAAGGTTGCTGGGAACAGTATATTTCAGCTATCACATGCATGGGTAGAAATTCATGTTTTAAAAATCCTCCTGAATATTAATAATGAAGGAGACAGACACAGCTCACCAGGGAGAGTATTCCACAAACTGGGAACCACAATAGAGAAGGCCCTGTCATAGGTCAGCACCAACTGAGCAGCACCCAGCAGTGGAACCATCAACAGGACCTCCTCTGTAGGTCCCTGATTATGCAGGGATGTGAAAATAGCTATTTTTGAATATTTTTTAATCAGTCATAACTGGAGATCTTGCTAGCCTTTACAAAAGTGCTTGTTTTCAGACTGGATGTGTCTCACTTCCCGAGATCTTGGTAATGCCATATTTGCACAATCCTATACCTATTTATGTGGGAGTAAGTGTTGCTGATCTTAGTGAGACTTACATCTGAGTAAATATGCATAGGATTGTGCTGTTAGTCACCCTGTGGGTGCCCAAGATTGAGTCACTTCATATGATTGGGTCTTGGAAACTGGGCAACCAACCTATATGAAGCTTACAATCAGGGCTGGCCCGCATGCTGGGGCCCTTGGGCACCATCCTGCCCCGGGCCCCAGCACTCCCCTTCTGCGATTCATGGCAGCATTGGTACCGCGGATCGCAGGGCAGGAGATCCCAAGCCGCCCGCCATCCCCCCGTTCTACTTACCTTTCTCTGTGCTGTTTTTTCAGTGGCACACACTGCACGTGCAGGTTTGCCATCAATCAAGATGGCGGTCAAGGTTCCCCTAAGGGGCTGAAGTCTCTGCCGCCATCTTGGTTGATGGCACACATGCGTGCTACACACAGCTGCAAAAAACAAGAGAAAGGTAGGTGAAGCGAGGGAATGGCAGGCAGCTCGGAACCTCCTGCCCTGCTATCTGTGGCAGGATAGCTGCCACGGATTGCGGAAGGGGGGTGGGGGGCCCCTGTAGCCCCAGGGGCCCTCGGGCCAGTGCCCCAGCTGGCTGCCCTTTAGAACCGGCCCTGCTTACAATCAATGATATAGAGTAGCTTAGTATTAAGTCAAATTTCTGAACTGGCCCTTAAGAAAGCTGAGGAACTGGCCTTGAGATCTGTGAGAGACATCTGAGTTACAGTATGTGAAACTGAGACCAGCAGTCTCTTATTAAGTGATGCTTAGTAGCTGCAAATAATCTGACTAAAGACAATGTCAAACATTTCCTGTTTACTCATCAGTTTTTATCCTGAACTACTTAATTTTACAGACAGTAATTGCAGAATATGTATTCAAATGCCTGCTCAATGCTCACACTAATAATATTCATGAAAATATGCAAAGCCATGGTAGCAATATCACATTTTTCATAGAAAACTCTGCATGGTGTCTTGATCAAATAAAGAAAAGAATGCATTTAAGAAGAAATTTCTTGCCTTAATGTATGCAAAGTGCTATGGAGATTAACCAAGTAGAATAAAACACTAAATTTATATGCTCATGAAGTAGATGACAAACCAAAACAAAAATAATTTATGACACTTTCCTGCAATCTGCTGAAAAAATTGTGTGTATCTGAAGAACATTTTGAAACTGCAATGGAGCCAATTTTTTTCAAACAAGTGTTAAAAATATTGAGGAGTCTACCTTCAGATTTCTAAAGCACTAAAGTATTGGTAATATTTTGATCACTATTACCACAGCATCTCAACCATACTGGAAAAATAAAGGAATGTAGAGCAGAGCATTTCTTTCAGATGTGTAATATTCACGGCCTGAATTATCTACTTCATAAACCTTCAAAATGTCACCAATCTGTTATGCACATAAATTGCCCTTTTCTACTCAGGTTTGTCAAGGAGCCTGTGGGCAAATCATCAATGAAGTGATTAAATGAAGCCCCACTTACCTGCACAGCATGGATAAGCGGGGCATAGTTGTGAGGAGGGAGCGATGCTGCCGCGGCCATCTTCGTTAAGGGCAACGTCGTGTGTCGCAGCGTTATGTGTGTGTGACGTGCGGCAGGGAGGGGAGGGGCCATGGGCCTATTTAAGGCCAGGCCGCCCCTCCTACCTCCTCTTTCAACGAGTGACGAGAGGACGATGAGGGACATAGCAGAGAAAGCTGCAGGACAGTCGGCGTTGGTTGGGCCTATTAGGCCTAATTGGTTACCCCCAGAGGGGGGTTTGGGAGTCCCAACAGCTGTGGGTGGTAGTGTTGCGGCGTGGCTGCGACTGGGGCAGGCCTCGTAAAGGGGCCTGACCAGTGGGCCTCATAGTGGGGCCTAGCAGCAGCCCGTCCAATACCCCCCCACCTAGCAGTTGTGGAGGGGTTGATTGAGGCTTTTTATTGAGCAGCGCGACGTTAGTGCTGCTGCTGGTTAAAAGAAAGACACAGGAAGTTTAAAAATAAATGAGACTATACTGAATATACAAACAAAATTAAATATAGTCATGCTAATACACTGGTTAAAGACAGACTCATGCACATAAAGGGAAATTAAAAATAAATCAGAATAAAAGGGACGAACAAAATAAATTGTGTCTAATCCTTCTAGTTTAAGTTCCCTCTGAGCACTCTCCCCCCAACAGGTTCAGCTTAGCCCCCCCTGATGATATACACAGGTTGGTTCTTTATTATATTATTACAGGGTGGATGCATGATGTGATGGCAGAGCCCTTTCGTGAGGCTTATGACTTCTTGCTAGGTCCAGGCATAGGTACAACTTCTTGCTAGGCCCGGGCATGTAGAAGTACTTAATTATATGATTATTATACTACATACTAGTATATTGGTGGGGCCTAGTGAGCCTTTTTAGCCTTTGGGCCTTTCATAGTTATATGATAATAAGGGCGGAGATAACAGTTTGCTAGAAAATGTCTAAATCACTCTATCTTAAGTGAGCGGTCCTTTTGCATTCCAAGTGTTAATTTCAGGCTATTTGTTCACTTTGAGACAGAAGAGGCATTTACCTGAATTTAGTTAGGAATGGAAAGTTTAGCAGATGGTAATCATATTGATTTGGTGTTAAAAGAAAATTGACTCACTGTTTAAACTTGAGTTTGCAAAAGTAAGGATTAAACTATTGAACCCTTGGGAAAAGATTAACTAGACTACTTATGAAGCAGAGCATAACAAACATGGGTGTAAAATTAACCAGCTTGTTTTGTAGAGGGTATAAAAATCCCTGTTTTGGGGGGCTCAGGGCTCTCTCATGCATCACCCCTTGTGTGATGGGAATGGTTAGCCTTTATTGCAATAAATTATAATGTCTTGGACTCGATATACCCCTGTCAAGTGGTTATTGTCTTCGCCTGGAAGGACCATAAGTCATTCTTATGACAGTTTATGGCGTCCCTGGGTGGGCTCCCAGGTCATGCTGGGGATCCTTTTTCTCCATCTCTTGTCCTGTGATCACGAGCTCACCGCCCAGTTTTGGCGGGATCCTGGACCGAGAGGAGACTGGTGGCTCCCCGGGCGATAAAGCAGCCTGCAGAAGAAACGGGTAGGTCGACTTCAACGCAAAATGCCAGCGCTGGTATGTCCTGGGACATAGAGAAATAGAGAGAAGCGCTTGGGAGGAAAGTAGAGATAGGTTGGGATGTGTCTGGGAAAGGGGAACCTGTGTGTTTGGTTGGTGAATTTGTGTTTGTGGCTGGAAGACGACTCTCGTGCCTGGCGAGGGGGAAACCCTGTTATAACCCTTGCACGGTGTAGCACGCCCTGCTTGATTGAGCCCATCCTTTGCAAAAGTGGGTAGCATAGCCCCGCAGCGGCAAACTGCTCCCAGACCTGCGGGACGTGGAAGTACAAGACGTGTGATTGTTTGTTGGTAAAGGTTCCACATAGAGGATAGCGCTCCCTGATAAGTCCTTGCACAGCAAGGCAGGTATAGGCTTGTGCACCCACACACAATGAGATCCCACCTAAAAAGAAAAAGAAAGAAAAGAAATAAAAGGAAATAAAGCAAAAAACCTAGGCAACTGTATTTGTAATATCATGTGTATAATAGGGTTCAAGTCCCATGTGTGTAAAGTTTGTAGTATTTTCCCAGGAAATAAGAGCGGTATTAGTGAATGATCTTGCTTGAATAGAAATGTATGATTTGAGTACTCAAGTGTGAATTGGTTATAATTACTAATCCAGCAGTTTAGTGAGTGTGAGTGAATCCTTCTTCCCTACCCTTTCTTGTGTGAAAGTTATATGTGAGGCAGTGTGAAAGTTTCTTTGAGTGTCTGTGTGAATGTTAGAAGGGAACTGTGAATTTTCCCTCCCTTTGCTGTTGCTTCCCAAAACATGTTTTTTGCTGCTTGGATTGGCGGTGATGTCCTTGCTACTATTTCTGCTTGCTGCCCTTGTTTTTCACAGAATTTAAAGAATTTAATCACTGAGTGAGAAAATCTAGTAGCTCCCCCCCCCCATTGCATTCATTTGCCCATTCGGGCTAGGAAAGAATGGAACTTTGGGAATAGAAGTGGAAGAACTGGTGCCCCACAGGCTGCTTTTAATCAAAGTACAGCTAATCCTAGGGAGGACAGAAATAGATTTCAGGGATCCAGTAAGGATTCAGATTTGGCAAGCACTTAGAGATATGGGAGAAGATATGAATGTAATCCACCTCCAACCTACATTAGCCCTTTTGGCTATACTAATAGGAAAGGTGAAGGTGCAATAGCAGATGTTCACAGAGGGGGATATTTGTCTAGAATAAGTTTTGCTTTTCATTATTTGTCAGTCATTTATTTATCTATTTTTTATTTTGTAAATGTTAAACTTCTTTTTGAAGTGGTTCTGGTTTTTGTTACTGCCTATTGAGCCAGAATTGCAGAAAAGGGAAAGAGATTGGTTCCCCCCCCCTTGTTCTCTAGATCTAGCACAAACATATTAAGCATACATCTTGAAATCAGAAGATACTAGAGTTCCTTTTGTTTAGATTAGACCTGAACCTTTGGCTGTTGCTTGTAGATAAAAGCCTGGCACAGTTAGTTTTTTCTGTCAGTGGCCAAAGGGACAAAATAAAGAAACAATAAAATGACTTTTGGAATTACTCTACCCATTTACCTGTATATAAAGGGAGGCAAATGTAAGTGCCAACTAAATTTGTATGTAGTGCCTTGTGGGTAGAGATGTTTTCCTCCCCCCCACACACACACTTTTTAAAAGGGAAAAGATATGCATGAATTAGCATAGAAAGGTTGTAAGTGAAATGAAGGACTGAAAAGTTGTAGGAAAGAAAAGGTAGGAATGCAATATGAAGGAATCTAGGAAATAAGTTATTTTGATGGTAGAGAAAGGATAGTTTGAGAAATATTGACTGATGGTAATAAGAAAGGGGGAAATGACAGGAAAGAACAAAATAGTGTGTGTGGTTCCTTTTTTCTTTTTTTTTCATTATTGTTGCCAGATTGTGGATTAGAACCTATATCTGTTTAAACTTTTGAACTTCGGTAAGAGAGGGAAAAATATTTGGAAGTCAACAACAAAACTTGAAGTTTCTTTCTTTCATAAAGAAAATAGAACCTCTTCTTAAGGTGCTTGATCCCAGGTAATTGCTTTAAATTTGTCTGTGAAATGTATGATTTGCCCATTTTCTAGATAGGCAAAACTGAGGCCACCTTGCTGTTTAAACCTAATGTGATGCCCTCTTGTGACTAGGTAAAGTCATTACAGATAAAACTTTACCCTGTAAACAAAAGAGCTGGCGGGATTTAAAATTTATATTATTGAGTTTGAAGCTTGATTTAATTGTTGTTTTTTAGATCCATCAAGGCGTAGTTTAATGAATATTTTCCCTCCCCAAGAAAGTTTTTTTTTTGCCTACAAACCATTTTTTTCCAAAAAGAGGACCAAAATGCAGAGCTTCCAGCCACAGCAATTGTCTACCACATATTAGAATTCACATTGGGAATTAATGTTACTTTGCTTCTAAAACAGAAATTAATCCCCAGATGCTCTTTGAATGAAAATGGACCAGGACTTTCAACATGGAAATGCTTTCCTCGTTGTCATACCTTGTGCATATAAATCACACTATTACTAATGAACTTTTTCCCTTTAAAATGAGGTTCATAATTCTAACACGTTAGTGCATTTATTCCTTGACAGGCACTTAGAGCAACTATTCTACGTACAGGATGAGCACCATTGGAACTCCCTGCTGATTTGGAACAGAACTTAAATCTATTTATGCCACTAACATTTCTTGGTTTTGCATTCATAGTAAGAGGTATAAATCCTTTTTCTCCAAGCACAGCACTAACAAAAGTCTTTGTTAAGACAGGAGAGTCCAATGGTTATAGGCACTGGACCAGTGTTAAAGAGAAAACATGCATTCATAGAGTGCACAGAGAAAAGGAAAAGGCTAAGACAACCCTCCCCTTTTGAAGTTTGTTGTCTCAGGAAGATTCAGGAACAACAAATCAGCACTCTTAGGATAGCATAGTGAACTTTAGCCCTGGAAAACAAAGAGGGGAGAACATTCTCCTCTAGGATCATCCCCAGTGCTAATATCTTTGCCAAATACATTCAGCAAGGGAAAAATTGTGGTGTTGGCTATCTGGAAGGTGGCAAATTACCATGAATATTGGCTTTAAATCAATATTGTTCTTTTCGTGTATGTGTATGTTTCTTATGACTTTTTGTGCTTAAGTATGCTGTTTTGCCATAAAAAAGGTGGGTGAGTAGACATGTATGGTTATATGGTATGTATAGATATGTGCAAAAATTCAATGGAAAAATAACATTGCAACTTAGTATTTGGTTGTTTATGTGAGAACATGCACAAATCATACACATGTTCCCATACCTCATTCGAAATAATGATTGATTTTATATTGGGTCTTATAATTTGAGAGAATGTTACAGATGCCTATACATCCTGGTTTTCTTTACATCCCTCATCTCTTGGTCCTAACAGGCCTCTCCATTTCCTTATTTTGTCAATGTTTCTGGTGCAACTTGAACTGATCTTGTGGGTTATGCTAAAGCTGCTCCTTTTATTGATTGTGAAAATGCTTTTTGTGAATTTAAGATCATTTTGTGTAATTCTTAATCTTATATTATCTTCCTTGTCCCACTTTGGAATGCAATAATAAAAGAATTTCATGGCTACTTTTAAAGTGCAAAGCTCTGTACATGGCCAGAGGCTAGGGAAACTCAAAAGTTTAGAATGTGTTGTACTGTTATGTGTTCATCACAGAAGATTTTATTTAAGATATTTTTGACTGGATCCTTGAATTCCTCCAGGAATAGGACACAGATATGCTACTGGCATGCCATTTTCCTGCATTGCTGCAATAACAGTGAAGATGCCTGCTTCATTCTTCCCCAACTACAAAAAGTGACAAGTCTACTTTGGCCATCATCCTGTAGTGGACACCAATATTTTTTTTCTGGCAAGATGTTCTATATTGTGCAAGCTTGCAACCTTTAACATAGTCACTTGGGGGAGAGGGAGTTGATTATTCTTTTCATTATTCAAGTTTCTGGTGAGCATCAGCAAATCATAGACAGTTCAGCTAAGTCTCCTGAGGATGAAAAATGTACAAGCCACCCTGCAGTATGTTTGAAGATCACAAATATTGTTTTCTTTTTCATTGTAATATTGAATGTAATTGAATACTCATGCATTGTATTTTATTTATTTAACTATTGCTATTTTTCCTTATATAATTTAAGTATTAAGAATGTCTTGTTTATAGGATATTTTTATTTTTCAAATCCCTCTGAGTGATTTCATAACAAGGGGTTTACAAAATTTGGCTATTTGTTTTAAGATATGAGATTTGCCAGTGTAGAATCTTGGACCTTTATAGCCTAATAGCCTTTGATCTTTATTTTTTATTTTGAACCATTCCATAGTTATTTTCTCGCCTATTTTATTTACTTTCTCACCCTGTTATAGAAAGAGTTAAAAGTAGTGAAATACCTAGGAAAGCAAACTACACTTCAGATACAAAGATGGTAGCAGAGGGTGGTTAGATTCCCTGTCTGGCTGGGGAAAGAATGCCAAAGGAGATTTAACCTTTATAATGCACCCCACTGTGGTGATTTTGATGTTTCAAATAATTCTGGTCTTTGTCTTAATGACCCTTGTAATATGGATCCAATCTCAAATGGCACAGTTACACCAAATGGAAGTCAGCATTAGAGCCTGGGAGGCAAGACCATGATTGAGGTGTGAAGGGACATCTGTATAAGTATGCCTTTCAACAGGGGGGAGTGTTACGGCTTGGCTAAACCCCATTTTGGTTCAAGTGGAATCCAGGAGGTGCAAGGCCAAGAGCTATAACTCCCACCCCCACTCTCACACACCCTCACCTTATGGTATGGCTGGTGATGCGTTCCAGAGGGTTTGTGCAAAGAAAAACAAGGACAGAATTTTTTTAAAAAAATGCTACTGCATAAATGTTCTACATAAATGTTATCTTATTCTTTGGCAGATTTTTCCCCGCTTACAGTGAATTCCATTGTTCTTTAAAAAGAGTCTATAAAAGCAGAATGCTAGGATTCTTAGAGTTTAACATTAAGGAGTAAATGTTAAAAAGGGGGGAATGTTAAAAGAAAATTTTAGCCCTTGGTAGTCCAAAGTACCTGTTTGGGAATACTATTTGTTAAAGTAAAGCCTAGATGCCTTCAGATGTGTAAAGTCCTAATGATTTAAGGAATTTGGCTCAAGATGTTTAGCTAACTATCTGTCTCCTGTTTGCCTTGTAAAGCTGGTAAAGTATAACCATAAGATGTGTGCAAGAAATGCAAATAGCATAAACAGCATGACAAAGGGTCAGATACTGCTTGTATTTGTTTGTTTAAAAGCTTAAGGCATGGTCAGCAGACTGTGACACTGTTTAAACTTGAGTTTGCAAAAGTAAGGATTAAACTATTGAACCCCTTGGGAAAAGATTAACTAGACTACTTATGAAGCAGAGCATAACAAACATGGGTGTAAAATTAACCAGCTTGTTTTGTAGAGGGTATAAAAATCCCTGTTTTGGGGGGCTCAGGGCTCTCTCATGCATCACCCCTTGTGTGATGGAAATGGTTAACCTTTATTGCAATAAATTATAATGTCTTGGACTCGATATACCCGTGTCAAGTGGTTATTGTCTTTGCCTGGAAGGACCATAAGTCATTCTTATGACATTGGGGAATAGGAATAAAGAGGAAAGCCCGATTTGCCTAATAGAGGTCCCTCATATTACAGGATCTTAGACTCTTATTGACATAGGGCTGCCTTTTAAGGTCCAGGCAGACTCTTCCCCCCTTTACTGAGGATTGTGGCACCAACAACGAAACATCATTACCTGAAATTACATTTTAGTTAGGACTTCTGATATCATTACCTGGAATTACATATAGCGTGCAACTGTTGCATTGGCTCATCTATTTTGATATGTGTTGGAAAACCTGCTATAGTGCAGCCACATATTGGTGACAGCAACACATCGTCAGCATCTGCTGCTCTTGGATTTATGATATCATTTACTAGAAAGGGATATAGGATGTTAATTTTGCATTTTGGACATCTATTATGATAGGTGTTTGGAAGCCTACAAGGGGGAGGCCGCTACAGTCGGCCAAATATGGGTGGCAGCACCATATCTCCAGTATCTGTGCTTTGGGGAACTGGGTTAGCTGCACTAAAATGGTGGCTGGGAAAGTGTGCTTACTCATAAATTATTTCCTTTCTTTATGTGAAACAGGGAAATATGAGGCCAGTGGCCCTCACAGCAGTGAGGAGAAGCACCCAGCAGTAGCTGCTCAAGGAAAGCGTTCCTCCCCTGTTAAGCTCGAGGTACTGGGAACTTGCTTGCAGACTGCCCAGTTCCTGGGGAGGTTTGTTTTGTTATGGGGTTTTCTTTCAGTTTCTGGATCCCATATTGTAGTCTCAGGGCTTGCCTTAAGGGACTGCACTCTTAAATTTGTCTTGGGCATAGACGCAATGGCAATCAGTAATGTCTTCCTACCAGTTGGTTAATGCACTGCCTATGCGAATGTATGACATCTAATCTGTTTTTTCATCTACTGTGGGGATACAAGGGGATTTATAGCTGCTGGGTTTTTGCCTTTTTGGTCAATTCTATGAGGTAGAGCATTACATATAGGCTGCTCTATTCTCGCATGGAGCGCTTCAGCTCCTTCCTTGAAGGGGCTGTCGGGATGAGAGGGTAAAAAAAATAAAATTGGATGCATGTTAGCACCTGATGTCACAGATTATGGAATGGCTATGTAACTGGTTCATCTTAATGGCTGTGTCAATGGACCATCCTGCCCGGTGTTAACCTTCCTGGGCATACCACCTAATTCACCACCAATCATACTCATGTGGTCAGTCAGTAAGGGTTTCATGACAGTTAGGCCAAGAAAGTGTTTCTTGTCTGCCCTCCAGGTATTAGAGGTCTTTTCCGGTGGTTTATGAGGTCGTAGCAGGGCTTCCACAGCCTTACTACAGATTCAGGTTTGTGGCTGTATAATAATTTAATGCTTGTTGTGATCAAATATTGATCAAGAAATTAGAGCCAAACTGCAGGTTACATTTTATATTCTTGCCCAAATCATTTGGTCTAGTTTTCCCACTCCTGGGGAAGAACTAACTAACTTGCTGTAGAATTACGTGACATAGTTCAGGGCTAGAGCCTCTGAACTGCAGGCTGAAGGTCCATAGCATCTCTAGGTAGGGCTGGGAGGTAGAACTGGAAGTCTGTGGATGCATCGGGGGTTTTGTGCTGGCTGCAGGCTTGGACTTATAGGCAGTGAGGCTTGGGAACTCTCCCGTCCATTTTAGGTAGGGTTATGGCCCTTGTGTGTTCCTTTGTCCTCTAGTGCCCAGATTTTAACGTTTTCTTTTGGGGCATGGTAAGGTAGACTCAGGTGGAGCGGTTCAGCTGTGCTGTGCAACTGCACATTGGGAGATTGGGGAGCAGAGCCAAAGATGGCCATAAGCTGGTCTGTCACCCCAGCATGCTCAACAGCTATCAGAATGCAGGAGGGGTTTTTCCCAGGACTTCTGGGCCGGCAAGGGCTATGCACCAGAGTGCCCTATTCAGTGAGTCACCTGCTGGGATTGCCTAGTGAATGGCTGGAGACTGGGCCTCTCAGTCCAAGCACTTTGAGGTAAAGGCTGATGATTTCCCCACTTATTCCAGGGACTTCAGAGTCCGCCGTATGTTAGCTGGGTGGGCTAGAGAACACCCTGCCACCCTCGATCCCCGTTGCCCTTTCTCACGGGATATTTTATTGAGTATGGTGGGCCAGTGAAAAACAGTATGCTCCTCAAGCTATGAAGCCAGACTATTCCAGGCGGCAGCCCTTATGCTGGTTTTTGGAGCTTTTAGGATAGGTGAGGTGGTGGCCGGATCCAAGGGAGATCCATGTCTCCATGGAAGGGAGTTGTACCGGTATAACATTTCACACCCTGCATTCAGCATTGGATGGGTGAACTGTACAGGGCTGATGGCGTTTACCTGTCTGATGCAGGTAACGTCTTTTTGGCAGACCTGCAGAGGTGTCTGCGAGAGGTGCTTCTTGGCAGTGGGTAAAAGGGGACTAAATAGAGATTTGTCCCCTTTTTGTGGCGGGAAGGTGTGGAAAGGGAAATAGGTAAGGACAGCTCGGTGGCCCCCTTAGGCACCTTTGGAGGTGATTGGCGGTTCCAGAGGCCTGTCTGTCAGAGCTTTGCGGCTTGAGGGCAGGATATGGGCTGCTTTTGGGGCCAACTTAACTCATCCACCCGAGGGTTGTGCGGCCCCGGGGGGTGGTGACCTGAGAAGGCCCCCCTACTCACCTACTGGGTGTGGCTGGCGGAAGGGGTATGGCAAGATGCTTGCTTATAGATAGTTCCGCACCTAGGTTTCCCTCTGCAGGTCACTTTAAAAGGTGTTTTTGTATAGTTTAATAAAGTGGCCCTTGTTCAACCCAAGCTGATGTGTCCTTGTCTTATTTTGCCCCTTCACTCGCAATTACATTCTATTCAGTGGTTCAAACACTCCCATTTTAAATTGCTAGTGGCTCCTAACACATTTAAAATAGTTACTCTGCGTAGCACATTTACAAATCTGTTGCTTTTGTGGTTCTTTTGTTGCCATTTCCTTCAAAGAGTCACAGTTATTTCAACATTATTATACTTTTAGATTGGAGTGAGATTTACTTGCTATCTATGTATACAGGAGCCAAAGCATCAGAAAGTGCAGCTCAGAATTCAACAGGTAGGAGGGTATTTTCCTTTTGTTCATCACTAGAAGATGTTGGGATTTTCAAGTTGACAGGATGGCTGAAATGTCAGTCTATTTAGAATTTTGACAGGACATTTGTGCTCTTGGGAGTAATTTGTGTAAGTTTGGGAGGATTGACACTAATCTTCGTGAAGTTTGTGGAGAGGAGGAAATGAGTGATCTTATAATGTAGGACTGTTTGAGGTAAAGGGATGAAAGAGCCTCTCCTTCAAAAATGTAATGACTTGGGCACTGTAAATTTGTCTTTGGGGGCTGTTCTGCAAGACAAAAAGTTTTAAGGCTCAGTGTTAGAGACTCTGTGGATGTTTTTGAAACATACAAAGCATTATGAGAGACTGGAGGTGTAAAAACACTTCATTCAACAGATGTCAGTTATAGGGCCTTGTAACATCATTAAACTCTTAGGAAGAACAGGGAAGGGGGAATTGCTCTAATCTCCCTTTCCACTACTCACCAATATATCTCAGTACCATTTATTTTTATCCTTGGTTTAACCACCAGGTAGCTACGGCTAAACGCAGGACCAAACAGCCTAGAGAAATGCATTATATGATGACTGTTATTTGCTGACATACCAAATACAGTATAGGGCTCCTGTCACTTTAAGAGAGTAGGACTCCTGTCACTTTAAGAGAGTTATGCAAGCTTCAGTTCTTTCCCCTGTTCAAACCTAAAGCCAATTTTCCTATAACACTCCACTCCAGTTAACACACATCAACTGGACAATGAGGACTATACTTGCAACTTCCAATCAGATCTAAAATGTCTTCCCTCTGAAGTCTGTCCAGCTTCCCATAGAACTTTTTCAGTCTTTTCCCTGGTCCAGCAACTGCTGTTGCCTCAGGTTCTCAGCAATCGTGCTGATACTTGGCCACAGAATTATCCTGAAGGGGACTCCTCTAGAGACACAAGCTCTTTCCCACAGACCTTCCTCATCTCTAGCCAATGATGACAGCTCTCACCTCCTCTTAGGCTTCCCAAGCCCATCTGAAGCACTCAACGTCCACTGCTTGAGTCACTTGCAGTTCTTCCTTCAGCATGCTAACTGCCACTCTCTACTACTTGAAGTAGAAAACATATACACACTTGGGAAACAGCAAATATTTTAATTTCACAATTATATTATTGTAAGGATTTTAAAAGTTGCATAGGTTAACTGGGAATTTTTTTAAGATTTAGATTTTATGGTGTTGTATCATAATTTTATCTAAAGGTTTCATGTGAACCTGAAAAGGGACTAGAAATCCAAGTAAATAAATATATCAATGAAATAATAGCCTGGATCCTAGAACTATGAACATTTTCCCATTCACATAATAGGGGCTTCTTGCCCCCTCCTTTCTGCTATAACCCTTTAAGCTCTTAAAATGTTAACTCCTGCAAGTAATGGGACCATCAAAATGGAGCTTCATGTGATGCAAAAGGTTGCAGATGAGGTGGAAATCAGATATTCCACTGAGTGAACAGAACCATCATCTGCTAATGCTAGACTTCCATTGGATCCCACAAATAAGACATTTAAGTTTACAATTTCTATAAAATGTTTGCCATCAATCCAAAGGTAGGACATTTTTAAAATGAATGATTAAACTTGTGATTAGATTATTAGCAACATCCTGGTGCCAAATGTTATAAACGGATAGCTGTAACTTTACCAGACTGATCATATACCTAGTTTTAGCTGCTGAAGGGGTACTGCCCCTTTTGTTATTGCATTGTGTGGGATGGAGATATTCATAGGTACTGGCTTTGTGCCATGTTGTAGTGCCTTAGGGTAAGACCCAGCTACACAATATAGTCCAAGGCAATGAAGTGCTGGTGTGGGTATCGTCAGCATAGCCAAGAACAGAATCCATCTGTGGGCTTTTAAAAAATAACAATAGTTTTGTGCTAACTTAGAACATAATCCTATAGGTATTTACGCTGGGCTGAGGGGTTAGGCTATGGTGGAACTCCAGCTGAGCTGGGTAGGTCCTGGCTCAACCGCACTATGCCAGCATAAGTCTCTCATCCCAGCTCAACCAGCTCAGCTGAGACTGGCATATGTTAAACAGGTGTAAGTCTCCAAAAAGGGGGCATTCTGGGTGTGTGACAGGACTGAGGGTAGGAGGACTTATGCCATATTCTACACGTTCAGTTTGGCCATATGATCTCCAATCCTGGTGTAAATTAAGCAGGTAAAACACATAATAGCTCTGCTTTTTGCTGTTTTTATTTTCTTTCTACTAGGTTCTGCCGGCTGAGCTGGTATTCTCCCTTCCCAAAGGCTTCTGAATACAGCTAGGATTTGGTGTACTTTAAACTGGTATAAATTCAACTGGATTAAGTTACACTGGCTTCCTCGATGTAAGATTGCTCTATAAAGCATAAAGCTCTCTCAATAATAAATTATTATACTGAGACCTGAGTCAGCTCATAATGTATAATATAATCCCAATACCATGTGGGAGATGCAACATACTTGCATAGTATTATTCCCACTAAATATGTGTTCTGTCATCAACAGTGTGAGCTATACGCTGCCACTAGTCAAGCTTACAGCTCCAAATGGGATGGATAAAACACAATGCTTTTGCTGACTTGTTGAGAAGGTAACTGATGAAGGTAATAAATTGTTTTGTGGATTTATAGAGAGGGAGGCTATACCAGGTATTGTGAGAAATATGGAGAGATGGCTGTTACAACACTTGAATCTGAATATTGTTAATTTTTAAAAACAATGAATGTGCGAATACTCTTATGCATATGTCAGTTTTAAGCAATTCTTATTGGTTTTCCAAGCTCATTTCAAACTGCAGGAGACATTGAAAAGCCCTACATGACTTGGGCCCCACACACCTGAAGGAACATCTGTTTCAATTTTCCTGGGCTTGTGAAGAGGGCAGTTTATTGGTCTAATTCAGAGCTTGTTTTGAAAATGTTCCCAATATGCTTTAATCCTGTACTCACTTTTCTGGGAGTAAAGCTGCAGTATTAATCCTGCATAACTGGGAGTAAACCCATTGAATTCAATAGGACTAACTTTTGAGTAGACATGGTTGGGATTGTGCTGTAAATCAGTGGGACGTTTGAGTGAACATAGCAAAGGATTGTGTTGCAAATCTTTCTTTCCCCCTCCAATCCTTTTTTTTTAACAATTAGGCAGGGCTTACTTAGGTGTTGCTGCTTTTATTTGGTAGGAAACTAGAAAATGCTCTTCAATGACCAACTGGTTTGACAATAAACTATTTTATGGGGTGTATATTTTTGCATCTCTATAGTGAGTGTATATGGAGTCTTTCCAACAAACCTGTGAGGTAGGTTAGGCTGAAAACTGATTCAGTGAAGCGGCATATGCTCAGAGTATTTGTGTGTGTGTGTTTGTATGTGTGTGTTGGCAAGCTTTTTTGTTAGTTTTTTGGTATAAAATATCAGAGCTGTAGAATGTTGCACTTAAAGCATTGGGGAGTAGCCCTTGTGCATGTCCTCCCCCCACTATATGTGAATATGACATGATATATTTGCACATCACGTTTCTTCCTGGGTCCTCCCCCCTTTTGTATTTGCAACAACCCTGTGAGGTAGGTTAGGCTGAGAATTGCTTCACTCAAGCTGCACAAGATTTTGAGCTGCTCCTATATTTTAAATGTTATTTTAATGTTTAAATGTTATTTAATAAATATATAATTATGGTTTTCAACTATTTATAACTATTGTAAAATGACTTGTGAGGACAGAAAGTCTGAAAGGGGCGTTACAAATCTGTTATACACACACACACACACACACACACATATGCAAGCAAGCAAGCAGTGCTTGCCAATGGATTGCAGGAAGATGGGTGGTGGGTGGGAATTTAGGGGCCCAATCTACATACAGTGTAACAGGCCCAGGAAATCCTGCTGGCATCCCTAAATACATAGTTTCAAATTTGCCATAGTTAAAATTATTTAATTTCTTTTCTTTTAACACCAAGTGCAGAAATGTAGCATGAACAACTGCTTCTACTGAGTAAAACTTACGTCAGCAGATTATCCAATAAAAATAGTAAGTTTGTAAAAATAATAATAATTTTAAAACTTTCTTTTTTTATCATTAATTTTTATTCAAAGTTTCAAAAAAAAAACAGAACAAAAAAAATTAATAACTAATACAATAAAATAAAATGTTGACTTCCGATTTGTCGCAGATCAGTTATAGGTCTATAATATATAACAAACCTGTCTCTTAATATATTACAAAATCACTTTCCTCCAGTAGTTATCTTAATTAATCATCAAATTTCATTAACATTACTTTATTCTTTCCGCAAAAAGTCAAAGAGAGGCTTCCACTCCTTGAGAAATATATCCATCGATTTTTCTCCAAATAAACATGTCAATTAATCCATCTCATCAAGTCTGCTAGGTCCAGTAGTTTCAATAGCCATTCTCAGTGTTAAATCCATCTTCCATCTCCATCCTTGCACCCATAATAATTTTGCTGTCATAGTCATAGTCATATAATAAAAGTCTGATAGGAATTTCTTTCATCACAAATATTTCCTTGCCATCAATTCCAAATGTACCGCTGAAATGTTGTTGTAAAGCTGCATCTCTGCTCCTCCTTTCCACAGAATGCACCATCACATCTCCCAAGAGTTTTTCCATTGTCACACATCTGGAATTAATTCTGTAAACTTTCTCCATTTCAAGTTCCATCAAATCCTTCCAATCCAGGAATTTTTTTGAACCGTTGATATCTTTATATCTAATCTCTTCACCAATTCCTTCAAGGACAGCGCTGAATTCCAAACAGTGATATTTGTCTCCAGGATCCATCACAGCCATAAAATCCAAATCTTTTTCCAAATCCATATTTGATATATCTATTCCAATCTCCAGGGCTTGAACCTTTCCTTTAATTTTTCTTTCATCTTCTTTTGTTTGTCCAGCCATATCTTTGGTCTCATCCACCTCCCCTCTCACAGAATCCTGAATTTCCTTCAGCTCCTGTCTCATTTTGCCAAATTCACTTTTCATCTCTTGTCTGCTCTGTCTCAGCTCCTGTCTCACCAGCTTAATCTCATTCATTATTTTCTGAAACATATCTAGATAGAGAACCCCTTCCTGTACATCCAGGGTCTCAGCCACCTTCTTGATTGTCATTCTTAACTATTCCCAAGCAAAGAACAGTTTATTTCTTTTTCCAGTCACAAAGGAGTTAATCCTCCAAGCCTGCTGACATCACCCTCTAGACAGCACAAACCGCCTTATCTCTTATGTGTCCAAAAGTGCAAAACAAATTTAGTTCACAGCATCCAAAAAATTAGTGGCATAAAAAGTAAGCAGATTCGTCAAAAAAAAAAAATAGACCAGAAAAAATAGTCCCAGACAGATAATACTCAAATGTCATAAAATCAGATTTCCTCTTTAGATTAGTTGCCCCTCATCCGTTTATATCTTTAAAATGCTCAATTCCATGCCAGCTTTTTGCAATAAAAAACAAAGATAGTCTATTTCGATTTTCTTCCTACTTAATGCCGTGTATATGAGAGAAAGTTATAACTCACCCAGGGATTCTTTGTTGCTGATCCTTTAACAAATCTCTTTTACTGTAACGATAACAAAATGATAAGAGTAGATAGAAGAATGCTCGCCTGTTAGAATACGTTTTTCTTTAAAGAAAAAAAAAGTCTTGCTTAATCAGTTTGAGCTTGCTTGAAATTCCCTGGCTCCGTCCGACATTGCTGGCAGGTCCTTCGTTCCTAATGAATTCAAGTCCCCCAACAAACACAACGAAGCTTGTGGATAATCTCTTCGTTTCTCCCTTGCCTGGGAGAAAGTTTTTACCAGTCAAAAAAAAACCTTTTGGCTGGTTTTAAAACTGAAAAAGCTCGTCTCAGAGGCAGGCACAAGCTAAGCAATCCTTCCCGGAAGTCTCATAATTTTAAAACTTTCAAGCTAGGGTGATTTCACATTCTATCAATATTTTTTTATATATGGTGGTAAAAGCTCAAATGTCCTCTGATGATTTTACCACAGAATGATAAATATAATTTTTATAGAGCTATCACTGAGAACACACTATATACCGGGATTTAGAACTGACACAAAATTCTAAAATAATAAATATCTTGAGGGTCTATATTTGTAATGGTAGCAATAGATATTAAGTAGGGTTGCCAGGTCAGACACATCCCAAATCCTGAGAGTTCAGGGGTGGGCCCTAGTGATGTCATTAAGCATTATATGTTAAGCATCAATCACAGTTGGTTGGAGCATTCCACTAAAAAAAAAATCTGATTGGAAATTAAGATAGAAATCTTAGCTAAATGAGGATGTTCACGGTCAAGCTGAAGTCATGGGCCTTCCTTCTTACTTCCTTAGGAAGCATGGGTAAAGAACAGTAAATCTAGCCCACATGCTTCTGGCAAGAAGGGTTTAAGTGCCCTCAGGCCAGGCCAGTCACCAGAAAGCCTCTGTAGGAAAAATGGAGCCTAGTGTTGCACAGATGTTAGACGGGAACACTCAGGAGTAAAGATGGATGTCCCTGAAGGCTTCAATTTAAACACACTTACTAGGGACTAAGCCCCATAGAACTCAATAGGATTTATTTCAGAGTAGATACGGTTAGGATTGTGACAACCAACCAAATTCCAGTGAGTAATAATTGACAGAGAGAAAACACACACGGTGTGGTCTACCTTCATAGGCAGTAGCTTGGGAACAACAGCGATTACAGCCACACTTCCCACTATGTGAATTCTCTTTACCACTATTGGGCAAGAAACAAACCATCATGCAATCAACAAGATGCATCATCAGTGGGGTTTAAGGGGGTTGAGCTGAGTGTATGGAACCACTGTTGTTGCTTCTGTGGATGTAAGGGAGTGAGGTTAAAGGTAAATGAAATGCAAATAGAAAAAGAAAAACAAAAGACAGTGATATACCATACCAACCACAACAAGATTCTTCAAAGTAAGGCAGAAAACTCAGCATCCCACAACCAGTCATGATTCCTAACCAAAAATCAAAACTAAAATAATCCTGGCAGCCAGTCAACCAAGGTCACAGAAATTCCCATGCAGCACAACCTTACCTAGGGGCTGCAGTTAGTGCAGAATGCTCCGGCACAATTGCTGACACGAGTGAGACCCTGCCAGCACATATAATCTCTGCTCTGAAATCTGCACTGGTTGTTGATTTGCTACCATGCCAAGTTCAAGGTGTGCTTTCCATGTTACGGGTGCCACACAGTACTTGTTCTACTTGTGAGATACCAATCTTTTAGTGTGGTAGCACCTACACTTTGGAACTCCCTGCCTATTTCCATTAGGCAGGCGCCTTCATTGGACACTTTTCAGCATCTGCTAAACACATTTTTTGTTGAGGCAAGCCTACCCAGGCATGTATAGAAGCTATTATGTTTTTTATCTGTTTTTAATTCATTGTTGGTTTTATTATTTTGAATGCTTTTAAATACCTGTCTTTAACTCTTTTTGCCAATAATTGCCTGAGGTCAACAAATCCCTTGTCAATCACAACCCTGGCTTCAGTTATTGGCTACAAACATGAAAGGGCAGGGTTAGAGCAGCCATTTATGAGCTCATTTAACAGAAGTTGAGACAGGGGCAGCTGATGTCTTGGGGCAGCTGATGTCTTGGTGCATCTCCTGAACCAGACCACCTAGAAACGTAGCTTTCTTTTCTTTTTTAAATAAGAGCCTGGATATTGGGGTGACTCACCTGGAGACCCAAACAGGACCCCAAAAAACTAGAGTCTCTGGAGGAGAACCAGACACCTGGCAACCCTAATATTGAGTGCAGGGACATACTTTTTTTCCTTAGAGTCTAGACATTAATATATTAACGACTATTTAAGAAACACAGTTGAAACCAAGGACTATATGCCTAGATCCCTTGTTTTGTATTTCATCAGATAGTTGGCCAGTAGCTTCAACTGCTAGAGCTGAAAGCTGGAAATGGATAAGCATTTACTTTCTGCTTTAAATATGTCAAAATGTGACAAGGTATTTAATCCTAGTAATCTTTATTTTGTAAAATACCTATTATGAAGAAATGTGTATGTATTAGAAAGATATTTCAGATTAGGACTACAGTTTGGAGTATCTGCAGGGGCAGTAAAGTGTTTCTATGTTCTAGACTAGTTTCGTCCACTGAAGCTGGACACTGGGCTTCCTAAGCAGAAAGAACTATAAAACAGCTTTTCTATTTAGGCTGAAACTTTACCTGGGCAACAACAGTCTTCCTGGCTCTGGTGTACTCTCATTTGACCCACCCACAAATCTGACACTTTGCCAAAGTAGCCCCTGCAGCCACTATACTACATAGTATTTCATTACTGACAACAAAACTTCTAGGTGCTCAATCAGCTACCAGCGAAAATGCTTATTGTTTCCTTAACTATAAGAGAAATCTACTGAGACCTGAAAATAAAAAGTTAATTAAAAATTGAATGAACAGGCTACAAAGATCAAGCAAGGCATGTTTCCTTTTCAAACAGGGCAACCAGGATGCATAATATAATGCAAATTAGATTTGTGTGTTTTTTTCTTCAGTAAATTGAGTAAAAATACCTTTATTTTAAGCACCCAATTAATCCAAAACTGGATATAATTTCAAATGTGATTAAATTACCAGAACCTAGTATGTATAGCAATAAAATAATCCCTTCCCTAATGAATCATATTGGAAGTGAGTAGAATGTAAAAGGAAGTAGATTGATCTTCCTGACAAGAATCTTTACTAAGCAATTGCAAAGGGCAGTACTTTGAAATCTCATTGGGGGGAGGCACTTTTGTTGCAGCAACAGAAGAAAGGGATTTGTTCTTTCTAGAACCATGGTTGAAGATATGTTGCTGTTGCTGCTTCTTGGTTGAAGAAGGGCAAAGGGAGAAAAGGAAGGAATGACAGAGTATGGAAACAAGGAAGCACGCCAGAGCAATAGGAATGATTCTGGATCCAATGGGGCTGGATATGAAGTTTGTGTGAGTTTCTGCCCATCATAAATTAGAGGGCAGAACAAGCTAATATGCATGAGAGACAACTTTAAAAAACAAAACAGATATAATTTTCTATATTGTTGACAAGCTGCTTAACTTTGTGTGGATTGTGCCAGAAAAGTCGGCAAGCTTTTTGTAAAATATTCAGGCTACCTATCTAAAAGTGGAAACTGAGCTGAACATCTTTTTTATTTGTTTATTACTGTACTAGTTCTCCCAAATACTACCTGAACTGCAGCTGTTTTAATGAGTCTGCTTTTATTTGGAAGAACCAAACACACCAAGACAAGTATATCAGAAAGATTGTTTTGTATTTTAGGAACTCTAAAAACTTTTTTGAAAACAACTTATTTAGAAATATGTGATTGATTGATTTTCTGAAATAAGAAATCTCTAGGGAAAGTATTTATCAAAAATGGTACAGACATTTCCCTTAATGTGAAAGTTACATCTCGTTTTAACAAGAAACAAATAACATTCTTATATAGCTGCACACAGTGCATTAGTCCTGAGCCAATAGCCAGGCTCCAGCAAGCTATTTTATGTGCACCTAAGGACTTCGGTATGCCCTGGGATTGACAATGTTTCAAGAAACAGATCCCTGTTGCTATATTCCAACTTTCTTGTATGTATTTTGTAGTTTACTGTGTGGCCTAAAGCCTCCTTCAGCATACCCAACTCATTGAGCAGGGGTTTTTGGATCCCTCTCTCTGAAAGCTAAATGCCACAATAAATACACATTGTTCTATATTTTTGCTGAAACAACACACTTTTGTACTAGCATTAATTTTCTGCAAATTACTTTTCAACAGATGTTACTGTATAGACCAAAACAATCTGTAAGAAGTTTTCCTAAATTTTCTCAATTTTTGTTTTATTTAAATGCCAATAAATAACCATTTTATTATGGCAAATGCCACTTTTTATCCACCACAAGAAGCATAATGATGCTAACAACCTAGAAAACACAACTGTGAGCATTCTAACAAATGGGATAATTATAATTATATCTTTATTATGATTATTGCAGCATGAACTGTTAAACTTACTTAGTTCCATCTGGAAATATTGGCTTAACCCACAAAGAAGTGCCATCATAACTAAAATTTGACCAGTTTCAAGAATGCTGTTAAGCAGCCTTTCTCAATGTGTATTTTAGCTTAGAGCCCCTCCATCTGCCTGAAAATTCAGATGTAATGATCCATGTGTTTTCAGCTCTTCAAAGGGATTGTCACAGATTCAGAAGTCCATAGTGGTTCTTCCAGACAGACAAAATCATAATCCTGGTATTCCCTAGGATTCATCCACAGCCTCTGCCAGTAATGCTGTCAGAATCTCTGACTATAGAAAGGGTTTTTCAATTTAGCTTATGTAGTCAGTAGTTGGGCATTTGGCAGGAAAAAAAAGTTTCTATACCTGTTTTCTTATTCCAGCCACATAAGCAATTTATTTATGCCAAAGCACCAAAGTTATGGAGCAATACAGTACAGTTCAGTGGTCACACAAATCATATTCTGAGCTTGTGAAATGTAACTCTATGAATGTAAATATAGCTCCTGAATGTTATATCTGCTTCGCTATTTTAATATCTACTCAATTGTTAAATTTAACCATAGCAGCTGCTTTTATTATCTTCTACAGAATTTTGTTTCGGAACTGCATTGAGCTGCTAATCTAAATTTAATAAGGTTAGGGACAAACAGAGAGCAGGGCATAACATACTCTGCATTCAAGAACTCAGTAGAAATCACTGGTTGGCCTATTAAGAATGTACCATTAAAAATCAAATAGAATATTTAAGCATAGGATTAAGGATATCCTGTTTAATATACCAAAATCTTAAAGGGAAAATCTATAGCTTTTATCTAAGACAGACCTATACTTAAACTGTATTGCAAAAATTAACAACAGTAACTTGAGAATGATGCACTACATTTTCCCAGGGACAGTTCATTTAGATCAAAATTGGTCCTGACCACACAGTGAGTTCAATGCACAGTACAGCTGAGCTCAAAGACGTGAGCCTACATCATATCCTCAATTTAGGACTTGGTAGATTTCATGCAATAATTTAGTCTGTGCGCCATAACCAAGATTTGGCCAAAGGGGTGGGGTGGGGTGATGCGGAACAAACTACAGGAAAAGCAGGAAATATATTCACAGCTATACCTTTTGCAACTATAGTGTATCATCTTCTTCCCTCCTACCTAAATATTTATCACAAATACATGTATGTACATGCACATGCATACACACACGCGCGTGCATCTATTTGTTTTGTCTCATAATTTTAGGGTTGGGGGATAGAGAGGGAAATAAACAGCAAGCACAGTCTTTGTGCTGCAAAGAAGGGTGATTT
The DNA here is from genome assembly GCF_030035675.1 of Rhineura floridana. Lineage (NCBI taxonomy): Eukaryota > Metazoa > Chordata > Lepidosauria > Squamata > Rhineuridae > Rhineura > Rhineura floridana. The sequence continues at coordinate 74,404,197 of NC_084487.1, read as the reverse complement.
TTGTGTAATGCTTTTTGGAAAACACCAAAATAACCAATTCATTAGCAAAACAAATAAAATCCAACATTAGGCTAGAATGTATTCAGGTCAATAGAACTTCACTGGTCCAAGCACTCCACTGCTCCCTGTGATAGACTGTCTTCAGAGAAGGTCAATCTATCACATGGGCCCACAACAGTCTGATTAAAAACAGACTAATGGATTTTCAAAACTGTGATGAAAAACAGGTCAGATTTCAATAGTGTTCATACTGAAAATGTTCTTAAATGCAAGTTAAAATACAACATGTTTAAGATGTTTGATATTGCCATTTGAAGAACAAAGTAATAATTCTCTTTAATACCAACCTTTGGTAATTGATAGCCAATTTTTTTGCATTATATTATGATAACTATTTTTTCATAATATATAATGGACAAATGTAAATCCTGCGGTTGACACAACATCTTAATTACAAAAAAAAAATGTAAAATAGGGGGATGATTTCAAAATGTTAATATTTCTCCCACCAGTTTTCACACCCCCTTCATCTTGGTCCAATTCCACTTTCCGTATGATATGCTCTGCGTATAGATTAAACAAATAAGATGATAAAATGCACCCCTGTCTCACACCCTTTCCAATGGGGAACCAATCTGTCCTTACATTAGCTTCTTGTCCAGAGTATAGGTTGCACATCAGGACAATTAGATGCTGCGGCACCCTCATTTCTTTTAAAGCATTCCATAGTTTTTCATGATCTACACAGTCAAAGGTTTTGCTATAATCTATAAAGCACAGGGTGATTTCCTTCTGAAATTCCTTGCTCTGTTCCATTATCCAACGTATGTTTGCGATGTGATCTCTGGTGCCTCTTCCCTTTCTAAATCCAGCTTGGACATCTGGCATTTCTCACTGCTTATATGGTAAGAGCCTTTGTTGTAGAATCTTGAGCATTACTTTACTTGCATGGGATATTAAGGCAATAGTTCGATAATTACTGCATTCCTCGGGATACCCTTTCTTTGAAACTGGGATGTATATTGAATGCTTCCAGTCTGTGGGCCATTGTTTAGTTTTCCATATTTCTTGAGAGATTTTTGTCAAAATGTGGACAGATTCAATCTCCATAGCTTGTAGCAACTCTATTGGTATGTCATCTGTTCCTGATGATTTGTTTCTTCCAAGTATTTTTTCTTCTGCATTTGCCATTGGAGCATAGACTTGGATGATGGTTATGTTAATAGGTTTCCCATTTAATCTCACTGATATCACTCACTCAGACCTTGCATTATAGCTCCTAATTGCTTTTGTTCCATCACTTCTCACTATTAAAGCAACCCCATTTCTTCTTAATTTCTCATTTCCTGCATCAAATATTTTGTAGTTGCCTGATGGAAAATGTCCCATTCCTGTCCATTTTAGTTCTCTCACACCATGTATTGTAATGTTGAAGCGTTCCATTTCTTGCTTGACAATTTCTAACTTTCCCTGGTTCATGCTTCTCACATTCCATCTTCCTATTGTGTGCGTTGTACAACTCCGCACTCTCTTTTGCATCTGTGCACATCAACCTCTGGGCTTCCTTTCGGCTTTGACCCAGCTGTGTCATTAGTCATAGCACTACTTGCAGAGCTTGGAAAAGTTACTTTTTTAAACTACAACTCCCATCAGCCCCAGCCAGGATGGCCACTGGATTGGTCTGATGGGAGTTGTAGTTCAAAAAAGTAACTTTTCCAAGCTCTGACTACTCGTACTTGTCCTTTGTTCTTCCCCAGTAGCGTGGTGAGTGCCTTCTGACCTGGGGGTCTCATCTTGCAGTACTTTCTCGTGTGGCATTTTGGATACTCTGTTCATAGGGTTTTTGTAGTAAGAGGTATTCAGAGGTGGTTTACCATTGCCTTCCTCTGAGTTTGGATCCATCTTAGTCTGGTATCTCAGCTTTGACCATTCCACCTTGGGTGCCCCTGCTAGGAGTCTAGCCTCTTAGTCTAAACTCCTGAGGGCATTGCTCTCAGCTTCTTCAACACTCTCAAACCCCCTCACCACATTAAGGTGTGTATCCTAGAGGGGACAAACAATTATGCTTTTGTTTAAAAAACATTAAACAGAATATAGTGGCAAAATGTTTCCCAGTTTACCAAAAACCTCAGCCTAAATCTGCTCTTGAGATTTGGGAGTGGGGGTGCTGATTGCATGGTTTGCTTAGAGCAGCCTTTCCCAACTAGTGGGCCACCAGATGTTGTTGGACCACAACTCCCATCAGCCTCAGCCAGCATTGCCAATGGTCAGGAAAGATGGGAATTGCGGTCCAACAACATCTGGTGGCCCACTAGTTGGGAAAGGCTGACTTAGGGCAATATGTGAATAACCCCCTAGTACCTGGATACCAGGGATGTGCATCAGCTCTGTATATAACCCAAATAATGGGATATGGGTCATGGCCTCATGTTCCCAAGTCAGATTGTGCCTGTATGAACAGTGTAAGTATTGGATTTAAACTACTGGGATGATGTGCTCCTTTCCCAGTAATTCTTTTTCCTAATGAACAATTAAAAACCATAGTTATCTCTCTCTTTTTCTTCTTGATGGAGGACACTTCCAGGAAGGGTGGGGAGGGAAGAGAAAAACCAGACTTTCCATGTTTTTCTTAAATCTTAGGTAAGATTACCTAGTACAATATCCCCTCGACCTATTTCTCTGCACTTTAAGTTTCTTCCATAGGGGCACCTCCCTCCTGTCTCCAGTTCTCAAACTGAGTCTGATACCACCCAAAAAAACCTAGGGGAGACAATGTGATTCATATTTTCCCAGCCCAAATGATAGTCTGGCCTTGTGAGGGAGTTGTCATGTCTATCTTTATGAAATTTGATGGGTTTCATCCTCTCAGAAGGGTTACAATGCCTTAAAATTGCAACTAATTATGGCAAAAAAAATGAAGAGATTTTTTAAAAAAAACTTTAAAGGTTCATTAAATGAAAACTCCTGCATGGATCTGTCTGAAATTTTGCCCACTTAATCCATCCAGGAGGGGCATATTTACCTGCAAATTTCATCCACTTATGTGACAAGGAAAAAAGTTACAGCTATTTTCACATTCCCCTTTATATTCAATGACATGAAAGAGAGCTTTGGATTTAACAGATCAGATTGGGACTCAAATAACAAATTGAATCAGAATGTCAGAGCAGATCCAAAACAGATAAGGTTGTTTCCAACTGCTATAGCTACAAGGCGAATCTTGTAGTTGCTGCACACGTGTACTGGACACCATCTGTTTCTGCATTATTTAATTCATATCAAACACTCTCTAATATTCTTTCTCTGCTCCTTCTGGGTCTGTTCGAAATATAATTGGAGTATCCTATGGTACTTTGTGAGTGTATGGTATATATGAGAGAAAAAGAGAGAACATGCATAAATGGTTTATTGAAAAGGTTAAGTGTCAGGAAATAGGCTTTGATTTGGACTGACTGCAGCTAGATTTTTGATCATTCATGCACAAGAACTGTAGTCTGGGTTCAGATTCTTTAAAATGTCTTGTCTTTTTATTCTGAAGGGAAAAAACCCCTCACAAACAGATAAAATAAGCTTAGGAAGCTACCATTGACCTATATTCAATACGGAACAAAGTACAAACAGTAGAGCCCAGGTGGATTGTTGCCACAGCAATGTGTTTCCAAAGTCAATGACCTTTTGCATGAGAAGGTGTTTTTATTGGGTAGGTACTTAATTAATATAGACCTTAAGTAGTAAATAACACACTGAAGTCACAGATTACTTCAGCCAAGGCTAAACTGTGAGGTGTGAAGGAGAAAGGGTATAACAAAGGTATATCAACTATATATAGCAATAAGGTTTTGTCCTACTAGGTTCATCTGACAGCCACTGAGGCAAAAGACCACTTCCATTGTGAATGATGATCGTTGGGACAGCTACCCTTTGTGGTCTAGGAAATTACAAAGGAAAGTATTATTTCGTTAAAATCGCTTACTGCTTTAGTTTTTCTTATTACTTCTGTATTATTATTCCACACTTGACTTTAATCATACTGGTTCTAATTCAGATGAAGAATTGGATCAACAGACGTGCAAGTAGAACTCTGCTCACACAGTGGGGTTTTCCTTGTCCCCCCCCCACTGCAGCTCCATGGTCCCCTAAAGTCACTCATAAAGGTTGAGGAACTCTCTGTAATGACATGGGGGGCTGGAGAGAGGTGGAGAAATCTTCAGAATTCAGGGAGGCTGCTTTGCTCATGTAGAAATGCCTTTCTGCTTCTGCAGTATGCCTGTGGATCCAAGCTAGCATTTATTTAAATTTATAGCCAAATTGACTCAATAGATTCAGAACACCTGGCAGCGTTTTAAAGCAAATAAAACAAAATATTGTATTTTAATGTATTTAAAACATTAGAGATATTAAATCAGCTTAACAAAATATTGTATATATATTCTAAACGATACTGCTGCTGTTTTAATGGATATGTGTTACAGCGTTTAACATGTATTTTCTTGAACTCCGTGAGATGGATACGAATCTTTATTTCACTCCATATAGCATACAAATATGTACTGTGGGGAGCTGTGACTAATCAATTTCTGTTTCACACCTTGAGGGGTAAAATTGAATACCGCTAATCTAATGGATATCTACTAAGACTGTAATATGAATTGCTCCTCAGGCTTTGGTACAACTGTGATGAATGACTTTGTGTTGACCTATATACCATGGAAATGCCGAAGCTACAGGACAGTTGGAAGGGGCTGTCTGTGGGCAGAAAAGAGTTGGGCACCCTAACCAGCAAAAAGAGAAATATTGCACAACATCATGCAAAAAACATGCAGAGGAAGGGAACTCAAGGGGCTACCATTAATCTTGTTCCCTGAAAGTAGCAAGCTAGATCCACCTGACTTGTTGCAAGAAAGTAAGCTAAAGGGTGGTCTAAAGCAGTTGATATGGTTGGAGATAGTGAATGTGCATGCAGAGAAATTTGGTGACATAGCTGTCATTTTACAATCTCCCATTAAAAAGAGGGGGTTAGCAAAAATAGTTTGGAGCAGCAGATATCAAGAGGCTGTGGAGAGTCTGAAACAAGTCCTGTGTCAGGGTCTTACTGATCGCTCCAGATGTCAACCAGCCCTTTTTGGGGGGGAACATTGAGGCGTTGGATTCCAGGCTCATAGCTGTGCATTTGCAGGAACAAGAATGGATAAAACATCCTATTATCTTCCTGAATCACAAGCTGATAACATGTGAGTGGAACTATTCAGCAGTCCAAAAAGACTGAATATTATTTGGGCCCTGAACAGATTAGGCTATTATGTTTGGGGATGGAAATTCTCTGGGCTTATGGACCATTGAGCGCTGATGTGGAGAAGAGAACACAGAGGCAGCTGGTTCCAGTGCCAAGTGTTTGAGCCATAGCAAGGGAGGATGTGGAAGAAATGGCTTAAGTTGCAGTGCCAGGCACAACTTCCAGGATAAAAACAACATGTTCCAGATTGCATGACTACTGTAAGGACTTTGAGATCGGGAGAAGGGAGAGCATTAGCGGCTGTGAGTAATTTGGAAAGAACTGTGAGGTGTGATTCTGCATGGACAAGATTGGCTGAGCATGGACGTTGTGCACTTGCATTTTGAACTATGTAATCCATAGACTATTCCCAGACCTCCAGACAGATAGTCATGGACTTTCTTCCCCAAAGACAGAAAAGTTGACTCTCATTTGCACACTGTGTATTCTCCTTGGGACAAGTATACTGTAGTTCTGTGTAGGGAGGGGGGGAGATAGGATGTTCCACACTTTTATGTAAAAATGTATGCATTTTGTTAAGTTATTTATGGTAAGTGGGTGTTAGAATGATTAAGGTAAGCGGTGAGTGTTGGAAGGGGGAAATGAGTGAGATAGAATGTTGGTGCAGGCTGGTTTGTGATTGGCTGAGTAAATGGGGGTTGAGAATTTTGTATTTGAGTGTTTGGCAGTTGAACCGCAGATAGGTATTTGACTTGGAAGGAAGAGGGTTGTAGTATGGGTAGATAGGCAGGACATTATTGGTGTTAATTGAGCAATTTAATTAGTGTATTTCATTCAGAAGTAAAGAATATTTATTTATAACCACACACTTAAGAACCTGAACACAAAGAGTTCTTCATATTCAGATCTGTATTTAATAAATCACTTTGGTTCAAAACACGCCTGGTTATTTGGCCAGCTACTATAAAACATATAAGGATTCATATTCACAAATAGGCAAAAAACCTTATGGTTTAAGAACGTACCTATAGCCCACAGATATTTCTATCAAATTTTAAAAAGCAGGGAAATGGGCAGCTATAGTGAATGCACCAGGGGAGCAGGAGACCTGACCTCCTCTCTGAGATACTGTATTGCCCTACAAATTTGTCAAAATGCAAACACAATTTGGGTTGGTCTTTCACAGTTCAATCCACTTGCTGTGTAGCATGGAAGAATTTGGTAATGTGCCTCTGAGCATATGGTCTGATCATTTGAATGCTTATTGAGTTCAGTGGGACCTACTCCTATGCAATCATAGTTAGGCTAGGAAAAGTTGACCATGGGGAAGGAGGAGGGGGAAAGGGAAGGAGCAAATTGGAGGGGGGCAAAGGAAGGGGGAGGGGAGGGCAGGTTTGATCATTTGCATGCTTATAGAATTCAATGGTATTTACTTCCATGCAATTATGCTTAAGATAGGTAAAACTGACCATGGGGAGGAGGAAGGGGAGGGGATTGGAAGGGGATGGGAGGGAGGGGCAAAGGAAGTGGGAGAGAAGGTGCAAGAGGAAGGGGATAGGAGGGAGGAGAATGGAGGGTGGGTTTGATCATTTGTATATTTTTTGAGTTCAATGGGATTTATTTCTGTGTAATCATGTTTGAAAATGGAAACAGACTGCCTTCAAGTTGACTGGACTTATGGCGACCCTTTGAATAGGGTTTTCATGGTAAATGGTATTCAAAGGTGGTTTTACCATTGCTTTTCTCTGAGACTGAGAACCAGTGACTGGCCCAAGGCCACCCAGTCAGCTTCATGGCTGTGTGGGGATTTGAACCCTGGTCTCCCAGGTTGTAGTCCAACACTGACCTGGGCGAGGGGAGGAGATTGGGTGGGTGGGCACTGGGCAGAAGGGAAGCCCCTTTCCTTTCCAAAAGGAAAACATTGTGAACAGTATCATTGCTTTTCAGTGTTTCCCCCACTTTTTATTCTACAGCAGGCACATGTAGCCTCCCACACAAATTTAAACCAAAGCTGTCCCTGGTGATATCCACAACAGGCCTTTATTTCACTTTAGAGTCATGGCTTCTCTCAAAGAATCCTGGGAAGTGTAGTAAGTGAAGGGTGCTGAGAGTTGCTAGGAGATGCCCTGTTCCCCTCACAGACCTTCAAAGTGTCTGACTGTTAAACCAGTCTGGCCACTGGAGCTCTCTCAGTGGAATAGGAGTCTCCTCTCAGCACCCTTCACAAACTACACTTCCCAGGATTCTTTGACGGAAGCCATGACTGTCTCACTGAAATCAAAGTCTGGTGTGGGTGTGGCCCCCTGATTAGGCAAGCCCAGCAGCTGCGAGTCTGGCTTTAGAACACTGACAGTTGGTTCAAGCCAAAATTTCTTAAATTAATTAAAAATCAGCCAGGCATTTTTTAAACTTTGAAACTGCAGAAGATGGACAGAATATGGGGCAAGGTCAGTATTAGGATTACAGGTACTCTGTGAACATGGCTGATTTTTAATGAATTTCAACAGATTATGAGAACTCTTGACAGAAAAAAGTTCAAAAGGGCTCTGGGTTTTTTTTTGCTCTTTCTAGACTTTGAACTCTCTATTCTCTCTGACTGTTTTGTGTATCGCCATGAAAATTGAGAGTGTTGTTAAGCAAGCGTTTCTGAGTTCAGGAGTACAAGGTTTGTAAGGTTTTGTTTTGAAATGAGCTTATGGGAAGCATCAAAATGGCATTGGGGAATTTTCAATTTAACATTGCGGAATGTGAAAAATCCACACTGGCTATAGTACAGTAGGGCCCCGCTTCTTGGCGTTCCCCTAATATGGCACCAGTGGGGCAATCAGCTGGACAAGAGCCCTTCCCTTACTTGCTGAATGAGCAGAAGACCACAGCATTCTCCCCTCCATGTATACATTGGGAGGGCAACAAGTTAAAAATTATGTTCTGATATAGTTGAAGTGTGTCAGGGCTGGACAGAAGGTAAGCCAGAAGCCGAGAACCAGAAACCATGGGACAAACCAACAGTCAAGACCAAAGACTAAGTCAAAGCCAAAGGAAAAAGCACAAGGCATGGTCAAAGAGCAAGTGAGAAGTCATGACTAAAATGCAAGTTGGGACCAAGAGCAGTCAGGAGCCAGGACTGAGGAACAAGCTAGGAGACAAGCTCAATGAATGAGTCAAATCATACTGTACCAGAACTCAAGAAGACTGAGCTACTCAAACAAGGCTCAGCTGAAATAGAAAGTCCTGTATACATCTTTCTGCTCAGGAGGAGAATCCAGGGTCCAGCCTGGGCAGGCAGGCAGTGTAGGTTGCCATCTGCAATTTGGTGGTTCACCACATGGGGAGCTGCGCACAGATACAGCAACTCCTTACAAAGAGATTTTAATATTTAGGTTGTGCAAAGGCTTCCACAGTATGTGTGGTGGTAGGACTGATATACAGAAAAATGTTCTTTTGCTTCTCATGCACTGACACCAGATATGACAAATTATCTCTCTGATTCAAAGTTTCTCGCGGCATGCATAAATAGACAGATCTCTTCAAGAGCAGCAGTTTGCTCATCTGTTTTAATGATGTAGAAAGCTACACAGGGTTCCACACATTTGTACCTGAGCTGGTGCTAGTTAAAGCAAGAAGCAGTCTTCTTGCTGGCAGCACCTCAGATTGCAATATCTCACTAGATCTTCTGTTTTATAAAGTTGGTACATATTACAGAAGTTAAGGCATATCTACCCACAAAGAGCAAGTACTCTGATAATTTGAGGGATTTCAGTTAAAATCCTACCACATGCTCCTCCTCCTCTAAAGAAATATAAGCAGAAAGGGTCATAAATATACTTTCCAGGGAGCCCCACTGAACTTAGTGGGACTTACTTCTGAGTAGACTTGCTTAGGATTGTGCTGTCATTCCAGTTTGTTTTGCACAAAACATCCAAGGAAAGTGAAGGTGCACAGAGGGAAGAACATGGGCAAAAAGTCTCTACCCCCTAAACAAATGTACATTCAGGTGACTGTCTAAACACACCCTGTAGATGTAGGCTTGTTCATGCAAGTTAGGCCCCTCCTTTTTGCATGGTTCCCAAACATATGTACAGTTGTTATGCACACACAAGGTCAGTTCACAGTCTACTCAGCACATGCACGTTGGACAGAGTCTGCTGCTAGAATCCAAATTTTCTTTCCTCCATGTAGTTCCCCCTCAAAAGACAAATTCATTTACCCAGTCTATGTTCTGTGAAAATGACTTGTTTGAATAAAAAGGATCTATACCCCTGAAAATGTACTGACAGGAGTCAGCATTGTCAGCTTACTCCTAAGCACAACTACATCCCCTGCTTTTCTATGTTAGTACAATCAAACACCACTGTGACTAGCTGGTAAAAGTACTCTGGGCTGTAATGGAGAAGAATCAACCTCAAGCAAGTCAGGGTATTAATAATAATAATAATAATAATAATAAATTTAATTTCTGTGTCGCCTATCTGGCCAATGGCCACTCTAGGCAACGTACAACAGTTAAAACATAATATGATAAAATACAATACAATGATACAATATAAAAACAATATAAGAACAATACAGCAGCAGACAATAATATTAAAACAGGATAGGAGGCATTCCAATCTTAGTAATTAACCCTCCCCGGAAATCCCGAAGGCCTGTTGAAAGAGCCAGGTCTTTAAGGCTTTACGAAATGTATTTAAGGAAGAGGCATGCCAGAGATCTTGTGGGAGGGAGTTCCAGAGTGTGGGGGCCGCCACTGAGAATGCCCTCTCTCTAGTACCCGCCAATCTAGCTGTTTTTGTCGGCGGGATTGAGAGAAGGCCCTGTGTGGCTGATCTTGTCGGGCGGCATAATTGGTGGCGTTGAAGGCGCTCCGTAAGATAAACTGGGCCGAGACCATATAGGGAGTTAAAGGTTAATACCAACACCTTGAATTGGGCCTGGAAAACAACTGGAAGCCAGTGTAGATCGAACAACACTGGTGTGATGTGATCCCGGCGGCGACTGTTCATAAGTAGTCGAGCCGCCGCATTTTGTATAAGTTGTAGTTTCCGGACCGTTTTCAAGGGTAACCCCACGTAGAGCGCATTACAGTAATCCAAACGAGAGGTGACCAGGGCGTGTACTACCAGTGGGAGCTGATGAACAGGAAGGTAGGATTGCAGCCTTCGTATGAGGTGTAGTTGATACCAGGCTGCCCGGCTCACTGCCGAAATCTGAGCCTCCATGGACAGCCTGGAATCAAGTACAACCCCAAGGCTGCGGACCTGGTCCTTCAGGGGTAAACTCACCCCATTGAACTTCAAGTCAACATCTCCCAACCTTCCTTTGTCTCCCACAAGCAGCACCTCGGTCTTATCGGGGTTCAGCTTCAGCTTATTAAGATGTTTTCTCTCTTTAGAAAACTTACAGCCAGTATTTCTCTTCCACAGGAGTCATTATGATAATTGAAAAGACACTTCAAGAGAAGTGTAAGAATTCCTGTTAAAAACTACACAATGCATGCACAACGGGGCAGAGATAGGCAAATCCACCCCACTTAATCGACAAAGGAGGAAGGGGCTGGGAGTTGCATCTGGGAGGACTGGGATGAGCCAACTGCTCCTCCAGTCTAAGGGAGGTTTCCTCTATCCCTGCTTCAATTTATCGCTGAGGATTATTCTTGCTCTGCCCCACAATATTATCATTATTATGGTTTATTACTATGCTGCCTTTTGCCCAGAAGGCCCTCAAGGCAACATACAAAAAACAAACACAAATACAGAATACGCATCAAGAAAAACAATACAATTTACAAAAATTAGATAACAAAGTATTAACATTATTAAAAAGCAGCAATAACAACGTTCAATGACAATACAATAACAGGCAACACTTTCCTAATACTTCCTTAATAAATTCCTAAGAATTAGATGATGTCTACTAGTTCTTACATCAATATGTTGATATCAAAGCATGGTAGCACTGGGGTGTCCTGCTGGTACTGCACCTGCCAGTCCTGATACAGGAAAGGGAGCAGGAACAGTCCTGCTTTCTGCCAACATAAATGGTGTCTACGGTAAGCAGTACTTCAACTTCATCACGGGGATAAAGCCATTGATGTATTGACCCAAAATCTCCCTGCCTTGCCTGTCCAGGCTGCTCTTGCAGGTTGTCGCAAAGGTGGAAACGAGGGGCTCAAAGGGAAAGGAGAAGAAAGAGGTGGAAGCCTGCTCAGTGTGGGTGGGTCTGCCAGTGGGAGAGATGGAAACGATGGGCTCTGAGAGGAAAGGAAAGAGGTGGAGGCCATCTCAGTGTAGGTGGATCTGTCTGCAGGGGAGGCCCTGACACCAGAGCTCATGTCATTGGAGAGTTGGTATGGGTCCACCATCATGACCAGGCTAGACGATGAGAAGCCCAGCAGGGAGGTTGGCGGCAAAGAAGATGCAGTGGTAGAGACGGGCAGGCAGTGCTTGGTGGCTCTGGGGCTTTCAAAAGTAAAAGTGGCACAGCTGCCCTTCTGCCAGGCTCTGAACTGCTTCACTGTAGGCCTCGTAGGCCTCTCCTAGTACAGGGAGGCATTGGCGGTGGTTTCAGGAGCAGCAGCAGCAGCAGTGTCCAGCAGTAATTTTGATAGGGTTAAGTGGAGGAAATATGGCAGCATATAGTTTCTCTCCTCAGTTCTGGCTGCCCTGTAAATTGTACACATGTACATCTTGAGGACCCTCAGATAGTAAGGTTTTATTTATTATTTATTAAATTTATATCCTACCTTTCCTCCGAGTAGGAGCCCAGGGCAGTAAACAAAAACATTCAAAACACTCTAAAGCATGATAAAAACAGACTTTAAAATATATTAAAACAAAACAACTTTAAAAACATCTTTTAAAAAAAGGTTTAAAAACATATTAAAGAGCAATTCCAGCACAGATGCAGACTGGGATAAGGTCTTTACTTAAAAGGCTTGTTGAAAGAGGAAGTTCTTCAGTAGGTGCCAAAAAGATAACAGAGAAGGCGCCTATCTAGTACTTAAGGGGAGGGAATTCCAAAGAGTAGGAGCCACTACATTATGTTGTGCGGAATGGGCCTCCTGATAAGATGGTATCTGCAGGAGCCCCTCACCTGCAGAGCATAGTGATTGACTGGATATCTAAGCGGTAAGCTGGTCTTTCAGGTATCCTGGTCCCAAGCTGTATAGGACTTTGTACACCAAACTAGAACCTTGAACTTAGCCTGGTAGCTAATGGGCAGCCAGTGCAATGAAATGAGATGGCAATCCACTAGACCCCTGACTATTTTTCTGAAATGACACCAGATGTACACTACTGACAGAAACCTTGACCTGCTCTGGTAGAAGAATTTGTCTCTTTATACTGGCAGATACAGATAATAACCCGAAATACAAGCAATGAATGTAGCATAACAGGTTCACTACACATACTATTGAAATCAATGACAACACAATGTCCAGGTGCTAATGGTTGGCCAGGTTGGGCACTGGCCGAGGGTCCCTGCAACTGAGAGGGGCCCCTGCTGTGGGTGCTGGGCACTGCTACATGTGCCCTGTGACCCGTTGCTGGCATGGAGCAGGAGCCGCCCTCCCAAGCAATACCCACCCACCCCTGGAATGGGCTGGCTATGCCACTTCCCGCATAGGATTGCTGCTGGTGCTGGTAGTGGTGCTGCATCATCACCACCGCCTTTCAGGGCCTGCTACAGTCTGGTGCCAGCCCTGACTACAAACCTCATACTTGTTTTACATAAATTTAGGCAAATCAGAGAGAACCAAAAGAATGAGTAATATTTTTGTTCTCCATTCAGATATAAAAGCCTGATCAAGCAACACCATTATCTATTCATTAATAGCCACAAAAAATCCTGCCCTAGTGTGTGTGCATAGATTGAAGTTTTTAAATTACAAAGGTGATACCTAAAAGATCGTCTTACCCCTTACACTGTGTTCTGCAGGTGAGGGACTACTGCAGATATTATTTCATCAGGAGGCTATTCTGCACAATATAGGAAATGGACCTTTAATGTTGTGGCACCTACTCTTTAGAATTCATTCCCCTTAAATATTAGACAGGCACCACCTCTTTGGTCTTTTTGGTGCCTATTAGACTTTCCACTTTCAACAAGCCTTCTAAGTAGAGACTTTGCACCAGTGGTGGAATCATCTTTAAAGATGTTTTATTTGTAAAGATATTTTAAAGATGTTTTGTTTTTAAGATATTTTATAGATTTTTTAGTGTTTTATTGCCTGTTTGCTGCTCTGGGCTCCTTCTGAGAGGAAGGGAAGGATTTAATTTAATTAATAAATAATACATTAATTAATAAGTAGGATGGATTTTCAGATAACCATTGTTACAGTTGTGCAGATGCTAAGAAGAAGCAGGGTGTTTTTGCTTTTAGACAGGGCCAGTTCCAGGTTTCTTGGGGTCCCTGGGCACAGAATATCAGAGGGACCCTTGGCCCCAACCTTTCCTTCTTAAACCATATCCCTCTATCTTGGCTCCTCCCCTTTAAACTAAAACAAATGTTGACGGATGTGACAACCCCTTATTGTCAAAGAAAAACACAGACTTTAGTATTAAGTGAAAGCTGCTGCAAAAGATGTTTGGCTTCATAGCACAATCTCAGTAGATCAAATGAAAACCAAACCCATTTCCTGAAGTTGTTATGCTAGCTACTAATAGCAATTATCTGAATCATGCTTAACATCAGTAATCCTGAGCCATGAACATTATTCCCTACATGGAGCAGTTAGATCTGATTACCACTACACAACTTAATATGGGGAAAGACAGACTTCAGGCTTGCATGATCGACTTTGTTTTACACTAGAATTCCAAAATCCACCAAGAAGAACCTAGTGCAAAAGACATACACTTGGGAACATAGATCACATAATCATCAGTCCAGACTTGCTTAGCTTCAACAAGGTGGTGGCCTCATTTGTCTCCAGACCATGCCCTTCTAATTGCTTTTGGGAAAAGGTCATAGCTTAGAGACTGAGCATCTACCTTGCATGCAAAGGGTCCCTTGTTCAATCCCTAGTAACTCCAGGTAGGGCTGAGAATACTTCCTCTCAAAAGCCACTGCCAGTCAGCATAGACACTGATGAGCTAGATTGGCCTCTCCAAATCCTTCTCATTTGGAATACCAAAACTCAAGAATAGGAAAAGCATGGACTTTCTAGAATAGCTTGGGGGGTAGGGAGGACGGAAGAAGAAGAAAAGATCCAGTTGAACTTTGGTCTTCCTTTGGGGAGGGCAAAAGAAAAAGACTCTGGGTAAAAGCCACTACCGCCACCATCACCTGCAAGCAATCTGATTTCATGGGGTTTAAATTAAAACATTTTAAAGGGGGTGGGTGATAAGCAAAGGAGCTGTTGCAGAGCAGCCAGGTTGGGGCAGGGTGCCTGCTGGGGCTCACACTTCCTTGGGCCCCCTGCAGAGTTCCTCACAGCTTGAGGCTGTTGGGCAGTGCCTGAGTTCACTGTGTGCAAGCGCCAGCCCTGCTTTTTGTGACTTGTTTCACTAAAAGATGGGAACATTTGTAGTTCAGCTGACTTTTTCAGTTGGTCTGATTTAATGGAAAGAATTTAGTTGACTTTACAGCACTTCCATCTCCATAGGGTTAGGAAATCACAGAATAGGGTTTCTATCTCAAATGAGCATCATATAATGTACCCCTGCAGAGTTTCCTATGACTTCCTGGTGACCATGTAGCCTGCAGAGATATGTGGTTGCAATCACAACTTAAGGCCACAAAAGGCTTTATCTATTCCCAGATAAAAAGAATGAAGAAAATTAAACTTGATTCAAATCACAGAAATAAAATAATCTCAGCTATATAATGGCTTGTTTTGTTTTGCATTATCTATCCTCTGATTCCTCTGTGAAATCCAAATGGAAATGAAGACAGAAAAAAGATGCCTTCTGACTTAGTTTTTAACCTTTATATTCCTTATTGACTTCTTCCACCATCACTGTTTCAAAATCTGTGGTTGATGGTTGGGGTGAGACACAGAGGGGATTTTAACTTGATTCCACCAAAAGAGCATATGTTTTAAAGTCCAAATTAATAATTCCAGTTTACATATTTTTTTGCTAGGGCTAATACAACTGCAATCATTAACTCATATACTATTTATTTATTTATTTATTTAGACATTTTACTATATATACCACTTATATTCAAATGAAATTCTAAGTGGTGTACAACGTAAGTTAAACATCATATACAGCAAAAACAACAAAACTACACAATCTATAAAATACAATCTATAAAATAGATACTAGGGATAAAGTTTCACTGAACTCAAATAAGATTTACTTCTGAGTGAGCATGCTTAGGAATGCACTTTTTGAAACCATTTTCTGCTTCAGTTTCTTGAATTAATTTGTCTAAAATGAGTCATTGTAGGAATGCATGTGGAAAGTAAATCTTGGGAAACAGCTATTTCCCTACGAAATTCTCATCATGCTGTATTTTCCTACTTTTGCAGTGCCACATCTTAAGTATGAAATACTTATGAATCAAAAGCTTACATGAAACTAAATCCTAGATCATGCAGGAATAGAACAGTGGAACTAACATATGTACATGAATAGAAGTCTTTTATTACTCACTGGCTTCCTGAAAAAGTCTATGAAAGACACAGAACCAGAGCAAAGACTTTAGGTATCGAAGGCACTTATAGACACTTTAGTTTAGAAAAGGTGAATAAGAGGTGACATAATGGAAGTGCATAAAATTATGCATGGTATGGAGAAAGCGGCAAGAGAAAAGTTTTTCTTCCTCTGTTATAACACTAGAAATTGGGGTCATTCAATGAAGCTGAATGTTGAAAGATTCATGACATTAAACTATGGAATTCTCTCCCACAAGAGTAAAGACCACCAACTTGGATGGCTTTAAAAGAGGTTTAGACAAATACATGGATGACAAGGCTATGAATGGGTACTAATCCTAATGGATATGTTCTACCTCCATAGTCAGTGGCATTATGCTTCTGAATCCCAGTTGCTGGGAACCAAAGGAAGGGACAGTATTGTGTTCAGACTCTGCTTGTGGGCTTCCATAGGCATCTGGTTGACCACTGTGAGAACAAGATGCTGGACTAGATGGGCCAGTGGCCTGATCCAGCAGGCTCTTCTTAAGTCTTTATGTTTCTGGGTATCAACATGTGCTACATGGCATTTTAGCTTTCTTTTCTCTACTCTGTGCTATCCAGAAGACACTGGGTGAATGTATATATGTTCAGGATTGGAATGTAAATTCAATTGGTGTTTTAAAAAAGTTCAATCAAAGTCTCTTTAAAATATTACAAGAACTATCTTCATTTTTCAGTATGCAAATGCATATTTAAGAATGCCCATGGGTATCCTTAATTTGGCAAGGACACAATTTATATTGCAACTTGCTTTAAATAGCTGAATCTCTTCATATAACACTTTAAAAAAACACGCCCAAGCTTTGGGAGCTTCCACTTGCATCTGCCATGTTCCATGAAGCCAAATGCAATATGAAACAAAGGTTAGTGATTCCTTAAACAGAATTCCAATGTCTTCAATAAGATGTTTTCACAAACTGTCTGTTGATATGTTACTAATGAAATGCCCATCATTATGATAGGCAAAGTACATTACAGGGATCCCCAGTTGTCGCTAATTTACTCTCTCCCATAGAACTTAGTATGAGCCATTGAGAATTAACCCAGACCTTGTTTGCAAGAAAACTGACTTCCAATAATTTGAACTTTAACTGGTCTAATGACACGTATTTCCTTTCTTCCTCTTTGTTTTCATTGTCTTAGAACATTAATTGTGGGCAACCTTTTTTTATTATACAAGTCCACCAATTTTCAGTATTTTCCCCCTAATACCAATTGTTAACTGGAAGACCAGTTTTGCCCAATAACGTTGTACACCTCAGCTTCATTTAGGAATGAAGTACAGAACCCATTTGAGGAATAACTCTCATTTAAATCAATGGAGCACACACAAAAAATTGTCCATGAGTTCTCAAACTTGTTTTTAATGAGTCAAGAGTCTCATTCTACTCAGCGGGGTGGGCAGACTTCAATATTATATTGCCCACTACAGTGAAGCTGACCAGGTTGCTGTATGGCACATGCTATCATCTTCTGAACTTTCCTGTTAGCGGTCAAAAAATTTGTAAACATTCAGTGTTATTGTCATGGTTTAGCTAACAGCTGGATCCCTCAGGAGTTTGGGGTTTTGAGACCATGGGGGAGGGGCAGAAGGAATTCCAAAAGCTGTGGAAAAGTCAAGTAAAGACTCTCTGTGAGTCTTTCATGAGTCTATGCTTGGTGCACGGTGGCACCACTAAAACACTGCTCTTGGCTACTAAGGCACTGCTCTTGGCTGCTACAAAGACTGTAACATGCTTATTTTTTTCTGAACTGCACTCATGTTTATTATATATACAATTACATACACAATAAAACAGGCTTAACTGCAATTTTTGAAACAGCAAACTTTTTATTAGAAAATGAGAAGAAATACAAAGAAAAATAGTGTTTTGTGAACATTTTTTATTTCTATTGCTGGCAATGACTATCTGCTTCACAAAAATGTTGTTCACTATCATTAGTTATTTTTAGTAGGGAAAGTCTTGGCTATGTAGTTACATCTTCAAGTTAACACTATGTACAGAAATAAAAGTGGTAGCTGTGATTCGAAACAGCATTGATTCTGTTTCTGTAAAGAACTCTACGTACATAAACCCTAGACAGCCATTAAAATATACCTTAAAAACAGCCTAGCCCGCATGATACCCTGTGCTCTACATCTGTTAAAAAAAGGTATCAGATATCAATATAATCTTATATAATAACGTGTCCAATGTAAGTTATCAGTTCATTACTTTGTTGGTAATAGGGATGGAAATAACTGTCAATTTCGGTTATCTCAGTTTCTCATTTTTCTAATTTTAAATTTGGTTCTCCATATTTCTGCAGCAATTAGTATGAGCCACTGAGAATTAACCCAGATTTTTAAAAAAAATCTGCATGAAAACTCTTCAGCATTTTAGTGTGAATTTCTTCTAATAAACACATTTTTGTATGCAGTTTTGACTAATGCACACATTTGTGCAAGTAATTTATCCTAATATAATGCATGTTGTTATGTTATTTGTATGTTATTTTCACCAATATTTTCATTTTGTGCACACTTTCTCCTAATATATGCACTTTTGTAAGCACTGTTTGGTTGGAGAACTGCATTGCAAAATTTGGATAAGTGTGAATTTCAAAGGATGGCTGTGTTTTGGTTCTCATATTGTTTTGGGAAGTGTGAATGTGATAAATTCAGCTTAAATGCAAACTGAATCAAATTTCTCCTCGATCCCTAGTTGGTAACAGTAAGGCCAGAAGTTACTTGTTGAGACATTTTTGGGTGGGTGATTAGTGCTAATGCTTACTGGAATATGACTCTATTTTCATTACAGGTCTCCTTTCAATAAATCCATGCATTCAGGGGATTTACTAGGCTTTGACTTGCAATTGAGAAGTAATTTTTTTCCTCACATGAAAGGCCAACTATAGTTCTTTCAATGAAAATGAATTTTTAGAAGAACAAAAATGTGAACACACAGGAATACACATGTATGAGAAATTTTTATCAACATGGAAATATGATAACTTAAGCATATACCCAACATGATTACAGTCTCTCTTTTAAAACCCATAAAACTCTTTTTCATCACAAAGTATTTAGCTTCTTCATGACACCGTGATTTAAATCATTATTAAGGCTGCATCTGAAAGTAATCTGCAACATTCCCTGTATCCCCACTGTACAGATTACTATGTGCAAAATTCTTAATCATCTCTTTGTGAAAATATTTTAAAGGTTCACTGTTCTTTGTTTTATGGTTTTAATTTAAACAGAAATGAAGGTAATATTTTGCTATATGTCTCAGAATGCAAATTCTTAAGGCCTTGGGCAAATGCTAACTACAATTTTGGGTTTCCTTTTAAATCATAGGAGAAAAGATACCGAAAAGGCTTCAATTTCATTATTAGCTATTCCTACACATACAATAATTGTTCATTAGAGTGCAATGTTTATGATGTGCCTGATCTAATATTAAAATTAATGGAGTTTTAACTACTTTCTTTGTGTCATTTACACAGAGTTCTCTGTATCTCTCCAAGATAGGTGAATTTTGGAATTCACTACCCTTCTTAATTTCCATTGTAATGCTTGTTTGCACATTTCCTTCATAGTTTCTATCTATAACTGGTTATTATATGAGTGTGTCATCATTAAGAAGACTTCTGTATTATAAGATCTTCATCAGTCTTTCTACATAATTTGCTTTTCTTACCCCCTACCTTTGCATCATAACTTTGTTAACCCAAAATATAATTAGCTTGTTTTACTCGCCTGTGCTTTTTTTTAAAAAAAGTAGTATGCAGTACATTAATTTTTTCTCTGAATATTTATTTTTAAGCATGAATAAAAACTAACTGCAAACTCAAACTTAGTAATTTGTAGTTTCAACAGGGCCACAGTTTGGAAAATGGATTCAGATAAGCCAACTGAACTCAACCCCCAACCCACAATATAGACTTTTAACCACGGGACTTCCCAAAGGGAATATTCTTTGCACTACTCTATTCCATTATCAATGGCATATCCTGTCCCATGTAATGCATGCAAGAGTAGCATTGCGGCAGTGAAGAAAATTTTTCTAGCAGGTTGAGTCTAATATTGAGGAAAGACAACATGAATCCTCCACAAACTAAATTTTAAAAAGTAACAGAGCGATCCAAATGCTGGGGAGACAGTGGAAGGAGGGGCTTGCGGAGGAGGAGTCAGCAGAAAATTCTGCAGGATCCTCCTCCTGCTTGGGAGATGTCAGCCCTGCTGAATGTGGGCTCCATTGGAAGCCATGCACACAAGGCAGCTGGAAAGCACTGGTCCCATGAATAGGCCTCTTGGGGTGTAGGAGCTCCATGTAGAGGCCAATTACAATTTTTTTACTCTGCCTGCTTTTGGGCTGGTAGAGTTTGTGGGTGCAGCAGGACCAGTGGGGAGACTCTGAATGCGAGGAGGATCTTGCATAGGTCCCCCCCTATGGCGCCTTTCCCCCTTGGAGAGGGCCAAGATGTTTTCTCTTTCTACTTGCACCGGTGTCACTAACGTCAGAGCAGGTAGAGAGTTCAGCTCTTTTCAGGCCAGTAGGGGTTTTAGTTGGCATCCCAGCCTGGTCAATCAGCTGACCAAATTTGCATGGGTCTTTACCAGCAGGGCCTGTCTGTGAGAGCCATCAAGGGTAAGTTGTCTGGTTTAAGGTTTTGGGCTATGGCCAGAGGTCTTCCTGGCCATTCTGGGGATTTCAGAATTAGGAGGATGTTGCAGGGATGGACCAGGCTCCATCCTTCTCCCCCAGATGTTTGGTGCCTATCTCCCTTTCTCTTCTACTTGACCTATCTTGAGTATGGCCTTTAGTATGTAGTTCTAGTTTCAAAGCCATTTCATTTCACTCTGTTGCCCTCCTTGCATTTTTCAGAGCTTTTGGATTAGTGAGTTGCTTGCCCTCTTTATTTGATGTTTTGTGGCAGCACCTTGACTTGTGTGGCATAACTCTGTCATGGGACTCAGTGCAGATAAGATTATGCCTTTCTAAGACAGATCAGTGGCATAGGGGACCCATGATTACGTTGGCTGCTGCTTCCATGGTGGGTCTCTGTCCTGTTAGTGCCTTGGGTAAGTTCCTCAAGTTGAGAGGCAGTTCATCTCACCCCTTTTTCTGTCACCAGGATGGGTGGGTGCTGAACACATATCAGTTTTGGACAGTGACAAAGCATGCCCTGGAAAGGTGAGGGACTGACCCTGCTAAGTTTGGCCCTCACTCTTTTTGTATTGGCACTGCCTCCTCTGCATCTGTCCTGGGTTTGGACGAGGCTAGTATTTAGGACCTGAAATCTGGGGCATTCAAATATTGGCCTTTTGAGGGTCCTGTTATTGTGCTTTTAGTATGGTTTGTTCACTTTTGCTGTTTTGTTTTGATAGGAGGTTGGAGGGTGCTGAAACGTGTCAAAATTCTTGTGTGCAGACACAGCATGGCTTTCTGGCCAGTCAGAGGGTGGCACAGGCTACAGATAGAACTCAGCTGGGGCTCAGCCAGTGTGCATCTGTCCAGTGGCTGGGCAGGCATGGCATGTTGTGGGACCGCTTGCTGTCAATGCTGTTTGATCCTGTCCTGGTGCAGCATTCTCTCCACATTTTAGTCATCCATTTGGGTGGCAATGATTTCGGCTTTTTGAAGGCAAGGCCCTGATCATACAGGCATGTTTGGATTTTGAGGTTATTCCACAGCGTTGGCCCAAGGCCCTCATTGTATGGTTGGACATACTTCCTAGGTGGGTTTGGAGGAGAGGTGATGCTAGATGCCTTAATAAGGCTCTCACACAGGTAAACAGGGCAGTCCGTTTCATCCTGGCTAGCCTTCAGGGTGAGGTCATCCACCATCCTGAGGTGATAGGTGGATTTGGGCAATGATTTGTTTATCTGCAGTGTGCCCTGCATGATATTATTAGCCACAGGTGGGGAAAGAGGGACTAGGCAGAGGCTTTTCCTCTTCTGTGGTGGATATATGCAGGAATTAGTCAGGTTAGGGTTTTCGTGAGAACCTTTTGGCACCTTTAAGGTGATTGGTGAGACCTGAGACCTGCCTTCCGGGTGTGTGTGGCCTGTTGGTAGGGTACAGCTCACCTTTGGGACTAACCTGTGACATCCATCTGGAGTTGGAAAGGAGTGGAGCTGGAAGATCTCCCAAACCACCCCTTAGCAGGTAGGGGTGAGAAAAGGGGGTGGGGTTTATATCCTCCCCTTTACCGGGCAGGGTGCATATCCACTGCAGATAATTAGCTTTAATCCAAAATAAATGCGACCCATGTTACATCCAAATTTCACCTGTGTCATGCCTCATAGCTGTTGTCACAATAAGAGTATGATTCTTTGACAGAGTGCAAATGCAACATCT
The DNA here is from genome assembly GCF_030035675.1 of Rhineura floridana. Lineage (NCBI taxonomy): Eukaryota > Metazoa > Chordata > Lepidosauria > Squamata > Rhineuridae > Rhineura > Rhineura floridana. The sequence continues at coordinate 74,381,969 of NC_084487.1, read as the reverse complement.
CTGGGATTTGTTCACATGCTTGGGAGCTGGGATATTCCTTTGGCTCAGAACCTCAAGTACTTGGGCAATGGACCTTGTGTTTTCCTCTTGGATGGCATAAGGATTGAATTTACATCTCAAGATGCATCATTATAAATGTCCCAGCCCTAAAACATGGGGTTTGAAATTGTGCTGTTCCAGTCACGATTTAGTCCAGTATTTTAGACTAAATCATTCATTCATTCATTCAGTTATTCATTCATTCATTTTCTTTAATTTATATCCCGCCTTTGTTTTATCAAGGAACTCAAGGTAGCATACATCTGGTTCCCAGGTGCTGTCCCATCCAGGCGTTGACCAGACTCAGACCTGTTTAGCTTCAGCAAGGTGGTGTGCCTTCAGACCAAACTTAGGAGTGGGAAAAATTTCAAGGTGCCAAGGTCAAACAGAGCAGTGTGGATATTAATCGTTCAATTGTTCTGGCCCAATGTGTTTCAGGTTATCAAAACCCTTTCTCAAGGGCAATTTTAAATACCTTGACAGTTACTCCTTTTAGCTATCAAGGAAGAGCACAGACAGACTTCCAACTTCACGGCCCTCAATAATGTATCCAACCTACTTGCCTGTTGAATCACTTCATAGAACACATCAGTATGCAGATCTTTGACAACTTTACAACTAAACACGACATGTCAAAAAGTAAATAAATTCCTATTGTATAGCCATATGTACTCAATACATCTCTGGAACACCATGTGCTTGAATCTTCATCCTCCCTTACTCATTTGAGCCTCAAACTGGAAACTTTAGTTCCAAAGAGCTGAGCACCAAAATGCTGTAGGACCACACTATGTAAATAATATGTAAAATGAAAACATCCATAACTAACAGAACATGCGAAGGTCTCCGCAAATTGAAAGGAGTGCCAGTAACAAGCTGGAAAAATCCTCTGTCTAACACCTTGGAGTAGACCACAGATGGTGAAATAGAGTCCAACAACACCAGGGGGGCTACAACGTCCATCAACCCTAAGCCAATGGTTAGAGATGATGGGACTGACACTCAGGCTCCCCATTCCTAGGCCTGGGAACTAGCAAGGGGAATGACTGCAAGGCCACAGATTCCCTTTCCCTAGAGTAGACAGTACGGACAAGATGAACAGCTTCATTAGTGCTGGGGGAAAATTGGGACTTAGTAGCACCCGGAAAGTTCTCCCCTCCATTATCCCATGATTGCCAATCCAAGTTTTTAATCAGTGTGTGTGAGATCTTGCCTCCTCCTGTGGCCAAAGGGCAAATTCCACAATATTAAAAACTATTTCTAAGCATTTACTTCTCTCTGAAATAAGAAAAGCTAGAACATTAGCAAATGGAATGTGAGATTCTTGAGAGTTTATGTTTCAAAGCAACATTTCCCAACATAGTGCCCTGCAAATGTTAGATTACAACTCTCATCATCCCCTGACCATTGGCCATGGTGGCTGGTACTAATCTAACTCCGATCAGTTCAACAACATCTGGAAAGCCCCAGGTTGTGGAAGTATCCTAAAATCATTACTCTCTCTGCAAAAACAATAAAAGTTAGTACCTTTTGTATCTAGGAAATAAAAGCTGAAATCTCCACTTCACATGTGTTGATTTCAGGCATGGTGTGCACTGTCCTTTAAGTACAACCCAAACTCCCCCCTCTTTCACTGGACTAGAAGAAATCCTTTTACAGGCCCAGGTCTAGAACCCTGTCAGAAAGCTGTAGATAACCTTGTTTTATAAACTTGTTACATTACTAGCCCCCATGTGGAATCTGAATGAGTAATCAAGGTTTAACAGGATGTATACTAGTGCAGTACGAAGGAACGAAACAATAGTTTCTTGTATGAATTTGAAACAGTCACTGCAACCTTCAAATGAAATACAAATCAGTAATCAGCATGTCATGATTCAGTCTTATATGAAATGATTTAATGTTTCATTTCCCTTTGTCTTAAAAGGGGACCATTTGTGTTTCTCTCTGAACTAAATTTTATTGCATTAGAAGACAAAGCTGTTTTCTGATAACAGCCAGTGATTAATCTTGATCAACTGTCACACTTTACTTAACTTTAATTCTGTGAAAAGGTTTTCTACACAGTTTAAGATGAGAATTGACATTTAAATGTTCAGATGTGCAAGTGGAGAAACATAATGCATATTGATTACCATCTCATCCTGTAAAAATAAAGAAATTGCTTTCTCTATTTTCCACTCCATACATTTGATGAAGTAGGTTGCTGCCTACAAGATCTCACTGCACAATAAAACAAGTTGGCCTCCAAGATATCAAATCATTATGAGTATTGTTGTTGCTATAGACTAGAAATCTTCTGTATCGATTAAAGAAAATTTTTTTATGAGGCTGCTTCCAAATTATGTGAACTATATCATTTCAGAACAATTTCTTTTTATTTCTTTAAAACCATCTATTAACATGAAACATCATATTAATATGGAGCAGATTAGAGCTGCTCAGTATATGGTGATTTTGCCCATGTAGGAAGTTAAGTAGATGAGCAATATTTAGAGAAATTACATGTAGCATCTGGTAGGGACTCGTCTCAGGGGCACAGACGCAGAGCTAAAGTTCAGAGCTAATAAAATGATTAATTGAAAAGGTCAAGTACAGGTCCTGTCTATACCAGTCAGAGATAAAGGCCAGGACACACAAGATGAGGAAAAGATCTCTCCATGTTCTGGGTAACCCCAATATGGGGTGTGTGGGAGAGACATAATGCTGAGTCAGAAAACAATGAAGACCACTAAATCATTATAATAGGTGGCTTGTTCTTCCAGCAGGAGCAAGACTATTCAAGATGTATGATTTGATGAAAACCAAAATTTCCCTAGTCACTTTATGAAGAGAACAGTAAGATGAACAAAGTAAATGTTGGCCCAGCGTATAATTCCACTGATGTTTTATGGTGAAAAAATTCCATAGTAATAAATGTGCTGACTAGACCCAATCAGCACCAAGAATTTAAGTCTACCAATCAAGATGTGACCAAGTGTTATAGTGATATCAACAAAGATGTATTCAAATCAACACGTCTTATTTTCATGTAAATATATTTTAAGATCAAGATGAAAACCCATCATAGAATACATCTCAATGCACATCGGCACCAGATGCACATTTGTTAAGGAATGTAACCACAGATTATTTGGGAAAGAATCAAAATAATCTTCATATTAACTCAGACTGTTGGCAATGATAAGAAATGGGAAGACAATATAGGTATAATAATAGTATCATGCTAATACAATAAGCAGTATGCCATTGCAGCAGAGGATCATAGAAATATTGATTCTATGAGCCCCGAAGTGGCTCATATGTTAACATTCTGAAGTGTTTGTTTTGTATATATGGACATGTTTGTGACCAGATTCTCATTAAACTGCAGAAAACCCACATTCAAATATGACAAAATTTCAGAGAAACTAAAATAAAGATAAGCAATTAAAAAAAATCTCACTAATTATCACTCTGGTGGCAAATAATGAATTTAGAGAAGTTATAGGTCATGGATTGCCAACCTGGTGCCTGTGAGTGCCATTGTGCTTGCTAGTAGCACCCATGGCACATGAGAAATGTCTCAGTAAATATCCCCTCAAAAATCCACAACGCATGAGACTGTTCCTCCTGCTCAATTTGCACTGGCTTAGCCTCTGCTACACTGAATATGTCCCTTTCAAACAGGCACAATTGATTGGATGCCAGAATTGTACCCCCTTTCCTTCAGTTCTGAACAGAGGAGAAATGGAAAGAGCCTTTTCTCTGTGAGCAATTGCAGCAGCGGTTGATATAGGTGCCTTTTTTCTACTGATGGAGCAGCATGCCCACACAATTTTTATTTTCTTTCTCTTTTTCTGCTCTTTTAGATGTCGCAGTCAATTTGTGTTATGCCATACCCCCACAACCAACATTTTCTGCCTGACTTTGAAATGTACCCACTGGCCTATAAAAGAAAGGTGACCCTGACATAAGAAAATACACAAGATCAGAATCACAAAGGCATTTGCTCAACATTTTGTCATTTAGAATCCCATTCCGTGCCCGGTACCTGCCGGGCAAAGGGGCGAGTTTGCGGCCGCAGCCGAAGCCCAGGCCGCCATCGTAGGGGTGGGGGTGTGCATGCAGCGCGCCGTCGCGCTGTCGTGACACACAGAAAGGAGGCGGGGTGGCTGAAGGCCATTTAAGGCCACTCCACCAGCCTCCCACCCTCCTTTGAATTTTGGTGGCGCCCGCCCAACCCTCCCTCTGCTGCAGTGTGATTCATTTGGTCGCAACGGGGCCAACTAGGAATTTTTGGCCTGCCTGCCTCGCTTTGCTGGCAGGTTTCTTTTGCCTACTCCACACTGTGGTTGGGGGGAAGGGTCAAGGGTTTGCACGGGTACCTTTGGGGTTAATAGGCTGATTGGTCTGTTTTGGCTTAACATGTTAATGGTCACTGGTCAAGGAAGTGCGGGGGAAAGGTTAAAAGGGAAAGGGCAGCTAGTGACACCTTTAGGCACCTTTGGGGGTGATTGGCGGTCTGGGGGCCTGCAGCTCAGGGCTATACGGCTCAGGGGCAGAACACGGGCCGCCTTTTGGGCCAACGTGCCTCATCCGCTCAGAGTTTCAGGGCTCCGGGGGGCAGTGATGCGGGTTGGACCCCCTACACATCTTCAGGGTGTGGCCCAAGCTGGGGTCTGGCACAGGGCAGCCCCGGGCTCAGGGAAGGGTTTGGTTGCCCTATAGCTGCAAGCAGGCTTTGCCTGGATCATCAGAATGCTCCTGCACTTGATTTCCCCTCTGCAGGTTCATTATTCTAATTGATTCTGTTTAATAAAGTGGCCCATGATTTAACCCAATGAATGGTGTTTGTGTTTTATTTTGGCAATAGGCTGTAAACAATAAATAGCATCATCATAGACAATTTCAATGTTTTTCTTTTTTCTCTTCACCTGTCTAATGTGCAAACTGGATCAGTACAGTAGCAGTTTAAAAATTGTTAGTTACAACAATGTTGGTGCTTCATCAACAACTGAAAACAGTCAAGAGATGATTACAGACATTAGCCTTAACAACTGGGCTTGGGGTGTTAAGTGGTAGCTTTGAAGCACATAGATATCATGTTTCTCAGGTTGTGTCCAGATCTCACATATGACACTGCCAAATAAATATTTTCAGGTACAAGCTTTCAGATTGCCTTACTTTCCTTTCTATACATGCATCTGAAATCCATTGCTAATCTCATCAGCAAAATACGCATATGTGCAATCATCACACATGAGTTGCATATTATTTCCTATATGGAAATGTTTTCCATGCAGACAAGAAACACCATAATATATGAAGAAATTTTCAACTAAATATGGTAAGTTCTTGTCCTTGCTTATATATGAACTATATTATACTATAGTCAGCATGCACTCTTCGCATTCTGCAATGTTAAATTGAAAATACTGCTCCCATGCCATCCTGATGCTTCCCATAAGCTCATTTTAAAATAAAACCTTACAAAACTTATAGTCCTGAACTCAGGAATGCTTGCTTAACAACCCTGTAAAATTTCATGGCGATACACAAAACAGAGAGAATCGAGAGTTCAAAGTCTAACAAGAGAGAAAAAAAAACTGACCCCTTTTGGACTTCTTTCTGTCAGAGTTCTCATAATTAGTTCAAATTAATTTAAAAACCAGCCATGTTCACAGAGTACCTGTAATCCTATTACTGACTTTGCCCGATACTCTGACCTTCTTCTTCTGAAGTTTAAAAGTTTTTAAAATGCCTGGCTGGGTTTTAATTAATTTAAGAAATTTAGCATTGAACTCAATGATAAGGCGGGCATGCTCAGTAAGAGTCAACTGTCAGTGTTCTAAAAGCCAGACTCACAGCTGCTGGGCTTGGCTAATCAGGGTTCCACACCCACACCAGACCTTTATTTCACTTTAGACAGTCATGGCTTCCCTCAGAGAATGCTGGGAAGTGTAGTTTGTGAAGGGTGCTGAGAGGAGACTCTTATCCCCCTGACAGAGCTCCAGTGGCCAGAGTGGTTAACAGTCACCTGCTCTGATTGAAGCTCTGTGAAGGGAACAGGGCATCTCCTAGCAACTTTCAGCACCCTTCACTAACTACATTTCCCAGGATTTTGGGGTGGAAGCCATGACTGTCTAAAGTGAAATAAAGATCTGAAGTGGATGTGGCCAGGGACAGCTTTGGTTTAAATTTGGGTGGGAGGCTACATGTGCCTTCTGTAGGATAAAAAGGTGGGGAAACCCCTGAAAAAGAATGATACTGTTTACAATGTTTTCCTTTTGGAAAGGGGCTTCCCCTCTGCCCAGTGCCCACCCATCCAATCTCCTCCCTCCCCCTTCCCTCCCCCATCCCTCCCTGCCCCTCCCCCAGGTCAGTTTCACCTATCCTAAGAATGATTGCCTGGTGTGTGTGTGTGTAAATCCCACTGAACTCAATAAACATGCAAATGATCAAAGCTGCCCTCCCCTCCCCATTCCCTTTTAATCCCTCCTCCTCCTCCTCCTCCTCCTTTCCCTCCCCTCCCCCATGGTCAGTTTTACCTATCCTAAGCATGACTGCATGGGAGTAAATCCCATTGAACTCAATTAGCATGCAAATTATCAAACCTGCCCTCCCCTCCTCCTCCCTCCCATCACCTCCCTTTTGCCCATTCCTTCACACCTTCCCTCTCCCCTCTCAATCCCCTTTCCCCCTCCCCCTCCCCTCCTCCTCCTTTTGCTCCCCTCTCCCCCTTCCTCGTTCCCTCTACTCTCCCCTCCTACCCTAGGACCATTGATAAAGACTGGGCTTAGTAATTTAATTAGTCTGCAGAATTAACCAATTCTAGAGAACTTCTAACAGTGCTCAGTAGGATGTATGTACTTCTGGGTTCACATACAGCTTTTAGAGGTACATCTTATTGCATTCAAGGAGACTTACTCCCAGGTAAGTGTGCACAGGAATGCAGTTTTAGAGTTAGAAAGGGGCGGGGGAGATTGAGTTGTGTGGCCACCCCATGTTAAAAATTTAGCTTGTTCTAATTTGCAAAATAAAAGCTACTTTATTAGTCTGTTTCCAGACTTCCTACTAGCATGCTGGCAACACTTTCCTAAAATGTTATTTGTGCTGTGTGTTGACCACTTAACTCTTCCTTTCCTGCTGCCTATGATCTATAACCCCCCTTTAACTTTGTACTGTTGTTTTCCCATTTACAGATTCAAAGAATTTTTTTCATACAACATTGTAACTCCCATGATGCTAATTAATACCTGAGCATTTAATTTTGAACTTGACATTTTGTGTCACAGCTTCCTGAAAGTTAGATTCACTTCACTGTATTTATACAAAAATATGATTAAAACAAACAGCTCGTCTGCAGGAAATCTTTGAGCACAAACTAAGGGTGTTTATGAGATGCTCTGAAGGAAAAGGAAAATATCTAGTACTTGATGTGCACAAAGCCACTAACCCTGCAACTTTTGAATGAAAATACTGTGGGCTTTAATAAGAAAACAGACTCTGGCCCATTTTCCCCTTGAGCTAGATTAAAGTCATCCATCATTTCTCCATGGCATCAACATCATCAACATTTAAATCACTAAAGTAAGAGATATGCGTAGGCTATTCCTTCTTCTTTATGGTGGACCCTTTATGGTCTTTAAAACAAGATGGCGGCAGAGACGGACGCTCGGCAGGGAGCTCCAAGTTTCAGCTCTTAAAAAACCTTCAGATGCCATTATTCCACCTACTACATTGCCATCTATCTGCCTGTTTACCTGTCTGCATGTCATCATGGACTGGCTATTGTTGTCTACCTGCATGGCTGGGGACCTTGGCTCTGCCGCTGCTCGCTGTTGTCGCTGATGTCGTTGCGGGGCGTGCTGCCTGGGCCGGCCTCGTTTTTGTTGTTGTTGGTGCCGCCTGTGTGCGTTGTTGCTGCTGTTGGGCTGTGCTGTGCTGTGCTGTGCTGCTGCCGGCCCGTTGTCACCGTCGCTACCGTGGCTTTGCTGCCTGGTTGCGGTCGTGCCGCCCTTGGGACGCCATTGCTGCAGCCGGAGCCGCCGTGTCATCGCCGTCGCTGCCCGCCCATGTGTCGCCGCTTCTGTCGCTGTGGACTGTGCTGCTGCCCGTCGCTGGCTCGCCCGGTTGTGTTGCCGCCCAGAACATCGTTGTCTGTGCTGTTGCTGCCGCCGTTCCCGCAGTCGCTTTTTCGTTGCGGCCTATCGCGCCGGGGCCTCTGGTGCTGTTGTTGCTGTTGCAACCTCTGTCGCCGGACTTGGTACTGCCATCTGCTGGTCATTCTTGGTGCGGCTGGATGCGGCTGCTGTGACTGTTGCTGCTGCTCTGCCATTGTTGGATCGCTTCAGGTCTGTTCTGTCGTTGCTGGGCTACCATCGCAGCGGCTCTTGCTGCTGCTGCCCGCTATTACTGTGGAGCGGGGCTTGGACGCTGGTGTGGAAGGATATTGTGCTGGGTTGACTGGAGTGTGTATGGATACATGGATGTGTGGATGTGCGACTGAGATGTAATTTTTAATTATATTGATTTTAACTGTATTTTATTTTGTTTTATTTTTGTTATTTTCACTTGGGGGTGGGTTTATGGTCTATTATTGTTTTAGACTGGGTGGCCTGTTGATTGGCGGGCAGGGATAGAGTATGTGCAAGTCAGGAGGGGATGTGACAGGGGAGGTGAGGGGCCAAGTCATTGAAAGACTGGGCGGCAGGTGCTGGAAAGGTGCTGTAGGCAGACCACGCCAGCATAGGGGAACAGGGGGTAGATGCATTATACCCATCCTCTGTTCCGGGTCTGCCCAAAACCAGACAATAACTGGGGGACGCAAGGTTCCTACCGACCTTCATCTGCTGTTGTGCAATGCCAGGTCTGTGGTACAAAAAACTTCACTCATCCACGACATGATCTTGGATGGGTGTGCAGACCTGGCATGTATTACGGAGACTTGGCTGGATGAGGCCTCTGCACCCATTCTCGAGGCCATGTGTCCGCCGGGTTTCCGCTGCGCACAGCAGCCGAGGGTGGGCAGGTGGGGAGGGGGTGTGGCAGTCATTTACTGGGAGTCCTTGGTTTTTGCCAGATCTCCTCTCCATAGGACCAAGTTTGTTGACTGCATGTACTGGAGGTTGGGCCCGAAGGGCAGTTTAGGGATCCTGCTGGTGTACCGCCCACCCCGCTGCACAGCAGACTCCCTGGCCGAGGTGCTGGAGGTGGTCTTGGCTGTACGGGCGTTGGCCCCAGAATTGTTAGTGCTGGGTGACTTCAACGTGCATGCCAGGACCACTCTCACTGGAGCCCCTCGGGATTTCCTGGAAACCATGGCTTCCTGGGAACTGCACCTTAGTAATACTGGGCCCACCCATGTAGCCGGTCATGCTCTCGACCTCGTGTTTGTCCTGGGAGAGGAGAAAAGTGCTCTGAAGTTGGGAGTGGTTCTTTCCACTCCTGTGTCATGGTCAGATCACCATCTGGTAAACATGGACTTCACGCTGCCACACCCTCTCCGCAGGGGTGATGGACCTATTAGAATGGTCCGCCCCAGGCGCCTGATGGATCCTGATGGATTCCTGACTGCGCTAGGGGAACTGGAACCTGCTGAAGGTTGCCCGGTTGAAACCCTGGTGATGGAGTGGAATGGAAAGATCACCAGGGCGTTAGACCGGGTGGCTCCGAAACGTCCTCTCCCCCTGAATAGAATTCAGTTAGCACCGTGGTATACACCACGGCTGCGTATTCTGAGACAAGAGGTGAGACGACTAGAACGCCAGTGGCGGAAATCCCGCTCCGAAGGTGTCCGGACACAAGTTAGAGCAGCAGTAACTGCCTACCAAGTGGCAATAAGGACAGAAAAGAAGGCTTTCTTTACTGCCTCTATTGCGTCTGCAGAGTGCTGTCCCAGGAGGTTGTTCCAAGTGGTCCGAAGCCTGGTCGGTCCAGTTGCTCAGGAACCCTTGGAACAGTCAAAAGCCTCCTGTGACACTTTGGCTAAGCACTTTGCTGATAAAATCGAACACATATGGAGCTCGATCCCGTGCGCCGTGGATACAGTGAATGAATTGGAGTTGACCGGTTGCATGCCGGTATGCTGGGATCATTTTCAGCCTCTCTCTTCTGAGGATGTGGACAAGGTGCTCTCGACTGTAAGGCCTACCACCTGTCTAACTGACCCTTGCCCATCGTGGCTCATCATGAGATGCAGAGAGAAGTTGGGTGAGGGGATCAAGGCGGTGGTAAACGCATCCTTGAAAGAGGGTGTGATGCCATCAGCCTTCAAGGAGGCAATTGTAAAGCCCATCTTAAAGAAGCCCTCCTTGGATCCCCAAGTTTTCAATAACTTTTGCCCAATTTCGAATTTACCATTCTTGGGCAAGGTCATTGAGCGAGTGGTGGCCAATCAGTTGTCGACACACTTGGATGAAACGGATTACTTAGATCGATACCAATCGGGCTTCAGGACTGGTCACGGAACTGAAACAGCCTTGGTCGCTCTGGTAGATGATATGAGGAGGGCATTAGATAGGGGAGAATTTACCTTCCTTGTCCTCCTCGATCTCTCAGCGGCTTTTGATACTGTCGACCACAGTATCCTTTTATATCGCCTAGAGGGATTGGGAATAGGAGGCACTGTATTACGGTGGTTCCGCTCCTTTCTCTCTGATAGGTACCAACAGGTGGCATTGGGGGAGGAGGTTTTAGACCCTTGGCCTCTCAATTGTGGTGTGCCACAGGGTTCTATCCTCTCTCCCATGCTATTTAACATCTATATGAAGCCGCTGGGGGCAATCATCAGGAGATTTGGGCTGCAGTGTCACCAATATGCGGATGACACTCAGCTCTATCTCTCATTTAAATCTTCACCAGAGTTGGCTGTGGAGACCGTGTCCAAGTGCCTGGAGTCCGTGAGTGGATGGATGGGAAGGAATAGGCTGAAACTGAACCCCGACAAGACCAAGGTACTGCTCGTGGGGGACAAGAGAAGGTTGGGAACCGTTGACCTGAAGTTCAATGGGGTGAGTTTACCCCTAAAGGACCAGGTCCGCAGCCTCGGGGTTGTACTTGATTCCAAGCTGTCCATGGAGGCTCAGATTTCGGCAGTGAGCCGGGCAGCTTGGTACCAACTACACCTTATACGTAGGCTGCAAGCCTGCCTTCCTGTTCATCAGCTCCCACTGGTAGTACATGCCCTGGTCACCTCTCGATTAGATTACTGTAATGCGCTCTACGTGGGGTTACCTTTGAAAATGGTCCGGAAACTACAACTTATTCAAAATGCGGCGGCTCGATTACTCAGAAACAGTCGTCGCCGGGACCACATCACGCCAGTGTTGTTCGACCTACACTGGCTTCCAGTTGTTTTCCGGGCCCAATTCAAGGTGTTGGTTTTAACCTTTAAATCCCTACACGGTCTCGGCCCAGTTTATCTAAAGGAGCGCCTACAACACCACCAATCATGCCGCCTGACAAGATCGGCCACACAAGGCCTTCTCTCAGTCCTGCCAACCAAAGCAGCTAGGTTGGCGGGCACTAGAGAGAAGGCCTTTTCAGTGGCGGCCCCCACCCTCTGGAACTCCCTCCCACAAGATCTTCGGCACATCTCTTCCCTGAATATGTTCTGCAAGGCCTTAAAGACCTGGCTTTTTCAGCAGGCTTTCGGGACTTCTGGGGAGGCTTAATATTCTTCTGTTTTAAATGCCTCCTGTTATGTATTGTTTGCTCTTATAATTTATATATTTCACTGTATTTTTGTATTGTATTCTGCCATATTTATTGTATGTACGTCGCCTAGAGTGGCCACTGGCCAGATAGGCGACACATAAATTAAATTTATTATTATTATTATTATTATTATTATTATTTTGTAATACGCATTTACCTTGATATCCTCGATGAATCAAAATAAAACAACAATGTAATAAAGCAGGCAGCAGTATAGAAACTTTACTTTAATTCACAGACCTTTGTTTCTTTCTATCTATATTTTCCAAATGAGCAGAACAAAAGCTGGATTAAAAGAGTCAATAACTGTCAACATGTCCAGAAAGAAGTATGGATGCTCAGTTAACATAATAGCCAGGTCAGGCATATTACCTGTACTATTTCCCTTAGGTCCCCCTGCTGGGCATTTGAGACTACAGGCAATCAGAGGTAGGACACACTCTGATCTTAAGCACATTTTATGGAAATGAATATATTAAACAGGATGGGAAATGTTACTTCTATGGGATTTTGAGACTACATCATCCTGATATTAAGTAATCATTCCGACAAGGGGAAAGAAATTGTAGTTACCACCCTTGTGCAATCAACCAACCAGCAATTTATTTTTCTCAACAACTACAATCTCACCTTGAAACTTCAGGTCTTTGTAGGACTTTGTAGGACAGTTTTGTAGGACTTCTAAGGAACAAATTATACAAACTGATGACTAATTCATGGGGACAAAGGCTTGACTGTGGTTTCTGCATGAGAATAGTATGACAAAAGAAAAGGGCCAGAATTGCCATTGCAAAAATGGGCTCTTTCTGGGAGGAAGGGTGGGATATTAATGAATGATGTGGTAACTTGCTGCTAGGGGCCAAATTCATGAAAGCTGACAAATGCTCTAAAATGGCTTATTCCACCTTGTAGTAAATGGTGTACTATATTTATCACAGTTATTTATGCTTCCAAGGCTGCTTGCAAGTAGCATTAAACCACTTTTTTTTAAAACACACACACACATAAAAATTGGTGGTAAAACAGCCCTGTTGGGGGGGGGAGGGAAAGCCCAGCTGGAGCAGGTGCTGAGATGTAATTGGGGTGTAGTTGAGAAGGTTTCAAGAAAATAATTTTGGCATCAAACATTTTTTAGCAAAACAAAACTGCAATATGACCCCAAAATCCAAGAGGGCCACCACCAGAAACATTTATTTAGTTTGGGTTAAGTCAGAAATTATGCATAAAAGAGTCTGAGAGAAAAATTAAGCATATGCTGAACTAACATTCCCTGTTTGAGTGTAATTCTCAGTCATATTCACACTCACTATCAGAATCAGAGGCACTGTAAGATTCTGAATCGGAGCACAGATAATGTATTCAGCTGTCAAATTCCCATGTGTAATGATATCATCAAGATTCTTGGAAGAAATGACTTTGTGTAACATATTGGCAGGCATCTGTCAGTACATAGAATGCATCCATGACCCATTGGTGAAGGTGGAGCATCAAGCTGATCATAATGGAGTGGGAAATATACTTGTCCTTCACTCAGTTCACCTTCAAGTCATAACTGTCATGGTCAGAATTTAATTTCCATGTAGATTTCTTCTTCGGTTTCTCCCACTTCATTACAGGAGCTTCTGTTGCTGGTATTGTTTCTGTAGGCATGTCTGATAGTGAACTGTGTCAAATTGTCTAGTATGTGTAGTGTCACTGGAAGTCTCATTTCAACACTTCTCAACACCTTTTTGGCATCCTCCGATTTCACTGTAGTTTCAAATACTAATTGCACACCCCAATCCAAAAATTGCAGCTGCTTCACTTTGAATGCAAATTGGAAAAATAATTTGAGCCATTTCCTTTGAGGAAACTGCCTTGCATTCATCTTTTAAAAATTGCCTGGATTCAATTTTTATTGCACTGAATTTTGAATAGGTCATTCAGATGGAATTCAGATGAATCTTGTGCCATCGTTTTACTCTCCATGTAGACATTTCTCATTCCATCCATGTACCCCTTTGCTAGAGATGCTGTCCAACATTAATGTTTGCTGTCTTAGGTGCTTGTGTCAATATTATACATATCATTAACAAAGATGATCTCAGATGCTTTGGAACATTGACAAAGCATGACTGCCAACACTTTTTTGCATCATGTAAAGTTGGTACCATCCATTTTCTCTTGATCTTCAGCAGATCTCCAGATGAAATTCACATCCACCAAACTTGAGGTGGTAACCATGAGGTACCAGGTCCAAACATTCTACCAATGTTGAGTTTTGAACTTCCAATATTGTATTAAATATTGAGAAACAGTGTTTTCAACAGATTGCACTTGTCTCTGGTGTTATAGACCAGTCACATGACATCTGTCATGACTTGGTTTTCCATTCCATTGTGGTAGTTTGTGTTGCAGTATGACTCCCACACCTCTGGCAATATTTTGTTCACTTAAGATACACTGCATCACATGACTTATATGTTGAAAACACCAGTTCTTCACAGAAAACCTCATCAAGGGATTCATCAAGGTGGTGTGTTTTCAGAGTCTTGGTCAAGTTGCTCAGAAGTAAACATGCCATAATATGGAGTTCTTCAAATATGCATGGTCAAGTTCAAAAGGATCATGGTGAAATGAAAATGAATGCCTACTCTGGAGGAAGTATTAATTTTTTTCCAAGGACAATTTTTTATCACTGTTTAAATGCAGAGAAAATGCCACATCAAAATAAATTCAGCTTCAGCCTACAAGAAGTGGATGCTATAAGGGAGAAACAACAATGTTCCACAAATTCTGTTAAATTCTCTGTATTTTAGACAGAGTTTATTACTAAACCAGGTCTATTGAAAAATATATCATTCAGGAAAAGAAATGAGAATCTTTCCCGTGGAAACACCAAAACATCTTGGGTTGAAATATATTCTTTTGATAGGTGCATATGGATGAATTGAACCAGCCAAAAATTCATTGTGGATTTTCAAAATGTTAATAAGCCAATTATAATAATAAAGGAGTAATGTGAAAAGAAGTAAAGTGATATTTCTTGGAATAGAAAGTCCCTAGGACCAGAGTTCAAAGAGTTCAAATACCAGAGTTCAAAGCCTTCTACTGAGCTTCTTGTTTGTATTCAGCACTGAAGCTGTACACAGGATTCTGCAGAACACCTTTGGTTTAAATAATGAAAAAGTAGCTTCTTGTGGTTTGTTAGCAGTCTGTTAGCCACAGATTCTACTGCAAAACTTATGAATTCTTGCTTTTATCTTCAGAAAAAACCAGTATGTTTTTGAAGTGTAGATCTCATGTTTTTCATGACTGCTATTTTAGATGTTAAGTATCTTAACCACTTGTATTCAGATATCTTTCACTTCAAGAAATTTTAATACCAAACCAGCAGTCTGACAGTTGTATGAACACAAAGAGACTAATTTTCTTAGAAGGAATTTTTCTGCTGTAATTGCGATTTAGGACTTTATGTGAACAAAAGAAACAGATTTAGTATGCTTAATAAGTCTTGGTGGTTTCCAAAACTACTTTTTTTTGTTTAAAGGAACACTTTGATCACATTTAGGAAAAATGTGCTTTTCTATATGCACTGATCATGACAGGAAACAATGCAGCCTAAGTTCTGTCCATCGTTTCCTCTGTCTTACACAAACTACATCCTTACACCATTCCCCCACTATATTATACAGCCGTGAGAGTGGCTGTATACTATAGTCAGCATGCACTTTTCACATTCCACAATGTTAAAATGAAAATACCTCCCATGCGATTTTGATCCTTCCCATAAGCTCATTTTAAAATAAAACTGTACAAAATTTATAGCAGAAACGCTTGCTTAACAACCCTCTAAATTTCCATGGCGATAACACAAAACATTCAGAGAGAATTGAGAGTTCAAAGTGTAAAAAGGGATAGGAAAAAAAACCAGACCCGTTTTGGACTTTTTTCTGTCAGAGTTCTTATAATTTGTTGAAATTAATTAAAAACCAGCCATGTTCACAGAGTACCTCTAATCCTATTACTGACCTGACCTTGCCCCAAAGAAAGGCGGGGTATAAATGTAATAAATAAATAAATAAATAAATAAAATACTCTGACCTTCATCTTCTGCAGTTTAAGTTTTAAAAATGCCTAGCTGATTTTTATTAATTTAAGAAATTTAGAATTGAAGTCAGTGATAAGCCGGGGCATGCTCAGAAAGAACCAACTGTCAGTGTTCTAAAAGCCAGACTCACAGCTGCTGGGCTTGCCTAATCAGAGGGTCACACCTACACCAGACCTTCATTTCACTTTAGATAGTCATGGCTATACCTGGGAAGTGTAATTTGTGAAGGGTGTTGAGAGGAGACTCCTATTCCCCTGATAGACCTCCAGTGGCCAGACTGGTTTAACAGTCAGCCACTCTGATTGAAACTCTGTGAGGGGAACAGGGCATCTCCTAGCAACTCTCAGCACCCTTCACTAACTACACATCCCAGGATTCTTTGGGGGAAGCCAAGACTGTCTAAAGTGGAACAAAGGTCTGGTGTGGATATGGCCAGAGACAGCTTTGGTGTAAATTTGGGTGGGAGACTACATGTGCCTACTGTAGAATAAAAACATGGAGGAAACACTGAAAAACAATACTGTTCACAAAGTTTTCTTTTTGAAAAGGAAAGGGGCTTCCCCTCTGCCCAGTGCCCACCCACCCAAGGCACATGTTACCAAATTCTTCCAAGTGACACAAGAAGTGGGTTGGACTGTGAAAGACCAACCCAAATGGTGTTTGCATTTTGACAAATTTGTAGGGCAGTCCAATATCTCAGAGAGTAGGTCAGGTCTCCTGCTCCCCTGGTGCATTCACTATAGCTGCCCAATTTCCCTGCTTTTAAAAGTTTGACAGAAATATCTGTTGGCTATAGGTACATTCTTAAACCACAAGATTTTTGCCTATTAGTGAATAGAATATCATATTTTTCTGACACTTCTAGGGCATGGTCCTATGAAACCCTAAATGCAATAAGTTTGGATTATATATAACAAATTTAAATGTATTACATTTAAACACAGTATCCAGACTTCTAGGGTTTCTGGAGATAGACCAATCACTGTACAACAAAACAGCAGCTTTACAGGAATATATACTTAAAACCACATTTTAAAACTGCATGCAAAACTACAGGAAAGCTAGAAGAACATATAAACCTACATTGTTCTCAAAACAAAAACATTATTCACATAAGAAAACCATTTGTTTCTCATCCCAAGATGTTACAACACTATGATCCACTGTAACATGAATGCACATTTTTCATAAATGACCCCACCCCTACAAAACAATGCCCACAGAAGATACTAGCTAGTCACACATTCACAGAAATGACAGAGAACACAGCCCAGTTTGGATGTAATAGTAAATCAGAGTTTAGCATTATGGAATAGGTTTGCTTGACCCTTGAGCTCCAGTCCTTCCCTCCCTCTCCTCTGTCACCACCATGAGGAAGAAATTGGAACTACCTGATTCCTGGCTGAAACTAACCAGTGTTTGCTGTTACATCTGAACTGGGAATTACCATTGGTTTTAACTATGGTTTAGTGAAAGAAGCAAGAATTAGAAGCCATAATTTGGTCTTAGGTTGTCTCCTATTTTAAACTAATCACAACTTGGCTGGTTTTGACACAATAACAAACTTCAGTTTGCTGAAACAAAGAAACAATTGCTTCCAACCCAAACCTTCCATGGCCTGTCATGGCCCCTGAGCCTAGAGTTCCATAATGCTCTGAGATGTGGATAAGATTCAGAGTGACTTCCTCAGAGTAGAACCTTCAATATGTTCTCCCATGCTCTCCCAGCCAGATGACATGGCCCTCCCGCCCTCTTCAGACAGAGGACAAGTCTCCAGCGGCGCAGTGATATCCTCATACTCACAGAAGCCAAAGGATTAAAAAGTCTGCAAAGGCCTTTTAAGGAAAACTTCAATCTCCTGTAAGAGAGCAGGCCTGTTGCAGAATAGGCTTCAACTCTCAGCTAATGTAATGTCTTCCTACTACTTCCAGTGATGAAAAAGCTTCAACTCGCAGAAGTCTCTGGGAGATGTCCAGGGTCCTGATTTAGGCTGCCTGAAAGCTCTTTGCTATAGTTTTCTGAACCTGACCATTACCTAACATATAGGTTTTACATGGAAGCTGCCCGATGCTGAGTCAAACCATTGGTCCATTTAGCTCAGTATTGTCTACACTGACTGGCAGCGTCTCTCTAGGATTCCAGACTGAGTACATTCCCAGCCCTACCTGGAGATAGAATCTGGGACCTTTTCCATACAAAGCAGGTGCTCTACCACTGAGCTATGGCTCTTTCCCTACTTTCCAAGACTTTACTAGAAGTGATGTTGTCTGCTGTGACTGAATTTGATGAGACTCTGCTTCTGCACTTTGTCTGATAGATAGAATCTTGGTGAGCTAATCCTAACATGTTTTCCTTGAGATGTTTGGCTCCACTCCCCATGAATCCTAGGCCTTCACAAAGCAGGATATTAAGGAGATCACATTAATTACTGGTTCCCCTCTATTCGGTACTGGTCAAGCCTCATCTTGAGTACTATGTCCAGTTCTGTACACTGCACTTTAAGAAGGATGCAGACAAACTGGAATAGGTTCACAAAAAGGGCAACAAGGATTATCAGAAGACTGGAAACAAAGCCCTGTGAGGACAGACTGAAAGAACTGGGCATGCTTAGCCTTGGGAAGACTGAGGGGAGATATGATAGCGCTCTTCAAGTACTTGAAAGGTTGCCACACAGAGGAAGGCTAGGATCTCTTCTTGATCATCCCAGAGTGCAGGGCACAGAATAAAGGGCTCAAGTTACAGGAAGCCAGAGTTTAGCTGAACAATTCCTGTTAGAGCCATATGACAATAGAACCAGGTGTTGGGCTCTCTAACACTGGAGGCATTTAAGAGGCAGCTGGACAGCCACCTTTTGGGTATGCTTTAACTTGGATGACTGCATTGAGCAGGGGTTGGACTCAATGGCGGCCCCCTCCAACTCTACTATTCTATGATTCTGTGAAAGGGGAAGAGGAAGCCTGAGGCTCAAGCAGATTCATTCCTGTAATGCTGAACTATAGATTAGCATAACACCTGAACAGAGCCACTATCTGAGGACTGCAGCTAACAATACTAGATTGCAGTTGTGCCTGAATGTATAACATGTTCCAGGGGTAGGTGGCACATTATGACAACAGGGAGAAATATTTATTTTTAGAATAAAGTAATTGTTATATGCAATGATATCCAAGTATAGAATTTAGTTCTAGATGCATTAAAGGTGCTTCATAATATTTTTCATATCTAAGGAAAATGGCTATATAGCTCCCAAATTTTGCCAATTTAATGACCAATTTGGCTCACACACATTTTACTGAAGGAAAGCAAATGCCTTCTATAAGTCAGAATATATGATCTTATGCCAACCAGTGTGCCTCCAGATGTTGTTGTGGTCCAGATGTTGTTGGACCACAACTCCCATCAGCCTGAGCTAGCATTGCCAATGGTCAGGAAGATGGGAGTTGTAGTCCAACAACATCTGGAGGTACACTGGTTGGGAAAGGCTGCTATAGACTCTTGAACCAATATTCTCTGATTTCAGTCAAGTGACTTGTATTCAACCATGAAATTAGTATGTTGATTTGGAATAAACTGACACACTTTCTAAAATATTACACAGAATTATGAAAATGTATTTCCATTTCTAAGAGACATAATTTCACATTGCTGCATACACTTCTCACACTAATTAGAATGTATCAATTTCAACCCACACCATCATTTGGATATTGTGCAGCACAGAAAATAGTTAGCTGGATATAGTTCCAGTCTACACAAATCCAATTCCAAAAATAAAAACATGGGATAAGCATCTGTACCTAGATCAAAACAAAAACTCTTGAGGCCTTAATTTCAGACACTGCTGGTCTGTTTGACATAGCTCAATAATAGAGTATCTGCATTGCATGCAGAAGGTCTTAGATTGAATCTCTGGCATCTCATTAGGGCTGGGAATGTCCCCAGGCTGAAACCCTGCACAGGCACTCTCAGTCAATGTAGACAATTCTGAGCAAGATAAACAAATGGTCTGACTTGATATAAGGCAGCTTCCTATGTTACTATTTGGTGCAGCACCTGATTTACCAATGTTCCACTTATTAATCATAAAAACTATATGGTAACCTTCAGGTTTAACAAGTTGGTTCAACATTCACTTAGTAATTTAGTTTGGTCTCTGACAGAGATTTGATAAGGCTTAGCACTGTATACCTAGAACAGTTATTTGCTCACGGCAACACATTTATTTTACACAGCATCTTTTAGTAAAAATTTGGTGCACAACCACATTATAGACATTATTCGATTCCTCTCTTATTTTACAAGAGTTGGAGTACAGCAAATTTTGGAGGTGGAGTACACCGAATTTTGAGATACATTAGTCATTTTAATTTCCAAAATTACATCTTATAAACCTAGGGTGTAACCCACAAACCATTTATTCCTAGTGCTGACAGACCCAGCAAAAACCCCCACACTTGCTATCTTTGGGGTATAGTTGTACTCCAATGAGATTTCCAATGGAAGGATGGGGTACCTTTGTCCCCCAGAGACCATTTTTGTCTGTGTTGTCAGCACAAGTATGCTTGACAATACCAAATCACCTTGAGCCAGAAAACACATTCAGGGGACGCAGAATTTTTCTGAGCAGTATATCCTGGCTCCTTCCCCATGCCGCCCTGGGCTCCTGCTGGGAGGAAGGGCGGGATATAAATCAAATAATAAATATAAATAAATAAATAAATAAATGTATACTGAGTACAACACCATTTCTGGGGTATATTTGGACCCCGGTGTTTTTTTGTTTCCAGAAGGAAAATGACAGGTGGTAACTGGCTGAAATTTGGGGACTTTGTACAGGTGACAGTTTGTGACAATGTCCAAGGAGGACATCCCTGTATGTCTATTTATGTGTAAATTACACAAATAAAAGTGCACTTGAGGCAGAAATTTGCCCCTGGAGCTTTTTGCTGAGGTACATTTGGACCCCAGTGATTTTTTGTTTCCAGAAGAACAATAGTAAGTGGTAACTAGCTGAAATTTGGGGAAGTTGTACAGGTTACAATTTGTGAGAATGTGCTAGAAGAACATCCCTGTAGGTTTACTTATGTTCACATTACACAATGAAAAGTGCACCTGGGGTCAAAATGTACCTTCAGAAGTCTGCATGAAGGCTACCTATGTACAACAAATTTAGTCTACAAGGTTTGTGTGCTGCAGCTAACAGTCAGGTTTTTAGAGGCTGTTGTCATGACACACCAAACTCTTGATACACACAAGGAATTCTAAGTTTTTTTCAGTCTCAAGTAGAGATTGACCGTCTCAAACGTAGGATGAAACTATGATTCCAGCCACAGAGAGTGTGCACTCTGAAATTGATTGGAATAGCTATAGGGATAAGGAGAGCTTAACCCCTTTCCCCTCAATCCATTTTTAAAATTAAAATCATCCAAGTTGCTCTTCTCCCTGTGGGAGTATCTTTTCTCCCACAGACAAAAAGCAAATGGGTGGGGGGAATTTTGATGAGGAAGATGTCCCAAGAAGAAAGGATTAAACACCTCATCAAGCTTACCAAACTGTGCACTACTGCTATGAGAAATATAGGGAGACACTCAATACATCTTCCACTGCATGCATAGTTTGCCTCTCAGATGGGAAAGAAAATCCATTAAAACCACATCTTCAATATGCTTGCAGACAGCCACACAGCCTTGCTAACATTTGATCATTCACAGATCATTTATAAGAAATTGCATACTTTACCCATCTTAGCAACATTAGAAACAGCAACCTTCATACATTTACACTTATCCCAAGACAAAAGGAAAGCAAGTCAAGAGCCCTTCACAATTTTGCCAACAGAAACTGAATAAAATGTTTGACCCAGCAAAACAAATAATTTAAGCAACCTCGTCTAGGCTGTAAGATAAATCAAATCCCTTCCTCCCCAAAGAAACTGCCATCCACAAAAGTTGTGGCTGACCAAACATTTCTTCTTCTTTTTCAGCTCTTATGGTAAATATTTCACCTCCTCTTACTGTCCTGTTATATATTATCTATGATGTTCTATCCTTATGAAGCAGGACAAAAACTATTACTAAGAAGTTATATAAGCAGAAACAACCTACACCATTTCTTCCCCTTCCCTTCCTCTTCCAAAGTGTAAATGTGACAATCCTCCTCATCCTCAAACATCTCGTAATCCCCAGAGTGTCTTCCCAGACTCATTGAAAAAGAGATGGAGAAAAGAGATGACCAGATCCTTTACTCTGAAGGGTGTTCCTTTTATGCTTAAGTGTTGCCATGGGGAAAAGAAAACATTACATTCTTAAATTAGAGGCCCTTCTAGTATATTGTTCAATTTACCTGAAATCAAGGCAAACATAATTAAGATATATTGCTTATAAAGAGTCAGCAACAAAACAATGTTTGTAATCAGTTTATTTGGGTTGTTTATACCTTAATCCCATGGGAAGAACTCAACAGGCTAAGACACTTAACATAGTCTCTGTGAGATGGTTTATAAGCACATATTAGTTATATAGAAATTACACAGAAATGTGTTATGAGAATGGACATGTTAATGATACATAAAAAGGTGTGGGATCCAGAAAGGCTATGTACCTGCCCAGAATTTAAGATCATCTGCCTGTGGTCTCCTCTGCGTGCCTGGAGTGAAAGATGTTAGACTGACAGGCACGCAGGAGAGAGCTTTTTCAGCTGTGGCCCCCAAGCTTTGGAACACCCTACCCCAAGAAGTCCGCTCTGCTCCCTCCCTGATGGTTTTCCAGAGACTTCTGAAAATGATCTTGTTCCGCAGAGCCTTTGGGAGGGACTGAAGGTAGAGCCTGACACTGATTTCATGATTTTATGCCTTCTACATTAAATTTTACCCTTGTAGTCCTCTTTAGTACCACTCCCTATATATGTGTGCATATATACAGTATTTTATGTATTTTAATTGTATTTTATGTATTTTAATTTATTTTAATGTTTTTGTGATTTTATTGTTTACAATTTTATTATGTATGTTTTTGATTTTATTTTTGTAAGCCACTCTGTGTGCCCTATTACAGGGTAGAAGGGTGGGATAGAAATATTTTAAATAAAATAAATAATAAAAATTTAAAAATTAATCAATAAACATTTAATTAGATCCAAAGAAACCCAGCATTTCTGTTAAAGTCAAAAAGGTGCTATTACCCTTGCAGTCCTCATTTTCATGATGTTGTGAAAACACACATGCTGCTATCATCTCTTTAACCCAAAGTAAAGTCTGGGTGTGTTATCCATCATGATCAGACTAGACCCATTTAAATCAAGTTACTTAAGTCCATTTATTTCAATGAGTCTACTTTGAGTATGACTAACTTTGGATATCATCCATGAACTATATGATGACACATATTTACTAACCCAATGTGGCTTGTTAAAATATTTGGAAATCTAGCATTCAGAGACACATTGGGGTGGGGGAGTGTTTTTAGCACACATGAAAGCAGGTTTGAAAAATATGACAATAAAATGATAAAAGATCAGAAACAAAGAATCATGAATCAAAAACTCAAATTTATTGCTTTTAATAATAATAATATTTAATTTGTTTGTCGCCTGTCTGGCAATTAGCCACTCTAGGCGACGTACATTAAAAGAGATAAAATACAATAATAACAGATGTAATCACATTAATAACAATAGGTTTTCAGAATGTCTAATAACACATCTAAACATTTTTCAGTGGTGTGCCATTCCTAGTACAGACAGCACTGACCATCGATGTGTGTAGCAGGTGCAGTTTGCCACTTGATCCAGGGGTAACTCCATGTGTCCTTGAATACGTGTATACTCACTCCATGTGTTCTTTAAAGTGATAGAGATTAAGCTACTTTTGCAAAAATATATTATGCATTAAATCTACACAAAACAATAATATGAAAATTACCTGAAGCCCATGAGCTCATTATGCATTTCTGATGTGATATAATCCTCACTGTTAAACATCAGTCCTCATGATGTGATGTAATCCTCAATTTAAAGTATCTAATATACCAGTTTTCATATTTTACAAAAAATCTATTTCTTTATAAATCACTTACCATAAAGCATCCCAAAGTGATTTAACAATAAAAACATAAAGAATTAAAACATACAGAATAATTTTCTATAATATATTGCCTTTCAGTCAACATAGGCAATGAGCTTTTATTGACCCATTCTTTAGAGAAAATAACAAGAGGTCAATATGTTATTTAAATTTTGTATTGAAAATATGAGGTATGTCTCTTGAAATTTGAAAGAGACAGCAATCAAAGCTAAGGTATATTGCTTGTTGACTAGTTCAGTAATAAGAATACTTAAACATATAAATGTACGTATGTTAAGGAAGCAGGATTGCATCTTGGTGTGTTGGCAAATAGCAAAAGGAATGCCAATATTCTAATTTTCAGATACTGATTGTTAATAGCAGCAATAGTCAACAAGAATGAACAACACTGTTGTCAGTACAAGTGATCAGTGGTTCCATGCAAGTCCTTACTAGAAGGTGAAGATAGTTTAATAATATTGTGTTCTGGTAAGTTATAAAAATAATGTGAAACATTGATTATTCTTAAGGAACTTGTACTTAATTTACACAGTATTAACATACAAGTTATATTATTGATCCAAACTCTTCTCATACAAAAGTCAAATTCACTTAAGTAAAATAATTTGTCTTGAGTAAACATTTTTAGGATTGTGCTGCACACATGTTAAAATATTTTTTTAAAGAAATTGAAGATATTTGCTAAACTGAAATAAATGAGTTTATATGTAGTGGAAACCAACACAATAGATTTGGAGAGAACCATTACTTAAATATGTGCAGCACAATCTTAAACATTTTTACTCAAGACCCACTGGATTCAATGGATTTTATTGCATCCTTAATCTGCTGCCTGTTTTAACAGTGCAATCCTATGCATGTTTACTCAGAAGTCCCATTGTATTCAGTGGTGCTTACTCCTAGGTACCTGGAAGTAATCCCCAATGAACTCAGTGCAATCTACTTTAGAATAGACATGTATAGGATTGAGCTATTAATGTATCAGTGAATAGCCACTCCACTTATATTATCAAGTAACTGAACTACAACAGCCCTCTATAACAAGCCTCTCTCTCTCCCCCCCCCCCCAGTTTCAGGGCCCTCTCTAAAACCATCTATCTGTATGTTTGAGAAACATTAAATATTAATTATGAACTGGATAACTGATTCATGAAAGAAAACTAATTTTTCAAACCATGACATTCCTGACAAGTTCATTAGCACTTTTGGAAGTCTATTGCTATAGTCTATTCCTAAGTCTATAGTTACTGTAAACCGCCCAGAGAGCTTCAGCTATGGGGCGGTATATAAGTACAATAAATAAATAAATAAATAAATAGCTACTGAGCATAGAAGTAGTAGTTTGTTGTTAAATAGAGCTTTCATATATTAGTTCTATAATGCCTTTATTTTATGCCAGACACTACAAGGTAAGGTGTTATTATCTTCCTTCCCACCAACGTTCCTAAAAGTAACAATATTGTTTTTAAACAGATATTGTGCAACCATTTATCATTATTTTTTTTAAAAAAACATACATTATGATGAACTCATTTTGTAAGGCATGAAAGAAAGACAATGATGTAAGGGCAGCTGTTTTAAAATTCTACTAACAAGGTTTAATAGCATTTTAAAGTTTTGAGCCAAAAATGCTGTATTTTGTCACAAGTTTAAGAAATACAGTTAATAACTACACCATTATCAAGCAAATGAACTCCACCAATGAACCTATATTCCAATTAAGCAATAATAATATTCATATTATTAATAATACCATCATCATCTTTGGTTTACAAAGATGACACATTTTAGCAGAGAAAAAAGTCCTTTATAATCTTTCAAAGAGAACATGCAAGGATGCTAACATGCCAAAAATGTGAATAACATCATCTTTAGTTCAGGTCCAGGTTTTTCTCATCAGCAGCTTTTACTAATATACAGCACTGAGTGACATGAGCAATACTTCTGCTGACCAATGAACAGTAATAAAACCCAATAATATTCCATAATAAACGAATGTATCTCTTTTGAGCAATAAAATCACCCAAAAATCACAAAGCAGCATCACACTGTAAGGTGAACACACCAAGGGGCATTCAACCCTTTTAGCTACACCTGTGTGTTTGTGTGTGTGTTATTTGTTGTCTAGCAATAAACTGTAAAAAGAGGCAGTCATATTTGAAAGTAAAACCATTAAGCTGTGTTTATGGAATGCTATAATACAGCCATGGAATGAATAATAAGGAAAGCACAATACCTTTAGTAAGTCTCCTCAGAATTTGACAACGGCATTTAAAAGAGACAGCTATCATTCTTGCTTATTGCCTTCAATGGAAAAGTATACTCAAGGCTCTGCTTTGGTGGATGCAGCAGAAGCATATGAATACCTCACGCACATACCAGAAGAAAGGTAGTCCCAGCGGGGAGTGACAAAGCTTAATTCTTCTTGGCTGATGCAGAGATCAGCTCCATGTCATCCAGCAAAGCTGTGTCATTCAGCACCAGTACTACTAGCACCACCGCTTGCAGCACCAGATCAATGACTTAAAAAAAAGCAGTATTTCTTTTAACAGCTGCAAAGCATCAAATAGCATAAGATCCCAGCGAAGATACTAAACGCAGCTATGCTACAGTCTCCCAGACTCCTGCACTGTGCAGTGAGATTCAGTTTCTGTTCCAGGCAAAGGACCATGCATTTCAGCACAATCAGGGGATTTTCCCCCCTCCTCCAGTCTTTCAGATATTTAACTCTCTCTTAGGTGTTGCTGGCTGAACAATAACAAGAGAAAACACAACAACATTAGCATCCTTTCTTTTGAATGGTAATATTAAATAGTTGTTTTTTTTTTTCATTTTAAAAATGATTTCAATATGCAAGGATGCTCTGCTCTTCCTGAGTGTGAGGGGGAGGGAAGAGAAGAGAGAGATACACATGCCACACAGGAGGAGGACAGGAAGCTTTTCATGTAGGTGCAACTGTGAAACATAATGATGATACATAAGCAACATTGAGTCAGGATGTTTCCAGAAGGAGAATGAAACATAAACTCTCACTATGTCTACACACATATCCTTTTAGCCTTCCATAAATAATCCACCATGATCTTACCAAATTTAACATATGGTTCTATATTACTCCATTTATCCAACTATTTTACAGCCTCTTATCAAAGCTAGGCAAATTAACTTGCCCATTCACACTTCATTCACAAAATAATGAGGTGGAACATGGTACTGACAACTTTTCCAACCCTTGCAGACCAACTAACACTCTTCCTGTGGTCAAAAACCCAAGAAAGATTCAGTTATAAAACTGACTAGAGACCACTTTTATTTATTTATTTATTTATTTATTTAGTATCCCACCCTTCCTCCCAGTAGGAGTCCAGGGCGGCAAACAAAACACTAAAAACACTCTAAAACATTTTAAAAACAGACGTTAAAATATATTAAGACAAAACATCTTTTAAAAAAAGCTTTAAAAACAAAAAGCAATTCCAACACAGACACAGACTGGGATAAGATCTCTACTTAAAAGGCTTGTTGAAAGAGGAAGGTCTTCAATAGGCGCCAAAAAGATAACAGAGATAGTGCCTGTCTAATATTTAAGGGGAGGGAACTCCAAAGCGTAGGTGCCACAACACTATGGGGTAGGTCCACTTCCTATATTGTGTGGAACGCACCTCCTAATAAGATGGTACCTGCAGAATGCAGTGTTCGACTGGATATGTAAGGGGTAAGATGATCTTTCAGGTGTCCTGGTCCCAAGCTGTATAGGGCTTTGTACACCAACACCAGAACCATGAACTTGGCCCCGTATTTAAAATATGTATAAGAATAATAAGCATACAAAACAAAACAAACTTATATACCTAACACCTGTAAATGGTTAAACGTGGCAAGAAAAAGATATTCCAAGAAAAGAAATATACATTCTTTTAAGATATCTTTGGGTTTGGAGAATTTCAGGAGGCAAAGTAGATCAATAGTGGTGAAATTGCCACCAAATAACCTTCCTTTACAAATCGTTAAAATTTGGTAGTGTGTCAGAATGGCTAAGATGGCATTTTCAGATGATCTGAGAGACAGGGATGCTGGAGGAATGCAGTCTTTGCTCATTCCAATCCAAACTGACCTGATTTGCACCTCCCAGACCAATAGAGAAATTTGAACATAGTTTTCCTTTGGATTTCCTGTTTCTTTAACTTTTGTGATGCAGTTCTCAACTCCCAAAAATCTACCAAAATATGTTTACAAATTCCTATATTGGGATAAAATATGTTTAGACATGTCCTTTTGAGAGAAAATGTGTACAAATTTAAGCAGATTTTTTTAAAAAAAGACTGATGCAAAAATGGGACAGAACGGGTTTATGAATAAGCACATGCAAAAGTGATACACTCCAAAACCAGACATCCATCCCTACTCAGAGATGAACGAACTTGATTGTTTAGGCCTTTCTAAGATAAAAACCTACTTAATAGGGAGCTAGCGTAGAAGTTGGAGAACAAATGTAATGAGTGTCTACTGAATCTTCTAAATCATTGTTTTTAACAGGGCCTTGTGTCATCCCTGGAATCCATGGACATCCCACAAAGAGTAGTATTACACTTTACAACCTCAGGCACTTTCTTCTCTTGTGTCACCCCCACTCCATGTTTTTACTTATTTCCAGTTTTTAGTCTTTTTTAACTTTATGGGGAGGAGTTGAGATTCCACAGAATATCACAATACTACAGGCGTCCTTCAACTAAAAACGGTTAAAAACCACAATTCTAAATGATCTTCAGCAAAACTGCCATTCACAGATGAAAAAGAAAGAGGCATGGCCTTTTCATAATGCAGAATGCAACAATGGCTACAGGAGCATCAGATTTGCAAAGACTATCCTTAGCAGCAAGAGCAGGATGAACACCAGAATCTGTCCAACCAAACACAGCATATGCCTCTCTATTAAACACTTGGGCATTCTGCGGTACCTGTCACCCATAATTATTTTAGTCTTGTTTCAATCCCTTCTGAATCAGGTCACGTAGGGATTGTCCCGACCAAGATTTAATGTGTGATTGAAACTCCTTGTCCCCAAATTTTTGGGCCATCACCAGCACAATTTTTTGTTTTTGCCGAGTGTATATAGTTGAATTTGCATAAGTTAAATTTGCATAAGTTAAATTTGTGTATGACACAAATCAACTGTGCAACTTTTTGTTGCCAGTTAAAGTGTCTAGAGTGTTATATTACAGGATTTTACAAAACTCTGGAAAATTGTTTTCTCACACGGGTCTAACCTAACTTATAGATAACTCCCAACCCAGAAGTGGCTATTCACCAACAACCACGAACCACCAAATGAATCCCAAGGAACACTGGGATTCAACAATGAATCTTGTTGCCAATTTTGCCTTCATATTTCCTTAGGCAACAGTTCTGTGGGAACAAAGTCACCAGCACTTATTATAAGCTCATATGAATATCCCCCAACACATTCCCTTAAGTAGTTTCTATAGACCAGTGTCTATGCAAGAGGATAAATGGACAACAGCCAGTTAGAGAAAGAAT
Organism: Rhineura floridana; assembly: GCF_030035675.1. Classification (NCBI taxonomy): domain Eukaryota; kingdom Metazoa; phylum Chordata; class Lepidosauria; order Squamata; family Rhineuridae; genus Rhineura; species Rhineura floridana. The sequence goes on along the minus strand of NC_084487.1, from coordinate 74,352,522 downwards.
TTCAGTCTTCCTGGACATTCCATTGCTAATTTGAAAATCACTTCAACAAAAAGGGGGCTTCAGCATGAAGCCAACTGGTCACAATTAATTAGGAAATCTGATATTTATTTATTTTATTTATTTATTATACTTGTATACCGCCCCATAGCCGAAGCTGTCTGGGCGGTTTACAGTAACTAAAAACAAATACAATTTAAGATACATCTTTTTAAAACACAATTTAAAACACAATTTAAAAATTTAAAACAATATAAAACACATGCTAAAATGCCTGGGAGGAAAGTCGTGACGTGGTGCCAAAAAGATAACAGTGTTGGCGCCAGGCGCACATCGTCAGAGCCATCGTTCCATAATTTCAGGGCCACCACTGAGAAGGCCCTCTCCCTTGTTGCCATTCTCCGAGCTTCCCTCAGAGTAGGCACCCAGAGGAGGGCCTTTGATCTTGAACGTAGTGTATGGGTGGGTTCGTATCGGGAGAGGCGTTCCATCAGGTATTGTGGTCCCAAGCCATGTAACGCTTTATAGGACAATACCAGCACCTTGAATTGAGCTCGGAAACAAAGGCAGCCAGTGCAAGCAGGCCAGAATCAGTTTTATATGTTCGGACCGTCTGATCCCTGTTACCAATCTGGCCGCTGCATTTTGCACAAGCTGCAGTTTCCGAACCGTCTTCAAAGGCAGCCCCATGTAGAGTGCATTGCAGTAATCTAATTTAGAGGTTACCAGAGCATGGACAACTGAAGCCAGGTTATCCCTGTCCAGATAGGGACGTAGTTGGGCCACCAACCAAAGTTGGTAGAAGGCACTCCGTGCCACTGAGGCTACCTGAGCCTCAAGTGACAGAGATGGTTCTAGGAGAACCCCTAAGCTATGAACCTGCTCCTTCAGGGGGAGTGCAACCCCATCCAGGACAGGTTGGACATCCACCATCCGGTCAGAAGAACCACCCACTAGCAGCATCTCAGTCTTGTCTGGATTGAGCCTTAGTTTATTAGCCCTCATCCAGTCCACTGTCGCAGCCAGGCACCGGTTCAGCACATTGACAGCTTCACCTGAAGAAGATGAAAAAGAGAAATAGAGCTGCATGTCATCAGCATACTGATGGCAACACACTCCAAAGCTCCGGATGACCACACCCAACGGTTTCATGTAGAAGTTGCACAGCATGGGGGACAGAACTGAACCCTGCGGAACCCCATACTGGAGAGTCCAGGGTGCCGAGCAATGTTCCCCAAGCACCACTTTCTGGAGGCAACCTGCCAAATAGGAGCAGAACCACCGTCATGCAGTCCCTCCCACTCCCAACTCAGCCAGTATCCCCAGAAGGATACCATGGTCGATGGTATCGAAAGCCACTGAGAGATCAAGGGTCACACTCCCCCTGTCTCTCTCCTGACAAAGGTCATCATACAGGGCGACCAAGGCTGTTTCTGTGCCAAAACTGGGCCTGAAACCCGGCTGAAATGGATCCAGATAATCGGTCTCATCCAAGAGTGTCTGGAGCTGGCCCGCAACCACTCATTCAAGGACCTTGCCCAGGAATGGAACATTTGCTAACAGCCTATAGTTATTAAGATATTCTGGGTCCAGAGGGGGCTTTTCAGGAGTGGTCTCACTACCACCTCTTTCAGGCAGGCAGGGACCACCCCCACTCACAGAGAGGCATTAATCACCTCCCTGGCCCAGCCAGCTGTTCCATCCCTGCTAGCTTTTATTAGCCAAGAAGGGCAAGGATCCAGCACAGAAGTGGTTGCATGAACCTGTCCAAGCACCTTGTCAATGTCCTCAAGCTGCACCAACTGAAACTCATCCAAGAAATCAGGACAAGGCTGTGCTCTGGATACCTCTCTTGATTCACCTGCTTTAACACTGGAGTCTAAGTCCTGGCAGATGCTAAAGATTTTATCCTGGAAGTGCCTAGCAAATTCATTAAAGCGGGACTCAGATGGTTCTACCATGTCCTTGGGGCCAGCGTGTAATAGCCCCCGGACAATTCTGAAGAGCTCCACTGGGCGGCAGATTGATGATTTGATAGTGGCAGCAAAATATTGGGGTTTTTTGCTGCCCTTACTGCCCCTAAATACAGCTTACCGTAGGCACTTACCAGTGTGTAATTGCATCCACCAGGAGTTCGTCTCCATCTGCACTCAAGTCGTCTCCTATATTGTTTCATCGCTCTCAGCTCTGGGGTATACCATGGAGCCGTACAAGCTCCACACAGGAGAAGGCGCTCAGGAGCAATCATGTCAACTGCCAGGGTCATTTCTGTATTCCACAGCTCGACCAGGGTTTCGACAGGAGTGCCAGCCCTATCAGCCGGAAAACTCCCCAGAGCCCTTTGGAAACCATCCGGATCCATTAGTCTCTGGGGGCAGACGAACTTAATAGGTCCCCCACCCTTGCAGAGGGGAAAAGCCACTGTAAGTCTAAACTTCAGCAAGCAGTGATCTGTCCATGACAGAGGGACTGAAGTAAGGCCCCCCACATTCAGATCACCATCTCCATACCCAGTTGCAAAAACCAAGTCTAGAGTATGCTCTGCTACATGTGTTGGGCCAATGGCATATTGGGACAGTCCCATGGTTGTCATGGAGACCATGAAATCCTGAGCCGCCCCAGATAAGGTGGCCTCGGCATGGATGTTGACATCCCCCAGAACCAACAGTCTGGGGGATCTCAACAGTACACCCGAGACCACCTCCGTCAGCTCAGCTAGGGAGTCTGTTGGGCAGCGGGGTGGGCGGTACACCAACAGAATCCCCAGTCTGTCCCACTGACCCAACATAAGGTGCAAACACTCCAGACCTGTAGTCACATGGACAGGGTGCTTGCAGAGGGAGATGGAACTCCTATAGACCACAGCAAACCCCCCTCCCCGAGCCTCAGGTCTACCCTGATGCTGGGCCAGGTACCCTGGTGGACATAGCTGGGAGAGACTCACTCAGGTCTCGGTTATACATACCAGATCGGCTGCCTCATCCACAATTAAATCATGAATGAGGGAGATCTTATTATGCACCGATCTGGCGTTTAGGAGCAGCATCTGGAGGCATGAGAGCTGGCTGATAGGGCAACCAACAAACCTGCGGGTGTGGGGAGGACTGGAACAAGGTATAGTCGTTAACTGCCTGGGCCGTGTTCCCCTTACCTGGCAAGTCCTCCTCACAACATCGTATCTCCCTCGACCCGTCACTACACTGATTGGGGCCCCCTCAAGCCTCCCCATTTGGCTGTGAGTCCTCTCTCCCAGGCACATGACTCAAGACCCACAAAAAGGCAGACAAAGCCTTTTTGTCTGTGGAAAAGACAGATATTGTGGAATTTAGACTCAATAAACACTGGGAATACTTTCCTTACTATTTATTTATTTATCATTTGATTTATACTCCACCCTTCCTCCCAGCAGGAGCCCAGGGCAGCAAACAGAAATGCTAAAAACACTTTAAAACATCATAAAAACAACTTTAAAATATATTAAAACAACTTTAAAAACATTTTTAAAAGCTTTGAAGACATCTTTAAAAAAAGGTTAAAAAACATATCGTTTTTTAAAAAAGGTTCAAAAACATATTAAAAAGCAATTCCAACACAGAAGCAGACTGGGATAAGGTCTCAACTTAAAAGGCTTGTTGAAAGAGGAAGGTCTGCAATAGGCGCCGAAAAGATAACAGAGGTGGCACCTGTCTAATATTTAAGGGGAGGGAGTTCCACAGGGTAGGTGCCACCACCCGAAACAACATAGTACAGAACATGATGTTCTATTTTGGGTCTTAATACCATCCTAATTAATCACTAGTTAGTTGTTCGTTCAGTCAGAGACACTCTAAATGGATCTTGTATTCATTTGCACTCTGCATAAAAATGTCTGCTGCTGCCTTTCTGTTTTCTTGGCCTATCTTGTCCCACGGTATATAAACATTTTTCCTTTATTGTCTCTGAAGCCATGCTATTTTGGAGACCACTTTGTGCAACTGATGAAGCTGGCTCTGGGTCATATAGAGACATGACTTCCATGCTGAAGTTTCCAGGTCAATCACTGACATCTCCAGTTTAAAAAGATAGGGTAGCATATGAAATTATATGTAAGACCTTTGCCAGAGAGCTGCTGCCAGTTACAATACACAATATTGATCTAGATGGGCCATCCAACCTGGTATAAGGCAGCTTCCTATGTTCCCATGTGTTTGTCTTTGTGAACCTACCTGTGTAAACTACCTGTGTAGTTTAGAAATGCAACTAAATAAATAATAATATTCCTAAGAGGCCTTGCTCTGGCTTTCCTTGCCAATTGAAATGTGGCCAGAGCTTGGAAGTAACTCGTTATTTTTAACGAGTTACTTTTAATTCGTTACAATTTTAATTAACGAGTGGGTAATTCCATTACATTTGGCAAGTAACGGAACGAATAGTAATTTCCCTACTTTTCAGCTTCAACTTTAACGTTTCCACGTTAGGTTGGACGTTACTTGGGGGCGGGAACAAGGGGAAGTCAGCTCCTGGCTGTGATTGGTTAACACAAGACATGTGCCTCACACTGATTGGACCTCTGCGCAGACTGTCTCTTCCCTCGTGATCTGTGTTAGGAGGCACGAGGGAAGAGGTTGAATAGGCAGGGGGAGCCTGCTAGCATCTGACTCTGAGAGGAAAAAATGGACGCCGGAGGAAAAAGCCAGGGCACAGACAACAATGGAGGAGAAGGCTGCAGCAGAATGGCGAAGAGCTGTGGAGGTGAGTGACGATGATTTGTGTGTGTGTGTGTGTGCCCCGGTGTGTGTGTTTTCGGCTGGAGTCTCTGGTTTTGGGGGGGCTCCGGCTCTCTGGCTACCACCCCTTACTCTCTGGACTCTCCACTTCAATTAAAAAAAAAATTAAGTTTCTAGGTGGTCTAATTCCCGAGATACACACCAAAACGTAAACCCCCCCTGCACAACTTTTTTTAAAACAGATTCATGCTCTAGCTACAACTCCCATCAGCCCAATCCAGTGGCCATGCTGGCTGGGGCTGATGGGAGTTGTAGTTTAAAGTAACTTTTCAAAGCTCTGGCTGCAACCCCGCCCTTTCATGATTGTGAGTAAAGTGCAGACTTGTGTTTGTGTTGTAAATCTCTCTCCCTCCAACCCTATTTTTAAATAAATTAGGCAGGGTTTATCACAGTTTTTATTATGTAGGAAACTAATACTCATTTTTTAAAAAAATGAATGAAGTTTATTTATTTATTTTTATTATTTATTTATATCCCACCCTTCCTCCCAGTAGGAGCCCAGGGCAGGAAACAAAAGCACTAAAAACACTTTAAAAATCATAAAAACAGACTTTAAAATATATTAAAACAAAACATCTTTAAAAACATTTTTAAAAGCTTTAAAAACATTTTTTTTAAGAAAAAGTTTAAAAACATATTAAAAAGCAATTTCAACACAGACGCAGACTGGGATAAGCTCTCAACTTAAAGGACTTGTTAAAAGAACAAGTTCCTTATCACTTGAGACTGCAGTTTTCCCTGGTTGAGTAAGCCCCATTGAATACATTGGGACTTGCTTCTGAGTAAACAAACATAGGATTGCACTATAAATATCTTTACAGGTTATATAAATAAACATATTTGATAGTCATGCTTATATAAATATTTTCATAGAATCATAGAATAGTAGAGTTGGAAGGGGCCTATAAGGCCATCAAGTACAACCCCCTGCTCAATGCAGGAATCCAAATCAAAGCATTCCCGACAGATGGCTGTCCAGCTGCCTCTTGAATGCCTCCAGTGTCGGAGATCCCACTACCTCTCTAGTAATTAGTTCCATTGTTGTATGGCTCTAATAGTTAGGAAGCTTTTCCTGATGTCCAGTCGAAATCTGGCTTCTTGCAACTTGAGCCCATTATTCTGTGTCCTGCACTCTGGGATCATCGAGAAGAGATCCCGGCCCTCCTCTGTGTGGCAACCTTTCAAATACTTGAAGAGTGCTATCATATCTCCCCTCAGTCTTCTCTTCTCCAGGTTAAATATGCCCAGTTCCTTCAGTCTCTCCTCATAGGGCGTTGTTTCCAGTCCCCTGATCATCCTTGTTGCCCTCTTTTGAACCTGTTCCAGTTTGTCTGCATCCTTCTTGAAGTGCAGAGACCAGAACTGGACACAGCACTCAAGATGAGGCCTAACCAGTGCTGAATAGAGGGGAACTAATACTTCACATGATTTGGAAACTATACTTCTGTTAATGCAGCCTGATATAGCATTTGCCTTTTTTGCAGCCACATCACACTGTTGGCTCATATTCAGCTTGTGATCAACAATTCCAAGATCCTTCTTGCATGTCGTACTGCTGAGCCAAGTATCCCCCATCTTATAACTGTGCATTTGGTTTCTTTTTCCTAAGTGTAGAACTTTTACTTCCACCCAGTTTTGTCATGCTGTGTCCCTATAAGTATCCAATTGCATACTATGGTTGTACAATACTTCCTTTACATTTTAAGTATGCCTTGGGGTAGTCATGGTTCTCCATTGTTTTCATCCTGAGGGGCAGATAGGCTGAGAAATGGTGAGTAGCCCATGGTCACCCACTACACTTTATAGCTTATTTTCATTTTGAAAAATTAATTAAAACAATTTACATGCAGGCAAAATTTATTAAGCGGATTCACACAATATGTGTAAAGCACATCCAACTCGCATTTAAAGCGCATGACTTCCCCTAAAGAATTCTGGGAAGTGTCATTTCCCCCTCACAGTTATAGTTCTCACCACTCTTAACAAACTGCAGTTCCCATGATTCTGTGGTGGGATTCATGTACTTCAAATGGGTGTTGAATGTGCTTTAAAGGAATGGTGTGGATCTGCCCTAGGTATGATGTTCATTCAAGAGTGAATTGAAAAGAACAATTTTAAAAGATACTTCTTACTCTTACTCATTTTTCAGACCTCTTTCTGAAGTAAAGGGTCAAATCTGTAAAAACATTTGGAGCAGCCACATTAAAAGATAAGGGCAGGGTATTCCAGGCAGGGGGTTGCCAACCCTGCTTGGATATGGATGTCTTTGCAGAAGAACCCTAGTCAAGGTTTACCAACAGCACAGTCCAAACTATATCTACTTAGAAGTCAGTCCTGTTGAGTTCTATGGGGCTTAATCCCTTAGTAAGTGTGTTTAGAATTGCAGCCTTCAGGAGCCTCCATCTTTACTCCCCAAAGCTCCCATCTAACATCTCCACAACACTAGGCTCCTTTGTCTCTGCTGTGGCCTTCTGGTGACTGCCCTAGCCTGAAGGCACTTAACCCTTCTTGCTGAAAGCAAGTAGGCTAGATTAAATGTTCCCTACCCAGGCTCATATATATAAAAGATAAAAGATAAACGGCATTTTGTCAAAAGTATTTTTGTCTACATTTTATACCTCATCCTTGGTTTTCCAAGCTTGGCATGGAATGCTTCTCATACAGAATTAATTTGAAATGCTGCATATTTATTATCATAATCATCATATTCAAAATAAAAAATATATGTACCGCCTTCAAGTTGATTCCAACTTATGGTGACCCTATGAATAGGGTTTTCATGAGGCTGAGAGGCAGTGACTGGCCCAAGGTCACTCAGTGAGCTTCATGGCTATGTGGGGATTTGAACCCTAGTCTCATTTTGTTCTCACAACAACCCTGTGAGATAGTAGGTTAGACTGGCCCAGGCAGGGTTATTTAGTGAGAAAAAATGATGCAAATAGGATCTCTTTTAATTGTGCTATCGACCTGCTTACTTCCACTCTGACTGGGGGATCTTGCAGCATGGGGAAGAGATGGGGGCATATCACAGCTGAAGTTCACCCATATAGGAGCATTATCTCTTGTTTATTACAGAGACGCCTGTTGCAGGTTTTGCTGCTGAGAGCAGCAGTCAGGTAGCGGCCACTTGAGTCACAGCTTGTTGATCCTGAGGAGGCAAAACTAGAAAGTGAGGTTCAGAAAGGAGGCCCTGTGCACGAGAGGAGGAGGGCATGAAGCAGTGCCAGTTGCCCACAGCCACATCTGCAGAACAGCAAGTACCATGGTTTGGCTTTGAGAAAGCTTGTACATTTGTGAGCCAGAGTGGGAAAAATGTTGTTGTACGATGCAATTACTGCCTTCCAAGGATCAAAAATCTGAGATCAGCTGTTTCCTCCTCATCCAATGTGAAGAAACATTTTGAGGTAAGCCTTTGTCATGCTGGTCCTCAAAGAGTGTCCATTGTCTATTTATGTTTAAATTGTGAAGTTCCTCTTCCATTTTTTCTTGGATTCATGCTTTGTTCTTCTTCCTCAGAGGGCACACCCTGAGAAGCTGAGAGCAATTGAAGAAGCAATAAAGGCAAGGAGACGTGGCCTTCCTGAACCAATGCATGACACCCCTCCTCCCAAAATGCTGAAGCAGCAGCAGACAACCCTTGAGAGGTGGGGATCTGGCAGGGAGCCTGTCACCCAGAGCAATCTCGACAGGAGAATCATTGATTTCATTGTAGAGGAGACATTACCACTTCAGACTGTGGACAAAGCATCATTCATTAATCTGGTTCGCATTGGACTCCCCAAAGATCTCACCATCATATGTGCCAAGACTCTGAGAGACAGAATTGAGAAGAGAGCATGCCACATGAGAGAAACTCTTGCAAACCGAATGGGTGCTGTGGCATATATAGCAACCACTGCAGATTGTTGGACCAATGGCAAGAAGAGTTACTTTGGGGTAACAGCCCACTGGATCAACCCAACTACCCTGAAACGTGAGGTCGGGGCCTTGGCTTGTAAGCGTCTGAAGGGGCGCCATACATACGATGTCCTTTCAAAAGCACTGCATGATGTACATGTGCAGTACAGGATCCACAACAAAGTTATGTGCACTACTACAGACAATGGCTCCAACTTTGTGAAAGCGTTCAGAGTTTTCATGGCCAAAGAACCAGTGGAAGCTGCAGGCACCAGTGACGATGATGGTGATAACCAAGAGGAGGAGGAGGCTGAGGTGGAGTTTGTGCCTATCTGTGAGATCCTGGACACAGGACCTGAGGCAGAGGAAGAAGCTGCAGACTCAGGAGAGGATTTTGTTTTACCACCACACCAGAGATGTGCTAGCCACACCCTCAACCTTGTGGCAACACAAGACATAGAGGCCATGCTTTCTGACTCCTCCAAAAGTAGTCTTCTTGGTCCTTTCAAGAAACAGTTTCGTTCCTTGATGGGAAAGTGCAGCAAGTTGTGGTCCAAGCAGAACCAGTCAGCCCAGATTGCTGAGTATATCCATGCGCAATGTGGTGTGTATCTGAAGGTACCGAATAAGACCAGGTGGAATTCCACTTTTGATGCGTTGAAGCAACTACATGAGCTCCTGTCAACTGTGCCACTAAAAATGCATGCCATAATGGACCGCTGCTCCTTGTCCAGGATCACAGCTGCTGAGATTGAAGTGGTACAGGAATACACAGAGATTATGGAGCCACTAGCCCAGTCCCTAGATATCCTGCAACGGGAGAACGGCATGTTCATGGGGTATTTGCTACCAACGCTCTGCAATCTGGACCGCAAGTTAGAAGGACTGGAAAACAAACCTGAGAGGTACACATACTGTTTTCAGCTACTGAGAGGTGTGCGTGAAGCACTAAGAAAGCGGTTTGCAGCTATCTGGGAGGACAAGAGGCTTCTTCTGGCAGCCTGCCTACACCCTCGCTTCAAACTAGATCGGCTGGAATCGTGTCAGGCCACCACCCATACCAACAAGTAAGAACATTAGGGAAGCCCTTTGGGTGGATTACTCCAAGGGAAATGTTGTCTCAAGGGAGGCATCAGAGGGCTTAAGGTGGTAGGCAGGGGCTGGTCCTTTTCTTCCTGGGGCTCCTCATCACAACCTTGGGTTGCTGCAGGTAATCCTTAAGGGTCTGCTGTGCTGCCCCATGAGTGTGGTGACTTGGTCACCTTCCTACCTTCCATGTCATCATCCACAGGCTCAGGCTGGACCCTGAACCAGGGGACATGACAAGCATCAGGAAATGAAGAGCAGATGATGGTTTCCTAACATATATATGTTAACATATCCTCTCTCTTTCTTAGATACACAATGGAAGCCTTGCTGAAAGCCGAAATAAAGATGGGTGTACTTAATGAGGACAGTGATCAGTCTTCAGATAAAGACCAGGAAGGAGATGACTTAGAAGATGACTTTTTGCTCTTTAACTTTCTGCCCCAGGGCAAGAAGTCAGCAGTAGACACTGCTGAGGAGGAACTGGTGAGGTACCTGAGCTCTCCCAGCAGGGAAGTGTCATCACTCCATGGCTTTCCACGTGTGCTGCGGTGTTTTTTGCAGCACAACACAGGCATGCCTTCAAGCGCCGCAGTAGAACGCCTGTTCAGTACTGGTGGCAACGTAATGACTGTAAAAAGACATTCCTTGTCTGACATGCTCTTTGAGCATCTTGTTCTTTTGAGACATAACAGAAACATATTATAAAAGCAGTTCAAGTGTAAAATTTGATTTCAAGAGTTGGGGTATCTTCATTGCTTGGGGGGATGTGAGATTCTGTTATGACATTATGTTAATCTTATGGATAAATTTTTTTATTCTACTACCCCCTGTGTGTGTGTGTTTATTTTTAATATTGTTTTAGGCTTCTTAGATGTGCAGCAGCCAAGGCCAGCACCTTGTAGGAGTTTTTCAAAAAAGTAACTGAAATGTAATTGTAGTGATTACTTCTGAGAAAAAGTAAAGTAATCAGTTACTTTCAGAGCAATTGTAACTGTAACGGTAATTACTACTTGTTTGGGCCAAGTAATTGTAACTGTAATTTATTACTTTTTAAAAGTAATCTTCCAAGCTCTGAATGTGGCAAGATGTTTCTTAGGAGAGGGCCTTTACAGCAGTGGCTCCAAGACTCTGGAACGCCAAGACTATGAAGAAGTTTATTGCATTCCTCTTCTGCTGGCATTTGGACATCAATATTCCTGACTGCTTTTTGGACTCTGTGTTTTGAAAGGTTTCTTTCTATGGCTCCATTGTACCATTTGTTGTGGTTGGTTACTGCTGCCAAATTTAATCAATTAGTTATTGATTTATTGTTTTGGAAATTATTTTACGTTATTATAATGCTTTAATCAGTACTAGCCCATGTGGTGGCATGGAGCAAGCCTCTTGACACTGAAATCACTGTGGCTTACCTGAATGGGAGTTCTAGTTCAGCAACATCTGGAGAGCCAAAGGTTCCCCACATTTGTTATAGGACAATGAGAGGATAGAATTCCAGCCAAAGAGAAATGATTGGCTAGGAGTTCCCTGGCCAGAGAAAATAAAAAGACCAGATTCTGATCAAGGGAGGAGGGTTGCTGATAGTGGCTATTGGTCAGCTGAAGGAAGAGCTGGAAGATGGAATCAGGCAGTAGACATCAAGACCCATAAGAAGTGGCCCACTTTTATGTGGTGAAGCTGACATCACTGGCTAGTGCTTACAGTGCTATTTTTATATGTTTTATATGTTTATAGTGCTATTGGTTATGGAAGATGGGGTTAGGTGGGGAGAAGCACAATGGGACAATGGAGAATATGTTGTAGATATTGTTATAATTGCTATGTTTGGTTTGTTTTATTTATTCTGTTATTATGTTATGTATATTGTTGAGATTTATTGTTTACTTATGTTTATTTAAAATGTGATGTATTGTTTCTCCTTTTAATTGTACCAAATATGAATTGTATATTGATTTTTATGTTGTGAACCGCCCAGAGAGCTTCGGCTATGGGGCGGGGTAGAAATTTAATAAATAATAATAACAATAGAGTGGAGGAAGGTCTGCAAGGAAGAGTACATGGCTCTACAGGCAGCTGTCAAGAGAGTTCTACAGCCAAGTGACAGTGGGACTGCTGAGACCCTGTGGCAACATCAGTTGCTGGACCAGAGGGAAGACTGCAGAGGAAGTCTGGCAAAACTCCAAAGGGAAGAGGTCATGAACCTGTTGCATTGAGAGGAATGGTATAGAGAAACTGGCTTAAGGTTTGAACATGGGGAGAAACTGAAGCTCAGGAACCTATACTGTCTTTGCGATATCATTTAAAGTGAAGGTAATCATATAGTGTTTTATTATTATTATTTAAAGCAACTGTAACAAAATGAAGTTAGACATCTAGTTTATTAAGTAACTATACATACAAATATTATCGTCTGTCTATATTAATAACTATTTTAAATAGAATCTCTTCCACTTTGTTTTTACTTTATATTTGGATCTCTGTGCTGTTTTGTCCTGTGCTTTTTCACAGCTCCTCGTAGGTAAACTGAAGAAGAAAATAAGTGGTATTGATAGATACGATAGCAGCAGTAATGAAGGGCTGGGAAAAATAAGAAATAGTTCATAGCTAAGGAAAAAACTAATGTGCAAGACACCTCTCCATAATAATAAATAATAAAGAAGTGGAAAGGTTCTCCACAGCTCTTATTATTACTCATAGTTACACCATATTTTATTTTTTTCCATGATTTTGAATACATTAAAGGGCAATTATTTACAGTATTGCTTCTCTTGATTTTTTTTTATCTAGTTCAAGCAAGTAGTAAATCATATTTAAGCTGCAGCTTAAGTACTTTCCTCCATATGGATATCTTTGCTTACTCAGGTACTTTATGACAGTTTCTACATATTTGTTGTTTAACTTGTCTAATAAATTCCCAGTTCTTCTCATTTTGCTGAGATGCATCATCATTCAAATGTCATGATGGTTTAAATGTATTATCCAGTGAAAAGGTTTAGAGTGTCTGAGAAGCTGATCACATAAAACTAAGCCTGCACATATTATTGCACTTAATTGCAATTACGTCCATTAGCATACTAAAAATATTTCAGGACTTCCCAGCTGCCCCATACCCTAGAACAATATGTTCAGTATTAAACAGTTGCGAGCTGCCTCTTCATTCTGCATACATTGGCTACATTTAGACTTAATGCTAAAACAACAGTTTAGAGCTACAAGAATGTGCTCTAAACTTCTTTGGTGAGTGCAGCTGTGAAGAGACTGGAAGCTTTCACTTCCATTTTCAAATAACTATAGTCACTAATTTTGTTCAAATTGAGAACTAAGGTTAGTATTAATTATGGTTAAGGAAAAGCCAGGATCATAAACCATAGTTTGAGGTTGATGTTATCCTAAACCATAGTTATATGACGAATCGCAGTTTGGGGTCGTAATATGAGTAACCAGAGTTAATTGAAAGCAAAAGTGAAAGCCTCTGGTCTCCTTGCATCTATGCCAGAACAGCAGACTACTATAGCAAGGGGATGTGAATCACGTTCCTCAGTTATATCTTGCTACCCTCTGGTTCTGAGAAACATTGTCTGTAGGCCTAGAATAGAAAACCCTACTCCATGAAAGGCAATTCCAATAAGATATGAAAATACTTTTGATCGTGCTGAACATGATGAGGATGATGGTCTGGGTGAAAAATTCTGCTAGACACATACTTTTTTTTTAAGGGCAAAACCCCCAGCATCTATCCCAAAATCAAAACAGGGAGAAAGTTTTAAAAGGGTTAGGTTAAAGAAAACAGAGACTGTCTGTGGAAAATAGGATCAACTGGAACACATGCCTTCCCCGCCCCATCCCTCCTTTAGTTGTTAAGGTGACATTTGTTGACTTTACCACCTCATTTTCAAGTGTTACCCAGATATGGTAGCATTTAAGTTTTTTTCCCCTTTTGTATAGTTTTAACACAAATGGCTCCCCATATGACAGTGAAGTTGTGAAGTCACTGTATGTGAAAGTTATTGCTTTAAAACATTTTCTTAGGAGAAAGATCTTAAGTTCCCCACTTCTTCCATATCCCAGTTCAGGGTGGGTAGGAAATGGGGCAGCTGTCATTTGTGCTTTGCTGCATCCCTCCAACTATAAATCTTTATAGATCTATTTGGTTTTCTTTTGATTAGTTTCGTTCTATCCTAAAAATATGTAAAAATTGCAGCTGGCTCTCATAGGTCTACTTCATACAACTATTGGGAACATGGCAATGCTGAAAAACCTTGCATGCGTGCTGCCCTTCCCAAGGATAGCAAGCTGTGTGCTTCCACCATGTAGAAAATTATGCTACAGGAGTGGCTCACCCAGTAGGGCAGAGCTGCAGCAATAGCCTCCCAGTAGTGGCATTGCTGCCACTTACTGGGAAAGGGAGGGCAATGCAGCAGCAAGGCTGGGACTGCACAGGTAAACTGGCAGAGCCAATCCAGCACTCCCACCCATGTATCCATGCAGTCTCAACCTTGTTGCCACCTCAGTAAGTGGCAATAACTGTTGGGAGCCTATTGTTGTGGCTCTGCCACACCAGGTGAGCCACTCCTATAAAACAATAATCATCTTTCTGCCTATCAGGTGTACAAAAAGCTTCATCCTACATGTGGCAATAGCTGTCTCTATCCCCAGTCCAATAGTAATTTGAATTGTCACTGAATTTAAATCATGGGTTCTCAAATGTAGGTTAGTAGCAGACCTCCCAATTCAATACTGGAGGCTCCCCAAATATAACCAAGTTCGAAAATCCACTATTTAGGCTACATATATATTCAAAGCCCTCATATTTACTTCCTGATTTTGGCTGCCACATGGAGAATGTATCCCTGTGAAAATAACTGCTATTTCATGTACGTATGACTGCATGCCCTCCCCATCCCACCCCATCCTAAGGCCTATCACAGGTGTACACTGACAACAATTCTGGTCAACCCAAACTTGCTGAACTCTGTGATGGGTCACTATTACTAATAAATGTTGCATTTGCTTCCTCTTCATCCACACATTACAACAATATAGGAAAGGGAGTTAAATTGCACATCCTAACACATTTATGTATGAAAAGGAACATATGGTGTTGATATATGCAAGTCTCAGATGACAGAATTACTTTCAGACGTCTATGTTCTTTTTCAGACATTAAACTGAAAGTGAACATAGAAACATAGCAAGCTGCCTTATACTGAGTCAGACCACTTGTCCATCTAGCAGCAGACAGGAGACACTCCCCAGACCTACCTGGAGATGAATCTGGGACCTTCTGAACACAAAGCGGATGCTCTACCATTAAGCTACAGGCCTTCCCCAAGTATGGTCAATTCACTTGTGCTTTTTCTCCATTGCTTATTATAACCCCTGTGAAGCTACACTAAATTACAAGTTATGTGAGGAGAATCAGGGCACATTTTGTTTCATAGCTTATTTATAAGCCTTAGAGAGAATATCAACATTTGATGAGTTAGAGATCTGGTTCAGTGACAGCATTTAATATACTACTGTGTGTGTACTTTCATGTAATATTGTTACTACTGTATGCTGCCAGTGGCTCCCTGTTTTATAGGGACACAATGTTATTAGGTGCAAAAAAATTTTAAACTATCATTTAGTTTTTAATCTAAAAATTAAATAATCTTCTAAAATAGCTTTCACTAGGATACAGGAGAAACTGAAATACTGCTATGAAATAACATTATTTGTTCTAAGCATGCGTTTGTTACCACATACCTATGCTTAAGGATTAGTTAAACATAACCTGGAAAGAATCACTTAAGCATAAGTTCTGGTATGATACCCTGCATATCAAAGGGGTATTAAGGTTTTTGCCATAATAAATGTGTTAGTCTTTAAGGTATCATAGTTTCTACCACCACATGTTAGAACAGTAGATGTCAACCTTTTCAGTTAACTCAGAATTCACCTGTTACCTTAACCTGAAACATGAAACCAACTTTTTTAACAATAAAAAACTGTGTATGTCCATCTTTATCTTCTTGCTCTCTTCTTTAAAAAGTTTAAAAATTACTCTTTCTTATATCTGGACATGGCCAGTTCTAGTTTCTGATCCTGAGAGCAAAGTTAGGATGGTGGTTTTAAAACTTTGTGCCACAGGAATCACTTTTCACTGAGGCATGTTTGCCAAAGGCATATTCCTCATGAAGGCTTTGTTTTCTGCAAAGGATTTGGGGAGCATATTCTAGGGCAGGGGCACCCAATGTGGTGCCCTCCAGATAATGTGGCTTTCAGTGTCCATTATCCCTGATCACTGACCATGCTCCATCACTGGGGCTTATGGCAGTCCTAGTTCAACAACATCTATGTTGGCTACCCCAGTTCTAGGATGTATATTCAGTTCCCACAGAGTGCTGCCCAGACTTGGTGGGCCTCACTGTTGCCCTCCATGAGCTAAGTGGATGGCTATCTATAAGGCAGATGGGGTTGACTGCAGCCTTCCAGGTCTCTCTGTCTGGCCCTCGGGACTCACCCCAGACTACACCCCCTCCAAAGCTACAACTCTTTTCCCCAGGCCCTGCTTTGCACACTCCATGTGTGTTTTGCTTGGCTAGAATGTGTCCCTGAACTCTCATAACGCTGCTTCTTCTTGCCTGGATGGAGGAAAAACGGGTGTTTGAGTGTGTGAAGAAAGAAGTCTATTGTAAAAAAGTAAATCTGTGTGTGTGTGTGTGTGTGTGTGTTTTGGGGGGGCTTCTTGCCTACCCATCACTGGTATGTGGCCCACGGAAGGTTCTTTAGAAGGAAATGTGATCCTTGGGATGGAAGAGGTTGCCCATCCTTGATCTAAAACATTCCTACTGCTCTACCACAAAACTGAACATATGCAGCAGGAGTACTGCAGGGAGAGATTTATGGACATTAACAATTTATGGACATTACAGGGACCATACAACTCCCTTGTTACAACAGCTCCACTGGCTGCCAGTTTGTTTCCGGTCACAATTCAAAGTGCTGGTTTTGACCTTTAATGCCCTACACGGCCGAGGTCCAGGCTATTTGTCAGACCGTATCTCTCTGTATGAGCCTGCTCGGGCCCTGAGATCTTCAGGAGAGGCCCTTCTCTCAGTCCCAACACCCTCGCAAGTGCGACTGGTGGGGACGCGAGATAGGGCCTTCTCAGTGGCTGCTCCTAGGTTCTGGAACTCCCTTCCTAGGGAGGCACGAATGGCCCCCTCCTTGCCATCCTTCCGTCGGCAAGTAAAGACTTTTTTATTCCGACAGGCTTTTGGGATAGAAGGGGTTTAGGATTGGGCTTTACAAGGCTTGTTTTATTGTTTTATATTATTATTTGTATTATTTTAAATTGTTTTTAGATTTTTAAGTGCCTTTTAAGGTTTTAAGGTTGTGCATAGTTTAATTGTATTTTAAATTGTATGTTTTTCTATGTTTTTAACTACATGTAGTTTTATTTGTAAGCTACCCTGAGTTCCAGTTTGGAAAAAGGGCGGGGTAAAAATAAAATTTCATTCATTCATATCTTTGCATGCTTGTCTGATTGATGAACACCCGATAAACAAGGAAGTAACCCAGGATTTCCCAGAACACATATTTGAAAACCACTATGTTAGGACAATACATAACTTCCCTTTAGCAGCTCTGATGTGTGATGGAGAAGATACCCTCAGCTACCAGAGAATTGAATTTGAAGAGACATAAGGCATCACTGTGCTTATAAAGCTGTACTGCAGTACTGATGCATACATTGTGCAACTTTGTTTTAGCAGAGTCTGTATGGTCCCAATTAAACAAACCGAGCTTACGCAGCAGCAGTGCTGAGTGGCACGTGCCCAGTGTTTTAGAAAAGCCCACCAGTTCTCATAGTAATAATTTCTTACATTTGCAGCAGCAGCCTTCTTGGTTTAGCTTCCCAAAGCCCCCTTAAGAGGCATAAAAGGCAGACTTTCAGAATACTATTGAGAATTCTTCTAAGTATCTTCTGTCAGCATGATTCATAAAGGACTTGCAGCTTTTGAAAAATACTGTATAATGAAATAAGGCACAACCAGGGTAGTTCTTCACCATCTTTAAAAGCTCAGTAAGAAAGAAAAGATAACAACTGAAAGCAAAAGCATTATGTGCTTTCCAATCTGGCAACACATTTCAATCACGAAAATAAAAGAAAATGCAATACTGAAATAAAAATGACACAGAAAGGCAAATTAATGTTAGTTTCTGCTAGCAACATGCATGTAATTAAAGGCTCTGGGATTTAATGTAATTTCAAAAGTAAAGGATCTTACTGTAATCTCAAAAGCAGGGGATTGCTCTGTCTGAGAAATAGCTTCCACTTGGTACTGCATATGGTTAAAAATATGCAATTCCATTTGGCCATTGTACTTTTTCAATTAGACATAAAGGCGACCTTCATGCTGCCGGAGTTTGACAGTTAAAAAGAAAGAACCCCAACCTCTTATTTTCAAGAAAGGTTTCAAGAAAGGGAATGGGAAAAGAACTACTATAGCAGGATTGTGGGATGGTCAGTAAAATTAAATTATAGAATGAAAGATGGGGAGCGGTCACACCCCAGTGGCAAAGCATAAGCCTTCCAAGCATAAGGTCAAGGACAGTGTCACCACTAGGCATACTAGAGCAGAAGCTAGGGCCCATTACTGATGCCTGCCTTGGGGGCCCTTTTTCTGGGCCAGCACTCTGAGCAGCACCAGGCAGCTGGATCTTGCCACCTACTATGGTCCTGGCCTAGCACTGCACTGGAGCATTGTAAGAAATTACAAGGTGGCTAGAACCAATTACCCAGCACTGCTTCCAGCACTGATGTCAAAGCTACAGCCCGCCAAGACTCAATGACAAAGAAGGAAGCCCACCAGAAGACACTTTGCCCAAGACCCCCTTCACACCTGCGGCTGGCCCTGCAATGGGTCCCAGATTGAATTCCTGGTATTTTTTTATTAAAATGATTTCAGGCAATAGGACAGGAAAAGACCCTGGAGAGCACCACCAATGAGAGTACAGAGCACAGGGCTAGATGGCCCCACCTTTATTCACAGGCATGCCCTTAATCTCTCAACCATTCTCCTGTTTTAATTGTTGTGCTGTTTCAGTGGGATTCCTGTACTGCATATTTTAATTATGGATGTTTATATTTTAATGTTTGTGTCATATGGTTTTTATACTTGTAAACCACTTAGAATCCTATTTTGGCTTTAAGTGGTATATAAATAATGTAACATAACATAATATAAAGCAGCTACATGAATTTTTTTAAAAACCCAGATCCACTGCTTTATTGTTCACTTCCTTGATGTAATATATTTAATTAGAATCATAGAATGGTAGAGTTGGAAGGGTCCCATAAGGCAATCAAGTCCAGCCCCTGCTCAATGCAGGAATCCAAGCTCAACTTGTATTGTATTAAGAGCTCAACTTCGTCCTGTTTGTTTCCCATACTCTGGGCATTAGTATACTGATATCGAGCTCTGATGAAGAATTTCTCCATGCTGTGGCCAAACACATTCTTCCCAGTCCTTGTGAGGTGCAACCCATCACTTGCCAGCAGTCCAAACAAATTAGGTTTTGCATACTAGTAGAAATATATATATTTGAAAATATATCATCTAAGTTAAAGTTACTGAATTACTGGGAGAACAGTGGACAAATCTGAAATAGGAAGCTGCACAATAAGCAAATGTATTAGTACAGAAAAACTGTAACACTCAAATCAAAGCAAAAGGCAGCCTAGATAAAGCTTTTAAAATACTAATTGTGAAAAGAAAAGCTGTTTCACTGAAAATAGAAGCTGTTTCACTGACACGTTACAAATGTCTGTGTGTAAACTGCAAGACAGTATAAAATTTCCTTTGTTGAAAGTTAACCTAAGTACTGAAATTGGAACTACCAGGTGAGGCTTGGATGCCTTTTGTACAGCACCAACTCAACTACAAATTCCAAGTTCTATTTACTGCTACAATGTTTCAAGAAACCTATGAGCAATGAGATTAAATACCTCATATCCGAGCATGTTAGGGGAGCAAAACTAAAATATCTGGACCCAGACCTGAAGGCAAACTGTAATATACATAGGTTTCATTCTTTTAAAATGCCCAATGGAATGACATAAAAGGTCAACATGATCCACATACTTCTCTAGGTCTATCTTATTAAAATTACTGGATGCAATCCAGAATTTTAGTTGCAAACTCATAAATCTCAGTGACTGAAATGGAATTTATGAGCTTGTAAGTAGCTTCAGAATTGTGGCCTTTACTGTGCAGAACTTAAATTAACTTTGGATTTTCAGTTTATCGCATGCAGTTCCAACTTCACCTACAAAACAATTTTGTGGTAAGTGCCTGTTCATTTGAAAGACGGAAAATTCTCATTTTAATGAATTTTAATCATTTGTCTGGGGATTGAAGCAAGAACTTCATAGCCTAACGAGAAACTCCTGGACATGTATGTTAAAACTTCAGAGCCTTCTTCAGGCACAGTATTCTGCAATACTGACTCCTGCAGTCAATGCCCCAGTTTGCATGTGAACAGCAAGTCATATTCAGAACCAAACCATGACTTACTATGAAACAGTAGTGTTCTTATGTATACTACTCAACCACTCCTGTTTCACCCTGCTTATCTCTGGGAGAAACAAATCGAAAAGCTTGGCTTAGTATTACCTATGAACCAATGCTCATGGTTTACTTCTCTCCATGGTTTGCTTCTGCAAGTGGAAGCCAAGGTTTGTGTTTGACTTACTGTTCATGGTTTGTTTGGCAGAAACAAATCACAAGTGCTGGTTCATATTTAATGCTAACCCAAGCCTCATAATTTGTTTTTTTTCCGAAGACAGACAGGCAGGGCAGTATAGAGTCATGGTAATTGATCAATGTGTACCAGCATGCCGATCATTAATGGCAAGTCATGGTTTATTTCTAACCATGGATAACCAGTCGTGGGAATGAGGCCAGTATTAAGCCTCTGCATTGGAATAATGGATCGCAGGATGCATACAACCCAGACATAGATTCAGATATGGTCACCCATGGCCCTGGCTGGCATAAACACACATTGTGTCTTTTGTTTATTTTATTTAAAATCTTCCATTCCACTTTCCACTGTAATATCCCTCAAGATGATTCACAATTAAAACAATGGGTTGTATCCAGCACAGCAGGAGTGGAGTTACTACACTTGCACAGGGGACATCCACTCCTTTCTTTGTGCACCCTCCCCATTCTGCACCAGAGGGTCCCCCAACTCTCTGGAGCAGACTTTGAAGCTGTCCGGGAGGGCTGCAGGGGAGAAGAGGGGGAAGTTCCATTGTGTAATCAGAAGTCTGTTGCATGAGCAGAACAGCAATGTTGGGTATGGCCCAATGTTAAGATAAGAGCAATAAACAAAAACAAAAACAAATGAAATAACATAAACATTGGCAGCTAGAGAGTAAAAATGACCAAAAAACCTGTTGGGATAGAATCAATACAACTGAGACAACAGCTCCAAACAAAAGAGCTGCAGAATTTGCAAAGCTCTTTTCCTCAAAGAATTGATAGCTTACACCAATCATTTCCACTGGTCACAAATACTTCAGTGAGACCTCAGTTTTATTGATCATATTTAATAGTTTCCCTAATAAAGTCCTAAAATCCAAAAAAGCTAAAGCCACATAATAGCTGTGTTTCAATATAACATCGCCCATTAACAATGGTTACTCAAATGACTCGGTGCACAAGTTATGCGCTAGTTTGGCAGCTAAAACACTCCTACTTTACTCCTTCCTTCCTCCAAGTGGGGAATCAAACCATGAAGCAACCTGCTTAGTGTTACATCCGAAACCAGCACTCATAGTTTGTTTCTCCCAAACAAGCCACAACTGCAAAGCCATGCAATCGATGGTTTGTTTCCCACTTGGATGAAGTAAGGAGAAAAGTGGGAGTGCTCAGGCTGTGTGCACTACCATGCATCTTGTACACAAACTAATTTGGCTAACCATAGTTAACAAGCAGCATTATATCCAGACACAGCAATATAATTCTTTGCTTGTTCTCATAGCATACTTAAAATATGTCATGGTAAACATGCTTATTATTAATAAACACACCATAAGCAAGAAAATATAAAAATGCAGTAAATATTAATGAAGAAGTACTAAAACCTGCTTGTTACTACAATAAAGGTTTCCTTAGTCTAGGACATTAAAAGGCTATCAAAATCTGACAGAATCTCAAAATCTATATATAAAACACTAATTTCTAAATGTATCATGTGGTTTCTAATAGGGAAATCACTGCTGTAATTAATTTCCTAAATTAAAAGCTCACTCATTCACTGACTTCATCTTGCAGCACATTGAAGCTGTATGTCCACTTCATACAAGTTACTATGAAGCTGCACAACAACATCATAAATAGGGATGGAAGTATCTCTCAATTTCAGTTCTCTCAGCTTCTCATTTTTTCAGTCTTAAATTCAATTATCCACATTTCTGCAGCAATTTGCGATTAAAAAAAAAATCCTTATGAAAACTCTTCAGCATTTTAGTGAGAATTTACCCTGATAGACAGGCATAACAGGTGTTTGGATGCAGTTTTGACTAATGTACACATTTTTGCAAGCAATTTCACCTTATAATGATTTTTTGTATATTATTTTCATGAATATATTCATTTTTATGCACACTAATATATGCATTTTTGAAAACATTGGTTGGTTGGACAACTGAATCATAAAATTTGTATAATTACAAATTTCAAAAGATGGCTGTGTTTTGGTTCTCATATTGTTTTGGAAAGTGTTAATTTGATAGATTTGTCTTTAAATGAGAACTGAATCAAATTCATACCATGTGCAAGACTGAGGTATGTCCCTGAACCCAAGTTGGTATCCAAAGAACCACCTAACCATTTCTATGTGCTGTGGGGAGGGGGTATCTTTGAGTCTGTGCTTCTCAAACAATAGTGATAAATGCCACATGACAAACTGCTTCTGAAACAAAGAGGCATTCACTGTGCCCAAGCCCTTGGATGCACCAAAAGCAGAAAAAAACCCCTTCTATATACAAGTGTGTATAGATGCATAGATTATAAACACATATATCAGATATGGGGAACCTCCAGATATTGTTAAACTATAACTCCCATAATCCTTGGTCATTGCCCATGCTTGCTGGAGCTGATGGGAGTTGTAATTCAGCAACATCTGGAAGGCCACCTGTTCTCCTCACCTGACGTAACATACATAGAAAATTAGCCAAGAATGCAATAATTTAAATAATTATCTGATGCCATCACCTTTATGAAAATGTAACTCTGTGCTTTAAAAAATACACAACACATATTTAATATCATGTTAACTGTTAAATTTCTAGAACAAAGTATAAAGGTGGAAGTATAAAACTGGTCTTCTTCAATGGAGATCAAATTTTCCTCTGTGAAGATGTTTGAGAAAACCTACATACACATAACTGATCAAAGGGACTCACACCAAGATGAAATATTTTGCAGAAGCATATGCTGATGTACTGCGTCAAGCTCTTAGACCCACTGCTTTCAGCTAAGTACCATAAAACTGTTGAAATGAGAGAGATGCTCTTGGGCTGCAGTATGGAATGCAGAAATTCAAAATAGCATGCTATATACATGAGAGCAGGGAGGAGAGTGCACAATTCCTTAAAAGGAAATTAGACATCTAATTGTTGTAAAGCTGAGTGCATCTTGAACTTTTAAAGGGCACGATTTCCCCTTCTTTTTCTATCACAGATCTTCTCAGCAGTATTTTAATGCAGGCAGTGCTATTGGTGGATGAAAATGGCATCAAGCATATACAACAAACATCCTGCATTATCTTTGTGCCAGCTCTTCCATTGATCAAACAGATTGTCATCTTGGCACTACAGATTAAAATCAACGTCCTGCCTCTTCATTATTACCATTATTTCTTTTTCTTCAGAAGTCTCCTTTGCTAGAATATACTCTGCCTGATCATCTTTTATTAGAGCACATTAAAAAACAGACTGTGAGTGCATTTCAGTGCATGTTCATGCATGTGGATGTCATCTCATTACAATCTGAGATCCTGTCATTTTGGTCAGGATGCAGAAACATAATCATAGCATTTCAGACGGCATAAGACAGTAGCCCTCTATTTCCATCAATGGAGAAGCTGGAGAACTGAGGATTTAATATCCATTTATTTCACACATAAGAAAATCTAAATAAAGACTGAACACAGCTTTTTCTGTGATGCATAAAAATAAAATGCACTTCCATCAGAAGGCATTAAAAATTCACCCTCAATTTGGCAAGCACCTTGGCTCAAGATGCTTATGTCAACAGATTTGTTTGCATTTGAGATTCAGGTTTAAATCACCGTGGGAAAGGTATGTTGCAAAGCTTTTGCTATAAGGAATATATATAGTCTGGTTTTATTAGGCTAGAAAGGGCAGGTGTAGTTCTATACAGAACAAATGGACAACACAAGCAGATCAAGCAATAACAAATGCTGAGTTCCAGGTCAGTAAAAGCCTACTGACATTGCAACCTATCACTCAGGATTGTGCCTGAAATATGAGCAATTATATGCTAGTAGAACAGAAGGCATTACTTTGTGCCAACCAAATTTCACTCAGTAGAGATTTGGGACAGAATTATCTGTGATACTCAACATGGGGCTGTCATGAAGTGTAGCAGCCCTTATACTGAGTTCTTTCTGCTCTTCCAATAACTTCTAGTCACTTGTTGTCCCACCTGCAACAGCCAGTGATGAGGGGTGGGAACATGTGAATAAACACAGGAATGGCATGGCCAAGTATGACTAAACATTGGGGGTGTGCACCAGATCTGTGTATACCCCCCCAAATGAAGCAAATCAGGGTGATTCGAGTCATGACCTCATATTCCCAAGTCAGATTGCACCATTAACAAGATGTGTCAAGACAGATCATGTAGTCCCTAATTTTCCGAGTGCAGTAGGGCCCCGCTATTTGGCATTCCACTTCTCGGCGTTCCACTAATACGGCGGTTTTCAATTATAGTAGGCCCCCCACTCACATGGTGCTTGTTCTGCTTTTTCTGCATTTTTCAGCATGACGCACTCCGAGAAGGGTGTCGGGTGCCATTTTATTGTCAGTGTTCCACTTTTTGGCTATTTTTGCTTTTCGGCGGGGGTCTGGAACCTAACCTGCCATATGAGTGGAGCCCTACTGTACCTCTGTTGTCTCTGTCTTTTGGAAAAAGTTAAATCACATGGACAACCTCCCTTTCTCCTTTTTCTGAGAACTGGGGCAATACTCGGAGCTTGAGAGGGAAAGGTGTGGAGAAGAGAGGGGAGGAGGTGGAGGGCTGGGGAAAATATTTAGTTTTGACCTACAGCTCTAACTTTTAATCACAGTGAATTATTTTCCCAATGTACTCTAATCACATTGATCTGGAGGAGGAATAAATGTAATTGTTCTTCACATGGACATTATTCTAGTCCAAGTTTTAATTGTGAGAGCAGGGAGTAGGTGACAGAGTTAAACTATTGGGGTGGCCTGTTGTTTCCCAATTCTTTTTCCTAACAAACAATTAAAAATCATAGCTCACTTTCTTTTTTCTTCACAGAAGGTACTTTGGGGTGGGAGGGAGAGAAAAAAATGACTTCTAGACAAATTTGTAATTGTTTAATTGTTGTAAACTGCCCAGAGAGCTTCAGCTATGAGGCGGTATATAAATACAATAAATAAATAAATAAAATTGTCTGAACTTTGGCAGGTTTCTTTCCCAGGAGCACCTCCCCAGTTTTAAAACAGACACCCCCCCAAAAAAAACTAGGGAAGAGAATGTGGTTTCTATTTTTCCACTCAAAATGCTAAGTCTGTCCTTGAAGGAGAACCACTGCACTTATTTTTCTGACATTTGGCAAACTTCATCCTCTCAGAAGGGATAATTAAGCTGTATGTCATGGGCCCCAAGGAGAATTTCTTGGGAGGCAAGGTTGGGAGGATGGAGAAGCGGTTACTAACATTTCCATCACTGTTGGAGGAAATGAGGGAGTTACAGAGAATGTGTCTCCAGAAGCCTCAAAGCTGGCTGGTGATAACCTTCTGCCAGCACCAAGGCCAAGTGTAACAGCAAAAAAGAAATGTGCTAACAAAAACATTGGACCTTCTGAGGCAGGGAAAAATGGAAATGACTCAGCAGAATCAGAGACTGACATGTTTCCAAGGTCACAGTTAGAGAAGAGATGGTTACAAGTAGCCCAATTTCATCCACCCATCTGTTGTAGCCTCTGCCTTGTAGCTTGTTCTGAGAAGAGCCTGAATTAATAGTGTCAACTGCTCACCTTTTTTCTGTATATACAGAAGTAGCATTGCTTGCATTTGCTGCTGCAACAACTCACCTGTTTCTTCCAACGTCTAGTATGCCTATACCTGTTTGAATCCCAGTTTAGACCTAGTATGAGATACTAGATCCCTGCTCGGATTTCTGGATTAAAGCTTTATGCAGAAAAACCCAGTCACTGAGTCCTGAGTCTGGTGGGAAGCTAGGACACGGTATTCAATTATGTCAGAAAATAAAAAAAATGTTAGATGCTTTTTTTAAAGTAAAGGTTCTTTGCAGGAAAACCCCTGATGGATGTGCCTGAAATGTGACAGGCTTAATCCATTCTGAAGGAGCTTCTTTGCCTGCAAACTTCACCCACTTATGTGAAAAGGGGGGAAAAGTTATAGATGTTTTTAGATTCCTCATTATAGTCAATAGCTTTGAATTTAACACATCAGATTTGGACCCACATGTCTGATCTAGTCTGATCTCAGAAGCTAAGCAGGGTCAGGCCTGGTTAGTACTTGGATGGGAGACTACCTGGGAATACAGGGTGGCATAGGCTTAGAAGAAGGCAATGGTAAACCACCTCTGAATACCTCTTACCATGAAAACCCTATTAATATATCCGAAAAAGATTCATAGGGTCGCCATAAGTCATAATCAACTTGAAGGCATATAACAACAATAACAATGGATAGAACTGGAACAACACAGAGCAGCTCCAAAACAGAACAGGCTACTTCCAAAGACTACAAATACAATGTGAATCTTGTGGTCGCTGCACATGCCTACTAAATATTGCGGAAACAAAACCTTAATATGGAGATGCCATTTTAAGGATTGACCCTGTACTATGCACCAAATGTAGTTCTGCCCTACATTTCTCTTTAACTTTCCAACCCTCTATTCATCCCTTTTTGGTTTTAAAACATGTTGCTGAACTACAACTAGCATCACCCCTGGCAATTGGCCATGTTTGCTGGGGCTGATGAGAGTGGCAGTTCAGCAACATCTGGAGGGCCAAAGGTTCTCCATATTTGTTTTAAAATATAAACAAATGTAAACTCAGTTTAAAAATGAGTAACTCTGGCTTAAAATCAGGCTTAGTACTTCACGTGTGGCTCCATTCTTTGTGCACATTAGTAGGAATCAGAGTCCAATCCATGTCGCATCTCCATTTTTCCTGGCTCAGGTAAGCTTTTTGGATTCAAGGGAGGGCAAGGGAAGGAAAAGTGTAAGCAGCTCATAGGATCGAGGTGAGCACAACCCTGCCTGTTGAGCACTGCTGTCCTAATCTTGATCCTGTATACAATTGTTTTGATCAAGGGCACTGTGATGTCCTTCCCCAGTACCACCTGTGAAGCTCTCACTTGGGGCTACCAGCAGACAGGAATGTCAGGTTTATTCTTACCCTTTACAGCTCTAGCACAGATCTCCCTAGATCCCACTGCTAGGCAGCACCACCACCAGTCACTTTCTGTAACCCAAACTCCCAGAGACTTTGCCTAAGTCTCTCTATAGCTTGTTACTTTGTGACTGTGTGCCTATGCTGTTTCCAACCCCCTTGTATCTTTATATTTAAAGCATACAACTCTGGGTTGCTCTGGATATGTGACTTGTTACAATCTCTCCCTTCACCGCTGCCACCATTAGACACAGTTTCTGTTCAGCCTTGGTAATTACCTTGCCCTCCCTTCTGGTCTGTATATTTCCCCAGCCAAGGATCAGGCCTTTGGTAAACCAAACAAGTATTTATTTAATATCAGAAATAACAAGATTACTTAAGGAATGTTTCACAAGCGTATGGTTTCATCTATATTCTGTTAGGTACTTAACTTCTTACTAATTGCCTCAGAACTCCGACTCACTCTCCACACTACCAAACCTCCAAACCTCCAACCTCTCTCTCAACCTCTCAAACACCACCTCCTAAACACCCTCCCAGATTCAACTGTCATTCTTCCATTTATACTCCCAGGCCAGAGCTTGGAAAAGTTACTTTTTTGAACTACAACTCCCATCAGCCCCAGCCAGCATGGCCACTGGATTGGGCTGATGGGAGTTGTAGTTCAAAAAAGTAACTTTTCCAAGCTCTGCTCCCAGCCATTCAAACGCTCAGCCAATCATCCAGCATTCTACTGCTCATGTACTCCCCCCTCCTCTTTCACTCCACTTACCATATGTCTTCTATACAAACAGCACTTACCATATTTACAATATAAGCAGGAACATCACAGGCACACAGTTATGATGTCATGATAAACAGCTATATTTGCTTGCCTCTGAAAGGGAAATTCAAATCCTCTAATTGTTTTAATCAGGAAGGGATATATTTTATTCTTAAATAAAGTCCAAATGATCGCAAGTGAAGAGACCCACAGAAATACTCCATATCTCTCTCACACACGTGCGCACACACATACAAAAAATTCTTAACCAGCTTCAAGCATTATCTAGGGCTTTATGTAGCAAGTGTCTATTCATAGTGTGTTTCTACACTAGCTATTTACTCCAGAATAGCCTTACTTTGTTCTCTTACTTTTTATGATGCATCTGCATGATGCAATCATCTTTTCAATTTCCTGGTGTGTCTTCTCCTACTATGTTCTTTCATCTTTTTTCTCAGTCTGCGGAAAACCTGACAAAAAAAGGGGGGGGAACAAGAGTGCATTCTTCACTCCAGTCCAATGGTTTTTTTCTCTGTGTGCTACTCTTCTATCTTTTTAAGAAGTGTGGTTTTGATGTGTGCAGTGGCCTTTCACAGACTGAACACTGTTCACATCTCTTCCTGTTTTTTTGGATGCCTTCTGTTTTCTTTGCTTGCCTACCTGGGAATTGTCTGTCCTGCCAGAGCAATGTTTCCTCTCTTTTCTTTTTACATGGTCAATCCAGAAAAGCTGGATTCTCCCTTCCTTCTCCTTCCCAAACAGTCACTTGCTGTCTGTCCCTGGCATGCATGTCTTTTGCTGCTGCTTTTGCCATGGTATCATGTCCCCCTCTCCCATCTATAGCAGAGGAGAGGATGAAGGGTCTGACCAAACAGCAGTAGCAGGGAACACGGAAGATGTGGAGCCCTGCAGTTCCCTACCTAGAGGTAGATTCTAATTTCCTGCAACATAATGCACCCCGATCCCTCTGGTAAATTGCTGGTAAAACAGGCAAGATGATGGTGAAGAGATGGTGCAACTGTATGATCTCTGGTCATACAATGCATCTCCCTCACTACCTTTTTTGCTGTGCAATGGGGGGGGGACTGGCAGAAAGTTAGGGGTGATTAATTTCCACCGAACCCCTGTCTCACCCATGCAAACAAAAACACCTTTTAAAATCTTCACAAAAGAAAGAGTGGGGTTGTAGGGATGCATGGAGAGGGAAAATAAATTTGAAAAGCCTCGGGAAGTTATTAAAGAGGTGATATTTCATGCCTACTGTGTGGACAGAACACAAAGGATGCACAAAAGACATGAAAATACCAAACCAGGCAGGTGTTGATAATAGATTGCAGTTCCATATGCAAGAGAATCGTAACAAGCGACTATTGCATAGCAATAAGAGTCCTTAGTCTAGATAGAAGCACCAAGAAAGTAACACCGTTGTCTGTGATGATATATGAAGGCCCCAAAATAGGGAAACTCTGTCTTAGCTTGGAATAAGGGAGAAACTAAGAAACAGAGAGGGAAATAATCACAATCTGCCACGCTCCACCATCTCTATGTGGGGGAGAGATTAATACGTATTCAGTTATTTAATTATTATTTTTACATGCACCTACATTCCACCATATTGTTATTTACTGAAGTTCTGTATCCAAATAAGCTGACTTGAAACAACATTTTTGCAGTTCCAACAATACGGTAAACAGGAAAATAACTGGCTTTTATTTAAAACAACATTGCAGTGACAGTTTCCTGTTCAAATCTATCATTGCAATTATGTTAGTCAAAATCATATGCTAGGTTTTATAACTGCTGACAAAGTAAGGAACATCTCAATTTATTCAGCTGTTATTAGCATCCCACTCTTATGTCTCTAAGAATGAACACTCCAGGATGGCTGTTAGCTTAATACTAGGCTCTGGGGGAATATTTCCATTATAACTGAATGTGGAAAATTGTTTAAAATAACATTGTCTGTGAGAAAAAACTCATTTCACTTACTCAAGTTGGAGTGAAATTGACATGGGGGAGAAGAGAAAGATTTTCTCTCCTTGCATAGCTGAGCTACACTGTAAGAATCAATTTAATGATAAGTTAAAACCCTAACCTTGATCAACGTGTCAGGTCAATTCTTAATTTCTTGCATTTAAGGCACCCATGCTCAGGAACTCCTTCATATAGTCATTGCTTTATTTGCTGTGTAAAGTCTTGCCCTCAAGGCAACAATTTTAGGTCCTTATTTTTAATGAAGGCACAAATTCTTAAGAAAGGATTCATCTATATAGCTTGCTGCATGCATTTTACAAGCACAGAGAAAATTGCATTTCCAAGACAGTATGCATCCAATTATAAGGAAATGAGTTACAACAAGATGGCAATAAGTATTGGAGTAATAAAGACAACCTCAATTAAAAATTACAATGGAGAAGATACACTGTAATATACATTAGTAGCTTTTTCAAAATCTAAACAGAGAGGAATTGGAGAAATAGATTGTTAGGAAAAGGCTAATGAATCTCCCCCCCCCCAGCTAGCATGGCTTTGATCAATGGGATCTAAGAGCTAGCATTAGAAAGCAAAAACATCTCAAGCTTTACAAATGGCCTATTTCAGAAAAATCATGTTAATGTTCTATGTCTTCAAGTGATCGTATAAAAACATCTGCTTTTTCAAGAGAAATGTTTCAGGTTTCATTTCAAGGTATATCTTCTACGTTGCTGGAGAAATTTAAAAAAAGACAAGCCACATTCCTCTTTTCATTTTTTTATGCTTGTTAGTGTTCATGTTCACATTATTATAAGAATATATCACATCCAGAGTTTTCTTTAAAAAAATAAAAGGCTTCTGTGCTATGCACTCCATAAGGAACTTTGGACATTATTTCCTCTACCACGCTACTTCTATAAAGAGGCTCATCAGATGAGTTAAAAAAATCAAAACTCATAAAGCATAACTTCATAATAAAAACTAACCATATTGGATTTCAAATGGAGAATTTGTATGGGGTTTGGAAACAATATATACTATGTAAGCATCTTGCATATACTGATGGAAGTAATTTTGTTTTGCCTGCTGAGAACTTATTGATATATGGGGCCAGTACTAATACTTTGAGAAGAGCTTTTATAATAATCTTTATTGAATACTGATATTAGGTTATATAATATTCATTCTCAAGTGCTTGGTTAATAAACTCTTGTTTATTAACTTTATTATTTTCCTTCCAATGTTATGTTTGCAGTTAGATTAGTGTTTTTTTAATGAGCATGGAAAATTAGTTTTGTGTCACCAAGGCAAGAAACTCTAGCTTCTTTGATCATACAACATATCAACCAAATAGTCATATACAATATTCCATGTGGACAAAGTGTGATTTGCTAGTGTGGAAGGGGAACAAAATATTGAAATGGTAAGCAATTGAATTGAATTGAATTGAAATGGAAAGCTCTGACTGATGGTAAACTGTAAATAGCAGTTTACAAAGTTCTAGGAGGTGACTGAATGCTAGGAAATGGATGAATGAATGATATACTTGATTCTTACTACCATGCCTTCTACATAAATAGAACAAAATGAATTCACACATTGACAGTTATTACTTTATACATTTTGATGAAGCAAGCATATGCATTATAAATAAAGTCACCTGGAAAAAATATGGAATCTTCTGAATATTGGAGCAGAATGTCCTGTAAAAGTTTGCATTCTGGTTGTGTGTGTATGTGTGTGTGTGTGTATTTCATCATGGGTGAAATGATTCCAGGAAATGATCCCAAATTGTCAACCCATCCTTATGTTTACCTACTTGGAACAGCTGATAAAAGTAGATAAAAACTCTCTCATTATACACTGTCATGGGTATGTTCACTGCTAATTATACAGGCACAAGAGTGGCTGTATTCTATAGTCAGCAAGGGTTTTTCACATTCTACAATGTTAAATTGAAAATACCCCCATGCCATTCTGATGCTTCCCATAAGCTCATTTCAAAACAAAACCTTACATAACTTATAGTCCTGAACTCAGAAACGCTTGCTCAACAACCCTGTAAATTTTCATGGCGATACACAAAACAGTCAGAGAGAATCGAAAGTTCAAAGTTCAAAGTGTAAGAAGAGAGAAAAAACATACTCCTTTTGGACTTTTTTCTGTCAGAGTTCTCATAATCTGTTGACATTCATTAAATATCAGCCATGTTCACAGAGTTCCTGTAATCCTATTACTGACCTTGCCCCATACTTTGACCTTCATCTTCTGCAGTTTAAAAGTTAAAAAAATACCTGGCTGATTTTTAATTAAAGAAATTTTGCATTGAACTCAACAATGTCAGGCATGCTTAGTAACAACCTACCATCAGTGTTCCAAAAGCCAGACTCCCAGCTGCTGGGCTTGCCTAATCAGGGAGCCACACCCACACCAGAGTTTGATTTCACTTGAGACAATCATGGCTTCCTCCAAAGAACTCTGGAAAGTGTAGTTTGTGAAGGATGCTGAGAGGAGACTCCTATTCCTCTGACAGCTCCAGTGGCCAGAGTGGTTTAACAGTCAGCCACTCTGACTGAAGCTCTATGAGGGAAACAGGGTGTCTCCTAGCAACTCTCAGCACCCTTCACTAACTACACTTCCCAGGATTCTTTGGGAGAAGCCATGACTGTCTGAAGTGAAATAAAGGTCTGATGTCGATGTGGCCAGGGACAGCCACAGTTTAAATTTGGGTGGGAGTCTACATGTGCCTGCTGCAGAATAAAAAGGTGGGGAAAACCCTGAAAAAGAATGATACTGTTCACAATGTTTTCCTTTAGAAAGGAAATAGGGCTTCCCCTCTGCCCAGTGCCCACCCATCCAATCTTCTCCCCTCCCCTTCCTCCTAATTTCCAGAAGTAAATCCCACTGAACTCAAAAAGCATGCAAATGATCAAACCTCCCCTCCTCCTCCCTCCTATCCCCTCCCTCTTGTCCCTTCCCTCCCCCTTCCTTCACCGCTCCCTTCCCAACCCCATCCCCTTCCAATTCCCTCCTTCCCCCTCCTCTTCCTTCCCCTCTCTTCCACCCTCTCCCTTCTACCCTCCCACTCCCACTCCTCCTCCTCCCCCCCATGGTCACTTTTACCTATTCTAGGACTATGACCTGGGAGACCAAGGTTTGAATCCCCACACAGCCATGAAGCTCACGGGTGACCTTGCGCCATTCACTGCCTCTCAGCCTCAGAGGAAGGCAATGGTAAACTGCCTCTGAATACCGCCTACCATGAAAACCCTATTCATAGGGTCGCCATAAGTCGGAATCGACATAGACATTTTCCAGAATATACTGAAAACCTGATTGTTCTCGAAGGTGATAACGTAATGCAGGAAGGTGTTGTAAAGACAATCAAACATGTATATGATATGCAACAAGCTTTGATCTCCAAGAATGGTTCTCAGCTATATGGAAAATTGGAAAAGGTGCTACTTCCAAACACAGGAACACAGAAGCTGCCTTTTACCAAATCAAATAACTGGTTTACCTCTGTTGTCTACACTGAACCAGAGACCTTCTATGTGCAAAGCACATGTTCTACCACTGAGCTACACCCCTTACCAAGCAAAAAGAGCAGAGTGCTGCTAGGAAAAGTGACATGAGTCTGTTTATAAGACTTCTTCACTCACTAGTCCCAAATGGAAAATCTCAAAGACTTCTTCAAACAAAACCATGCCCATGACTGCCATCTGTTTCAGCACTCAGAAAACTAAAATCTGATGCACAGTCTATCATAGTGAAGTGCCTCCTTGTTTTTGCAGAATCAGATAACACTGATGCTGATGCAGAAGTTATTGACTGTTCTGCCTAGCGAATATGTTCAACAGTGGCATTACTCAAACATTTCTGGCATATGCTGAGCTAGTTTTCTTGCTACACATACTGAACCATGTTCCAGCAGTCAACCATGCTGATGTCAAATGGAATGTATATCACAAAACTTGAAAAAATGTATGCAAGAATGAGAGACACGGGTGTAAGACACAGAGCAATTCCTCAACAGCCCATCAACTGTCATTGGTCCTTAAGAGTTGATGAGAACACAGCTGAGCTCTTCAGCTTTCGTGCAGAAGTGATCTTTAAACAAAGAGTACATAAGGTAAGCTAATCATTTCCAGTATTGGCCATTTTGATACAAGTAATGTTACTTTTTTCAAAAATGAAGGGCTATCGAGAATGATAAGAATGCCCATCAGGACTGTTGTTTCTGGTGTCATTTAATTCTTTGTGCAGAGTTCCACTGAACAACTGCTTGTGTGTTTTGGTACTCTGTGAAGAACTTTAGATACTGTACATAGTAATACTAACACTAAACCAGTAATAGTTAAAACTATTACTATAAAAGTTGGTGAGGAAAAGATCAAGGCATGGCCAATCTTTTATACATATGCTGGTTGTGACCCTGCATCCATCATTTGTCAGAAAAGGAAAAGTTACAGTATGGGATATTAGCTCAGCTTCCCAGATTTCATAGACACTCTCACCTTCAGCATTAAAAGTCAAGGTGCCTGAGCAATGTTTAGGCAACATCAAACAGTATGGCATACTAATGTATGACTTAACCGTTGACTAATACACATCAGAATAGTCTGATGATTTTGGGCTAACAGTTTAATTTCAATCTCCTGGACTTTTAATGAATGATGTATTTTGTACTTCTGTTCTGTGATATTACTGTTTTATTGCTCGCTAGTTTTTTTTTTTGCTTTTCTGTTATGACCTAGGATTTAATTTATTGTCTTCATTTGATTTTTTTGTTTATTTATTTTTATTTATTTATTTATTTATTTCATTTCATTTATAAACCGCCCATAGCTAATAGCTCTCTGGGCGGTGAACAAAACAAGATTAAAATACAATATTACAATAAAATCAATAACAAATAGCAGCAAGTTAAACTAAAAATGTTAAATATGAAACATTGAACATTAAAATGCCTGGGAGTATAGCCAGGTTTTAACCTGGCGCCTAAAAGAAAGTACCGTAGGCGCCAGGCGTATCTCCTCAGGTAGGCTGTTCCACAGTTCGGGGGCCACCACAGAAAAGGCCCTAGATCTAATAACAATCCTCCGGGCATCCTGATGAGTTGGTACCCGGAGAAGGGCCTTGGATACTGAATGAAGTGGACGGGTAGGTTCATAGCAGGAGAGGCGTTCCACAAGGTATTGCGGTCCCACACCGTGTAAGGCTTTATAGGTCAAAACCAGCACCTTGAATCTGGCTCGGAAACAGATAGGTAGCCAGTGCAAACGGGCCAGGACAGGTGTTATATGCACGGACCAATGGGTCCTCGTCAACAACCTGGCTGCCGTGTTTTGCACTAGCTGAAGTTTCCGAACACTCTTCAAGGGCAGCTCTACGTAGAGCGCATTACAGTAATCCAATCTAGAAGTTACCAGAGCGTGAACAACTGAGGCGAGATTGTCACTGTCCAGATAGGGGCGTAGTTGGGCTACTAAGCAAAGATGGTAAAACGCATTCCGTGCCACCGAGGCCACTTGAGCCTCGAGCGACAAGGAAGGGTCAAAAAGGACCCCCAAACTACGAACCTGTTCCTTCAGGGGGAGTGTAACCCCATCTAGAACAGGATGAACATCCACCATCTGGGCAGGTAAAGAGCTCACCAACAGTGTCTCGGTCTTGTCTGGATTGAGTTTCAGTTTATTAGCTCTCATCCAGTCCATTATCGTGGTCAGGCAACGGTTCAGCACATCAACAGCCTCACCTGAAGAAGGTGAAAAGGAGAAGTAGAGCTGCGTGTCATCAGCGTACTGATGGCAACGCACTCCAAAACTCCTGATGACCGCACCCAGAGGCTGCATGTAGATGTTAAAGAGCATGGGGGACAAAACCGACCCCTGAGGGACTCCACAATGGAGAGTCCAGGGTGTCGAGGAATGTTCCCCAAGCACTACCTTCTGGCGACGATCCGCTAAGTAGGAGCAGAGCCACTGCCAAGCAGTGCCCCCAACTCCCAACTCCGTGAGCCTCCCCAGAAGGATACCAGAAGGATACCCAGAAGGATACAGAGTCACACTCCCCCTGTCCCTCTCCCGACAAAGGTCATCATACAGGGTGACCAAGGCTGTTTCAGTGCCAAAACTGGGCCTAAAACCGGATTGAAACGGATCCAGATAATCGGTTTCATCCAAAAGCGCCTGGAGCTGGCCGGCGACCACCCGCTCCAAGACCTTGCCCAAAAAAGGGACATTCGCCACCCGTCTATAGTTGTTCAAAACATCTGGGTCCAAAGAAGGTTTCTTTAGAAGAGGTCTCACTACTGCCTCCTTGAGACTACCAGGGACTACTCCCTCTCTCAAGGAGGCATTTATCACCTCTTTGGCCCAGCCGGTGGTTACAGCCCTGCCGGCCTTCACCAGCCAAGATGGGCAAGGGTCCAGGGCAGACGTGGTCGCCTGCACCATTCCAAGCACCTTGTCCACTTCCTTGAGCTGCACCAACTGAAATTCATCCAACAATAAAGGACAAGGCCGCGTTCTGGACACTTCAATGAAGTAATCTGTCATAACATCAGAATCTGAGTCCCGACGGATGCATGCAATCTTGTCCTGGAAGTGCTCCGCAAATTCGTTGCAGCGGGCTTCCGATGTTTCCTTAGTATCATGAGGGCCAGAATGTAGAAGCCCTCGTACCACCCTAAAAAGCTCCGCTGGGCGGCAAAGAGATGATCTTTTTTTTTTTCCAATTAATTTTTATTCTAATTTTCAAAACCAAAATAATACAAAAAGAAAACAACACAAATCAATAACTAATACAATACAAAAAAATACATATATATAAAAATATTGACTTCCGATTTGTCATAGTTCAGCTATAAATCTATAATATATAACAAACCTATCTCTTAATAGATTATAAAATCACCTTCCTCCAGCGGTTATCTTAGTTGGTTTCAAATCTCATTAACATCATATCATTTTAATATTCCACAAAAAGTCAAAGAGAAGTTTCCAATCCTTGAGATATATATCAATCAATTTTTTTTCTAAATAAACATGCCAATTAATCCAGCTCATCAAATCTACTAAATCCAATAATTTCAAAACACTATAATTCAACTATAAATCTATAATATATAACAGACCTATCTCTTAATAGATTATAAAATCACCTTCCTCCAGCAGTTATCTTAGTTGGTTTCAAATCTCATTAACATCATATCATTTTAATCTTCCACAAAAAGTCAAAGAGAAGTTTCCAATCCTTGAGATATATGTCAATCAATTTTTTTTCCTAAATAAACATGTCAATTAATCCAACTCATCAAATCTACTGAGTCCTGTAGTTTCAAATCGCTCTTCTGTCATTATCCATATTGGGTCCATCTTCCATCTTTACGCACCCAAAAATCTTGCTGTCATAGTCATATAATAAAAGTCTGATAGGAATTTCCTCCATCACAGATGTCTGTTGGCAAAGAGATGATCTAATGGTGGCAGCAAAATAAGACTTTTTTGCCGCCCTAACCGCTTTTACATACAACTTAGTGGAAGCGCTCACCAAAGAATGACTACATCCATCAGGAGTTCGCCTCCACCTGCACTCTAGCCTCCTTCTCTCTTGCTTCATCACTCTCAGCTCCGGGGTATACCACGGTGCTGTTTGAGTTCTGCACCGAAGGGGGCGCGCGGGAGCGATCATGTCAATGGCCCGGGTCATCTCCGTATTCCACAGGTCGACCATGGCCTCGACAGGAGCGCCAGTGCTATCAGCCGGAAAAACTCCCAGAGCGCTCTGGAAAGCAACAGGATCCATAAGCCTCGGGGAGCGGACCAACTTAATAGGTCCCCCATCTCTGCAGAGGGAAAGGGCTGTCGTGAGTCTAAAACTCAGCAAGCAGTGATCTGTCCATGACAATGGAGTAGATGAAAAATACCCCACCCTCAGATCACCTTCTCCATGACCAGTGGCGAAGATCAAATCAAGAGTATGTCCTGATACATGCGTCGGGCCAGTAACAACTTGAGACAGCCCCATGGTTGTCATGGAGGCCATGAAGTCCTGAGCCGCCCCTAACAAGACAGCCTCGGCATGAATGTTGATATCCCCCAGTACCACAAGTCTGGGGGACCTCAACAATACCTCCGAGACTATCTCCGTCAGCTCAGCTAGGGAAGCCGTTGGGCAGCAAGGTGGGCGGTACACCAACAGTATTCCCAGTCTGTCTCCTTGGCCCAGCACAAGATGAAGACACTCCAAACCAGTCGCCGTCTGGACAGGGTGCTTGGTGAGAGAGAAAGAACTCCTATAGACCACAGCAACCCCACCTCCCCGGCCCTCAGATCTACCACAGTGCTGCACAAAACACCCAGGTGGGCAAAGCTGGGAAAGAGCAACTCCTCCCTGCTCACCCACCCAGGTCTCGGTAATACACGCAAGATTGGCACCCCTCTCCACAATCAAATCGTGGATAAGGGGGTTTTTATTAGCGACCGACCTAGCATTTAAAAGCAGCACCTGGAGATCTGAGAGCTGGCTGACAGTACAACCAACAGTCCTGTGGATATGAGGAGAACCGGAACAAGGCACAGACACAACTTGTCTGGGACGAGTTCCCCTTACCTGGCACATTCGTAATCACCTTGGAAGTTGACAGAAAAGTGGGCTAAACAGTTTTAAATATATAAACACAATAATGAAGGGAGCGCAGTGTTGTTTTCACATAGCAGATCTATAGGCCCATTATACCAATGACAAATGCTTTGCAACAGCATACCACATGTGCCAACTTCTAGGCAGTAGCAGATGGCATGGTGGGGTACTACTGCTTGACCTCTAGTCAGTTGCATTGATGCTACTTACTGGGAGGTAGAGACAAGGTTGGTGTGGTGTAAATGCTCCCACTCATGCATTTGCACTGCATTGACATTACTACCAACTTGCTCCTTCTCCCTACTTCCAGGTAAGCAGCAGCAACATGAATGGCCATAGGTAAGGTGAGTAGTGGTGCCTCATTGCGCCATCTGCTACTACTACTAGCCTTGATCATGTTTGGAGACAACTACTGGTAAAGCAAAAGCTTATTCTGTCGTCTTTGGCAATAGGTCCAAATCAGAATAACATGGGACGAAAACCATATGAAACACTAGCTCCATTCTTACTGTGAACTGATTCACTGTGTGTCCAAGACAGAGTGATCTGGAAATGGATCCTATTAGAAAAAAATCCAAAATCAACAGTTGGGCAGTACCTTTACTGGGGCCAGCCAAAATGTGTGCAAATGTTTGAGTTCTCCAGAACTCTTCATCAGATAAGATGTTACACAAAGAGGAATGAGGGGAATAAGGAGAAATAAAATAAAAAAGTTTAAAAACTTAGGCTGATGTTGCAGCCCTGAAGTCTGCAGTATGAATAAAAATTCATCCCAGATGCTACAGACATCAGAGTACAAACCAACACAGCAATTTTAGCCTTTCATGTACCTTGACAAATACAAATTTAGCCATTCTGGGAGGAATCTACAACCAAAGGAAGGTGAAGATTACAATCCAGCCAGTCATTAGGTACTACTATGCAATTTGGCTTCAAGTGACTCTCTTTACCTGGTACATACCCAAAATTAATCCCTGGCTTTGCTAAATTAAAGAACACAACGTTTCTCTTTGGAAGATGAATCAAAGCCGGAGAACCAAGATGGTGCAGTGTTAACAGGAATGTGTGTGGAGCTCTGTAATTTCTGACTTTTATTACTTCTTTTATTTATTACCCCTAACTATTCAACTGCTTAAGTGGACAGGAGTTGAAACAAAATCTGCTGAAGGAGTGAAGGAGGGTTGAGAAACAAAGAGGTTGGTGCCGATAAGAAGAGATAACTTTTTTATACAACACGCAAGCCAAGAGGTAAAGATAAACACAGACTATTATGCTGTGCTTCATTATAAGCTCTAGGATTTAAAAATAAGCATACGAAGACCGTGTTTAGAACAAGAAAGCCTCTCCCTCAGTGATATCCTGTTTCACTGAGCTGTTTATATTCTATATTTTAATGTGCAAAGAATGGTGCTTACCAGAAATGCACGTAAAGTTTTGGGGATTTCACCCACCTTTGAGAGCATTCCCCTGAACACACAGAGAGATCTAAGTGAGCAGACAAAAATCACACAGTTCCTTGTAAGCAGAGATTTATTTATTTTATTTATTTATTAAATTTATATACCGCCCGACTAGCAATAGATGAAGAGAAGGGTGTGGAAGGGGAGTCCTCTGATGCACCAAAAGCAGTCCTAGATTGGTCTGTGGATTTTAAAAGTGAAATGCAGGATGATTACAAAGTGGGTTTATCCACTGCAAACTTGGCAGTAGAGCTGGCTCATGCTGAAACCATGGCGACCCAGGAGAAGGTACAATCACCTGATAAGCATAAACAGCTAAATGAACTTATGTTAACTTACTGGGTTGGCTTGTAGTGTGAGAGAAGTAAACAAAGAGCAGCCCCCCATTCAGCACGAGATAATTCAGGAGTTCAATATGCCAATAGAAGGATGGCCTTTTTTGCTAAAGAAAGATATTGAACACATGAAAGCCTTCTTATCTGAGTACAATGAACTTCTAACTACACTTGTGCAAGTGCTTAAAAAGAACGGCTCAGGGTTTGAAAGTGATGGTGCGGATAAGGAACCAAATAATTGTAAGTTACAAACAAACGAACTAAATAAGCTAGCTGTGAAGAACAATAAGACTCCTAAGAAGGTGACAAGGAAGAAAAGCGTTAATAATTTTAAAAAGAGCAAGAATGTGAAAAACTCAAAATGCATACCATTTAAGAAAATGGAGTTTAAGAAGCTTTTTGAACTATTAGATGATGAATCCAAAATCCAGAAATCTGATCAAAAGCTTAAGAAGACAGTAACAATCAAAGAAACGAAATGCACCGATAATGAGTTTGAGAGTATAGATGGTTTGAGCTTCCCGGAAGTGAGTGCTCAGCTGGTGGCCGTCTCTGAGAGATCTCTGTCTCAGAGGAAGCTTTTTTCAGAGAGTATAGATGGTTTGGCATGCCTTCCATTGCCACATCCAAGGGATAAGGTTCAGGATCCTGATAATCAGGATCTACAGACTATGACAACACCAGGATCAAAATCCTGTCAGAAGAAGTCGGTTAATGATAACAGCTGGAACCTTGTTTTGATCCGTCACAAGTTGGTTCTTTCTAACTACCCAAAACCCAATGGGTTTTTAAATCAAAATGAACAGAAAATGCATCTCCTGCAAATATTAAACAAGGTCCTCCTGAGTTCCCGTTTCGCTGTAACATATATAAGTCATGTTGAATATTTGCATTATAACTATACTTGTGCCCATGCGGTGATTACCTTTAAAGAGTGGGGTTTAGCCAGAATTGTTCTTGATAGCAGGGGAGATCTTATACAAAGTGGCATAATTGTTTCAAGGTTCTTTGAGAATCAAGTGCCCCTATTGGACCTAAGAGTATGTGCCTCAAAATCCACAAAAGGTTGTTTAAGAGACAAGGCCGATACTTTAGTCAATTTAATTCAGCTAACAGAAGCAGATATGACTTATGAACGTATTCCCTCACATAAATCCCAACTCACCTCAGAACAGCTATGGGAAAAGCCGACCTGGATCAATGCACAAGAGCGAATACAGCATATGGCAGAGGATCTTCATGACAAGAAGGAGAAAGCTCTCCTGAACTCTTTTTGCACTCTGACTGCAGAAGCACAAAATGAAAAAGTGACAAGACTGGGGATGTTAAGAGACCATCTGATAACTATACAGACAGGGAGGGTTATTCTATGGATAAAACGGGAACTTGTAGGAATCCTGAGAACCAGGTTCTGGTATATCAGGAAAATCACCCGAAGGGATGGGCAGGAGAAGGAAGGGTGGCTGCTGAGTGGGAAAAGGGTGCTCAGAGTGATCTGATTGCTATAGAGGTAAATGTATCAGCATATAAGTCTGAGCAGAGTAGTAACAGGAGTATAGTGCACACTGACTCAAAACCTAAGATTAAGACCTATAAC
Organism: Rhineura floridana; assembly: GCF_030035675.1. NCBI lineage: Eukaryota > Metazoa > Chordata > Lepidosauria > Squamata > Rhineuridae > Rhineura > Rhineura floridana. Next base: position 74,310,304 of record NC_084487.1, on the reverse strand, counting down.
CCTTATACTTGGGATGAGATGAGGTATCTTGAAGAAGGAGAACTGGGTTCATCAGAGAGGGCTGCTGAATTTGTTAGCCACCTAACAAAGGTGGTAGACCCTGTGATATCAGATGTTAGTAGGATGAGCCCACAATTAGAAGTGACTGAAGATATAGGGGGAATAGAACAACATACAATGCATGCGAGTACAATTCTAACTGCTCCCTACAGAATAAACAGAAGAGCCCGGAACACCACCAAGAGGAGATCCTGTGCTGTCAGGACTGACAAAATATGGGCCAATATAAATCACAGTTAACCCTTCTTTCCTGGAACATTGCAGGATGGCTAAGTAAAATTACAGATCCCTTCTTTGTAGATTTTATTAATAATTTTGATATCCTACTGCTGCAAGAGACTTGGGCCAGTGAGGATCTATTTCTAAATAATTTCGACTCCCATTCACTGGCCGAATCTCCAAGTACTAGGGGAGGTCACTCTAGAGGTGGTCTGAGTATTTTAATTTCTACCAACATCCGGGTTTCCTTCTTTAAATTAGAGCCTTTGTCTCATTTGGCTACAGCCACAGTCATTAAATTTAGAGCATGCTACCTTTTGTTAATTAATGTTTATCTACCTCCATTCAGACAAAAATGCCTGTTTAAAAAGAATTGGCTGAAGTTGGAAGAGTATATTAACAATCTGACTGTCTTGTACCCAGAAGCCTCAGTGATTCTAGCCGATGATTTTAATGCGCGAATTGGTCAGAGTGATGAAGCTTTGCACACCCATTTTCATGAGTATCCGCCTGAATTAGAGGAAGCTCATTCCAAACCTGATAGGCAATCCAAGGACAAGGGATGTAATTATGCAGACCTATGTCTTATGAAAATGATAAACAGACTTGTTGACTTAGTAATTTTGAATGGGGGAGTTGAGGGGGATAAGAATGGAGAATTCACTTTTTTATCTGGTATGGGTGCATCAACAATCGATTACTTTATGGTTTCTTATAATCTGCTAAATTCTGTAAATAGCTATAAAGTGGGTAACCATTTTGAGAGTGACCATCTTCCTCTGACTTTATCTTTAAACTTCAGAAAGCAGATTCTGTATGCTAACTATAAATCTATGTTGAATTCAGATGTTGAAGTGAGAGCTGCACGTATTAGGTGGTCTATTCAAAGGGACAATGCCTTAGCCAAGATGTTGCACTCGGAAAGGAGTATTTGCCTCCGTGATTCTATGTTAACAGCGGATTCCCTTAAAACAATTGTTACCTTATTCCAAGAACTGATTCTTTCCTTCCAAAATTGCTTGAAATGCAAACAAACTGCAGGACAGCATTCCTCCCGAAGCAAGTCTAAAAGCTGATTTGACCAAGAATGCATAATAATGAAAAATTCTGTAGTTGAAAAGTATAGGCTCTAAAGAAAAATGAATTTAACAGCTCTCCGCATTGAGTGATTTGTGCAAAAAAGAAGGTATAAAGCCCTGATTAAAGGAAAAAAGAAACAAGCTCAAAGAGAATCATGGCTATGTTTAATAGAGGCATCTCGGGCTAATGATTCAGCAAGGTTCTAGAAAGTGATTTAGGGGCTGGCAAAATACAACAGTTGATTTGGAGTTCCACATCCCTGTTAATGCTTGGGAGGCACACTTCTGTGCTATGTATGCGAAGGGTCAGGCCTGCCAAGAAACATCGCTGACTATTCATAACAGTTTGCCAGAGTGGCCCCCAGTTTCCATATCCGAAGTCACTAACCTTATTTCTAGTCTTAAACCTTGCAAAGCCCCCGGAGGGGGATAATATCCCACCTGAGTTGCTTAAAGCCAATATAGAGTGGTGGGCTCCAGTTCTAGCGGCTCTGTTCACCTGTATTGATCGCACAGCGTGTATCCCAGAGGATTGGAGACTTGCTATTATTGTCCCTATATATAAAAAAGGGAAAAGATTGGACCCTGCCAAAGTACAAGAGAAGTACACTGGCAAAGCTAAAGGCAAACTAACTATACAAAGGTGAATGTGAACAAATGCTAATATACTTTATAAATATAGCCAATATATCTCCTTCCACAATTGGAAAATAGCTCAGCAACATATTTTAAATTCAAAAGTTATGCTAAATATTATGTTTGGTCATTTAAGTCAGACCAAACATAATATTTTACATAACTTTTTAAAGTATTGATGAACACAGGTATTTTTTTTAATAATGTCTACAAATTCCAAATTAGTGTACACCAACTCCCTCTACTGGTAAAAACTGGGAGGAGAGAGAGAGGGAGGGAGGGAGGGAGGAAGGGAGAGAATGTGTATTTGTATTTGATTTCTCCAAATGCAACCAAGCCAGTGTGTAAATTCAATCCTCCTTTGCTAAGGAATTTCAGCAGCTGCTTGAAACAACATAGTAAAAATAGCAACTATGGTCTCTAGTTGGACAAATTTAAACTACTAAACCCCTATATGACAGTATATTAAAACACAGCTAATTAGTGCAATGCAACTAAACATCTGTGCTATGCTTTCACTATTGAAATAATGCAGGGTTTAGCCATTTGTCTGGATAAATTCTGCAGACAGGCAACCTAAGAGTCCATTTTAGTGGCACACTCGCACATTAATGGTCATGTATGAGACAGACATCTATTTTGTTTTCCCTTTCCCCATATACTATTTTTATTATTAAAGACAGTAATAACATAAATAATGCAAGATCCATGAATGCTACACTGAATGGTATTTTAAATATTTATGAATATAGTGAGAAAATAAAGTTGCTACTTGCTTTTTATTTAAATCCCTTTAAATCCATGCTTGGGTGAACTCAATCTCTGCAAAGCAATTCTGAAAGTGCCCTTTTGTCTGGGTCTTCCCAGCATCTGAAGTACAGCAGAGGCGGGGAAGGTAGGTGGGCCAAGAACAGCAAAGTAAAAACTCAGATATTTCTGTAACAGCTCTATACTTATATAAGGAGCATAATAATTGTTTCGTTGTTTAAATAATAACTGAGCCTTTAAAAATAAATTTTCATTCGTAGTGTTTCAGATCAATGAATAATATGAACATCAAATGTATTTGTACAATTAAAGAATAAAATAACATCAAATGATTGTTATTTCCAGATATACTGCTAGTATTTTTGTGTATGTGATTACCCTGCCAAGAGCCCATTTAACAGATTTAGAAATGTCTTGGGCTACAAATCAGTGTGCAACAATAGATAAAAAAAATCATCTCTTCCTATTCCCTCAAGTTGTTTTAGCTGTTTCAGCTGCTAGTACACCTAGAAGCATGACCTTCCAGTATCTCTTGGGATCTGTGGTAGTGACCCAACACTTTCTCCTTTTTCTTGCAGTGATTATTTAGGCAGCTATGGCTGTCAGTATAATGTTAACAGCAGCAGGTTACATACAGCCACAGGAAGAGAATAAATCCTTCATGAAGACAATGTTCTACAACACTGCACTGCAGCATTGGCATTTGGCAGGATTCCACAGCCAACTGGGTGCTTTTCTGTGAAATGCCAGACACAGAAGAATAGGGGACCAGTGCATCATTCAATCCCTCACAAGGTTTATAGAAATTTATCTGAAAGACTGGAAAAACCTTAACAGCAAAAATATGATGTTATATTTTTGTAGACAGAGGGCAGCATGTTCAAACCAATGGAGTCAGCACACATCTCTATGCCATTTTAATTAAAACCACATTCTCACTGTGTAGGGAAAAATCATATTTGTGGGAATGTATTATTAATCCCATTGATGCTCAGTCATTCAAAAAGAAATAGACTGCCTGTAGATGCTCAAATTTCTGTCTAAATTTCTGTTTGTTCCCAGGAAAATGCTAGTCAATAGGAGATTGGAAAGCGGCAGTAATATTTTGAAGCAAAGGAAATACGGTAACAATTAAAGCAACAGAGTGAGAGAAACTAAATCTCTTGGTTTGGATTATCATTTGAGGCTTCTTAAACCATGGTCAGGCCCAGCAGCTACTCTCCTCACTTCTCGTCTCCCTTTTCTATCATGCATCACATCCTGATTTATTTTCCCAGTTTGTTAATTAAGCCAGAGCCATTAACCCCAAATTCCCCAGTTCAGATGTAACACAGAACTCTTGGGTTAATACAAGCCAAGATCTTTGCACTGAAGCCAGTGCATGATGGGACGGGAGGGGAAGAGGGAGGGAGGAGTACATAGCCCCAATGCTTATTCCTGGCTTTACAAAGCTTCTAACAATCATCCAAACTGGGCCAATGCATGTTATAAATTACAACTCAAGTTCTCCTACAAATTTAGGAATCATTACATCAATGTTGATGATATTCATGGAACTAAAGAAAGTATGAAGAATGTAATCTTGAATAGTTCTGTTATTACAAAAATATTATATTAGCCTATCTCTGTGAATTCAGCATTTACTTTTAATGATATGAGACAGTTATAAGCACGCACTTTAATTTTAAATTGATAATGAGTATTAATCTTACATGTCTTGTTGATTAATATAATTCAATTTCAGTCATTCTTTAGGAACACAGTGTTGATCTCTACATTCAAGCAAGCTGAACCTTTCTGCTTTTAGTTTCTGTTAGTACAAAGAGAATGTGGCTCCTTTAAAAAGTAGTGATTAGTCCTGTCCTGTAACTGATATAAATCAAGGTTCCAGGCTCGGTGGAAACCTGAGTTGCAGTGGGGAGAGCTTCCAGGGGGAAGGAGGAGGGTGTTCCGCTCTGTGTGATGCTGGTGTCAGAGCATCGTACAAAAGTGGACCAAAGGGAGGACTCCCCTTATGACATCCGTTTCAGGGCTTGATAACAGCATTGAAGATGCCTTGTCTCAGTTTTAGGAAGACAGCTTCCACACTCTGGCACTGGGAGCAAGCATTGGCTCAGTACCATTCTCTTAGAAGCTCTGGAGCACTGGGAAGGAACCATAATGCAGGGAGTACTGCAGGCAGTTGCCCCCTCAACTTTGCGTTCTTATACTTTGGCACAGGGCCAATTCCTTTCCTTTATGGCCTGCTACAGGGGAGGGCAGACGTGAACTGTAACCAAGACCTGATTCCTGCATTACCTGGCCTACCTTAGGGAATGGGGAATAGCCCCCAAAATGATGGCTATTCACATGGCAGCCATCTCCCAAGACTTGCATAAACCTCTATCTTTTGAATTGATATGTGCAGTGCATTCAGCCTTACCCACTATATGTCGGTCTACATTCGAGAGGCAACTCTTTAGGGCAGCCTTTTCACTGGCATTTTTGGGGGCTGTTAGAATAGGCAAGATCATGAGTGCATCCCACAATAACCTTGGGGAACGGACTCTGCATCTTCAACACACATCAATGGTGGCAGGGGGGATCCGAATTCGCATTAGACATTCAAAAATGGACCAAAAGGCCCAGGGTTCCACCATATGGCTCAATAAGTCTCAACAGCCAGGGCCATGCCCCAGACAAGATACACAGGTCTACATGCCAATCCACTGAGAGTGCCCAGGTATCTTCCTAATCCATGAAGACAGGGTCCCATTGACCAGATATCAGTTCACAGGGGTCCTGCACCTGGCTGATCAAAGTAAGAAGAAATCCCTTTTGGCTCTCCAGCTCTCTTACTATCAGTGACCCGGCCGTGGAAAAGAGCAAATGACTCAACGAGTAAGTTACAACCGACCACCCTCCACTGGGCAGGGTTGGGGAAGAGGGAGGGCTCAGGGACCACCCCCTCAGCCCCTCCCCCATAACACATGCTCATATTGTTGTCAACCTGATCACTGGAAAAATGAATGCCCACTTCATCCAGCAGGTGGCGCTCCAACATCAAAATGCCCAAATACGAATGCTAAACCATTCCAACCCCAGGAATTTCAACAGCAATGACGGGGCAATGGGCAGAGTGTTGGTTCTTTTCAATGTCTTTCTGTTTCTCCTGCTACTTCTGATGCTTTTATTAATTTAACTGTTGCTGGTAAAACTTTTCCTTTTCTCATGGATGCAGGTGACACCCTCTCAACTGTTCATACTGCTGACTGCACTCTTCCTGCTTCTGGTGAAACAGTTTCTGCTATTGGAATCTCTGGCAAATCGAATACTTACCAGCTCTCTGCCCCAACAGCTGTAACTTTGGGACCTCTCCTTGCTGATCATGTTTTTTTTTTATCTTCCAGCTCTCTGGTGAGTTTGTTGGGATGAGATCTCCTTTGCAAACTTAGAGCTACTATTTACTGCTTACCTGATGGGGTATACCTGGATGTCCCTACACCCAATGTGCACTCTTTAGTTGCCCTCCAGACCTCACCAGCTGAAATATCCAATCCTATTGCTTTGGATGAGGATGAATCTGCTCTTTTAACCTTACCTCTTTCCCTTTGGGCTACAGATGCCAATGACGCTGGGAAAGTCTTGTCTGCTGAACCAGTTGTGATTCAATACCTGAAAAACCAACCCTTTCCCTCAGTGAAGCAGTACCCTCTCTCTTCCGAAGCAATTGATGGTATACAACCAGTTATTGAATCTCTCAAGTCCCAGGGTATTCTAGTCCCAACAACCTCACCTTGTAATACTCCAATACTTCCTGTTCAAAAGGAAGGACGCTTTGATTCCAAGGGCAAGCCCGTCTTTTGTTTTGTACTGGGCTTGTGCATTATTAATTCTTTCGTTATTCCTATTCACCCTGTTGTCCCAAACCCTGATACTATCCTAACCTCTATCCCTTCCTCTGCTACAACCTTTACAGTTGTAGATCTTTGTTCTGATTTCTTCTCTATACCTCTACACCTTGATTCCTGGTTCCTGTTCGCTTTCTCCTGGGAAAATTCTCAACTAAGTTGGACTAGGCTAGCTCAAGGATAACGAGATAGTCCATCTTGGTTTGCTCAGGCATTCAAAAAGGACTTAAGACACCTGACCTTCCCGTCCAACTCTACGCTGGTGCAGTATGTGGATGACTTGTTAATTGCGTCACAAACGTGACAGGACTGCCTTAATGACTCTATCTTCTTCAGCAGCTAGCAGCCAAAGGACATCAAGTTTCATGGGCAAAGCTACAATTCTGCCAACCTGAGGTTCTCTATCTGGGGCACCACATCTCCCAGGGCCAGTATCAACTTGCTCAGGACTGCTTCTCATCAGTTTTGGACATCCCCAGACCACAGACCAAACACCAACTTTGTGGGTTTTTGGGAGCTGCTAATTATTGTAGACACTGGATACCTAATTTCTCTGCACTTACTAAACCTCTGACTGTTCTTACAGCAGGAGAACTTCATGGCCCCCTCAACTGGACTGCAGACTGTGGACTGGCTTTTACTTCCCCGAAGAAAGCTTTAGCTCAAGCTGCTGCTTTGGGCCACCCAGACTATGACAAACCTTTCTCCCTCTATTGCCACAAACGAGAGGGCTTTGCTTCTGGAGTACTCTGCCAACCCTTTGTATATAAGTTACACCCTATTGCAGTCTTTCCCAACCAGTGTGCCTCTAGATGTTGTTGGACCACAACTCTCATCAGCCTCAGCCAGCATTGCCAATGGCTGAGGCTGATGGGAGTTGTGGTCCAACAACATCTGGAGGCACACCGGTTGGGAAAGGCTGCCCTATTGCCTATTACAGCACTGAACTTGATCCTGTGGCAAAAAGGCTTTCTGCCTTGTCTCCGAGCCCCTGCTGCTTCTGCTGTTCTGCTTCAGAAGTCTGATGACTTAGTCCAATGCCATCCCCTTACCCTGCTAGCCGCTAGTGCATTCTGTGCACTCTCTTTTGCTACACAGGAAAACTCAGTATCTTTCTTCTCAATGACAAACTGGCTATGAAACCATTCTGCTAACCCCTCCTAATCTGGTCTTTGAATGCTGTCCCCCTCTCAACCCTGCTTCCCTTCTGTCCCTCCCTTCTGATGGAGAGCCTCATTCAATCCCTCCTCATGATTGTTTACAGGTCATTGAACATCTTTCTACCCCTCATCCTGATCTCCGTGATGTTCCTTTGGATAAACCTGATCTTATCCTTTTCACAGATGGCTCCTGCTTTAGAGATGACACGGGTTCTCAGAGTTGGTTATGCTGTGTGCTCTCCGCATGAAGTCCTAGAAGCCTTTTCTTTACCTACTCTCCGGTCTGCCCAAGCTGCAGAGCTTGTGGATTTGCAGAGAGCCTGCACTCTGACATCCGGCCGCTCTGCTAACATCTATATAGACTCTTCTTATGCCTTCAAAACCTGTCATTTTGAGGGCCAGATTTGGTCATACAGAGGGTTCCTGATGTCAGCTGGCACACAAATCTCTCATTCAGCTCTTATTTCTGCTTTACTGTCTGCTCTTCAACTTCCTGATTCTGTTATCATTATGCACTATTCTGCTCACACTACTGCTATTGATCCTGTCAGCTGTAGCAATCGTATGGCGGATGCTGCTGCAAAAGCCGCTGCTTTCAGTGCATCTCCTTCTCCCCACTTACCTCCCAACTGATTCTTCTCCCTTCATCTGTTCCGGAACTATCAGAACTTGCTTTGCTTCAAGAAGCTGCCCCAGAGCTTGAGAAAGATATTTGGGTCCTCTTTGGCTGTTGCTTGCATCCTGATTCTGTCTGGAGGGATGTCTCAGGCCGTCTTGTAGCCCCACAGGTGCTTCTTTTCCTTCTTGCTCAGGCGACTCATCACTCTTCTCACCTGAGCAAAGGGGGGATGCTATTGCAAATTTTGACTTTCTGGTTTGACCCTAAAATCACACCTGTACTGGCTCAAGTAGCATCCACTTGCTCAGTGTGCTTACAACACAATGTTGGTAAACCAGAGCGTCCTCTTACTGGTACCACACCTTGGACCTATGCACCATTTCAACATGCCCAATTGGATTTCATTGAAATGCCAAAATGCCAGAATTATAGTTATGCCAGTCACTGCCTCTCAGCCTCATGAAAACCCTATTCATAGGGTCGCCATAAATCGGAATTGAATTGAAGGCAGTACATACATACATTGGTCACTATCTGCCATTTTTCTGGTTGGGTGGAAGCATTCCCATCACAACATGCAGATGCCACAGCCGTTTCGAAGGCACTGCTTAGACACATTATTCCTCAATTTGGTTTACCAGTCCAACTGGATTCTGATCAAGGTACCCACTTTACAGCTAAAGTGGTACAATAGCTTTGGGCATTCAGTATAAATTACACACTCCTTATCATCCCCAGTCATCTGGTTTGGTTGAATGCTGTAACCAGTCTCTGAAGATGAGATTAGCAAAGCTGTGGACTGAAACTAATTTATCCTGGCCAGATGCACTCCCTCTAGTTCTCATGGGGATGCGAAACACATTTAACAGAAAACAAGGATTGACACCACATGAAATTCTCTTTGGCTGCCCATGTGAGTGGGGGTGGCTACCAGACCAGCTCAATTACAATCTCTATTGGATGGCCAGAAAGAACTCCTGGTCTACTGCACTAATGCTACCAAAGTGTTGAGAACTCTTTCCTCCCAGGTCCAGGAAGCTGCTCCTGTTCCGCTAGATGTGCCTGCCCACCAGTTCCAACCTGGCAACTGGGCCTTGGTTCATGAATTTCGGGGGGGAAATTGTCTTCAACCTCGATGGAATGGTCCTTACCAGATTCTCCTGACCATGTTCACTGCAGTGCAAATTGCTGAGAGGACAGCTTGGATACACGCATCTCACTGTTGGATGGCACAGCCACCTCAAGAGAGCGCGAGGGGCCAACCAGATCCTGACCAAGCACCAGAAGAAAAGAGCAAGGAAAAGGAGTCACTCCCTAAGGACTGCCATCACTACAATCTGAGGAAGGGCCCCCACTCTGCCAGAGGACTTCATGAGTGAGATTCTATCATCTTGGGAGAAGTTAAGACTACAAATCCAAAAGGTGCCTGAGAAGGCAAGACAAAAAATATCTATCCCAGAGCCAATGAGGTGAAACCCCTTCAGCAGACCAGCTCCTCAGGTTGATTTTGAGCTTGTTGAAGTAGTGCGTGGCCCATTGGACTCTTTTGGACCTCCCCACACTGAGGTGGTGTGGCCAGTGACTTGTTTAGGCAGAGAAAAGTGAGGCTTTATTGCTGTTTGCTTGCTATTCCTTATTGTCACTGACATAATATGGGTCCTGTGGGACTTAGGTTTGTGCCACTAGTATTGTGCAGCCTTTTTTGCATAGTGCACCCAGATTGGAGCTGGAACACGTTCTTAAAACTAATGCTAGAGGAATGAATAAGAGTAGTTGCTGGGTTTGAATGCACACTCCAACTTATGAAAAAGAAGGTATCCCACTGGTTGGGATCCCTTTCAATTCAACTGGTCTCATCTCAGGCACATGGCTTAGACGTGATGACTCTCTGAAAAGTCTTAACACTACTCAGTATGTGGCCCTGTCTGAATGGACAAAAGGGAAACTTTGTTTAAAGTTCATGGGAAAAACATTTGTTGAGAGTAGTCAATGTGATTGGGTTCTTCGTCGAGCCAAGAGTAAATGGAGTCTCAAATTCCACAGGGCAGATCATGAAGGACAGGCGAAGGGTATGGGAGCCATGGTATGCAGCTCTCAGGCCCCAATGGCACTCACATTATAATGAGACCTGTACTCAAGATGAAGCTACTTTAGCCATGGTTATGTATGGCGAGGAAGGGGCAAGGCAGGATGGACTTACCCACATCCTGTCTACCCTACTTGGAACAGCACATAGTTACTGGTGGATCTGTGGACAGAAGGCTTGGAAGAACTTACATGTTAATGCAAAGGGAACTTGTTATATTGGACTTCTGGAATCAGAATCATTGAAATCTTTCCTAAGGGACTGGTAAGAAATTACCAAAATGTAGCCCCTAGCCATAAAATCCTGGAAACTTATAAAGACCTTAAAGCTTTACTTGAAAACTTTATGAATGAAACGGCAAGTGCACTAGCTATGGTTAACACTGAACTCCAACAGATCTGCCAATTCACATTACAGAACCACATAGCTCTAGACTACCTCCTAGTATCACAGGGGGGAGTCTGCGGTCTTATCAGCCCTGAATGCTGCACCCACATAGTTGATGGTTCTGTGAACATCACCAGATCAATTGAGAATATTTGTCTGTTAGCATCCAAGGTGCATGAAGTTAGGACATCTGGGTGGCAATGGAGTCCAGGTGACTGGTTCAGTGGAGTAAAAGTTTGGATTAAATCAGTCCTTTTAGGACTACTGTTGGGTATATTGTTCCTCTTTGCCTTATACATCATGGTAAATTGTGTGTTGTTTTGTTTGAAGAGCACTATGCAAAAGACCATCCAAATGCTAACCCCTGCCAAAATGAAGCCAATGTACTTGAATGAATTGAATGAATTTTATTTATTTCGGTCATAGACCAGCAAATATAAAGTAACATCAGAAGGGGCAAATAGCAAATATAAAACAAATATCAGTATATAAAAGCATAAAACAACATTAAAATGAACACAGTAACCTCCTCCTACATACAATGGAGGCAGCACAAAAACTGGCCACCTTGGATATAGCCTGCGAATACTGGTCTGCCAGGAGATATTGAACATAACTTGCATCCAATATACTTGGAATGTGAATGCTTTGCTGAATAAATAACCTTAAAACAGGCTTTGGCTTCATTATTGAGTCTCCTCCAAAAAGGACCTAGTCATAAATTCCAGGACACATGCTTCCACCAACTTCTTTTCATTCTTCTTTCTCTTTCTACCCACGTCACAAGGTAGTATGGATATTCGGCCACAACATTGTCTTCTGGGCAAGCCAGCATGCAAAATCTTCAGGTTGGGGCCAGCACATGGGCTTCGGACCTCCCATCCATATTAATTGGTTCAGCTTCTGGGAGTTGTTGCCTCAGGTCCAGGAGCAGGTTTCAGTGGTATGAAATCTTCAAATGTATCTCTTAATTCTAAAGATGTTTGAGTTGTTTTCAGGTATGAGGAAGGTTTCTTATTCCTGCCTTTTCAACAAAATTGCAGTTCAGAGAAATATAAATAGATGTCATGACATACTGAGATATAAGTGCATGGTGTCCACTATTTACTTATTATTATAAATATTTATGAACCATCTTTTAGGGCAATGCATTCCAAGGTGCATCCAACAACATACTATAAAGCTAGCCTATCTTTACAAATTACACGAGTGGAGAAATAGACAAATCATTTCACTCCTTCAAACTGTAGCATAATTCAATAAACAGAACTTGCAATCTCATAAATAAAGGAAGATATCTGGAGAAAAGGTAGAATTTGTGTCCACCTGGCTCAAAGTAGCATGCACTTTCCCCTAGGCACTATGATAGTCAGTGGGATCTGGTATAATTCATGGAAGACCAGCAGGAGCTTCAATGTTGTGGAACAGAAAAAGATTTTTCTGAAACATTGTGCTCAAACCCAGGACAGCTGGGATGACTTGATTCATTGTGCAGAGAATGGAAGTCAGGGAATCTAAAACAGTTCTTGCTCATTCAACATGCCACAACAAAAGCTGTTTTCTCTATCGCAGAAAAACCTTCAACCTGAAGTAGTATAGAACTAGATTTTATTGTAATTAAGAAAATTGTGTGAGACGTAAATATAATGAATTAAAAGGCATTATTAGAGATTAAGAACAATTGCAACTCCAAAGTAATTACAACCTAAGCTCCAAACAAAACAGAAAACTCAAAGGACAAAATTTTGTGCATGTATACATACATTTAAGAAGCTTCTCTTAATCAAATGTACTTCATCTAGCTAAGATAATCAGAATCTGTTTTACAGAAAAGTAGTGAGCACATTTTTATACTTTAATAATTCAGTATCTTCAGGACTAAGCACACACTGCTACCCACCTTTTTCCAGTGAAACAGGAGTTTGTGGATAAAAGCACATAGTTCATTTTGGTTTAAAGTTTAGTAATAGAAAAGTGCATGCATAAGGATATTAATATCAAAATTTTAAATGAATCCCACATTAGGAATCCCCCAATCCTTAAATCAGTCAGCTATATCCTGATAAGACTATTTATTATAAATGACTGAAACAAAAATTGGTAAATGGATGCATTTTCTCTGTTCTGAGCTATCAATTTCCCACTGGAAGCTGTTCACGTTTTAGAACTTCTCAGCTTAGCATTTCATGAAATGGAAACTAGCAACTAAATTGATTGTGTGAAAAATTATTTGAGTATCTTACAGTACCTGAATTGCTTTTAACTAAAAGTATATTGCTACAGTAAATCTGAACAACTATGAGTACCTTGAGGTTCAAAGTGTATTGACAAAGCCCAACATTTTAGCATTCAAAATTATATTTGCAATGTTTAGTATTTCTCAGTTCAGAATGAAATAAGCACTATTTATACATTTATAAATGTCTCACAAATCCCAACATAGATACTAATGACCACGTTATTATTTCTTATTTGCATATTCTCACATACACACACAAAATAAGTTATCCACAAGAACAAACAACATATGTCTATCCACAAAATTTTTAATAGTCTTTCACAAAAATAAGAGTTCACCAGACAATTTTATTATAAATTGCCTGTATATATAGCAATTTATCCACTTCATATTTCAAAGGGAAAGGTCATTCTGGCCTCTGTCTCTGGATGAAGGAACAAGGGTGGCCATGAGATTGCAATCCTCCCTCCCAAAAGGATACTCTGGCAAGAGGAAGACCTGCTGGACTCCAGCTATTGGCCACAGAACAAGCAGCTATAAGGAGTTTATTTCCACCTCCGTGCCAAAAACAACACCTACTGCCCTAGGTATGCTGAGACAACAAAAGTAAAGGGACATTCTGGCTTCTGCCACCAAGCTAGAGGAACGAGACAATTGTAAGTTACACCCTTCTATGAAAGTAAGAAGACCAGCAAGGGAAGATCAGCTTGGCCCCAACCAGATGTAAATGCCTGATGACAACACATCACTTTGTTTTAGTATTGTCCAATTCATCTCCTTCTTCTACCTTTCCCTTCCTTTCCCTTTCCTTGTGTGTCTTGTCTTTTTCAGTTTTAACCTGACAATGGGCCATACATGTCAAGTTTTGATTGATGTTAGCCTTCTGGGAAGAAGACATTTGTTTGAAAATATATGCCTGGACTTAAATAAATAAATAAATAAATAGCTATTCATTTTGAAATAAACTTAGTTGATTATGAGCTCTAAATTCAGATTGCTATGAGCTATTCTTAGAAGCCTCTATAGATTTCTTCTATGTAACCAAGGAACTTTTTTATAGTCAGCAGAATCTCCATTGTATTGTGCTTGTGAAAACACTGATTGGCTGACTCGGTGTGGTAGTACGGCATGATTACTTCCTCAAGAAACTAAACAGTTGGAAGTCCGCCTCCAGTGTGGTAATGGAATATTGCCTATTTGGCAGATGATAAAACTACACATAAAAGTGAGCGGAGGCCTGCATGTAGCGACAGTAAGCACAGGGTGCGGGGAGCCCAGAAGCAAGGAGAATGAAATAAGGATGGACTCAGATAAATGAACCTGGAGAAAGCACAGATGGGGAACAAGACTTGAAGAAAAGGACAAAAGGGAGATGGTGTTGATGCAAGAAGAACCTAATGTTGGTTTTGACCTATAAAGCTCTATATGGCCTAGGTCCAGGCTATTTGTCAGACCATATCTCCCCATATGAGCCTGCCCGGGCGTTGAGATCCTCAGGAGAAGCCCTTCTCTCAGTCCCAACACCTTGGCAAGTGTGATTGGTGGGGACGCGAGATAGGGCCGTCTCGGTGGCTGCCCCCAGGTTCTGGAACTCTCTTCCTAGGGAAGGATGAATGGCCCCTTCCTTGCTATCCTTCCATCGGCAGGCAAAGACTTTTTTATTCTGACAGGCTTTTGGACTAGAAGATGTTTAAGATAGGGCCTCATAAGGTCTGTTGTATTGTTCTATGGTCCTATTCTTAATGTTTTAAATTGTCTTAGTACCTTAAGTGTATGTTTCATGGTTTTGATGTCGTGAATAGTTTAATTCTATTTTAATTGTATATTTTTGTATGTTTTTTTACCTATGTGTAGTTTTTATTTGTAAGCTGCCCTGAGTTCCAGTTTTGGAAAAAGGGCAGGGTAAAAATAAAGATTCATTCATTCAATCAATCCATCCGAGAAAGAACTTGGAAGAAACTTCACAGCACTTAATAGTCAGGAGGGACTGACTATGCAGAAAGATGGAGCGTGGTAGATATACTAGAGATGCTGGACAACCATATAATTGTTGTTGGTTTGCAGAGAACTGTTTGCCAAGTAGCATTTGGCATTATAAGCAGGGAGAAACATAGTATACAAAAGAGTATTTGTTTTCTTTTTTTCATTCTTTTGACCTTAGCATTACTAGTGGCACTTGCATTATTCTAATTGGTATTAAGATAGTTATTGATGTATTATCTTAATGTTTATTTATGGTGTAAAATACTTCAAATATGTGTATTGTTTTGATGAGTATAGGTACTTATGTTTGGGGAGGAGAGGAGGAAATGGGTGGGAGGGTTTATTGAGTAGGTAATGTTGAGTTATGTATTTTTGTGCACTGTAATATATCATATAATCTATGAATAAAAAAATTAAGCGGTAGCTTCTGCTAATTGTAAGAATCTATACTATTAACAGCTGAACTCTGCCAGGTGTGGCAGCACTGTGATCTGGATCCAAAATCTTCAAAAGTTTTCCTAGTATAGTTTCTCTAACACTGGGTGGAACATTTGTGGGGAACTGCAGGCACTAGTGTAATACTAAATTTCCAATGAAATGTGTCAGCCCTGTTCACTAAGCTCCAGAACCGTACAGTTGATATGTTTCTGACCAATTAAACCAAGCATGAAACTCCTATTTAGCTTCTGGATGACTTGAATCTCAATGGTCAGGGCTTTTCTCTGTGAAGGATATATCACTGTCCAACTTTTTTTTGTTACTTCTTTTATATCATACTTTGTCCACTTCAGAAATTAAAGGGGGAAATGCTACAGAACAGCTTTACAGGGTGTATTGGTTTAAATCAAGGCAATTTAAACTACTGATTTACAACCTAATTTAAAACTATTTATGAATGATTGTTTTACTACGGGGTCTCTGCCCCCCTGCTCACTATGCTTGCCAATTCCCCCTGCTTGCCTATCGGGGACTCCCAAACACACACCCAAGGTCTCCCTCCCCCCCAGGGAACACACACACAGACTCCCAAACATGTCACCTCCCCAAATGGGTTGCTAAGCTTCCTCCTCCCCTTTAGACCTTCTTCTGCAAGGAGAAGGAAGGCGGCTGGCTGAGGCCAGTGATATAGGAATAGTGGGGAGTAGCCGGGGCAGCGCCTCAGCAACCATCCTTCTCTCCCACTGCTTCCCTCCTTGCCCTCCATCACTGAGAGTGTTGGTGAGGTGGAGGAGAGCAGGACAGTTGATGAGGAGCTACCCTGGGCTGTCCTGACTGTTCCTCCATGCTTGCCCTGGTTGCCTTGCTCTCCCACCTGACATCAGCAAGACTAGCCCCCTGTCAGTGAATGCATACGGTCCAGAGTTCTTGCTTTCTCTCTTCCCCTGTATCTACATAGAGTCCTAGTATGTCGAATGACAGTTCACCTAAGCTCACAGGTTAGCAACAGCAGTCATCTAGTATAGGCGGGGAATAGAGGACACCCCACTCAGGAATTCTTGAATCTTGGAAGGTACCAGAAATTTTCTGTTTGGGAGTCAGACTTCAGACAGCAGAACAGTCTTTATAATATAGGCTATTTATTCATATCTTGCACACTACAACTAATAAAGTGCATTCTAGGTTGCCCTAGCCATCATTGAAGAAACAGAAAAATAGAAATATATTTCAGCATGAAAAAAGTTGCTGGATATCCATTTAACATCAAAATATAAGACTCTGAAGGCACAATTTAGTTAAAACAAATTACAATAGATGAAGGACTGAGTTAAACTCTAAGTCACATCACAGAGCCAAAGTTACAAAGTACATGGAAATATATGTCATGATACATCAACCATTAGATGTCATGGATGGAATAGATGGATGGTTCTCTCCTGCTTTCTTTGATCCCCCACTGCAGCAGAGCTGAGGGGTCATAAGTGCTGTAAAACCTGGTTTTTTATACACTTTCTTATCAAAGGGAAGGCATGTTCCCATGGCCTTATCTGCTACTGCCTGGCAGAAGCGGCACTAGGGGCTTCCTTGCTTCTCTTTCTACCTTCTCTCTATTCAACCTCATCAGGCTTTCCATCAGGTCGTTAGTCTAGCTCCAGGTGGGACTGCTACTCTCAACTCCCTGGAAAGTCTGCTTTGACCTTTCTGCAAGTATCAGCCACACCATATACTGAGCTTCCTTTTACTTCATGTTGATAGTGAACATAATGCATTGGCTGTCTACCCAGACATTTTATCTTATATATACCATACTCTTCTTTAAGAAAATATTGCTTTGTTTATAAAGGAGGGCTCGAGAAACCCATGTTCAAAAGAGAACTTTACTCTATGCTCTGTGCTATACTAAGCCACAATCTAAGCCATTATAAGCTTATGTAAATGATTTCAGCACATCATATGCACATTTTAAGTCATTATCTGGAGTAAAAAAAATGTAATAGGCATCTATGGGGAGTGTTTAGTCCCCAGGAGGCTAATTCATGGGAGCTGGTTTATTCTTTCCCGCTCGTGCATGCAGATCCTGACGGAGCCAGTAATCAGTTGGGCCTGTGGCTCATGAGCGGGAAGTGAACCCCACGGACCTTTCCACCAGCTCCTCCTCTGCCAGCACCCCTGCCACCGGCTGCCCATCATTTGTATTGCACTATAAGACATTTAGAATAGTGGGACTGGCACTTTGTAACACTGTTCCTATTGGAATCAGATAGGCATGCACAATTTGAGTATTTCATCACCTCCCAAAAACATTTCTATTCGCCAAGAATTTTCAGAGAATTAATTTGATTCAGTATTGGTCACTTGTTCTGCATTTTATGATTATATAATTTTTAATACTTTTAGTTTTTTAATATTTTAATATTTAATTGTACACCACCACACTTTTTAAATGAATTGCTGGTTAGGAAATATTCTTATAAAATATAAATAAAAAAAAATGCAGAAAGTCATTTACTTGGACTAATTGCTTAGTACTTTCCAGAGCAGCGGTTCTGAACACCAGTCAAAACATTGATAATTCATGAGCCAGAAACTAAATGTCTAAGCTAATTAGTTAGCAGAGTCATAAATATTTGTAATCTGATCATTGCCAAGCTCATGTAGCTGAAGGAAATAAAAACTGAGTACAACATCACCCAGATCAGGTTGGTGGGAGTCCTGCTGGCATCTCCTGAATCCTGGCACCTGTGAATATTGTAGTCCTTGGATTCCAATAGGAATCCCACAATAATAAATACATATTTACTACTATTACCATGCCTACAATTTTCTTGGTTCTGTGCAAAGATAAAAAGAACACAGTCCCTGCTTGCAGGCTTATAATGTAATAGACACAATACAAAAGAAAAAAGGGATGCGGCGAAAATAGGAAAATAAGCAAATTTAGCAGTAATACTTCATAAAATTACATAAAGCTGGAATGGTCACTGAAGAATGGCCACTCTCCCATATCTGGAAGAGTAGGAACCAAATAGCAGTATTTTATTCTATTTTCCTTTTGTGCATGAAAAGCAGTCTGCCTTAATATGTTTGATAGAAGATTTTGGATTAAGTAAATTTTATTTATTAATATTTATGCCACTTTGCAAAAAAGCAGCTCATGCTAATTAAAAGGCACTGTGCATAGATGAAAACAGGACACTATTGACGGAACTGTAATGCCAAACAAGATAAATAAGAGTAAGAAACATAACTGTTGGAAATGGGAACTGTTTGTGAATTTGTTTATGGATATACAGATATTATGGACAAAACAAAAAAGAAGTTAACAGAATGATTACATATAACATATTTATAAATCCCAAAGCTGTATTGCTTCTTACATATTTAAAACAAATTGTACTCAAATCACATTTTTGCTTAATCTCTAATGGAAAGGGGGGAAAGTCCTCAGTTACCTCCTCCCAGATGAACCATAATCTCCAGATTCCCAGCTTTCATGTTTAAAAGAGTGAGTTTTTAGGATTTGTAGAACCTGAGATATGAGACAAAATGGGCTCCTCCTGGGAGGAAGGGCAGATATAAATTTAATAAATAAATAGTGTACAGGGACAATTCTTCCCGTGTGTGTGTGTGTGTGTGTGAGAGAGAGAGAGAGGGGGGGGGAGAGGGAGAGGAGAGGGAGAGGGAGAGAGGGAGAAACTAGCCTGGTCCCCCTTTTCAGTGTGTAATACACACCCACCCGCGTAAAAATTCCTGTGAACACCTATGCTTTGGCCTAATCCTGCAGGGCTCTTATGTTCTTAAAGTCCTTTGCTCTCACTATTGCAGGCACAGTGCCACTAACAGTCACAGCAAAGTGCTATTTCTGGCAGAGAAGAAAGAAGGAAACTCCCTGCGGTCTTTTGTTCTGTGGCCCAACAGCTGGGCCTCTCTGATCTTACCCTTGCCATGGTGTACTTCCTGGTGGGAGAGAAGGGGGTACAACACCCCAGCATCCCTTGTTACAGCTGGTGACAGTGCTGGGTATCCTTCGCATCTCATATTTAAGAGATAATTGTAGGCTATAACATGCATGTATTATATTTAAATTTCATGTTCAACCTGCTTATTTTTTTTAAAAAAAGACACCATAACTAAAAAGTTTTTTTAAATAGAATATATTAATTTTTAAAGACTAAATTTTTAAAAACATTTTTACAGTAATTGCTTTATGTACTCTGTTTAGACAACACCCTTAAGAGCAAAATGCCTGCCATATTCTATTGTGTCCTTGGTCACATGTAACTTAGATGAAAAGGTCATGAGTCCCCATTTGCAAACAGTTGGCTCGTTCTTCTTCCTATCTTTTTTCTTGTTTTCCTCTAGATTCTAAAATGAATTGACATCCATGGAGTACTAGAAAAGCAGCACTGAACAAGTTTGCCCTATAGAGTGCACACCCTCCTGTGGGACCTTATCATTAGCTGGCACAGCACAAAAACTGCAACAGACATTGCCTCTCATTTCTGCTGTTGCCTTAAAAGTGGGAAAGGTTCTTGAGAAGGTCCTAGCTACTCCGGCATGAGTTACTACCCTTTTTCCATTCTTTTTCCCAATCAAACAAGAGTTCCCAATGTCAGAAATGTATGTGTGCATGTGTGTGACAGATTAAGATTAGGTTGAGATCAGATTAGACTTGATACATTTGCAGTCTTTCATTGACTTCAAAAGACCCTGCTTATACATATTGTTGTGTGCCTTCCCAATCTTCGAGGGGTGAGATTTCAGGGGTCCCTGCGCTCGCTCTGGGTTTGGTTTCCTTGGGAAGAAGATCAGCGGAGACTGTGGTGTCTTTATGAAATATGGTTTATTTTTTACACACATTCCAACCTGAGTTTAGGAGGGAGGGGTTCAAGGCATCAGCAGTCCAATATCCAGCTTTTCCATCAGGGTTACAGGAGGCATCCTAAAGCCATCGTGCAGAGAGCCAGCCTCTCTGCGTGACTCCAGTTCCCAGCCGTTCTCCAGACAACTCTCAAAACACTCAAAGCACAAACCTCTGCTAGCTGCCAGGAGGGGGGGGGAGGCTCTCCTGAAGAGTTTCAATGACAAAAGGATCTTCCTGGCCCATTCACCAGTTGCTGGGCACCTAATAGGCCCATTAACAACCTGACCACTCTATTAGCTTAACAAAAGAAACTCCAGCAGAGCCAGCCCCTCACCCCAAGGCACAGGATTCCAAATCAGTGGCTGGAAGGGGACCCACAGAGATCATCCATTCCAACCCCCAAACTCTCAACAATATTACTCTCCATGTACATATAACTATAAGCACATGCTCATTGCACAAAAATATTTAAGAAGCATCTGAAAAGAATTTTCAATACTGCAAAGGCAATACGTGAGTTAAAAAAGGATTCCTCCCTTCCCCTCCCTGTTGGTCACAGGTGTTAAAGGTAAAAAACGCTAGAGAGCCAGAAAAAAATAAAGTTTTCTCTCCAGAGATTTTAGGAGGTGAAGGGGGGGGGGCATCTGATACCATGGCTGACATTGCTTTTTTCCTGTCTTACTAATGTTATTTGGACATATGCTTATGAGAAGAATCCTCTCTACTGAGCACATCTTGCTGCCTGTTGCTGCAGTTCATCAGTATTCTGTCATTTTGTCAGCCACTTTATAATGATCTACAGTTATTTCTTACACAGTGTAGGTAATGTTTGGAATGGAACCTGAAACTGTGTGGGCAGAATTAAAACTGCAGGAAGAATATTTTTCTTAAAGACTCACTGATTCCTGATAAAAATAGCAACAAAAATATATTTAGATAAATATTATTCCCATTTTGATATGTGTTTGACCTGTTATATATCACAGAAAATATGAAGTTTTGCACATCTCACACCTTTTGTTTTCATTCCTATCATTATTTATTACTGATACTATCTAGAGGGGCTTCACACCCCCCCACTATAAAATGTAAATGTACTGCCTTCAAGTCGATTCCAACTTATGGCGACCCTATGAATAGGGTTTTCCTGAGGCTGAGAGGCAGTGACTGGCCCAAGGTCACCCAGTGAGCTTCATGGCTATGTGGGGATTCGAACCCTGGTCTCCCAACACCTTAACCACTACACCATACTGGCTCTCACGTGGGTTAACTGTCATGGAGTGCTTACAAGGAATCCTGGAAATGTGTAATTTATTTATTTTATTTATTATTTTATTTATATCCCACCCCTCCTCCCAGCAGGAGCCCAGGGCGGCAAACAGAAGCGCTAAAAACACATCAAAACATCATAAAAACAGACCCTAAAATACACCAAAACAAAACAACTTTAAAAACATTTTTTTAAAAAAGCTTTTAAAACATCTTTTAAAAAGGATTAAAAAACATAGGGTTGTTTTTTAAAAAAAAAAACATACAGTATTAAAAAGCAATTCCAACACAGATGCAGACTGGGATAGGCCTCAACTTAAAAGGCTTGTTGAAAGAGGAAATTCTTCAAAAGGCGCCGAAAAGATAACAGAGATGACACCTGCCTAATATTTAAGGGGAGAGAATGGCAAAAGAAGCTTGGAGATCCTATCAGAATTTTCATTGCTCCTGATACAAATGCATACCAGCTAAACTGGTCCAAAGTTGATAGCTTAGAACTGTGAGTGTATACTGCAATAGGTAGGTCCATACATTCCAAAAAAACTCCTTTAGCATTTCATATGCACACAGTCACATCTGGGTGGATACTGTTATAATAATAATAATAATAATAAAATTTTATTTTTAGGCCGCCTATCTGGCTGAATAAACAGCCACTTTAGGCGGCGTACATAATTAAATTTAAAATACACATATAAATACAATCTCATAACATGTTCAATTTACCCACATCTATACACTGTAAAATTAAAATTAACTAGGGATTCTATATGCGCGCTGAAACAGCCATGTTTTTAGTCCTTGGCGGAAACCTGCCAAGGAGGGGACATGGCGTAGGTCGTATGGCAGAGAGTTCCAGAGGGCAGGGGCCACAACCGAAAATGCCCTCTCTCTGGTCCGCACCAGTCTAGCTGTTCTAACTGGTGGGACCGAGAGAAGGTCTTGAGACGCTGATCTCATCAGGCGGCATACTTGGTGATGCTGGAGGCGCTCCTTCAGATACCCTGGACCGAAACCGTGTAGGGCTTTAAAGGTTAACACCAACACCTTGAATTGGGCTCGGTAAACAATTGGTAACCAATGCAGATCTTCAAGCACTGGGGTGATGTGATCCCGCCGGCGGCTATTCTTAATCAACCGTGCCGCCGCATTCTGCAGCAGCTGTTATTTCCGGACCGTCTTCAAGGGTAGTCCCACGTAGAGTGCATTACAGTAGTCTAAGCGAGAGGAGACCAGGGCATGCACTACCCGCAGAAGCAGATGAACCGGAAGATAGGGTCGCAGCCTCTGTATCAGATGTAATTGATACCAAGCTGTCCGGCTCACTGCTGATACCTGAGCCTCCATGGACAGCTGGGAGTCAAGAATGACCCCGAGGCTGCGAACCTGGTCCTTCAGGGGCAAACTAACCCCATTCAGCACCAGGTCAATATCTCCTAATCTTCTCTTGTCTCCCACCAGCAGTACCTCGGTCTTGTCAGGGTTCAGTTTCAGCCTGTTACCTCCCATCCATTCACTTACGGATTCCAGGCACTTGGAGATAGTCTCCACAGCCAACTCTGGTGAGGACTTAAATGAGAGATAGAGCTGAGTGTCATCCGTATACTGGTGGCACTGCAGCCCAAATCTCCTGATGATGGCCCCCAGCGGCTTTACATAGATATTAAATAGCATGGGAGAGGGGATAGAACCCTGTGGCACACCACAATTAAGAGGCCAAGGGTCTGAAACCTCCTCCCCCAATGCTACTCGTTGGTGCCTGCCAGAGAGATAGGATCGGAACCACTTTAACACAGTGCCCCCGATTCCCATTCCCTCCAGGCGATCCAACAGGATACTGTGGTCAACGGTATCGAAAGCCGCTGAGAGATCCAGGAGGACGAGGAATGAGTATTCACCCCTATCCAACTCTCTCCTCAAATCATCCACTAGAGCGACCAAGGCTGTTTCAGTTCCATATCCAGTCCTGAAGCCCGATTGGAATGGATCTAAATAATCTGCTTCCTCCAAGTGTGTCTGTAACTGTTTGGCCACCACGCGTTCGATCACCTTGCCCAAAAATGGTAAATTGGAGACTGGGCGGAAGTTATTCAAACCTTGGGGATCCAAGGAGGGCTTTTTTAAGACGGGCTTTATTACCGCCTCCTTGAGGGCAGATGGTAGTGTCCCCTCTTCCAAGGAGGCATTTACCACTGCCTTGATCCCTTCGCTCAGTCTCTCTCTACATCTCACGATGAGCCATGTGGGGCAAGGATCAAACAAACAGGTGGTCGGTCTCACAGTAGAGAGCACCTTGTCCACTTCCTCAGAGGGAAGAGGCTGAAACCGATCCCACCGGACCGGATCGCATGTTACTGTTAATGTAACATGTGAGAGATTTCTAAATCTGACATGCTGTTTAACCAACAAAGGTATTGCATTTTAATGAAAAGCCTGCAACCCAGGAATTGGCTGGCAAGCTCAAATCAATATGTGAAATCAACACCCCTCCCACACTTCTTGTCCCTCATTGTCGTTTTAAGTTTGCCAGATCAGAATGCTGAAGAGACAGTAGGGGCCACAATTGTTTCCCAAAGTCTTTCCTTTAGACACTTTGTTACTTGATCAGATTCCATGGCATTTGTCCATCCCCCTAACAGCATATAGCCCTTCCTAATCTGTGAAGTTTATTTAGACTGCCCCCCTTTGATTAGCCACATCTTGTCTCAGTTTTCTGTGCTCCTTTTGGTTTAGCAGAAAGACCAAATTGGGGGGGAGGGTCACTTGACTGGGGGCATTCACAGTCTTTTGGTCTGCATAGCTTTCTTTTAGATTCCTATTTTGCAGTCAAATGCCTATTCAGCATCCTTCACTCAACTTTCTTGCCTTTGGGATGCATGACATTTGTTTGTCCATCTCCAAGGACTTCCTGTCTTCAACTATCCTGAGTGAGATTTTAATCCCAAACAGACCAACAACTTTCCCTTCTGTCACAGAAGCTTGTCTGCAAAGTGCTTCGTTCCCTCCCAGGCCTCTAGCCAGGAGGGGCAAACGGGAACACCATCCCCCCAAAGCTGTGCTTCCCCCCCAGTTTTTTTTAGGAAATCATGTTTTTAATTTGGGACCTGACAAATAATGAAAACCTCCATTTAAGGAACGATAGCTTGTTTTAAGAACATGAGCAATTTAAGAATAGGACACTCTGAAAAATTTAGTGACTAAGGCAGGGCAAGGGCACAACAAAAGCCTTGTCTGGAAGAGCCCCCAAAAGTCTGCTCACTCAAGACTTTCCCTTGAATTTTTCATGATCACAATCACCCTATAATTACTTACGATCCTGAAAAAACAGCCTGTATGATCATTGAAGAGCTAAATAGTAGATCTTTGTATTACAGGTTTGAGTAAGACTCCACCCCTTGGACTTTGCTCTGCTTTTCAGTTTTAGTTTCCCTAGCCCTCTATCCAGTTCTTTGTATCCAGCCAGCAATATCCATCCCACAAGATGCAGTAATGGCCACCAGCTTGGATGGCTTTAAAAGAAGATTAGACAAATTCATGGAGGACAGGGCTATCAATGGCTACTAGACATGATGGCTGTGCTCTGCCACCCTAGTCAGAGGCAGCATGCTTCTGAAAACCAGTTGCCGGAAGCCTCAGGAGGGGAGAGTGTTCTTGCACTCGGGCTTCCCCCAGGCACCTGGTTGGCCACTGTGAGAACAGGATGTTGGACTAGATGGGCCACTGGCCTGATCCAGCAGGCTCTTCTTATGTTCTTATGTTCTTAATAAGGAAGCATGTTTGTTTGCCTTCAGTAAAAAAAGTTTATTCTGCAGCAATTATAATAACTACAACAGGGTGCTTATTGCTAAAGGGTGAAATAAAGGGATAATTTAAAGTGATCTGAAAAATGTCTACCCTAACTTACCCTTAACTCTTTTTAAAGAACTACTGTCTTTACCAAAGTAGTTCAATTCAAGAAGACTCAGAACACAGGGACTGAGCACAGGTGAAAGGTGACTGTAGCTATAGACGAAGTCAAGTGTTTGAGTCTGGTATTCCTGGGGATCTCTCAAAAATGGGTGAGACAGTTCAACAGATTAAACTTTATTCATGTAAATTCTCTGGATGGAGAAGGAGTTAAGGGAAGGTCAGATGACTGGAGAAGAGCTAATGTTGTTCCTATCTTCAAAAAGGGCAAAACGGAGGAACCGGGGAACTACAGACCAGTCAGCCTAACATCAATCCCTGGAAAAACTCTGGAGCAGATTATAAAGCAGTCACTCTGTAAGCACCTTGAAAACAATGCAGTGATTACTAGGAGCCAACATGGATTTATGAAGAACAAATCCTGCCAAACTAATCTTATCTCATTATTTGATCGGGTAACCTCCCTTGTAGACTGTGGGAATGCTGTAGACATAATATATCTCAACTTCAGCAAAGCTTTTGACAAAGTGCCCCATGATATTCTGATTAGCAAACTAGCTAAATGTGGGCTAGATGGAACAACTATCAGGTGGATCTGCAGTTGGCTCCAGAATCGTACTCAAAGAGTGCTTATCAATGGGTCCTTCTCAAACTGGGCGGAAAGGAATGAGTGGGGTACCACAGAGCTTGGTCCTGGGCCCAGTGCTCTTCAACATTTTTATTAACGACTTGGATGAGGAGGTACAGAGGATGCTTATCAAATGTGCAGATGATACAAAATTGGGGGGCATAGTTAATATCGTGGAAGACAGAAAGTAAATTCAAAGGGACCTTGATAGGCTGGAGCATTGGGCTGAAAACAACAGAATGGAATTCAACAGGGATAAATGCAAAGTTCTACTTAGGAAAAAGAAACCAAATGCACAGTTATAAGATAGGAGATACTTGGCTCAGCAATACGACATGTGGGAAGGAGCTTGGAATTGTCATTGACTACAAGCTGAATATGAGCCAACAGTGTGATGTGGCTGCAAAAAAGGCAAATGCTATATTAGGCTGCATTAACAGAAGTATATTTTCCAAATCATGTGAAGTATTAGTTCCCCTCTATTCAGCTCTGGTCAGGCCTCATCTTGAGTATTGCGTCCAGTTCTGGTTACTGCACTTCAAGAAGGCTGCAGACAAACTGGAACAGCTTCAGAGGAGAGCAACAAGGATGATCAGGGGACTGGAAACAAAGCCCTATGAGGAGAGACTGAAAGAACTGGGCATGTTTAGCCTGGAGAAGAGAAGACTGAGGCGAGATATGACAGCACTATTCAAGTACATGAAAGGTTGCCACACAGAGGAGGGCCGGGATCCCTTCTCGATTGTCCCAGAGTGCAGGATGTGGAATAATGGGCTCAAGTTGCAGGAAACCAGATTTTGACTGAACATCAGGAAAAACTTCCTGTTAGAGCCATATGACAATGGAATCAATTACCTAAAGAGGTAGTGGGCTCTCCGACACTGGAGGCATTCAAGAGGCAGCTGGACAGCCATCTGTCGGGAATGCTTTGATTTGGATTCCTGCATCGAGCAGTGGGTTGGACTTGATGGCCTCATAGGCGCCTTCCAACTCTACTGTTCTATGATTCTAAGGTCACTGCTTTTTCCTTCCCCTGGCTTGGCCCTCACATCCCTTCCTCCAGTTTGGGGGGCAGATTGACTGACTCTATGCACCTCTTCCCCGCAAATGCCTCACATAGAAATTCCACCTAACAAGGAAGGCTGCTACAGGGCTATTCCCTCCACAGCTGAACATTCTGAACCATCGGAACAGCTTAGCTAATCAGGATCAGGAGCTTCACTGCCATAAGCACAATGCAAGATAGATACTGATGTGGGAGATGCATAAATTAATTTAGACATTGTGAAGGAATTGGACTTTACTGTCCTGGACTGTTTGTGTATATTATGGGCTACTGGGTATAATACAGGAATGCATGTTTGTATTTGTCTCTGTGTTTACAAAGTTAAAGAGTTAACCTCCCCAAACCACATAGTCGGGCCGACTATGTGACCTGGTTTGGGGCACAACTGTCAAGGCAGTATGTCAGCCATTACCTACGTGTGCAAAGACACATCCAAGTCTGGACCATTTGTGATTTCCTGTGACCTACTGGGGTGGGGCATATGATTGACAGAGTCTTTATCAAGGACTCCATTATCCTGAAGTATTTTAGATCAAGATGGGTCTCATTATGAAATGGTGCCTGGAGATATGTAGAAGGTTGCTGAGGCTGGAAGGAAGGCCTCAGGGAACAAAGGAATACTCATGCATAATGAATCCTACTGAGAACCTGGGGATTTTAGGGACTCTTTAGACTAGGGCAAGTGGATTGTAAGTAACTAATTTTGTTTGTTTGTTTTTGCTGTAAAGAGGAAATATACTGTTTTTCTGTAATTTTTTCTGTATTGCATATCTTTCCTCAAGTCTCACATTTTTCCTTCTGCTTGCTTTATAAATCTGGTGTGGTCTCTTTATTCTCACCATGATCGCCTGAAGCCATTATACTGCACTACCTCAAGAGGCTTCGGGGAGACCCAAGAAGGTTTTTATTACTGGTTACTAAGGGGATTATGCCTCTGCCACCATCTTGGTTGATGGCACGCCTGCGTGCTACCCGCACACATATCTACTATCAACCAAGATGGCAGCAGGGGCATCAGCCCCTTAGGGAAACCTCAGCTGCCATCTTGGTTGATGGCAGGCTTGTGCCTGCAGGGTCGGGAGCCGACACTGCAGCAAACTGCAGAAGGGAGCGCTACCCACCCACCCTAAGGAGGGGCCCTTCAGCTGATGAATTTTCATGCTGATGAATTTTCATGAGGACTTTAAAAAGAAACTCCTGGTTACCATTAGGCTGATTAATAAGGGACAACCAATAATCAAATCACACATCCTTATTTGGTGGCAGCAAACACTTAATGGGGAATAGGAGGGTGCAAGGAGAGGAGTACACACTCTTGTGGTTGAATCTCCCTTCCCCAAGTGGCTAGGGACCCAGAGGGGCTGGGTGTGGCTGTCACACACATCATTTGTGAAAATCCAAATTTAACCAGGCTAACAGGGAATGAAGGGTAATCCAATAAGATAACAGCAATAAGTTACATGTGTACACTCTCTGTGACTAAGTCAATAGCAAAAATGGCACGCTATCTCCCCTTCACATGTGCTATCATCAGATGATAGCTAAATGCAAGCATGAAAGCCACAGAGACAATAGTCATGCTCTGGTAACTTCAAGGTTGGATTACTGTAATGCGCTCTACGTAGGGCTGCCCTTGAAGACAGTTCGGAAGCTTCAGCTGGTGCAGAACGCGGCTGCCAGACTATTGACGAGGACCAGTCGGTCTTCGCATATAACACCTATTCTGGCGCGTCTGCACTGGCTCCCTATTTGCTTCCGGGCGAGATTCAAGGTGCTGGTTTTGACCTATAAAGCCTTACACGGTGTGGGACCTCAATACCTTGTGGAACGCCTCTCTCGCTATGAACCTACCCGTTCACTTCGTTCAGAATCTAAGGCCCTCCTCCGGGTACCAGCTCATCGGGAAGCCCGGAGGGTGGTTACTAGATCTAGGGCCTTTTCTGTGGTGGCCCCTGAGTTGTGGAACAGCCTCCCCGAAGAGGTACGCCTGGCGCCTACACTTCTATCTTTCCAGCGCCAGGTAAAGACCTTTTTATGCTCCCAGGCATTTTAATCTTTTAATTTTCTTAATCTTTCTACTTTTAACATGTATCCTTCTTAATTTGTGTTGTATTTTGTTTTTGTTGTGCTTTCTGTTGTTTGTTTGTACATGTTTTTGTGATTTTTTACTATGATATATTGTATTTTATCTTGTTTGTTCACCGCCCTGAGAGCTATTCTGCTAAGGGCGGTATATAAATTGAAATAATAAATAAATAAATAAATAAATAATAAGGTAGATATGTAATTTTTAAGTCGGAGACTCCTTCCAAATGTGGTAACAGCCATGCTACATACACTTGTAGATGAAACAGTCCACTGAGACTAGCATAGCTAGTACAATAAAGGCTAGAACTATCCCCACACAGAGGACAGCAAAAGATAACTGGTAGTAAGGTAATGCTAAATCCTGAGAAAGCAATCATCTGAATCAGTAGTAAAGGTTGTTGCATTATAAATAATGGAAAATTCTGAATCTTTTAAGAAAGAACAGAACAAACCAGTAACTCCCAGATACATATGTTATTAAGCAGGGCTTGATAATCATAACATTCAAAGAAATGGATGGCTCCATCCTATGATACACAGACACCTACCTCCACTGGCCAACTATATCTGTTGCCCAGCACACTTTGAGAGCTGTAACAGACAACATCTAGACAATGTCAATTGAAGTCAATGTAGTATCAAACTGTGTTACCACCAATGAGAGAAATAAGAGTAGATTAAACAAATAGGTCTCTGTCATGGCCCCGTCAGAGGACTCATCAGACGAGGATGACTCAGGAGTAACAGCAGCAGACCCAGAAGCAGCAGACCCAGAAGGAGAAACAGAGGAAACTCCTGAGAACCCAGCTCCGTCTCCCCCTCAGCTGCAGAGCACCCCAGACACAGCTGAAGCCCTTCAGCCAGATGCAGACAGTGAACAGGATACTCCCCCCTCACCTGCAGAACATAGACAGCAGAAGGTCAGGCAGAAGAGGGGAAGGCCTGTCCACTTAAGGCCAAAACACTGAGGGCTCACACCTGCTGACAAACCTGCTCCTTAAAAGTCAAACCTTGGGTTCAGCTTGTTGCTGACTACAACATCAGGCGTGGCTTCGTGTGTTTCTAGTTTCTCTGAATCTTATCTTGGACTGAACCCGGACCTCTACTGACCTCGCTTCTGGACTTCTGGCTTGGCACGTAAGCTTAGGAAGGGCCTTGCCCTTATCATGCTTCATCCTCGTTAGCCTGGCAGATTTATGACCAGACTGCCAGCTAAGGACTTTCCCGCCCTGATAACTACCCAGGAATTTCCAGCCCCCACCGGCACTGCTGTCTCAGTGCAGAGCTGACAGTCTCATTCTTTTTCAAGACAATTAAGTGTTAGCTTTACCATGCTTAGGTGAGTGCATTTCCATTTCTAAAGAACTATTTAGAGTTTATGACAGGTGTGATTATTTGGTGTTTGTGACTTGCTCATCACAATTTGCATACTATTTTTAAACATTTCAGTTGCTTTATAGTAGCAATTAATATTACTTTAAATTTTCTGTTCTGAAAGATTAAGTAAAATGGGTGCATTTTTAGTAAAAGATCCAGTACCAGTCGTTGTTGTTGCTTTCCTTTTGTAAACTAAACAGATATTTAACTCTTTAATACTAAGACAAAAAACCCACCCTAAACCAGAGCTTGGAAGATTACTTTTAAAAAGGAGTAAATTACAATTACTATAACATGGCCCCAAAAAGGAATAAATTACAGGAATACCCTGCTATACGGACCTTCACTTTACGGACGCTCGCAAGTACGGACATATTTACAGTAGCACCATTCCCCTGTTTACATATGCTCGCTTCACAAGAACGGACACTTAACGGCATGACACCACCGCCCGATCAGTTTCCAACTACAAACTTTTTCTTAAAATAAGGCCTACTGTGTTTATTTTAGTTATAAATGCATTATTTACATCAGTTATGCCCGTATATGATGATTGCAGTGCAGTATATGCATCGATAAGTGAAAAAAGATAGTACTTCACTTTAAGTACATTTTCGGTTTACGTACTCGCTCTGGACCCAATGCGTACGTTAATGAGGGGTATTCCTGTACCATTACAATTGTTCTGAAAGGAACTGATTACTGTCACTCAAAGTAATCACTACAATTACAGTTAAGTTACTTTTTTAAAAAAAACCTAGAATGCCTACAAGGTGCTGGCCTTGGCTGCTGCAACTAAGTTGCATAAAACAGCATTAAAAATAAACACACATGCACAGAGGGCAATAGAATAATGCTTTTTATCCACAAGATAGCAGTGGTGGTCTCTCCACTAGAAAGAGAGGTGGAGAGAGAGGAACAGGCCACCACTCAGATCTTTGGACGTCAAACCAAGTGCAACCCATACACACATACTCTTCAGCCAACAAGCATCATCTCTCTCACTCAGCCACCTCCTGGACCCTGCCCTGCCACCAACTAAGGCACACCCACCCAAGGAAACATTTTCCCCTGGGGTACAAAAATGAAAATGCAGCGAAGTAGCCAGGTAGGGTGGTGAAGGCTGTTTTGTGTGCCAAGTGCAATCACAGTATTAACACACACACACACACACACACATCATCATCATCATCATCTCTCACCTCCACAGTTCTTCATCTCCATTCGGCTGCTGGCTCCTTCTCCCCCTTCATCTATGTCCTTGCCCTCCAACTCCTGTCTCCCTCACTCCATTCTTCTCCACTACTGTCCATTTTTTAAACATTTTCTCCACTCCACCCTCATCTCACTCTCCACCTCCTCCCTCATCGCCTCCTAAATGCCCACAGAGCATGAGGGAAGAGCGACACTGCACAGAAGCCCAGTTTGAGGCACGTTATTTTCATCCATGAATCAGAGGAGCAGAAGACTTCCTCTATTCGCTCCCCCCAGTAATGCCCAAATGTAATGCTGGAAACATTACAATTACTTCTGAAAAGTAATAAAATTATTCCTCGTTTTATTACAATCAAAATGTAAAGAAATTACCCACTCGTTCCTCAATAAAGTAATAAATTACAAGTAATTCATTTTTTGTAACTAATTACTTCCAAGCTGTGCCCTAAACAGAACACAATCCTGTTCCAGGTGCATGCTAAAGGGCACAATATTTAGATTAAGTACTAGGGGCATGATGAGGCAGTTAAAAACAAATTGTGCAGAATTTTTCACTAGATAAAGGAAAGGCTTAAATTTGTAGTAAACTTTCCAACATACATTGTAATCCATAGCTCAGCAATTTACACTGTGCAGCACTTCTGAAACTATACAGAGAATGATTAGATGTCGACCTCCATATTATCTCAAGAGCAATTAAGACTAGAAGCTAGAGTACTCTCTCTACTGTTATAAAGTGAGCTGTAGGATATGAAATATAAAGCTGCAGGGCTGTTTCATTTCTCTCAGGCCTAGAAGGGGGGAGTATATAGAATGGATGGAAGGGAATTAACAAACAGTGTGATTCAGCAGAGTATAAACATCTACAACAATCTATGACTCTTAACCACTATGGAGTGATGGTTGCATATGCCAGGGCACTGTAATATTTGGCACATTGAAATATCTTCTTTAAATCTCCAATTACTAAAGTATCTCATTATCATAGCTCAGGTTGTATTAGCATTTTGATTTTATATGCCAAATGTAACTCAACTCTGAAATATTATGTTTTGAAGTTTTTGGTTTTAGTTGTTTTTTCTTGACAGCTCACACTCTGCTGAATCTCCTCACATAATCAGATTGTTGTGGTGTTTAGGATCCATGTAAATGGTCAAATAACTTGCCAGATGCCCTTTCTTTGATATGTACTGAAAATTTGATAACACAAATTAATGTGTGTTCTAGAAGATTAAGCTAAATCAAAAAATGCATTGTGACACCTAGATAGTACAACAATGGCACTACGTTTGAAAAAACCTACACCTTATACCAAGTCAGGCCATTGGTCCATCAAGCTCAGTATTGCCAACACTGAGTGGCAGCGGCTCTCCAGGGTTTCAGACAGGAGTCTCTCCTAGGCCTACCTGGAGATACCAGGGATCAAACTTGAGATGATCAGATGATCTAACAATGAGCTGTGGACCTTCTCCTGTGATCAGATGATAAATTGGCATTTATACCCCTGTGAAAGAAACATGTTCAGTTCTTTATGGATAAAGTGTTTAACTTATATTTTGATCTGACTAGTCATTGTTTGCCTAGGAAATGACAGTGAGATACCAGACCATAATCACACCTTAGTCCGCTCTCACAACTATCTCCTGTTTGTAAGGAGGTGACCAGGGGAGCAGGATTTCTCCAATTAGGACCTCCAACAGCCAGTCTTTGGCTTCTTATGTTCTGTGTCACCATGTTCTGGTCCTTCAGCAAAGTGGGCAAATTAGGCTCTGAGGATTAAGGGCACCCTCTAGGATGGGGAAACTGTGGTCCAAATCCAACTCCCACAGCCCAAGATGAGTCCAACAACATCTAGAGGCCACAGGTTCTCCAACCCTGCTCTAGGACTCAGTTTCATCCTGAATACTGTTGGCTGAACTCACAGGCCAGTGGGGACATACAGGGACATATAAAGCTCTCACATCCAAGTCAGTCTGAGCCATTCATCTCACTGAGTGATCAGACACCTTTGTCTTGCCTCCTCCAGTATCAGACTACTAGCCCATGTTCAACTAAATCATCTGCCACTGTCCCTTTTGATCTGCTTGCACCAGAACTGGACTTTCTACTCTGGCCTTTCTAGTTGTGGTCTATCAGATTACATCTGCCAAGTTACTCTTCTACCTCTATCTTCTTTTCCACAGTCTGATGTCACCTAACTTCCCTTCTTTCCTACTGCATTATATGGAACACAGCAACACTTCCTTTTTTTCTTGTTTCTCTTCCTCACTTGTACACTTAAGAATACTCGAGAAACAGCCATTCCATCCCCTCAGGGCACGTTTGCTTGGAAAATTGGGAGGGTCTTTCCAACTTCTCTCTGAGAACTCTCAGAAAGATTCTGAAGTTTCTTGAGAGTTACCTAAAAAAGTCATGAAAAACCAATATATCTATGAAACAAGCCCATCACTATAATTTACAAACAAATTTGCTTAAATCAGAATGGTGCTCTTTATCACTACAGATGTTATATACAATGGGTGGTATTCGACACCAGTCCTACTCAGAGTAAACCCACTGAAGTGTTGAATACAACCCAATGTTAGCATTGCAGAGATAGATATCAGATAAGAATGTCATCCTGTTTTTAACATGTATACTACGGACTTTGCACAGAAATGTCACAGCTCTACATAGCTGCTGTGTTCAGCACTAACTAAGGCTACTTTCACAAATGGGGCTGATTGTGTTAATGGATTAAAAAGGTAGGCCTTCGGTCCCAATTTCTAAAACCCCTTTCACACTGCAGTACCTGTTGCATTAAGAAGAGCATTTTTTTCAGCTGATATACAGGCATTTCTCACAACTGTCTTCTTTCACACAGCTTGTTTTCATCCCTCACTCATTATACACATGCACACTGTTCCCCACTGTGTGGGAGGTCTAAGATCTCATCCTGTCGCCATGCAAGACCTCTCCCTTTAGGATCTGACTTTTTAAATTATTTTAGTTGTATCGACACAGGGGTGTATGTGTGAAATGCTGCTGCTATCTGTGCCGATGCCAGAATACCGGTACAATTTTTGTCAGGCAAAACAAAGAACAAAAAAAAGTGCAGCTAAAGGGCAGGAACTCACTGCATGCTGGGATGCCTGTCACGTGAACAGCTGCAGCTAGCAAAAAACTCCAGCAATCTTCCAGGTTCCTAGCCTTCCTAACGGATTATTTCTGGTATCATATATCATGGAAATTTGTGCTAAACTTGCCCTACATTCCACTAGAATTCCAGAGCTAACCTGTACATCATGTGAAAGATCAAATATAATGCACAAATTACCAGGTAAGAAATTGTCAGAATAATGGAATAAAGTGTCATGTGAAAGCACCTTACTATTTACCATACACGGATAATACTTCATGCATCTGAAAAATGGACTGTACTTGAAAAGTTATGCTATAACTTAGTCTTTTAAGGTGTCATGGGCCTTTTTCTTAGTTTTAGAAATAAATTTAGTCTGTAAGGTACCACCAGACTCTTGGGGTGTTTGTTGCAACAATCTAACATTGTTCCCCCTATGGAAGTTATTTCCTGTGTTTTCTATATGTTTACCCCTCTAGAATTTACCATACTGATCCAACAGCTAGAGTTAAACATAGCGATGGTGAAGAAAACTGGGGAACAACTGAGGAAGACAGAGGGATGCTGCAAGGGGAGTAGAGCACTGTGCATCCATCTCATTCCATTTAATAGCTCACCATTAAGTTGATTGCACATACTGGCACTGATCCCCAAGTTCATCTGCACCAGGTGTTAGAGTGGAATGGCCAGGAACCCCCCCCCATAAGAAATTAGTTTTTTTAAGATCATTGAATTTTAAAATATGGCTCTGTCAGTGAGTTATTTAAATGAAAATTAGAGAATAATCTGGAAAAAATGTCTCTGTCTTATGCATGTATTATTTACTCTTCAGGATCACAGTCTTAATGTGTCTGCCTTTAAAATATAGGGCACACACAGCAAAAAAAATTTTTATTTTGCTTTCCAAGGCTGTTAAGTCACTGCCCTCTACTACATAAGGTATGTTTGCTTAGATTGCATTTCAAACGTGATTTATCATGTCTTTTCCAATCTCTCCAACTTTGATAGTTTCTTCTCTCACTTTTGGCATTCACATGTCCTATTACTTTTCACTTCTTTTCCATCTAGCTCACTAAAATCTCTTTAGCATTATTTCTTGAGCAATATTTTATTTCATCAACCACATTTAGTTAACTTCCTACCTTTGTTTCTATTGTTAATTACAGCTACTGCATAATCACTCCCTCCTTTTTCTGCAATTTTTTTCCAGATTCTGACACTTTCCCCTTATATTTGGATTCATATGCCAGAACAGAAAATAAACATAAATCTTCCAAGTTGAGTATAGTACACAAGTGTTTAAATTGCTACGTCTCTTGATAAAATGCAAAGAAGTAAATAATGGGGCCTCTGAAAGGAGAAAAGGACTGAGCTCCCACTTCAGTGCATTTTGCAAAGGCAGAGTGATTTCAATGCAAGTACTTGTGTAAAACGTGTTTATCTTTACCCGAGTATAAAAAGTATATATATGGGAACAGCCCATACAACCTGCACTTAAATATATGCAGATTTTGTTTAATGCTCCAACTTAGGAGTGCTATTAGTAGGAAAGTGTGAATCTGTCAACTTCTCTCCATTTCTCATTTTCCAATCTTAAGTACAGTTCTCCACATTAGTGGGTGATTTTTTTAAAGTCCTCATAAAATTCATCAGCATTTTATTATGAATATATTTATTATAATAACATTCAAAAACGCATTGTATTTGGAAAAATGCTTTGCAAAAATCTGTATTAGACAAAATTGCATACAAGCATGCCAGCACCAGGCATGCCAGGGCCCTTTGGCGCCTTTCCCTTGAAGTGAATGCTGCCCACGCTGTGTGTGCATGCCTGCCATCAACCAAGATGGTGGCCAAGGCTGATGCCTCCACCACCATCTTGGTTGATGGCACATATGTGTGCTATGCG
The DNA here is from genome assembly GCF_030035675.1 of Rhineura floridana. Classification (NCBI taxonomy): domain Eukaryota; kingdom Metazoa; phylum Chordata; class Lepidosauria; order Squamata; family Rhineuridae; genus Rhineura; species Rhineura floridana. The sequence goes on along the minus strand of NC_084487.1, from coordinate 74,273,300 downwards.
CACACATACCTACTATCAACCAAGATGGCAGCAAGGGCAAACCTCAGCCGCCATCTTGGTTGATGGCATGCTTGTGCCTGCAGCGCAACCAGCATTTACTTCAAGGGAGAGGTAGGTGGGGCATACTGGTGGGCACTGCAGGCCTGTGCGGTAGTAGGGGGGTTCCTGGGAGCTCCCTCTATGCGATCCACTGCAGGGCCAGGAGCCGACGCTGCAGCAGAAGGTAGTGCTGCCCACCTACCTTGTGCAGCACAATTCTACAGTCACATTACACAGGGAAAGAGGGAGGGAGGGAGAGTGTGTGTATGTGAAGAAGACACACTGCCAATATGACAGCAGAGCATGTGTTCAGTCTGGGACACGAGGGAGGGACAGAAAATGGGGAGGGGACTGTGAACTGTATGCAACATGGCACTGAGTGGTTCCATCAGTACAAGGATTTGTACTTATGAAACAGAACTTCCCCCTCTCCTCTCCCCATGCACCCTCCCCACTCCCCACATCTGCTTTGTGGGAAGCTGGGGGGAAGGTTAAAATTTCAGTTGTACAAACATAAATCTTTGCACTAACGAAATTAGTTGAATACTGTATAAAAACATCAGACATGGTCACAACATCCCTAGAAACTCTGCAGTAGTCCACAATGAGGGACTATGCTGACATGCTACCTACACATTGAGAGAATCATTGAACTCATGATAACAAAGGACAGACACACTGTGCCAATGGCCCCACCAGCAGTGTCCCTACTGCCAGTCCTCAGGCATTGCTGCAGAAAAGGGAACAGATCCCCTTATGCTACTCACAGCTACTGTTCTATGAGAACACACACACAACACAGCACCTGCAGAGCCTCCACAGCAGAACACATGCAGATTGCACATACAACCCTTCTGAGGCTACAGTTTCCAGGGAGGAAAGGACTCTTCTGCCAAGCAGCCACAGGTAGGGGCTAGACAACAATGGCAACCACAGACACACACTGACAACAGCAACCTCCAGGGCCTCACTCCATAGGGCAAGTGGTTGGGAAGCAGGAGAGTTTGAGCCCAGGGGAAAGTGGTGAACATGGCCCCATTCACCTTTTACATATGCCTGGTAGTAGCAGTAGCAGTAGCAGAAGAAGAAGAAGAAGAACAAGAACAAGAAGAAGATGTAAGGGTTTCAGTCCTATACAGCAAGCTCCCTATCTACTTAGTCACAGCTACAGACAGGAATCAGACATATAGAATCATGGAGCTGGAAGAGACATCAGACATTCAAACCTTTGTCAGTTGCAGGAAATCCATTACTAGAGCATGCCATCCTCCACTTAAAAACATCTAACAAAAGTTCCATGGTCAAACAACTTGTATAGTCAGAAAGTCCTTCCTAATGTTTAGACCAAAACTTTTTTCTTGTTTGAACCCATTGGTTCCCTCTGGAGCAACAGAAAATAAATTTTCTTCCATCACTTATGTGACAGTCCTTCAGCTATTTGAAGATGGCTATTATTTCACCTTTTAATAGTTTCCTCTCCTAGTTAAACATACCCAAATCCTTCAACCTTTCCTCAAAGGTTTCCAGGCTCACACAATTAGGGGGCATTCATCTTTCCCTGTGAGGCTGTATGGAACAACTAGCTTTACATGCAAGAGTTCCAGGGTTATAACCATGCACTAGGAAAGGTGGGGAGGGTACTCCACATCCAGGCACATTTGAGCTAATTATCAGAAGCACTGCATGGACCAATAGCCTGGCCCCTGCATGGGCCCACCAGCCTTCTGGCCCCTCCCCTCAGCAACACAGAACATTAGAAGAATTGAAATTGTATAAATAAAATTAAATAACCCTGATGAACTTTGCTTAAGCATAATTCAAAGTGGTGTTCAAGATTAAAAGCAAGAAACACAGAATATTCATATGGATAGTATTATAAAAACCCTAAGAAATTCAGAGCAGCAGATTTTAAACTGGAAAGCCTGCCAAAAAAGAAAGACACCCTAAAAGCACCAAAAGTGAGGGAGCCTGGTGGCTCTCCAAAGGATCTTCTACAATTTTGGCACCACCATTAAGATGAAAAAATTATAAAATTAAAGTAATGTTTATAAGAAGAACAAAAGTATATGAGGAAAAGTTACAAGATAGGCAACTATAGACCAGGAACCAAAAAACCCAAGAGTCTGAGCAATTACACAACTAACACAGTAGTTTACCATGATGTGTAATATTAAAAACTTCTGTAGGAGTTATTCAGAATGGTCCCCCTTACTATTGTTCTATTTCTATCCTCACTGTTTAGTCTAGACAAGACATTTATATTTCAATACAATAACAGAATACGGAACATAGGAAGCTGTTTTATACTAAATCAGACCATTGGTTCATCTAGTCCAGGTCTACTGTCAATTCTGATAATCAGCAGCTATCTAAAACAGAAACATATTTCAATCCGGCTACCGAGATTATTTAACCAGATTGAACCTGGAGCGTTTTGCATGCATTTTTGTCACTGAGCTATGTACAGTCCTTCAGATGCCGTTCAATGGAAGAGCACAATTTGCAAGCAAAAAGTCCCAAATTTAATCCCTAGTATCTGTCTCCAGATACAACTGGGCAAGACTCTTGTCTGAAACCCAAGAGAGCTGCTACCAGTCAGTTTAGACTTTACTGACCTAGATGAACCAATGGCCTGGCTTGATATAAGGCTGCTTTGTTTTTTCCTGGTAGACTGATGTATCTCCAATATAATTCCTTTCTCCTTCACAGTGTCTTGTAATTCACATCTTGAAAACACTCAGAATAATGGTCAATTACGATTTATTAAGATCTTTGAGAACAGCAGCATTTTTCTAATGGGCTGTTGCTGGTAAGTATTAAAATCCAACAACTGAAGTCAGCCTGACGTGCCACCCTGACTGTGTCGTCCTCTTTCCGACAGGACTTGCATGGCAAAGGAGACCAGGATAGTTCCAGGAAGCAGCTGCCTCAGGAGAACTGAACTCACAGTTCACAAGCTTACGAAAACATTGCACCTGTACAAGGATGCCTTTCCATGCACGTACACTTTGTATGCTGCAGGACTCACCTTTGGTGCATCTACAGCTGTGTGTGAAAATTCATTCTCAACTTTGACTCATGCGCTGACACCATACAGGTGTTCAGTGCTTCACCAGAGAAAAGCAAACTTAGTAATCTTGACTTTTGAGAGTAACCTATTTGAAGGAATTTCAGGGGAACAGTTCCTCCACAAGTTTGCAGAGAAATCACAGACCATTAGACTTTATTAAGTGTTCAGATCATTATGGTAGTATCACTTGCACAATATACATTTACTTCCTAGTCACTGTTATTTAGTTTACACAACAATTTTGCATGTGGAAAATATTGTATTTTAAACTGATTTGCTTTTTTATAAATTACACAAGCCACAGTTCCTAATTAAAGTGTAGAAATTGGGGTTTATTTTTATCATTACTCGTCCATAGCGACTGATGCCCCAAACCTTCTGCCCCCTCCAATTTTTTTTTCTGCCTACCCAATGAAATTTATCTCACTACACTCCTGAATAAGCCCCATGTGTGAAAGCAGTCTTAGAGTATGAATGGGTGCTTATAAGACTGGCAATTTGCTCTATTTCTTTCCATATTTCTTTTCTACAACTATTGTGCATTACTTACAACTAGCTCGTAAAACATAATGAAATGGTATTTTAGTGTATTAAAGCACAGGGAGGAAGGAGGCAGTTCAAAACCAGCAAAGTAATTTAATTAAAAAGTGATCATTTTAAAAAGATGAGCTATATTGCTGGTAAATCCACTGTGTCCTGCAGACACATTATGGTTTCAATAAAACACTATTAATACATTGTAATAAGTTGAGCTATTGTGTGTTTAATGTTCATTACAATTATGTTTATTTTTGTTAATTATTCACTATTGTACTTTAATTATATAGATATACCCAAAGGCTTTTTGATATTGTGCAATGAATTTAACAGCACATAATGATGTTTCTGAATAACAAAGAGTGGGTACTTTTCACACAATGAGTATAATCTACAATGAAGTGAATGGTAAAACGTCAATTGATTTTAATTGAGATGATCTGCACTCAGTGTGCTTGACTAGTCAAGCAGCTGGAAGTACACAGAAAATGTTCAGAAAATGTAAATAAAATATGTAAATTATACCCAGGTGTAGTCTTCATCTGTGACAGTAAAAGCACTTTAAGTGAACCCAGACACTGCTTTCTAAGAACACAATGTTGATTTCAGAACAGTTATTTTAAGCGGAAGCCCATGCATGCATGTCTGCTCGGAAGCACTGCTGAGTTCAATGGGACTTATTCCCAGGTAAGTGTGTATAGCACTAGGCAGGGATCCTCAGACCTAGGACCCAGTGTGGCCTTCCAGGCTTTTCTGTCTGGCCCTCAGAATGCTCCCCTGGCCACAGCCCACCTCACTGACCCTGCTTTGCACCCTGAATGTCTTTTCTTGGCTGGAATGCGTCCTTGGGCCTCTTGCTTGTCTGGATGGAGTATGGAGAAGGGTGTGTGTGTGTGTGTGTGTAGAAAGTAGCCTACTGTACAAAGGTAAAATTAGTATCAGTTGCTCCACTTTTACTGTTGGCTTCACTCACCACTGTCAAGTGACCCCCTGGAAGGTTGTCCAGAAGGAAATGCAGTTCACCACCTCTGGTGTATAGGACTGTAGCCTCAGTCCACCTGTGTCCTGAAAATTAGCATTTTCTGAAGTTATCAGAGGCACTTTGGAAATTATCTGATCCTTATTTTTCTTGTTGTTTATAGGATGATGTTGAATGAGAAATTCTCTTTAAAAATTTGTCCTCTGAAAAAAATATTATTGTGTGCTGGAGATATGAGGACTTAACCAGTGTGGTACTATGGTTACTGTCAGAGAAATCCACATTCAAATTTCCATTCACCTATGAAACAATCTGGTTAGCTTGAAGAAGTCTCTATTTTTAGCCTCTGAAATTTGTTTGGGCAGGCCTTGATTCCAGAGTTTCTTTGGCATGCAAGGTAACAGCTGATGAATCCACTGAGCACTGGTCTTCAGCAAAAGAACCTACATCTCTGTCCATGTCTCATACTCCATTTTTGATACATATCAAAGGATTGGGAATCATAAAATTGCATGTGATTATGGTTATGTTTTCAGCCATAATAACGTTTGTGAGTGCAATAATGATCATTCAATCAGTTCTGTATAGCCAGGACGGACACCAGGATGCCCCAGGCCTGCGGCACTCACCCACAAGCCCCACCTACCTTTCCTATTGTCCTGCTTCCTATCAACCAAGATGGCAGTGGGGGCTTCCCTAAGGAGGATGGCATGCATGCACACTACGCTACACGCGCATGTGCCCGACCCAGCAGCCCTCTGGCACCGGCCTGTGTATACCTCAATCGACACCTATGCTTTTCAGTAACTGAATTTGAAAGAGACAACAAAATATATACATCAGGGGTAGGGAGCCTTTTTCAGCACGAGAGCCAAATTCCCTTCTGGGGACCACATATCAATGGTGGGCAGGACCAGAGGTAAAGATGGGCAAAGCAACAGAGGTAATGTTCATTTTTTGCACATTAGGCTACATTGCAGCCATGCATTTCTGATACACACACCCTACCAGGCAAGCAATAAATATTATTACTGTTCATGGACACACTAAATGCCAGACACAAGTACTCAAGAAGGCCATGAAGCAATGGCAGTGAGGGGTGTGGGGAGAGGGGCAGTGTGGGCTGAGGAGAGTTTCAAGAGCAAGAGAGGGAGGCTTGGAGGGTTGCATTCTACCCTAAGGCTGAGGTTTCTCCCCCCCCCGATGTACAGCGATCACTATGCTATATCAAAAAATATTTACTTAGGGATCTGTTACATATATGTGGAACTCTGCATGCTCAGGGGATGTCTCATTTTGTTCTGCAATGTAATTTAAAAACTATTCAAGAAACCTGACAAGGTATAATCTGACCATTTGTCTCACCAATAAAATGCAGCAACACATCATAATGTACAGTATAGGAAGCAGTTGAAGTAGGCTCTTCACAACACTACTGCTAAATGTTACTTTGGGAGGAATTTGGAACTACATGATAAGCCTCTCTGAAAAGATGAATACAACTCCAGGAAGCATGACAGCATAATAAAACCAGTGAGGACAACCCCACTATTAGTGCTTCAGGAATAAAACACATATTAATGTCACTAAAGCACATGTCACAAGAGATAATGATGATGTGTACAAATGAAGCTCCTTATCATGCGCCAAAAACCTAAGCACCACCTAAAACAGGGTAATAATTATATACAAATCACAAATGACACAGCCATCTGCTAAATGTGCATTGCACTCTCACAGTATTGAAGGGTTTGTTCTACTTCTTCCCCATAAAATTTGCTATAAGTTTCCTTTCTGTTCAAGTGACATAAATTATAAAGCAGCATAGAAAGCATTTGCATCGCCTAAACAAGAAATGTGCTGGCTGGCTCCAAAGGCACTCTCTCTGAATAGTGCTTCCTCAAACTAGTCATTATGCTAAGATGAAGAGACAGATGATCACTGGGGACAGAAAAAACAGAAAACAGATTTTTTCACTCTTAAATCAAATTACTAAAGCTCAGTACAATTCCAGAAACAGAAGCAGCCTTCCATACATACCTTGTATGGTAACAGAAGCAGTTATTAAGAACACATCTATCTTCATTTAAAAAAAAAATACAAATTCCATTCAATGGCCAATAATTCAGATCATTCAAATTGATGGGAGAATTTATCTCTGACATTACATTATGATCTGCATTATAAACAGAAGATGTATGTTATTATTATTGTTGGTTTGTTTGATATATTTTATATAAGTTTGATGTATATTCAATGTTTCCAGTGACCTACATTTCTTCTTCATTTTCATTATACAAAGGCTATTGTGGCCAGGAGCACCTTTGCACAATTAAGATTAGTGTACCAGCGGTGTCACTTTCTGGAACCTTCTGATCAGGCTACAGTGATCTATCCTTTAATCAGCTCTTATTGTAACACACTGTATGTGGAGCTGCCATTGAAGACCATTTGAAAACTTCACTTACAGGGGTGGTATATAGGACTCATGTTGCCCCCTTTTGTATTGGCTGACTAGTTACATACAAGCCCAATTCAAAATGCTGGTTTTAACCTTTAAGAAGTTGTAAACAGCTTGGATCCAGGTTACTGGAAGGACCACTTCTTCCATATAACCCTGCCCAAGAACTGAGATCTTCCACGGAGGTCCATCTCACTATCACTTCTAGAGTGGCCAGGTCAGAAGCATCCCAAAACCTGAGATTTTAGGGGCGGGCCCAAGTGATGTCACGGGGCGGGCCCAAGCGATGTCATTAAGCATGATACATTAAGCATCAATCACAGCTGCTTGGAGCGTACAATTAAAAAAAAATCTGACTGGAAATTAAGCTAGACATCTTAGCTAAAAGATGGAGCCTGGGTAGGGAACATTTAATCTAGCATACTTGCTTTTGGCAAGAAGGGTTTAAGTGCTTTCAGGCCAGGCCAGTCACCAGAAGGCCACTGTAGGAAGAAAGGAGCCTAGTGTTGTGGAGATGTTAGATGGGAGCATTCGGGAGTAAAGATGGATGCCCCTGAAGGCTGCAATTCTAAATACACGTACTAAGGGACTAAGCCCCCATAGAACTCAACAGGACTTACTTCTGAGTAGATATAGTTTGGATTGTGCTGTTGGAAAAGCTTGACTAGGGATCCTCTGCAAAGACAGCCATATCCAAGCAGGGTTGGCAACCCCCTGCCTGGAATGCCCTGCCCTTATCTTTTAATGTGGCTGCTCCAAACTTCTTTACAGATTTGACCCTTCAGTTCAGAAAGAGGTCTGAGAAATGAGTAAAAGTAAGAAGTTTCTCTACCCTTTCTGTCTGCATAGATGCCCTCATCCTTCCCCTGCGCCCAGCAGAAGCGGGACACAGTGGCATCTCGTAGAGGACACCCTCCCCTTTCCTGGGGTGTATGATTTGTGCTGTCCCAGAGCAGATTTCGGGGTGGGTACACCCAGTTACTTATTTTTTTCTATGTGTTTTTGTCCATTTTGATTTTGCATTGATGCACCCGTGCGTGCCCGGTGCCCAGCAGAAGCTCTGGGCGGATGGGATGCAGTGGCATCTCGTAGAGGACACCCTCCCCTTTCCTGGGGTATATGATTTGTCCTGGCCCAGAGCAGAAGTTGGGGTGGGCACCCCCAGTTCCTTATTTTTTTCTACGTGTTTTTGTCCAATTTGATTTTGCATAGATGCCCTCCTCCGTGCCCTGCACCCAGCAGAAGCTCTGGGCCAGGCGGGATGCAGTGGCATCTCGTAGAGGACACCCTCCCCTTTCCTGGGGTATATGATTTGTCCTGTCCCAGAGCAGAGTTTGGGGTGGGCACCCCCAGTTACTTATTTTTTATGATTTTATGACATCATTATGTATTTATGATAATATCAGAAGCCTGATTATTTTGATTGCAAAAATGTACTGTTATTCTTGATAGGGAGAGTCCCCCGATCACAGTGATATATCATACAGGGTACCCCAACATATATATTGGGGCTCAGAGACATGTTAAGTTTGGTTTGAAGTTGCTGTAGTTGTCAACTCTTCTTTTTTAGTGTTTTGAACTTTCAAGCAAAGTCCAGCGCCGCTCGACCGCACGAAGCCTGGGCGGGCAGCGCTTAGTTGCGGCTAGAGAGTGAAGCCACAGCCGCCATTGGAAAGAAGGGTAGTGTTGCGCGTCGCACACAACAGGCGCATGCGACGTGCTGCATGGAGGGGCGGAGTGACTAGAGGCTTATTTAAGCCCGCGCCGCCCCTCCTTCATCCTCTCTGTCTCGAGACATTGTGGGACAGATGGAGCTACTGAACAGCGAGGGACAGAGAGCGGCTGCCATTTTCTGGCCGCATGGTCGATGCTTGGGCCTGATCAGCCCATTTAAGGCAACGACTGTTAACGCTGCTGCGTGGCTGCAGGTGGCCTGGTGGTGAGGCCTGGCCAAGTTAAGCAAGATTAAACATCCCCCCCCTTACAGGGAGGAGGGAGTGGATGTTAAACAATAATTACAACCACATACATTTAAATATTACGCAAGTATATTTAGGCAGTTAAAGGGATAGATAGATAGATAGATAGATAGATAGATAGATAGATAGATAGATAGATAGATAGATAGATAGATAGATAGATAGATAGATAGATAGATAGATAGATAGATAGATAGATAGATGCATCCCTGTGGGTTGCTGATTTCTCCCCCCCCCCCATAAAAGGGGAAGGGGGTGAAGGTAATAATAAGAGTACCACTTAGATGTATTGAACATTTACATTAAATATTAAATAATTAATGATAAATAGATATAAGCCCAATGCCTCCTAAGAAGGGGAGAGTTGGGCCAAAAGGGGCATGACTCCTTGCCTGTGCCTAGCCAGCAGGCCTCGTTAAAAGGGCCTAACGGGTGGGGAGGGTCAGGGCTGATAATGGTAAAAGAAAGAAACACATTCATAAAATAAAGTAAAATACAATAAACATATCAAGCTAACAAACATGCTATATATATATTTGGCAACCCCTTGCTGCCTAGGCCTTTGGGCATTTAAAACCACACACACACCCTTAGCCCAGGGCAGATTGTGGGAGAAAAAGTGGTCTAGCGTAGTGGTTAGGGCGTTGGACTGTGACCCAGGAGACCAGGGTTCGAGTCTCCCCAACAGCCGTGAGGCACAATGGGTGGCCTTGGGCCAGTTACTGCAGTCTCAGAGCAAATTATGGGAGGAGGCTGCACAGGCTTTTTGAGCCTGCCAACACAGGCCCTATTTCCCCCTTTGATTGCCAAGGGGTGCAAGACAGTGAGGGATGTGGGTGAGGCCCTGGCAGCCTCTATTGGCAATTGTGCGGGGCTCTTTGATTAGGCTTACAGTTTTTTCCTAGACCCGGGCCTATATTAGGTTGCAGGACGCAGAGGCTGCCTTTTAAGCTCCAGGCAGACTCTTCACCCTTTCCTGATGATTTTGTAACAACAACAACAACAACAACCTTCTTTGTTAGGATTTCTGATATCATTTACCTGCAGTCGTATATAGCATGCAACTTTTACATTGGCACTTCTATTTTGATATCAGTTACTTCAAATCAATGTAGCATGCACATTTTGCATTTGAACATTTATTCTGATGGTTGTTTGGAAACCCAATAGGAGAAAGCAGCAGTGGGTCCAAATATTGGTGACAGCAGCATATCCTCAGTCTCTGTGCTTTAGGGGAACTGGATTAGCTGCCATGGAATAGTAGTTGGTAAAGTGTACTTACTCAAAAATGATTTACTTCCTTTCTTTGCAGAAGGATATGCGCAGCAGTGAGATATTAGGCCGGAGTCCTTCAAGGGGGTAAGAGCAAGCTCCCAGCTTAAGCTGCTCAGGGACATGTGTCCCTCCCCAGTTAGACTTGAGGTACTACGAACTTCGCTTACTGGCTACCCGGTTTAAAGGGAGGTTTGTCTGTGTTATGGTGTTTTTCTTTTGGTTTCCCGATCCCAGATTCCAACTCCCGGCTGGACTTCAGGGCATACAGTCTTAAATCTGTCGTAGTTATGGCCCTAGGATGCAGAGGGCATATTACACCTGATTCATCACCAGTCCTGTTTAAGGGGTCAGGCAGTGATGGGTTTATACTGGATAGCCTGGGATAGTGCGCTGCACTTCATTCAACATGGTGCGCGCCTGTGATAGAGATGCCTTATGCATTTTTATGTGGTAGAGCATTATCTATGGACTGCTATATTTCTCACATGGAGTGCTTCAGCTCCTTCTGGGGGGGCAGTCATAGAGACAAGTGGGCTCAGAAGTAGTGGGGGCACTATCTGATTGGCTGTTCATAGATATGGCAGATTTTGGGGTGCACGTTAGCACCTAAGGTCACAGCTTATAGTATTGCTATGTAACTGGGGTTTCCCTTGACAGCAGAGAATATGGTAGATCCTGCCCCAGTGTTCACCTTTCTGGTATCAAGATTGACTCTGGGGCCCAGGGCTGCGGGCTGCCTGGGGACAAGCTTGAACTGTTGCAGATCAGGATTCTTGAGTTTTCATGGACCATGAAAGTGTTTCCTTTCTGCCCTCCAGGTGTTAGGGGTCTGTTACGGTGGGTTATGATGCCATGGCAGAGTTTTCACAGCCTCACTATAGGTTCAGGATTAGGGCTGCTTTAGGCGCCGACCTGGCTGTGTGGCCCTCTTTCCTGCAGCTACAGGCCTGGATTAGGGAGGGGTTAACTAGAGATTTCACCTTTCACTAATTCTTTCCAGTGTGTTGGAGATCAACTTATGGGCAGAAAGGCTCATGATCATGGGCCAGGTTTTGTAACTCCCTTATATTTAGGAACACTAGGTTTAGGACCCTTGTCTGTTCCTTTGTCCTTGGGGAGGTTTCGGCAGTGCTGTACAAACCACATTGGGAGATTGGGGAATGGAGTCGGAGATGGCCATAAGCCTATGAGATTCCCAGGAGTTCTGGGCCGCAGGTGCTGTGCAAAGGTGGCCTATTCCTGTGAATTGCACACTGGAATTTCCATGGATGGTAGAAGTAAAAACCCGTAGGTCAGTGTGTTACGAGGTAGGTGGGCGGAGTTGTTCTTTTTAGGCCAAGACAGAGGGCTTTCAGGAAACGCCCCATACCCCTGATTCTCCCCACCTGGGAACATTAGTCAGGGGGTGCCTGGTGGTCCTCACCCTTCAAAGTTCAGCAGTTGCGTGCAGCGGTCCTCACTAAATTGGAGCCTTTTGGGTGGGGCAGGGGTTGATGAGGCCAGGTCAGACTCTTCCCTATGAGCCTGTGGCCGAGGTTAGTTATCAGGCACAACGGTGGTGCAAGGGTCACACCATCATTTTATCCTGCCCCAGCATTGGACAGCTGCCCTGTGAGGGGTTATAGTGTTCTTGGATACCTGAGGCTCCAGGCATGGTTGTCTGATATCCAGAGGAGAGATCTCCCCACACAAAGTTTGGTTTAGCATCCAAGGCCTTGGACCCCATGGGGGTTTTAAGGTTGTGCTCTTCCAGAATTTGGTTGCCTACATGGTAGTGGAATTGCCTACCTGGCACAGTCTATTTTGTGCGGGCTTTGAGAGTTCCTGGGGGCCAGGGGATCTAGAGTAGGATATCTATTCACCCATGCAAGTGAGGATCCCCTCACAAAATAACAGTTTGAGCTCTCACAAAGTGGGCCTGCAGGGACTAGGTCATGACCCCTCCGAATTTGGAATCCACTCTTTAAATTGGAGGTGCTTCTGTGGCAGCAGGTCTTGGGTTTTCCCAGGCAAAGGTGCAGGCCTTTGGATGCTGGTCCTCTGGTGCCTATAAGGGCTATATTCACCCCTTTTAGAGGGCCTGGAAATTAAGAAGCCTAACAAGTTATAATTATTTTTGACAGGTTGCTGGATGGGGACAGAGCGAGCATGGGCTCACAGTTGGGCCTCAGTGGCTGGGCCGGAGAGGAATGCGTTGGGATGGGCTCCTACCCACTTTGTTCCAGCAAGGTTCAACGTGGACGGTTCCGCATGTGGTGGTCATTCCCCTGGGTGGAAATGACCTTGGCAGGCACGTGAGGACATGCAGTTCGGGAGGCAACAATGGCCTCAGTTGCAACGTAAGGGCATGGCCCTCAGTTGCAACGTAAGGGCATGACCCTCCGTTGGCAGGCATGTATGGACATGCGGTTAATAAGGCAACGTTGGCCTTGGGCACGTCTGCTTTGGTCAGACATGCTCCCACGAAGGGTTTGCCGTGGTGTCTGGAGCCAAAAGGGCTGGGTCGTGCGGTATGAGGTGAAACGTCTGAAAGGCCTGCGGTCAACGTTCCTGACGGTGGCCAGAACAGGTTTTCGGGCCTCTTTGGGGTCAACCAGCACAGCCTTTAGGGCTTCCTCACCGAAGAGTAATGAACCGGAATAAGGTGCCCTAGATAGATTAACTCTGGCTGTAGAGTCCGCTTGCTAGTGACGAAGCCAGAGGGTCCGTCGAGTGACTATCTGAGCTGCCATAGCTCTTGCTCCCAGCTGATTTGCGTCCAAGGTGGCATCAGCCACAAAAGCCGCTGTCTTGCGCAGTTTTGTCAATGACCTCCAAAGAGATACAGGATCAGGATTAGGATCCTCTAAAAGGTCATCCAACTGCCCTGGAAAAGATGGAAGCTGATGCAGAGGCTCGCATGAAGAAGGCGGTGGCTTCATGATTCTTGCGTAAGGCAAAGTCCAGCCTCCGCTCAGTGGCGTCCTTTAGATGCGACTCTCCTTCCCTCGGCAAAAGGGATCTAGATACTAGACTAGATATCGGCTCATCTATGCCAGGAACCCATCGGAAGCCAGAACAGAGACATAGCTGGCTCTTCTGGAACATGTGGGGTTGGTTATTCAGCATCCCCTCATACAGCATTGGAAGTTTGAACTATACAGGGCCAATGTGTTCACCTGTCAGATGCAGGGAACAATTTTTGGGGGACCTGCAGAGGTGTCTGCGAGAGGTGCTTCTCGGCAGTGGGGTAAAGGGGGACTAAATAGAGATTTGTCCCCCTTTTGTGGCAGTAAGGTGCGGGAAGGGAATTAGGTAAAGATCAGCTAGGTGGCCCCCTTAGGCACCTTTGGAGGTGATTGGTAGTTCTGGAGGCCTGTTTCTCAAGGTTTTACGGCCCGAGGGCAGGATATGGGCTGCTTTTGGGGCCAACTTAACTCATCCACCCGAGGGTTCTACGGCACCGGGGGTGTGTGACATCGGAAGGCACCCCTACTCACCTACAAGGTGTGGCCAGGGCAAGAGGTAAGCAAAAGGGGCTTGCCCTTTGCCCCAGTAGGGGCTGGTCGCCCAAGAGCTGTGGGGCAAGCTGCTTGCCTAAGGTTTAGTCCCGCACCTAGGTTTACCCTCTGCAGGTCACTTTAATGGGCTTTGTATAATTTAATAAAGTGGCCCTTTATTTCAACCATAACTGCTGTTGTCTGTGCTTTATTTCACTCATCGGCCGCAAAAAGGAACTGGGAACTAGGAACCAACTACAGGTCATATCAGTTAAATAGATTAAACAGTCGCGGGGGGTGGCGGCTGACATTTTGGTGTATATCTCGGGAACCAGACCACCTAGAAACTTAATTTTTTTAAAATTGTAGCTGAGAGTCCGGAGATTAAGGGGTGCTAGCTGGAGAGGCCCCCAAAAAACCAGAGACTCGGGCCAAAAACTGGAGACCTGGTAACTCTAATCACTTCAGGTATTCTTTAGGTGACATCATGTGAGTGGGTCTCGTCTATAATGGCACCCTGACTCTAAAACTCCCTCCCCTGGCAGAATTGGATGACTCACTTCTTGCACTTAGGAGGGCAGTTTTATTTTTAATGAGACTTTACTGAGCCCTCCTAGATACTTTGGTGGTTGCTGCAATTGTTGTTTGCTATTGCTTGTTTATAATATTTTAATATTTTTAGTGAATGCTGCTGTGATCTCCTTAGGGAAGCAAAGGGGGATATCAACAATTTTAAATAAACAACATTTTATTACAGTACTCTGCTTGCTGTATACTGAATTTGCAAAATGGAGTTGGAATGCATATAGTCATATGTTCCATCCCATCCTGTTGCATATTTCACTCCCACAGCAACACTGCATATTACACCAAATGTTGGTAAAACTTGTACACTGAATATATTTCTTTTGTTTTTCTGGTTTATACTTGTGTGAAGGAAGAACATGTGCATCTCCAAGAATGAGCTTCAAAACTTCAAACAAGCATGAAGTTTATGCATCTCTCTGTGAAAGTAACACCAATGTTTATTTATTTATTTTTATTTATTAGATTTATATCGCACCCTCCCTCCCTGTAGGAGCTCAGGGCAGCATGTTTAAAAAGGGATCGGGGGGGGGGTCCTGAAAATCACAGACTGGTTAGCTGGGACAAGTGGTGGAAAGCATTGTTAAAGATAAAATAACCAAGCTTATAGAAGAACAAGACTTGCTGAAGTAGAGCCAGCATGGCTTCTGC
Organism: Rhineura floridana; assembly: GCF_030035675.1. Taxonomy (NCBI): domain Eukaryota; kingdom Metazoa; phylum Chordata; class Lepidosauria; order Squamata; family Rhineuridae; genus Rhineura; species Rhineura floridana. Next base: position 74,258,245 of record NC_084487.1, on the reverse strand, counting down.
AAGGGTAAGTCCTGTTTCACTAACCCATTAGAGTTCTTTGAGAGTGTTAACAAGCATATAGATAGAGATTACCCCATTGAGATAGTGTATTTGGACTTTCAAAAAGGTACCTCGCTAAAGACTTCTGAGTAAGCTTAGCAATCATGAAATAAGAGGAGAGGTCATCTTGTGGATCAGAAACTGGGTAGGAAGCAGACAGTAGGAATAAATGGACAGTTCTCCCAATGGTGGGATGTAGAAAATAGAGTCCCCCAAGTATTGGTATTGGGACCTGTGCTTTTTAACTTGTTCATAAATGATCTAGAGAGTTAGGGATGAGCAGCGAGGTGGCCAAATTTGTTGATGATATTAAATTGTTCAGGGTTGTTAAAACAAAAAGGGATTGTGAAGAGCTCCAAGAGGGTCTCTCCAAACTGTGTGAATAGGTGGTAAAATGGCAAATGCAATTCAATATAAACAAGTGTAAAGTTATGCATATTGGAGCAAAAAAACCCTTAATTTCAATATACTCATGGGGTCTGAATTGGCGGGACTGACCAGGATCTCGAGGCCACCAACCAAATATGGAAAATGTGGATTTTGAGATTAGGTATGCATAGGCCCTTTGTCATATAATGATTTTAATTTGCATTTGAAGTTATTATTTTTTTAGACTGCTTGGGTATTCCGTTCAAAATCAAAAGGCAAGTTACATGTATAGTCAGTGCTTTTTTGGTTAAAAAAATGAGGTGTTGGTACAGATACCTTGATAAAAGTACCAGGAGTGTCAGCACAAAATGTCCGACATGGGCAGCAAAAAAGAGGTGCCAGTACTCCATACTGGTAAGTACTGTCACGCAAAAAAGCTCTGTGTATAGTAAAAATAAAGGCAAATCTTTTGATTCCTTTTGCTAGAGAAATATATCCAGATTTCCTCCCGCATAAGGTAATATCCAGTGTTGCACAAGTGGGATTCCCCTTCCCTTCCTCCCCTCTGCAGCCTTTGGTTCTCCCTACATTGCTCTGGAAGATCTTCAGAGCAAATGGGGGTGGGGTCCACAGGAAGGAAAAGAGGAAGTGGAAATCCTGTGGTGAAAGGTAGTCTTTTCTGCTTATAGATGGATACAGTTGAATATCAACTGTAATAACCAAACAGAAAAAGTACACATTACTATAGGAGGATATTTACAATAGGCATTTCAGTATCAGAAAAATGGCTCCCTGTTTATTAATACATCACATTTTATCTTCCCCACTCAAATATATATCAGATCAATCACCTTACTCAACACCTGGAATCTACAACTGGTACTATAGATTCTATTAAGTGTGTACAGAATAAGGTATTATCTGTACAACACAGTAAATTGTGTCTTTCTCAAGTATTATCAGGGGGTTTCTCAATGAACACATGAGAAGAATACACTAACACATGTTCCTTCAAAATGCATGTGCTGGCTGGGGCTGATAGGAGTTGTAGCCTAAAACAGCTAGAGGGTGCAGGTTGTAGGAGGCTGTGCTAAATGGTAGGGAAAGGGTTACTCTTCCTCTGGATGTTTGATGTATAAAGTAGAATGTTTTCACCAACATGGTGTAAGAGGGAAAAAATAGTGTAAGAGCGTGTGATACACAAATTTAGATGAAAACTAACTTGACTAATTTCTGTAAGCCACCACGTTTGTCATTATTTTGTATTACACAACTACTTGTACAGCCAGTGCAGGGCTGCCAGTAGGGAGCAGTATTTGTGGCTGGCCCATCCAGTGGTTGTCCAGGTAAGCTGCAGCAATGTTAGTGTCATAAGTGTGGCTCTGCCTCAACAGACAGGCCACTGCTGAGTTTCACTATTCATTTTTCCCCAGTCTTGTTTTAATCTGGAATCTCTAATTATTCCAAATATTAGCATAGATAAACTAAACAAGCATTCTGCTACTACAGAGTGACTGTCTCTACTTTGTGTATTCCCATGCCTTTTGAATTTGATCTGAACTGTCACAAACAGGAATAAGAACAAATTAAAAAGCTCAAAGGGGCTTGAATGAATATCGCCTCATTCACTGCTAAATCAGAGAGAGCCTGTCTTCGCCATAGACCATGGTGAGTGGTTTGGTGAAACCTGGCCACAATCTCAAATTAATGATGCCCCGCTCGCTGCGCAGCTGACGAGCAGGGCATGGTTGCAGATGGGGGCAAAGCCGCTGCCTCCATCTTTAATTGGGGCAATCATCGCGCGTTGCGCCTATGACACGAGTGCAACGTGCAGCGTGGAGGGGCGGAGTCTCTGGGCTTATTTAAGTCCAACCGCCCCCGAGAGGTGCTTCTCGGCAGTGAGGTAAAGGTGGACTAAATAGAGATTTGTCCCCCTTTTGTGGTGGGAAGGTGCGGGAAGGGAAATAGGTAAGGACAGCTAGGTGGCCCCCTTAGGCACCTTTGGAGGTGATTGGCAGTTCCGGAGGGCCTGTCTCTCAGGGCTTTACGGCTCGAGGGCAGGATATGGGCTGCTTCTGGGGCCAACTTATCTCATCTACCCAGGGGTTATACGGCCCTGGGTGGGGATGACGTGGGAAGGCCCCCCTACTCACCTACAAGGTGTGGCCGGGGTAAAGGGTAAGCAGATGGGCTTGCCCTTGCCCCAGCAGGGGCTGGTCGCCCAAGAGCTGTGTGGCAAGCTACTTGCTTATAGACAGTTCCCGCACCTAGGTTTCCTTCTGCAGGTCACTTTAAATTGGGTTTTTTATTGCTATAATTTTAAATAAAGTGGCCCTTGTTCAACCCAAGCTGATGTCTCTGTGTTTTATTTCACCCCTCAACTGCAATTACATTACACTGGGCTGATGTTTCTGCCTTTCTTGAACTCAAAGTGCATTAGATTTGACTGACCATTTCCTTTTATAGCTTTAATTAACAGATACCAACAACATACCATTGCATTAAACCAACAGAATTATACTTACTCAAGTTATTTTCAATTGCTTCCTTAATGTCTAGGTACAATTCAGACAATTTCCAGTCTGGCACCATCTCTGTGTTAATTATATTATGTATCGATCAAGAAGTTCATTTACTTTTCTTAGACATGAAACTGTATAATCCTATCCCTCAAATTTAGCACCTTGCCTTCAGCTTTGAATACAGTTACATTGATTTGTGCGTACATTTTACCACGTTTTCAGTATTTCCTTATTTATTTCAAAATGAAAATCAAGTGTTGGTATTTTTCCAAAGATGTTTTCAGTCACCACCCTGTTAGCAGTTAGGTCCCCATTTAGTTGATAGTTTCACTTGGTTTGCTCTGAATTGCTTATTTTCCTTTAAGAATAACAAAGAAACATTTTTTCCATGGAGGTAGCTCTCTAATGTGGAAGACTTCGGCACTTTGTTCTCATTAGCCTCAATAGTTTGAAATTAAATCAAACTATAAAATTTCAATAGCAATGGTGTTCAGTACAATTACTGTAAAATTCTTTTCTTGATCCGTAAAGATCACATTCAAAGCAATAATAACCATGGGCCTAAATTAAAACTACTCAAACTACATTCTGAATACTTTTCACACAGTAGTAACTCAACTAGTCCATCTGGTTACTATTACTCTCCTTTCTCTGGTAGCCAGCTCTCTTTCAAACTCATCAAATACTGCTTTCCTGTCCAAGCAATTACTGCCAATTTATTAAGGAATCACCTTCTTTTCAGAAGTACTTCACAAGGAGAGACAGTCAGTGTGGCGTAGTGGTTAGAGTGTTAGACTACGACCTGGGAGACCAGGATTCAAATCCCCACACAGCCATGAAGCTCACTGGGTGACCTTGGGCCAGTCACTGCCTCTCAGCCTCAGAGGAAGGCAATGGTAAACCAGCTCTGACTACCGCTTACCATGAAAACCCTATTCATAAAGTCGCCATAAGTCGGAATCGACTTGGAGGCAGTTCATTTCCATTTTCACAAGGAGAGGAGTAACTACTTTAGAATTTCAGAAATGGAAAGGCTGAGTGACAATCTAGAATGTTTGAACAACTGCAAAATTACAGCTGTGCTATCTGAACATTACAGTGCTAGGGTCATTTCTTCTGTCAGTGCCTATAGTAAACGACTGAGGCATGCTGATGACAAATTTACAGGAATCAGTATTGGACTCAGCACTCCAAGAATAAGGGCATTCAGTGTGTTTTTAAATACCCTGATTTTTATAATGATATAATTTTCTGCCGTCTTCCATATGTTCCTCCTGGCATATTCCGATCATCATCTGATGCACTAGTCCAGATCCCTTAACCTCACAAATCATGGCTGATGATAACCAGGGCTAGGCCATTTTCTATTGGGGCACCCACTGTGTGGAATGCCTTGCCAAGTTAAATATGTCAGGCCGCATCACTGCATCACTGTATTGTTTTAGGTGGTGGGTAAAAACAAGGTTATTTTAAAAAGGTTTTAACTGATTATTGTCTTTTTACTGGTTATCTTTGATGTATTAGGTTCAATGGCTGTTTTGGATTTTGGCTTTGATGCCAAAATTTGGATCTGAATGGGGATTGTTACATATTTCATAATTGTTTTTGTGTTTTGGATTGTAAAGTCACCTGGAGTTTCTGTGAAAATTAGATGGAGATATAAAACTGTACAATAAATAAATTTATGTTAAGCATAGCATTTTATCTCTCAAGCAAGACGGCTGCTTATTTTAGTTCATATGTTCAAAGAATCATTCAACAAGGCTCTAGCAAATATATGGTGAGAAACAACAACACTCCAGCTACTGTTTGTCATTGTTCCCACCATTTAAACATTTCTGTACTTTCAATATTGTATTGTATGATTTTAAAATAAATCATTCACAACATGCAGATTTTGAAGCCAGAGAATGGTTTTAATATGGTGCAGTTTTCTGACAATATACTTGTGTGTGCATGCGTACATGTGTGTACATGAGATATTTGCACATATATGTTTTACACATATTTACTTGTCCTTAAAAAAGACGTCTGATCTGTGTAGCTGTTTTTCCATAGGCTGAGAAGTTAGGCAAGATGTTTGTTACCTTTGGGGAATTTACTGGAAAATAGGTCACGTATGACAACTGCAAGCAGTCATTGTTGCTCAAGGTAGGAACGGAACTGTGGAAGTAGAAATTCAACTCTTCCAGGCAAGGGCAAATTGAGGCTTTGGCAGGTGCTATGTATTCAGAGGCCCAAATCCTCTCCAAAGGCTGCAGAAAATAAGCCTTGTTACTGTAGTAGAATCCATCTGGTTTATTTTCTGTAAGCCATTTACGATATTTATATTAAGTAAAGCATTTCATGTGTGCTCAATACCAACATCTCCAGCTCCCCCGCCCCAGGTTTCTTTCTTTCACTGCTGCATTCACAAACAGTACATAGATTTTTATTTTTTAGAAATTACCACAAACAATCTTTCATGATGCAACTACAACATGGCTGGCTTTAGAAATGTTTAGTTTTAATTAAGAACATAAGAAGAGCCTGCTGGATCAGGCCAGTGGCCCATCTAGTCCAGCATCCTGTTCTCACAGTGGCCAACCAGGTGCCTGGGGGAAGCCCGCAAGCAGGACCCGAGTGCAAGAACACTCTCCCCTCCTGAGGCTTCCGGCAACTGGTTTTCAGAAGCATGCTGCCTCTGACTAGGGTGACAGAGCACAGCCATCATGGCTAGTAGCTATAGCTATAATTGAACAGCATCAGAACATTATGCACTGTTCTGTGAACAAATTTTTTTTAAAACACATTTGAGGTGAATGCCATTCCCAATGCATTAAAATCACTTGTGCTAGCAAACTATAAAAGCATTATTTGACTGTGTCCATTTGTAATCATTAAGCTGATTTAATAATCACTGTATTTTACTGTTGTTCTTCATTTTAGCTTAATTTCTGTATACATTTTCCTTATTTTTTTCTTTGCAAATATTTGGCATTTTTGAGCTCTAAGATGCAGCCAGCATACATTTATGAATACCTGGCACAAACATAAAATTTAAGTGATTTGCTAATCTGGAATACTCCCAGGCCTGCCATTCTTTACCCAAGGAACCCAAAGAGCAGAGTATTATTTTGCAAATAGGTGTCCTGGGGCCAGTCCAGGGTCATAGCAATGTTCCACTGCAGGTTTGAAGTTTTTCTGTTCAAGAGATTTATAATCTAAAGTTGCAGGGCAGGGAGACTGGGGAGGGAGACTGGCAGCCTGAGAAGATCTGGATTTACTGCCAATGTAGATAACAATTTTGAAATTATAAAAGGAGAATTTCCCTTGTATCCTGCTGGTGCAAACTGCTCCCTTTTGTAGCTATAGCAACTCTTCTCTTCATTTTCCACTATTTAAAATGCTGTCATTAAGTGGTCTGACCTTGAGGCAGAGCCCCCGATATCCTCTCCTACAGCTGAGAAAATTCTCTTTCCAAAATATGTTCCAGGACAATAGGCCAAGAAACTCACACCTTCAGGCTGCAGGAGAGCGACAGTGAGTTAACATCAAGTAATGAGTATTTCCAGCTACTCCACAACCCTGCCTTTTGAAGCCTTGCACACAAGGTGGGGAACCTCTGGCACACAAGCCAATCTTGGCCACCAAGGAGTCCAGTTAACCCCATGAGGCCATTTTCTTCAAATCACACCCACCTGTCCATCAGCTGACACACCTCAGTGATGTCAGCTGATGGGCAGAGGAGTGGGGTTCAATTCTACATTGGTTCTGCAGGCCAGATCACTGCAGGGAACTGGCATGAGCAGCCAATATAGCAGGATTCAACCCCTGCTCATCAGCTGATGAGTGGAGGTTACATCCTGCTCAATTAAGCAGGATTCAATGCAAACCTCTTCCTGAATCAGGAAGGTGTTTGCACTGAAACCTCTGCTAAAACAAACGTTTTCCCCTTTGTTTTAGCAGCACCTTGCTATCTTCAGGATTTCGAAGCACCAAAACACATTATGTCATTGCGATTTCAGAAGATTGATAGGTGGACATCAGCACCCAAGTGTCAAATTTGACCCATGAGGCTGATCTTGACAATTATCTGACATGTGGAGGCAAAAAGGTTTGTTTACCATTGCTTTGTAAGAAGCTGTTGCCTGACCAGTAGTGCCAAAGGGGAAGTAAACCTTTGGGGAAGTAGAGACCCAGCTTTCTGATCTAACTGTCTTGATTCTGGGCTAATTTGTAGTGGATATAGCAGTGGTGATTAATCATCCTGCACCAACTTCTCACATTAATCTTCAGTGACAGAGTGTACAAAAATCAGCTGCTGTTGCCAGAATATGATGCATTTGTCATAGACAACATTCAAAACTCCTGCAAAAAGAAATAGATTATGACATTAATGACAATTTGTTTGGCTGTCAGTATAAAATTGAACGCAAATTAAGAAAAGTGCTGGAAAGTCATAACTCTTTGATGTTCAGTATACATTATTTGATTATTTATTAAACCACTAAAATACATTTCTTACATTTCAAAGAAACTAGTGTTCCTATCTGCAGATTAATTCCTGTGCCTACTATTTGGCACTAGATACTTATAACAATATCGTATCTGAATAATCTTCTCTTAGCAGTCATATTGATGTGGACTCTTGTCCCCTTTCTGTTGTGGAATGAAAGGATTAACAACTCTCTAGAAAATATAACATTTTTAATGCAGCCAGCTGACTGCATATTAGACTTTCAAAATATTATCTTCATTTCTACACCAATTTCTTCCATACCATCAAACTCTGAGTCAAATTTAATTTCATGCCATGTGCCCTGCCACAAAATCACATATATTAAGAAATCCATTAAAAAGCAATTTGGAATATTCAGGAAGGAAATCTAAATATTCAGAAGAGAAGAAAAGCCATCCCAATCTATTTAAGCATAATATTATTTGTTTATTAATATGCATAATATTATTTGTATGAATCAATCTAACATCTAAGCACAGTAAATATACTGAAGAAGTCCAGGCAATAGAAACAACTAAATGTTTTGGTTCTCATAAAAAGAGAGGTTTATTGTACATCATCAAATTATTTAATAAAAGTTAGAGTTTCTTCTGTCTTCATAGGAAAATAGTGAAAAATATGAAAGGCTTTACATAGTGTTAATTTATCTAATTTACCTGTTTTTCCCCTGATTTTCCAACCAATCATGAAATAAACAGATAAATAATATCAGCCTTCACCAACCTGATGCCCTGCCCTCCAGGTGTTTTGGACTACAACTCCAATCAGCTGCAGCAAGCACGCCCATGATGAATGGGGCTAGTAGCAATTTTAGTCCAAAACATCTGGAGTGCACCAGGTTGGTGAAGGATGTATTAGATAAACAAACCAATGCTAAGTTCCGGATTTCAGCCAATCAGTGAAGCCAGGGTTGCATTTGGTTGACCTGAGGCAGTGTCTAGAAAACCTCATTGCAATGCCAGAAAATGTTGGTTTCCCCCCGTTTATCTGAAAATCTTATAAATTGGGTAAGTATATATATATATATATATATATATATTTCAGTTTTTTTTCTTCTTGCGTGCAGGAGTCAGATCCTGGGCAGTGTTTTGAAAACCTTCCCAATACTTGCTTTTGTAAAAGCAATGCTAATCCCATATGCCCAGAGTAGGTCCCATTGAATTCAATAGGACTTACTTTTGAGTAGACATGGTTATGAATGTGCTGAAAATCAATGGGATTTTGGAGTAAATGTAAAAAAGAATTGTGTTTGTGTTCTAACTCTTTCTGTTCCCACCTCCAGTCCTATTTTAAAGCAAGTAGGCAGGGCTTACTTAGGTATTACAGTTTTTATTCTGTAGGAAACTAATACTGTTTTTTTAAAAACTAATACTGATTTTTCTGCAATGACCAACTGGTTTGACAATAAACTATTATATGGGCTGTATGTATTTATACATCTGCAGTGTGTGCGTGCGTGTATGGAGTGTTTCCAACAACCCTGTGAGGTAGGGCTGGAAACTAAGGCAGCTCACAACAAGAAATAAAGCCATTTAAAATCCAATAACCATAAAAACAAGTATAAACAGTTGCAAAACAGCGTAAAGTGGCATGATTCAGAATTTTGGGTTGTGTGAATGAAGTTGCTTATCACTTGAGGTTTCATTTCTGTCTCTGTTTGAGTAAGCCCCACTGAATACACTGGGGCTTGCTTCTGAATAAATAAACCTAGGATTGCACTATAAATATCTTTACAGTTTGTGTACATAATAAATATATTTGATAGTCATGCTTATATAAATATTTCTTCATTTATCATATTTTTGGTTTTTGGTTAGGAATCCTGACTGGTTGTGAGATGCTTAGTTTTCTGCCTTACTCATAGGAATCTTGTTGTGGTTGGTATGGTGTTGCATTTAAGAAATCATGGTACGAAATGGTCTGAATCAGTATAAGGCAGATTCCTTGGTTCCTAAAAGTGGCAAGAGACTCAAGGGCCACAGTGACTCCAACATTTATTTATGTATTTTTATTTACAACATTTATATACCGCTTTATTGTAAAAAATCTCAAAGTGGTTTACAGAAAGAATTAAAACAATAAAATTATTGGCAAAAGCATTAAGGACATTCAAAATAATAAAACCAACAATGAGTTAAAAACAGATTTAAAAACACAATAGCTTCCACATGCCTGGAGAGGCTTGCCTCAAGAGAACTGATTTTAGCAGGTACTGAAAAGAGGCGTCTGCCTAATGTCAATAGGCAAGGAGTTCCAAAGCATAGGTGCTGCCACTTTACAGGACTGATTTCTTACAAGAGCAGAACAAGTACTGTACTATGTGGCACCCATAACATGGAAAGCACAGCTTGAACTTGGCCTGGTAGCAAATCAGCAACCAATGCAGATTTCAGAGCAGAGGTATTATGTGCTGATAGGATCTCACTCATGTCAGCAATTGTGCTGCAGCATTCTGCATTAACTGCAGTTCCCAGGTCAGGTTGTGCTGCGTGGGGATTTCTGTGACCTTGGCTGACTAGCTACTAGGATTTTTTTAGTTTGGGTTTTTGGTTATGAATCCTGACTGGTTGTGGGATGCTCAGTTTTCTGCCTTACTCATAGGAATCTTGTTGTGGTTGGTATGGTATTACATTTAGGAAAGTGTTACTGCCTTTTGTGTTGTTTTTTTCCTATTTGCATTTCACTTAACTTTAACCTCACTCCATTACAGCCATAGAAGCAACAGCAGCATATGCAAGGTAATTAACTCCCATTAGTGATAAGAGCAAGAATTTATAATTATTATTTTAATTAAAACAAGAGGCTTATGAGTACTTTGAAGAGGACCAGATATTTATTTTCTTTCTGAGCCCAGGACTGGGTCTTTCATGATGCCCAGGGGGGGCGGGAAGCAGGAGAGTAGTCGATAAGACAGACATCCTAGCATTGGTAATCTAATTAGCAAGATATGTGTGGGGTTGTTGCACACTTCCAGGCCCAGTTTCATTTTGAGTATGGAGGTGGAAACTGTGTAGATGTGGTTGATCAAAGGGAGAAGAAATTTTGAGTTAAGCAAAGCTCTGCTTTTATAAAACCTAAGAAACATACAGATACTTTGAATGTCTGAGTGCCTGCACCAGTGGAATGTTGGAGGAACTTGTAAAGCTTGCTGCAACAGTATTTAGAACCGAGCATGTGGCATGAAAGACTCCTTTTCCTAACATTTTGGCTTCTTGTTCTTCTCCACCCACCACATCTCTGAAATATATCGTATATGCAATGGTTAACCATACTAAAAAATGTAAATAAGTTTATTTCGGCCAATGACCAGCAAAGGTTAACCATACTGCTGCCCTGACTTACTTTATGTTTGTTGCTATTTTGTGTTTTTATTATGTTTTTATATTGATTGTGTATTTTTATTGTTTTTGTTTTTTATTGTTTATTGTTATATTTGTAAGCTGTGCTGAGCTCTGTTTTTAACAGCAGAAGGGTAGGATATAAATCCTCTTAATCAATCAATAAATATTCCATAGTGTTGGAAACTAGAGTCTAGGCATTTAAGGCTGAAAATGTTGCTTTTAAAAAAAAGATTTCTCACATCTTTCTCCAGTTTTTGGTGGCAATTTCTAGGCACAAAAACAAAACAACTGGACAATCCAAATATTAATATGCAAATACTTTGCATAATATGCAAATTAGCCTGCCCGGATTTGTGGAACTGGAATATGGCAACCCTATGCATCAGGCTCTTGACATGTTTGTCCCCGAGCACCCTCTCCGGCACTGTGGAGCCCGGTTTGCACCTTGGTACACCAGTGAGCTAAGGGCAATGAAACAGGCTGGATGACAGAGTGCAAGTGGCGAAAGATGTGCTGTGAGGCTGATTGGGCATGAGTAAAACATCATAACCATACCTATTGTGTGGCGGTGAAGGCAGCGAAGAAGGACCACTTCTCTGCCTCCATCGCATCCTCAAGTAGCCGTCCAGTGGAGCTTTTCTGTATTGTCAGGTGTCTGTTGACATCAACTCGAAGAAATGGAGTTTTAGACCTTTCGGAGGCCCACTGTGAATTGTTTCCAAGGCACTTTGAGGGTAAAGTTGCTCACCTCCATAGCAGTCTTGATGCCCCATCCACATCTACTGTAGTTTCCAGTGAGGTGTCCAGTGCAATGTGTACTGCAACTTCTTGGGAATGGTTTCAGTTGATGTGGCCTGATGACGTAGACAAAGTACTTGTGTTGATGTGGCCAGCAACGTGTCCTCTTGACCCTTGCCCTTCTTGGCTTATTAAAGCTTGCCGAGGGGGTTTGACCGAGTGGATCCAGGGTGTGGTCCAGGCATCACTGCAGGAGGAAGTGGTTCCAGCCGCGTTGAAAGAGGCACTGATCCAACCACTCCTGAAAAAGCCCACCCTGGACTTATTGGTTTGTGACAACTACCGGCTGGTTGCAAATATGCCCTTTTTAGGGAAGGTGATTGAGAGGGTTGTTACAATTGCAGGTACTCTTGGATGAAACATATTATCTTGACCCATCCCAGTCTGGGTTCAGGCCTGGTTATGGGACTGAATCGGCCTTGGTCGCCCTGATGGATGACCTTTATCGGAAGAAGGACCGGGGGATGTGACCCTGTTATTCTTACTTGATCTCTTCGTGGTTTTTGATACCATTAACCATGGTATCCTTCTGGGCCGACTTGGTGAGATGGATATTGGAGGCACTGTTTTACAGTGCTTCTGATTCTATCTCCAAGGTCATTCTCAGAGAATAGTAACTGTCTTTCAGCCCCCTGGCAGTTGTGCTGTGGGGTGCTGCAGGGTACCATCTTGTCCCCCATGCTGTTTAACATCTATATGAAGCCCTTGGGAGCGGTCATCAGGAGATTTGGGGCAAGGTGTCAGCAGTATGCTGATGATACCCAGCTCTATTTCTCTGTAACATCTGAATCAGGAGAGGCCATGCAAGCCCTTGACAGCTGCCTGGACTCGTTGATAGGCTGGATGAGGGCCAATAAACTGAGTCTGAATCCTAGCAAGACAGAGGCACTGTGGGTTGGTGGTTCCCAAGTTTGGATAATTGGTCAGTTGCCTGCTTTGGATGGGGTCATACTCCCTCTGAAAGAGCAAGTCCATAGTCTGGGGGTGCTCCTGGATCCATCTTTGTCACTAGAGGCCCAGATGACCTCTGTGGCTAGGAGTGCCTTTTATCAGCTGCGGCTAGTGAGACAGCTGCAGCCGTTTCTGGACCGGGATAGCTTGACCACTGTTGTCCTCACACTGGTAACCCCCAGGCTGGATTACCGTAATGCGCTCTATGTGGGGCTGCCCTTGAGGTTGGTCCAGAAGTTGCAGCTGGTGCAAAATATGGCGGTGAGACTGCTCACTGGGGCAGGGTATTGCCAACATGTCACCCTGATGCTGAAAGAATTGTACTGGCTGCCCATTTGCTACCGGGCCAAGTTCAAGGTTCTAGTTTTGGTGTACAAAGCCCTATACAGCTTGGGACCAGGATACCTGAAAGACCATCTCATCCCTTATATACCCAGTCGATCACTGCTCTGCAGGTGTGGGGCTCCTGCAGATGCCATCTTATCAGGAAGTCCGTTCTGCACAACACAGAAAACAGACCTTTAGTGTGGCGGCACCTACCCTGTGGAATTCCTTCCCCTTAAATATTAGATAGGCGCCATCTGTTATCTTTTTGGTGCCTATTGAAGACTTTCCCCTTTCAACAAGCTTTTTGAGAGCTATCCCAGTCTGCATCTGGGATGTATTGAATTTGCTTTTTAATATATTCTTAAACTTTCTTTTTAAAAATGTTTTTAATCTTAGAAGATGTTTTGAAACAATGATAGGCCCTTATAGGCTCCTTCCAACTCTACTATTCTATGATTCTATGATTCATAGCTTTTTCTAACTAACATTTTTGAAGATGTTTTGTTTTGACTTCCTGGAAGGATTGCTCCGCCTGTGGCTGCCTCTGAGATGAGCTCTGTCTCAGAGGAAGCTTTTTTCATTTTAAAATCAGTAAAAAGGGAACTTTGACTGGTATAAATGTTCTCCCAGGCAAGGGTGAACCGAAGAGATTATCCACAGAAACTTCATTGGGCTGTCGGTGGCTGGAATTGATCAGGAATTCCCTGGGAAAAGAAGGCATACCTAGCAGCCGAGGACGGAGTTAGGACTTCCAGCAAACTGGGCTGAAAAAAAGCGAGACGTTTTTCTTTTAAACGATCCACAACGGGCGAGCTTTCTTCTGTCTAATCTTATCATTTGGCTTAAATTACTACAGCAAAAGAAATTTGTTTAAGAATCAGCAATCAAGACACCTGGGTGAGTTACACTTCTCTCTTTTATACAAGGAATTAAGGAGGAGGAAAGAAAATTTAAAAAGCTTATCTTATTTTTTTATGGCAAAAAGCTGGCCTGAATTTGGAAACTATAAAGATTAAAACGGATGAGGGGCAATTTACCCGAAGAGAAAATCTGATTTAGATGATTATTTGATTGATATATGTCTGGGACTACTTTTTCTTGGACTACTTTCTTTAGACGAATCTGCTGTTCGTGTATGTTACTAATTGTTCGGCGCTGTGAACCAAATTTGTTTTGCATTCTTGGACGTGCGGGAGATAAGAACTGTGCTGGCCAGATGATGTCAACAGGCCTGGAATATTAACTCTCTTATTGCTGGAAAAAGAAGCAAATTACTCTTTGCTTGGGAATTGTGGCTATATTGGAAATTTGAAGGGTTTTTTCTTCGGCTTTAAGAATGACAATCAAAGAAGTGGCAGAGACCCTGGATGTACCCCTGGAAGGGTTTTCCCCTCTGGATATGTTTCAGAAGATAATGGATGAGATTAAGATAATGCAACAAGAACTGAGACAGAGTAGACAAGAGATGGCAACTGAATTTGGTAACGTGAAACAGGAGATGAAAGAAATAAAGGATTATATGAGAAAAGAAGCAGATGGACAAGCAATAGAAGATGAAAAAGAAATTAAAGGGAAGGAGCAAATTCTGGAGATTGGATCAGATATATCAAATGTGGAATTGGAAAAAGATTTGGACTTTATGGCCGTGATGGATATTAAAGACAAAGATTACTGTTTGGAATTTAGTGCTGTTCCTGAAGAAACTGGTGAAGATATCAGAGATAAAGTTATTACTGTCTTGATAAAAATTTTGGACTGGAATGATTTGATGGAACTTGAAATAGAGAAAATTTACAGAATTAATTTTAGATATGTGACAATGGAAAAATTCTCAAGAGATATGCTGGTGCATTTCGTAAAGAAGAGGAACAGAGACATGACCCTACAACAACATTTCAATAATACATTCAGAATTGATTGCAAGGAAATATTTGTGATGAAGGAAATTCCCATCAGACTCTTACTATATGAGTATGACAGCAAGATTAACATGTGTGCAAGGATGGCAGATGCATGATGGAACTAATACTGATAATAGAAGAATGGCTATTAAAATTACTGGACTTAGCTGACTTGGTAGGGATGGATCAACTGACATGTATATTTGGAGAAAAACTGATGGATATATTTCTCAAGGAGAGGAACCTCTCTTTGACTTTTTGCGGATAGAACAAAATGATATGATGTTAATGAGATTTGATGATTAATTAAGATAACTACTGGAGGAAAGTGATTTTGTAATATATTAAGGGACAGGTTTGTTACATACTATATACTTATAGCTGATCTGCGACAAATCGGAAGTCAATATTTTTTATTATATTAGTTATTAATTTGTTTTCCTTTTGTTTTGTTTTTTTTGAAACTTTGAATAAAAATTAATAAAAAAAGATGTTTTGTTTTAATGATTTTGTTTTTATGTTGTTTTAATGTTTTTTGTTTTTTTGATTTTTTTAAGTAGATCCTCCGTGGCGCAGACTGGTAAGCGTCGGTAACGCAGCCGAAAGCTCTGCTCACGGCCGGAGTTCGATTCCAACGGAAGGAGGAAGTCGAATCTTCGGTGAAAGGGGTCGAGGTCCACTCAGCCTTCCATCCATCTGTGGTCGGTAAAATGAGTACCCGGCATATGCTGGGGGGTAAAGAAAGGCCGGGGAAGGAACTGGCAATCCCACCCCATATATACGGTCTGCCTAGTAAACGTCACAAGACGTCACCCTAAGAGTTGGAAACGACTCGCACTACAAGTGCGGGGACACCTTTACCTTTTAAAAATGTTTTTAGTGCTTTTGTTGCCACCCTGGGCTCCTGCTGGGAGGAAGGGCAGGATATAAATCAAATAATAATAATAATGTTAAAATAATCCTCTCAAAATAGTATTTAAATGCATATTTTATCTTAAAATACATTTCTTTTGATACATTTAAACTACGAAGAATTATGTCATAGCATCTGGGAAAGTGTGATAGTTTTAGCCTGCACATTAGACTGAGAAGTAAGGATCAGGCCATTTCATACAGGAAATTCACAAAGATAAGTTCCTCAAGCATCCTTAACTGAGATTATGTCTGACCATCAGGGCTCTTTCACATAGTCTAATTGCTACATAGATGTCAATCCTTCCTCATTTATACCACCGGGATGACTTTTCTGTAACCCGCTTGTTATTTAATTTGAAGGTATTGTTTTAAAAATTAGAACTTATGTTACATAAACGTTTCCCTAGAGTTTCAGCAGAATCTCACATTTGTCCTGGGAAGCGGAGAACAGAAGACACTGCTACCCCCATTCGCATAACATTTGACTCTCTTTCCCTCAACAGTGAGGCTTCAAAGATCCTTTTAAATGTACTCATCCAAGTTTAAAGTAGCAGTGAAACCCAGCAGACCTTTATCACATCAGAAACTGAAGAGAACAAAAACAAGTCACACTCTCCTATGGAATATGTTCAGCTGCCCTTAAAATGAAAATAACAGGGTTTTCATGGTAAGCGGTATTCAGAGGGGTTTTTATCATTGCCGTCCTCTGAGGCTGAGAGGCAGCGACTGGCCCAAGGCAATCCAGTGAGCTTCATAGCTGTGTGGGAATTCGAACCTTGGTCTCCCAGGTCGTAAACCAACTCTTTAACCACTACACCATGCTTAACATTTCTTTAAATTTCCTTTGTTTCACAGGGTGACTAGGAGATCACGGCCCTTATCTCTCAGTCAGAAATATCAGTTATAGCTGGAACAGAAGCAGCACATTAAGTTACGACTCAGCATTCCTGCCAAAAAACAAGAACAAAGATGTCAGAGTTTGGACACTGGCCTGCAGACCTGGACAGGGTCAAGCTCCTGACTCTAATCAGTACTGGAAATAAGGCATGCTCTATTGCATGACTGCATAGCCTAAAACCTGGTGCCTTCTAAAGTTTGTGAACTACAACTCTCATCTGCTGGAGGACAACAGGTTGGAGAAGATTGGTAGATCTCATGAAACCAAAGCGCAAACCTTTCCATCGTACAATTCTTGTATATACTTCTACTCTTAGATCAAAAGAGTGCCAGATAGTTTAGAGGGTGGAACATTTGCTGCAAAAAAAAAAAGGGGGGGGAGGCATTCCAAATACCTCCGTTATGCATGTGCTTCCACTGCTCAGAAACTACAAGGCTGAAATAAGGTCCAAAGATCTGAAGCTTTAGAGTTGCAAGTAACAATCACACATAGAATTTAGATGGAGCACTACTTAAAGGAGACTTGTAAACTTAAACTGATTTCATCAGCACGAGGCTGGGTTGCAGGCATGCATACATCTGTATTCATATCTGTATCTATTGCTCCTCACTGCTGCTTTCTGACATTGTAACTTTAAAGAGTAAGCAAATTAACTTCCTTTCCTGTTACCTGAAATTTTCCAGTGTGTAAACCCACTTTCTTCCTGCTGGAGTAAGTCTGATTATGTCTCTCCATGTTCTATATGGGATGAGTTTCCCTTAACTTTATCGAGTTCTGGACTAGAGATCAGAGCTTGGAAGATTACTTTTAAAAAGTAATAAATTACAGTTACATGGCCCAAAAAAGTAGTAATTACAGTTACAATTACAATGGCTCTGAAAGTAACGGATTACTTTACTTTTTCTCAAAAGTAATCACTACAGTTACATTTCAGTTACTTTTTAAAAAAAAATCTACAAGGTGCTGGCCTTGGCTGCTGCACATCTAAGTAGCCTAAAACGACATTAAAAATAAACACACACATACAGAGGTAGTAGAATAATACTTTTTATCCATAAGATAGCAATGGTGGTCTCTCCACTGCTAAGGGAGGTGGGGAGGGAGGCAGAGGCCACTACTCAGATCTTTGCACGTCAATCCAAGTGCAACCCCCCTCCCCCCCACTCAGCCAGCCAGCATAATCTCTCTCACTCAACCACCTCCCGGACCCTGCCCTGCCACCAACTAAGGGACACTCACCCAAGCAAACATTTTCCCCTGAGATGCAAAAAAGTTAAAATACTGTAAATGCAGCACAGTAGCCAGAGAGGGTGGTGGAGGCCACTTTATGTGCCAAGTGCAAACACACACACAGACACGTCGTCATCTTTCACCTCCACAGTTCTTTATCTCCATTCTGCTTCTGCCTCCTTCTCCTCCTTTATCCATGTTCTTGCCCTCTGGCTCCTTTTCCCCTCCACTCCATTTTTTAAAATTGTTTTCTCCACTCCACCCCGTCTCACTCTCCACCTCCTCCCTTGTCGCCTCCTACCCACCCACAGATCATGACAATAATGAAAGTTAAAGAGGAAAGCACAAAAGCAGGACAACAGCTGAACGTCAAGAAGACTAAAATAATGACAACAAAAGATTTATGTAACTTTAAAGTTGACAATGAGGACTTTAAACTTGTCAAGGATTATCAATACCTCGGCACAGCCATTAACCAAAATGGAGACAATAGTCAAGAAATTAGAAGGCTAGGACTGGGGAGCGCAGCTATGAGAGAACTAGAAAAGGTCCTCAAATGCAAAGATGTATCACTGAACACTAAAGTCAGGATCATTCAGACCATGATATTCCCAATCTCTATGTATGGATGTAAAAGTTGGACAGTGAAAAAAGTGGGTAAGAGAAAAATCAACTCATTTGAAATGTGGTGTTGGAGGAGAACTTTGTGCATACCATGGACTGTGAAAAAGACAAATAATTGGGTGTCAGAACAAATTAAACCAGAACTGTCACTAGAAGCTAAAATGATGAAACTGAGGTTTCATACTTTGGACACATCATGAGAATGTTGGAAGTGGGGCAAGAGCAACTCCTGTTTTGTTCTTTTGTTTGTGTTCCAGAAGGGAGATAGAGCAAGGGTCCTCCAGATGGATAGGCTTGTTTATCTTTACCTGTGATGCTCTGACTGACTTCCTTCTGTCGCTAGACTGTTAAGTCTTTAGGGAAGCTTACCTGCCCCTCCTCCTTCTGCCCTTTCCACTTCCTTCCATCTCTGTCTCTGCTCTCTCTCCTAGCATGGGGCTAACTCCCGCACCTGGGTGTTACGCCTCCAACTTAGCTAGTTAGTTAGAACTAGGTATGCCTTTCTATCTACTATGTATTTCTATAAATAAACTAGCTTTTCTTATTTTACTAAGTCTCAAGTCTCAGTGATGCTGATGCAGGGTAAAAACCTGCTTTCTTAGGTAAACGCGCACACACACTGGCACACTTGCATTTCAACATCTGCTGTTACTCTGCTGCTGCTGCTGTGTTGTTTTAAACTTAATTAAGCACACAAACACACACAGCGCAACAGAGAAGACATGATTCACTAGAAAAGACAATAATGCTGGGAAAAACAGAAGGGAGTAGAAAAAGAGGAAGGCCAAACAAGAGATGGATTGATTCCAAAGGAAGCCACAGATCTGAACTTACAAGATCTGAACTGGGTGGTTCATGAAAGATGCTATTGGAGGGCTCTGATTCATAGGGTCGCCATAAGTCATAATCGACTTGAAGGCACATAACAACAATGGTTTGCAACAGGAGTAAACATTCAGTTGTACATGGTAATACTGGAATGTAGCTCAGCCAGTGCAGATCATAATTCTTGGACGGCTCTTGTTTCTGCCTATCTGTACTTGTCATCAGAAGAAAGTTGCTTGATGTCTAGACCCACTGTTGTTGCCTCCTTTATGGACTGCACTGTGGAATTTTGGCTTCATAACTGCACTGACTTTTCCCCACCACCACCCTGATTACAAACAAGGGCTGCTAGCTGTTTCTATAACCAGTTTTGATTCTTATATTCAAGGACATAATAGTAAAAATGTATGATGTTTCTGCATTAGATAGGCAGCCTAAATGAAAATTAACTCTGTGTGTGAGGACATGCATGCATGCATATGTACAGCCAATGTGTCATATTTGTTCTTTTTTATAGTTTAAATTTAGGACCAATTTCTTGGGGTTATGGAGGGGTGAAGTGTTGTGAACTTTTGATCCTCATCATGCAACCCAACTGTCTTTTGCTACTATTTAAAAATCAATATACAGATGGGGAGGGAGGCATTTAAAATATTTTGAATAAGCAACAAATACTGAATATTTTCCAGGCCAACCCCAGGAGCTGATGGCACAAGCTCCCTGGCCTAGGCTTCTTCACTTCTGCCTTCCCCTCACTTCCTGCATAGTAGACATCCAGATATATTTGCAGAAGTGATAGTGCTCTAAGATATGTAGAAGAACTCATTTATTATATGTGAGTTACATTTACACACTCGTTTCTGAATTGGTTTTGATGAAGCAAAGGAACAGAATGTAATCTGGAGATCTCGTCCAACAACTCTGTAATACATTCTTCTTAGCTTCAGCTTGAAAAGAATATTTGCATTTCCAATATATTTTTTGGCTACTACATGAAGGCACTTTCAGACTGCCACTAGTTTTGGGTGGGACTCAGTCACATACCAGCAAACTCAGGTTATACAATTGTAGTTGATGAGGGGGTCTTGCGCCACAAACCTTCCACTGAATATCAGATTTTTTTGCAATGAGAAAAGTAACAGGAAAATACACTGGAAAGGGACAAGGCTTGTTTTGATGCAATGTCATCAAATCTCCCTGCAAACAAATCAGGTTGAATGTTCAATAAACAAATCTTCTGGAAGTTCCCTGAGTCTTTTTTGCACATATTTTGTTAATATTGCTCTATTTCATATATATATATATGTATACCTTTTGTTTCTTATGTACTATCATAATTTCTACCAATACAATTACTTACTCTTGTAGTATTGACTTTGTCTGTTCTTGCATAATTTGGGGACCCTTTCCTCTGTGCTGAGGGGAGAGGCAACAAGACGCAGGGAGGGGAGAGGCAATGAGAAGCAGGGTGGGGAGAGGCAACGACGACACCCAGGGAGGAGAGAGGCAACGACGACACCCAGGGAGCAGAGAGGTAACAGGCACGGGGAAGATGCAACGACACCCAGGGAGGAGAGAGGCAACGACAGGCACAGGGAAGAGGCAAGGACACCCAGGGAGGAGAGAGGCAACGACACGCAGGGAAGGATGAGGCAACGACACGCACGTGGGGAGAGGCAACGACACCCAGGGAGGAGAGAGGCAATGACACCCAGGGAGGAGAGAGGCAACGACACGCAGGGAAGGAAGAGGCAACGACACCCAGGGAGGAGAGAAGCAACAACAGGCACGGGGAAGAGGCAACGACACGCAAGGAGGAGAGAGGCAACAACACGCAGGGAAGGAAGAGGCAACGACTAGCACATGGGGAGAGGGAGGAGAGAGGCAACAACAGGCACGGGGAAGAGGCAACGACACCCAGGGAGGAGAGAGGCAACGGCACCCAGGGAAGGAAGAGGCAATGACACGGAAGGAAGAGGCAACGACACGCACGTGGGGAGAGGCAACGACACCCAGGGAGGAGAGAGGCAACGACATGCACGGGGAAGAGGCAACCACACCCAGGGAGAGAGGCAACAACAGGCGCGGGGAAGAGGCAACGACATGCAGGGAAGGAAGAAGCAACGACACCCAGGGAGGGGAGAGGCAACGACACCCAGGGAGGGGAGAGGCAACGACACCCAGGGAGGGGAGAGGCAACAACAGGCACGGGGGAGAGGCAGCGACAAGCAGGGAGGGGAGAGGCAGTCAGCTCGAGGACGTGGACAAGGTGCTTGGACAGGTACGTGCAACCACTTCGGTACTGGATCCTTGCCCCTCTTGGCTAATAAAAACTAGCAGGGATGGAACAGGTAGCTGGGCCAAGGAAGTGATAAATGCCTCTTTACGAGAGGGAGTGGTCCCTAGCTGTCTTAAAGAGGCAGTGGTGAGACCACTTCTGAAAAAGCCTTCCTTGGACCCAGACAATCTTAACAGCTACAGGCCAGTTGCGAATGTTCCATTCCTGGGCAAGGTCTTAGAACAAGTGGTTGCTGGCCAGCTCCAGGCGCTATTGGATGAAACCGATTATCTAGATCCATTTCAATCGGGTTTTAGGCCTGGTTTTGGCACCGAGACAGCCTTGGTCGCCCTGTTTGATGACCTATGTCGGGAGAGAGACAGAGGGAGTGTGACTCTGTTGATTCTCCTTGATCTCTCAGCGGCTTTTGATACCATCGACCATGGTATCCTTCTGGAGAGGCTTGGGGAGTTGGGAGTTGGAGGTACTGCTTGGCAGTGGTTCCGCTCCTACTTGGCGGGCCATCTCCAGAAGGTAGTGCTCGGGGAACATTGCTCGACACCGTGGGTTCTCCAATATGGGGTCCCGCAGGGGTCAGTTCTGTCCCCCTTGCTTTTTAATATCTACATGAAGCCGTTGGGTGAGGTCATCAGGAGCTTTGGAGTGCATTGTCATCAGTATGCTGATGACACGCAGCTCTACTTCTCCTTTTCATCTTCTTCAGGTGAGGCTGTCGATGTGCTGAACCGCTGCCTGGCCGCGATAATGGACTGGATGAGAGTTAACAAACTGAAGCTCAATCCAGATAAGACTGAGATGCTGTTGGTGGATGGGTTCTCTGATCGGATAGTGGATATATGCCCTGTCCTGGATGGGGTTACACTCCCCCTAAAGGAACGGGTTCGTAGTCTGGGAGTCCTCCTAGACTCTTCCCTTTCACTTGAGGCTCAAGTAGCCTCGGTGGCAAGGAATGTGTTCTACCAACTTTGGTTGGTAGCCCAGCTACGTCCCTATTTGAGTAAAGAGGACCTTACATCCGTGGTACATGCTCTGGTAACCTCGCGTTTGGATTACTGCAATGCGCTCTACGTAGGGCTACCTCTGAAGACAGTTTGGAAACTACAGCTAGTGCAAAATGCGGCAGCCAGACTGCTAACAAGAACAAAGCGGTCTGAGCATATAACACCTGTCCTGGCCCGCCTGCACTGGCTGCCAATATGTTTCCGGGCTAGATTCAAAGTGTTGGTATTAACCTATAAAGCCGTATACGGTGCGGGACCACGATACCTTGCGGAACGCCTCTTCCGATATGAACCCGCCCGTACACTACGTTCAGCTACGAAGGCCCTCTTCCGGGTTCCAACCCATAGGGATGCCCGGAGGGTGATGACAAGATCTAGGGCCTTCTCGGTGGTGGCCCCCGACCTGTGGAAATGGTCTCCCCGAGGAAGTGCACCTGGCGCCAACGCTGCTTTCTCCGAAGCATTTTAATCTAAATTTGATTTAAATTTAAAATGTTACTGCATTGATTTAGATTGTGTTATTTTGTATCATATTGTGTTATTTATTGTATTTTTTATGCTTTGTATTTCTATGTTCACCGCCCAGACAGCTATTGCTAGTCGGGCGGTATATAAATTTAATAAATAAATAAATAAAATAAAAATAAATAAATAAAATAAATAGGCAGCCAGCGATAGGCATGAGAGGAGAGGAGGAGGCAGGCAGGAAGGGGCAGCAGGACAAGTGGTGGAGGCGCATGCATGCGCACGCGCACACACCATCGCCACTCATCTCAGTTCTTCACCTCCATTCTGCTTCTGTAGTCTGGCTCGCCATGTGTGAGGCACATTCTTTTGGCCACCAATCACAGGAGCAGACTTCCCCTCTCCCCAAGTAACGGTAAATGGAACGTTGGAAACATTACAGTTACAGCTGAAATGTAATTAAGTTACCACTCGTTCTGTTACAAGCAAATGTAACGAAATTACCCTCTCGTTACGCAAAAATGTAGTGAATTACAAGTAACTCGTTATTTTTAACGAGTTACTTCCAAGCTCTGCTAGAGATGGGGAGAAATCTGATTCAGTTTGCATTTAAAGCTGAATCTATAAAATTCACACTTTACAAAACAATATGAGAACTGAAACATGCCCGTCCTTCAATATGTGCACTTATCCAAATCTTGCAACCCAGTTCTTCAACTAAACAATGTTTACAAAAATGCATGTATTAGGTAAACGTGTGTTTAAAAATGAATATATTTGTGAAAATAACATAAAAATGAATTAGAGGAAATTTCTTGCAAAAATGTGTACATTTGTCAAAACCACATACAAAAATCTGTTCATTGTGAGTAATTCACACTAAAATGCTGAAGTGCCTTCATGAGGATTTTTAAAAAAAGCAAATTGCTACAGAAATGTAGAGCACTGAATTTAAAAGAAACTGAGAGAACCAAAATTGACAGATCCTTCCATCCCTACTCTAGGCATCAGCGGGTATATTGTTACTTCCTGACCTTTGTTATAACAACCCACAGAGGCAGCCTCCAGTGGATAGAACTGACACCAGAGCTACCTCCCAGATAAGCCTCATATATAAAAATACAGTCAAGGCTGTTTCAAGCTTCAGTTGTGCTGGATGAATGTTCAAGTTCCATCCTTGCAAGAGAAACAGAGGAGAGACATTTATTTCAGTCTTCAGAAATTACTTAGCCTCCTCATGGATCTTCTACAGCTGCATGAGCTATAAATGCTAGCTCAATTGCTATTGTGAAACAATAAGAATGTTTGACTTTTACATTTCTATGACAGCAACTGTCTTGGACAGAAGCTCTACATGTTCCTGCATACATGAATACTGTAAACCTAATTTATTGGTTAAGGGCTCAAATCTTAGGGAATTCTTGCAGATTTATTTTCCCCCATGCTGGCATTGTTCAATTACTGTTTGTTCAATTTATTGTGTGATACTGTGAGAATGGAAAACTAGTAGATTTGTAATGTAGTAATCCATAGTCCCAGCCCAAAACCCATCCTGATTCTGGCTGAAACAGGTTGCTTCACCCTACTGAATGACAGGACTAATCCAGGCACCAGTAGCAGCCCATGGGACCTGGTTCCTGTGTTCAGAGAGAGATGTGAAGGGAATCAGGTGCAGCAGACTCCAAAGTAGAGCCAGCTGGGGATGGAACTACATTTATTGTTCACTAGGATGCTCAATGCCTGCCATGGTCCAAATCAGAATAAAAAGTTCAACTTTAAATTTTAGATATTTTCCCCTTTGTTTTGACCCACAGTATAAATGTCTTAACTCAGAAAGTGCTGCTACCTTTTTCTTCAGACCTCAACTCAGAATCTAACTCTTTTGTGAAGCATTTAGTTTAACCTTTAAGTCCTCATTGCCAACTGATGGTACTGAGAGTGTATGAAAGTATGTATTAATACTGTAAATAACTAAGGTGTTTCTTGAAATGGTGAATACCCTCCTTTCAAAATAAGGATCAAGGACATACTACATCCTTATCAAGTTAGAAGTATAGTTAGATCTTAACTGATTGTATGGTAAAAATGTAAGGATTTTAAAGTTTTATAAGTGGCTTTTTTGTTGCCTTGAACTTAAGGTGGCTAAACTTTATTTTCCTACTTTCATTACTGCTTTGTTGATTACCAATGTAAGACTTCCTTCAATGGTCAGAATCCCAGATCAAACAAAAAAAAGTTCCAACTTTTTCTTCAAGTTTAAAATCATATGTTGTAGATATATGGAACAGGAAATCTGAATGCACTTTAATAAGATGACCCTGTTTTATAGGGGACTAAACTAATTAGTATCATGCAGTTCTAGTGTGAACATTAGCTTGAATATGGTTCCATGGGAACACATTTATCTTTCTCAAGCACTCACGATGGGACAAGTTAAAGAAATCCATGTAAATAAAATGTATTCCAGAAGTTATCACTTGTAGCACTAAAAATAACTGCATGTCCACTTTTCTCCTCAAAATTCTGCAAATGCTGTAACTCTTTGTTATAAAAACAGCTCACTTTCCCTCATAACCCAACTAACCAACATGTTTGGGTCAAAGGAAATAATGTTTCACTTGACATTTGTAATAGGTTATAGTATTTTAAAATGTTAATTAATTTCTAGGGGATGGTCTCATGCATAAAATATATTGGCAAGAGTAAAATACTTTTTGAAAGAAAAGAAATCAACAATAAACTGCATTAGACTGGATAATCAATGTTTATTGAATTTTGTGCTGCAGTCTAGTTTCTCTATCAACAAAGGTCCTTCAAACCCAGATTTCCACTTCAGCTTTAATGGACAAAGTTAGAATCATGAATTAAAATAAAATGTAGAAATAATAAACTATATTTTCCCTTTTTAAGTGTTACTGGAAAAGCACATTGAAAATACAGCAACACAGTATATACTAAACACAAATTTATTTAGAACATTTCTGTGTGTACTGTAGGGCTGCCAGGTCAGACACATCCTAAACCCTGATATTTCAGGGGTGGGCCCTAGTGATGTCACAGGGGCAGGCCCTAGTGATAACATTAAGCACAATGCATTATGCATCAGTTGCTTGGAGTATACCATTCAAACAAACAACAAATTATCTGATTGGAAATTAAGATAGAAATCTTAGCTAAAAGAGGGTGCTCCCAGGTTCAGCTGAAGTGATGGGATCACTCCTTCTCACCTGCTTAGTGAACCTGAATAGGGAACGTTTAATCTAGCCTACTTGATTGTGGCAAAAAGGGTTTAAGTGCCCTCAGCCAGGCGAGTCACCAGAAGGCCATTGTAGGAAGAAGGGAGCCTAGTGTTAGGGAGATATTAGATGGGAGCACTCAGGAGAAAAGATGGATGCCCCCGAAGGCTGCAATTCTAAAAAAACGTACTAAGGGACTAAGCTCCATAGAACACAAAAGGACTTATTTCTGAGTAGATATGTTTAAAGTTATGCTGTTATGTAAGGCTTGACTAGGGATGCTCTGCAAAGATATCTGTATCAAAACAGAGTTGGTAACCCCCTGCCTGTAATGTCCACTCCTGCTTTTAACTCGGCAGCTCCAAACTTATTTACAGACTTGACCCTTCACTGCAGAGAAAGGTTTGAGAGATGAGTAAGAGTAAAAACTTCTCTACCTTTTCCTGCCTACCCTGTGAGTTTACCCAATAAACTCACTGACAGCAAGCCCAATTCCAGTTAGTAATAATTGACAGAGAGGAAACACAAATGGTTTGGTCTATCTTCACAGGCAGTAGCTTGGGAACAACAGTCAGTGCAGCCCAGAGCTTGGAAAAGTTACTTTTTTTGAACTACAACTCCCATCAGCCCAATCCAGTGCCCATGCTGGCTGGGGCTGATGGGAGTTGTAGTTCAAAAAAGTAACTTTTCCAAGCTCTGGTGCAGCCACACTTCCCAGTATCTGAATTCTCTTTTACCACTATTGGGCAAGAAACCAGTTGTCATGCAACCATAGAAAAACAAAAACAAAACAAAAATAGTGATGATGGTTTCCTAAATGCAATACCATACCAACCACAACAAGATTCCTATGAGTAAGGCAAAAAACTCAGCATCCCACAACCAGTCAGGGTTCCTAATAAAAAACCAAAACTAAAATATCCTGGCAGCCAGTCAGCCAAGGTCACAGAAATCCACATGTAGCACAACCTGCCCCAGGGGCTGTAGTTAGTACAGAATGCTGTGGCACGATTGCTGACATGAGCGAGACCCTATCAGCACATAATGTCTCTGCTGTGAAATCTGCACTGGTTGCCGATTTGCTACCAGGCCAAGTTTAAGGTGTACTTTCCATGTTACGGGTGCCACATAGTCCTTTTTCTGCTGTTGTAAGAAGTCGATCCTTTAGTGTACACTACACTTTGGAACTCCCTGCCTACTGTCTTCATTGTACTCTTGTCAGCACCTGCTAAAACATTTTTTGTTCAGGCAAACCTACCCAGGCATGTAGAAGCTATTGTTTTTTTTCCACTCACTGCTGGTTTTATAATTTTGAAGGTTTTTAGTTACCTCTCTTTAACTGTTTTTGCCAATAATTTCATTGTTTTAATTCCTTCTGTAAACCATTTTGAGGTTTTTTACAATAAAGTATTTAAATGTTGTAAATAAAATGCATAAATAAATTTTCTGAGTCGCTGTGGCCCTTTGGTCTCTTTCTTCTTTTAGGCACAAAGGAATCTGCCTTATACCGAGTCAGGCCATTTGATAACATCTAGCTCAGTACCAATGACATGGACTAGTATTAGCTCTCCAAGTTTCCAGGCAATGGTCTTTTCCAGAAATTGAATTTTGGATCTTTGCATGGAAAGCATATGCCCTACCATTGAGCAATAGTTCTTACCCTGTTTAAAAATTAACTTTTAAAATTGTTCTTTTCAATTCACTAATAAATTCACAGCATACCTAGGGCAGATCCACACCATGCATTTAAAGCACATTCAACATACATTTGATGCACATTCAACACACATTTGAAGCACATGAATCCCACCACAGAATCATGGGAACTTAGTTTGTTAAGGGTGGTAGGAACTATAATTATGAAGTGGAATCTGGAAGCCAGATGGTCACTGCAGAACTTTTTTTTTAAAATCAGTATTGGTTTCCTACCAAATAAAAGCAGTGACACCTAAGTCAGCCCTGCCTAAAAAAATAGGATTGAAGGGGAAGAGAAAGATTTACACCACAATCCTTTGCTATGTTCACTCAAAAGCCCTATTGATTTATAGCAGCCCAGGACAATTTAAAATTGTTTGACTCCTTATAATTAGAAAAAATATAACACATTGTAATGGCATCATAAGCTGCATGTACACTTTTAAAAAAATTCTGTTAAAGATTAGTTGAAAGATAAAATGTATAATATGCTATATTTGCAAGTAATTAAAAAAAACCCTGCATGTACACTTTTATGATAATCATAACTGAAACTATTTACTGTGCATGCCAACCAAGATCCTGCTTTGATCTTCTGTTCTAGATCTCCTTCTAAATTATTGTGCACTGTACACACAGAGAGAAAGGCACTCTTGCTGCTGCTGAAAAATATAAACTTACATAACTCATGTGATGTGCAGACAAGCAGGAAAAAGCAGCTATTTTTAGGACTTGCAATGGGCTCTAGCTATTGCCTGGAGGTCCACAAGTCCCTTGTCAATCACAACCCTGACTTCACTTATTGGCTAAAAACCTGAAAAGGCAGGCATTGGTGCAGCCGGCTACTAGCTCATTTCACAAAAGTTGTGAGGGGGGGCTGACATTTTGGTGTATATCTCTTGAACCAGACCACCTAGGAACTTTTTTTAAAAAAAAAAAGAAAAGAAAACTAAGAGTCTGGAGATAGGAGTAACTCACCGAAAGACATGGAGAGTACCCAAAAAACCCCAGAATCTCCAAGTGAAAACCAGAGACCAGGCAATCATAGTGCACTGCTTTGTAAATAGACACTTCGTCTTCTTGACAGAGAAAGAGTGAAACAACATTAAAATCTATCTGAGCTAGATAAGAGTGGTTAAAAAAAACCTTACAGATTTACAGATGTTATTTCTAATGATGTAACCAATCCTCAAAAATAGTCAGTTTTTCAGCTGAAACCCATGTTCAGAATTCTCAAAAGTAAACAAGCTATAACTTGGATCCAGCTGACGTTAACATTTTTGTAATCTCATCACAAAATCATTAATCTGACCAAACTGAGATTGATTACAAATTAATTTAAATTTTCAGCACCTGTGTGCTTTTGGGAGGGTAAAATGAGGTGGTCTGAGGGCAGTTCTGTTCACAGAACTGGCGTTCTGGATCAAACCCACAAAGTTCTCACTGAAATGAATTTGGAAGCTGGCACATAATGTATTTTTTTTTAAAAGCAATTGATGATTCTCCCCCTTTGAACTTTCCTGCCAAACCCTCAGTGTTAAATGCAAATTAGATGTTTTTACTCTTTCCTAGTTATCTAGGCCATGGGGCCAAGCCGTTGTGATGCTCCTAACACTCCCCCCAAAGCAGCCGTTGCAGGTTTAAATATACCCAGCAGCCCCACCTCCCGCGTTGCTGCATTAGTGTGCTAGTGCACACACTAACCTGCTACTACCCAAGATGATGGCCCCGCATGCCCTATACAGCTTGGGACCAGGATACCTGAAAGATCCTTATATACCCAGTCAATCACTGAGCTCTGCAGGTGAGGGCTTCCGGCAGATACAATCTTATCAGGAGATCCGTTACGCAGAACATAGGAAACAGACCTTTAGTATAGTGGCACCTATACTTTGAAATTCCCTCCCCTTAAATGTTAGACTGCCATCTCCGTTATCTTTTCAGTGCCTACTTCCTCTTTCGACAAGCCTTTTAAGTAGAGACTTTATCCCAGTCTTCATCTGTGTCAGAATTCCTTTTTAATATGCTTTTAAAGCTTTAAAAAAATTTTTTTTTAATATTTTGTTTTAATATGTTTTTAAGGATGTTTTGTTTTAATATATTTTAAAATCTGTTTTAATTATGTTTTAGAATATTTTTAGTGCTTTTGTTTGCTGCCCTGGGCTCCTACTGGGAGGGAAGGTGGGAAATAAATCTAATTACTTACTTACTTAAT
Source organism: Rhineura floridana (assembly GCF_030035675.1). Classification (NCBI taxonomy): domain Eukaryota; kingdom Metazoa; phylum Chordata; class Lepidosauria; order Squamata; family Rhineuridae; genus Rhineura; species Rhineura floridana. Next base: position 74,228,093 of record NC_084487.1, on the reverse strand, counting down.
TAAATTGGTAAGCGTTTCAGTTTTTGCATGCTTCAAATATTTGGGGGTGTAAGCTCATGCAAATATCATCAAGTTGACAAGCATATCTCGGAAATTCCATGTTTTTAACCGTTATACATGAGCAGGAATAGGAAAAATAGGAACATAGAAATCTGCCTTATACTGAGCCAGACCATTGGCCCATCTAGCTCAGTATTATCTATGATGACTGACTGGTAGCAGATTGCTAGGGTTTCAGACACAGAGTCTCTCACAGTCCTACCTAGTGATATTGGGGACTGAACCTTCTGCATGTAGATGCTCTACCACTGAGCTATGGCCTTTCCCCCAAAGCATCATGCCTTTTAATAAACAGCACTATGAGCAAGACCATTAATTTTAAAGACCCTGAAGAATGAATAGGTCAGGGAACTTTAATTTCTGCTTCTTTATGTATATCAAGTATGCTGTATACTATGAAAAATAGTTTATTTATTATTTGTTTTATTTAAAGCCATCTAAGCTATGTTTGAAATGTACATTCTTTTTGTGACTCATCATAGCTAACAAGAGACACAAAGTTATTCCTATTAGTGTTTAGTATTATATGTTACTGCTTCTACTACTACTGTTAACTGATTTAAAACCCATCTTTCTACTAAGTATTCAGGTTGTTTACAATGATGGTTAAAAACAACAGCAAGATGTACAGCATTGTGGTTTCCGTTTATTTCCTATGTGGAAAGCGTTCAAAATTCTCATCAATTCCAGTCAAATAGAGATGCCTATATTTTTGTCTGACTATCATATGTATGTCATATATATAAATGGATTGGACCAAACAGACTCAGACTGCTATTCTCAATTTACCTGAGGGTAAGTCACACTGGATTCAATGGGGCTGAGTAGACATGGTTAGGACTGCAGCCTTAGACATGCTTAGAGTACACCAAGCGAAATGAGCGGGCCTGAAAATCATGACTAACTTAAGTTCCATTGATTTCAACTTTTTTTTTCACTCTAAACTTGCCTAAGTTTGGATGAAACACACACTATACACTGTCTTGGCTGGATTAAGCTTCAGTTTATTCACTCTCATTAAATCCAAAACTGCTACTGGTTCAGGACTTCCACCGCCTCCTCAGGATCAGAGGATGGAAACAGGCAGGACTGGTGCCAGAGGGTGGCCAGGTCGGGCCCTGGCTGAGGGCCCCTGTGATGCAGAGGGACTTCTGAAGGTCTCCTCCATGATCTGCAGCAGTGTTGACTCCCAACCCTATCGCAGATTGCAGAGAGGGAGCACTCGGGCATCCCCTCAATACAGATCATGCAGGCTTATTGAAGCATGCACGCACGCTCCACCTACCTCGCCCATTGCTGTGAACACTGTGTGTGCTGCACACACATGCCTGCCATCTTGGTTGGTGCCAGACATGGTTGTGCGTAGTGTAGTGTGAATGGGTTCCCTCAACCAAGATGGTGGTGGGGCATCAGCCCCTTAGGGAAGTCCCCACCACCATCTTGGTTGATGGCAGGCATGTGTGCATAGCTCACACAGTATTCATGTGAGGCGACAGGAGAAGTAGGTGGGGTGTGCAGGCAAGCAGGGGAAGGCTGGTTCCCAAGGCCCAGTCATGCCTAGGGCCTGCCCTAGAAACAAGAGTCAGAGCTGGATGTCATCTACACACTGATGATACCTAGTCTATATCTCTGCATAAACAGATATACATGGTTGTATCCAGTGCTTTTTTGGCAAAAAAATTTAAGTGCCAGCACTCATATCTGGATAAAAGTGCTGTGTAAATGCTCAGCAAAAAAAGGAGAGTACCCCACATGGTGAGTACTGTCACAGTACTGTCACAAAACCTGGTTGTATCCCAAACAAAAACAGATCTCCCAAACAAAAACTTTAATGTTCAAATCAACAAAAGATTAATCTGAACTATGTACATTTATGGATTCACAGTATAGCTGGTTTTCATATTAATGAGCAAGACATTACTCTCACTTTTTCTGCCATTAGTAGATTGACAAAAACTGGTGAATCATAATCACTTTCACAGCACTATCGTAAACTTTAGTTGAGATCATTCTAAGCTAATCTAATTGGAGAATTGGAGAATTCTCCAATTGATTTCATGGATCAGCACTATAGCCTGTGATGGTAACACCAAAAATAATACAATCATACTTTTAGCTATTATTCTACAAAGTCAGTCATTGTGAGTAGAAATATGTTTGTAAAATGACCAATTCTCTTTAAAACATGTTGCCCCATGAGTCCTTTAGATTGTAGCAATGACCTTACAGTATTTTGTTGAGTCTCTGGAAACACTTTTTGTGACACATCAACCACCCTATCTAATCCACAGCCCTATTAAAGTTCTGAGTAATTCAGACATCAATGTATTAGTCCTTTTTAAAAAAAAATTAAAGAGCGGGATGTTTTCAAATCTTGTGTACAATATTAAAATATATATCTTCAGGTTCATAATCTTTCTTGTATATTTTCCAATATTGTAATATTATCATTATTCTTTTTAATAGCTACGTTCCATAACCAGAACTATCACTACTTTCCTCTGAGAAAGAGAACTTTTCTTGTCACATATATTTCTTGTCACGTAAAAACAATAAAATGAGCAACTTTACTCATGTAATGTGAAAATTATCACAGCCATTCTTTTTCTGGTATAGTTCACCTGGAATTTCAGAAATGTATGTAATAAAATTTTAATTAGCTATGTCTATTTCTATACCTTTTATTTGATATTATTATGTTTATTGTATTTTTGAATTGTGTTTGATGAATTCATTATTAGCCACTCTGAATATCAAAACACCACTTGGAAATACAAGAATTTCAGAGAATCCAGGTGCCTCTAGTTTTAGTACAAGCTGGCTTAATAATCAATGAACAGTTTTAACTCCTGTTAAATGCACAGCTTGAGTTTCCCAATTTCAGCAAGCAATCATCCCTTCAACATCAAATGTAATTGTGGCATTTTAATGTCATACAAACATGAAAATCCACTATTACCCAATGGATAATTCTTTATTTTAGAACCCCACTGGTCTCCTGTACCAGTTGTGCTTAAAGCATTATCTTTCTTTTCCAAGATTTCTGATATAACTCAGCCAGCTGTTCAATTAGCCACATGTTTCTTTACCGAAGGTAAACAGCAATTGCCCTGAGTTACTAGTAAATATCAGCAGTTCCTATGGTAATGTTTTCTCTTGCTTAAAAAAGATGGAGTGATATCATAGGAGTCTCTCTCAGAGCTTCAAGGCCAGGAGAAGATGTACACTGAAGCCCTATTTGGGTATTCTACTCATGGTTAATGCCAACATGAGTGGGAAACAGAATCATACTAAGTAGCTCCTCTCTTTGGTGTCTGCACGTAGGATACAAATGTCTGAAGAGGAGCACCTTCACTTATACAGACTACCAAGTGATTTGGAATTATGAGGGATCAGAGTTCCAGACTGCATGGGAACTCTATGCACTAAGGCTCTCTTCCTTTCAGATGTTTGCATTCTACAAACGGGAAGGGCTACTCAGTATAGTCCCACTTCCTGCTTGCATGTTGATGTTAGCCATAAGCAGAATACCCACAGAGCTATTGCTAGTATTGCATTGTGATTAGGGAAGTTAGACTCAATGGCCTTATAGCCCCTTTCAACTCTACTATTCTATGATTCTATGTGCTTGAATTCCTCCGAGTTCAGATTTGGTACTGAATTTTCCATTAATTTGCTTATTTGCTATAGTTGCAGGTTGGATTTTTATGATGTGATTTCATGCAACATTTTTGGAACTGGATTTTTTTAATTAAAAAGCATCTAAAATATTGATATGAATATAAATATTTTATTTATATTTCCTTCAATTTATCAATATTTCTTTCAATTTATTGGCATTTCCCATGTCAATCTGGGCATCCTTCTTCCATTCAATTCTGGCAGAAAATAAAAAATATACTTAAAAAAACCCTAAATGTTAAAGGTGCCCTGTATGAAAACCAATGGATATTATCTGCCTACAATTGACTGGCTTGATCCATTCTGGAGGGGCTCCTACCCCTAATTTTTTTTATCAATTTCTGTTAAAAGAAAATTAAGTTATAGCCATTTTTTGATTCCCCATTAAAATGAATGGGCAGGGACCAGAGCTCCATTTTTAAAAGATCTTGGATAATGAGTTGAATTTGAAAGACACAGAGTGGCTTCAAAACAGATTGGGTTGCTTCCTAAGGCTGCAAATATAGATACAATTCTAATCTTGTGACTGGAGTACACCCCTATTTTTTGTATGCAATTTTGCCTGATATATTGCATTTTTGTATGCAATTTTCCCTAACATATGCAGTTGAAGCATGCTCTCCTCAAATCCACTTTTTTCTTTTTTTGGTTTGAGACTTATGTAGCAAAATTCAAAGCAGCACACATTTCAAAGGATAACTATGTTTCCATATTGTTAGATAGGCTTGCATAAAAAAGTGAATTAAAACAAATTTCTCCCCCATCTTTACTTCTAAGGCACTTCTGCTGTTTTGCATTACGCTAAAGAACCTTGGGTATTGTAGATTTGCTAAGAGTGTAGATTTTTCTGTTAAGAGACTCCTACCACCTATACAGGACTACAGTCCTCAGGATTTAAGTGTGGTGTGGATGAGCCCTGTTTCCCACACTCAAGTCTTCTTCTCTTCCTCTTCCCCACCCCATCTCTCTCTCTCTCTCTCTCTCTCTCTCACACACACACACACACACACACACAGAGAGAGAGAGAGAGAGAGACTGTTTCTGTATGAACATCTTTGCTCTGCAGGAAGAAAAAACAAATGGTACTTACAATAAACTACAAACATTTCTGAGTAATCCAATTATTTAAACTACAAGTTGGCCTAATAATATTGTATCAATCACTCTATCAACACTTTGGAATCACATCATACCTGACTTTATGATTACTTACAACTAAGATTGTAAATGCCTTGAAGCAGGGACCTGTATATAAAAATGATGCTATACCTCCTTATATTGTATAGTGTACATAGGAATATAAGAAGAGCCTGCTTGATCTGGTCAGTGGCCCATCTAGTCCAGTATCCTGTTTTAGCAATGGCCAGCTAGATGCCTATGGGAAGCCCTCAAGCAGGACCTGAGCACAAGACCACTCTCCCCTCCGGCAGTCTCTAGCAACTAGTGTACCTATCTAATGGCAAGCTAGAATTTGAACTCATGCCCCCTCCAAGCCCAACACTGGTTCATAATACCACTTAACTATTCACAAAATAAAAATATTTTAAAGAAATTAATGACTCTGTATGTAAAATGATAACTCCCCTGATTATTATGCAAATTAACTGTGAAAATCCATCACACACCCTAACATACCAAAGCAGAGAACAAATTAAAACAAAGAACATGACTTGTGTTTAGTTTTCTTTGCAAGCCGCCTTGAAGGCCTTTGGCCAAAAGGCAGGGTATAAATAATAATAATAATAATAATAATAATAATAATAATAGTAATAATAATAATAGTAATAATAATAATAATAATAGAGAAACTTTACTAGTCCTAAATATTTAGAGAGATGATACAACCAAATAAACAGCCCATCTGTTGCATGAACTGCTTACAACTAAGGTCTTATCTCAATCCGAGTTTGGAAAGCTGGATAAAAGAAAGAAGAACCCCTTTAAATCTCCACTTCTCTCTAGCCAGTTGAATGTTGTGAAAAGAAAGCATAACAATCACCATCAACACATATGATACAAAACTTTTTTAAATATAAAAATATAACTTGGGATGCAGATGGTTGGTTTTATCTACAATGCTTCTGATCCACTTTACGGAGTTGCTATTCAAAATGAGTTTACCAGCAAGAAGTCTAACATCCTTTTACATAGTGTGAAATGATTACTACTATATTTACAATAAATTGCACTTATAACCCTCTCAAGATGCAAAAATAAATGTGCATTTTATTTTATTAAAATAGAATGCATTAACAGCACACTGCTTCTGAAAGCTAATAAATGTTGCTTTGATATCAGAAATGAGCAACCATAATTCAGCAGAATTATGCTTTAGATGCTGTGGTTTAACCCATTTAACCTAATATTAAAAATGATTTAGCACTATCCAAGTAGAAAAAAATCTAATCATATTACATTCTTGATGTATCCAAGATATAATACACAACATACGATGTACATAAAACAGTATATTCAAAGGTATTCTATTATTCTAAATTTCTTGTTTGTTTTGTTGAAACCTGGGGAAAGTTATAAGAGATTGAAGTAAAAATATTTGTCAGTAGGGGGGGAAAGTCAGTTGTTCATAATTTTGACTGTCCAATGTTCATAATTCCTTTTAAATATGAACAACCCAAATCAGCTCATGGGTGATTGCCCTAATGAAGATGCGAGTCTGGCATTTGAAGCTGGAGTAGGAGAACATCTTGCCCTTAGCACCAAGTGATCTCTGAGTATTGGACTACGACCTGAGAGACCAGGGTTCAAATCCCCACATAGCCATGAAGCTCACTGGATGACCTTGGGCCAGTCACTACCTCTCAGCCTCAGAGGGAGGCAAAATAAAATAAAAAAAAATGCATTCATTATAGTTTCATAGTTTTTGTTGCTTATGACTTTATAATTCCATTTCCCTGGTCATGTACCAGATTGAAATAGTTTCTAATGAAAAGAAGACAGATTAAATATTTTTGGTTGGAAAAAGGTAAGGATGGAGATGAATGTCACAGTTTTCAGCTGTTTATATAACAAGACATATTCAAGAGTTTATATTCAGTTAAACTCTGAGTGTTCACTACACAATAAGACGTCTATTCTGATAGAATGGAAATGCTAACAGAAGTACACAGACAATCTTACTAAGACATCCTACATTAGAATATTATGAACTTGCATTAAAAACTCTCTCCCTCTCTCTCTCTCTCTCTCTCTCACACACACACGCACACAGAGAACCCACTGTTTAAAATCTCCTGATTCTTCAAATTCATTCAAATTCATTCTTCATCTTCTCTGTTGCAATGGAACTCCTATTTATTTATTTATTTACTTGTTTGTTTGTTTGTTTGCTTATTTGTTTGTTTATTACATTTATATACCGCCCCATAGCCAAAGCTCTTTGAGCAGTTTACAAAAATCAAAATTTGTCAGCATCCAAAGATTTCTGTAAGTTCTGGATGTTGTCTGGGTCCTCACAAACAATATGACACTGAATGTGAACCATTAATGTAACCAAATTCAATTAATATGTATTAGCATATGTGAAAGTATGATAAAAATTTCCACAACAGAAATAGGAGGGAAATCATCTGGGAGTCCTTGGCCATCATATTACCAGAATACGTATACCAGAATAAGTAAGAGCCTTTGGAACTTTTCTTGAGATGATGTGTGCTGAATTCTAAAAATGTTCCAGCAGTAAATAATCATTACGGAGGCTATACTGGATAATTCACCTTTGCATAGAACATATGAAGAGTCCTGCTGGATCAGACCAAAGACCCATCTAGTCCAGCATCCTGTTCTCACAGTGGCCAACCAGATGCCTATGGGAAGCCTACAAGCAGGACCTAGGAGACCAACTTGAATGACCTACAGCATTCAGTTTCACAAAGATGTTGTAGTCCAACATCTAGAAAGCCACAGGTTCACTTTCTCTACTCAAAATCATACATTTAACCTCAGAACCATCATTTGGTACAAATCAGGCTCAGATATGGTAACTCACTCAGAGCCACCATATGAGCTTCTTAACTTGGCAGGAATTTGGACTTGCATTTCCCACTCCATCCATAATTCTCTAGCCATTACTTCACCACAGCAGATATCATTATAGCACTAAGGCCCAATTCACACGGAGGTATAATGTGGATCTGGTGCTATTTGCAGGCCCTTTTAATTCGGACCGTTTACATGATGTTTTTGCCCACGTGAGTGCATTCCGCTGCTATTGCCTTTAAATCTGGATTAAATCAATTTGATAAAAATCTGAAAATTGTTTGAAAATCTACACCTGCTTCAGTGCCCACCTGCCATGTAGTTGCTTTTCTCCGCAGTTTTTGGCTGCATGGGTTGTTCGCCATTTTAGATCCTCCTTTTCTCTGCCTCCGACACTGTCTATGTACATAATTTTGTTTCCTGCCACTGATGAACAAACTTCCGGTTGCTCTAGCCTTCCTTTCCCCCACTTCCCCCCCAGCAAGTTCCCTCCCTCTGTCCTTTAAACCAGCCATGCACTCCGTTTACTCGCTATTTTTACTTTACGAGCCAGGTGGGGGCAGTGAGGGGCAATGAGGGAAGAGAATGGGGTGCAGTGCTGCCACTCTCTCCTGCGTCTCTCTCTGCCGGGAGGAGGAGGAGCCACTTTGCTCCGCACCAGTTTATGGGGAAGAGACCTAGTGGGTGTTTATATAGAGGCGACATGGGCTGGTGCTCAGGGCATGGGCGGGCAAGCAGCCCCTCGTCCCCTTCCCTTTGAGGCTGGGGCAGTGGTGGTGGTGACGGCAGGGGACGAGATGCAGCTGGGCGAGATGGGCAGAGTAGCCTCCTTCCTTCTCCACTCTGGGGCCAGCTGTCGGTCTGAGAGGCTGCCTCAGTGTCAGAGCGGAACCCTCTCCTGGCCCACTGCAGATGGGACGCCAGATGAGTCCCACTACCCACCCCATCCAGCAGTTTTGCCAGCCAGCAAAGGCTGCCTTCCCTACAGCCAGTGCAAAAGCTGCCTGTGGCCAAGGAGGAGAGAAGAGAGGCAGTCCAGAGAGCAGGACTTGCTGCGGGATGTGCCAGGGCAGCCTCACTCGGTTTACTGGAGAGGAAGGAGAGGGGGGTCTCTGGAGAAGTGCAGGCAGCCATAGGATGGAGTTCCTCGCCACTTCCAGGCGAGGGAAATGGAGACACTGCTCCTCATGGCAATGTGGGCCAGGGGTTGGCACCTTTCTACTGTCTCGCCCTGAAGCCAAAAGGAAGACTCCCCACCGCTCAAAACTTTCAGTTAGGGATCACTTTTAGAACCCCATTCAATAGACAAGTATGACTCCCCACCCACCCACCCACCCACCCACACAGTGTATTCTGTTTGACTTTCTTGAACTGGGGTGGGCGGGCTGTGTGTGTCGGCCATTCACCTCCACTGGTACTTTGCTTCAATGCTGGTGACCCATTTCAGGAGCTAGGAGAGAACCTGACCCCCTCCCATCTAACACTTTCCAGCCTGGACGCAGCCCAGGGAAAGCTCCTGCAGAAGCCCTGTTGCAACAAAGGCCTTGTTCACATGGAGGTTGTGTGCACACACATACACAAACACAAAAATATACACACTGCGGACTATAAACATTTCATTCCTTCTTCACAAAAAAAGGGCTTTGTCTAGATGAAATGAAACTGACAACAAAAAAGTAATTTGGTGTCAGTTACACCCACCACTGTCTCCTGGAGTAGTGTGAAATCGACGGAAAACCCCTCCCCTTCTCAATCAGTGATGGGGATGTTCCAGAGTTAACATGTAAATTTGGGGATGGGGCCACAAGGAAACAGCAATACTAATAAAAGTGAACGTGTGTGAATGCAAAAAGCAAAACAGCGAATTGGAAGGTAGGGAGGACAGACGTGTATGAACAGTGGGACTCTATCGTGATGGAAAATATGAATTTTAGCTCCTATGTGAACCTGGCCTAAGAAGGCACCATTCAAAGGACAGCTACATCATCAAACCTGGACTCACCAGTGAGGAGCACATTGCAGATGAGCTATATGTTGCCAAATCTTTTATCTATTACCAAACAGTCACTATGATCTAGGACTAAACGAGACCCCACTGGTGTTCGATGAATAAGGCAGACTAGCCAAAAGTACAGCAGTGTTTGATAAATGGAATAACAACAACAACCCTGGCTGCCAGAAAGAAGCCTATGCAGAACATCCCCAGCCAAGTGCCACACAGAGGGTAATTAAAACTAAAAGCATAGATGACCAAGCATCACTGTGACAGACATTTAAACTGTATATGGGCAATCTTTAGTGAGGACAAGATTTTCATTGGGAAACAGAGTGGAATAACCTTTTTAATAAAGTGAAACGACCAATTATAATCTTTTGTCTCAAGTGTGCCCTCAATGTGTTATTACCATGAAACAAAACTGCACATGATTCTACAGTTATTTCTAACACAATAGTAAATGTCAGATGCAAATGTGCACAGTTCACATGGTTTGTTTGCCTAAAATCAGCATGAAATTTGGCAAACATGCTTCTGGGAATCTGTAGAAAAAGAACAGAAAGTTTTCTAAGCAAGACAAAAATTATCTTGTCTGTTTTACAGTTCAGTCTTTTTAAATAAATAAATAAATCAGTCTTGAAAGACAATTGTGGTAGAAGCACAACCAATTACTAGATCTCTTTCCCTGCTCCCGAACCAGAACAGAGCCTAAATCTTTGACTAAACACCACTGATACTGCAGTAAATTCACTGGCTTGATTAAATGAAGCATGGCCACTTAAAGCCAACATTTTGAACGGATATAAATTTTGGGTTTGTTCAGGCCTCTCTGTTCAGTTCTCTGCAAGAACAGGTAAGCAGCAGGCATGACAAAGGCATACTGTGAAGATAAGCAACCTGATGGAGGAAAAGGACAGAAAATAACACTTCAATATGCTACCGAATGCCTTCCCATGCTATGTTCAGCCAGTCTTCACTTGTTTTAAAATTAGTTATTTAAAATTTTTCTTTCTGATTGTTATCCTAAAGACTAGCATATACATTCTTGTTTTCCAAGCAGCACGCTGTAATATATAGATTGCATTATGGTGTTTAGCTTGGAGGGACCAGTTAATGCAATGCGCAGCCAACTAACCAGAAAATATCACCTCCACATTATTGCAAAGGACAAGGTTTTATATATATTCACCACCAGGCCCTGTCCTTGTACCAGTTAGATAGATAGATAGATAGATAGATAGATAGATAGATAGATAGATAGATAGATAGATAGATAGATAGATAGATAGATAGATAGATAGATAGATAGATAGATAGATAGATAGATAGATAGATAGATAGATAGATAGATAGATAGATAGATAGATAGATAGATAGATAGATATTTCAAGAGTTGGTAGCCCAAAGGAACCTTCCAATGTTCAAGATTTGAAGTTAGGTACTAGCTACAAGATACAACAGCTAGAGCATCTGGAAGTAGGACAATAGATGTTATCACATAGATACACTAACATTTAAACTTCATAAGCTCTTCCATCATAATATATATTTCAATAAGAGGAACAATCTGGGACCAATCCCAATTCATGTTTTGGCATTTCTGACCAATTAAACATATAATATTTAGATTGGGACAAAATATTACAGTGATACTAATCACAACTTAACCTCACCTTAATTTTAGTTATGATATACTGTATTCTGCCTTTATATGCCTTAGCTTTGGAATATGAATTATCTTTACATTTCCCCATGTGACTATGAACTTAAATAACTCAGGTGTGCCAGACCACTTACTAAACCTGACCTGAACCAAACCGGAACAACTACAGCCAGTGCTGAACCTATATAGAAATTAGACCAGAAAGCTGAATGAGGGAGACCTTGAGATGAGATATGAAATTGAGGAAGCATCCAAACAAGGAAATGTGGTAGTAATGGGTGACTTCAACTACCCGGACATAGACTGGCTGCATATGTGTTCCAGTCATGACAAAGAAGCAAAATTTCTAGATATTCTAAATGACTATGCCCTAGACCAGTTGGTCATGGAACCGGCCAGAGGGATGGCAACCCTGGAGTTAATCCTCAGTGGGGACCGGGACCTGATGCGAGATGTAAGTGTTGTTGAACCGATTGGGAGCAGTGACCATAGTGCTATTAAATTAAACATACATGTAAATGGCCAATTGCCAAGAAAACCCAACACAGTCACATTTGACTTCAAAAGAGGAAATTTCACAAAAATGAGGGGATTGGTAAAAAGAAAGCTGAAAAACAAAGTCCAGAGGGTCACATCACTCGAAAATGCTTGGAAGTTGTTTAAAAACACTATATTAGAAGCTCAACTGGAGTGCATACCACAGATCAGAAAAGGTACCGCCAGGGCTAAGAAGATGCCAGCATGGTTAACAAGCAAAGTCAAGGAAGCTCTTAGAGGCAAAATGTCTTCCTTCAGAAAATGGAAGTCTTGTCCGAATGAAGAAAATAAAAAGGAACACAAACTCTGGCAAAAGCAATGCAAGAAGACAATAAGGGATGCTAAAAAAGAATTTGAGGAGCACATCGCTAAGAACATAAAAACCAACAACAAAAAATCCTATAAATACATTCAAAGCAGGAGACCATCTAGGGAGACAATTGGACCCTTGGATGATAAGGGAGTCAAAGGTGTACTAAAGAACGATAAGGAGACTGCAGAGAAGCTAAATGAATTCTTTGCATCTGTCTTCACAGTGGAAGATATAGGGAAGATCCCTGAACCTGAACTAACAGTTGCAGGAAGGGATTCTGAGGAACAGAGACAAATAGTGGTAACATGAGAGGAAGTTCTAGGCTTAATGGACAATATAAAAACTGACAAATCACCAGGCCCGGATGGCATCCACCCGAGAGTTCTCAAAGAACTCAAAGGTGAAATTGCTGATCTGCTAACTAAAATATGTAACTTGTCCCTCGGGTCCTCCTCCGTGCCTGAGGACTGGACAGTGGCAAACGTAACGCCAATCTTCAAAAACGGATCCAGAAGGGATCCCGGAAATTACAGGCCAGTTAGCTTAACTTCGGTCCCTGGAAAACTGGTAGAAAGTAAAGCTAGATTAACTAAGCACATAGAAGAACAAGCCTTGCTGAAGCAGAGCCAGCATGGCTTCTGCAAGGGAAAGTCCTGTCTCAGTAACCTACTAGAATTCTTTGAGAGTGTCAACAAGCATATAGATAGAGGTGATCCAGTGGACATAGTGTACTTAGACTTTCAAAAAGCGTTTGACAAGGTACCTCACCGAAGACTTCTGAGGAAGCTTAGCAGTCATGGAATAAGAGGAGAGGTCCTCTTGTGGATAAGGAATTGGTTAAGAAGCAGAAAGCAGAGAGTAGGAATAAATGGACAGTTCTCCCAATGGAGGGCTGTAGAAAGTGGAGTCCCTCAAGGATCGGTATTGGAACCTGTAGTTTTCAACTTGTTCATTAATGACCTAGAATTAGGAGTGAGCAGTCAAGTGGCCAAGTTTGCTGATGACACTAAATTGTTCAGGGTTGTTAAAACAAAAAGGGATTGCGAAGAGCTTCAAAAAGACCTCTCCAAACTGTTTGAATGGGCAGAAAAATGGCAAATGCAATTCAATATAAACAAGTGTAAAATTATGCATATTGGAGCAAAAAATCTTAATTTCACATATACGCTCATGGGGTCTGAAATGGCGGTGACCAACGAGGAGAGAGACGTCGGAGTTGTAGTGGACAGCACGATGAAAATGTCGACCCAGTGTGCGGCAGCTGTGAAAAAGGCAAATCCATGCTAGGGATAATTAGGAAAGGTATTGAAAATAAAACAGCCGATATCATAATGGCGTTGTATAAATCTATGGTGCGGCCGCATTTGGAATACTGTGTACAGTTCTGGTCGCCTCATCTCAAAAAGGATATTATAGAGTTGGAAAAGGTTCAGAAGAGGGCAACCAGAATGATCAAGGGGATGGAGCGACTCCCTTATGAGGGAAGGTTGCAGCATTTGGGGCTTTTTAGTTTAGAGAAAAGGCGGGTCAGAGGAGACATGATAGAAGTGTATAAAATTATGCATGGCATTGAGAAAGTGGATAGAGAAAAGTTTTTCTCCCTCTCTCATAATACTAGAACTCGTGGACATTCAAAGAAGCTGAATGTTGGAAGATTCAGGACAGACAAAATGAAGTACTTCTTTACTCAGCGCATAGTTAAACTATGGAATTTGCTCCCACAAGATGCAGTAATGGCCACCAGCTTGGATGGCTTTAAAAGAAGATTAGACAAATTCATGGAGGACAGGGCTATCAATGGCTACTAGCCATGATGGATGTGCTCTGCCACCCTAGTCAGAGGCAGCATGCTTCTGAAAACCAGTTGCCGGAAGCCTCAAGAGGGGAGAGTGTTCTTGCACTCGGGTCCTGCTTGTGGGCTTCCCCCAGGCACCTGGTTGGCCACTGTGGGAACAGGATGCTGGACTATATGGGCCACTGGCCTGATCCAGCAGGCTCTTCTTATGTTCGTATGAGTTGACTCCCTACAACCAGTATCTAAAACTTTGACCCTATGGGCAGGCTTCTCCTTATGTGATGCAACGGACAGGTTCTGCCTCACTGCTAAGGAAATCATGACCTCCACTTTAATTTTAGTTTAGACCAGAAAAAACTTCGTGAAAGAAGCTTTTGCAATTCCTATGAAACATAAATGCCTGCAGGATGCTGCACAAGGGAATGGGAGGTCCAACATCTAGGAAGGTAACCCAACTCCAGCAGTATTAAATGATCATATCATTCATCCAATATCAGCCACCCTTGAACAGGTACTTGCTGTGTAAAAAAATAAAAAATATATATACAAAATATTAATTGATTGCATAGGCCATCTGTTATTATTTGAGATTGTGGATTAGTAAGACCTTTACTCCTCTACAGCAGAAGTGGGGAGGCTGTGATCCTCCAGATATTATTGGACTTCAATTCCCATCAGCCCAAGCCAGCATGATGGGAGTTGCAATTCAGCAACACCTGGAGGGCCACAGGTTCCTCATCCTTGCTCTAAAGCAGGGGTAGAGAACCTATGGCCCTCCAGATCTTGCTGGACCACAATTCCTATCAACACCAGGCAGGATGGTCAATAAGGGATGATCGACCAGCAACATATGGAGGATCACAGGTTCCCATTACTGTTCTAAAGCAGTAATTTAACCTCACAATCACCATGTGGTACAGATCAGGCTCAGGGATAGCAGCTCCTCAGAGTTACCATATGATCTCATTAACTTAGCAGAAATTTGAACTTCCATGTCTGACACTCTAACCATTACTCCATGCTGGAATTTGAGTAATTCCAGGCATATATTTCCTTTAAAGTTTGTAAATAACCATGCACAATAATACAAATGGAGCTTACACTGAATTTTTTTTGCAGAAGTTATAGCATTGGCTTCCTGCTCCTACTGATTGTGAGGAATGAAATAATAATTAACGTCAGTGGAAGTCAAGCTGAGCTACTCTCAGTCTATATGGTATTGAAAGAGCAAATGTTCAGGTTTTACAGATGTTTTTACCTGAACAATGCAGAGCATAAGCAGAGAGCTGTCTGCACCCACTGATGAGAGCAAGAACTGGATCATGTCCTTAATATTTACTGTAGAAATTACTTTTTAACTATGTTCTTAAATGTATCTTAATTTGCACTGAGCTAATTTTAAATAAGTATCTTTTAGAATAATAAAGTATCTCTAAAAAGAAAAACGCATAGGAAAGTTCAGTTTTCCAGAAATGATATATAAGATTTCCATTACGATGAGTACTACTTAAGAAAAAAAATTATGCCATGAGCAGCCTTAGAACGAAACCAGTGATAAAAAAAGATTACTCATGAGAATAAAATCCTTCCACTCAAGTAATAAAAGGATTGATTCTTCTTTGTGCTCTGTTGGAAAGACTCTACAAATCTAATAAGAATTTATTTATATTGAGAAAGCATGGTCCAAGTATCTCACTTTTCTTCATTTAGATGTCATTAGTTATAGTTATATCACTTTGAGTACTGAGGACTTTAGCAAACCTATCAGCATTCAAAATGAGTTTTTCATCTAGTCAGCCTATGAAAGCGAAGCACATGTACAGAATTTTCTGACCTGCATTTTTTTGTATCACACATGTATTTTCCCCTTGATGCATACAGATCTCTCTCCAAAAGAAGGCCAATAGCAAAGGCAACATTGCTGTAAGGTGACTGTAAAAGGGTACCTAATGCAGCACCTTGCTGTAAGCTGCAGCAATAGCCGGTGAAAGACTTTCCTTCTCAGCAGTATCTTGTGGGTAAAGAAATTATAACAGGCATATTGTTATCAGGAGTATCTGGATTAAAATTAATGGGGCAAGTAATAATAATAATAATTATTATTATTATTTATTAAATTTATATATCGCCCGACTAGCAATAGCTCTCTGGGCGGTGAACATAAAATAGCATAAAAATACAATGAATAACAAAATAATACTAAAATACAATCAACAATCCAATACAATAAACATTTTTAAAAGTAAATCACTGTAACTTAAAATGCTTCAGAGAATAGGAAGGTTTTGACCTGGCGCCGGAAGGAGAGCAGAGTCGGCGCCAGGCGTACTTCCTCGGGGAGACTGTTCCATAGTTCGGGGGCCACCACTGAGAAGGCCCTAGATCTTGTCATCACCCTCCGGGCCTCCCTGTGAGTTGGAACCCGGAGGAGGGCCTTCGTAGCAGAACGTAGTGCACGGGCCGGTTCATATCGGAAGAGGTGTTCCGCAAGGTATCGTGGTCCCGCACCATATAAGGCTTTATAGGTTAATACCAACACTTTGAATCTAGCCCGGAAACATATTGGCAACCAGTGCAAGCTGGCCAGAACAGGTGTTATATGCTCAGACCGCTTGGTCCTTGTCAGCAATCTGGCCGCCGCATTTTGCACTAGTTGTAGCTTCCGAACTGTCTTCAAAGGTAGCCCTACGTAAAGCGCATTACAGTAATCCAAACGTGAGGTTACTAGAGCATGTACCACTGATGTAAGGTCCTCTTTACTCAAATAGGGATGTAGCTGGGCTACCAACCGAAGTTGGTAAAACGCATTCCTAACCACCGAGGCTACTTGAGCCTCAAGTGAGAGGGAAGAGTCTAAAAAGACTCCCAGACTACGAACCCGGTCCTTTAGGGGCAGTGTAACCCCGTCCAGGACAGGGTATATATCCACCATCCGATCAGAGAACCCGTCCACCAACAGCATCTCAGTCTTGTCTGGATTGAGCTTCAGTTTGTTAACTCTCATCCAGTCCACTGTCGCGGCCAGGCAACGGTTCAGCAAATCGACAGCCTCACCTGAAGAAGATGAAAAGGAGAAGTAGAGCTGCGTGTCATCAGCATACTGATGACAACACACTCCAAAACTCCTGATGACCTCTCCCAACGGCTTCATGTAGATATTAAAAAGCATGGGGGACAAAACTGACCCCTGCGGGACCCCATATTGGAGAGCCCGTGGTGTCGAGCAATGTTCCCCAAGCACTACCTTCTGGAGATGACCCGCCAAGTAGGAGTGGAACCACTGCCAAGCAGTACCTCCAACTCCCAACTCCGCGAGCCTCTCCAGAAGGATACCATGGTCGATGGTATCAAAAGCCACTGAGAGATCAAGGAGAATCAACAGAGTGCTTGGAGTCTATTACCGACCACCCAATCAAGGAGAAGACAAGAATGTAACTTTTGAAAAGCAAATTGCCAATGTTTCGAGGAGGCATGATGTAGTAGTAATGGGGGATTTCAATTATCCCGATATCTGTTGGGACACCAATTCTGCCAAACACGGCCCCTCCAAGAAATTTCTGACTTGTGTTGGAGATAACTTTCTCCTACAGAAAGTGGAGGAAGCAACCAGAGGATCAGCTATCCTGGACTTCATTCTAACCAATAGAGATGATTTGGTGGATGAAGTGGCAGTTATGGAAACTCTGGGGGAAAGTGACCACACCATACTTGAATTCTTGATTTTAACAGAAGCAAAAGCTGAGAGTAGCTATACGTGCACCCTGGACTTCAGGAAAGCTGATTTTAATAAACTCAGAACAATTGTAAGTACGGTTCCATGGCAAGAGACCCTAATGAGTCCAAGATGGGTGGGAGTTTCTAAAAGCACAATGGCAAGCAATTCCAACAAGGAAAAAGGGAGGGAAACAACAGAAGAAGCCAATGTGGCTTCACAAAAAGCTTAGAGAGGACCTGAGAACAAAAAAGGACATACAGGAAGTGGAAAGAAGGGACTTCCCAGGAGGATCCCTCTGCCTGTGCTGCCTCTGAGTCGGGCTCCCGTCTTGGATGAAACTTTTTCAGTTTAAAATCCAGTCAAAAGGGCTTTTTTGACTGGGGATAATTTCTTCCGGATAAGGAAGAAACATGAGATCTCCCACACAGCTTTGTTGTGTTTGTTGGAGACTGGAATTCATTAGAATTGTCTGTGAAAGAAGGTCTTCCAACAGCTCGGACGGAGCTAGGATTTCTAACTAGCTCAGCTGAATAAGTGAGCCGTTTTTTTTCCAAAGAAAAATGGATTAACAGGCAAGCATCCTCCTGTCTATGCTCATTATTTTGTTATCTATACAGTTAAAGAGATTTGTCAAGGAACCAGCAATTAAGAAAACCTGGGTGAGTCAAAACCTTCTCTCTTACTCACGGAACTAAGGGGGAAGAAAATAAAAATAGCCTATCTTTTTTTATTGCAAAAAGCTGGCATATAAATCAGCATTATAAAGATTACAACGGATGAGGGATTTCTGATTGGGTAATTTTTTGATTTATAAGACTTCTGTGTAATATATGTCTGGGACTATTTTTTCCGGTCTTTTTTTTTTTTTTTTGACGAATCTGCTCATTTCTTCTGCAACTAGTTATTTGGATGCTGTGAACTAAAGTTGTTTTTGCACTTCTGGGCATATAAGAGATAAGGAAATCCGTACTGTCTAGAGTGTGACGTCAGTTGGTTTGAAAGATTAACTCCTTTGTAACTGGATAAAGAAATAAACTGCTCTTTGCTTGGGACATTGAAAATTGAAGGAGTTTTGTTCCTTTGGTTTTAAGAATGACAATTAAGAAGATCATGGATGTACAAGAAGGGACTTTATCTTTAGATATGTTTCAGAAAATAATGAATGGGATTAAGTCAATAAAACAAGAACTGAGAAATAACAGACAAGCGTTGAGAATTGAATTTGACGAAATGAGACAGGAGCTGAAAGAAATTCAGGATTCTATGAGAAAGGAGAATAAAGATAGATCTGGAAAACCAAAAAAGGATGAAAGAAAAATTAAAGGCAAGGTTCAAACTTTGGAGATTGGATTAAATATGGACTTGGAAAAAGATTTGGATTTCCTGGCTGTGATGGATCCTGGAGACAAATATTATGGTTTGGAACTCAGCTCTGTCCCTGAAGGAATTGATGAAGAGATTGGAGATAAAGATATTATCGGTTTGAAAAAATTCCTGGACTGGAAGGATATGATGGAACTTGAAATGGAGAAAGTTAACAGAATTAATTCCTGTCTTGTGTCAATGGAAAAACCTCCAAGAGATGTGCTAGTGTATTCTGTAAAAAAGAGGAACAGAGATGCGGCTTTGCAACAATATTTCAGTGATACGTTCGGAATTGATGGCAAAGAAATATCTGTGATAAAGGAAATTCCTATCAGACTCTAATTATATGACTATGACAGCAAGATTATTGGGTGCGTAAAGATGGAAGATGGAACCAACACAGATAATGGAAGAAGAGCGATTTGAAATTACTGGACTTAATAGACTTGATGAGTTGGATTAATTGACATGTTTATCTAGAAAAAAAATTGATGGACATATATCTCAAGGATTGGAAACTTCTCTTTGACTTTTTGTGGAAGAATAAAATGATATGATGTTAATGAGATTTGATACCAACTAAGATAACCGCTGGAGGAAGGTGATTTTATAATCTATTAAGAGACAGGCTTGTTATATATTATAGACTTATAGCTGAACTACGACAAATCGGAAGTCAATAGTTTTTATTCTTTTCCCCCCCTTTTTTATTGTATTGATCTGTGTTTTTTTTTTGTATTGTTTTGGTTTTGAAAATCTGAATAAAAATTAATTGGAAAAAAAAAAAGAAGTGGAAAGAAGGCCAGGCCACAAAGGAAGAGTACAGACAGGTATCACGGAATTGCAGGGATGGTGTCAGGAAGGCTAAAGCTGAGAATGAGCTGAGGTTAGCGAGGGATGCTAAAAGCAACAAAAAAGCTTTCTTCAGGTATGTCCATAGTAAAAGACAGAGAAAAGAAATGGTGGCAGAACTATTCAATGAGGATGGCAAAATGATAACAGATGACAAAGAAAAGGCAGAAGTGCTCAATTCCTACTTTGGCTCAGTCTTCTCCCAAAAAAGGATCTGTGACCCTCCTGGGAAACATGAAGTAGAAGGGGCAGGATTGGAGCTTGAGATTGATAGACAAATGGTCAAGGAATACCTAATCACTTTGAAAGAGTTCAAATCAGCAGGGCCTGATAAACTGCATCCTAGAGTATTGGAACTGGCTGAAGAACTCTCAGAACCGCTGTCTATTATCTTTGCAAAATCATGGAGGACTGGTGAAGTGCCTGATGACTGGAGGAGAGCTAATGTTGTCCTGATCTTCAAAAGGAAAAGGAGGAACCGGGGAACTACAGACCAGTTAGCGTAACATTAATCCCTGGAAAAACTCTGGAGCAGATTATAAAGCAGTCAGTCTGTAAGCACCTTGAAAACAATGCAGTGATTACTAGGAGCCAACATGGATTTATGAAGAACAAATCTTGCCAAATAATCTTATCTCATTTTTTGACTGGGTAACCTCCCTTGTAGACTGTGGGAATGCTGTGGACATAATATACCTTGACTTCAGCAAAGCTTTTGACAAAATGTCCCATGATATTCTGATTAGCAAGCTAGCTAAATGTGGGCTGGATGGAACAACTATCAGGTGGATCAACAGTTGGCTCCAGAATCCTACTCAAAGAGTGCTTATCAATGGTTCCTTCTCAAACTGGGCAGACGTAATGAGTGGGGTACCACAGGGATCGGTCCTGGGCCCAGTGCTCTTCAACATTTTTATTAACGACTTGGATGAGGAGGTACAGAGCATGCTTATCAAATTTGCAGATGATACAAAATTGGGAGGCATAGCTAATACCGTGGAAGACAGAAACAAAATTCAAAGGGACCTTGATAGGCTGGAGCATTGGGCTGAAAACAACAGAATGGAATTCAACAGGGATAAATGCAAAGTTCTACACTTAGGAAAAGAAACCAAATGCACAGTTATAAGATGGGAGATACTTGGGTCAACAATATGACATGTGAGAAGGATCTTGGAATTGTCATTGATCACAAGCTGAATATGAGCCAACAGTGTGATGTGGCTGCAAAAAAGGCAAATGCTATATTAGGCTGCATTAACAGAAGTATAGTTTCCAAATTGCGTGAAGTACTAGTTCCCCTATATTCAGCACTGGTTAAGCCTCATCTTGAGTACTGTATCCAGTTCTGGTCTCCGCACTTCAAAAAGGATGCAGACAAACTGGAACAGCTTCAGAGGAGGGCAACAAGGATGATCAGGGGACTGGAAACAAAGCCCTATGAGGAGAGACTGAAAGAACTGGGCATGTTTAGCCTGGAGAAGAGAAGACTGAGGGGAGATATGACAGCACTGTTCAAGTACATGAAAGGTTGTCACATAGAGGAGGACCGGGATCTCTTCTTGATCATCCCAGAGTGCAGGACACGGAATAATGGGCTCAAGTTGCAGGAACCCAGATTTCGACTGGACATCAGGAAAAACTTCCTAACTGTTAGAGCCATACGACAATGGAATCAATTACCTAGAGAGGTAGTGGGCTCTCCGACACTGGAGGCATTCAAGAGGCGGCTGGATAGCCATCTGTCGGGAATGCTTTGATTTGGATTCCTGCATTGCGCAGGGGGTTGGTCTTGATAGCCTTATAGGCCCCTTCCAACTCTACTGTTCTATGCTTCTAGGAGGCAAAGGAAGCAAGCAATAGTCAAAGGATCCCAGTAAGAGTGGAAAACACAGCCAAGTCATCCAGTGGTTCCTCATCTGAACTGCAAGAATTCTTTACAGATTAGAATTCAAGGCTCAAAAAGAAAGACAGAATGAAGGGAAGGATACCAGCAAGAGCAGATGATGGTGGAAGTAGCTGACCAACCTTCACATTAGGGATGGAATGATCTGTCAATTTTGGTTCTCTCAGTTTTTCATTTTTCTAATCTTAAATTTGCTTCTCCACATTTCTGCAGCAATTAAAAAAAAAAGTCCTCATAAAAATTCTCCAGCATTTTAGTGTGAATTTCTCCTCATAAATACATTTTTGTATGCAGTTTTAACTAACATATAGCTAGCAATATATCCTAAAATAATGCATTTTTATGTTATTTTCATTTTGTGCACATTTCTCCCTAATATAGAAATTTTTGTAAACATTGCTTGGTTGGAGAACTGCATCACAAAATTTGAATAAGTATGAATTTTGAAGGATGGCTCTGTTTTGATTCTCATATTGTTTCGGAAAGTGCGAATTTGATAAATTTGTTTTTAAATGCTAACTGAATTGAATTTCTCCGCAATCCTTACCTCACACTCACATTTACTTAGAAAGGATTAAGTCCAGATGAACTTGGTTATTGCAAGGCCACCTGGGAACTGGATATTAGAAAGGAAGAAGCTGGTGCAAGGGAAACAAACACACTGAAATTGTTGTTATAGAAGGGGCAAGGCAACCTGTTTCCTCAATCTTTGGGGAAAACTGATTGTTTCAGAGAATCAGTGGGATAATCAGGGCTCTAATCATACTTCTCTGGTGCGTGGAACAACTCATATAAGGGACATATGAAAATGTGGAATATTGTATTGTATTGTATCTGATGGTTCCTTTCGCTTGCTACGTGATATTGTGACCTTCCCCAACACTCTATCTCATCCTGACGACAAGCTCTTTCTGTTGATGTTTCAAAGAGCAATTTAACACCTTCAATAACTCTTCTTTCCACTTAGTCCTCCAATGCTTGCTGATCAGCTCCATTAATGCATGTTTCCTTTTTTTCCCCCTTGCACATTTTAAATCTTATTTTATCCTGTTTCCTTTTCACCATCAGGGATATACTTCTCTGTTACATTAGGTATTTTGCAGTTTAAAGCCCCATAGTTGACGATACTAGAAAAGGACAAGTGAAACACTGCAACTGCTGGAGAGGTTTTATTTATTTATTATACTTCTACAAGACCCTTCCTTGCAGCATAATAAAGATGAGTTGAGCAGGATTCAGCCAAATCTCAAAGGATACAAGACTGATACAGTCTAGAGCAGTTTTCCCCCCATGGACCATGTAAATAGGTCTTGGTGTGCCACAATGATTTTCTCTGCCTGTTGTAGCAATTGTCATGCACTGCGCAAGATGTGGGATGGTTTCTAATTTTCCTTTCATTTATATTGTATTTTATTGTATTACAGTTTGAATTCTATGGAAATAGAATTGTAATACTTGATATAAGAAATAAAAGCAATAAAATACCACTAAAATCAATATGAGTATTTAATGCAATGGATGCATATGGAACAGAAATGGGAGGGATTTACTGAGGGATTTGTGTGTGTAGGTGGGATTGGTTGCAAGAAGCAAGTAATCAGGATAAAGGGTGGGAAAGGGTTGAAAAGGTCTGCTCTCAAAGCACTCCACAAATGTGATCTGTTATCTACAAAAATCTCTCTAAACTTGGCAGTATTTCTCCTTTTCCTCCTTCGCCCTTTTCCTCCCCAACCCTCTTTATGCAGCCAATCCCATACACATTTACTCAGAAGTAAACCCCACAGAGATCATTAGCAGATGTGCCTAGGACTACAACCTTAAAAACTTGATCCCATGCACATTTACTCAAACAGAAGCCTAACCGTGTTCCATGGTTTTTACTTGCAAGAAAGCATCATGGTTTGCAGCTCTGAAATCTCTTGGTTTTACTCCTCCTTACCTAGTGTCTCTCAATGCAGTAGATACCACTCATATTAAAAATGTCCAAGATGTTGAGAAGGAATACTTCTGCTTCAGAAATGGGGGGCATGAAAAGGGGGCTAGAAAATGGAGGGAGATAGAAGGAAGTGTGGAGGGTGTAAGAGGGGAATGACAACAGTCATAAGAAAGAAGACGGCAGTTTATCAAGCCCTCAGTTGTTTGACTTGACTCCAAGACTGCCAGACCCTTGGCATGCTTGCACAAATACTGCTAGAGAGAAAAGACAGGAAGGGACATCAGGACAGACATCAGTAGTGAGGAAGGAGAGAGGGACTACTTGCCTTCTGCAGCTAGGGTTGGAGAGCTAGGTATGTCACTACTACTCCCAGGAGGGAGAAGGGGACTTTTCACATGCAAAACAAGTAGATTTAGAAGACAGAGAGAGAGAGAGAGCAGGGTGAATGTGAACTACTTACTCCACTAGCCCTGAGGGAGGCAGGCAGGCAGGCAAGAAAACAACACACAGTGCAAGGCCTTAGAACTTACTGTATTTTAGACACACCGCATGAAGTTCACGGCTGGTGATCTGAGGGCCACAGTATGGAAACCCCTGGTATAGAAAATCTTTCAATATGTGAACTTGTATTTCAACAACTTTGTAGGAAGGACACAACAACTTTGTAGTACAGGCAACTGGTTGGCCACTGTGAGAACATGATGCTGGACAGGATGTGCTGTTGGCCTGATCCAGCAGGTCCTTCTTATGTTCTTATAACATCGACCTAGTTCTAACAGTAGCAAAGGAAGACATAAATATATTTCAAGTCCCAACCACTTCAGAATGCGGATAGAGGCTCATATGATTCAGTGGTCTTCCAGCAGAACTTTCAGACATGTGCGCTCGTGTCTGTACTCTAAAGTGGTAAGGTCCAGAAGCACATTTTGATCCTCCTGTGCTTTGACTGAAGGTACTAATTTGCATGCTTTCTTCACATCCATAAAGACAATAGGTGGGCTGTCCTGTTTTTAAGACCTTGGAAACTCATCAAAGCTGGATGTTAACAGGAAGAAAATTTTACGCATGACCTGAATGGAAGTGAAAAGACAGCTGCCTGAAGTGTCATCTGGTATATGGAATAATATGACTTAGATGCCACTGTACCATAAAATATCTGCATTACCTACACCTGTGATCACTGTTTGCAGTTTGTGAAAAATTGTTACCTGACCAAATTGTGCATATGTAGTACCAATGCAGTCTCGTGCCAAATGTAAACTAGCTAAACTATGGTTCATATTTATATTCTATTAAAAAAAAAGAATGAATGACCTTAACTGGCAGAGCAATCCGACTGCTTACGCTAGGCTGGGTGTGTACTGATTAGAGTCCCACTAACAGTATCCCTGGCAGCAGAGCCTGGTGGAAAGCCCTGAAAAGATGGCATTTCAAGGGAGGGAGGGTGAGAGGCTGAGCTGACCTGGGATCTACTGGATCCTAAGCCAGTATTGCTGCCATCAGG
The DNA here is from genome assembly GCF_030035675.1 of Rhineura floridana. Taxonomy (NCBI): domain Eukaryota; kingdom Metazoa; phylum Chordata; class Lepidosauria; order Squamata; family Rhineuridae; genus Rhineura; species Rhineura floridana. The sequence goes on along the minus strand of NC_084487.1, from coordinate 74,202,774 downwards.
TGATGACTTCAGGCCCAATCCAGACCTGATCACTGTGCCAGCCAGGAGTTAGAGCAGCCTTTCCCAACCAGTGTGCCTCCAGATGTTGTTGGACCACAACTCCCATCAGCCTCAGCCAGCATTGCCAATGGTCAGGAAAGATGGGAATTGTGGTCCAACAACATCTGGAGCCACACTGGTTGGAAAAGGCTGAGTTAGAGCAAGAATCGTCCCTTCCCCACCTCCCCAGTCCACCACAGCGAGGATGTGGATACAGCCATTCCATGGGCATGGAGTGGGTGTTAGGATTGCAACCCAAGTCATTATCTTATCACTCTGTCCCACTATGAGCTGCATGAGGCCCTGGGAGACCTTCAATGCAGCCCACACAGGTGCCCAAGCTGCCTTTACCACTACTGAATTTTGATGCCTTCCTGAGAAGTTCATGCTCCCTCAAGCCTACAACCATCCTCCCCATGTAAATTGTGCTCCTCCCAGCTCCTCCCCCCACAGCTGTCCAAGGGACTGAAGACAGAGTGACTGTGCATCACCCTGGCACACACAGCCTCCCCACAAGTGCGGTTGACACACATACCACCAACCCAGGCCCTGTCTACCACCAGCTCCAGTCATGTCCACTAGCATGTGGCCTCCAATGACTGCCCTACCTCTATGGCATGTGACCCAGGGGCCTACAAGTTTATTTCTGCCCTCTACAACTAAATGAATACTTTCACCAGAACAATAACCTGTGAATCACCAAACATTTACAACCTTTTAGCATACAACTGAACTGTGCACTCTCACACAGCTACCATCTTCTAATGCTATGCCACTGAAAAAAATATCTCTTAATTAACGCCTCCTGACTGTCAAAATGTCAAACTGGTCTTTAAATATGCCTGGTTCACATGTAATTCTAAAGTATTGTTTAGTTATGTGAATGACCTTCTTGCCTTGCACAGTTCCCCAGCACACCGTAACACCCCTCCTTCTAGTGCAGCTACAAGGTAATCTGAAGCTTTTCCAACAAACCACAGATACTCTTTACATCCTAGCCTAGACAAATTATGATTAGTTCCCTATGGCTTAGGGAAACAAACCAACTTCAAATTGTGATTAATTAACCCAGGATGTTTTTCTTGTGCCCTTTAGATATTTCTGACTACAACTCCCATCATATTTTGGGCTACAACTCCCATCAGCAGGCAAAGGCTGCCGTAAACTATAGTTAACACTAATGACAGCCATTGGTTTGGATAAAATGAGTAACCACTGTTAGTTCAAAATGGAAGGGAAAGTGCACAATCTTTAGCAACTGTACCACAGGAAAGGAGAAGGGAAAACTCATTAGTCTAAGGCTCACACAGGCTTGCTCCCATAGCACAAAACTACAATTTAGTGTTACATCCAAATGTAGCCATAGAGCACTTCCACTGTCATGCAATGGTGAAATTAGGTAATTTTACACTCTGGTCTTAATAGTTTTACAGGCCCCCCTCTCTTTATAAGGTACTGCATATGTCTTCACTTACTTCAAAATGTGCTAAGCCAGCGGTTCCCAACCTTTATGAATACAGGACCCCCTTTGTAAGCTCAAAACATTTTGTGACCTCCCCATGCTAATTGTAATTTTAGTCTCTTTTAATTGAAAAAATGGTGAGTGGCAAAAATCACATCTCTAAATATCCCTTTCCATAAAAACCTCCCTGTAAACAGGGAAACTGGGAAGAATTGCTTTGTTTTCTTAATGCAAAGGTCCAATCAAATTGGTATCCCTCTCCCTACACACACACACACAATCTGAAGTTGTACAGTCCTGTCTCCCAAGATCAGTGGGTTTCAGTGTTGGACTAAGATCCAGGTTCAAATCCCCACCCAGCCATGAAGCCCACTGGGTGACCTTGGGTCAGACACAGTCTCTCATCCTGACCTATCTCACAGGGTTGGTGCAAGGATAAAATGGAACCATGTGCACCATTTTGAGCAACTTGGAGGAAAGATGGAATAGAAATGCAATAATAATTAAATAAATACATTTCAGCTGCAGTATGTGGACCCCAGCCTCAGTAACCTGCTAAGCTTAATAACAACGACAACAACAACAACAACAATAATAATAATAATAGGAACAACACTCTGGTAGTGGTGGGGATGCTAGATTGTGAAGACAAAAGGACGGATAGATTGAGGAGGGAGTTTAGTGCTTTCAGGCCTTGGGCTGGTCATCAGAACTGATGACTTGGTTAGAGTGCACTTGGGAAATGAGAGTGGAGCAGAAAACAGATCTGTGCACACACACACACAAACACTCCTGCCCCTCCTGCAAGCATCCGCAGGTGTGTATGCATTTGGGCACATGGGAGGAGTGAAACCCTCAACTTCAGTAGCATCTTCGAGAGAGATATGGGGGGGAGTGTAGGTGGAAGAAAGGGGGAATGCTGGCACACACACTTAGCCTCAGAGATGGGGGATGAGTAAGTCCTGAACTTCCTAACTGCTCCTTGGCTCTATCTGGGCCAAAGGCATGATCTGGGTGGCCTCACAAATAAGAATAATTTTTAAAAGGAGGTGGCAGTGAAGCAGGAGCCAAGAAAGGCAGGCAGGCTGGCTGCCAAAAAGGAAGGGGGAAAGCAGCCTTTCCTTGCAGCCTTGATTCTGTTTGCTTCAAGATAAGCCCTCTCCTCTCGTTCTGAGCAAGGGCGTTGTCAGCAGTGGTAGTGCAAGGAACGGGAGCTGGTGATAGTAATCCCCTCTTCTTCCTGGTATCTCCACCCTCAGCCTCCTTCAGCATCTGCCAGATGCCTGCCCTTGGTGCACCTGAAAGACGCGCTGGTACTTCAGTAAAAGTCCACCCCTCTCATTTGGAGCAAGAGGGAGGTGTCATCTGCAGTAACAGTGGGGAACAGGCTGAGTCCAGGGAGTGAAGACTTTTGTAGAAAAAATAATAATTCATTTCTTACTGTTTGCGGCCCCCTCTGGATTACTTTGTGCCCCCTCTGGGGATCATGGCCCCCAGGTTGGAAACCACTGTGCTAAGCCAATCCTGCTGCATTGGGGGGTGTCCTCCTGCTCATTCTGCCCCCAAGTCCTGCTACCATGCCCAGACTAATCAGCAACCGGCATCTCTCTTGCCACACATTCTCAGCCATGCAGAGCATGATGTGATCCATTGCCTCAGAAACAATCCTGACATTATAATATAAGGGCTGACAAATGAGAAGCAGTCATCATTGCATTACACATGAGGGACTGGGAAAAAACGCTTCAAAACCACATTTTACAGGCCCCTATCCTCAGTTCCCACTACCAGAAGAAACAACATAACCTGATAAAGAGGTTTCCTGCAGACATGCAGGAGCAAATCTGCGCAGGCGCATCCTGACAACCTAAACCAGAGGATCCAAAATAGTCAAACCAAGCTGTCCCAGGCACCCCATCTTTCCATCTGTGAGGAAACTAAAACTGGAGCATGCAGCACTAGCGACAGATTACAATAAACAATACTGCACAGACTGAGGGCATGAGAAGCACCATGCCTCAGTACAGATGTGTGTTTAAAAATAAATCTGGCAGAGCTGGGTCAAGTCACTTTTCTGCCCAAGTCGAGATACATAGTACCCAAAACCAGCCAAGATATTCTGACATGTGAAAGTCCCACAAACACCTCTCTCCTTACCTACCTGACAAGAAAAATACAATAATTATAAACTAATGGCTAACTACTTGCTGCCCTTTCATGACACCCGGAATCTGCTGCCTGAGATGGCTACCTCACTCTGCCTAGAGGTAAAGGCAGCCCTGAAACGTGGTGCAGTATCTTGTCCGATATAAATCAAGTAACTAAAAGGCATATATTGATTATGCAGACTCCCATTAATTATGTGCTCCCCATCAATAAAAGGAAATAGATGATGATGATGATGATGATGGTTACCACACCAAGTCACTTACAATAATATTAAAACAACAACAATAATGCATCATATTATAAAAACAAAACAATAAAACAACACACCCACCCATACAGTCACAGGAGGTTTGGGCAGCATACTAACAACAGACAACATCATCTCAGTCTATCAAATGCCTGGGAGAAAAGGTAAGTCTTTACCTGGTGCCAAAAAGATGTCAGTGAAGGCACCTGGTGGACCTCACTGGGGAGCATATTTCACAGATGGGGAGCCACCATCCTCTGAGACTCCCTCAGAGGAGGGACCTCCTAGTGTGACTAGCCAACTCCATAAGATTGTTGTCAGAAAAGATGGAGGAATTGTTCAGAAAAGACAGAGGAATTGTTTTTAATCTTAGATGATGTTTTGAAAGCTTTTCTAAGAAATGTTTTTAAAGATGTTTTGTTTTAATGTGTTTTAAAGTTTGTTTTTATGATGTTTTAAAGTTTTTAATACTTTTGTTTACAGCCCTGGGCTCCTGCCAGGAGGAAGGGCAGGATATGAATCAAATAATAAATAATAATTAATCAATATTGCTGTGATGAGCCAAAGTAACAGCCTCAGGGTTATCCTGTTCACATTTGATGCAAATAAACATTCATTGATCAATCCTGATATTCAACAGACAAGAAAAGAGCAGGATTTGTACAGTAAAGTTATACCAGGAGGTATCCTAGGTAGACTATCAGCAGCACAAGGCAATGTTAATTCAGTTTATTTATATGACATTCTTCAATGGTGGGACATCGAAATATCAAATAAATATCAAAATACATAATCATATTCAAAAAACAATTCATAATAAAACAAATAGTATAAGGTCAACAAGTTGAATTCAATATTTTGATGAAATGATATAGTCACAATTTATGTATATCATATACAAATGTAAGATCCAAATTAATAGTAAAAAAAAAAGCTAATTGAGGGGTAGCCAATGTTGTGCCCTCCAGATATTGCTGGACTACAATTTATATCACCACTAACTGCACTGGCCATGCAGGCTGAGGCTGATGAGAGTTGGGAGTCCATCAATATACAACATGGTCTACCTAGATGATAATCCAGCCTACACTGCTAGTATTGGTCTTGTTGCACTCCAAGGGACTTCAGCAGCCCTTGTTTAAATACAGTTTTGGGGGCAGAATCTTCTCATTAGCCTAGATTGTTCACAACTGGCTCCTTCATCTCCCCTGTACAGAAGGCAGGCAGCAGTAAAAGGGAACTGCTGAGGAGTGGCAATCATGATAAAATCCTCTTCCTCAGCCTAAGTTTTCCATTTAGTTTCTTCACTTGACAACTAGAAGATTACAATATTCCAACAGCTCTGTCACTGTGGAAGATTGAAATTCTGCCTAAATAGTGATGAAATAATCCAAGTTTGGAGCATGTTCAGAAAGTATCATAATTATATACCAGAAATACACCTCTAAGCTTTCATTTGCCAAACTCAGCTACTTTAGTGTCATCCTTCAAAAAGAAGATTCTCTTCTAGAAAATGTTGAAAAGATGACACATTTGTAGTTCTTAAAATTCTTGATACGCCATATATAAAGGAATCTGCAGAATTCTGTTCAACCTTTGACTATTAATAGATATTTTTCTGTAAATTCTATGAAACACTTGGGTATCTGACATAATACTAACATTAGTACAACATATCCAAAACAGTTCAGCAAACTGGCATGCCCAGGGATCCATCATATTAATATGTGTTATGCCTTATTTACCGTATCTGTAGCAAGAAAACATATTACACGTCTCATTTTGCTCTGCAATGGCCTTGATCTTTGAATGCATTCCAGAAAACCAGGTCAGCTGTTGGTAGCATGGTGCCCTGTTCCTCTCACAGTTTACATTACTTTCTCAATTATAGCTTTCAGTATCTAAAAAGAGTCTCTAAAGTGCTTTTAAACTTAAGTTAAACAAACTTAATGCCGTGGGATCACATACATATTTACTTAGAAGAACACATTATGTTAAGTGACGTAACTAGCCAGGGCCAGCTCCAAGGTTTGAATGGATCCTGGGCAAGGTGCTCTCTTGATGGGCCCACTTCTCCATCCATTGGTGGTTGCTGCTCCCTGGGACTGGTGGAGGGAAGGGAAGGGCAGCTAACAACAGGTGAAACTAGTACTCGGGTCCTGCTTGCGGGCTTCCCCCAGGCACCTGGTTGGCCACTGTGAGAACAGGATGCTGGACTAGATGGGCCACTGGCCTGATCCAGCAGGCTCTTCTTATGTTCTTATGTTCTTCTTAGGAGTAGAAAGAGCACATTTGGCACAGTCACATGACACAAAAGAGTTATGGGGGGGTCTGGAGGAAAAAGCAAGTCTGGGGCTAAGAGGGGGAAGAAATAGAGTAGTTAAGGGATGGAGGTAAAAGCAATAGTGAGGGTGATGGAGAACCCCTAAAGGGGTCCTGGCTCCAAGCAATTTGGGCCTTTGAAAATTAATGAAGGAAAAATGGATTTCTTTCCCTTAGTCACACACAGCAGGCATTAAAAGCAGGCCTGCGTGTACGGAAAGCAGAAAAGGGGTTAAGCTCACTTTGCTGCAAATTTCTTAGCATCTCTATGTGCCAAAAATGGCTAAAGCATGACCGCAGATCATTAATTTGGTATTGTTAAGCCAATGCGTGCAATCTCTTCATTAATATATTTACTATTTGATCTTGGGAAAGCAGATTATTAGAAAAGTCCTGGTTTTGCATGGAAAAGTCTTTATAACTTTAGAATAGAAATCTTTATAAGTTTTTATAAGTCTTTCATAAGTCTTTATAATAGAAATTAAGGTGGAAATGAGATACTGATTTTTATGATAGCATGATGTGTATAATTTTATTTCATAAATGTAATAAATGTGTAGGCCACCTCCTTCAAGTATTTGATGGAGAGAGTGGCTGGCTCAGATTTACCCCTTTTCTTTTACTGTGTTCCCTAATCATTTTATATTATGTGGTTTTCAGCTAGAATATGGTGATTTGAAACTAATCCTTTTCTATAGCATAGAATTTCCAGTCCTTTAAGAGGAACTAAAAATTGGCTTTGCATCATGGTATTGTCTAAAGTACATGCTGTTACGTCCTAGGGATGTCCCAAGCCAGCTTGGCTGATCAGAAGCCATGATGGGAATGGAATGTAGGGTACATATGGGTCTCAGAACAGTACAAGATCATCAGTATCTATGACAGTAGAATACTGGTAACCCAGGTCAAGTAGACAGCAGATAGATTAGAGATATTAATCAAAGAAGAGACAAGACAATGAAGATGGGAGGTATCTGTGAAAGTAAGAATATACATATGTTCATATTAATAAAGCTATCTGGTTGGGTGAAATATTTCAAGAGGGGGGAAACTGTTGTTACAAGGGGAAGAAACTTGGGGGATTGGTTAAATCATTGTCACATGCTGTAACTGTACTCTATAAAAGATATGTGCACACCATACCTCTTTACAGTCCCTTCCAGACTTTCTGGAGGACTGTCCCTGCATATGCCTGTATACCGAATAAAGACCTACCTTTTTGCTTTAAGCCTGTGTCATAGATTATTTAAAGGACCCCCAGCAAAGATCCCACAGGAGAAAATAAAAAATTCTCCATCAAGGGGAAGGGCTCAGAGGGAGACGTAATAGAGACAGAGAGGGGAAAGAGGAAGGCTTGGGGCTGGGAAGAAGAGGAGTAATATTGAGGCTGAGAAGAGAGAGAGAGAGAGAGAGAGAGAGAGAGAGAGAGAGAGAGAGGAGGATAAGATAAGGAGCTGAGAAAGGACAGAAATAGAGATGCTGGGCTGGGGTTGAGCTTCTCTGTGCTGCACTGCAGGAAAGGACACCTTTTTCTCCCAGCATAGCACAACCATCAAAATGACCTTTTCATAGTTCCCTACCCCTACTTGAAACCACAGCAACACAACCTGCCTGCCTGCCTGTTTGCCTGCCACTTCCTGCACAGCTTCTGAAGTGCTGTGCTGGCTAAGCTCCTCTTAGAACAGAACCGCAGCAGCAATGTAATTGGTTGAAAGCATCCTGAATGAATTCTGATTGGCCCAGGTACATCAATCAGGATAAAACTGGGGGGAATGTTTTGAAGCGCTTACAGTGGATGGGCGATTAGTTGTGGAAGCTGGTCTCAAATGAATCATTTTATGCCAATTGCAGCAAATAATTGTGTCCCAATTGGCTACGTATTTCCAGTTTCAAGGAAAGGCAGCCATTTACAGGATCGATGTATCTTGTTGCCCTGCCTGAGCACTATTTTTCTATAAGAAATTACTTGAAAAAAGCTGTTCACTCTCTCTCTCCACCCCTGTTTCTGGAGAGTTACACCAACAGGGTCAGTCCTCAGCAATGCAGACTTCAAATAGGAATACAGGCAGAGAGTGAGTGACTAAAATGTGAGAGAAAGGAAAAGTGGGCTCAAGCTCTGGGTTTAAAGGGGGGCTGGCTGATGTTGGTGGGTCACTGCACCTTTTGCCCTTATGCGTCCATCAGTGGGCACTGGTGCCTTCCCTGGCAGTGTTGGTCAGCCAGCACTCCTAACATGTGAGTCTAGCTACTATTTAAAGGTACTACAATGTTCCAGAGCAAGGCTAGGTGTTGGGGCAATGTGGGAAATTTAATTGGTAGCTATAACCAGCTGCCTGATGCTGCTCAGAACACTGAGCCAGGGGGAAAAAAGGAGGGACCAGGGAAGGCATCAGTGATGGCAAGTTGGGGTCCTGGCAACTCCCCAAAGATCATAGGCATTGCCACCAGCCCTTTTACTCCCAAATAAGCATGCACAGGATTGCAGCATTACATCGCATATTTCTTGAACAACTGCTAATTTTGAATAGGGAGGCAATTAAAGCATGAGGTGGTGATGTAGGAGATAAAGACCTACCTTACCCACTTTTCTCCTTTGTAACTGTTTTGCCCAGCTAGGGTAAAATGAAAATGGCCTGCCTTCAAGTCGATTCTGACTTATGGCGACCCTATGAACAGGGTTTTCATGGTAAGCAGTATTCAGAGGGGTTTTTACCATTGCCTTCCTCTGAGGCTGAGAGGCAGTGACTGGCCCAAGATCACCCAGTGAGCTTCATGGCTGTGTGAGGATTTGAACCCTGGTCTCCCAGGTCATAGTCGAGCACCTTAACCACTATACCACACTGGCTCTCTCTAGCTAGGGTAGAGAGCCTATGAACGTTGACCAGATGGAGTGGCACAGAGGGGGAATGGAGAGACAGGCAGAAAGAGAGAATGAATTATACAATCCTGCAAACTCTGCACATCTTTGGCTCTAACGCCACCCATCACTGTTTGCAGCCATAGAATGAGTTCTTCTAATGGTCAATGGTCCTTAATAGGAAAAGGTTCCCAACTGCTGCATTAGGAAGTAAGAGTAGCCCAAGTTAGAGATAACAGATCTGCTTGCCAGCACATACTCACCTGCTTCTCCCCCGATTCCTCATGAGCCCATTCCATGCTGTAGAGGTAGCCCTTCTTGGGTTTTGTGGGGGGGTTTAAGTCCCAAGATAGGGTTACATGACCCTACCTGATAGATTCCCAAAGTTCAACGCTAGGTGGTACTTATTTCTATTTGCATAAGATCCAGCACTAAGTTAGAGCAGGGCCTGCAAATATATTCCACTTATTGAGCCTATGATTATCTACAGCCTTTCAATCAATAAATGTCAGAGTCAATCAACTTTTCCTTTCTCACTACACATACAAATAACAATGGACTGCTCATCAACTACAGAAACCTTGATTCACCTTGCTCAGCCTATTCCCCACCAGGTTGTTATAAGGTTAGGATGGGGTATCCCCATGCCTCCTTGGAGGAAGAGTGGAATACAAATATGACAATAGATTTTTTTTAAAAAAAAGAGCTTACCTAAGCTACTCCCCCATTTTAATTTATTTATTCAGTCATATTCAATTAACTGCTTACCCCAAATGTTCATTTTTACCAAAACTATTAATAAAATATTTTTTAAAAAATCTCCTCCCACACAAGTTATTTTTTTTCAAATCAGTCCGTGGAATGGTATTTCAACAGCTGGACTGAGGGATAGTTTGGGGGAACTATTTATTGAATGTTGGTGTCACTGTTAAACTCTTGAAGAAACCAAGTGTCCCAGGGCTTAAAAGTGTTATAAAATGGCATCTGCACAGAGTACAAGAATCAATATTGGTATGTAACTTATAAAACATGCAATGGTATCAGTGACAATTTTAAGGCAACTAAGAGTAATTTCAGATGTTAAACATTTTATCCTTGCAATGCTCCCCTATTGTAATCATGAATGTATTCACATGGAAAACAACATATGATACATTTGCAAATACACCAGTAAATATCCAGCAGTACTCCTATTGTGGTTACTGAAAATTATGCAGGCACAATCACAAAATCCCTACAAAGAAGCTGCAGCAATATCTGTGGTTGCAGATTCAGAAAAACAGGACTGTTTTATTTATAATACATAAAAATATTATTCATCTGGTCCACTGTACAGTTTTTTAGGGCAGAGATGTGTAACTGAGGACCTCCAGTCATTGCTGGCTCAACTCCCATCAGCCCCAGCCAGCATGGTCAATGGTCAATAATTATGGGAGTTGTAGTCCAACATCATCTGGAGGGCCAAAAGTCCCTCATCCCTGTTCTAGAGCTCCAAATGGAATGAGAAGAGATCTTCTCCTTCTCAGCTAACATAAATTTTATATAATACAGGGTTCAAAGGGACTGGGCAAGCATCTTTCTATTCAAGATACTTATGACTGGAGTGAGTACAGCAACAGCAAACAGTCTCAATATTTATGAGTATGAGCTCCTCAAAATGTTTTTCATGTTTAATATAGAAATGTTATCTTTGGGTTACATGCTTTTAAAAATTAAAATGGAGATTCTTACGATGCTATATTGTGGATTCAGAATCAAATTCTATGCTTCCATATACACAGTCCTAGTCACAGGCATTAAAATGTATGGCCATCTCTTGCCTAAGATAATAAGCATCTATTCTACTACTTCTTTTTGTGTAGTTGTTTCTTCCTAGGTTTATTTTAAATGAAGAGTAAGCACTTCATACTCAAATACACATGATGTACTTTCATACTACTTAACAGAACTCCCAAAAGAAAAGAAAAATAGGAAAAAAGTCAAAGATTTAACAGGGAGATTTCCAGGAGTACAAAGGTCAGAGAGATACCCAGTTTACAAAGCATAACAAAGGAATGTAGGTATCTGGCTATTACATTTCTTTGAAAATCTTTCCAACTTTTTAAAATCACATTGGGGCTCCTTTCCAACAACAAAAATGGTGAAAGAGTATTTGTTCCACATCCAGAAAGGAATAGCTATTAAGAGGACAAGGCACCCACACTTAATGCAAATACGACAACACCAAGTTTGAGGAGCAACACTCCCCAGGACACCCTTATGCAGCAATTACTATGTGTGCCATGTGTAGCATAAATTGTGTGATCCAAGTGCAAAAAAAGAAATTATGGGAGATCCTACTGATATAACACTTCTAGCTCACTAATGAATAACAAGATCACTATAGCTTGAATCTATTGGAAAATGTTTTGTTTATTAATCATCTTTTTCCAACTTTGAAACCAGAATGCCTTCCCAACTCTATACTCTATATATATCTAAAGGTGAATCAGTTACTTACTGGTAGTGTTATAATCCATGACTAATTGCAAAAGCATTTCAAAGTTCAACATTTTGGTGAGAAGAAAGACTGCCTGCTCAAAAATATATCCATAAGTTTGAAAGTATATTTTGAGAGGCTGAAGCATATGAAGAAAATTCTATCATGCTATCACTGCAACAATTTTAAATTAGCAGTACAGTGTTATTCATCTGTCAGTGCATGGCTGCTTATGCCATCAACATAAGCTTAAAGCATGGCACGATAAACTCAGCAATGCCTACGTGTAGCTCCCCATCCTATTGTTCCCCCAGGTATTTCTGCGCATCTCCAATCCTTTGGGAAAGGTACAAGACAAAGCAAGAGCTCAGAGAAGTGACAGGTACAAAGAATACTTTGAATACGTTTTATTTTCATTTCCTAAACATGCATTTGTTACCTTTTTATAAAGAGCAGCTGTAGACATTTGGCAACAGAATAAATTAAGAATGTAATTAGTTACTTCTTCAAACAACACAACAAGCATGCACCATCAGAGAAAATAAACTTGAGCTACTTTCTCCTGGAAAGAATGAAACAAAACCGTAACTACAAAGGGCTGACTTTCATTCAACAACCTTTACCTTTACCTTCAACCTCTAAATTTATGCATGAATGCAACTACCTTTAACATAGTGTTTTAAGATTGCTTGTGTGCATGTGTGCATGCGTGTGTGTGTGTAGGAGAGCAAGCGAGAGAGACAGCATATGCAGTCATACACGTGCATTATTACAAAAGGTCTGCAATATCAGTTTACAGCATAAAGTGCTTTAATAAAGGCATGCAACAATAGAAATCAATTAACTGCACCTGAAATATTAACCATGGTTTTGAAACCTGCCTTTCTTTCATTCTACCAGATCATAAGAGCTTTTAAAAAAAAATCTGTCAGCACATCTATACAGATAAATAGACAGTGCTTCTGAAATGCTTTAATACTACATGAGATATGGTAGTATTCTGGTCAGCATTAGCTTTTTAATGCCTAAATGCAATAGTGGACATTTGTCACAGCAACAAAAAACATATTTATACAGTGCTTACTTGGAAAGTGTTCTGAGGCATAATAATAGACATCCTCATAACCCTCATGATAATCCTCCTCTGGTCGGTACTTTTTGCCTTTTCTTCTCCTTGATCTTCTTATCTGCTTGACAAAGCCCAAGAAACGATCCATCTCATTCACCAGCCCACAATATCAGGTCTGTGTACCTTTCGTTGGTGTTGGCCAACAGCCGCACTTCACAAAAAGCAGTCTGAACATGAATGAGCAGCAAATATTAGAGAACTGATCCCTTTGACCAGCCAGCTTGGCACCATTCAAAAATCAGTGTCAGCTCTGACAATAAAGGACACTGCTTTACCTTTACCAGATTCTGAATAAAAAGAACTCAAGAGACTATTACAGCCTAAAAACAAATATTTCAAAAGAGAAAATCATAAGCTGAAAAGGTATGTTCTTAATGTGAAAAGCACTTTAATAATAAACAGAAAAAGTTCAAAAGATCCGTCTGACAGCAAGAGGAATCCCAGCACTAGAATTCACTATTCTGTGTCTCCATCATTTGAAGAGGGGCCAGAGGGGCGGAGATAAACGTTACTCAATGGACTGAACCACATCTGAAAGCACAAAAGGTTTTTCTGCAAGCTAGTAATTACTACCTTGTTATTTACAGTTGCACACCTTCAAATGCCACGTGATTTCTTTTCTTCTTTGGTTTGCAGAACAGTAAACATTGTAGACATCATTTCTGAATACCATACAATGCAGTCTGAACAAACAGAAAAGTGGTTTAATCCATAGATACAGACCACTCACTAGCAAGCGTGTACTGAATGTGTTAATTGGAGCAGCAGGGAGAAACCTTGGCAGCTGCTTTTAAATGACACATTTACCCATTGGGCATTGATATATTTCAATTATTATGTGAACTAAATATTACAATACATAGAAAGACCCCTTACAGGTTAAGCAAGGGTATCTGTATCAACAAACAAACAAAGCAAACTACATTATAACCATAGCAAATGCCTCAGTGTTTAGACTACTCATCTAAAAAATCTTTTGCTGAGTTTTCAAACTTAACAAAATGCGTGAGCTGTTTATGTTAGTCTTTGAAACCACTTTCAGAGCTTGAAAGAATTCTCAATATGTTCTACTTGCACACCATTCTACAAGTACAAGTATTCACTAAGATAAGAAAGGAATTTCTTACAAAATCAAAGCCTCTTTTACAACACACCCACACCCACCCACGCAAACACCAAGGCATGTTGATCTGAGTCCAATCAGAAGAACATTTAGAAGAAATGATTTTGTAACCCTCTCCAGCGAAATGAGCAAAAAATTCCGTTTATCATTGAAAAAATCTTCAGGATGAGATGCACGACTGGAGTGCAACTAATATATCCAGAAGTAGGGGTGGGGGAGAAATTCAATTAAGTTCACATTTAAAGGTTAACCTACTGACTTCCCATTTTCAAAAACAGTAAGTCAACCAAAACACAGCCGTCCTTCACAATCCGCACTTCTCTACATATTGCAATGCAGTTCTCCAGGCAAGTAATGTGTACAAAAATGCATGGAATGGGCCAAAGTGTGTGTAAATGCACATATAACATAAAATGCATCACATTAAGGAAAATAGAGAATTAAGGAAATTCACATAAAAATGCTAATAAATTTCCACAAGGACTTTTTTTTAAAAATTGCAAACTGATGTATGGATAATTGGAGGACTGAATTTAAGACTGAAAGAATAAGAGACTGAACAAAACTGAAATTGAGAGCTTCACCAATCCCTAATCAGAAGTGGCAATAAACTGGGAATAAGTGCAGTGCACATCCACCAGTACAGAGCAGGGACCAGTAGGGGGAGGAGGTCCTGATCTTTATTGGTGGTCACTGTATTGGTGGTCAAAAATAGCAGGGACTACAATATTGCAGGACATATTATGACCACAGAGAGAAATAAAGATACAAGCCACAAAAGGTTGGTTAAAATAAGCCACATTTATTTATTTAAATATATATTAAACACAAAACAGGTCCACATAGGGGAACCAAGTTGCAAGATCTAACGTATAAGTGTGGAAAGCCAACCCTACCAAGGGCTAAGGCGAGCCCTTCTTCTACCCCCCTCCCTTAAGTCCCACCCATTCAGGTAGGTAGGTAAACCCTACTCCACCCCTCCCCCCTCCCTGGGGGGCCCACAACTCCAGGCAGATGTTACAGCTTGGACCAAAGATGCTCCCTAACCACGCCAGTGAGTCCCACAGCCCTGAAGGCAGGTCTGCGGATTACACCCTTCTCTTTTAAAGGTGCCTAAGAGTGCTCATCAAATCTTAACTACCTCATAACTTCCGATATCTACCTATGTGGCAGATGAACCTGTTTAATGACTGCCCCTCACTAAGTACATCCAACACATCAGTACAGACTAAGCAACAACAACAACAACAAACCCAACTAGTAAGACCATCCAGCTGACAAGCAAAGAATTCCTACTTTGCCCCCCACAAGTTGACTAGCCACTGCCAGCACTTCCTGTAGCCAATCAAATGAAGACTCCAGGAGAGGGCTGGGCTTAAATAGCTCTCTCTTTAGCCCTGTCCACTCCCCAATGTTGGCGCAACATGAGCCTACATTCTGAATCTGCCTTCCAGGCCCCTCCATTCCCTGAGCAGCTGCAAAAGCCGCTTGCTGCCACAGCCACTTGTGCAAGAAATAGCCAGTGAATGGCCAGAAGTGCCCTACACAGGCATGGGCCAAAGCTATTGATCACACAGAGTGCTACTGGCCATTAATCAGCAGTACCCACACCGCCCCCTGCTTATCAGCAACAAGCATAAATAAGGATGGGGATCCCTTCTGCTTTGGTCACTCACTGCTGAGCATTGACTGCCATTTTACTGCACTCTGCCCCACTACACAGGCCACCACCGTATCATGATCTTAGGTCGAGAAAAATGGATGTTTCTCACTTATGCAGAAGTTGTTTAGTCTTCCAGTAAAAATAAAATTATAGTGCCATCCTAAAACTGGTCAGTGAACTCAGCCAGGCGTTAATTTATGGAAAGAAAAGCTTCACTGATCATTTCCCAGAAACCTCAGCTCACAAGGTCAGCAATTCGAACTAACCAAATATCAATCAACTATTACTATTTGTGTGCTGAATTTGAGCCAGAGCTCAGAAGAGATCATCCCAGGCTCCTGCTTTCAGTTCCAGAGCTCAGCACAGAATCTGTAATATGATACAACATGCCTTCACTTTGATATCTCCTGCTGTCACATCTTACCAGCATATTTTCTCATAGCTGCTACTTCTTTTATGGTGATATATAGTAGAATCTTCCTAACCTGCAAGGATTGTTTAGCTTACTAAAAAGAAAAGGAAATTCATAACTCAAGCTTGCCTCATATAAATAGAGCTGTTAAAGATCTGGATGTGAAGATGCATTGAACAGCAAAGGACAATAATGACATGGTAAGAGGCATTCATCAGGGAAAGGGAACTTCCAGCCCATAGGCCAAGATTGGTCCATGAAGCCATTTTCCCAAACCATGCCCACCTGTCCATCAGCTGACATCACTAGGTGATATCAAATGATGGGTGCGGGTGGGGTTTGATACTGCTAGGTGCTAATTTGTCAGTGCGTTCTCTGTAGGGAATGTGCTGATGAAGCAGATCCTTCCCCCAACTCCCTGCAGGCCAAGTATGACAGGTAGCCAGGACTGCCCATCTATCAGTCACACATCATATTCATATCAGAGGAATGATAGCCCCCCCCCATTAGGGTTGCCAGGTCAGAAGCATCCCAAACCCTGAGATTTTGGGAGCGGGTCTGAGTGATGTCATGGGGCGGGTCCAAGTGATGTCATGGGGTGGGTCCAAATGATGTTATGGGGCGGGTCCAAGTGATGTCACAGGGTGGGTCCAAGTGACATCATGGGGTGGGTCCAAGTGATGTCATTAAGCATGATACATTAAACATCAACCACAGTTGATTGGCCCATACAATTCATACAAAAACATTTATCTGATTGGATATTAAGATAGAAATCTTAGCTAAAAGATGGAGCCTGGATGGGGAACATTTAATCTAGCCAATTAGTTTCTGGCAAACATAAGAACATAAGAAGAGCCTGCTGGATCAGGCCAGTGGCCCATCTAGTCCAGCATCCTGTTCTCACAGTGGCCAACCAGGTGCCTGGGGGAAGCCCGCAAGCAGGACCCAAGTGCAAGAACACTCTCCCCTCCTGAGGCTTCCGCCAACTGGTTTTCAGAAGCATGCTGCCTCTGACTAGGGTGGCAGAGCACAGCCATCATGGCTAGTAGCCATTGATAGCCCTGTCCTCCATGAATTTGTCTAATCTTCTTTTAAAGCCATCCAAGCTGGTGGCCATTACTGCATCTTGTGGGAGCAAATTCCATAGTTTAACTATGCGCTGAGTAAAGGGTTGAAGTGCCCTCAGGCCAGGCCAGGCCAGTCACCAGAAGGCCATTGTAGGAAGAAAGAAGCCGAGTGTTATGGAGATTAGATGGCAGCACTCAGGAATAAAGATGGATGCCCCCAAAGAGCTGCAATTCTAAACACACTTACTAAGGGACTAAACCCCATAGAACTCAATAGGACTTACTTCTCAGTAGATATGGTTTGGGTTGTGTTGTTAGTAAAGCTTGACAAGGGATCCTCTGCAAAGATATCCATATCCAAGTAGGGTTGGCAACCCCCTGCCTGGAATGCCCTGCCCCAACCTTTTAACATCCAAATTTCTTTACACATTTGACCCTTCACTTCAGAAAGAGGTCTGAGTAATGAGTAAAAAGATTCTCTACCCTTTTCTGTCTCCCCTGTGGGCTGCTATAAACTCACTTTATCAGCCAACCCAATTCCAGTGAATATAATTGACAGAGAGAAAGCACACATGATTTGGTCTACCTTCATAGGCAGTAGCTTAGGAACAACAATTGCAGCCATGCTGCCCAGTATGTGAATTCTCTTTTACCACTATTGGACAAGAAACAAACAAGGTGAATCATCAGTGCGTTTAAGAAGGTTGAGCAGAGGGCATGGAATCACTGTTGTTGCTTCTATCGATGAAAGGGAGTGAGGATAAAGATAAATGAAATGCAAATAGGAAAAGAACAAAAGACAGTGATGATTTCTTAAATGCAATACCATACCAACCAAAACAAGATTCCTATGAGTAAGGCAGAAAACTAAGCATCTCACAACCAGTCAGGAGTCCTAACCAAAAACCAAAAATATGAAAAATGAAGAAATATTTGTATAAGCATGACTATAAAATATATTTATTATTTACACAACCTGTAAAGATATTTATAGTGCAATCTTACATTTATTTATTCAAAAGCAAGTCCCAATGTATTCAGTGGGGCTTACTCAAACAGGGACAGAACTGCAACCTCAAGTGATAAGCAACTTCATTCACACAATCCAAAATTCAGAATCATGCCACTTTAAGCTGTTTTGCAACTGTTTATACTTGTTTTTATGGTTATTGGATTTTAAAGGGATTTATTTCTTATTGTGAGCTGCCTTGGTTTCCAGACTGCAATCCTACCTCACAGGGTTGTTGGAAAGATTCCCATACACACACACATATTGGAGATGTAAAAATACATACACCCTATATAATAGCTTATTGTCAAAACCAGTTGACCATTGCAGAACATTAAAAAAATAAAATCAATATTAGTTTCCAACATAATAAAAACAGTGATACCTAAGTAAGCCCTGCCTAATTGCTTTAAAAATAGGATTGGAGGGGCAGAGAAAGATATACAACACAAACACAATTCTTTCCTATGCTCACTCAAAAATCCCATGAATTTGCAGTACAATCCTAACCATGTCTACTCAAAAGGAAGTCCTATTGAATTCAATGGCGTTTACTCTGGGTATGTTTTCTCTGGAAAATCAAATACTAGATTTAGATTATGATTATGATTATTGCATTTATATACAGCCCCATAGCTGAAGCTCTCTGGGCAGTTCACAACAATTAAAAACATTAAAAACAAGTATACAAATTTAAACAATTAAAACCCATAAAAACAGATAAACAAGTTAAAAACACATGTTATTCAAATGCTGTTAAAATGCCTGGGAGAAGAGAAAAGCGGGTTAAAGCTTCAATTTGGGAAGTTTGCAAAACACTGCCCTCTTCAAAATTTAAATCTGTCTGACTCCTACACACAGGAGAGAAAAAGACTGAAAGCTTACTTTTCAATCTGTGAGATGTTCAGAAAAGTAGGGAAAAGCACGTTTCCGAGCCTTGGGCCAGTCACTGCCGCTCAGCCTCAGAGGGAGGCAATGCTAAAACCCCTCTGAATACCTCTTACCATGAAAACGCTGTTCATAGTGTCGCCGTAAGTCAGAATCGACTTGAAGGCAGACAATTCAATTTGACTCTACATTTTTGTCTTTATCATTCCTTGTCAATCACAACCCTGATTTCTTATTGGCTAAAAACCTGAAAGGGCAGGGATTAGAGCAGAACTTAGAGCAACCAAGAAGTTGGGGGGGCAGCTGACGTTTTGGTGTGTATCTCTGGAACCAGACCACCTAGAAACTTAATTTTTTTAAAATGAAAGCTGAAAATCTGGAGATTAAGGTGAGTCAGCCGGAGAGCCAGAGGGGACTCCCAGAAACCGGCTTCCCAGGCTGAAAAATGGAGATCTGGCAACCCTACCCCCCATCCACCTGTCAAAGTTGGCCCGCAAGGGTGGGGTGAAGAGATAAAGATCTAGCCCACTGGGCCAAAAAGATTCCCCATTCCTGGCCTATAGGGAAAAATGATCTTCACTAACACATAGCACTTGGGTCAGGACTGACACCATCATTTGAAAGAGGCTCCGCTGAGGTCTAACACTAGCAAAAACAACCCACATTAAGAAAATAACTAGTAGTGGTGTTTTTAACTTTCTCAGACTATGAACGTCCTCTGGACATATAAGCATATTGAAATATTTGTCCCAGGTGGGAAACAAGCTGTAAGGCAGTACTATTTAGGGCAATGAACTGGGCTGTTGCTCAGTAGTAGAACATGGGATTTGTATGTAAAAGATCCCTGGTTCAACTCCTAGCGACCTCAGGCAGGGCTGGGAGAGACCCCTGCCTGAAACCACTTCCTGTCAGTGTCAACCATACTGGATTAGATGGACCAATGTGATGTTTCATTTTTAATGATTTGCTATAATCATTAAGATCCTCCGTGGCGCAGAGTGGTAAGCGATTCCAATGAAAGGAGGAAGTTGAATCTCCGGTAAAAGGGATCGAGGTCCACTCAGCCTTCCATCCATCCGTGGTCGGTAAAATGAGTACCTGGCATATGCTGGGGGGTAAAAAAAGGCCGGGGATGGAACTGGCAATCCCACCCCATATATATGGTCTGCCTAGCAAACGTCGCAAGATGTCACCCTAAGAGTCGGAAACGATTCGCACTACAAGTGCGGGGACACCTTTACTTTTTTTTTTTATAATCAGTTAAACGGGTAACGTTTGGAAGTAGTCTATATTAGAGTAAATGTGGTATGGTGAGAGGGGGGAAGGGGACCGAGTGGGTTAGAATGTTGAGGAATGCAGTATGCTGATTGGCGGAATGAATGCAAGATGATGAATATATCTGGGAGGAGGGCAATTAGACAAATAGTTAGTTGGTTAGACAAATAGGGCAGGAGGAGATTTAGCAAAGAGTAAGATAATTGAAAGTAGTAATCTTTATCTTGTAACAATGTGCTTCCAGAACCTGAATATGGAGTAAACTTGTTTATATTTCTTACCTCTGTCAAATAAATAAAATTCATTTTAAAAATGGGAAAAATGGAAATGGACTGCCTTCAAGTCACTTCCAACTTATGGCGACCCTATGAATAGAGTTTTCATGGTAAGTGGTATTCAGAGGGGGTTTACACCTAATTCTTGGCCTAGTTCCTAAATAGAACAAGCTTCACTGTGACTAGTGACAAAGCTACACAGGAGACTAATATAAGGCAAATAAGGGCAGAAACAGTTATTACTGATGGCAGCAAGATTCCCAGAAGAGATAAGCAGTTAATGGTAGCAGAAGTACAACCCATAGCTGGGATCTTCAGAAACTGTAAAATATCCAGAGGGATAGCGGCTTTCTATTACCAAGGCTGTTTGTCAGCAAAGGGTGGGGATTGGGGAAGAAAACAAGGAACCTAGCAACTGCTCTGTTTAACTAGGTGTATGGAATTAGGACTTCTACTTGCACCAGGCAGAACATGGAAGTGGGGATTCTGATAGTGTGTGGGATATGAAAATCTAAAGGAAAATTAACTCTTTCCTCTTGAAGAGTAAGTTTTCACAGAGGGAGATATGACATCCAATTAAGTGCAAGTCAGTTTCCTATGTTCCTAGATTGGGGTTGGACTTGATGGCCTTATAGGCCCCTTCCAACTCTATGATTGCTAGGTCTTCCAGGCCCTGACCTGCATACAACCCTGGGACCATCTTCTGCTCCTGACAGTGTCATGCCCAATCTTCTGTGCTTCCTTATAATAATGTTCATACATGTGGAGGGAAAACCAATGGGTTGTATCAAACTAAGTCCTACTCAGAGTCCCATTCAGATTAATGGGTCTAAGCTAGCAATGTTCATTAATTTGATAGGACTAGCATTATCTACAACCCAGTGACAGAGAGAAGACAGGTTCTGCAGCCTGGTTAAAGGTGATTGACTTATTTATTGGTGGCAGATGACCATTAGGTATATAGTAGCATGCCATATTATTTAGTGCAGGGCTGGTCAAAACTCTCAATGAGAGAGCTGTTTACTGAAGAAATGTATGCATTAATGCACAGCACACTTAAGTCCCAATGCCGTCCCACCGATTTTATTTTTCCAATGAATATCTTCCCAACTTCTTACCCTTTTTTTGTTCTTAAAAACCAGCTGATAGCTCCCGCCACCATATCCCCCCCCATTCCAAGAGATATTTAAATTGACTGAAAGCCACATGGCCCATGTGCTTATGCTAAACATGTAAATAAAGGTCTGTCCCTCTCAGGGAAATGTTTGAAAGTCACAGCAAATTAACAGCCACAATGCCATACTATCAGTCACACCATTTAAGATTAAATACTTTGTCTTATTGTCTGCAGTCATATCAAGTATTTAGCGGCCTCTTTTTTAAAATGTTTAATTTTAACCCCTTGATTCTATTTGTCTCATAAGGAAAATATGGCTCTGCTGGGCCTGCACAGTGAAGAAAGGGAAGAAATATATTATTGATACATGTAAGACAGCAACTGTCTATACTATTAAATATGTTTTGAAACATATTTCAATAGAGAACAAAGAGAAGAATGCACGTCTGAAAACATAAAATAAGTTTATAGATTCCCAGGAGATCATCTCTATACAATGTTTAGTGTGAAGTGTGAAAGTTAATTAGATGTCTAATGATCTGGGTGACATTTTGTGAGCACCACACATGGTTTCTGCAGCAAAACGTCTTTTGCAAAAAGATGATAGCTAGAAAAAATAAAGCACAACCAATTACACATGCATTAAATCAAAGAGATGTGACAAGTGCAACATTGTATGTTTAGGAAAGCCTGCTCATAAAGCAGAGGACCCTGCAGTAAAGCCACTTAATGCAATATTGAACAACAAGCTATATCATCTTCTGATATATGCCACATAATTATTGCTTCCTCACATTCTGTAGTAATATCTAGTATTTATTATTTTCAGTATAAGCCTTACATTCTATTCTATGTATATCTTTGTTAAAATATCTGAATTCCATTGCAAACTTTGATCATGGGGTCTTGTAGTCACTCTCTAGTTACTTATGCTAACACATATTTCTATCACTGGGACAAAAAGGTGAAACTGCATAATTATACAGTTACGAAACAGTAACTAAATAAGAGCATATGGAATCATTAAATGCAAAAGAACATACGAAAATAAAGGACTTCTCCATCACCATTTTCCTTATCAACAAGCAACTAATTGTACATAACTTACAACTCAGCTATCTGCCTGATGGTTAATTATGCACATATAAGGATGTACTTGGAGACCCTAGTGTATGCTGTCTTGAACTCCCTGAAAAGTAACATATAAATGTAAATAATATTTCTAGATACCAACACTCAGTTGTGGTTTTTTTACCCCATGCCAACAAAGGCCTTCTTCTTCACAGTTAGCACTAGGATGATGAGAATGCAAATTCCATGGAAAGGTGTTTCACATAGACAGCTTGACACATGGAGCTGCCACTTCATATTTTTAAGTGGTTATCATTTTGGAACCCTAATTAATACTCAGTGCAAACCCAGAAAAACTAGAATGAAAAAAAAAGGACTGTTTCAGACAGGTTTGTGTATAGTGCTGCTCTACATGGGGCTCATTAACAGTGGAGTGTTCAAGGTTAGTTCCTCATATGCGGGTCCAAGCCATTTGGGACAGAGGCAAGGGTATAGCAGCTGGAACTGTAGCATGGTTTACTGATGCAAGGCAACCACAGAGCTAAGGTAGGTGCATTCTGGATTAGGCACAAGAGATGAAGCTATAGTCAAACAAGAGCCAGGTAAAGTGGCACTGCCCTAGAGAGAGACCTCAGACAGAGATGGAGATGTTTTATTCTAGTAGTCATATCTACCCCTTCCTGATCATTAGCTGGACTACAAGATGCACTTGGTGCCTCCTCATCCTGAGTAAATCCCCTCCTTGAGTTTCCTTCCATCCAGATGAGCACTACTTCTATGATTCTGCATCTCCCATCAGGCCCACCTTTGTCTTAGCTCCTGGAGGCTGGGGCACTAAGACAGTGGATTTAGGCCAGGGGTGGGGAACCTTTTTGGCTCCAAGGGCCATAACAACATCTGCCTTGCAGGCCTAATTTGACAGGTGGACAACCCTGCCCATCTGTCAATCACATGGTATCAATATGACATCACATGACTAGCAGGTGTGCAGAGGTGCCCACCTGTCAAAATCCCTTGCACTTCCCTGCAAGTCTATGCAATCAGGGAGTTAAAGGGGGAAGGGGGAGAGTTGGAAAAGCCTCTTCCAAGTCTCCCCTCCTCCCCCTTTAAGTCCCCAATCACAGATAATTAAAGGGAAATGCAGGGAGACTCAGGAAATATCTTTGCAAGTCTTCCCCCCTCCCCCTGTAATTCCCCAATCACAGAGAACTTAAGGCAGCCCTCGCACTCTTTGAGCAAACAGGAAGGCAGGTGCTGTCTGAAAGCCTTTTCAAAAGCCTCTTTGAAATAGCGTGCATGCACAGCTTCAAAAGACACTTTTTCACAGGGCTTTAAACTCCGCTAAGTTAGTGACCAGGAATTAAATCCTATTTGCTTTGACTGTCTGATCTTATTCCCTGCTGAGAACAAGATTGTACAGCCAAGGCAGAATTAAACTCAGTCCTCCCAGCCATCAGCTGATCCTAACTAGTAGGCATGGTTTGAGGAAAATGGTTCACAGTCCAAATTGGACCCCTTGGGGAGGCATGACTGACCCAGAGCCCAGAGATTCCACCTCCTGATCTAGGTCAATAATGTGGTGTATAGCTTATTTGGGGCCTAAGGAATGGAATGTGTACATTGGCCCTTCAGGGTTTCCTCCTCAGATAAGGTGCCCCTATGGTCTAAGTCAGACTGGCGCTTGAGCCATCCATTTATTTATTTATTTACTGTATTTATATATTGCCCCATAGTCGAAGCTCTCTGGGCAGCTTAAATAACTAAAAACATTAAAAACAAATATACAAATTTAAAAACACATATTTTAAAAACAATTTAAAACACAATTTAAAACAATTTAAAACACATGCTAAAATCCATATGGTAAGAGAATTTCAGTCTCCACAACAGTACACATTTCTAGCAATTCTTAGCATGCCAGTCCTGTGTAACAACGGTTCCATCCACACTGTAAGTAGCTTTTAAGTATTATGGCCTTGCATGCATCACTACACAAAATTGTTCTTCATCACTGTCCATGTGAAGCTGTAACAGATTACCTGACCCTTGAAAGGTTGCTAGCCAGTTCCTTGCTGGTCCAACTAAAACATTTTTCTTAAATCGAAAGCAACAGTTATCATCTTGGCATCTCACAGTCCAGAGGCCTCATTCTAGCCCTCTGTTTTATGTAGTCCCAGTGCTAAGGATGCTAGTCACAAGATGGCTGTCATGAGGACATGGTGTGACACAAAATGGCTGCCGTGGGAGAATAGCATAAAACAAAATGAGAGTGAGTACACTCATTGCTGCTCCTCCCCTCAAGAACCTCATGTTTACCATGGTCAGCTATGGCCTGCTGGTCCTGACTGCAGAGATACAACTGTTGAAGGCATAAGAACCCTGTTTTCCGCAATGCCAGTCCTAAACCAAAGCCCATCGTGTACCCACTTACCTGGGAGAAAACCCAATTAAACACCAACAGACTTACTTCTGAAGCAGACATGTGTACCATTGTATTTTAAGTTAAATACATATTGAATTTTTAATGAGTGCCTGGACATCAGCAGGAGACATGCCTTTGCAAAGTTTTCACATTTTGCATCTGCCATTTGTGGAGAGTGGGGTGTTCTTTAGCATTCACCCACACTTATTGTGTAGTAGCATTTGTAGAAAATAACTTCTGGAGAGTACCTGATCTCAGACAAATGCACCAACAATGCATCCTGACTGCTATGTAAAAAGAACAAACTATGACGATTCCAAGGACTACTAAGAAATAAGACAGAAACAGGAAAAGTGCACTAAAGCGGAGGGGAATTCCTATCTCCGGATGTCTATCTCCGGGTGTCCAAACAATTCACTTACCAATCACAGTTTTGATTTCACTTGTTGGCTATAAACACTGACAAGCGGGAGCAGTCAGACTGGCTAATTTCACTGAAACTGCTTCGAAGAGTACCTGCATTTTGATTCATAACTTTCTTTCTAGGTGTTGCGCTGCAGCCAACTCAGAAGGGACAGGAAAGGGGGAGGCATGAGTTTCAGGCACCTCCGCAGCCAGAAGAAGCAGAGTTGGGGATTGTTGTGTCTGAGCAGGATCGTGCGGGAAGGGGGCAGCCTGCTCTCCAGCCAGTTCCCACGAGTAACGCCCTTTCTGAGGAGCCGAGCGCACCGCCCCCAGTTGATGCAGAGGACTTGTGGGGGGAAGCTTCAGAGACAGTGCCAGCTCCTCCTTTACCAAGCAGTTCCCAGGAGGATTCCAGTGTGGCACCGCCCCCTGACCTCGAGCCCGTTGCTCGGGAGCAGGTGTGTTTAGATGAGCCGTTGGATGTACGTCCCCTGTCTCCTTGTTCCCGTCGCCGTGAGAAACGGACACGGCAAAGACAGGAATTACGAAGGAGTCAGAGATTACGTTCGAAAACATTTCCTATATAAGCCTGCCGCTCCCAGTGGGGGGTCGTTGAGTCAACTTCCTTCACACGTTGCAGAGCATGTCTAGAGTATAGTTAGGGACTCTAGTGAGTTAGCGTAGGGTTTCCTATGAAGCGCAATGCCTTTGATGTATCAATTACTCTAATAAAACAAGATTTACTTGCACACACACTCCAGCCTCATTCTTTCGGCTCTGGACGGGACACTAGGAGGGCTAGAGACTACTTTTGTTGAAAAAAGAAAAAGAAAACTTAGAGTTCCAATGAAGGCCTTTGCTGCGACATGGTGCCTGTAAGTGGTGGGTTGGCACCCCTCACTCTAGAAGAAAGTATATTTTGAAATATCATACTTCATTTAGTATAGAGAATATCAAGAATTTTAAGGGAACCACAGTTAAAAGTGCTGGATAGAGACCAACAATCTTCCGAAAAGCAAAGAGTAGCCTTCAGTCATAAAGCTTCTTCCAGTTATTGCTGCAAGAAGATAACAGTGATGAACAGAAGGATTTTATTGCTGGTGAGCTCAAACAAGCAACTACTTTGTATCCATGTAAGTGATAAAAAGGACAAAATATACCCATAGCACAGTATAAGCATTTCAGCTTCTCTAAAGCTTTACATAAAAAACAAAGCAAGGGTCTGAAGTTTATTGACTGGACTAGATTGCCTTCAAGTCGATCCCAACTTATGGCTTAGGGTTTTCATGGTAAGCGGTATTCAGAGGGGCTTTACCATTGCCTCCCTCTGAGGCTAGTCCTCCCCAGCTGGCTAGGGCCTGCTCAGCTTGCCACCACTGCACAAGCCAGCCCCTTCCTTGTCTGCAACTGCCAGCTGGGGGACAACTGGGCTCCTTGGGACTATGAAACTTGCCCACAGCTGCAGAGGTGGAAGGGCACGTAACCCCTGAGCCACTCACTGTGGGGATGATCTTTAGCTGGCCCTTGACACCCAAGAGACACGAGTGGGGATTTGAACTCACAGATTCTGGACTCCCAGCCAGGCTCTCCTCCCCACTGTGCTATACCAGCTCACTGAAGTTTATTAACTCACTGGAAGTCCTTACACTTTCTGCTAGTTATTTTCATCTTAGTGTTTCTACTAATTGCTAAATAAAGGCAGTGATCAAGGATTTTCTTATCCTGCAATGAAAGCAAGTTTAAGTAGCAGTGTTGGCTGAGACCCCAGAAAGGCAAAGAGTGATGTAAATATATATAAATATCTATTATTACTCTATTCTGACAACCGTCACCAACTAGATAGCACAGCCCACTGAACACTTTTGCATCATACCCATTTCTCACTCTAGAATTGCTCAGCATGTTAAGAGATAAGAGCAGAGCTTGGAAGATTACTTTTAAAAAGTAATAAATTACAGTTACAATTACTTGGCCCAAAAAAGTAGTAATTACCGTTACAATTACAATTGCTCTGAAAGTAACTGATTACTTTACTTTTTCTCAGAAATAATCACTACAATTACATTTCAGTTACTTTTTTAAAAAAACTCCTACAAGGTGCTGGCCTTGGCTGCTGCACATCTAAGAAGCCTAAAACAATATTAAAAATAAACACACACACACAGGGGGTAGTAGAATAAAAAATTTTATCCATAAGATTAACATAATGTCATAACAGAATCTCACATCCCCCCAAGCAATGAAGATACTCCAACTCTTGAAATCAAATTTTACACTTGAAATGCTTTTATAATATGTTTCTGTTATGTCTCAAAAGAACAAGATGCTCAAAGAGCATGTCAGACAAGGAATGTCTTTTTACAGTCATTACGTTGCCACCAGTACTGAACAGGAGTTCTACTGCGGCGCTTGAAGGCATGCCTGTGTTGTGCTGCAAAAAACACCGCAGCACACATGGAAAGCCATGGAGTGATGACACTTCCCTGCTGGGAAACCTCAGGTACCTCACCAGTTCCTCCTCAGCAGTGTCCACTGCTGACTTCTTGCCCTGGGGCAGAAAGTTAAAGAAGCCATCTTCTAAGTCATCTCCTTCCTGGTCTTTATCTGAAGACTGATCACTGTCCTCATTAAGTACACCCATCTTTATTTTGGCTTTCAGCAAGGCTTCCATTGTGTATCTAAGAAAGAGAGAGGATATGTTAACATATATATGTTAGGAAACCATCATCTGCTCTTCATTTCCTGATGCTTGTCATGTCCCCTGGTTCAGGGTCCAGCCTGAGCCTGTGGATGATGACATGGAAGGTAGGAAGGTGACCAAGTCACCACACTCATGGGGCAGCACAGCAGACCCTTAAGGATTACCTGCAGCAACCCAAGGTTGTGATGAGGAGCCCCAGGAAGAAAAGGACCAGCCCCTGCCTACCACCTTAAGCCCTCTGATGCCTCCCTTGAGACAACATTTCCCTTGGAGTAATCCACCCAAAGGGCTTCCCTAATGTTCTTACTTGTTGGTATGGGTGGTGGTCTGACACGATTCCAGCCAATCTAGTTTGAAGTGAGGGTGTAGGAAGGCTGCCAGAAGAAGCCTCTTGTCCTCCCAGATAGCTGCAAACCGCTTTCTTAGGGCTTCGCGCACACCTCTCAGCAGCTGAAAACAGTATGTGTACCTCTCAGGTTTGTTTTCCAGTCCTTCTAACTTGCGGTCCAGATTGCAGAGCGTTGGTAGCAAATACCCCATGAACATGCCGTTCTCCCGTTGCAGGATATCTAGGGACTGGGCTAGTGGCTCCATAAACTCTGTGTATTCCTGTACCACTTCAATCTCAGCAGCTATGATCCTGGACAAGGAGCAGCGGTCCATTATGGCATGCATTTTTAGTGGCACAGTTGACAGGAGCTCATGTAGTTGCTTCAATGCATCAAAAGTGGAATTCCACCTGGTCTTATTCGGTACCTTCAGATACACACCACATTGCGCATGGATACACTCAGCAATCTGGGCTGACTGGTTCTGCTTGGACCACAACTTGCTGCACTTTCCCATCAAGGAACGAAACTGTTTCTTGAAAGGACCAAGAAGACTACTTTTGGAGGAGTCAGAAAGCATGGCCTCTATGTCTTGTGTTGCCACAAGGTTGAGGGTGTGGCTAGCACATCTCTGGTGTGGTGGTAAAACAAAATCCTCTCCTGAGTCTGCAGCTTCTTCCTCTGCCTCAGGTCCTGTGTCCAGGATCTCACAGATAGGCACAAACTCCACCTCAGCCTCCTCCTCCTCTTGGTTATCACCATCATCGTCACTGGTGCCTGCAGCTTCCACTGGTTCTTTGGCCATGAAAACTCTGAATGCTTTCACAAAGTTGGAGCCATTGTCTGTAGTAGTGCACATAACTTTGTTGTGGATCCTGTACTGCACATGTACATCATGCAGTGCTTTTGAAAGGACATCGTATGTATGGCGCCCCTTCAGACGCTTACAAGCCAAGGCCCCGACCTCACGTTTCAGGGTAGTTGGGTTGATCCAGTGGGCTGTTACCCCAAAGTAACTCTTCTTGCCATTGGTCCAACAATCTGCAGTGGTTGCTATATATGCCACAGCACCCATTCGGTTTGCAAGAGTTTCTCTCATGTGGCATTGTCTCTTCTCAATTCTGTCTCTCAGAGTCTTGGCACATATGATGGTGAGATCTTTGGGGAGTCCAATGCGAACCAGATTAATGAATGATGGTTTGTCCACAGTCTGAAGTGGTAATGTCTCCTCTACAATGAAATCAATGATTCTCCTGTCGAGATTGCTCTGGGTGACAGGCTCCCTGCCAGATCCCCACCTCTCAAGGGTTGTCTGCTGCTGCTTCAGCATTTTGGGAGGAGGGGTGTCATGCATTGGTTCAGGAAGGCCACGTCTCCTTGCCTTTATTGCTTCTTCAATTGCTCTCAGCTTCTCAAGGTGTGCCCTCTGAGGAAGAAGAACAAAGCATGAATCCAAGAAAAAATGGAAGAGGAACTTCACAATTTAAACATAAATAGACAATGGACACTCTTTGAGGACCAGCATGACAAAGGCTTACCTCAAAATGTTTCTTCACATTGGATGAGGAGGAAACAGCTGATCTCAGATTTTTGATCCTTGGAAGGCAGTAATTGCATCGTACAACAACATTTTTCCCACTCTGGCTCACAAATGTACAAGCTTTCTCAAAGCCAAACCATGGTACTTGCTGTTCTGCAGATGTGGCTGTGGGCAACTGGCACTGCTTCATGCCCTCCTCCTTCTCATGCACAGGGCCTCCTTTCTGAACCTCACTTTCTAGTTTTGCCTCCTCAGGATCAACAAGCTGTGACTCAAGTGGCCGCACTAACTGACTGCTGCTCTCAGCAGCAAAACCTGCAACAGGCGTCTCTGTAATAAACAAGAGAGAATGCTCCTATATGGATGAACTTCAGCTGTGATGTGCCCCCATCTCTTCCCCATGCTGCAAGATCCCCCAGTCAGAGTGGAAGTAAGCAGGTCGATAGCACAATTAAAAGAGATCCTATTTGCATCATTTTTGCTCACTAAATAACCCTGCCTGGGCCAGTCTAACCTACTATCTCACAGGGTTGTTGTGAGAACAAAATGAGACTAGGGTTCAAATCCCCACATAGCCATAAAGCTCACTGAGTGACCTTGGGCCAGTCACTGCCTCTCAGCCTCATGAAAACCCTATTCATAGGGTCACCATAAGTTGGAATCAACTTGAAGGCGGTACATATATTTTTTATTTTGAATATGATTATGATAATAAATATGCAGCATTTCAAATTAATTCTGTATGAGAAGCATTCCATGCCAAGCTTGGAAAACCAAGGATGAGGTATAAAATGTAGACAAAAATACTTTTGACAAAATGCCGTTTATCTTTTATCTTGTATATATATGAGCCTGGGTAGGGAACATTTAATCTAGCTTACTTGCTTTCAGCAAGAAGGGTTAAGTGCCTTCAGGCTAGGGCAGTCACCAGAAGGCCACAGCAGAGACAAAGGAGCCTAGTGTTGTGGAGATGTTAGATGGGAGCTTTGGGGAGTAAAGATGGAGGCTCCTGAAGGCTGCAATTCTAAACACACTTACTAAGGGATTAAGCCCCAGAGAACTCAACAGGACTGACTTCTAAGTAGATATAGTTTGGACTGTGCTGTTGGTAAACCTTGACTAGGGTTCTTCTGCAAAGACATCCATATCCAAGCAGGGTTGGCAACCCCCTGCCTGGAATACCCTGCCCTTATCTTTTAATGTGGCTGCTCCAAATGTTTTTACAGATTTGACCCTTTACTTCAGAAAGAGGTCTGAAAAATGAGTAAGAGTAAGAAGTATCTTTTAAAATTGTTCTTTTCAATTCACTCTTGAATGAACATCATACCTAGGGCAGATCCACACCATTCCTTTAAAGCACATTCAACACCCATTTGAAGTACATGAATCCCACCACAGAATCATGGGAACTGCAGTTTGTTAAGAGTGGTGAGAACTATAACTGTGAGGGGGAAATGACACTTCCCAGAATTCTTTAGGGGAAGTCATGCGCTTTAAATGCGAGTTGGATGTGCTTTACACATATTGTGTGAATCCGCTTAATAAATTTTGCCTGCATGTAAATTGTTTTAATTAATTTTTCAAAATGAAAATAAGCTATAAAGTGTAGTGGGTGACCATGGGCTACTCACCATTTCTCAGCCTATCTGCCCCTCAGGATGAAAACAATGGAGAACCATGACTACCCCAAGGCATACTTAAAATGTAAAGGAAGTATTGTACAACCATAGTATGCAATTGGATACTTATAGGGACACAGCATGACAAAACTGGGTGGAAGTAAAAGTTCTACACTTAGGAAAGAGAAACCAAATGCACAGTTATAAGATGGGGGATACTTGGCTCAGCAGTACGACATGCAAGAAGGATCTTGGAATTGTTGTTGATCACAAGCTGAATATGAGCCAACAGTGTGATGTGGCTGCAAAAAAGGCAAATGCTATATCAGGCTGCATTAACAGAAGTATAGTTTCCAAATCATGTGAAGTATTAGTTCCCCTCTATTCAGCACTGGTTAGGCCTCATCTTGAGTGCTGTGTCCAGTTCTGGTCTCTGCACTTCAAGAAGGATGCAGACAAACTGGAACAGGTTCAAAAGAGAAGAGAAGATGGAGGGGAGATATGATAGCACTCTTCAAGTACTTGAAAGGTTGCCACACAGAGGAGGGCCGGGATCTCTTCTCGATGATCCCAGAGTGCAGGACACAGAATAATGGGCTCAAGTTGCAAGAAGCCAGATTTCGACTGGACATCAGGAAAAGCTTCCTAACTGTTAGAGCCATACAACAATGGAACTAATTACTAGAGAGGTAGTGGGATCTCCGACACTGGAGGCATTCAAGAGGCAGCTGGACAGCCATCTGTCGGGAATGCTTTGATTTGGATTCTTGCATTGAGCAGGGGGTTGGACTTGATGGCCTTATAGGCCCCTTCCAACTCTACTATTCTATGATTCTATGAAAATATTTATATAAGCATGACTATCAAATATGTTTATTTATATAACCTGTAAAGATATTTATAGTGCAATCCTATGTTTGTTTACTCAGAAGCAAGTCCCAATGTATTCAATGGGGCTTACTCAACCAGGGAAAACTGCAGTCTCAAGTGATAAGGAACTTGTTCTTTTAACAAGTCCTTTAAGTTGAGAGCTTATCCCAGTCTGCGTCTGTGTTGAAATTGCTTTTTAATATGTTTTTAAACTTTTTCTTAAAAAAAATGTTTTTAAAGCTTTTAAAAATGTTTTTAAAGATGTTTTGTTTTAATATATTTTAAAGTCTGTTTTTATGATTTTTAAAGTGTTTTTAGTGCTTTTGTTTGCTGCCCTGGGCTCCTACTGGGAGGAAGGGTGGGATATAAATAAAATAATAAAAATAAATAAATAAACTTCATTCATTTTTTTAAAAAATGAGTATTAGTTTCCTACATAATAAAAACTGTGATAAACCCTGCCTAATTTATTTAAAAATAGGGTTGGAAGGAGAGAGATTTACAACACAAACACAAGTCTGCACTTTACTCACAATCATGAAAGGGCGGGGTTGCAGCCAGAGCTTTGAAAAGTTACTTTAAACTACAACTCCCATCAGCCCCAGCCAGCATGGCCACTGGATTGGGCTGATGGGAGTTGTAGCTAGAGCATGAATCTGTTTTAAAAAAAGTTGTGCAGGGGGGGTTTACGTTTTGGTGTATATCTCGGGAATTAGACCACCTAGAAACTTAATTTTTTTTTAAATTGAAGCGGAGAGTCCAGAGAGTAAGGGGTGGTAGCCAGAGAGCCGGAGCCCCCCCCAAAACCAGAGACTCCAGCCGAAAACACACACACCGGGGCACACACACACACACACACACACACACAAATCATCGTCACTCACCTCCACAGCTCTTCGCCATTCTGCTGTAGCCTTCTCCTCCGTTGTTGTCCGTGCCCTGGCTTTTTCCTCCGGCGTCCATTTTTTCCTCTCAGAGTCAGATGCTAGCAGGCTCCCCCTGCCTATTCAACCTCTTCCCTTGTGCCTCCTAACACAGATCACGAGGGAAGAGACAGTCTGCGCAGAGGTCCAATCAGTGTGAGGCACATGTCTTGTGTTAACCAATCACAGCCAGGAGCTGACTTCCCTTGTTCCCGCCCCCAAGTAACGTCCAACCTAACGTGGAAACGTTAAAGTTGAAGCTGAAAAGTAGGGAAATTACTATTCATTCCGTTACTTGCCAAATGTAATGGAATTACCCACTCGTTAATTAAAATTGTAACGAATTAAAAGTAACTCGTTAAAAATAACGAGTTACTGCCAAGCTCTGGATAAGAGTGACCTCCAAGGCCATCTGAGCCAATCCTTTATACTGTGAAAGGATTTATGGGTCACAAACAATTCCTGATAGTCATCCATCCAGTGTCTCCTTTAGAACACAAACAAAATCAATACCACAATATCTTAGGTAATCTTTTTCCGTTGCCCAACTGCTCTTACAGTCAAAAACTTCTGTATCTATGGCCACTGAACAATAGTACAGTAGCTTAAAATAGCCTTCATAGGGTGGCTGCTCCACACAAGCTGCTATGTCATGCAGACTGCAACTGTTACATTAGGCGTATCTATGCCAGCACCAGCATTTGCCAGGGATGTCCAGCTGTGGAAGGAAAAACTGTCCACAAAATAGTAGCAATCCCAATTACAGAATAATAATAATAATATAAAAAGCATATGTAGGGTACCCCATTAAAATCTCCTAGATATTTTGAGCTTAAGATGGAGGGGTTCAAAGCATCAGCAATCCAATAGATCTTGCTTTTCCATCAGGCTTACAGGAGACATAATGTAGGGAGCCAACCTCTCTGCGTGTCTCCAGTTCCCAATCTTTCCTCAGACTAAATAAAAACACAAGCCTTTCTTTTGGCCCCATGATGGGGGAGGGGCTCTCCTGAAGAGTTTCAATAACAATAGGATCTCCCTGGCCCATTCACCAGTTAATGGGCACTTGACAGACCCATTAGCCCACCTGGCCACTCTATCAGACTAACAAAGGAGACTCATCTGACCAGTGGAGCAGACTTCTTAGCTGAAGACTCCACTTCCAGTGCAGGGTTCCAAATCAGAGGGTGGAAGGGGACTCACAGAAATCATCTGTCTCAACCCCCAAACCCTTAAATGTGTGTCTACAAGCAGCACATATATTAAAAAGGTAGCAGGAGACTCAGGTTATTGAAGGTCAAATTTAGTTTTATTTAGCAAGAAACAGGCGTTACCACTATATCTATCATTACCATTAATAAATGATTAATGGTAATACTGTTACCATTAATAAAGGAGTTACCATTATAGTTTCAGGAGCAGGATTGTTGGGAAAATATAGATCAGTTTGGAGATTATGAAAAAATATACTTGATGATACAAGGATTGTTGAACTCAAGGATAATTAAAACAGTGACAGTGCATGTCCCAAACCATACTTTAACAAGATGTTAAAATAAGATCTTTAAAAGGTAAAGGTGTCCTCGCACTTATAGTGCAAGTCGTTTCCGACTCTTAGGGTGACGTCTTGCGATGTTTACTAGGCAGACCGTATATATGGGGTGGGTTTGCCAGTTCCATCCCAGGCCTTTCTTTACCCCCAGTGTATGCTGGGTACTCATTTTACTGACCACGGATGGATGGAAGGCTGAGTGGACCTCGACCCCTTTTACCGGAGATTTGACTTCCTCCTTCCTTTGAAATCGAACTCCGGCCGTGAGCAGAGCTTCGGCTGCGTTACCGCCGCTTACCACTCTGCGCCACGGATTCATGGGAGGGAAGAATATTGTGCCAGGAGACATAAATCTTATTATGGATCAAGTTCCATTCAATTCAAAGAGACATATTAAACTATCCGAAAATCATGTTCATGCTGGTTCAAGCAGTGATGTATGATAGATGTGTGGTGCTATCTGAATCTCAAGAAGAAGGTTTTTATTTTCTAGTTTGTGAGAATAGGATAGATTACACATTTGTTTTCCCCAAGTTGTGTCTGAGGGGTATCACAACATAAATAAATATCAAGCTTGACTCACATCCTGCTGAGTATAGAGTGGTCAAGCATAGAATAGGTTTCACCAGAAAGGGTTTAGAAGCTGGATACAATCATTTTAAAACACCATGAGGTTAGAGAAAAGATACATATTTTTAGCACTATAGGGTAGGAGTTCTCATACTTTCTACCTCCAGGCCCCACTTGAGACAGTTGAAAATTACCACCCCACCAGTCACAAAATGGTGGTACAAGGCAGAACCAGTCACAAAATGAAGGCAGACGGAGACAGTGTCAGCTGATTATACAATTACTGACATCACTTTCTACTGATCTAATCCATTTTTGGAAATTGTAAAATTGTTTGCCATAGAGTTTTCCTTGCGCGTGCGTGCATGACATCAACCAAGATGGCGGCAGAGGCTTCAGCCCCTTACGGAAAGCACAGCCTCCATCTTGATTGATGGCAACCCTGCACATGCAGTGCGCGCAGCTGCAAAAAACAGCAGAGAAAGGTAGGTGAATGGGGGGATAGTGGTGGGTTGGCGGGCGGCTCAAAAGCTCCTGTCCTGCAATCCACGCTCCTGCCGCAGATTGCGAAAGGGGAGCAGAGGGGCCCGGGACAGGCTGGTGCCCAAGGGCCCCGGCATGCCTGGAGCCGGCCCTGCTTACATGCTGATATATTAATAAATGCCCCATGTATTAACTGTTTTACTATTGTTTGATCTCCTGATCCCTTATTGTAGTGTTTCTCAAACAGTGGGCCGGAAACAGCGAGAGTTGGGAAAAGGCACTCTTAGCTACTGAGGCTACTAGAGCCTCTAGTGACAGTGCTGGAGCCAGGAGCACCCTCAAGGTATGGATCTGTTCATTCCAGTGGAGTGCAACCCTGTCCAGAAGATGCCAGGTTGCCACTTCCCAGACGTGAGAATTCAGAACACATAGCATATCTCTCTTTTCAGGATTGAGCTTCAATTTATTGGCCCACATCCAGTCTATCACAGCTTCCAAACACCAATCTAGTACCTCAACTGCCATTCCTGATTCAGATAGAACAGAGAAATAGAGGTGCATGTCATCCACATACTGGTGACATTATAAAATCTTATTGGACATATTACTAACAAGATTAAATCATGTTATATGAAATTATATAAAATGGATCATAAAGGATTTATTCAGGGAAAGCAAATAACTGAATATCAGGAAAGTAATAAATATAAATAAGGTATAAATCAGTAAGATTCTAACTTTGTCATTGTTTTTAGACTCAACTAAGGCATTTGATAGGCTGGAATTGACACTTTTATTTGAGGCCATAGACATATTTAATATTTCCTTCAGAGTTATAACATGGATTGTCAGTTTATTCTAGACCATCAGCAAGAATACTAGCAAACAGACAGTTAACCAAACAGTTAATTCCTAAAAGAGCTACTAGACAGAGATGCCTGCTCTCAATTTTTTTATTTGGATCAGCAATAGAGAAATTGACCACTGCAATAAGCGACAAATATCAAATGCTATATCTGCTTATATGAGATTTTATTATATGCAGAATATATATATATCAGTAGACACCCAAGGGTATTTATTTCAGAAAATGGAAATATATGGAACATATCAGGATACCAAATGAATAAGCAGAAATATAGTTTTATTGCAAGTAATAAAACTTATCTCATCCCAATATGAAATAAACATAAAAACAGAACAGTGAGATACCTGGGGTTGAAATTAGCAGCAGAAATTGTTAAGAAAATTAATTATGAGCCTATGGTCCAGAGAGTGAAATCAAATCTGGTTGAAAAAAATAAGCCTATCTTGGATGGCCAGGACATCTGCTATCAAAATTTATTTATTTGATTTATATCCCGCCCCTTCTCCTAGTAGGAGCCCAGGGTGGCAAACAAAAGCACTAAAAACACTCTAAAACATTATAAAAACAGACTTTAAAATATATTAAAACACAACAACCATTAGAAACATATTAAAACAAACAAAAATTGATAATGCTGATTCTTCCCAAGTTTATGAGGGTTTTTTGTGTTTTGTTTAAATATCACTAATTTTTCTGGTAGACTTTTATGAGTTGAAAAGCTGACATAGTATTAAAGTAAAAGCTAACAGACACTACACAAACTTTGCCACAGTTCCAAATTTATCACTATTATTATGAGGCAGCACAACAAAGATACCGGAAGTTATGGCTGTCACATAATCAGGATAGTATATTGTATCAACTAAAACAGTTACGCATTGCGGCTCCTTTGAAGCAGATGGTATCCATGGACTTTGTCACAGACCTTCCTACTTTGCAAAGGAAGATGACAGTGTTGGTAGTGGTGGATGCTTTTACAAAAATGGTTCACTTCATTCCGTGATCAGGACTTCCAAGTGCTCAAGAGATGGCCCAACTCTATGTGCATCATGTGTACCACTTGCATGGACTCCCATACAGCCTGGTCTCCAACCGAGGAACACAAT
Organism: Rhineura floridana; assembly: GCF_030035675.1. Lineage (NCBI taxonomy): Eukaryota > Metazoa > Chordata > Lepidosauria > Squamata > Rhineuridae > Rhineura > Rhineura floridana. Next base: position 74,164,779 of record NC_084487.1, on the reverse strand, counting down.
TCATAGCCCGTTTTTTGTGGGCGATGTGGCAAATGCTGCAAAGTGAACTGCATCTCTCCTCTTCCCATCATCCGCAGACAGATGGGCAGATGGAAAGGGTTAATGCCACATTAGCACAATACCTGCGTTGTTACATTAACTACCAACAGGACAACTGGGTGTCTTTCCTGCCCCTGGCGGAGTTTGCTTATAACATGCTGTGCAGACTCACATGCAACAGACTCCTTTCTTCACCAACCTCAGATATCATCCTAGAGCTTTTGCTGCCCCTCGAGCCAACCCTTCTGTCCCGGCGGAGGAGGAGTTCATACAAGAGTTTCAAGCAATGCAGCAACTGTTGAAAGAGCAGTTGGATCAGGCCAAGGAGGATTACAAAAGGACAGCAGATCAGCATTGCCAGGAGGATCCCTCCATTTGAGTGGGAGACAGAGTGTGGCTGTCTACACGCTACTTGCCTACACAGGGGCACTGCCACAAGTTGGAGGATCAGAGGGCCCTTTGAAGTGGAGGCGCAAATCAACCCAGTGGCCTTCTGCCTGAAGCTGCCTCCCACCTTCAGAATACACCCTGTGTTTCACCACTCCCTGCTGACACTGGAACATTCCCCCGACCCTCACCACACGCCAGTGGAGCCAACTCCCCCTCTCACAGTAAATGGGCAGGAGGAGTAGAAAGTGGAACATATCCTAGACTCGCGGAAGTGCCGGGGACGACTCCAGTATCTAATACACTGGAAGGGGTATGATCCATCAGAACGTTCTTGGGAAATAGCGGAGGACGTGAATGCACCAGACTTGGTGAGATAATTCCATGAAGCCTACCTGAGCAAGCCCAGACCTCGGGGGTGGAGGGGAATGGTGCATGGAGGAGGGGATGATGTTGAGGAGATGATGTTGAGGGGATGATGTTGAGGGGATGATGTTGCTCTCCCAGGGGGATCAGGGTGGGGAGCTGGCCAAGCCCCAGCCTCCTCAGATAAAGCAGGGGGAAGAATCAGAGGTAGATGAGACTTTCGAGGACAATGAGGGAGGGGGAGTAGTTGACAGCCTGCCAGTTCCCACAGACAGTTCTCCCGCCAAAGCAGACTTCGCGCCTCCGACAGATGCACCAACAGAGCCATTGGAGAATGACCAGGGGAATGCGCCAGCTCCACACACCCCCAGGATTCCCCGCCTGGCACTTCAAATGCTTTCCTGGCTCCTCAGACATCTATCGAGCCTGTACTGTCAGATGAGCCGGTGGCGGCTCGCCCCCCTTCGCCCCGCACGAGATGTCGCAAGAAGGTGGGACTTCAAAGGAGTCAGAGATTGTGGGCGAAGACCTTCCCTACTTAAGGCAGTACCCCCCTGACCCGGTTGCTGAGACAACTTTCTTCACACGCTGCAGAGTACTCCTAGGTAGCTTAGTTAGGGACTGTAGTGAGTTAGCATAGCTAAGTCTATGAAATGCCTTGCCTTTGATGTTACTCTAATAAAACAGGAATTAATTCCAGTCTTGCCTCCGTTTCGTGATTCGCACTCTGGGCAGAACAGAAATCCTAAATCAGCATGCCTCAAAAATAGGACACTTGCTTAGAATTAAAATAAGATATTCAAAACCTTCTTACCTGCACTTGATTTTGAATGCTTAAGGTAAACACAAACCAAATTTTTCACGCTTCAGTACCAAACGTAGAGAGCTACAAATGAAGGTATTTTCTTTCATTCAGTTTTGCTTCCACAAAAGCAGGCGTTGCCTCCACAAAAATTTAAATATAGATGCTGAAATATCAGGATCTTAGTCAACAACACAGTTGCTGTATTTCAGTTTTTAATATGATTTTCTACATATAGTAGCCTTAAATGAGAAAAACTCTGGTGAAGAGGAAATAATCTCATATTGGTAGAAAGAATGAGCTGAGCTGTAGGGGTTTACAACACAATACTTTTTGGAAGCTAAGGATGACTGTTTGACATTTCATTTTCTGAGAAGTCCAAACAACCACAATAAATTTACAAATGTAGGCATGCCACACTGTTAAATTTCATTTCACGCTCAGTAAGCAAACATTACCAAACTGCCGTCCTCAGTCTTTTTAGCTAGAAATCTTGGAGCCAGTAAAGATCTGACCTTGAAATATTTCACAGATGGATAAATTGACTTAGTTTTCTAATCACTCTTTTATGGAATCTGCTGGCCAGCAAGGTAAGATTATATTTACTATTGTAATATTACATATATACATTTAAAGAGCTTTTAATACCGACTGTATAATAATGGAACATTTAAATTTCTACAGCCAAAGAACACAAGTGGCTTTGTGGGAAAGTATCATTAATTATTCCAAGTCTCCGTTCATCAATTTTTGCTTTAAGTGCATTTACACTTCTTACTCTTCTACCTGTAAATTTCATCCACTTTGTTGAAAAAAAGAAAAACATATAGGCACTTTTTGATTCCTCATTATAGTATGTACATGAAGCTTTGTTTTATATAGAACGGTTCAGAACCTGAAATACAAACCAAAGCAGGGAGAGCACAGAGTGACTCAAAATCAAATTGGGATTTTTTAAAATGTACAAATATAGATATAAATCTTGGCCCCTGTGCATACCTCTAATGCAAAACACATAGTCTACTACTGAGTTACAGCTCTCAGCTTCTAAAGGTGGCTTGCCAAGACACAGGATATAACAACAAATCAAAATCATCATTCCCCCGCAAAAAAAAATTAACCACAAAGGTGGAGCAAATAAAAAAACTTAGCCTAACACCTGAAACTTATTAAGGACAGCATCAGGTGAGCAATCCTAAGGAAAATATTTCAAAATTAATGTCATCACAGAAAATACCCCTTCATTTGTAAAAGTGTTATTAGTGCCGTGCCAAAAATCTGTCCTCCAGTTTCTCAAACATTTTCTTCTTGGCAGCCACAGGCCTCAAATAGTTATCATGCAACTCTGTAGCTCCTGCTACAAGCTCCTGCTACAAGCAGCAGACCCATGTATCCTCTTCCTCTCTTCCCTTGTAACATTAAATACTACTTAAAGCCTGTGATGTCACTACTAAAATGTGTGATGGGGAGTGGGGCATAGGTATAGTGTAAACTTGTTAAAACATGGGGGTCAGGGGACAAAGGATGCACCTGCATTATAGGGCTTCCATGTTATAATGAAAAATACACTGAAAGGGTTGAAGTGTGAGAGTACTACTACTAGAGAAGAAGAAGAAATGCCACTGCTGCAGCTGAGGAACAAAGTGGTAAGGAAGAGGCAGGAAGAGTACCAGAGAGAACAAAATAAGTTAACGTAAATAAACCTCCACAGACAGTAACAAAAGAACTCAGAGAAGGCTTGAGAGAGAAGTGTCCATTAAGAAAAAAAGCCAGGAAGAGAAAGGCTGGGAGGGAGAGGGATGTAAGGAAAGAGATTTTTTTAAAGACTGAGAGAAAAAAATACTCATAAACACTCAGGGGAAGCAATTGGAGGATACCAGGGATAAGGACCACATAAGACAAAAAACAAGGTGTAACAAACAGAAAAATAAGCCATATGGTATTTTACTTGGGGAACATGGTTATTACCCATAGTATATCCAATTTGGTAGTACAGTGAGATGAATTATAGTGAACGTCAGACCACAAAGTCCATCTAGCTCAGCACTGCCTACACTGACAGCAGCTCTCCAGGATTTCAAACATTCATCCCTACCTGGAGATGCCAGGGACTGAACCTGCATCTGCCTTTTCTGCATGCAAGGCAGATGCTCTACCACTGAGCCATGGCTCCTCCCCAATGGTCACGGAAATCATAAAGCTGTTGTGTCACATGACATGTTTTGTCACCCTACGTATTACTGGGATAGAGAGGAACATAGGAAGCATGGGCCTGCTGCTTTGGGTGGCTCCTATGCTTAGTTAAACCACAATCTTCCCTGGATTTTGAACTTGAAAGCCAGCTAGGAGGGAAAGCATTAGTCACTTGCTTTCCCCCAGAATCAGTGTTCTCATTCCTAGAGATGGAGGAGAAATTAGTTTTAGCAGTTCACATTTTAAAGCGAACCTACCTAATTCACACTTTCCAAACCCATACACAAACCAAATAGCATTTGTAATGCTCACATCTCTGAATTTTGCAATGCACTTCTCCAATCAAAATAATTCAGACAAAAAAGCATATATTAAAGTGGACCAAAAAATGTGTATATCCATATGAATAATGTATAAAAATGCATTAAAATACATACAAATATGTGTATATTAATGTGCACAAAATGCATATGAATTTCATGCTGATTTTAAGAAATAATAATTGCAAACTGAGGCAGAAATAGGACAAACTCAACCCATTTCTGAAGTAAGAGAAGTATTAGAAGCCATTTAGGCCAATTGCTAGTACTTCCAGCTCAGGTTTGCAGTGCATTACATTCAGAGTGTGTAATGCTTGCATTTTTTTCTCTTGACTTAATGATCCAATGTAACAACATCAGAGAATCCATGTCCCCCCAAAAAGCTACCCATTCAATACCTTGAAATTGTTTTCAAAAGTGTACATTGCTTGTCCACGAAACAGAGTTTTCCCTGATTCATACATCAGAGTGGACTGTCTGAATTTAAAGCAGGTAGGCTTAATTAATGTTTTTTATGTAGCTGCACTTAGCAAATAATTTTCTCCCAAGGAAGAACTTTACAGTCCAAAACACACTGATATATTGAATACTTAATTTCGTTCAATAAATCTTCTATGCACCTTCTAAAACTTCCCATGAAACAGTAATCACCGTTAGTCGTGAGCATGCATCTCAAACTGGGGAGTGGTATGAAAAACCATTTGGGATATGTTTGATTTGGCATGGAAAAGTAGCTGGAAGGGAAAGGATTAAGTACACATGCCACTTCTTAGGGATGGAAAGATCTGTCAATTTCAGTTCTCTCAGATTCTAATTTTTCATATCTTAAATTCAGTTCTCCACATTTCTGCAGCAACCAGAGAATTTTTATTTTAAAAAATCCTCATGAAAATATTTTAGCATTTTAGTGCAAATTTGTCCTAATAACCACATTTTTGCAAGGCAGTTTGACTAACGTACACACCTTTGCAAACAATTTCTCATCATATAATGCATTCTTGCATGCTATTTTCACTCATATATTAATTTTTATGCACACTTTCCTCTAATATATGCATTTCTGTAAACATTGGTTGGTTGGCAAACTACAGCACAAAATTTGAACAATTGCAAATTTTGAAGAATGACTGTGTTTTGATTCTCGTATTGTTTTGGAAAGTGTGAATTTGATAGATACAGCTTCAAATGCAAACTGAATTGAGATTCTCACCCATCCGTAGCCACTTCTGCGCTCAGAATCACATCACTCCCTTCTGGAATTGCTTTTCTAAAAAAAAAATCAGTATTTGGCACATATGGGTCCATTTACAGGCATTTATGTGTAGTTTTCCCCTGAAAGAGTTGCTCCAGGTAATATAATTTGTTTCCTTCTGGAATGCTGGTTCCTACAAAATGAACAATTGACAGGGAGACTGCCTGTCTTTGTCTTAGTCATACTTGGAAAGACTTTGAAAATTATTTCTATAAACAGGGAGACAGCATCACAAACTTTAAGAATACCTGACGCAAAAACATGGCACTACTATGGCTGATAATATGAGCAATAATTTCCACTGCAAAGACTGAAAGGACAGAAGTGGCTACTTGTCACTGATTACTCATCCATCTGAGAAGGCAGGTAAAGGCAATGGGGGAAGGGAGCTGAAGAAAGCACCTGCCATTTGCACTGAGGTAGAGGACAAGCAGTTGCTGTTGCTGTCTCCCATTCATTTTACAGGCAAGCAAAGGATTAGACAAGAGAATTAGACAAATTCATGGAGAATAAGGCTATTGATGGCTACTAGTCACAAAGGCTATGTTTTACCTCCACTTTCAGAGGCAGTATGCCTCTAAATAGGGATGGGTGAATATGTCAATTCAGTTTCTCCATTTCTCATTTTTTCAGTCTTAAGTTCCACATCAGTTTGCAAAAAAAATATTAAAGGATGTATCCAGCACAGAGTGCTTCCTTTCAGTGCAAGAATTATGGCTAGTGCAATGGATCTTTCCTCCTCTTCTCTTCCCCCTGTGTGCCCCCAAAATCTGTTCTAGGGGTTTTCCCAATTCTACGGGGCAGATTTGGGGAGGGTGTATGGCACAAGCAGAGGGAGCAAAGGGGGGAGTGCTATTATGCAAGTGGTAATCTTTGTGCTGACAGGACACGTTAGCTGAATACCACCCTAAAAGTTTTCATGAAAATTCAACAGCATTTTTGTGTGATTTTTTCCTAATATACACAATTTTGCCCACTGCATAATTTTTGCAAAGCAATTCCCCCTAATATAAAGCATTTCTTTATGTTATATTCATGAATACATGCATTTGTATGGACATGTTGAATTTAATTTATTTATTAAAATTCATAGAATCATAGAATCATAGAGTTGGAAGGGGCCTTGTAGGCCATCGAGTCCAACCCCCTGCTCACAGCAGGAAATCCACATCTAGAGCATCTCCCGCAGATAGCTGTCCAGCCTCTGCTTGAAGACATCCAGCGAAGGGGATCCCACCACCTCCCTAGGCAGTCGGTTCCATTGCCGAACTGCCCTTTCTGTCAAGAAGTTCCTTCTAATGTCCAATCTGAATCTACGCTCCTGCAACTTAAAACCATTAGACCTAGTCCTACCCTCTGGGGCAGCAGAGAACAAATCTGTACTCTCCTCTATGTGACAGCCCTTCAGGTACTTAAAGAGTGCAATCATGTCACCCCTCAGCCTTCTCTTCACCAGACTGAACATGCCAAGTTCCTTCAACCTTTCCTCATAAGACTTGTTCTCCATACCGGCTATCATCCTCGTCGCCCTCTTCTGAACCCGCTCCAACTTGTCTATATCTTTCTTAAAATGAGGCGCCCAGAACTGAATGCAGTATTCCAGATGAGGCCTGACTAATGCAGAATATAGTGGGACTATTACTTCCCTCGACCTGGAAACTATAGCTCTGTTTATGCAGCCCAAAACCGCGTTTGCCTTTTTTGCTGCAGCATCACACTGCTGGGTCATGTTCAACTTGCGATCCACTACAATTCCAAGGTCCTTCTCACACGCACTACTGCTAAGCCGGGTATTTCCCATCCTGTACCCGTGCATTTTGTTTTTGTGGCCTAAATGCAGAATCTTGCATTTGTCTTTATTGAATTTCATTTTATTAATTTCAGCCCAATTTTCTAGTCTATCCAGGTCCCTTTGTATTTTATTCCTGTCTTCCATTGTGTTAGCTATCCCTCCCAGTTTCGTATCATCCGCAAACTTCATAAGGCTTCCCTCCACCCTGTCATCTAAGTCATTGATAAAAATGTTGAAGAGTATCGGCCCCAGGACAGAACCCTGTGGCACTCCACTCGAAACCTCCTTCCAGTCTGAAGCAGAGCCACTGACGACCACTCTTTGAGTACGGTTTTCCAACCAGTTGTGAATCCACCTGACAGTATTTCCATCTAGTCCACATTTGACCAGTTTGCTAATCAAAAGGTTGTGGGGGACTTTGTCAAACGCTTTGCTGAAATCTAGATAGATGACATCTACAGCATTTCCACCATCTACTAAGCTAGTGACCCGATCAAAAAAAGAGATGAGATTAGTTTGATAGGATGATATATCATCCTATGGGCTCCTGTCACCATCTTTCCTTCTTCGCTTCCCAAATTTTTAATTCTATAATAGAATGTATGGAAATGATGGTGTTTGCAATTTTTACAGCAAGCATATTAAGGAATGCAAGTATTACTGTGGAGGAGGTACCATCTGTTTCTGGAAAGTTGTGTTATGCTCTAATATATGTGGATTATGCTAAAAAAAACCTTGTTATATTTAAATGTATGTAGCAATTATTTATGGATGGTCATGTGTTTTATTATGTGGCTTATTAAGAGAACTTTTGGGAGAAGGGAAAGAATTATGAGTCAGATATTAAGTGCATCAAAGAGAGGCTTAAATTCAAATTAGGTAGACAGCTAAACAGTATCTATGCATTAAAAAAACTATCTTCTGGTGGAAAGCAAGAAAAGGAAGAAAGGTTATCCAGAAGCAGTAGGTACTCAAGATCAGAAAGAGTATGTAAATTTCTAGCTCCATGTTCTAGCAGTTGTTAAACCAAACATGAGCTACTGTATAAAGAAGACATAGCAAAACCTATTGTTTTAGTTCCATACTATCTTCTGTTTAAAGATGGGAAGGAACTAAAAATCATAGGTTTTGCTATAACTTCTTTATAGCTCATGGTATCAATTTGAAGGAGAAACCATTATTTTTTCATTATTGAAATGTTGTTTCATTCAGCACCCATTACCTTTGGTTAGTAGCTTTTTTCCCCTACAAAGTACATTCCTTGAAGCCTGATAAAAGCAAGTCATGAATTTTCAGTAGAACTTAAAAAACCCAGTAACTTCTGCAAGTCCTTACAAGCTTTGTGCTAGAAAAATTGCAACACTCATTTGGAAGGAACAAAAGTCCTGTTAAAAAATAAACTTACTGGTACAGCGATAATACACTTTCATTTTCTAAATGCATAATATCTGCTATGGAAAAGTGCATAGTTGTGGACTAAACTAGATGTAATGGAGAAGTGCCATACTGTTGTTTTTTCATATGAACTTTCCATAAATAAGGTGGTATGAGAGCCCTCATTTTCACAAAAACCAAAGGGAGAACCTCTCCCCGTCATTACTCTGCTGTGCTCTGTTGCTTCAGGCAATCCCCCCGGCTGATTTCAGTTCACTTCAGGCACTTTCGTCCCAGTCTGGTTCCAATATCAGAAGCAGCTGTGTGTAGAAACCTAAGGTAGGATGGGTTTATCTCTTGATTTAAGAGCTAGACCAGATCCCATTTATAACTGAACTAGTGCACAAATGGGCTCTCAAAATTCTCTAATCTATTTGTGAGTAGAGAAATTGGTACAGGGCATTTCACCAAATTTCTCCAAGAGAAATTCTTACAGTTTCTCTAGTGTGTGTATTACCATTTAGTAATAGCGGCAGCACAGGTTCTTTCACTTGTCCTATTTTTGTTTTATTTTGAGCTTGCATTAGCAGTCGACCAACATTTGTATTCTTCATAACGCTCCAGACCTAGCGTTATTCTGCGGCATTTTGATGGGTGGTGCGTGGGAGAGAATGGCCACCACAAAAAAATGGTGGATAATATTTGGAGAAAATTCTGCAAAGTGGACTTATTTTTTTTATGGAACTGAAGAGAAAAAGTCTCAGAAATTTTCTCAGAAAAATGTCACTCATGAACCTGAACAGCACAGAGACAAATATAAACAACAATTGTGGCTTACATTCCTCCCCCCAACACATCTATTGTGGCCCTGAAAAAGTAGAATGAACTAGTGAAAGTTGTTGAATAAAATTTCATTGGTCAGTGTTGGAAATACTTCACAGGTCATCCTTTGCTTTTACTGAAACAGCAATCCCTGCTTTATTTTCACTTAATCACATGCAATGTTGCTTATAAAAATTTTACGCTAATGGTACAAAGAAATTCAAAGAACAATACAGCACTCAGAAGATTTTTCATCAATAAATAAATGATGAAGATCACAGTGGTTCAGTTTCAAGGGGGAATTGAAGATGACTAGATGGAGAGGAAAAAACCAAATTTAAGTGTCATAACAGAGATTCAATTTCCATATGTAAACTTCTGAAGACAATTTCTTCATTATTGTTATTGGTACTATTTATATACACACAGCATCAATTATCTGCATGAACATTTAGGCTTCAGTTCAATGGACACTTATCTTAGAATAAGCCCTACCGAAAACAGTGGGACTTACTTCTGAGTAAACATGTATAATTGTGCTGTTAGAGCCGTAAAATAAGAGTAAGATTCATACCAGGGATGAAAGTCTAAAGCAGTGTCCCCTATTGTACAATAAATTACTTTTCTTCTACTTTTCTACTATGCGCAAGACAGAGTAATTCTTTACTATGAACAACAGAAAGCTTCATATGGTGAATTAAGTGTTACACCTGATCTAAGAGATTTTGGTTGAAATCTCTGCCCAAAATCGAGTGATTCTGGACAAACAGCTACCTCTCAGATCCAATTCCCAATCAGTAAAACAGAAAAACGTCTAACACACTTGGGGGGGGTATCAGAGGAAGTATGCATGAGAACATTAGTAGGTAAGCTGCACACAATTGCTTACTGAAAACCCAGCGCCCCAACTCCTTGTTTTTCACAGAAGTGGAAGCAGTTACTGTAACACTCCAGTCTTTCATGGCACAGACCCCATCCTGAGATTAACATTCAGAGGCTCAGGTAAATTGCTCCCCCATCTTCCAGGAACCTCACTTGGGCCTATTGTGTGCACCTTCTCAAACATTTTAGACTCTTCCCTGGAGGCAGGGATGAACTCCCAAAGTCACCTATTTCCTGGGTGCCACCTCTCCTAATCTATAGGGGTTCAATTGGTGTTTGGGGGCTAGCCCTTAATCTAGGGAAAACAGCTTGAGCTGAGGAGCTGGGTCAGATCCCCCACTGTGGCCCCAGTGCAGTCCAGGCTGTCCAAGCTGGGATTGCTATCTTATTATTCCATGACAAGTCCCACTCTATGGGTTTCAACCTCCTGCAAGAAACAAGTAGGCATGCCGATTCTGCTCCTCTGCCTGGGTGGCTGTCCTGGCTAAAAGCAATAAAGGGAGCCTACCCTAATCCTGTGGGGATTCCATTTCCCAGCTCATCTTTTGAAATTGTGTTTTCACCTGGGGGGGAGAAACAGGTGTTTCTGCCCTATGATGTACCCTCCAAGCATCTTACTTCTCCCAGTCCTCTATGCTCTGTTCTCATTCCAACCTTTGGACCTCTTCCACCTCCCACTCTCAGACTTCCTGCCTAGCTCATCTGGGTGCCTTAAAGGCTGCCTTGGCTTTTACCCCTACAGCCATTCTGTCTCATGCCACCCATAGCTGTAGCTCATCCAGCAGGCAAGCACATCCCACTTTTATCATCAGTAGGTGCTGCCACTTCAACACAGCATCCTGCAGGGCCAAAGAGGAGCTGTTTCTGGCCATGAGTCCTGGTAATCACTCACACACACCTCATAATCTGTTTCTAAAGCAAACAAGAAGGATTGCAAAGTCCTGTATGCTTTTAAAAGTACTGGTATAGCATAGTTTATAAGAAATCCTGGTTTGTAGCATGAAGTCCATAATTCAAATGTTGCCTCAGGGTGGGGCCCTGTCTCTCTCCAGCTACAAAAGCAGCAACTGCTGAAGAGGCCAGAGGCCATCTACCTGTGTGAGTTTCTGCAAGACCTGCTCCCTGCATTTCTGGCTGATTTCCACCTGGCCTGGAAAGGTGGGGCCCTGTCTCTCTCCAGCTACAAAAGCAGCAACTGCTGAAGGGGCCAGAGACCGTGTGTGTGTATGTGTGCGTGAACCTGCTGCTCGGGATGTCTATAGACTACTGGGGTTAGTTGTTTTTTAGTTGTTTTGGGGGTCAAGATTTAATTTTGGAGATTCATTTTTGCTGTTATTTGGACTATAGCATATTTCTGTTAAACACTGTTGTGAAGTGTGTGGGGATTGTTTAATTGTATATTTATTGAGATGTTCTCATTAGTTTGTTGTTTATTATCATCTTTTCGGCGCCAGGTTAAAACCTTTCTCTTCTCTGAGGCATTTTAATTCCTGTTAATTTTAAATTATTATAATTTGATTTTAGACTGTACAGTTTTTTGTACAGTTTTGTATTGTGATATACTGTATTGTGTTATTTTCATTGTATTTTTAATGTTCACCGCCCAGAGAGCTGTTGCTAGTCGGGCGGTATATAAGCTTAATTAAATAAATAAATAAATAAATTATTATTGTTTGGCTACTTATACACTGTGTATATTTATATGTTAAAAATAAAAATGCTACTTATTTGCTGGGAAATGATTTTTATCTAGGCCTTTTTATAAAGTGTTTGGTTCTCTTATTGTAACACATTTAAATGTTTTTTCTTTTCTTTTAATAATGTTATTTGTTATTTAATTTTGAGAATTGCATTATTGTATTTATGCTTTATGATGTGTTATATTCATGTTTTTGTAAGCCGCCTTGAGGGCCTTTTGGCCATAAGGCGGGATATAAATTTAATAAATAAATAATAATAAATAAATAAATGAGCTTATTCCATAGCTAGTCTTGCTCAGCCTCCTCCTTCCTTACAGTTGATTCCTGCTTCCAGTACTGAAGAGTACTTCCTCCTTCTGGCTTCTGTAACTATATTGCATTGGGTTTGGTTTTTTTAAAAAAAACAAAACCTACTACTTTGTGATGAAATGTAAAATCAAATGTTTAATGAATAATATTTCCACTTAAAAGCTATTTTGCTATATCAAGCACACAATTTATTGAAAACACGGCATTTAAAGGAGAAGGTTTTTAACTGAACTTCCTTGGTCAGATAGAGGGAAAGGGGGGGGGAGAGGAGCAAGCTCTAGTACCTAAATGTGGCATTGATCTTGCGGTCGGTCCAGCAGCAGGTGAAGCCTCTCTTTTCCTGCCCAACAACTGGTGGGGAGCGGAGGGAGAGCCAAACAGACCAAAGAGCCAGGTAGCCAGATCTCTCTCTCTCCCTGTGTGTGTGCGTGCACACGCATGTGAGCGCAGGCGCTGTAAATTGTGTTCTTTTCCTCTGAGCCTGAAACTGACTAATCTGGGTCCTCCCTTTGCTAACTTGAAACTGAATGATAGATGATCTCTTGCTTTCTCCCATTATTTATTTATTTATTTGTTGCATTTATACCCTGCCTTTCTTTTCATGATAGAAACCCAAGGCGGCTTACATATGGTTCCCAAGTAGGCTTGCCAGGTTCAGGGCCTGAGACTGATCCTGTATCTTTAGAAGAAGAGAAAGTCAGCCAAGTGCAGGTGTTCTTGCAACACTGTAATGAGAAACCACAAGGTGGCATTCTCCCTTCCCCCTGCACACCTTTTAAAGATACAGAAGACCTCTTGGTTGCCAGGCCCAGCCTCCTCATGTGCCTTCAAACCATAGCCATGGTGTGCAGTGGAGGATCTAATTCAATTTGGGAGGAGGATGCATGAAGAGGACATTTGGTGGTTGCAATGGGCAGAAGGAAAGCCCTTTCAAAATGGTAACAGCAGGAGATAGTGGGAAACAATTGAACACGGAAAGGGATTTGCCTCTCATTTTGACAATTTCAATGGAACTGGGATTAACCTCACATCCTTAGTATGTACTATGTTATATGTAACAGCCCAGACGTTTAATTTGCTTGCACTGGGGGGGGCATTAAATTTGCTCTTTTGCACATCCACAAACCTGCACACGTGTGGGAATTAAAAAAAGATATACATTTATGCACTCCTCTGAAAAAGCGTGCAAAAAGCAAATGACTGTTATGGACCAATCACTGAAAAGGGGTGGACTTAGGGGAGTGCTAATGCTAAAGTGATTTAGACAAAAAAATAAAAAGCCCATATGTATGGATGCTTGATAATTGGGTTTTCACAATAATCCGACCACAAATGGAACGTGTATGGATCTCGAGGCCACCAACCGAATATGGAAAAACTTGGATTTTGTGGTTTTGTGGTTATATGCTGATATATAATGGGTTTTTGACTAATTATAAATACAGTGTTTATTTTACACGTGTATACATTTTTACACAAAAATATAAGAATAAAATAAACTGATGCAGAAAAAACAGCACAAATAACAAGGAACAGAAAAAGAAATGGCACAAAAATATTTAGTAAGACAAAAGCAGATGGGGGAAGTGATGTCAACTGAACTGAATGGAAGCTTAAATCAAATGCTCTGCACTGCGCTGCAGACCACCTCAGACAGGGGCCTGGGGATCAGCAGCAGTCCAAGCAGGGGGCTGGCAGTGCTGGTGGTGTGGCCAGTAGCGTAGCATTCTCATAGGGAATATCAGAGCCAGCTTTCAGAAAAATCACTTTTAGCCCTTTATGCATAATCCATGTGAAGCAGTCTCCACTCACAGAAAGGGCAAGGGGGGGGCTCGCCTCTGGCCCTTCCTCTAATGCAGTGCAGCTGCCAAACCCCACCCACATGTACATGCATTAAGCCTGGGTGTCTGCATAAAGGAAGACTATGCATATAGGTTTCTATATGATCTAGAACATTGTATTATCAGAATTTCAGATTGTGTGTAGAGCTCTGTACTCAAATACAGACATTGACGCATTGGGTGGAGTTAGGGAGCCGATCAAGATTAGGAACAGGGCCAATGGTGCAGACCCACTGCCCTTCTATGTGTGGTGACCTTCATGTGCATACTGTGTGAAGGGATTTTTCGAGTTCATTTTTCTAGAGAAAAATCTTGAAAATAGCATCCTTATTCACCTGGCTAGGTTTTCACCATCTTGCTCTGACAAGTTACATCAACACTTAAAACATACTCATGGATTAATTAAGAATTTAGCTTCTACAATATTAATGATATATTCTCCTTGTCATTACGGTGAATACTTTGGTTCATATTTCTTTTGCATCATTAACTCTGTACTATAAAAATGTAATTCAAGTTTTAGAGTTTATTGGATCTACATAACAGTGAAATGCAGTGGGCACAAATGTCAGCTGCTGACTGTCAAGTTGCATTTTGTCAAGATTGACAAGTCATGTGACCATCAGCCTGGGTTTAAATGCATTGCTGCCACAGTGCTCCTAACATCCCTGCCATCTGAGAACGCAAGAGGTCAGGGTGAATTATCCATTTTGTCTCCTGCTCTCACTATTGTATTGACATTGACTACACTGGCCACTTTATGGACTGTGATTACATCAGAATCTGAAATACATAAGATGTTGTAACACCCCAGTTTTGATAAAGGAAATAATGCATCTTTAAGTAAAGTTATGGAATGTTTGGTGAAAAGTCTGACTTTCGAATGATTTCTTAAAATTACTTAAGCACCTATTCCTTCCAAAGTAGAATATTAAAGGACACTTCTTAATTTTTGCACTCATGTACAGGCACCAGCATTCAAAACACAGGTGAATTGTGTGGGTTTTCAAAGGACGCAGGACATTTTTAAAAAATCATGTGAAAGTGACCTTGCCCAAATGAACATATTTTAAAAGGTACGGTTCTATGTTTATACTTGTGTGTGGCCTCATAACTTTAAAGAATAATTCACTAAGATGCAAAAAAACCTTGCGGTTTAAGAACATACCTATAGCCCACAGCTATTCTATCAAACTTTAAAAAGCAGGGAAATTAGGCAGCTATAGTGAATGCACCAGGGGAGCAGGAGACCTGAACTCCTCTCTGAGATATTGGACTGCCCTACAAATTGGTCAAAATGCAAACACCATTTGGGTTGGTCTTTCACAGTCCAATCCACTTCCTGTGTAGCTTGGAAGAATTTGGTAACATGTGCCTCTGAGCATATGGTGAGTGGTGGCACACCTGTACAGGGATGATGAAGTACACCTCTCTCATGAGGGGTACGACATTTTCCTTGAGGATCTGCAGCAGGGTATTAGGCATCACCTTGGGCTCTGGTGGGGGGTGAGGTGACCTAAGCATGGGCTAGATCTCCTTTGTGGCACGGTCAGTGCAGGATTAGGGGGGAAAAGGGGCAAGTGGAAATAATTCGGTGAGAACCTTGAGGGTCCTTCTAGAAGGTGAAAGGGGGCTTCCTCAGACCTATCCATCAAAGCCTCAAGGCCAGATGCTGGGGACAGGAGCCCTCCTTGAGGACTGCCCAGATCACAGACTCAGTGCCTCAAGGCTGGAGTCGGGGGTGAGATGGACATGATTCCCTAGGCACAGATAATGTGCCGGCAATGAAAGGCCAGGAGTATCTAGCTCACTACTCTGCGGCCTAGAGCCAAGGTTACTTGCTCAAAAATCTGAGCTGCTGGAATTAAGTTCCGTACCACTCAGGTTAATAGGGGCCCGCACTGATCTTTTAAAATTATCCAGGTCCCCTTTGCAGATCTCAGTCTTGAGGCTTGGCTTAATCCAGTTTTCATTTTCTATCATTTGGTTTAAATGGTCTAATGTGGTTTAATTCATAAATTGACATTAATAAATGTTGCCCGTTATTAACCCATACGCTTGTGTCTGCCTCATCATTTTGGGTGGGTCTGGGTGCAACTGAAACTTGGTGCAATGACTCTCATGACTGGAATACAGCAATTGAAGGATATAACTAATTCAAAAAGAGCAGAAGGAATTGAAAGGGAAGTGGAATTGCATGTTAAAATGTTAAGAATATATATCTCTGTACAGAAAAACAAGAGGATGAGCTTGGTAGCCCCACTGAAAGTATCTGGATTAAAAGAAATGGGGCAAGGAATAAAAGGAACATGGTGGTTGCAATCTACTACTGACCCACCCAATCAAGGAGAAAATGAGAATGAAAGTTTTGAAAAGCAAATTGCCAATGTTTTGAGGAGGAATGATGTAGTAGTAATGGGGGATTTCAGTTATCCTGATATCTGTTGGGAGACACAATCTCTCCAAGAAATTCCTGACTTACTTGTCCTACAGAAAGTGGAGGAAGGAACAAGAGGATCAGCTATCCTTGACTTGATTCTAACCAATAGAGATGACTTAGTGGATGAAGTAGCAGTTACGAGAACTCTGGGGGTAAGTGACCATGATATACTTGAGTTCTTGATGTTAAAGGAAGCAAAAGCTGAGAGTAGCCATACACGTCCTCAGGAAAGCCAATTTTTAATAAACTCAGAACAATGATAAGTAACGTCTAATGGCAAGTGACTCTAATGAGAAAAGGATTCCAAGATGGCTCTGAGTTTCTGAAAAAGGAAATTCTAAAGGCACAATTGCAAACAATTCCAACAAGGAAAAAAGAAGGCCTCATCTTGAGTACTGCGCCCAGTTCTGGACACCACTCTTTAAGAATGATGCAGACAAACTGGAACAGGTTCAAAGGAAGGCAACAAGGATGATTACAGGACTGGAAACAAAGCCCTCTGAGGAGAGATTGAAAGAACTGGGTATGTTTAGCCATGAGAAGAGAAGATGGAGGGGAGATATGATAGCACTCTTCAAGTACTTGAAAGGTTGTCACACAGAGGAGGGCCGGGATCTCTTCTTGATCATCCCAGAGTGCAGGACATGGAATAATGGGCTCAAGTTATAGGAAGCCAGATTTCAACTGAACATCAGGAAAAAGTTCCTAACTGTTAAGAGCAGTATGACAATGAAACCAATTATGTAGGGCGTTGGTGGGCTCTCCAACACTGGAGGCATTCTAGAGGCAGCTGGACAACCATCTGTCAGATATGCTGTATATTGGGTGACTGCATTGAGCAGGGGGTTGAACTTGATGCCCTTATAGGCCCCTTCCAACTCTACTATTCTATGATTCTATGACTCCATCTGTGTTATTTAAGAGACTGTGCTAACAAGGTATCACAGTATCTCAGGGTCTACCTATTCTAATTCAAATAATCAGTAGCTTATGGATTGCTTTTAGAATATGCAGTGCATGAATAAAATGGATGTTTCATTCTCTTCATTAAGTAAGAGTAGATGTTGATTTTTGTCATGGTATTTTGCTTTTGAAATGGATCTCTGTCTTATCAACTATGCCAGTAGTTCCCAATCCCCCCCGCACATAGACCACTTGAAAATTTCTGATAGTCTTGTTGGACCACTTCATTTTTTTTCTGTTTTAGTGCACTGCGCTAGATTATTTTAATTGTAGTATATGATATATTACTGTATTAAAATTTGCATTCCATAAAATTCAAATTGTAATATAATAAAATACAATATAAGAATAAAATAGACAATAAAAATACAATTAGAAATCAGTATGAATATTTAATCCAGATGTGGACCACCTGAATAAGGCTTGTGAACCAATAGTAGTTCACAAACTAGTGGAAACCCATGAACTATGTCTTCAGAGATTGCCCTGGAAAAACCTACAAGCTGCTCATTTGGTCTTTCAGGGGGAGCACAGCCCCATGCAGCACTCATTGGACAGCTCAATCCAGATCACAAAATCTCACCACTCAGGGAAGCTTCATCTTATCTGCATTAAGCCTCAGTTTGTTTGCCTTTATCAATCCCAAAACTGCCTCCAGACCCTTCTTCTAAGATTTCTACAGTCTCCCTGGGGCTACTAAGGTAAAATGAGATGAGGATCTACATGCCATTGGGATTCTGATGGCCTAAACCTCTGAATGACTTCTACCAGTGGGGGACAGGAAGCAACCCTGGGGTACTCATAGGCCAAAGGCCACTGGGAAGAACATAAGAGCTGACTGGGATGAGGACTTATCAGAACGTTTATTTATTTGTCTGACATTTTTGTATCACCCTTCATTAAGAAAAAATCCAGGGTTGTTTACAGGCAGGCTAATCCAAACTATATAATAATGGTGTAATACACCACAGTGCCAGTGATGATACAAAAGAAAGGATGGCTAAAGCTGCAGCAGCTGTTTGTTCTGAGGTGCATGCATGACAACATCTTGTTCTGCTCTTTTGCGGCTATCTGTACATGTTAAGAAAGGCACCTGCTCGCTCCTCCTCTTCTGATGCTGCTTGCTGCTGCTGTTACCAACAAGAAAGCCAGATGCTACAACCCTGCTGCAACCTTTCGGCCCTGGCAAAAAAAACAAAACCCTTTACAGTTGCGTAGTGTGCAGCACTTGGAATCCTAGAATTTTTTAGGCAAGAAAACACATAGGGTGTCAAACCAGAATGAGGTTAAAAAAGAGGACAGTCTGGCATGAAAGAGGATGCTTGGCCACACTCCTGTAGTGAGCATTCCAAAGGCAGGGTACCATAGCTGAAAAGCCCCATCTTTGGTTCTGACCTACATCACTTCTGCTTGCTGGGGAAGGACCTAAAGAAGATCTTAATTAGCAATGTGTGGGAAAAGGTGGCCCTCCAGATACCCTGTAAGACAAGGGTGGGAAACCTGTGGCTCTCCACATGTTGTTGGGCTACAAATCCCATCATCCATGACCATTGACTCTATGCTTGTGGGAGTGAAGGGAATTGCAGTCCAATAATATCTGGAGGGCCACAGGTTCCCCACCCATGCTTTAGAGATTTAAATGCTAAAACAAGCATCTTGATTTGAGTCCAGAAACAAACTGGAAGCCAGTATACTTGTTTTAAGACAGGTGTGATATTTTCCAGAGTCACAGTCCCAGTTCGAGGTGTAGTTGTTCTATTTTGTACTAACTGCCCATCTTCAAGGGCGGTCACACATGAAACGCATTGCAGTAATCCAAACAGGATGTTTGTCAGATCATGTATAACTGAAGCCAGGGTATCTCTGTTAAGGAGAGTCTGCAGATCCATTTGGGCTTTTAAATATAAGTTTGGATCTAATAATACACCGAAGCTAGGGACTTAGTCCTGTAGAGGAAGCCCCATCCAGAACAGGTTGCATGCCATTTTCCAGGTCAGAAAACTAGGTTTTAAAGCTCAGCACTATTCCTGTCTTTGTACTGCTTGTTTACCCCAGAAAAAGCACCAAAGCTACAGTTTAAATATGGGAAATTTACGAGACAGTAAAGGTTTGGTCCCCCCCCCCCAAAATTGATAGGATTTAGGTTGTTTTCTTTCTTTTAGATTGGATGATAATGAAAAATATGCATGCATGAGACATACAAAAATGCTTGTTGTTATGTTAACAATCTCAAATTTTAAAAAATTCTGACTCCAGGTATAATATAAAAATAATAGTCATTACTATTATTTATAACGTGTTCTCTAGTCAGCACAATGAAGTTAAAAATCAACATGCTCTTCTTGCAGGCTTATAGGAGAAAGGAATCCAGTTTGCTTCCTAAAGTAGGTTAAACTGTCAGGCTGATATTGTCATGTACCTAAAGCTGCAATCCTAAACACTCTTACTAAGGCAGTGGTTCTCAAACTTTTTTGGTTCATGGCACACTGTAAAACATATAAAAATTTTCTGGCACACTTTCTGTACAAAATTAATAATATATTAATATATTTTAAACTATGAATAAAAATAAACTATAGAAAACTATTACTTACCCTATACAAATAGGTTTCTTCTCATTTTTAAAATATACTTTTATAATATTTGAGGCACACCTAGCCACCTCTTAGGGCACACCAGAGTGCCTGGGCGCACCGTTTGAGAATCACTGTACTAAGGAGTGATCCCTATTGATCACAAGGGGACATCTTTCCGAGTAAGCATTCATAGGATCCTACAGCAAGTGTATTCCATAAATTTTGCACTTAGTGAAACGTCTGCCTAGGCCAAATGGATGCTGATTGACCATTAACCTTTTCTCTCATCCTGGAACCTAACCAGGAATTATTCTTTTTTTCAATTTCAGTTCAGTGTTTAATCAGTAGAAATCAAAGATCATTAGATCAATAAGGATGATTGGTGCTTTAAAAAAAATTAAACATTAAAGTGAAGTAAAAGCTTTAAAGAAGTAAAGAAGGCTAATTTTAAAAAGATGAAGACTGAAAAGAATATTATATGAAAACATATACAGCATGGACACTGTTTTCCAGTGGAAAGATTAGAAAATTGGAGGAAACTGGTGGTGGTAGGGGAAATCTTTTAAAATAATGAGTGAAATGTTCTTGAAGGCAGATTTTTAAAATATTTGTGTAAGCTGCACTTTACTCTCTCAAAATGGTTTCCAATTGCTATGTAATAACTATATAAGAAAATTTACTGTAGGGCAGAGCAATCCAACTTGCTGGAGGCTGGTGGGAATGAAGCCAGTGGAGGTGGAGCTGGCAGAAGGGGCTGCCACATCAGCTGCTACTCAGAGGACTCTTGGAGGGGAGGATGCTGGCTGCGCTAGCAGGTGCAGCAGAAGGAAACAAAATACATGTTTCCTTCCATCACCTCTTTTCCTGGTGTACTGGCTGCCAGGTCGCAGGTGGGAGACAAATGGGACCTGGATATCACATAAGTACCCCCCTCAGACCCTGCTTCGACATGCCTCTGGGAATGCCCCTTTTGCAGGCTTTCTGCCAGCTTCCCTTATGCCAGGCTGGGCTTCTCTGGCAGACTTCCAGCTGAGCCAGGACTTATGTCAGTGTAGCCCAGGTGAGCTGGGACCCAGCTGGCTCAGCTGGAGGTCTACCATACCCAACTCCCCTCAGCTCAGTGTAAACAGCAGTTGGATTGTACCCTTAGAGAATTATAATTGGTGTACACTGTGGACATGTACAACTCAAAACCTATTGTTAGGCTAGAGACAGACATTATATCTTTTAAAAGAGTTGGAAAGAGATGTGTTGCTTGCTGTGCATGCAGTCATTTCACTTGTCACCTCATGGAATTGCAGGGGATTTGGTACTGTTTAATGCTGACTGTGGAGACTGTTTATAAGTCCAAATAATAATTAAATATTCCTTTTGCTCATTATAATGTTGATAATTTCTGTGTTAAACTCCTCCCCCTGCTTATTTAACAACTTACAAAAAACAAGCTAAGTTTGAAACCTTACTGTGCAGTAGCTGGCTGCATTTGTAAATATTGTTTGAATAAAACCAAGGCATTTATATTTCATACGTTCAAATTTAATAAGGGTAGCAAACAGTACTATTTTATTTTCTAAGAATATTTTACATTCTTAAATTAGTAAAGACAGTTTAGAACTGATAAGAAAATAAATAATATATTTCAGTTTCTTCGAATTCCTGTTTATTTCTTTAAAAACTCTGTAGAAAATGTTTTCTCTCCAGCCCCACATATAATTAAAAATTATGGAAATTTTACATCTCTTAGGCTGTGTTCATGGCTCGGTTATTTTTCATCAGTTATTCTGGTTAGAGGGTGGAGATCTTTTCTATGCAACGCAGAGCTAGAAAATGTTGTTTAATAATATTGCAACTACTGTAATGCATCCTACTCCATTCTCTAAGACTTTCTGTGGTCTGTTAATTGCTACAAAATACAACAGCAGACCTCTTGGGAGCTTATTACATTTGAGCTTCAAGTCTGCTCCATCTTTGTGTATGCCTCTATCAAGATGCTAGGTGTCCACAAAGCACAAAAGCCAGCATACAGTTTAGGGAATGGTTGTTTTCTGTCTTCTCCCTTTATCACACACCTTAATGTGGTGAGGGGGTTTGAGAGTGTTGAAGAAGCTATGAGCTATGCCATCAGGAGTCTAGACCAAAAGGCTAGACTCCTAGCAGGGGCACCCAAGGTGGAATGGTCAAAGCTGAAACACCAGACTAAGATGCCTCCAAACTCAGAGGAAGGCAATGGTAAACCACCTCTGAATACCTCTTACCACAAAAACCCTATGAACAGAGCATCAAAAATGCAACATGAGATAGTGCTGGAAGATGAGACCCCCCAGGTCAGAAGGCACTCACCGAGCTACTGGGGAAGAACAAAGGACAAGTACAAGTAGCACTGTGACTAATCACGCAGCTGAGTCAAAGCCAAAAGGAAGCCCAGAAGCTGATGTGCACAGAAGCGAAAGGAAAGTGCGGAGTTGTACGACGCACACAATAGGAACATGGAATGTGAGAAGCATGAACCAGGAAAAGTTAGAAATTGTCAAGCAAGAAATGGAATGTATCAACATTACAATACTTGGTGTGAGCGAACTAAAATGGACAGGAATGGGACATTTTCAATCAGGCAACTACAAAATATTTTATGCAGGAAATGAGAAATTAAGAAGAAATGAGGTTGCTTTAATAGTGTGAAGTGATATAGCAAGAGCAATTAGGAGCTACAACACAAGGTCTGAGCAAGTGATATCAATGAGATCAATCAGGAAACCTATCAACATAACCATCATCCAAGTCTATGCTCCGACGGCAAATGCAGAAGAAGAGGAATTGGAGAGATTTTACGCAGAAGTACAGGAAGAAATTGATCACACACCAAAACAAGATGTGCTGATAATCATGGGGGATTGGAATGCAAAAGTAGGGAACAGAGAAGAACTAGGAATTGTGGGGAAATGGGGCTTAGGAGATAGAAATGAAGCAGGAGAAAGACTTATTGAATTCTGTGAAGCCAATAATTTGTTTCTTGCGAACGTATTTTTTGAGCAACCGAAGAGACGACTGTACACGTAGACATCACCAAATGGTCAATATAGGAATCAAATTTATTATATAAATGGTAGCAGAAGATGGAGAAGTTCCATACTTTCTGCGAAAACAAGACCAGGAGCAGACTGCAGTACAGATCGTGAACTGGTCATATCGAAAATCAGGGTAAAGCTAAAGAAGAACAACAAAGCAATCATAATGCCAAAATACAATTGAAATAACATCCCAGAAGCATATAAAGATCAAATAAGGAACAGGTTTGAGGCTTTAAACTTAGTTGACAGAGAACCAGAAGAACTATGGAATGAAGTCAGAGACGTTATCAGGGAAGAATGCAAAAAGACAATACCTCTAGTTAAAAAGAGAGAGACCTCAATGGATGACTGAAGAAACTCTTAAAATGGTTAAAGAGAGAAGGAAAGCAAAAGCAAAAGGAGATAGAAACATGGTCATAACCCTAAAAGCAACAATACAGTGACTAGTACGTAGAGACAAAGAGAACTATAACAATAGTTACTGTATAGAAATAGAAGAGGACAACAAAAAGGGTAGAACAAGAGCCCTGTTCCAAAAGATTAGAGACATGAAAGGGAAATTTAAACCAAGAGTAGGGATGTTGAATAATCAACAGGGAAATACACTGACTGACAGAGATGAAATAAAAGGAAGATGGAAGCAATACACTGAAGAACTCTATAAAAGAGATGCCAGGATGACAGATTCATTCACGGAGGAACCGCATGATGAAGAACAAGAAATTTTAGAATGTCAGGCAAAAGCTGCTCTTAAAATACTTGGAAGAAACAAATCTCCAGGAATAGACGGCATACTAATAGAGTTGCTACAAGCTACTGAGACTGAATCTGTCCACATTTTGACAAAAATCTGTCAAGAAATATGGAAAACTAAACAATGGCCCACAGACTGGAAGCGTTCAATCTACATCCCAATTCCAAAGAAAGGGGATCCCAGGGAATGCACTAATTATCAAACTATTGCCTTAATATCCCATGCAAGTAAAGTAATGCTCAAGATTCTACAACAAAGGCTTTTACCGTATATGGAGCGAAAAATGCCAGACGTCCAGCTGGATTTAGAAACGGAAGAGGCACCAGAGATCATATCGCAAACATATGTTGGATAATGGAATGGACTAAGAAATTTCAGAAGAAAATCACCCTGTGCTTTATAGATTACAGCAAAGCCTTTGACTGTGTAGATCATGAAAAACTATGGAATGCTTCAAAAGCAATGGGGGTGCCACAGTATCAGATTGTCCTGATGCACAACCTATACTCTGCACAAGAGGCTACTGTAAGGACAGAATATGGAGAAACCGATTGGTTCCAAATCGGAAAGGAGGTAAGACAGGGGTGTATTTTATCACCCTATTTATTTAATCTATACGCAGAACATATCATACGGAAAGCAGGATTGGACCAAGATGAAGGAGGTGTGAAAATTGGAGGGAGAAATATCAATAATTTATGCAGACCATACCATACTACTAGCAGAAACCGGTAATGATTTGAAATGAATGCTGATGGAAGTTAAAGAGGAAAGCACAAAAGCAGGACTACAGCTGAACATCAAAAAGACTCAAGTAATGACAACAGAAGATTTATGTAACTTTAAAGTTGACAACAAGGACATTGAACGTGTCAAGGATTATCAACACCTTGGCACAGTCATTAACCAAAATGGAGACAATAGTCAAGAAATCAGAAGAAGGCTAGGACTGGGGAGTGCAGCTGTGAGAGAAACTAGAAAAGGTCCTCAAATGCAAAGATGTATCACTGAACACTAAAGTCAGGATCATTCAGACCATGGTATTCCCGATCTCTATGTATGGATATGAAAGTTGGGCAGTGAAAAAAGCGGATAAGAGAAAAATCAACTCATTCGAAATGTGTTGGAGGAGAGCTTTGCACATACCATGGACTGCGAAAAAGACAAATAATTGGGTGTTAGAACAAATTAAACCAGAACTATCACTAGAAGCTAAAAGTATGAAACTGAGGTTATCATACTTTGGACACATCATGAGAAGACATGATTCATTAGAAAAGATAATAATGCTGGGAAAAACAGAAGGGAGTAGAAAAAGAGGAAGGCCAAACGGATTGATTCCATAAAGGAAGCCACAGACCTGAACACAAGATCTGAACAGGGTGGTTCATGACAGATGCTATTGGAGGTCGCTGATTCACAGGGTCGCCATAAGTCGTAGTCGACTTGGAGGCATGTAACAACAACAACAAACTTGTTTGGATTTTTTCTGGTAACTGAAAAGTCATGTTGCATGTTTTTGTGAGACCATTCCCTGCAATATTTCTGCCAGGGTTTTTGAATACTTCCCAGTTTCTGTATATATCTCTTGGATAATAGAAACCACCTGGAATAGAGCTGGAGAAAGGTAACATTGCAGGTTAGAAACTGTGTTGGGGTAGTTGGATAGTTCTAACTTTCTAAGAAATTTAGCATAATGCATTTCCCAAATGATACTCCAGGACAGGGCCTGCTGACAGGTATCCTAAAAAGTTTATATCACTTTTGGATGCTATCCTCGTACTGATGGTAGAATCAGGGCTAGATGGGAATCAGGGCTTTACAAGAATGGCCATGACTTGCTTAATGATACACTGCTGACAACTTTTTTTACCAAGATGAAAAAAGTCTTGGGCTATGTAGTTTGTTTCTGTGCAGTCCTGCTGCTTCTTTCACTGTTATTGCCCCACTGCAGATTATTCCATTGCTTTTTTTAATAAATGTTTAGGTGAGCCAGCCAACTCACTAACTCTGTAGCATACAGTTCCTCATATTAAATTATGATATGAGATTTTCCATAGAAGTTGAACTCTGAATGACAATATTAGTTTAAAGTTTGTTTCACCACTGAGCAACTTATGTCAACAACTGAAGTTATTAAGATAAATTTATAATTAAGAAGATAAAGTAAGTTCACCTTCATAAAGAGAATGGGTGCCAAATTTAGTGGTGTCAGCCATTTGGAAACTTCATAATTATTATACTGTGGATTAAAGTACTTGAGGTAGCGGATAAGATGAATTTAGCCATGCCCTTTTCTGCAGTACTCAGTGGGTGGGGCAATAATGTGTGCTAATTTCAGAGCCACCCTTCCACTTTGGGGGCTGAAGCATATAACTGAAATGGTTCCTTGTCTGTATGGATTTTATGTTAACTCTTCTGCAGCCTCACTGGAAATGTCTTGGATGTTTCCCTAAGCTTCTTTAAGTAGACTAATTTTCTTTAGATATTTAAAAAACAGATTGTGTCATATTTCTTTGAATCTGGGCAGAAATGGATCAACACTGAGCCTTGTCTAGTAAAGGGCCTTATCTGCAAATTAGTTGACATCCCTTCCTAGCTGTACAATAGACACTTTAATTTTAGATTCCAACTGTCTACAATAGAAAGTAAAAAAAACAAACACAGTCCCAAAATGTTTACCAGGCACCAGCAAACTTCATGTGGTAGAGAAGCAGCACTGGCACTCTTCCTTACCCTATCCATAAAGTAATGATATGGCTCTTCCATGCAGAGGGCTGTATTCATGGCTACCTTATTTGTGTAGTTTCTTCCCTCTCCAAAAAAAAGGTGTAGAGATTGTGCAATATATATATATATATATAATAAACATGTCATAAGTTACTTTAGGTATGTGGTGGAAGAGAGGGTTGATCACACATACACACACCCATTTCTGTTATGATACAGCAGTTATCATTAGCACTGAGAAAAGTGAGCTCCATAGCTGAGCAGCGTGTCTTGCATCAAAATCGAGTAGTAGGTACTGCACCACACTTCTCTGCTACTTCTTCTCAACCTCTATTGGGAAATTTTTACCTCGGGGGGGGCATTGCATGCTCATCCATTAACAGATTTTCACTGAAAGCACGTACATTATACAGCCACGAGAGTGGCTGTATACTATAGCCAGCGGGGATTTTTTCATATTCCGCAATGTTAAATTGAAAATACCCCCATGCCATTCTGATGCTTCCCATAAGCTCATTTCAAAACAAAACCTTACATAACTTATAGTCCTGAACTCAGAAACGCTTGCTTAACAACCCTGTCAATTTTCATGGTGATACACAAAACAGAGAGAATAGACAGTTCAAAGTGTAAAAAGAGAGAAAAACCTCAGAGCCCTTTTGGACTTTTTTCTGTCAGAGTTCTCATAATCTGTTGAAATTCATTAAAAATCAGCCATGTTCACAGAGTACCTGTAATCCTAATACTGACATTGGTACAAAGAGCGGCAGCCAGAATGTTAACTGGAGCTGGGTTCAAAGAACTTACTACTCCTTTGCTATACCAGCTCCACTGGCTGCCAATCTGTTTCCAGGCACAATTCAAAGTGCTGGTTTTGACCTATAAAGCCTTATACGGCTTAGGTCCAGGCTATCAGTTAGACCGTGTCTCCCTCTATGAACCTGTCCGGATTTTAAGATCATCCGGTGAGGCCCTCCTTACTATTCCATCTTTCTCGCAAGTTCTTCTTGCTGAGACACAGAATAGGGCCTTTTCGATGGCTGCCCCTAGATTGTGGAATTCCCTCCCTAGCAAGGTTCGGTTGGCTTCCTCGCTATCATCCTTTCACGCCCAGGTGAAGACTGTTTTATTTAGGCGGGCTTTTAACTGAAAATGTTATAGTTTTAATCTATTTTGATTTAATCTATTTTTAATTGTTTTAACATGTATATTGGTTGTTCTGATTGTTTATTGTTTTAATTGTGAGCCGCCCTGAGTTCCTTGGAAGAAGGGCGGGGTATAAGTATTTTAAATAAATAAATAAATAAATTGCCCCATACTCTGACCTTCATCTGCTGCAGTTTAAAAGTTTAAAAAATGCTTGGCTGATTTTTAATTAATTTAATAAATTTTGGCTGGGACCCACTGATAACGCGGAGCATGCTCAGTAAGAACCAACTGTCAGAGTTCTAAAAGCCTCACAGCTGCTGGGCTTGCCTAATCAGGGGACCACACTCACACCAGACTTTGATTTCATATGAGACAGTCATGGCTTCCCTCAAAGAATCCTGGGAAGTGTAATTTGTGAAGGGTACTAAGAGACTCCTACTCCCCTGAGAGAATGGTTTAACAGTCAGCCACTCTGATTGAAGGTCTGTGAGGGGAACAGGGCGTCTCCTAGCAACTCTCAGCACCCTTCACTAACTACACTTCCCAGGATTCTTTGAGAGAAGCCATGACTGTCTCAAGTGAAATAAAGGCCTGGTGTGGATGTGGCCAGGAACAGCTTTTGTTTAAATTTGGTAGAAGGCTACATGTGTCTGCTGTAGAATAAAAAGGTGGGGGAAAGCCTGAAAAAGAATGATTCTGTTTCCAATGTTTTCCTTTTGGAAAGGGCCTTCCCTTCTGCCCAGTGCCCACCCACCCAATCTCCTCCCCTCCCACTCCCTGCCCCTTCCCTGGGTCAGTGTTGGACTACGACCTGGGAGACCAGGGTTCGAATCCCCACACAGCCATGAAGCTGACTGGGTGACCTTGGGCCAGTCACTGCCTCTTAGCCTCAGAGAAAGGCAATGGTGAAATCACCTCTGAATACCATTTACCATGAAAACCCTATTCAAAGGGTTGCAATAGGTGGGGATTGACTTGAAGGCAGTCCATTTTCATTTTCAAACATGATTGCATAGTAATAAATCCCACTGAACTAAAAAAATATGCAAATGATCAAATCCACCCTCCCTTCTTCTTCCTCCTATCCCCTCCTCTTGCCCCTTCCCTCCCCCTTCCTTTGCCCCTCACTCCCCATCCCCTTCCAATCCCCTCTTTCCCCTTCCCCTTCCCCCTCCTCCCCTTCCTCCTCCCCATGGTCAGTTTTACCTATAAGCATGCAAATGATCAAACCTGCCCTCCCCTCCACCTTCCTTTGCCCCCCTCCAATACGCTCCTTCCCACTCCCACTCCTCCCTCCCCCATGGTCAGTGTTTCCTATCCTAACCAAGATTGCATAGGAGTAAATCCCATTGAAAATAAGCATGCAAATGATCAGACCTGCTTTTCCCCTCTCCTCTTCTCTCCCTTCCTCCTCCCCTGCCCACTCCAGCCCTCTCTCCCTCCCCCCCCGGTCAGTTTTACATATCCTACGCATGATTGCACAGGAGTAAATTGCACTGAATTTAATAAACATGCAAATGATCAAACCTGTCCTCCTCCCCTCCCCATCCTGCCTGCTCCCCTCCCAGTCCTCCCCTCTGCATTTCCTCCCCTCCTCCTCCTCCCCTCCCCATCCTCTGTGGTCAGTTTCACCTATCCTAAGCATGATTGCAGGGGAGTAAATCCCATTGAACTCAATAAGCATGCAAATGATCCATCCATTCTCAGCAAACTTGGACAGGATCCCATTTCTTACCTCCCGGATTAAAAAGCAGGGAAATTCACTAGCCAGCAAAACCCGCCTCAAGGAACCATTCACCTTCCTCCTGGCTTTGTCCATCTGCTTGGGGGCACCACACTTCCACACTCTGCACTGAAGCATGTTGGACCAGATGATTCTCACCCCTGGGAAGCGAGCTTGGATCGAAGCGAACTCCTCCACTTGGAAGCGAAGTGACAAGCTCTTCCTCACCCAGGTGGATCAACAAGACTTGAGGCGGGGAGACACCACACAGCCGCTGAAGCAGGACCAGGAGAAGCTGGCTCCACAGCATGCCACGCTGGCCCAATCAATGTGAGTGTCTTCAATTTTTATTCATGGACCCCCAGCAAAAGATCCCAATTGGAGAAAGAAACCAGTATAGTGGGGGCCACTTTGCCAAACCTGCTGACTAGCTGAAAATGGACTGGTGAGGGAAGGCATGGAATGACTCTGGGGGCCAGAGGCACCTTGAAGCCCAACTGAACCCATGCCCCAAGGTTGAGGCTGGGAAGGCCAAACAGCCCAGCTACCTGAAGGAGTGTACATGCCTCAAGCCACATCCTGACTGTGTGTGTGTGCAAATCAGGATCAAAAGAGGCACCATACTCACCGTAGGACTCTGGTTCAGGCCACTGCCCAGCCTCCCTCTGATTAGCCATAGAGGTACTAGTTTCAGTCTGGTTTCAGGCCTGGTTACAGGACAGAGACAGCTTTGGTAGCCTTGGTAGATGACCTTCGCAGAGAGCTGGACAAGGGGAGTGTGTCCCTGTTAGTTCTATTGGACCTCTCAGCGGCTTTCGATACCATCAACCATGGTATCCTTTTGGACCGCCTTGCTCGGATGGGACTTGGGGGCACCGTGTTACGATGGCTCCATTCCTTTCTGGAGGGACAAACTCAGAAGGTGGTGCTGGGGGACTCCTGTTCGACTCCTTGGCCGTTGACCTATGGGGTCCCTCAGGGTTCAGTTTTGTCCCCCATGTTATTTAACATCTATATGAAACCGCTGGGAGAGGTTGTCCGGGGGTTTGGTGTTCGGTGCCATCAGTATGCGGATGACACCCAACTCTATTTCTCCTTTCCACCTAAAGCCAAGGAAGCCGTCCTGGTCCTGAACCAGTGCCTGGCATCAGTGATGGACTGGATGAGGGTGAACAAATTGAAACTAAATCCAGACAAGACAGAGGTGCTCCTGGTCAGTCGAAGGGCAGATCAGGGAATAGGGATTCAGCCCATGCTGGATGGGGTTACACTCCCCCTGAAGACACAGGTTCGCAGTTTGGGTGTGCTCCTGGACTCAGCTCTGAACTTGGAGGCCCAGGTCATGGCCGTGGCCAGGAGTGCCTTTGCCCAGTTAAGACTAGTGCGCCAGCTGCGCCCATTCCTGGAAATGCCTGATTTGACTATGGTGATGCATGCCTTAGTTACATCCCGTTTAGACTACTGTAACACGCTCTATGTGGGGCTGCCTTTGAAGACTGTTCGGACACTTAAACTGGTACAAAGAGCTGCAGCCAGAGTATTAACAGGGGCTGGTTACAGGGACCATACAACTCCCTTGTTACAACAGCTCCACTGGCTGCCAGTTTGTTTCTGGTCACAATTCAAAGTGCTGGTTTTGACCTATAAAGCCCTATATGGCCCAGGTCCAGGCTATTTGTCAGACCATATCTCCCTATATGAGCCTGCCCAGGCCCTGAGATCTTCAGGAGAGGTCCTTCTCTCAGTCCCAACACACTCACAAGTGCGACTGGTGGGGACGCGAGATAGGGCCTTCTCTGTGTCTGCTCTTAGGTTCTGGAACTTCCTTCCTAGGGAGGCACAAATGGCCCCCTCCTTGCCATCCTTCCGTCGGCAAGTAAAGACTTTTTTATTCCAACAGGCTTTTGGGATAGAAGGGGTTTAGGATTGGGCTTTACAAGGCTTGTTTTATTGTTTTATATTATTATTTATATTATTTAAAATTGTTTTTAGATTTTTAAGTGCCTTTCACGGTTTTAAGGTTGTGCATAGTTTAATTGTATTTTAATTGTATGTTTTTCTATGTTTTTAACTACATGTAGTTCTATTTGTAAGCTGCCCTGAGTTCCAGTTTGGAAAAAGGGTGGGGCAAAAATAAAGTTTCAGTTCAATTCAATACTAGGGACCTCACCATCCTCGTGGTCTGCCAAGGCTTCAGTTCTCTCAGACTTGCCTTTCTTATCGCCCTTACCTGCAAGATGAAGTTAATCAGACCTTTTACCTTTTGCTAACTTGGCCCTTTTTCCTCTGGATTCCTCCAGAGACTGGACCTTAGCCAGCATAAATGCGATTTGGGCTTCATCATCATCACCATCAGAAGAGGAAAGAACAGGTACTAAGCACTTAGGAGGCTGACGCTTAGCCAAGCCTCCCTTCTTTTGCGCTGCTTTCTTGGGCCCCATTGGAAAAATGCCAACCAGAGCCAGAGATAAGACCAACTGAAAGAAACTCTAACCTCCAGCTAACAAATGCCAATTTATTATTATTATTGCTAATATTATTATTATTATCAACAACAACAATAATAAACCAAAATGGCCTTAACAAAACTATTGCACACAAACCCCAACAAACCAAGAAAATCAAATATTGTCCCAAGTACAACAAAATTAATTAAGATCTAAAGCATGAGCAAAGTCTACCAAAAATAAGTAATTGAAGAGGGGGGGAGAGAAATTTACCCCACCTAAATTAATATTAATACTAATTAAACTTAACTTTATAATTAAACTTAATCATTAACTAATATCACTAAATAAAAATGATTAACCACCACCAACCCAACCAAAAACCACAAACCACCACCCCACACAGAAACCAAAGTAAATCCCAGACCCTGTTGTTGCCAGGCAGGATAGGGGAGTAATGGTAAAATGTACTGACAAGACTTAAAGCGGGGGGGGGAGTAAAAAGGGAAGAGCAGCCTAGCCAAGCACAATAGACCAGGCTCTAAGGCTAGCAAAAGGAGGCCAACTGCACACCACCACCCAACCACCCCCGCAGGCCTACTGACCCAGCTGGGCCTCAACGACCACACAAATCAGGCCAGACAAAGCCGGCAGACCCAGGTGCTGTAGATGGTAAGTGGAGACCACTGGAGCAGCCTTGCTCCTGGCTCTGGGACCGCCGCCGTACAGCTGCTGCTGCTGCCGCTGCTACTTCTGCTATTCTTCGCCAAAAACAGGTGCACAACCGCGACCGCTATCGCCACCACAATGAAGATGTAGCCTCACCCTGCACGAGGTAAGCAAGTAAGCAGCGAGAGGCAAAAGCACCTGTCCTTGCTGCTGCCAAACCCTGCAATGAGCGGGAGAGAGGGAAAGGCTCGAAAGCCAACCAACCAGGTGGCTTTGTGCGCGGCCCCCGGCAGACCAACCATCTGCACCTGGCACCAGGGGTTATGCCCCATCGAGGCTGGGCTGGGTGCAAAAAGCAATCCCCCCCCTCCAACAGTGAAGCTGGAGTAGGGGACCAGGATCGCCGTTATACCTATCAAGTCGTATTTACTCTCCTGTATTAAGAGTTCAGACAGCCAGTGTGGTGTAGTGGTTAGTGTGTTGGACTACGACCTGGGAGATCAAGGTTTGAAACCCCACACAGCCATGAAGCTCACTGGGTGACCTTGGGCCAGTCACTGCCTCTCATCCTCAGAGAAAGGCAATGGTAAACCACCTCTGAATACCACTTACTATGAAAACCCCATTCATAGGGTTGCCATGTCGACTTGAAGGCATTCCCTTTCCATTTATTAAGAGTTCTTCATCCTGTGTTTCCCATACTCTGGTCCTTAGTATGCAGACACTGAAGACCATGTGATTTATGGTCTGGCTTCCTTCCTGCATTTTTGTGAAGACTATTGGGCCTCATTAGAGCTGTTCTCTCAGTTCATGTTACTGTGCATATGCCTTCATCAATCGCTACCTCCAAGTTTACATCTCCCTCCCCCTTAGGATTCAGTTTAAATCACTTCTGATGAAGTTCTCCATGCTGTGAACTGTGCCAGCAGCTCATCTTCCAGAAAGTATAGCTCATGGTCCCATAATACAAATCTCTCACATCAGCACCACCTTCATAGCCAGTCTTTCACCCTGAGTATTTTTCTTTCCCTTTCTACTCCTCTTCTAAGTACTGGAAGGATGGATGGGAAGGCTATCTGGGCCCAAAATCCTCGAGTTTCCTTCCCAGGCTTCATAGCTGCACTTGGCAATATCATTAGTTCCCACATGGATGAGAAGAAAGGGATATGTGTCAGTGGGCTTTATGAGTGATGGCAACACTTCTGTCACATCTTTAATCTTTCCTTCAGGGAGACAGCATACCTGGCTTGGTCTTCCCAGCATATTTAGGTTTCAATCCCATGCAGTAGGGAGTCTCCCACTACTACTACTCTTTTTCTTGTTGTGGGGAGTGGTTTCATTGCCTCTGCTTGACCGAGCTCCAGCCTCTCACTCACTGTTGTGTGGAGTCCAGAGAGAAAACTCCTTTACCGAGGAAATGGAGAAAGGTTTTGTCTTTCTTAATTCAGGCCTTGTACATAGCAAGGAGACATACAACCAAACATACAGAGGAAAACTCCCTCACAACTACATAGCCAATCAAAGCATGTGCTACCTCCAATAAAGATCCTGCCACTCTGCCTGGTTGCTAAGCAATACCTCTAGCCATCTCCCCTCTTGACTAGCCAACATTAATACTAGTAGAATTAACTCTTAAGTTACAAACTAAATGATCCCTGCTGTTGCACTTAAACATATTTCCACTCTGGTTTTGAAACAGATGACAGTTTTAATAACTTCCTAGGAAAAAAATGAAAAGGGATACCCACACCATATTAATTCCCTGCTTGCTCATTTTTAGATTGTAACGTTTATCTGAAGCCAACAATGTTTTTTGGAAAATAGAGATGTTCTAATCTTAAAAAGTATAAGACTATGAAAAAGACAGCCATTTATATCCAGAGATTACTTCTTCTCCAGAGAGGCTGTATACTAAGCTTCTGACATACGCACATAAAATAAAATAAACTCTAGCACTAGTGTCCTTTAGCAGATCTTTCATGCATTGCCTCTTTGGGAAACAGTTTACTCTGAAGACACAGCATACATCGCTGAGAAAGTAAAAATTCCCAGCATCTGCAAGGGCAGCAGGCTTGGTGGTTACAGCATCTGTCTTGTATGGATTATGATGCTGTACATTGCCCAGGGAAACTGTATCATTGTGATGCACAAGCCCAAACTCCAAGTCATGAGAGAAATGGAGGTGTGATAATTCATTGTGTTTGGATGGGAGACATACAAGGAAGTGATACAATACTGAGTTTGTCAGCATCTCTACCTCTACCATAAAAAGTGAGCAAAATCTGTATTTCTTTTCAACACTAATCAAGAAATGAGATGAAGAATACATAGACTGTGAAAACAAAGAGAAGATGGTTTAAATAAAGACACATAAAGCTGTCTAAATTGTTAGTTTTAAATCACTGTTAACTACACAAAAGCAAATTTAGAAGGTGACCTCATGGACATTAATAACAGTGATGAGGAATCAGACACAGATTTCTGCTATTCAGTTACTATGTTAATTGATCCCAACAACTGGAGCTGGTAAGTGCATGTGGGTGTGTAGGGTGAACTACCGGAGACAGGACAGCAACAACAAAAAACATGCTGTAAAGCTAGACAAAAACATAATGGCCAGGTGGCTGTGCAGAGTTCCAGAATTAATTATTAAAATTATTAAAAAGCCAAATAACATACTTATAATTCCCAACATTTTGAAGGGTCCTGAAAGGGGAAGGGCAGAGTAAGAGAAATGATGGAGAGTCCATATACCCCATCCTCACAGGAAAAAATAGGGTAATAAGAACACAGGAGAGCCTGCTGGGTCAGACCAAAAGTCCATCTAGTCCAGCATCCTGTTCTCAAGGTGGTGAACCAGATGTATGTGGAAAGCCAACAAGCAGGACCTGAGTGCAAGAGCACTCTCCCCTCCTGCGGCTACCAGCAAGTGGTTTTCAGAAGCATACTGCCTCTGACTATGGTGGCAGAGCACAGCCATCATGGCCAGAAGCCACTGATAGCCTTATTCTCCATGAATCAGAATAGGCTCCCTGCTTTCCTCCAAAAAACCCCCACAGATAGGATTATAGGTGCATGATTTTCTCAAGCAGCAGTTAATCTCAGCTGATGGAAACACACAGGTACAAACTCACTCAGAGGAGAGGAAAGAATCATGATATGGACCACATGCTCCCCACAGCCAACCCAAGAGCCCACAATTCAATTTTGAGTCCATGTCCTGATGCTGAACTGAACTGATTAGGGTTTTTGGGCAGCCAGGAAGGAGCAGTAGTCCACATGCCCAAATGAACTTTCCTATTCATTCTTCCTGAAGGATGGGATCACTTCTTCAAGAAGATGTGTATCTTCCTATGTCCCAAAGATATGCTTTGGGAGTGCCTGCCCACAAAGCAAGTATCACAAGATGGAATTGGGTTATCAGAAAGGAACAGAGCAGGTTGCACACCTTTCAGATATCCCAAAGCACAAGCACTCATCTTGACCTTCTTAGCACGAAGAAAGTGGGTGATGGTGGTTTATACCATCAGGAAGATATGTATCCTATTACATTCCTTCAGGTATGAGTTAGAGTCCATCTCACAGCTTTAGCCAAGAAGCTATTGCTCTTCCTGGTTTCTGGATCAGCAGCTGCTTCCAGCTACCAAGGAAAGCAACAGAGCTTTGGTTGAGTTGGATGGTTGATGCACTGACCTGTTGCACTCTCTCCTGACAGCTCATCTCAGTCCCCAAATCTGTATGATTTGGGCTAGGGCCAGCACACAGAATAGAGGATAAAATTGCAGCCCCAGTTGCAGTAGTTCAGTTCAGGTTCATGTTGAGCATTTGAATAATTACTTGAAGGCAGAGTAACTATAAGTGTTCTAATCAAGGGAAGTATTTGCCCTATCTACATTCTTACTAGCCTTGAACTGTGAAAAGTGATCCCTTTGTACAAAGTTCTTGATATCCAACTTTCCTCATTACTAGAATTCCGACTGATGCATGCATAATTTTCCAAACTTAAAGACACACTTATGTATCCTCATGCAACTCATCTTGATACATTTGCTGTGTTCACTTGCTGAGATTTATTTCTCGTGGTGTGCCACGATTGACTGCAGAATTATTTGGATTCCTGCCTTCTAACGTGACTAGCAGAAGCAACGGACAGGCAATTGGTCAGCCATATGGGAACTCTTCATTGACTCCAATGGGAGCATTTTTAAGTTCAGTTTTGAAGGCCTATTATTATGTGTCAGGGCTAGGATTAACATCTGAGTGAGCACAAGATTCCAACTAAGCTTCTCTCAGGGAAGGGCTGTGGTTCAATGGTAGAGCATCTGTCTTGCATGCAGAAGATACCAGGTCCAATCTCCAGCATCTCTAAGTAGGACTAGGACTGAATTCCTGAAACCCTGGAGAGCCGCTACCAGTCAGTATCGACAATACTGAGCTAGATGGACCAGTGGTCTGACTCATTATAAAGCAGCTTCCTATGTTCCCCTGCCAAGCTCCCATATCCATTTCCACCCTTGTATTGGCAGTGTATCACTGTTAGAATAATTATGCCAGTATAATGGTAATGCTATACTGGCATTAAGTCCTTGCATAAGATTTTGTTTCTCCCAATGCAGTGGAGCTATAAGAAATTCTATCTTCTCCCAGCAAGCATAACTCAAGGACAGGATTGTTCTTCAAAACTGTGTATGTTTCTGAATCTGAAGACTGGACAACATAAGATTCTAACATAAAAGAAGAGCCCTGCCTAGGTTAGGTGAAAGGTTCATCTAGTCCCAGCATCTTGTTCCCACAGTGGCCAGTCAGATGCTCACGGGAAGCCAGCAAGCATATCTTGGTATATTATTTTGTACATGGGCGATCTGTGGCCTATGGGCCAAAGATGGCGCTCATGGGTATTCCTTGCAGCCTCCCAGGCAATACCCTTTTGTCATTGCCATTTTTGCCCACAGGAATATTGACACTGAGGGTTGTATTCAATATACACTAAGGCAATCATTCCATCAGCACAAGCATTTCATTTTGTCTGATGGAACAATGTCCCCCTCTACTCCCCCCATGCATCCCCTAAATCAGTTCTGGGGATTCCCTCAACCCTCCAGAGCTGATTTGGGGTTAGTGCAGGATGCATGTGGAAGGGAGAAGGGGAAAACTGGTGCAAAAATTTAGTTGCAAAAAAAGCTAGCGCAAAAAAACCCCAGTGTTTCGTTGATTGCCCACCAACTGTACTGCAGAAGGGCTGCCTTCCCATTTATGCCATTCTGCCTGCTGCAGCTGTGGCCTAACTTATCCATGCCTGGTAGAGCATTGACATAGGAACATAGGAAGTTGCCTTATACCAAGTCAAACCATTGGTCCATCTAGCTCAGTATCTACTTGACAATCTACCTTGTGCATTCTATGCTGGAAACCCCAACCAGTGTATCATCTAAGGAGGAGGTAGAAATGAGTACTGAAAAAATTAAATGTGCAGTTAATGAAAAAATGAACTGAGGATGGGGATAATTTGGAGAATATTGTTTAGATCTGTGTGCACGCATATGTGGGTGTGGGAGGGGGGAGAAAGTGACTGAGCTCCAGCTACACCCACGGGAATGTAGTTCCCAACAGCCAACCACAACCACATGTGGGCCTTGGGAGCAGAAAGATTGTTTATTTTTATGTTTTAATGGGGTTTTATGATCTGTGTTATATTTTATATCCACTCAGTTTTTTCTGAATTATGTTTACCAATCCCAAAATAAATAAATAAAATCAAAAGGTTGTCCACCCTGTAGTAAAACAATGGATTGAAGAAGACAAAGCAAACAACCGTAAATTGTTCATCCTACCTTTTCCCTTCAGTAATTCAGCCCTATCAGCTGTCTGATAAGCTTCTAAAAAAGGGCATTCTAAGGATAAACCCTTCAATTAAAAGATCTTGTATAATTTGTAGTTTGACTGTAGACCCTAGACTGCAATTGCCTTTTAATCTAAAAAATTGCCAGCTGGTAGATTCTTTCTGAGGTGTATAGGATAAGAATACACATAGTTTATCTTATTATTTGCCTCTGCCGTTTAGTATTTCTGGCCAAACCAAAACAACTTGGTTCAAAATCTGAATAGCAGATCATAAGAACAAAATTGGCTAGTTTTCTAGCTAGGGCACTTTATGAGCTGAAATATGACTAACGGTGAAATGTGATAAACATATATTGCATTAGAACTGTAACTTTTGTACTATGTAGGTTACATGTACTGTTATTATTCAGTAGGATCTTTTGAGTGCATCTTCTTACATTTGTTTTATGGATTTTATCATCATTTGTGTGACTGTTGCCCTTTGGCCCCTATACTATGCACAGATTTATATTATATGACAGGGATGGTGACCTTGTGGCATTCCAGACATTGTTGTACTTGAATTCCCATTCCAGCCAGTATGGCTAATGACCAGGGATAATGGGAATTATAAATCATTATCTGGAGGGCCACATGTTCCCCTCCCTGTTCTATGCATTTGTTTGAATGGATTTATTTTTATGGTGGATTTTTAAAATCATTGCTGGAGTCTTCCATTTTTATGATTTTCTTCTAATTAAGTTTGCAGCCCTGGGCTCCTGCTGGGAGGAATGGGGGTATAAATCAATAATAAATAAATGAATAAAACTACAAATAGTAGATCTGTATGTATGAATGTGAAAGTTGGTTAGAGAAAAAAGTGGATAAGAGAAAAATCAACTCATTTGAAATGTGGTGTTGGAGGAGAGCTTTGTGCATACCGTGGATTACGAAAAAGACAAATAATTGGGTGTTAGAACAAATTAAACCAGAACTATCACTAGAAGCTAAAATGATGAAACTGTGGTTATCATACCTTGGACACATAATGAGAGGACATGATTCACTAGACAAGACAATAATGCTGGGAA
The DNA here is from genome assembly GCF_030035675.1 of Rhineura floridana. NCBI lineage: Eukaryota > Metazoa > Chordata > Lepidosauria > Squamata > Rhineuridae > Rhineura > Rhineura floridana. Next base: position 74,125,270 of record NC_084487.1, on the reverse strand, counting down.
AAACAGAAGGGAATAGAAAAAGAGGAAGGCCAAACAGATGGATTGATTCCATAAAGGAAGCCACAGACCTGAACTTACAAGATCTGAACAGGGTGCTTCATGACAGATGCTATTGGAGGTGACTGATTCATAAGGTCGCCATAAGTCGTAATCGACTTGAAGGCACTTAACAACAACAACAAAGGTAACATTGCACTGTATGCCAAGACATGTGCAAAACTGCTTCCAAGGAAGGAGAACAGCATATCTGCTAAAAGATAAAGGGTGGGAAAAGGAAAGACATCACGAGGATCTACAGTTTATCAGAAACACAGAAGAGAAGGAAAATCATTGAAGCAGATAGGAAAAATCACAAATCACCTGATATAGTGACAATGGTGTGCATCTACCCACAGTATTCTAATATGCAGCTGTGCAGTTAAATGTTTTTCCTCTACAGAGAAATATTCGTGGAGGAATAACCATGAGAAACATTACTCAAGTAAAATCCATGAGCAGGAACGGGCCACATCTAACCACCTGCTTGTATATCTTTGTATGGCTTTAGCATTCTGACCTAACATCTCCCCCCCCCCAGATGCATTCTCCATTGGTATTCCTTCATACAATCAAGATGCAAGTAATCACAGCAGAAATAATTTATTATCTGAAGAGTCAACAGAGAAGATATGTCCCACAGAGAAGCCCATGGGACAAGGTGGTTCTGCAGGGTCAGTTATCACAGCACCATGCAGAGTTCCTAATAAGCAACTTGCTCTGACAAGGGTTTACTAACCAAGGGCTCTTGAGCCTCTGCCTCAAATCCACCTCTTCTGAAAACCATCACCTTTTCAAAAATAAAGGGCCAACCCTCTAGCCTGAAGATAAGCACTTTTGCAGTATTCCATGGCTTCTTGCCCAGTGCAGCCCCTGCAATGTTGGTGAGGTATCTATTCCTCAGGCCAAGGAGAAGGTGCCTGTGAGAACCCTGGCTCTGCTTCTACAGGCCTTGGTGCTGTAGCATCTGGTCAGTGGACTGCTTGCCTGCCAGCCTCAGGTTCAGTGACCCCGTGATCACCAGTGTGAGGCTCAGAACCAGAAACATGGTCTGACTCCTTAGCTAGTGGCACTGCAGCCTCTGACTCAATGTCCTGGTCATTGCTGGACTCTGGGGTCATGATGTGAAGGCAGAAACTATAGGTCCAGCCTATATATAATAGGTGTTGAGCCTCTGCTCACCCACAAGGGCTTGGGAGAGGAAAGACATGAGCTTCAGACTCCCCAGCTGCCAGGAGGCGTGGAAGATGCAGGAGTGGTGGAGTCTCAACAAGACCTTGGGAGGGAGTGTGAGGCTGAGTTCGGGTCAATTCTCATGGATGGCGCAATATCTGAAGAAGAGAACGCGCCACCCCCAGACAGATCAGAGGAGCCGTCGGAGGTTGCCTCTGAGCGTATGTTAACTCCCTCTTCACTGAGCGGCTCGAGGGAGCCTCCAAGTGCGTCTCCACCCCCCGACCTAGAGCCTATTGCTAAGGAGCTGGTTCTTTCGGATGAGCCGCTGGAGGCACGCCCCCCATTACCCCGCTTGCGACACCATGAGAAACAGACAGGACAGAGGTCGGACTTGCGCAGGAGTCAGAGATTACAATCAAAGACTTTCCCTACTTAAGACTGAAGCTTTCCGGTTTAAGATGCTGAGTCAACTTCCTTCACACGTTGCAGAGCATGTCTAGAGTGTAGTTAGGGAATTCTAGTGAGCTAGCGTGGAGATTCTTATGAAGCGCACTGCTTTTGATGTATCCATTACTTTAATAAAACAAGAGTTAATTGCACCTGTGTCTCAGCCTCGTGGATGCCGCTCTGAACGGGACAATAGGTTTACTGAGCAAAGGTGGAAGGAATACGAAAAAAATCCAATGTCATTTTTCATAATAAACTTTAATGTCCAATGACCACACCCAAAAGAGAGAGAGGCTACAATCCTACACTATGGTGTAAGCCTCACTGGACACAGTGTTACTTACATGTGAATGAGTATGCTTAGGATTGCACTGAGAAAAGGTCCAGTGGGTTTCCTGCTTCCAAAAGGATATCAAGAGGTTCTAGTCAGTGATGAAATTGGGGTTTTTAAACTCTAGAGCAGCCTTTCCCAACTAGTGGGCCACCAGATGTTGTTGGACCACAACTCCCATCAGCCTCAGCCAGCATTGCCAATGGTCAGGAAAGATGGGAATTGTGGTCTAACAACATCTGGTGGCCCACTAGTTGGGAAAGGCTGCTCTAGACTGAATGGTCTCACCACCACCATCACCCTTTAGATTTCAAGAAGGCGTATTATCTTACTTCAAAATATGTTAAGCCAGGCCTGCTGCATTTGGAGGCACTACTTATTCTGCTTTGGGGGTCATCTGCTCCAAAGTCCTGCCCTTATGGTGCCACTGATACTAGCAGTAAAAGGCTGCCTATTTGCAGACACATAACTTGGACAGGCACCAGTTATTCCCTCTCCCTCCCATACTTAGCCAGCTTTTGTATATACCACGACTAAGTCAGGAAGTAGCATGCTGACACCACCAGTTTCAGCAACTATATGACTGTAATTATTATTATTACCTATCCTTCACCAGAAGGGCGCAATATTTAAAACATTTTAAATAAATTATATTCAAAACTAGAGAGGTTCCTAAAATACACACCTCAAGTATCAAAGGCCAAGGCCAAGAGGTATGTCCTCAGCATATGATGAAAACTGTATAATGAAGGTGCCAGATGCGCCTTTGCAGGGAGGGCATTCCACATCTTAGGGGCTGCCACAGAGAACACCCTCTCCCAGGCCATTACCCTGCACGTTTCTGAACTACCAAGAGGGCCCCCTCTACTGATCTTAATACCCATGAAGGTCTGTAGGAAAGAAGGCAGTCTTTCAGATATTTGGGGCCTAAATCATTTAGGACTTTAAACACTAGCGAACACCTTAAATTGGGCCAGAAAACAATATGGCAACCAATGCAGGTGTTGTTAAGCAGGGGTTATATGAGATATTAATGGAACTTTAGCCAAAAATGTGGCTGCTGCATTTTGGACCAGCTGAAGTTTTTGAGATGTTTTCAAGGGCAGCCCTATGCAGAGCTCACTGCAATAAACCACTACAATAATCATGGAGTACCGTGTCCAAGTCATCTCCATCCAAAAGAGGCCATAGCTGGTGCACCAGCTGGAGCTGGATAAAGGCACTTCTAGACACTGAGGCCACCTAAGTCTCCAATGACAAAATTAAATCCAGGAGCACCTCCAAGTTACAGACCTGATCCTCCAGGGGAGTGCAACTCCTTCCAGGACAGGTCATCTCCCCACCTTCTAGACTCGAGAACTCAGGAAACATAACACCTCCCTCTTTTCAGGATTCAGCTTCAATTTATTGGCCCATATCCATCCCATCGCCACCTCCAAACACCAGTCTAACACCTCAGCTGCCTCTCCCAAGTCAGATGGAACAATGAGACAGAGCTGGGTGTCCCCAACATATTGGTAGTTCCTGATCTCCTGATGTTAGCTCCCAGCAGCAGCATACAGATGTTTAACAGCATGGGGGACAAGATAAGAACACTGAGGGACACCACAGGGCAGCTCCCAAAGTGCTGAACAGCAGGCTCACATAACTACTTTGTGGAAACAGCACTGGAGGTAGGAGCAGAACCACTGAAGCACAGTCCTCCATCCCTCACCTCCCTGAGATGTTCCAGAAGGATACCATGGTCAACGGTATCGAAAGCCACTGAGAGATCAAGAAGAATGAGCAGGGTTGCACTCGCCCCCATGTCTTCAACCAGGGTGACCCTGGCAGTCTCAGTGCCATGACTGGGCCTGAAGCCAAGCTTGAGAGGATGCACCACCACCTCCTTAAGAGACGTGAAGGTCCAGGAAAAAATGGAAACTTTCATGAGGAAATGGGAGGAAATGGTTTGTTTTCCATTTTTCCTGGACTTCACATCTCTACACCTCCTTCAAGGTGGACAGTACTTCCCCCTCCTCCAGTGAAGAATTGATCATTCCCTGGATTCACCTAGTCAACACCCTACACCTAGCTCTAAGAAGCCAAGATGGGCAAGATCAAGGGGGCAGGTAGTCAGCTGCACTTCTTCAGGCAACTTGTCCATATCCTCAGGATGCAATAATTGAAACTGATCCAGTTTCAGACAATGATCTGGACACCTCCACTAGATTTGCTCTAACTCTCAATCCAACTCAGTCCAAATCTGGATGACTTTGTCCCTAACGTTCCTCACAAAGTTGTAAAAGCAGGTTGCACAACCCTCTCTTGACATGATGACAAAAACCCATTCACCATTCAGAAAAGTTCTGCCAGATGCCTATTTACAGACATAATGGTGGAAGAGAAGTTTTTTTTGCCACTGCCACTGCCACATGGTATGCTTAGTAATGCACCCTCATATGTGTTTAGTCAGGTTCAGACTGAGATTTATGCCACCTGTGCTGTAGCTGCCAACCCTCCTCTTTCATCACATGCAGGTCTGTAGAGTACCAAGGCAACCTATGTTCTCTACAATGATGGTGAGGGTACTGAGGAGCGATTGTGACAATGACACTACAAATCTAAATATTCAACAGTGTGATGAGAGCCTCCACAGGAGCACCAGCCATGTCAGCCAGAAAATTCCCTAGAGCATTCAGGAATCCCTTAGATTCCATAAGTGTCAAGGGTGAACCATCTCAATATGTCCCCCACCCCTGCAGCGTGAAGTAGTCATGTTCAGTCCAAACCTCATCATAGAATGGTCCATTCATGACAACAGACTCACAACAAGCCCTCCCCTCAAACAACAGAGTATTCCCAATCAACTCTGTAGCAAAAATCAGTTCAAGGGTATGTCCAGTGACGTGTGTGGGGCCACTGATATACTGAGACAGCCCCATGGGTATTGTGAAGGCCATGAAGTCCCAAGGCGGTCCATTTGAGGGAGGCTTGGCATACTGAAGTCCCCCAACACCACTATGAAAGGGTTCTCCAACATGACATCTGAGATTACCTCCAGCAGCTCAGTTAGGGAGGTTGTAGTACAGCAAAATGGCCAGTACATGAACAACTTCTCCATTATGTGTCTGTAGTCTGACACCACAAACAGGCCCTTGAACCCAGACACAGTCCATATTATCCTCCTAGTGAGGGAGATGAAATGTTTATAGACAATTGCAGCCCCCAACTTGCTCCTCTGACCAAAGCAGACCCAGCTGGGCTAGCATAGGGCCATCAAGCTCATCCACCCAGGTCTCAATTAAGCATATCAAGTCAGCCCCTTCAGCCACAATTAAATCTGGGATAATAGATGTCTTATTCTGGAGAGACCTGGCATTTAATACTACCACCATGAGGCCAATGGGTTGGCTAACCAGCATCTCCAGATTTGGAAATACAGAGGCGAAGCAAAAGGGGCACGAGCTTTGATGTAACTAGCCCTCCTCCTCCCCACTGTATACCTTCATCCACCACCATACTTCTGGCTACCTACCATCACAGGAATGGCAGTCCCATTCCCATCCCTCCCCCCCACCTCCAAACCTTAATCTAGACACATACTTCCCTGACCCACCTCTGGCAGAACAAAGAAATACAGCAGAGATTAGTGGCAGGGGATAACAAATTAGAAGACACTCAAACAGAGAGTGTGATTCACACCCCAGTTCTCACCTGGGATAAAAGCTCACCACTCCCCCATCTCCCACCCAGGAAGGGCACAGTTTCATGATGCATTGGACTCTCACTCCAAGGGCATAAAACTACTTTCAGTTAATGGTCCATGGCACTGGAGGATCAAAGGCTCATGTAGAAACAAGTGTGTGTTGCTGGCAGGACACGCTGGGACATGCCCCATTACATTTTCTGCAGGCAGCCCCCTCCGATTCACCACCACAGAGAAGGAGGAGGCAAGAGAGGTCGATATAGCAGAGGCCTCTGCAATAGTCTCTCTGAGCAGAGCCAGAAGGAACAGGAAGAGAAGGTGCCACACCACAAGGGACAAAAGACAGGCTGCAGGCTGGGGCAGGTGAAAAATCCACTTAATTCCAATGGCGGGAGGTCAAAATTAAGGAGATATTCGCCCACCCCAGCCTACAGCCTGTCTCTTGCCCCGCACAGTGTGGCACCTCCTCTTCCTATTCCATCCTGGTCTGGTGCTGCTGAGACTACTGCTGTGGCCTCTATTGATTGGTCTAGGGAGCCCCCTCCTTCTCCCCAGGGGTGGGGGTGGCAGATTCCCCCTCCCCTGGGGAAGGGGCAGCGGCGAATAGGTGGTGGTGGCACACAGCTGACTTAGCTGTTCATGGGCCCAGCTGAAGAGAACTGGAGCCACTCCCAGTGCTTGCCTGGCTGTACCCGGGTGGAGCAGCAGCAGCAGCGCCATTCCTCCCTCCTCCAATCTGCCTGCACAGAGAGAGGTAGGGACAGCTTGGCTTAGGTGATGATGGCAGTGTCCCCTCATTCCTCCCACAGCACCGCCATGCCTGTCAAGAAACAAGGTGAGTAAGGGGTGAGTGAGTGAGTGGGGCTGGAGGCAGCCGGTCCTCCTCCTGGTAGCTGAGGGGGGGCAGATCGGTGGCACCAGCAAATCTACTGTGTGTGTGTACGTGTGTGTGCGTGTGGGAGAGGGGGAGAGAGAGAGAGGAGGGGGGCTGTGAGGGGTCATGGCTACCCAAGGGCATGAAGGGACCCTGCACTTTTAAATTTGCTACTACACTACTGTCCAGAAGTCATGCCATGAGCATGCATAGCTGCGTTTTCTTGCCTTCCCCTAACCCAGGTCCAATTCTCACAAACACCAGATGAGGTGGTGCAAGTTTACTGCCTTGTCTGTTCACAAGAACCAGATTCCAGTGTCTGGAAGAAACAAAAAATGAAGACAGTCAGGTCTTGTTTTAGTTATATTTGGGATAACCCACAGTGAAAAAGTTTGGATAAAATGGATAAATGTAACCATTTCTACCTATCTTTACATTTAAAAACTCAGAGGCACCCCTCTAGATCACTAGCAAGTCAAGAAAATTAACAATATTAATATTAAAAATTCTAATTAGCATTAGTTCAGTCAAGCTTTCTATTTGTTTTATCACTAGAAGGGTACCTCTTTTTCAATCACGTATATTGCACTTTGTAATTATCCATTCCTGCCTTAAAATATCATTTTTTTAAATTTCACATGTTGCCACAATGAAATAGTCTTATCTTGTTAGTGGTTATAAAATCTATATAAAAGCTAGCTGAACTCAGAACACTAAGTTCTATCCATATATCATTGCATGGTTGCATAATAGTGCCATCTACTGTTCATTTGTTGCTACACAATTACGTTGGTTGTTTTTTTTAAAAAAAAATGGAAATGGACTGCCTTCAAGTCAATTCCGACTTATGGCGACCCTATGAATAGGGTTTTCATGACAAAACAAAAAAAACCACTTTTTTATCATTAATTTTTATTCAAATTTTCAAAGACAAGAAACAAAACAAAACAAAAACAATAAAACAATAAAATAAAATGTTGACTTCCGATTTGTCGCAGATCAGTTATAGGTCTACAATATATAACAATCCTATCTCTAAAATTATATTATAAAATCACTTTCCTCCAGTAGTTATCTTAATTAATCATCAAATCTCATAAACTTTATTTTATTCTTTCTACAAAAAGTCCAAGAGAGGTTTCAATTCCTTGAGAGAGATATCTTTCAATTTTTCTCCAAATAAACATATCGCTTAATCCATCTAATTCAAATCTGTTAGGCCCAATAATTTCAATAGCCATTCTTCCATTATCTATATTAATTCCATCTTCCATCTTCAATAATCCTATTAAGTCCAGTAATTTCAGTAGCCATTCTTCCGTTATCAGTATCCCATAATAATCTTGTTGTCATAGCCATAGTCCAAGCAAACATATCAATTAATCCATCTCGTCAAATCTGCCAAGTCCAATAATTTCCACAACCATTCTTCCATTATCAATATTAATTCCATCTTCAATAGTCCTGTTAAATCCAGTGGTTTCAGTATCCATTCATCCATTATCAGTATCCCATGATGATCTTGCTGTCATAGCCATAGTCATATAACAAGAGTCTGATGGGAATTTCCCCCATCACAAATATGTCCTTGCCATCAATTCTGAATATGTTGTTGAAATATTGTTGTAAAGTCACATCTCTGCTCTGGGTGCATCTCTGCTCTGTCACATATTTGTAGTTAATTCCATAACTTTTTTCTATGTCAAGCCCCATCACATCATTCCAGTCAAGAATTCTGAGTATGTTGCTGAAATATTGCTGCAAAGTCATATCTCTGTTCTTCTTTTTTACAAAATGCACTGGCTCATTTCTTAAGAGTTTCTCCACTGTCACATATCTGTAGCCAACTCCATAGATTTTTTCTATGTCAAGCTCCATCATATCATTCCAGTCCAGAAAATTATCCAAGACATTGATAACTTTACCACCAAAATCTTCATTAATTTCTTCAGAGACGTTGAATTCCAAACAGTAAACTTTATTTCTAACATCCATAAACTCCAAATCTTTTTCCAATTTCACATTTGTTCCAATCTCCAGGGCTTGTAGCTTCCCTATCCCATCAAACTCCTCTCTCACAGAATCCATTGTTTCTTTAAGCTCCTGCGTCATTTTGTTAAATTCAATTTTCATCTCCTGTCTACCCTGTCTCAGGGTTTGTTTCGTTATCTCAATCTCAGCCATTATTTTCTGAAACATAATTTCTACCATGGTCTCAATCACTTTCCTGGTTGTCTTTCTTAAAACCACAGAAACAAAAATTATTTCAGCCACAATTGGGTTAATGTTCCAGGCTTGCTTATATCAGTGTAGACATTACAGCCTGCCTTATCTCTATGTATTCAGGAATACAAAAACAAACTTAGTTCCCAACATCAAAACAATTAGTGGCGTCGTGAACAAGCAGATTCGTCAAAATGAAATAGACCAAAAAAAAAGTTTTTGTTCCCCCCTCCTCGAAATAGAAATCCCTCTTCCGTTGGTATCTTTAGAATGCACCTCCAGGACAGCTTTTTGCGATAAAAACAAAGATAAGCTTTTTCGATTTCTTTCCTCCTTAATTTCGTTAGTGAAAGAGAAAAGCCATAAACTCACCTAGAAGTTCTTCACAGCTGATTCATTGACAAATCTCTTTTTTGCTACACCAATTTAAACCAAGTAAAAAAAGAAAATAGAAAGAAGGATGCTTATCTGCCTGTTGAAGTCCGTTTTTCTTTAAAGAAAAGATAAACGTGTCGCTGTAATCAGCAAGAGCTTGATGAAAGTCCATCCGGCATTGCAGTTTGAACCTTCTCTCATAAAATAAATGAAATCCAGTCCTCCCCACAAAAACAGGCTTTATGGTTAATCTCTACGTTTCTCCCTGACCAGGAGAAAATCTTTACCAGTCAAAAAGAACGTTGTGACTGATTTTAAAGCTGAAAAAGCTTCTTCTGAGACAAGAGCTCGTCTCAGAGGCAGCACAGGCAAAGCAACCCTTCCCGGAAGTCAAAAAGAAAAACACCACCTTTTTTAAAGCTTTGCTTTTTAAAAAAAAAAAAGCTAACATTATATGCTCATTATAGGTACAGTTTAGCTAACTGTGCTGTACACAGGAATAAGAATGCAAATTTTGCTCATTCATTTCTGCCTATATACAAAATGCAACACATGTATACCAGCATATGGATAAAAGTTGAATGCAGAAATCAAATGGGGCTACAGGGAAACATCACTTCTCTTCTCTTACAGAAAAAAATGATTTTGTATCCACAGCTGGAGTTTATATGAGTTATCTTCAATAAAATATTAATAGGCATATTTTGCTGCATTCTCTCATTAAAAATCAATGCCTCTGACTAAAAGGAGGCTGTCAGTGTTTTACACGATCTGGTACTCTTGCTAAAAATTTCTACCATACAGCACATGTTGATTTTTTTAAAAGCTCTTTAAGAAGCTCAGTTCCTATCCTCCAGCAGGAGCACCCCTTTCTGCACAATATAGTGGAGTGACAGATGTAAATGGCTAAGTGGCAGAGACAGTAGCATCTTGGCTTGGTGTCTGCTAAGGAAGTCCTGCTTTCTGACCAGTAGCTCAGCCCTGATTGGCTGCTCTTCAAGATAAAAGGGAGATCAATGAGAACGAAGCAACAGTGTGCCTTTTGCCTTTTGCTTGCATCAAGACCAGCAGCCAGTACTGGATCAACAACAGTCTTGAAGGGGAACTAGCTGCAGCAGTGACATTTACTGGACAACTTAGATAGGTATTGAAGTTTATGGAACAGCAGTTGCTGGGCCATATTGCACCACACATTATTCTTGCTGCATACACAGGAAAATTCTTTCATCAGTGACTTATACCTAATAATTCAAATAATCTTTAAAAGAGAGCCAACCAATAGAACTATGGAACCTGAATAAAGCTTGTAGAGGCTAAGTTCAGATCAAGGAATTGGGACGCAGAAAAGCCTGCTTCACACTTGAATCATAGACACATGGGTTTACCACTACAAGGCGTGCACAGGGGTGGAGAGAAGTTGGGAGCAGCATTTAGCTCAAAAAGAGCTGGATTTCAATGACCCATGCTTGCTGCTGTTGATCAGTGGAAGTTGGCTACAGCCTCCAGCTACCTCCTACACAGCCATGCTTGGATGCCATTTTAGAAAGGGACTTGTTGGGGTGCAGTTTTCCAGAAGGAAGAGCAGAACGCATGTCCATTCCAGCCAGGGTCCTGCTTCTTGTAAGGACAAAGTAGCGATACAGTACCTCTACGTGCAAAATTAGGTGAAGGATGATGCAGATGATCAGCCAGATAGAGCACCTCATCTCTAGACCTCCTAGAAATAAAATGTGCAGGTGCGATTCTAAATGATTTCTATGAAATGAGCCAACCTAACTTTTCTTCCCTGTCAGTGTTTTTTGCCAACGAGTGAAGTCAGAGTTGTGATTGATAAGTGTGGTGTTTGGACACTAGGCAATAGGAATCCATGGGATCCTAAAGAGTTTCTGTTTTCCCATCCCATTTAACACCCCATTTCCTGCTTATGTTTTATTTTCCAGTAGTCTTTGGAATCTCCATAGTTTGCCCTTTCTTTTTTCCTAGTTACCAGGATCCATCTTTCTTGTGGTGAGTTCATCTAGGATCAGTTATTTTCTGCAACTACTACAACACAATGGGTGTTGTACTATGTATGGGTGGATGTTAAAGAATCCTTTCCCCAAATAGCAGATGCAAAATGTGAAAACTGCAAAGAGGCTTAGACATAACTCCTGCCTTGCAGGAGATGATGTCTAGGCACTCTAAGTATTCACTGTATAGGTTGTTTATTGTTGTTATGTGCCTTCAAGTCGATTTCAACTTATGGCGACACTATGAATCAGTGACCTCCAAGGGCATCTGTCGTGAACCACCCTGTTCAGATCTTGTAAGTTCTGGCCTGTGGTTTCCTTTATGGAATCAGTCCATCTCTTGTTTGGCCTTCCTCTTTTTCTACTCCCTTCTGTTTTTCCCAGCATTATTGTCTTTTCTAGTGAATATAGGTTGTTTATACAGTATACGAGTCTACTTCAGAAGTCTCTTTGGTTTAATGAGGATTGATCCCAGATAAGTGGGTACAAGATGGCAGCCTAGGTTTTGGCTTAGGATTGACTTTGAAGAAAAACAGGGTTCTTGTGCCTTTAACAGCTGTCCACAATCAGGACCAGCAGGACATCACTGACTTTCCATGGTAACATGAGATTGTCGGGTGGGGGGGAGAAGCAGCAATAACCATACTCTGTCTAATTTTGTGATATGCCATGCCTCCATGGCAGACATGTTGTGTCATGCTGCTCCCCCCGTGGCAGCTATTTTGTGTTATGTCATACCCCACATGGAAGTCATTTCATGACTGGTGCCCATAGCACTCTTTCAAAATTCAAAATGCAGCTAATGGTTCAAAAACGTTTATGACCCCTGATGTACGTATTCCACTTTCAAGAACTGAAAAAGCAGAAACAGGCAAATTAGAACATTTGACAGTCTAGCAAAGAGTTGAGAGAAACTTGAAAAAGCATAGCTCCAAGAATTCTGTAACAAAAACTTTGTTAAAACAGTACCAAAAGTTGAAGTTGATAAGAACTTTTAAATTTAAATATCATAAACTCACAACACTATGTTCTTCCCCAGTAGCTCACTGAGTGCCATCTGACCTGGGGGTCTCATCTTCTAGCTCTATCTCATGTTGCATTTTGGATAGTCTATTCATAGGGTTTTTGTGGTAAGAGGTATTTTAGAGGTGGGTTACCATTGCCTTCCTCTGAGTCTGGACGCATCTGTCTCAGCTTTGACCATTCTGCCTTGGGTGAGCCTGCTAGGAGTTTAGCCTCTTGGTCTAGACTCCTAACGGCATTGCTGTCAGCTTCTTCGCCACTCTCAAACCCCTCACCATGTTAAGGTGTGCATCCTAGCAGTGGCGTCACTAGCGGGAGTGCGGGGGGGTGTGGACCTCTGGTGCGCACCTTCCCAGGGGCATGGACGAGGTGGCTGGGCTTGCGTGCATGCGTGCATGCGCGTGTGCGTGCACACTCGAGGCCAGCCACCCCGTCCATTCCCCTGGAAGGGCGCGTGCCGGAGGGGTACCCAGCCGGAGAAGGCCTGGGAATGCCAACGCGCCTCCCTCGCCCCGCTGACGCTGCTCCCGGTTTCACCCGCCTGCCTCCGAGGAGGAGTTGGAGCAGCCTTGCTGGGCAACGGCGCGGGGCGGGGCGGCTCTGGGTGTCACCCCCCTCATGGTGACACCCAGGTGCGGGCCGCACCCTCCGCACTCTGGTAGTGATGCCTCTGCATCCTAGAGGGGGCTATTAACAGTAGCTAACTATAAAGCACTATAGGGAATGAAAGAACATTTTCATGGCAGAAAGTGTTTTCACGGATCAGTGTTAATAATCTAGGTAACCAGAGGTTTCTGACACCATAAACACACTGAATTGCTTCTGATGTTATATAACTCCTAAAGGGGAATACAGCTTGTGTTGCTGATTTATACTATTATAGGAACACAGAAAGCAACCTTATACTGAATCAGACCATTGCTCCATCTAGCTCAGTGTTGTCTAGAGCAGTGGTTCCCAACCTTTATGAGTATGGGACCCCCTTTTAAACTCAAAACATTTCATGACCACCTTCCCCCAGTGAGGCAGGCTGGCTGCCAGGAAGGAAGCCTTGCTTCTTTGGATTGGATGAGAGGCTACATGTGCCTGCTGTAGAATAAAAAGGTGGTGAAAACCTGAAAATGAATGATACTGTTCACATTTTCCATTTGGAAAGGAAAGGGGCTTCCCCTCTGCCCAGTGCCCACCCATCCAATCTCCTCCCCACCCCCTTCCTCCCTCCCCTTCCCCTTCCTGCCCTCCTCCTCCCCTCCCTGCCCCTCTCTCAGGTCAGTTTCACCAATCCTAAGCATGATTGCACAGAGTAAATCCCACTGAACTCAATAAACATGCAAATGATCAAACCTGCCCTCCTCTCCTCCTTCCCCCGCCCTCTTGCCCCTTCCTTCCCCCTCTCCCTCCCCATTTCCTTGCAATCCCCTCCTTCCCCCTCCTCCCCCTTCCTCTCCCCTCTGCCCTCCCCCTTCCGCATCCCCTTCCGCCAGGTCAGTTTTACCTATCCTAAGCATGACTGCACAGGAGTAAATCTCACTGAACTCAATAAGCATGCAAATGATCAAATGTGCCCTTCCCTCCTCCTCCCTTTCGTCACCTCCCTTTTCCCCCTTCCTTCCCCCTTCCTTACCACCTCCCCTCCCAATCCCCTCCTTCCCCCCTTCTTCTGCTCCCCTCTCCCCCTTCTTCCTTCCCTCTACTCTCCCCTCCCCCTCCTTCTCCTCCCCCATGGTCAGTTTCACCTATCCTAGCCATGATTCATAGAATCATAGAATCATAGAGTTGGAAGGGGCCTTGTAGGCCATCGAGTCCAACCCCCTGCTCACAGCAGGAAATCCACAGCTAGAGCATCTCCCGCAGATAGCTGTCCAGCCTCTGCTTGAAGACATCCAGCGAAGGGGATCCCACCACCTCCCTAGGCAGTCGGTTCCATTGCCGAACTGCCCTTACTGTCAAGAAGTTCCTTCTAATGTCCAATCTGAATCTACGCTCTTGCAACTTAAAACCATTAGACCTAGTCCTACCCTCTGGGGCAGCAGAGAACAAATCTGTACCCTCCTCTATGTGACAGCCCTTCAGGTACTTAAAGAGTGCAATCATGTCACCCCTCAGCCTTCTCTTCACCAGACTGAACATGCCAAGTTCCTTCAACCTTTCCTCATAAGACTTGTTCTCCATACCGGCTATCATCCTCGTCGCCCTCTTCTGAACCCGCTCCAACTTGTCTATATCTTTCTTAAAATGAAGTGCCCAAAACTGAACGCAGTATTCCAGATGTGGCCTAATGCAGAATATAGTGGGACTATTACTTCCCTCGACCTGGAAACTATAGCTCTGTTTATGCAGCCCAAAACCGCGTTTGCCTTTTTTGCTGCAGCATCACACTGCTGGGTCATGTTCATGTAAATCCAACTGAACTCAATAAGCATGCAAATGATCAGACTTGCCTTTCCCCTCCTTCCCATCTCCTCTCCCTTCCTCCTCCCTTCTTCCTTTCCTCCCCTCTTCCTTCTGCCTCCTCCCCTGCCCACTCCAGGCCTCCCTCCCCATGGTCAGTTTTACCTATCCTCTGAGCATGATTGCATGGAAGTAAATCCCACTGAACTCAATAAACATACAAATGAATTGCTTTTTAATATGCTTTTAAACCTTTTTTTAAAAAACAATGTTTTTAACCTTTTTTTAAAAAATTCTTCAAAGCTTTTTTTTTTTTTTTAAATTTAGTTGTTTTGTTTTAATGTATTTTAATGTCTGTTTTTATGATGTTTTAAAGTGTTTTAGTGCTTTTGTTTGCCACCCTCCTGCTGGGAGGAAGGGTGGGATATAAATCAAATAATAAATAAATTAATTAATAAAATAAAGTTACACAAATCTTCTGTTGTCATTACTTTAGCCTTCTTGACGTTCAGCTGTAGTCCTGCTTTTGTACTTTCCTCTTTAACTTTCAACAGTATTTGTTTGAAATCATTACTGGTTTCCACTAGTGGTATGGTACTGTTCGCCTATCTTAAATTTTTTATATTTCTCCCTCCAATTTTCACACCTCCTTCATCTTGGTCCAATCCTGCTTTCTATATGATAAGTTCTGCATATAGATTAAAACAATAGGGTGATAAAATACACCCCTGTCTCACACCCTTTCCGATTGGGAATCAATCCGTTTCTCCGTGTTCTGGCCTTACAGTAGCCTCTTGTGCAGAGTATAGGTTGTGCATCAGGACAATCAGATGCTGTGGCACCCCCATTTCTTTTAAAGCATTCCACAGGTTTTCATGATCTACACAATCAAAGGCTTTGCTGTAATCTATAAAGCACAGGGTGATTTTCTTCTGAAATTCCTTGGTCCATTCCATTATCCTAAGTATGTTTGCGATATGATCTCTGGTGCCTCTTCCTTTTCTAAATCCAGCTTGGACATCTGGCATTTCTCGCTCCATATATAGTAAGAGCCTTTGTTGTAGGATCTTGAGCATTACTTTACTTGCATGAGATATTAAGGCAATAGTTTGATAATTACTGCATTCCCTGGGATCCCCTTTCTTTGGAATTGGGATGTAGATTGAACGCTTCCAGTCTGTGGACCATTGTTAAGTTTTCCATATTTGTTGACAATTTTTTTGTCAAAATGTGGACAGATTCAGTCTCAGTAACTTGTAGCAACTCTTTATTGCAGTCAGCAACCCGTCAAAAGGGATAGGATACAGCAGTCAAATTACAAACCGAAAAGGATAAAATGCTCATATAAAAATTCGTGCTAGGTAAACAATAACTAAAAATTAAGAGAACAAAGATACCCGTTTACGTTGAATTGCATAAAAGTATTTTGCTACTGGTACCAAATGAGAACTGATGTCGCCTGATAAAGCCAGGCCAATTGGAGTTCAGGAGATAGGTTGGGACGTTTATTAAGAAGGGGCAATATATATAAGTCCCTTTCCACTAAGTATAATGGACAGGCGAAAAGGACGTGAGAAAGCGATTCAGTCAAACCTTTCTTACACGGGCACGTACGGTGCACTAAAGGTATGCCCTGAAATCTGCCCTCCAAAAGGGCTGAATCTAAACAATTAAAGCGGGCCTTAGAAAATGCTAGGCGATATTTGTGATTCGTTAAGGCCTCAAGGTAAGGAGCGTGCTTTAAGGGGTTGAAACTCAGATTGTGATAAACGGGGGAGCAAACTTTAGCTGCTGCTTGCAATGTAGTTTGTCTATCAATATCTTTGAGCCGGGACCAGATACACTGTCTGGCTTTACCAAAAACTTGGGATGAGAGAAATTCTATAGACAAACCTAGCCTAGAAAGTTTATCTGAAAAGGATTTCATCCAAATAGATTGGTACCCATCTTCCCATAAAAGCGAGAGATATCCAGTAGAACGAATGTAGGAGATTTTGGTCCAATAGTTGAGGGCAAGGATCCACGCTTGACACTCAACCGAACATAGACCAGCTTCTAATCTTAGGGCCGCACTTGGGACGCAGTTTGGAACACCAAAGATTTGATGTAAAAAAATGGAGAGGACTGCTTCTACTGTGACGTTAAATGCGTGTACCCAAAGCGGAGCCCCATAAAGGAGTTGCGCTAAAATTTTTGCTCTGAAGACTTGGATAGCGGCCGGAATGAACTGCCCCCCTTTTTGAAAATAGTATCGTACAATACTTTTCAATGTTGTACGAGCCGTCGCAACTGCCGCACGAATGTGGGGCATCCAAGAAAGAGAATAGTGAAATATGATACCCAAATATTTGTATGCTTTTACTTGCTGGATAAGATGGCCACTAATTTTCCAGCTGAGTGTTCGAAAGGATTTTGCAAATACTAAAATTTTTGTTTTAGTAAAATTTATTGTTAGTAAATTATCCAAACAGTAGGACATAAAAATTCTGATTAAACGTAGAAGGCCAACTTTAGAGAAGGAGAGTAGGGCCGCATCATCTGCGTAAAGCAGAATAGGGCAGCTACTTCCTCTAATTTTGGGTGAATGAAGATCAGGCGAGCGACAGTTGAGGGCCAGGTCATTCATAAAAAGGTTAAAAAGAAGGGGAGCCAGAACACATCCCTGTCTGACACCTTTCATAGTGTGGATCTGGTTGGATAGACCTCCATTTCGCCCACAACAGACTCGAAGGGAGGTGTTCTGATGGAGGTTATGTATCAGGAACAACAGCCTTTTGTCAATAGTTGATTTAGCCAGTTTGGACCAAAGAATGTCTCTTGGGATGGAATCAAAGGTGGACCTCAGGTCAATGAAAGCAACATAAAGGCCACTGCCCACTCGGTTCCTATACTTTTCCGCTAGATGTTTTAGAAGTAGGCAGTGGTCCATGGCAGATCTGCCATTCCTGAAGCCAGCCTGTTCCCATCCCAAGACATCTTCCTCCTCCATCCATGTGGACAGTTTCCTCTTTAGGTAGCTGGCATATAACTTACCAACTACCGAAAGCAGGCTAATTGGTCTGTAGCTGGAGGGTTCTCTCCTTGGACCTTTTTTATATATGGGCACTACAATAGCCTCTTGCCATGCTTGCGGGAAACGTCCAACATTATTAATCAATGTAAATAGACTAGCTAATGCTGGAGCCCACCAGTCTGGATGTGCTTTCAAGAGTTCCAGGGGAAGGTTATCACCACCCGGAGCTTTGGCCAATCTTAAGTTGTTGATCAGATCTATAATTTCCTGCTGTGTGACCGGCAACCAGACTGGGAGGTTTTCATAGTCAATGTGAAACGGAAGCTGTAAGGGAGATTGACGGGAGTCCTTTTGAAAGTCCGCAAAGAATAGTTCCCACACCCCTGACGAGATATTACAGGGCGCAAAGTTAGTGGGCTTAATAGAACCATTAACTAGGCGCCAAAAGCCTTTGGAATTTTTGGCTTTGGCTGCCTGTCTCAAAGATTCCCACTCCTTCCGTACTGCAAGCCTTTTTTTGTTAATTATAAGAGCCTTGTATTTCCTTTTGATGTTATAATAAGCATCAGGCAGGGAGGAGGCGTTTTGCTGCTGGTAGGATGAGTAGATTGCTTTTAGTTGTCTTTTCAGAGTTAAACATTCTAGGTCGTACCAGGTATGGGGACCTGAGCAAGTCTTTGTGCAAGTAGAAATGGGACGTGAAACTAGTATCGGTTGCAGGGCCTCTACTAAAGAGACATAAGTTGTAGCAACTCTACTGGTATGCCATCTGTTCCTGGTGATTTGTTTTTTCCAAGTATTTTAAAAGCAGCTTTTACCTCACATTCTAAAATTTCTGCTTCTTCATCATACGGTTCCTCCATTAATGAATCTGTCATCCTTGCATCTCTTTTATATAGTTCTTCAGTGTATTGCTTCATCTTAATTTTATTTCATCTTGGTTAGTCAGTGTGTTCCCCATTGATTATTCAACATCCCTGCTCTTGGTTTAAATTTCCCTTTAATTTCTCTAATCTTTTGGAATAGAGCTCCTGTTCTACCTTTTATGTTGTCCTCTTCTATTTCTATATAATAACTATTATAATAGTTCTCTGTCCCTACGTACTAGTCACTGTATTGTTGCATTTAGGGTTCTGACCGTGTTTCTATCTTCTTTTGCTTTCCTTCTTTCTTTAGCCGTTTTAAAAGTTTTGTCCATCCTCCACTGAGGTCTTTCTCTCTTTTTAACTAGAGGTATTGTCTTTTTGCATTCTTTCCTGATAATGTCTTTGACTTCAATCCATAGTTCTTCTAGCTCTCTATCAACTAAGTTTAAAGCCTCAAATTTGTTCCTTATTTGATCTTTATATTCTTCTAGGATATTATTTAAATTTTATTTTGGCATTGTGATTGCTTTGTTGTTCTTCTTTAGCTTTACTCTGATTTTTTATATTACCAGTTCATGATTGAGCAGGCGGTTGGACTTGATGGCCTTATAGGCCCCTTCCAACTCTACTATTCTATGATCTGGACCACAGTCTTCTCCTGGTCTCGTTTTCGCAGAAAGTATGGAACTTCTCCATCTTCTGCTAACCACCAACTTAGATAGTTTTAAAAGAGGATTAATCAAATTCATGGAGGATAAGGCTATCAGTGGATACTAGCCATGGTGGCAATGCTCTGCCTCCATGGTAGGAGGTAGTATGCTTCTGAATACCAGTAGTTGGAAACTGCAGGAGGAGTGATTGCTCTTGTGCTCAGGTCCTGCTTGTGGCTTCACATAGGCATCTGGTTGACCACTGTGAGAACAGAATGCCAGACTAGATGAACCACTGGCCTGATCAGCAAGCTCTTCTAATGTTCTTAAAGAGGTCAAGGTGGTGTACATGGTTTTCCTCCTTTCCATTTTATCCTCACATAAACCTGTAAGATAGTTTAGGCTAAGAGATAGTGATTGGTCTAAGGGAAAACAGCTTCATGGCTGAGCACAGATTTCAGATCCTTTTAGCACACACACACACACACAAACGAGCTACAGTATTATGAAGTATTAATAACCACAACAAATTAATATACTGCTTTCTTTTTAACTATTTAAGCATCTGAAAAGGAATTGCTTTAAATCTTAAGTCACTTTTGACCCTTTCCATGTGAAATACCATGCTTGGTTTTGCACTGAATGTAGCATTGCCAGCCTAAGATCAGCAGATAAATGACCTACAGTAACATAACTCATTTACAGCTCATGAAACTTTTATTCTTTGCATCGATTAAGGCTGGCACTGAAAGAGAGTAGGGCTCTCATGCCAACAATTATGTGGCAGGCAAATCAGAATAAGCATTTTCTAGTATGGAACTACAATTATGGAGAAAGCTTCACCTGTTGATATTCTGTCTTATTATTTGTGTGTGGCCCAATTTATTTTCCAGAGCTCCTCTCCCCCCCCCTGCGAACCAGACTACAAAATTGACATAAAGCATGTTCAAATTTGTCTCTTCTTTTATAAGTGCAGCAAGGGGCCCAATCCACATACAGTATACTGGGCCCAGAAAATCCTGTTGACATCCTTGTTTACACATGTAAGAGACCCGATCCAGCAAAGGAATAACAGCACAGAGGCTTCTTTGCATAGCTTGTCCTTGCTTGATGAGGAAATTTTTGAGAAATCTAGACTGAATATTAACCATCAAATCAACTCCTTGATTTAAATGTGCCTTTAATCTACAAGAACAAGTTTATGCAAGATGTGCCTTTAATCTGCAAGTGCAAATCTATGCACAACTTGAGACATTATCATCCTCATAAAGCAAAAGCAGGAGTTCAATACGGCATAAGCAACATCTTTGAAAAGGTGAACTTTGATATTTTATTTGCGGCCCTGGGCTCCTTCTGGGAGGAAGGGCAGGATATAAATAAATAAATAAATGAAATAGGTAACATAATATTGAAAGACCCATGGTGGCACTTGCCGTGATCTTCTCCTTCAGTGGTGTTTGGTGAGGTGCCCCACAGTCTCTGCCCTTCATTTCATCAAATTTTTGCCGCCTCTACCTATTATTTCCTGAGGTTCTTATTTTCAGCCTAGTGTCTGCTCAGTCCCCTTCATTAAAGCTCAATATCATTAGACTCCTGAGATATCTTCCTTCAGATATCCAGATTATGAGCCTTCCTTCCTAATTCTTCCTGTTCCAAGGCCTACATGAAAATTATTTCCAACCAAATTGATTTCTCTCAGACAGAAATATATTCTTATTGTCATGAGCTTCCTTGGTACATTTAGAATGTTTGTTAACAGAACTCAAATAATTGATTCCACGAGATTTATTTGTCCTGCCAAAAATTCCGTTAGTGTATAGGTTCTTAAGCTTTCTACCCCCAGAGCCCAGTTGAGATGGCTGAAAATTACTGAAAGTGGCCTCAGCTCACTGATTGAGAAACAGTGCCGTAAAACATTACAATCTAGACTGAATATTTCTTGCTTCATCTGAAAATGGCAAGATAAATTTGGCTAGTTTCTTAATGCAAAACTCATGCTATGCTAAGGTTTACAGTTCTATAGAAGAACAGCACAATACAAACAGAAA
Source organism: Rhineura floridana (assembly GCF_030035675.1). Lineage (NCBI taxonomy): Eukaryota > Metazoa > Chordata > Lepidosauria > Squamata > Rhineuridae > Rhineura > Rhineura floridana. The sequence goes on along the minus strand of NC_084487.1, from coordinate 74,104,120 downwards.
ATGCTAATCACCTGAGTCAAACAAAAGACCTCACTGAAAAGGCCTTACTTTTTTGACCAATAATTCTCTTAGTAATGAATAACCATTTATTTTCATAAGATAAAAACATTTGATTTTCCAGTTTAAACAAACATTTAACCAAATGCACAAGCCTTTATGGGTCAATTTTCTTTAAATCCACTTAACTGGTTTTTAAAATGTGTTATTATATTTCTGTGTTATGATATAGTCTAGCTTTAGAAATAACAGATCACATATGACTTGATTTGACAGTCATGAAAGCTCAGATTAAGTTTCTGTTAAAACCTGTATGACAGATTTGTCAGCTTTAATTTATTACTCAGATATATTTCTGGTTCAGTAGTATCAAATTATGCCAATATGAGATCTCATTATATGACTTCTACCAAGAATTAATATTCAAAATGCATAGACTACTTTGGAGCCTAACATGAATGTTTTACTAATGTCTTATAGCTCCATGTTGCTTTACAAGTTAAGATATGCAAGATGCATTTTACAGCAGATTACGTGTTCTGGAGAAAGGAACAGATGTACATGGTCAGGTATGAACATCATATATTTGAATTATTATTGTATGTTTAGTTCTCTGGTTATTTGTTTTTAATATTCATGGACTTTGAAACTCTACTTAAATACTCAAAATACAAACAAAAACAAAAGCAACAAATACCACATATTTGTTTTTGTTTTTTTCAAAAAAAGTAAAATAAAAAGGGATGCAAAGAAAAATAACTTAGGTGGCAATCTAGTACACACTTACCTGGGAGTAAGTCCCATTGAACCCAATGGAGTTTACTTCTGAGTAGATATGTATTGGATTGCAGCCTTAGTGGTATATTATTAGTTCAGCATTTCCCACACGTCTGATACTAATACACATTTTTCCTGATTTTAGAGCTCTTCACTTTTGCATTTGGGAAAAAAAATACTTTTGGAGTTCACAAGAATTAAAACTACCTCAAGAGAACCCACCCTTGTTTTGCCACATGAGTCACTGCTTTGGCCATTCCTTTTCTGAGGGCAGGTAATTCTGTTGCATTTCCATAACAGAAATGATTAACTGAATGCAGACACATAGCAAAATTACCTACCCCTGGTGTGGTCTGATTGGATGAAGGCAAAACAGAGCACCAAATCATACAGAGATCCAGTGAGCAAGCCTCCCTTGTGGGTAGAGGTACTTTTCTCTCACAGACATTTATTGTATTTATTTATTTATTGCAGCACTATAGTGTTTTACACTGGCATGCCATGGCATATAATTTGGACACTACCAGAACAATAAAATGCTTCTCTGGATGATAACATTTTAGGCTGCAATCCTATCCAGTGCACACTTACCTGGGAACAAATACCTCAACGTCTGAGTAGACATGCAAATAACTGTGCCATCAGAAACCCCAGCTTCTTAAACCAAGAACTAGGTATTTGACGATTCCAGTTTCTCATTTTTCTAATCTTAAATTCAGTTCTACCCATTTCCACATCAGTTTGTTTTTGTTTTTTTTAAAATGCAAAGTCCGCATGAAATTTGTACTCATTTTCATAAGTATTTTGCCAAATATACACATTTTTGCAAATAATTCCCCTTATAATGCTGTAATCAGCTGTCCTTTGTCCACCATATTTCCTTATTATGCAACTACACACAAATATGAAATGTAACCAGGAAATATGTCAGCCAAGACTGGGGCAGGGGCAACCCCATAGTATAACAAGCATCATGAGGACACTGTTGCTCCCCAGAAATTGCTGGCTTTAAAAAAGGAGGCAGGGAAGCAGGAACTTGTGTGTGTGAATCCATCCATCCTATTGTATCTGGAAGATACTGCATTGAGAAGGGGGTTGGACTCGATGGCCTTATAGGCCTTTTCCAACTCGACTATTCAATGATTCTACGATATTAAGATATGCAGTATACAGGCTTGCAGCTACAGATTATCAACTTCCATGAAGATGGTTTCCAGAGGGGTGAAGGGATGAAATCTTCACCAACTGGAGTTGTGGTAGGGGGAAGGGCAGGAAAATTGGGCAGGAAAATTAACCAGACAATTCGCATCAGCAAAGACATCCCCTCCCCTGGTGCAGACAACCAGGCAGTGTGGAAACACATAAAAGTGTAGTGATGTGTACAACACTGTGTAAATGTGAATTGAAATGCAGTGGGGGAAAACAACCTCGCTGCATTTTAAGCTGGTAACGTGTACTCTGTCACATTCCAGTTTGGTTGATCTTCTACTTGGATGATAAGAGCACCCAGACTGAAGGCTTACCAGCTGGATTTTTGGATCTGCTGTTTTGGAAGAAACATAGCAGAGTCTGGAACACATGGGAGAGGGAAAGTAACTGGATTATTCTTACTATTCTGGTTTAATGTTTTCTTTATTGTGCTGAAGTAAATATATGATACTGTTATACACTCCTGGTGTGAGAGTTGTATTGCAAGTTACCCAATCAAAATGGTTTCCCAGGTTGTCAAGGTGAAAATTCAGGTGAGAAAAGCTTTCATAATTTATGGATTGGTCATAGGATTACATCAAATTACAACAAAGTTATAGATTTGGAAGCCATTTTCACATGCTCCTACTGGGAGGAAGGGATATAAAGCTAATAATAATAACAACAACAACAATAATGTGACCTCTGTGATTAAATATAATACATATTGATTCACTGGATACTGAAATTCTTTCACAGGGACACAAGTCCTTTTCAGGTGTTATGAAATTGAAAGCATTTTCTCAGGAGCATGTCTGCAAGACTGTGTACATCGGCCCTGCGATCCTCCATTCCCAACTTTCCACATTAAGTAGCAAGAAGGCTTGTTAAGTGTGTTTGACTGAACATACTTACAAATCTCCCTTGCAAGAGATGGGAAACCTGCATGATTGGGGTTTCCAACTGCAGGAAAGCGTGCAAGAATATTCAAAGCAAATGTGCTTACAAGCCTCCTTCAGATACTCAGAGGCAGAGATGGGACACATGAACCCACATCTCTTACATGATTATGACATTATAATGCCTAAACAGGACTACAGTAAATACCATATGGTAAATACTTGTCATATGGGCTTCAAATTCAAACCAAATCATGGGAAAATGGCATCTTTCCAGCACTCCATTATCCCACAAGTACTTATAAGAACATACACACAATACCCACAAATGTACTTTTTATGAGAACATAGACACATTGTAATTTTATCTAGTACATTAGATATCATAACTGAAATTAAATGATGTCATAATCATTGGGCAAATTATCTTGACCCTGAATGACGGCAACGAAAATAACTACTCAGCTAAGGTTGCAGTCCTATGAACATTCACTTGGAAGTAAATCTCACTGGACTCAGTGGAACTTGTTCTTGATTAATGTATGTAGGACCAAGCTGTAAATATATTGCAGCCAGTGAGGGTTCTAAATTGTCAACAGTATAGACAACAGCAAAGTGGAAGTATGTTCCCCCTCCCACCTCAGAGGGAGAGAGGATGCTTGAATGAAAAAGCACCTTTCATATTGGTTCAGCTACTCCAGATGTTGAAAGAAAAATGATCTAATTTTCAAGCAAAAGGTTATTTCTGCCTTACGTAAAGACATCCACTTATATCCAGCAAGATTTAGGACTCTTGCATTTCCTTTGTTTGATGTTTAATGCAAAAGCAACATGAACTGTTTTATGCCCAGTGACAGTATAATCTACCACGAGTGCCATAGAAATCCACTTCTGTGTTTTATCCAGTCTAGTAACATTTAAATATAACCTACGTTTAACCTTTAAACACAGCCTAGCAACCTTTAAATGAGCTTTTAAATGTTATAGCAGCAATGGGAAAGCACCTCCAAAGTTGCTCCTGAAATATCTAAAGAGCACATAATAAGGGATACTGAAATCAATGACCCCCTACACAAAGAGGAACTCTAGTGTGTTCCAGTCATCTCCCTCTTCACATGCTGTGCAGGGAATAGCTGCCAACCTGTGTGGCCCAAGAAGTTCCTGGGATGAACGCTTTTCAAATGGCAGCACCTGCAGATTTCCTCTGGGAGTCACCTCCCTGAAGGCCATATATTGCTATGGGATACAATAAATGCTTGTTCCATTTTATAGGCTGGTCCCACTCCCCTTCAATTCTTGGAGTGTATTTGTAATACCATAAAAATTACAAATAGAGGGGAAATAAGTTATCCAAGTAAACGAAGCTAGATGCAAATGTCGCTTCTGGACAATCTCCTCCATATATTCCCTATACACATTTGATTATGTGGAAAAGGGCAGAGGGACAAGAAATTGTTCATTTTAAGATGGTTATTTTAACTTGTAAAAAACACACAAAACAATGTTAGTCCAGTCTGTTGTTAGCAGCTGATTGTTCCTGGCTTACAACTCCCTTTGGAACATCACTGAGTATAGCAACAGACATAAATAACATCCTTAAAACCACAACACCAAATATTTTTCCTGTAATCTGGACTCCCTGGTCTTTAACAGGTGCTAGGTTTTAGATCACCTTCCCTGCTTTGACATGTAAAAACATGAAGAGGAATATCTTGCTTTTTAGATAGGTTCACAGAAACCATATGATGAGGATTAATGAAGATCTAGGACAGAAATATAACAAGTTCAAGATGGTACATAATGGCATGTTAAAATATGGCAATAACAACACTGAAATTAAGTAATCTAGAGTAAAGACACCAGTCAGAACAGAGACCCATGTCTGCTAAAATATTGTTAACATGTCTGCTACTACACTGATTGGTGGGAATTTCCAGGGGTAACACTACAAGTGCTGGTGCTATGAATGAAAATGCAGTGGAGAAACTGTCTTTATAATATTTACATTATTTACAAGTGTTCTTAGAGAGCACAGTAGGGGCAAACAAGCATTCCTTCAACAGGCAGCAGATCTCTTGTGCTACTTCCCATCTTGCAGCTCTCTAGATTCAGGTAAGTCCAAGTAGAACTTTACTCTTTCTCTTCAATTTCAAAACTATATTTTGTTATTTGCACTCCCCTCCCCCCCTCTCTCTCACACACACACACACACACACACTCACACTCACACACACTCACACACACTCACACACACTCACACACACACACACTCACACACACTCACACACACTCACACACACACACACACACACACACACACACACACACACACACACACACACACAGAGTGTAAAAAAGTCAATTGCAAATTTAGGAGATCCAAAGTTATTAACATGCTTTTGCCAAGGCCTTGACCACTCATTCATTATGTTCAAACTAGGCACACACAAAATATTTTAATACAAAGCACACGGCTCAGCTCATTCTGATCATCTTTGCCTTTCTTTCTTCCCTTCCCTGATCTGTAGTCTGTAGCAACCCAAACTAGGCAAACTACAGTTACTGCTAATCATGATCTGCCTCCCAATCAGAATCAGAAACTCACTTCAACTAAGGAAGACAATGGTTAGTGGCAGTTGTAGCTTTCCCTAATCAGATGTCAGTGCAAACTATTTATTATTATTATTATTATTATTATTATTATTATTATTATTATTATTATTATTATTCCCCACCCTTCCTCCCAGTAGGAGCCCAGGGCAGCAAATGAAAACACTAAAAATACTCAAAAACATATTAAAAACAGACTTTAAAATATATTAAAACAAACATCTTTAAAAACATATTAAAACAAAACCTTTTAAAAAATCTTTAAAAGCAATTCCAACACAGACACAGACTGGGATAAGGTCTCATCTTAAAAAACTTGTTGAAAGAGAAAGGTCTTCAGTAGCACTGAAAAGATAACAGAGATGGTGCCTGTCTAATATTTAAGGGGAGGGAATTCCAAAGGGTAGGTGTCACTACACTAAGGGTCAGCTTCTTATGTTGTGCGGAACAGACCTCCTGATAAGATGGTATCTGCAGGAGGCCCTCACATGCAGAGCATAGTGATCGACTGGGAATATAGGGGTAAGACAATCTTTCAGGTATGCTTGTCCCAAACTGTATAGGACTTTGTACACCACAACCAGAACCTTGAACCTAGCCCAGTAGCTAATGGGCAGCCAATGCAACTCTTTCAGTAGTGGGATGACATCTTGGCAATACCCTTTCCCAGTGAGCCGTCACACCTCCGCATTTTGCACCAGCTGCAGCTTCTGGACCAACCTCAAGGGCAACCCCACATAGAGTGCATTACAGTAATCCAGCCTGGAGGTTACCAGTGCATGGAAAAAGTGGTCAGGCTATCCTGGTCCAGAAACGGCCACAGTTGTCTCACCAGACGAAGCTGGTAAAAGGCACTCCTAGCCACTGAGGTCACCTAGTTGCACCCCCCCGTCCTTCTCCCAATAAAAGTCATCCATCAGGGTGACCAAAGCCGATTCAGTCCTATAAGCAGACCTGAACCCAGATTGGAATGGGTCAAGATAATCTGTTTCATTCAAGAGTACTTGCAATTACTGTGCCACAACCCTCTCAATCACCTTCCATAAAAAGAGGGTATTTGCGACCGGGTGGTAGTTGTCACAAACCAGTGGGTCCAGGGAGGGCTTTTTCAGGAGAGGTCAGATCACCACCTCTTTCAGAGTGGCTGGAACCACTCCATTCCACAACAACGTATTGACCACACCTTGGATCCACTCAGTCAAACCCTCTCAGCAAGCTTTAATAAGCCAAGATGGGCAAGGGTCGAGAGGACACATTGCTGGTCGCACTGTTGCAAGCACCGTGTTCATGTCATCAGGATGTATCAACTGAAACAGTTCCCAAGAAGTTGCAGCAGACATTGCACTGGACACCTCACTGGGGACTACAGTAGATGTGGATGGGGCAGCAAGATTGGTATGGAGGTGAGCAACTTTACCCTCAAAGTGCCTTGCAAACAATTCACAGTGGGCCTCTGGAGGGTCTAAAACTCCATTTCCTGGAATTGAGGTTAATAGACCCCTGACAATGTGGAAAACCTCCACTGGAAAGCTACTTGAGGATGTGATTGAGGCAGAGAAATGGGCCTTCTTCACTGCCCTCACCACCACATAGTAGGCATGGTTATGTTTTACCCGTGCCCAGTCAGCCTCACAGCATGTCTTTCATCATGTGCGCTCTAGCAGTCTTCCAGCCTGTTTCATTGCCCTTAGTTCATTGGTGTAACAAGGTGCAAACTGGGCTTGCATGCCGGAGAGGGCACAGCCTGATGCAAGGCATTGTTCCATTCAGGAATCGTAAAACCATCTTAATCTGTTCACCACCCCTGCAGGTGAGGATCAGAGCCATAACTCTAAACTTCATCAGGAAGTGGTCTGACCATGACAATGGGATGACATCTCTCCTATCTCCAGAACACCCCCTCCTTCATCTAGAGTAAAAAACAAGTTGAGGGTGTGCCCTGCCCCATGCGTCAGGCCGGTGACAATTGGAGACAGCCCCATGGTTGTCATGGAGGCCATGAAGTCCCGAGCCAGATCACTAGGGCTGTCTCAGCATGTACAATGAAATCACCCAGGACTGCCATTCTGGTCTCCTCCAATACCACAGCTGAGACGACCTCCACCAGCTCGGTCAGAGAAGCTGCCAGGCAGTAGGAGGACAGTACACCAGCAGCAACCCTAGTTTACTGTCTCCTTGGCCCAATACCAGATGCAGGCCTTCACAGCCAGCTAAAAGTCAGAATGGTTTCCTGGTGACAGAGATGGAAGTTCTGCAGACCAAGCAATCCCTCCCCCCTCCCCCCATCCCTGCAGCCTATGCTGGTGTTGCACCGAGTATCCAGGTAGGCAAAGCTGGGTCAGATCATCTACTTCCAGCTCACCCACCCAGGTCTCAGTAACACACACCAAATCAGCACCCTCATCCATCATCAAATCATGGATGAGTGTGGTCTTATTGTGTACTGAACTGGCGTTAAACAACAACACACACAGGCCAGTGGGCATAGCAGATGAGCAGTGAGGAACCCATCCATGAGAGGTGCGGGAGCAAGGAACAAGGTGTAGATAGCCCTGCCTTCATCTTCTATGGTAGCTGATCACCTCCCCATGGCTATACCTCCCTCTGTCCATGATCACTGAAATTGGGGTAGCATCACCCATGTCCCTTCTTACTAAGACTCCTCCTAAACACCTGATATGGACACAATAGCCCACCAACAAAACCTACCAGAACCAGTTATCCCAGTATGCCTCTGAGAGAACTGGGAACATACCCTCAATATCCTTCACACAGGGCCCATTTACTCCCCACCTGTCTCACACCCAGGGAGGGCCAAACTATGGTTGCTACAACTCAGGAAAACCAATGTCACAATTGTGCTGTTATTTCATCAATAAGAGATGCGAGATGAGTAATAAGGGGTATTGGCATCATATCAGCCATCACAGCCAAAATAGTGATAACTTTTAATTGAACAAACAGCCCAAAATGAAGGAATTAACGTTCCTAACATGCTTCAGTTCCAGATGTGGCTGGCCCTACCACCAGGCAGAGTGAGGTAGGAACTGAGAAAATTCCACTATTTATCAGCCATTCATGTATTTTTGTTCTCCCTAGCTGTTGGACACTTGCTGCTTGTGGAAAGTGCCCCCAAGTTCCTATCCTATCTGTTGCTATTGGTGTTAGTTTTCAAGACAATAGGACAAAAAGTGCCCCCATCCTGTGTATCTTGAAATATTCAATGTGTGTTTCTTGGTTGGTGCTTACATATTTCTTTGTACTGTGCCATGACTGGCTACAGTGAATACACCATTGTGACAATACAGAGAGGGTGGAGGTAGAGGCAGTCATTTGGGGCTGGAGTTGCCATTTTTGGCTCTCCATCAACTCCAATGGAGCTGTTTGAACAGCTTGTACTTCTGCTGTTCTGTCTTGCCTAACACTGTCTACTTTGGGTTTCATGTAGAGATATTTTTCAGCACCTACCAGAAAAACCTTTTAAACCAGAAATTCTAGGAACTGAACTTGAGTCCTTACTCAGTTATTAACATTCTCCAGTCTTGTACATCTTAATATTAGATGAAATTAATAATAATAAAAATAATATATAATAATGCTATTCTGCTCTGGTTCATACTAAATCATGCTTTATTAAATTATGGCTTATTAAATCATGGTTCAACTTTAGGTATGAACCCTGCCCAGCAGCTTAAGTATGGTTTGCTTACTGCCAATGAAACACGCGTGTGAACCCAGCATGTGAACCATGGTTTGTTTGATAATCCCACCTTAGACACTCCCCAAACTACAAAGGCACAAAACAAGAACAGCTGGAAAAAAACCATAATTTGAACAAGCAAGCTATGGCTTGTTTGATCATCTGCAGGACAGCTTGTGATTAACCCATGCCATGTTAAACAAATCATGGCTTAAACAGGGGTGGGAAACCTTTTTCAGAGGGTCACATTCCCTTCTAGGCAACCTTCCAGGACCACATGCCTGGGGCGTTTGGGGCCAGGAGCAGAAGTGCATAGAGTAACAAATGTTAATTTACTCAGACATCCCTCGCTATTCTCTATCTAGGCAAACTTCACATATTCAAAGAAATAAAAACAAAAGAAAATAACTTCCTATAGGAAACTTCACTAAAATCGCAAAGTAAATCAAACATATTTAACATGAACATTTGAACTATATCAATTGTCTTCATAATGTTGCTTCCTCCCTGCTAAAACAGGATCAGCACAGCACATGTCTTCTTTCTATTATTAGAGCTGATTCCAGGAAACCTTCCATCAGAGTGGCTGACTGTTAAACCAGTCTAGCCACTGGAGCTCTGTCAGTGGAATAGGAGTCTTCTCTCAGCACCCTTCACAAACTACACTTCCCAGGATTCTTTGGGGGAAGCCATGACTGTCTCAAGTGAAATCAAAGTCTGATGTAGGTGTGGCCTCCTGATTAGGCAAGCCCAGCAGCTGTGAGTTTGGTTTTAGAACACTGACAGGTGGTTCTTACTGAGCATGTCCAACATTATCATTCACTTAATTGCAAAATTTCTTAAATTAATTAAAAATCAGCCAGGCATATTTTCAACTTTTAAACAGCAGAAGATGAAGGTCAGAATATGGAGAAAGGCCAGAAATAGGATTACAGGTAGTCTGTGAACATGGCTGATTTTTAATGAATTTCAACAGATTATGAGAACTCTGACAGAAAAAAGTCCAAAAGGGCTCTGATGTTTTTTTCTCTCTTTTTAGACTTTGAACTCTCTATTCTCTCTGACTATTTTGTGTATCACCATGAAAATTTAGAGGATTGTTAAGCAAGCGTTTCCGAGTTCAGGACTATATGTTTTGTAAGGTTTTGTTTTGAAATGAGTTTATGGGAAGCATCAGAATGGCAGGGGAGTATTTTCTATTTAACATTGCGGAATATGAAAAATCCACACTGGCTATAGAATACAGCTACTCTCGTGGCTGTATAAACACACACACACTGCACATACACACTGCATTCCTGAAGCCTGTTTGTAAGTTACTCCATAAAGAGTGTCCCAAACACCTGTAACAGCCCTAACTGTTAATCAGCAATTTCAATCAGTAAAAACAAGTTCAAGACGTGGGGCTGCCTTTGAAGACGGTTCGGAAACTGCAGCTCGTGCAGAATGCAGCAGCCAGACTGTTAACGGGGACCAGATGGTCCAAACATATAACACTGATTCTGGTCCGCTTGCATTGGCTGCCTATATGTTTCCGGGCCTGGTTCAAAGTGCTACCCGTACACTACGCTCAACATCGAAGACCCTCCTCCGAGTGCCTACTCATAGGGAAGCTCGGAGGGTGGCAACAAGAAAAAGGGCTTTTTCAGTGGTGGCCCCTGACTTATGGAATAATCTCCCTGAGGAGATATGTCTGGCGCCAACACTTCTATCCTTCCGGCGCCAGGTTAAAACTTTCCTCTTTGCCCAGGCATTTTAATATGTTTTTAGTATGTGTTGGAATTGTTTCATCTTTTAAAATTTTTAAATCTTTTTAATGTGTTTAAATTGTTAATGTGTTTATTGTATTTTGATGTTAGTCTTGTGCACCGCCCAGAGAGCTTCAGCTATGGGGCGGTATATAAGTTTAATAAATAAATAAAATAAATAAATAAGACACACTACTGAAGATTATGAATTAAACAAAGAAAGGATAAAAATAATATCTCACAAAGTTTAGCTTGCTCAATATTATGCTTAGTTACGTATCTAATTTGTTGTGTGGAGTTGGAGGTTGAATGCTCAATTTGTTAATTTTCTTGCAGGAGAAATGCCAGAAGTATTTAATAAGTTTTTTTTTTTTTAAAGTTATGAATGAAAGAACTCATTAAAAAACTTGCACATCAGTTAATTCAATTCTGTTTCAAGATTAAACTTCTCTCAAGTACTGGAGAAGACAGAAGTTATGGGGGAAGGGGTTAGGGGAATGACGGATGGCAACACAATTCATGAGCAGGCAGTTTGTTGAAAATTTCTCTCTTTGAGTGATTTGTTGACTCAGCAGTCACACGCTTATTTTGCTCTAGTAGTACTATTAAAATCCTACTGTGTTAGGACACACAATTACAATGTAATATTGCAGGCATGAATGCAATGAAAAATTTGCCTGCTCTCACAACTGTGGTTACATGTGGAAAAGCAAAGGGTAAATTAATTGTTAAAAATGCGACTATTCAGGATGAAATAGCAGCAGTATGCAAGAGTCATTAAGACTTTCCTACCACAGCTTTCACTCCTCTTCCCAGAAACCACCAGTGTTCAATACATGTAAGACACTTAACTAGGCTAGTTTTGGAAGGATGGCACTCTTTAAAAGATAAAATATTAACAAACATTTTCTTAGTCATGAATAAAATAAGCATATGGCTTACTGCTGAAGAACAGTGAGTCATCTTTGTGGCAAAAACAAATAAATCCCTCAATAAATATTTACAGAATAGATTAAATTAGATAATACACAGCGGTCACAATCCAACCAGTAGGTATATCCACTTGAACTCAGTGAAAGAGTTTAGCACAGTGACTCCCAACCTGAAAGTCAGGACCTCCAGAGGGGTTGTGAAGTCATCCCAGGGGGTTGCAATTTTTAAAAATAATTAATAGCTGGACTGCGAACCACCAACTTGTAAGCCTGCACTGCATGTGCATGCAGTCGCCTCCACTTCCCCTTCCTTCCAGCTGTCACAATGACTTCCCACTACACACAGAGCTGAGCAGTGCAGCAGTTGAGCAAGTACATCAAGAGATGGGGACCAGTTGGGCTTATTTAAGTTCCAGCCCCTTTCCCTCCCCCTTTAGTCAGTGGCAGTGATGGAAGATCAATCAAGCTGATTGGCTCTGGCTGTAGGGGTAGAGGGATCCTGAGAGGGGGGTGCCTGCCAAAAAAGTAACAGGACAGAGCCTTGGAGCATCCCTCTAAAATACACATCTGCGGTACTCATTTAAAATTCACTATATAGTTAATTTATAGTACAATATAGTACAATGTTCTGTTTACTCAGAAGCAAGTCTCTTAATATTTAATGGGGTTTATTACCATGTAAATCAAATTGCAGTAATCAGACCAGACTAAGATTCTTTGAAGCTTTAAAGCTGCACTGCTTGGGCGGGGAGGGGGACATGAGGCTTTATAGTATAAAGATGCATCATTCTGGTTAAAGGAAGTAAAAATGTATTTCTATAATACCAGGACTTAGGCTGCAATCCTAACCAGGTCTACTCAGAAGTAAGTCCTATAGAATTCAATGAAGCAACAGCCATATGAGGTAGGTTAGGCTGAGAGTTAGTGGCTGACCCAAGGCAGTAAGTGAGCAAAAACATGACGGGTAAACTAAGTCTTAAACATGTGAAAGTGCACATGTTCAGTGCATTTTTGTTACTGTTTATCAAGCCTTTGAGTGTGTTTTTATAAAGTTGTTTATGTTTATTTTAAACATATTTTTAAACATTTTAAAATAAGTTGCCCAAATTTGGTTGTTTTTACTCTTAACCTGAATTGTTTGCATGGTTTAGGGTTGATATTGGGGGGAGAGCAGGGCTCTTGTGCCTTGAACAGCTGTGTGGTAGGCAGAAATTAAACAGAAATTAAGCCTTTTCTAGTATGGAAATACAGTCATTGGGGAAACTCCTCCCATTGACATACTGTCTGTTAGACATATTGTTTATTATTATTATTATTATTATTATTATTATTATTATTATTATTATTATTATTATTATTATTGCCATATGAAGCATCCTAAGCCAAGTGCTAAAGAGGAGGCATCGTTATATACAGGTAGAACACTTAAAACCAGAGTCCAGAGACCCTGGTATCAACCAGGCTCTGTTCATCACTCTGGGTGGTTTACTTTTATCTCCTTCCTTTCATTTCCTTCAAAATTTGTTAAAAGTTGTTTATATTGCTGTAATCTGCCCTGGGAACTTCTGGTGAAAGGTCATCATCATATTTGTTTTTGCGATGGATAAAAGGTGACATTATTTAACACTTCATTATGGGGTTTTTTAAATTAACAGACTAAAATTACAACAATTTGCATGTGGGGAGGGTCACAAAAAATTTTGAGGTTACAGTGGGTGTCCCATACTCATAAAGGTTAGGAACCACGGTTAGGAACCACTAGTTTAGTGCATACTTACAATCAAAGTCCTTAACTTTTGTTCCTAATGTGTGCTAAGCAATGGAATTTTTCTTTTAAATCAGCAAACATTATGGTTTTCTTGTTATTTTTATACCTGTTGCCGAATTAATTCTGCATCAGGTTTTATAACATTCACTAATAATAAACTGTCTTATATTCTAAATATGCCACATAACACTATTGAACTGTGGGAATGGTTCTATAGTTGTTGCAGCTATTTTCAGCATTCTACCATTATAAAGTATGACTATTCTATTCTTTATAATGTTGATATATGTCCAATCGATCTTTTATTTATTTATTTAGGCTGGTTTACAGAAAAAAAATCAACTCCAAAACTCATATTAATAATCAACATTAAACCAAACAAAATAAAACAATTAAAACAGCAACCAGATCTGAAATTCCTTAAAGGCCTGAGAATAAGACAGCCTTTGTCTGATACGCAGTACCTTAATGATAATGGAGCAGGCCCCATGCAAGTATCTCTGGGGAGGGAGTTTAAAGTGAAGTGGCAAAATTACAAATGTCTCCTCTGTGGTCATAACCTGCATTACTTCAGATGATGGGAGGAACTGGAGAAGGCAGCACAAGGCAAGATGATGATATGGAGCTAGGCATTCCTTTATGTATCTGAGTAGTAATACTAGACCACCTCATGTCAAACAGCTACGCCCCACCCCTTTTGAGTTTGATGGATGACGTCAGCGGAAGTCCTACCCCGGAAGGCCCACCCCAGAAGGCCCATCCGCCATTTCCGGTTCCCCTGATGACCTCACCAGATATCCTGTCCCCCAGAAGCCCCAGCCCTCATGCCCCACCCCGGAAACAGTAGTCCTGTGACCCCCCAGGAGCATGTGGCCCTAGCTGGACCAATGGGCGTATTTTTACTCAAACGGGATCTTGGATTGGTCCCTATAGGGGCATGTGACCCCTCTATGAGCACGTGGTCTCCAGGGGACCAATCTGAAGAGGTTTAAAACCCAAAGGTGAAAGCAGGGTACCGGAAATGCACCCCAATGGGGTGCATTTCCGCCCCCTCTCCAGACTGCTCCCTACAGGGGCATGTGACCCCTCTACGAGCACGTGGATGCCTGGGGACCAATCTGAAGAGGTTTAAAACCCATAGGTGAAATTAGGGTGCTGGAAATGGATCCCGAAGGGGTCCATTTCCATCCCCTCCTCTCCAGAACAGCCCAATAGGGATAAGTAACCCCTCTACAGCTACGTCACCCAATGGGGGAGGTTTTGAATCCCTAACCAATCAGGAGAGGGGACGGAGAGACCTGGTACAGAAGTGCATTTTGCAAGCCCAGACACGCGCTGAGGATCGAACATGGAACCAGCCAGCACTCCATCGAGTCCTACGGAATTAACTATACAGCCACCCGTAGAGAGACCTAACCCTCGAAAGCGTTTTATTAGCACAAGTTCTAATGAAGATGAATGTTTTTCACCAACTAAACTGCTAAAAGAGGAAGAGAACAGCCAAATGTGGAACAGCATGTTGGAGGCCATTGCAACAGATAATGCTGTAATGCCGGTAAGATTTAAGTGTAAACTACATGCATGGAGAACTGTAAAATATAGGAGGGGCAAAAAATGTGAAAACATGTCCTTACTTTTCTAGGGATCTTCAGTAACTGAAAACTCTGTTGCAGCTAGTTCCCAGCCATGTCCAACAGCCCTGTGGAAGACGGTATCAATAGGAAACATTCACATGCAGGTTTGTAGAGTGATTATTTGCATGGTGTATTATAAAAACAAACAGAGGTCTGTGTTTGATTTTTTCTATTTTTTTTTCTTTTTTAGGACTCTGCAAATCTGACAAGAAATCATCCCAGGCATATCATCCTCAGAAGCATTCTAGGCATTCAAACCCATGAAACAAACAATATTTTACCAAGAAAACGGAAGGCTGCAATGAAATGCATTGTCAGAGCAGCTGTGTATGCCATTTTGAAGCACTGTTTAATGTAAAATATGTATGAAGCTTGTGAGGGTTGCCTAATTCAAGCCCCAGGTCAAAAATCACATGAATGTCTGAACTGGACAAAGCCTGTCCTTTCTAGAATGTTGAGAATTATATGTGGAAAGATCTGTTTTAAAAGTGTGCTACATGTTGTTATCTTAACAGCTTACAGTCTGAATTGTCTTGTTCTAACACAAGAAACTGTTGATGAAGTATTAAACCTTGTTACCAAAGTAGGCCGTTCCCAGAAGTCTGTCAAAGTTGTTGAAAAGATACTGAAAGACACTGACCACTCATATCTAAGCCACATTTTAAATGTTATTAAGAACAGAAGTTACAAAACTTTTCTTACATCTCTCAATGAATCTTCTGAATAAAACGTTCTACTTGGAAACATAGTGTCTTTTTCTTTCTTTTTTAAAAATAAATATGTAAATACATGACTCCTCCGATGGAACACCTGAATGGTTAAATTAGGACAGGGCTTATGGGTGGGGGGGGGCTAATCATTCTCACCATTCCTGCTTTAATGCCAAAAGTAAATAAAATATATTGGATGCTGCCCATGAGCAGCTTCCTAGGATTTAATCCTATATGGATAGCTTCTCCTAGGCCTTAATTCAATCAAGGGAAATTACAGTTTAAACAGAATAAATGTACAGAAACTGTTTTTTATATCCCTTTAGGTAAATCTTTGAAAACTATAATATAGGGGTACCTGAGAGCTAAAGAAGCTGCCCCCACATGCAGCACGTCTGTAAGATGTAGGGTTTTTATACTGTATAATATGAATGAACTGTGTTAAATTCAGGGTTGCCAGAAAGCTACAGCTATAACAGCCCCCAACAACAAAAAATGCCACTCTGCATCATACCTGTAATATTTTGGAACCAACCACAGATCATAGATACCCAGTTTAGCAGTGTTTTTCAGGATGTAGATATCCATGGTTATTTTTGTAAAACACGTGGTTTTGCAAGGCATCCTAGAAACCAGCCATCCGTACAGTGTAAGGTCCAGGGGAAAATGGCTGTGACCACATGGTATGGTCATATGATTCTAGAGGAGATCACCTGGTATTGGACATGGC
This sequence comes from Rhineura floridana, assembly GCF_030035675.1. Classification (NCBI taxonomy): domain Eukaryota; kingdom Metazoa; phylum Chordata; class Lepidosauria; order Squamata; family Rhineuridae; genus Rhineura; species Rhineura floridana. The sequence continues at coordinate 74,087,427 of NC_084487.1, read as the reverse complement.
CAATACAGGACGCTCTCTATAGGTAAAAAAAAAATAGCAGTTCTCCAGGGTGTAGTGTAAACCAATCACAAAGCCTTGGTCTGCATACATTAGGTGTGGTAATATAAAAGAGCCTACACAGCTCAGGATCTTTCTCTTTTACCTGGCATTGGTGAGTACCCTCTATTGTTTTTCTAGCATGATTTAATAAGTTTGAGGCCATGTGGCTGTTTCTAGCCCTTTTTAAAATTCTTTTTCCCCGCAGAGGCTGTTTCTCTCTGCAAACACTCTCTAATCTTCTAGAAGGTAATTGTTTATTTCATTAATGCGATGCATAGTTTAAACGTTGTATAGAAAAGTCCACAGCATTTATTTGCAGCTATGTACATTTTCCTAGCACGATTTAATAAGTTTGAGGCCGTGTGGCTGATTCTAGCCCTTTTTAAAATTATTTTTCCCCGCAGAGGCTGTTTCTCTCTGCAAACACTCTCTAATCTTCTAGAAGGTAATTGTTTATTTTATTAATGCGATGCATAGTTTAAACGTTGTATAGAAAAGTCCACAGCATTTATTTGCAGCTATGTACATTTTCCTAGCACGATTTAATAAGTTTGAGGCCGTGTGGCTGATTCTAGCCCTTTTTAAAATTATTTTTCCCCGCAGAGGCTGTTTCTCTCTGCAAACACTCTCTAATCTTCTAGAAGGTAATTGTTTATTTTATTAATGCGATGCATAGTTTAAACGTTGTATAGAAAAGTCCACAGCAATTATTTGCAGCTATGTACATTTCCTAGCACGATTTAATAAGTTTGAGGACATGTGGCTGTTTCTAGCCCTTTTTAAAATTCTTTTTAAAAAACTTTTTCCCCCGCAGAGGCTGTTTCTCTCTGCAAACATTCTTAAGCTTCTAGAAGACAATTGTTTATTTCATTAATGCGATGCATAGTTTAAACGTTGTATAGAAAAGTCCACAGCAATTATTTGCAGCTATGTACATTTTCCTAGCACGATTTAATAAGTTTGAGGCCGTGTGGCTGTTTCTAGCCCTTTTTAAAAATCTATTTTTCCCCACAGAGTCTATTTCTCTCAGCAAACATTCTTAAGCTTCTAGAAGACAATTGTTTATTTCATTAATGTGATACATAGTTTTATTTCATAAATATGATACATAGCTTAAACGTTGTATAGAAAAGTCAATAGCAATTATTTGCAAGTATGTACATTTTCCTAGTTTGAGGCCGTGCGGCTGTTAGCGCTCTGCTGCGATAACATGGTTTAAAATTACTTTTCTTTTTAAATATAGTATAGAAAAAAGCCCCCAGCATCATAAAGAGAATGTCTGCAAGTAAGCTCTTTTTTTTTCTCGTCAAGTTTGCAGCATATAGTTTATTTCTGGTCCCATGTGAAGAATTCCCCCTTTTTCCCACAGATTCTGTTCTTCAGGGTGGGAAAGCATCAAAGACAATGCAGCAAAATTTATCCAATCTGTTTGAAGGTAATTAATGCATGTTTATATAAAGAAATCCTCAAAAGGCACGTGGTCTAAAGACTGGTGCATAAATTATAGGAGACCTTCTGAATGTTATGGGGCTTGTACATTTATTTCTCAGCTAGAAATTAAACTGGGTATATTAACCAAAGCATTGAGTAATAAGTCTTGAATAAGTCCATGATTCTGATCTTCACACTGTGGAAAGGTCTCTCAAAATGCTTAACAAAACCGTATTCCTGCAATAAAGATAGAGAGTATTTATTGTTATGGCTGAAGGCAGCTAATTTCTCAAACTTAAGAACAATATATTTTTGTCATACTCACTCATCCTCCATTTTCCAAGATCCATTCTGATTTTGTACTCGTGATGTATGCTGTGATGTAATGTGTAAGCTGATCCTCATTGCTTTGTGTCAGAGGAACTCCACACATCTGTAATTTTTTAGCGATAATACCACCAACATCAGGGTTGTTAAAAGACACCCCCAATTTGATTTTCCATCAGCAAATACTGATTCTACCACTCGACCATAAGTATCGCATGCTGCCTCTATAGATTTAATATCAAGAGAGTTCAAATACGGGGTTATTTTTTCTTCAAGCTCATCTTGAATTGGGCGGGCAATATTTTCAAAAACCAGGACCGGTTTGAATTGCTGTATCTTAGGTACTGCTCTCCCACAAACAAAATTCAAGGAGCTTTGAACCATGATGAATGTATGACTCTCCATCTTTTCTGAATGTGCTGCTAAACCCTTGTTATGCTCTGTACTGGTTCCAAGGGGCAGGCCTCAACATGTATTCCTTATCTTCAGAATCTCCAGGTCCAAGCTTTCGACATGTTTCTAAACTGAAGAGAAAGATAAGCACCACACCATCCAGGATCTCAAATAATGGTGACATTAATGGTATGATAAAGGGACTATGAAAAGAAACAATTTCTAATTTCAGTAAAATTCTCATGCATGTAACGCGGATATGTTTTCTGGCTATAGGTAACAGGGTTCAGGAATTTGAGGTGGCAGGACTGTCCCTTAAAAAAACAAAGAAAACACACCACATAGAGGGACCCCAGACCTCAGATGATATAGGTAAATAAGGTATTTCAAGTTGTAGTGGTCATTTTAAGTTCAATAAGGAAACCAACAAAAGAGCTAATATGTCTGTTATTCCTCACAGTGTACAACAGCAACAAACCATCCCCAACAGCAGAAGTTACAAGGACACAAGGCACAGGACCGGGTAAGAAGTGTGTGTGTGTGTGTGTGTGTGTGTGTGTAAACATAGCTACACATGACACCATTCTTTTGTATTTTAGAATCTGTATGTGGCAATACAGATAAAAAGTGTGGAGACACAGAGATCCAGGCTGTTCCTGATCCAGAACCTAAACAGAGAAGGTGTGACAACCCTCTACAGTCATCACAAGGATCCTTAAAGTTTTGGATTCCCACACAGGGGCCTGAGGAGCAAGATTTACATAATTGTGCTGAACAGTATAGACTGGTATTGAATACATATGAAGCTATCGAGAATATGGTTAAAAAAGCTAAGAATATGGTTAAAAAAGCTAACATGATGATGATGAATGCCAACCAGTATCAAGCATCTGTAAAGCAGTTTTGTAGTGGGGGATGTATTGATTCATCAGCCCTGACAACTCTTCTTAAAGAGATTAAAAAACACCAACAGTATCACAGCAGTGCTAATAGTATTGCTAACCATGTACAAAGGGGTGGGGCATGAGGGCTGGGGCTTCTGGGGGACAGGATATCTGGTGAGGTCATCAGGGGAACCGGAAATGGCGGGTAGGCCTTCCGGGGTGGGCCTTCAGGGGTGGGCCTTCCGCTGACATCATCCATCAAACTCAAAAGGGGCAGTGCCATATAGAACACACTGCAATCAATCTGAGAGGCTACCAGTGCATGGATAACTATGGGCATGCAATTTCCATCCAGAAGAGGCTGCAGATGGAATACCAGCCTCACCTAGTAAGAGGCACTCCATACCACTTAAGATACTTTGGCATCCAGTAACAAAGTTTAATGAAGGAGTACTTCCAAACTGCAAACCTGACTGGTTAAGGCTCATCTCCCTGAACCCAGTGGATGCTGGGTACATGCAGCACTCAGAAAAGGACTACCTTTCCCAAGATGCACCATGCGCACAATCACTCTCTTCCCCCCCTTATTTTGCCTCCCAAGCACCAGCTGCAGCAGGCTCACTCTCTAGCCCGAGGTGGAGATCTGTGGGATGTTGGCTGGTGGAACAAGAAATCGCTCTCCGTCCTTTGTCTTTTTTTCTTCTCTGTAAGTGTTCAGTTACTCAGAAATACCTGCTGCAGCCTTGTGTCCCCTTTGGGAACCCTGCTGAACTCCCATGGCAGTTACTTCCAAGTAAGCATCTTCTGGATTGGGCAGCCAGGATGAAGACTGCAATCCTAAACATGCTTAGTTAGGAGAAAGCCTACTGAATTTTGTCGGGATTACTTTGAAGTAACTAGGTTTAGGATTGGACTTTAGAGCCTTTTTCTCGAAAATGTACTGGGCAACCAGAAAAGACTTAACCTTATTTTTCTATTGTAAACACCTCAGATCAGAGACCCATTTTTTTGCTTGGCATACACTGCATTAATTATTATTTATAATAAACTGCAATTGCCAGAGGCATTAGCAGGGGAGGCTGAGCCTTCAGTCTTTTGTGCTAGACCCAGATCTGCTCCTCCTCCCTTTTTTAAAACATATGTTTGTTTTTATTTTGTTTATAGGGCAGCAAACTGCAGTGCCAGTGAGACCCAAGGCTGCATATATATCATACATTTAAAGTGCAAGACTTCCCACAAAGAAGCCTGGGAACTGTAGTTTACCCCTCACAGAACTAAAATTTCCAGCACTCTTAACAAACTACAGTTCCCAGGATTCTTTGGGAAGGAGAAATGTGCTTTAAATGTATTGTGTGTATATTCACTATTTTAATTTGCTCAAAAACACTCCAAAGCTTCAGTAGAGGTTTAAGGCTTCTTTTCACCACCGCCATCCAATATAATCATCCCACAATTCTTGTGAATAAGGCTACAATCCAGTACATGTCTACTCAGAAGTAAGCTTCATTGGGTTCAATGTGACTTACTACTAGGTACGTGTATATTGGATTGTAGTTTAGTCACAAGCTTTGACCTCACTTTAGCTACTGAATTGTTTACACATTCAAGGGGTGGGTCAAAGGTTTAAATAGTCCCTAATCTCTACCAAGGCCTCCTCTTTTATCCCAGGACAATTAATAAGAGAGTTTTAAGTATTTCTTAGGTGTTAAATTCCTTTCATATTTTTGTGTTTTTGGCTCTGGCAACCTTACCTCTGGCAACCTTATGTTCTTTTATTTCAAATCTTTTTTTTAAAGGGGGGGACTTTGCTTTTTTTGTTTTTGTTTTTTTTTGGCCTTCTGGATTGTCCTGAATTACAACTGCCCAGGACCAAAAATCAGAACCATTACTGGAAGACCTACGGTTCCCCATACCTGATGTATTCCTTCCATGTTTTAATTTTTTTCTTTGTTTGTACTAGGGTCCCATTTGTTAGCTTCCAGAGGAAACCAAGACAGCTCACAAGAAATAAATCCATTTAGACCCTTTTAGACCCTTCAGAGGCCCACTGTGAATTGTTTGCAAAGCACTTTGAGGGTAAAGTTGTTCACCTCTATACCAATCTTGCTGCCCCATCCACATCTACTGTTGTCCCCAGTGAGGTGTCCAGAGCAATGTCTGCTGCAACTTCTTGGGAACGGTTTCAGTTCATACATCCTGATGACATGGACATGGTGCTTGCAACAATGCGACCAGCAGTGTGTCCCCTCAACCCTTGCCCATCTTGGCTTATTAAAGCTTGCTGAGAGGGTTTGACCGAGTGGATCCAGGGTGTGGTCAATGAGTTGTTGTGGAATGGAGTTGTTCCAGCCACCATGAAAGAGGTGGTGATCCGACCTCTCCTGAAAAAGCCCACCCAGGACCCATCGGTTTGTGACAACTATCACCTGGTCACAAATACCCCCTTTTTAGGGAAGGTGATTGAGAGGGTTGTGGCGCAGCGATTGCAAGTACTCTTGGATGAAACAGATTAACTTGACCCATTCCAATCTGGGTTCAGGCCTGCTTATAGGACTGAATCGGCTTTGGTCACCCTGATGGATGACCTTTATTGGGAGAAGGACAGGGGGAGTGTGACCCTGTTATTCTTACTTGATCTCTCAGTAGCTTTTGATGCCATTGACAATGGTAACCTTCTGAGCCAACTTGGTGATATGGGTATTGGAGGCACTATTTTCAGTGATTGCAATCCTACCTCCAGGGTTGTTTTCAGAGAATAGCATTGGGTGATTGTCTTTTGGCCCCCTGGCAATTGTGCTGTGAGGTGCCGCAGGGTACCATCTTGTCATGCTGTTTAACATCTATATGAAGCCCTTGGGAGCGGTCATCAGGAGATCTGGGGCAAGGTATCAGCAGTACACAGATGATACCCTGCTCTATTTCTCAGTAACATCTGAATCGGGAGAGGCTGTGCAAGCCCTGGACTGGTGCCTGGACTCGGTGGTGGGCTGGATAAGGGCCAATAAACTGAGTCTGAATCCTAGCAAGATGGAGGTGCTGTGGGTTGGTGGTTCCCAAGTTTGGATAATTGGTCAGTTGCCTGCTTTAGATGGGGTCGTACTCCCTCTGAAAAAGTAGGTCTGCAGTCTGGGAGTGCTCCTGGATTCATCTTTGTCACTAGAGTCCAGGTGACCTCAGTGCCTAGGAGTGCCTTTTACCAGCTTCAGCTGGTAAAATAGCTGCAGCCGTTTCTGTACTGAGATAGCCTGACCACTGTTGTCCATGCACTGGTAACTTCCAGGTTGGATTACTGTAATGAACTCTATGTGGGGCTGCCCTTGAGGTTGGTCCAGAAGTTGCAGCTGTTGCAAAATGCAGCAGCACGACTACTCATTGGGGCAGGGTATCGCCAAGATGTCACCCCGCTGCTGAAAGAATTGCACTGGTTGCCTATTAGCTACTGGGCTAAGTTCAAGGTTCTGGTTTTGGTATACAAAGCCTATGTAGCTTGGGACGAGGATACCTGAAAGATCATCTTACTCCTTATATACCCAGTCGATCACCATGCTCTGCAGGTGAAGGCTGTCAGGACCCCTCCCATGTGGTCTCCACCTGTCACAATCCCACCTCAGGGTCCTGGTCTCTTAACGGTTCTCTCACCGGCCCTAGCACAGATCCCACTGCTAGGCACCACCACCTGACACTCTCTGTAAACAATATTCCCTTGAAGCTGTGCCTTAGTCTCTTCCTGGCCTATTGCTACGTAGTGTCTGGGTGCACTTACAGGCCACAACCCCCCCTGTATCTTTGTGCCTATAAAGATTACAGCCCCAGGTTGTTTTGGATACCTGCTGCTGTTACACTATCTCTTCACCGCTGCCACCATTGATACTGTTTCCCAACCTTGGTATATGCCCTGCCCACCCTTCTGGTCTGTGATATCCCCAGCCAAGGATCAGGCGTTTTGGTAAACCAAGAACGATTTATTTATTTACACAGGGAATAACAAGATTACTTAAAGGTTCAGTCAACATGCATGTGGCTTCATAAGATGTGTTACTCTTTATATTTCTTAGTCATGGTAACCTGCCTCACTACCCACCTAAATCCAATCCACCCCTCCAATACCCAGAACTAACAACTCTCCAAAAAACCCTCTCAAACCCCTCTCTCCCAGATCCTTCAGAATTCCCCCCAACAACTGTCATCCTCTCATTTATACCTTCAGACAACCAGATGCTCAGCCAATCATCATACAACATTCTTCAACATTCCAATCCATGTACTCCCCCCTCTCACTCAGTCTACTTACCACATATACTCTAATAAACCCGCACTTACCATATTTACAGTATTATATTTACAGGGGCATCACAAGGGCCTCCTGCAGATACCACCTTATCACGAGGTCTGTTCCACACAACATAGGAAGTGGACTTTTAAGAGTTGTGGCACCTACCCTTTGGAGCTCCCTGCCCTTAAATATTAGACAGACATCATCTCTGTTATCTTTTCGGCACGTACTGAAGACCTTCCTCTTTCAACAATCCTTTTTAATAGAGATCTTATCCCAGTTTGTGTGTTAAAATTGTGTTTAAAGATGTTTTTAAAGCTTATTTTAAAAAGATGTTTTTAAAGATGTTTTGTTGTAATATAGTTTAAAGTCTGTTTTTATGATGTTTTAGTGTTTTTGTTTGCCACCCTGGGCTCCTAGTGGGAGGAAGGGTGGTGAAGCATTCTGGAGAACTTGAAAGTTTGCTCACTATTTTGTGACATTTTGGTTGGTCTTAACAAGGGTATCGCTTGACTCTGGATTTAGGCATTTTTCCTATGGACCAACACAGCTTCTTTTGTTTTGGGGTGATTAACTTCTAAATTAGGTTTAGGATTGCTCCTTTTAAAGCATTGTTTCTTTTTAAGGATTGCACACAATAGGTGATGCAAGTGCTGTCTTATTGGACCAGCTTTCAAAATGCTGGATGTGAGCTTTTGACCTTTGGGAAACTATTTTTCATGGATATAGTGTGATGTTATTTAAAGCCTGAGTGAGTGAGTGAGCGAGTGAGCGAGTGAGTGAGTGAGTGAGTGAGAGTGAGAGTGTGTGTGTTGGATGTAGGCTGGCCTTTGATGCAAATGACACTGTGCAGACTCTGCAAAACATATGCATGCATGAGGAACCTTTTCACAATAAGCATAAGCTGCATGGCCCTCTCTTCTTCCTGTAGTGCTGCACAATCTCTCCATCTGTTGTCTCTGCAACTCTGCTATTGATTTCAGTGCAGCCAGAAGAGGAGAAGCAGCAGAAGAAATATGCATCATTTCAGACTGAATGGCTGCAGAATGATGCTTTCAAAGACTGGATCAGTAAAGTCGATGACATTCCTGCCAACTGTAGGTACTGTAATTCTACCATCACACGATGGTGTCAAGGCAGTCTGGAAACACATGCAAACCAAAACACACATTAGAGCCTCAAGAATAATGAAGCGGAGTGCTGCCATGACATCCTTCTTTGTGAAGAAAAGTACACCAGAAATGCTCAGTGTTGCTGCTGTAGAGGTTAGCAGCATGTATCATACTGTTAAGCACCAGCACAGTTACCTGAGCACGGACTGTGGAATAAAACTGATTTCTACAATGATAGAGGACTCTGCTCTTGTTAAGAAACTTGGAAGAACCAAGGCAGAGTGCATTGTTGAAAACGTGCTTGGACCAAAATCTGTAGAACATGTTGTGCAGGCACTGGGAGGACATTCCACTAAAAAAGTTCCTTTTTCAATTGCCACTGATGCCTCTAACAAAGGCAACCGTAAAATGTTTTCTGTGGCTGTACATTACTTTGATACCTCAACTCCTATTTGGTGTTCCAATCTGGATTGCTGCCTTTAACACCTCAGTAGAGGCGGTTCTCTCTATCTTTTTACGACACCTCTTCGGAGAACCAAGGTGCGTTCCAAGTGCCGCCCTCAGACTTGAAGCCGGCCTAAACTTGATGGAATGCCTTGCATGGTCGTACGCTTTTAAATTTTGGATCAAACTTTCCTATGGCCCTGCACATGGATATTTAAAAGGTCTCTGGGAAGACTTATACACTTCTAACTGGATGAAAACCTTTCATCCCAAGCTCCCTAGACTAGGATTCTCGCTAGAACAGTTATCTCTAATTGAACCATCAACGGCCAACCATCTTATAGGATCCAGACTTAAAGATATAGATAGACAAAGCGCAATTGGTCGCCCTGTTTGATGATCTATGTCGGGAGAGAGACAGAGGGAGTGTAACTCTGTTGATTCTCCTTGATCTCTCAGCGGCTTTTGATACCATCGACCATGGTATCCTTCTGGAGAGGCTTGCGGAGTTGGGAGTTGGAGGCACTGCGTGGCAGTGGTTCCACTCCTACTTGGCAGGCCGTCTCCAGAAGATAGTGCTTGGGGAACATTGCTCGACACCGTGGGTACCCCAATGTGGGGTCCCGCAGGGTTCGGTTTTGTCTCCCATGCTTTTTAACATCTATATGAAGCCGTTGGGTGCGGTCATCAGGAGTCTTGGAGTGCGTTGTCACCAGTACGCTGATGACACGCAGCTCTACTTCTCCTTTTCATCTTCCTCAGGTGAGGCGGTCAATGTGCTGAACCGTTGCCTGGACGCGACAATGGACTGGATGAGAACTAACAAACTGAGACTCAATCCTGATAAGACTGAGATGCTGTTGGTGGATGGTTTTTCCAATCAGATGGTGGATACATATCCTGTCCTGGATGGGGTTACACTCCCCCTAAAGGAACAGGTTCATAGTCTGGGAGTCGTTCTAGACTCTTCCTTGTCACCTGAGGCTCATGTAGCCTCGGTGGCACGGAATGCGTTCTACCAACTTCGATTGGTAGCCCAGCTACGTCCCTACCTGAGTAAGGAGGATCTTACATCAGTAGTACATGCTCTGGTAACCTCACGTTTGGATTACTGTAATGCGCTCTACGTAGGGCTACCTCTGAAGACGGTTCGGAAGCTACAGCTGGTGCAAAATGCGGCGGCCAGACTGCTAACAAGAATGAAGCGGTCTGACCATATAACACCTGTTTTGGCCCGCTTGCACTGGCTTCCAATACGCTTCCGGGCCAAATTCAAAGTGTTGGTATTAACCTATAAAGCCTTATACGGCGCGGGACCTCGATATCTGTCGGAACGCCTCTCCCGCTATGAACCGGCTCGTACACTACGGTCTGCTACGAAGGCCCTCCTCCGGGTCCCGACTCATAGGGAGGCCCGGAGGGCAGTGACAAGATCAAGGGCCTTCTCAGTGGTGGCCCCCGAACTATGGAATAGTCTCCCCGAGGAGGTTCGCCTGGCGCCAACACTATCATCCTTTCGGCGCCAGGTTAAAACCTTTCTCTATTCCGAGGCATTTTAATTTTTTGTTAATGATTGTAATGTTTGTAATTTGATTTTAGCCTTTGCTGTTTTTAGATTGTGAAATTTGATTTTAGACTGATGTTTTTGTATTATATTGTATTTTATTGTATCTATGTTCACCGCCCAGAGAGCTATTGCTAGTCGGGCGGTATATAAGTTTTAAAAATAAAATAAATAAATAAAAATAAATTACAGCAGCAACCAAACCATGTTCTCCGCTTTCTCACAATTTGAGTTTCAACATAAAATCCCACGCACATTACCTGGAGTTTTTAACTATTCCCAAACTCCGACACGCCTTTACCAAGGCAACGTTTAATGCCTTAATTCAGCTGTAATGGAAGGGAGATATCGCGGGATACCGCATGCCCAAAGGATCTGTCCCTGTAGGGGGGGAGAGATAGAAACACTCCATCACGTCCTATTTGTATGCCCAATTTATTCTTCTGTACGGTCTAAATTCCTCCATTCTTCCATCAAATGGTTTTCTAATAGTCCCCCTGTGAGGTTGATAGAACAGTTTTTAAATGGTACAAACAGGAACCTTACAATAGCTGTGGCTAAATTTATTTACGCAGCCCAAACTATACGAACCAACCTTGTACCCTGAATGGATATTGCAAGCCTACGTTTGATGTTTCTTGTAACCCTGAAGAGTTTTAGTTTCTTTTAATTTGTTGTTATTTTAAATATGTATTCGACTATTCCTTTTTTGTAACTAATCTTGTTGTATGGGTCTTTGACCGCAAATAAACATTGAAATTGACTTTGATATTGACTCTGGAGTCCAGGAGAAACTTCTGGAGTTCTATAACCTACCATCAGAGACTGCTGTTGCCATCAGCAATAGCCTTCTGAAGACTGTGACCGGTCTGGGATTATCCACTGAAATCATAGTGGCTTACACAGCAGATAAGACTGCTGTCAGTTACAGTATAAGGAACTCTGTATTCCAGATCCTAAAAGAACAGAAAAATTCTACTGTGAAAGCAAACTGTTTTTGCCATGTACAGCACAATGCTGCCAGGCATGGCTAGTTAAAGAGCAAGCATGATGTTAAGTCTCTGGTTCAGAAGGCATACATGGAGTTCTTCAGGAGTATCCTTAAAAATGAGAAACTCAGAGAATGCTTTGATGAGTTAGACATCCAGTACCATGCACTATTTAGACATGGAAACACACTGTGGCTGTCTCTCTTCCCAGCTGCTGAGCAGCTACTCCAATCGTGGCCTGCTATAAAATCCTATTTCCTGGAGCTTGGAGAAGAGCAGATCAGCGACACGATATGGCACTTTATTGGTGACCAGGCAGATGAGGCAACCAGTGACACAACTGAAAGGATTTCTGTCCCAGAACCTTTACTTTGTCCATCACTACATAAACCTTTTCAAGAGGCTATTAGTGTTTTGGAAAGAAAGCACAGTAAGTCTGCACCTTCACAGCTTGATGTGCAACTTGAGGGAGAAGCTGGTAAATCATGTGGACAAAGGATTTTTTGGAACAAAGGTGCTTTCAGGTATAAAGCATCTCCCTGAATTTCAAAGTGCATCTTTCACTACAGATGGTCTCCAGATGTACAATTGGGCAATAACATCCCTTGAGAAATGGTATGATTTTTAGAACTCACAACTAAAACACAGCCTTTGATCTGGACAGAGAGTGAGAGAAGTTAACAGTGGACCATATTAATAAAGTGGCTTAAACGCTGAGCACTGAAGTCGATGTTGATGGTCTTTTCGATGAACTTTGCCTGGCTAACAAGTTTGAGCCTGGGGTAAGAACATCAGATCTTCCTCTGGATGAGAAACAGGTGAAGTTACTCAAGAGCATCAAATCAAGAATTCTGGTGAAGGTTGTCAGTACAGTGCTTGCCATCTCAGTAAGCAAAGCTTAAGAGGACAAGGTGTGTTCACTTATGTCCAATGTATGGACTGACAACAGGAACCGTATGCCACCTTCCTTGTCAAAGCAGAACTTTGTGTCAAATTAATCTTTGGCATAAACTGTGCTGAATTTTTCAAATATAAGAAGAAAGAGCAACGGTTGTTTGAAGCTTGCATTTCAAATGTGAAGTACAAATGTTAAAGTCAGCCTTTTCTTTGTTCTTTAAATCCAGTTACTGCAGTTAAATACTCATAGCACCTTGTTTATTATTTCTATCTGTTTCTCTTTTGTAAAGAGTAATGCTATTTGCAATTTTTGAGAACATCCCTTGGATGTAATCCGTTTCACTTTTGTAAGAGAGATAAATGCCTAAATCCAGTAGAATCCAACTAGAGTAGAGACCCATTGAATCAATGGGAACTTGGTAAATCAACAGTATGTAAATTCCACTGCTTCAATGGGTCTCTACTCTAGTTGGGACTAGCAATTGGATTTTGATTAGCAGTTGGATTGGTGAGGTAAACTGCCTTTGTTCTCTAAAAGATAGTGTTTGTTAAATAAAAAAAATGTTTCTAACCTTAGGCTATTGATTTTTCTTCTCTCTCCTCACTTTTTTATATTTACCTTAATACTAAAGGCAATTGTGTAATTGTGATTGTTCAATTTCTGATAAAACAGTAGCCAACACATGAAGTTGCAGTGGCCTATTGATAACTTTGTGGAAGATATCCAGTCAAGCCTTAGCAGCAGGATAATGCTAACAGGCAGTTGCCAACTGCCTGCCTAAAATGCCTCCCCTGTCCTTAATAAGGCTGCTACGTTAAAAGGCAGGGGCAGGGCATTCCAGGCAGGGGGTTGTCAACCCTGCTTTGATATGGATATCTTTGCAGAGGATCCCTACCCAAGCCTTGCCAACAGCACAATCCTAACCATATATACTCAGAAGTAAGTCCTATGGGTCTTAGTCCCTTAGTAAGTGTGTTTAGAAATGCAGCCTTCAGGAGCATCCATCTTTACTCCTGAGTGCTCCCATCTAACATCTCCATAACACTAGGCTTCCTTCTTTACACACTGGCCTTCTGGTGACTGGTCTGGCCTGAGGGCACTTAAACCCTTCTTGCCAGAAGCAAGTAGGCTAGATTAAATGTTCCCTACCCATGCTCCCTAAGGAGGTGAGAAGAAATGACCATGTCACTGGATTTGGGAACCTTCTCTTTTAGCTAAGATTTCTATCTTAATTTCCAATCAGATTTTTTGTTGTTTGAATAGAATGCTCCAAGCAATTGTGGCTGATGCTTAATGTATCATGCTTAGTGATATCACTAGAGTCTGTCCTGTGACATCACTAGGGCCCACCCTGTGACATTTCAGGTTTTGCAATGCTTCTGACCCCACAACCCTAATCTACACATAGAACCTTTATCTTGTCTAGATTGAGCTTCAGTTTATTCATATTCATCCAGCCTACAGCATATATCCAGGCAAGCAGGATCTATCTGGCCATGTGTACAAGCTGTTTTGGATGAAAAATGGTTCAATTACAACAGTTTAAAAATTCTGACTGGAAGAGTATGACTCTTTTGCTCCTGATCCTTTTTTCTTTGTCTTTTCTTTGTCAATAAGTAACATACCATATGTTTCTGGAGGTTGAAATTATTTTAAAAACTCACCTCATTGGTTAGGAGAAAATATAGTACAGTTTGATAGTTAAGGTTTTTACAGCATAATCCTTACCTGGGTGGAAATTCCATTAAATTTGATGGGAATTACTTCTGAGTACATATGTATATGTTTGTACTGTTACTCAATAGAAAAAGAATTGTGAGCAAGTTATGCAGTCCAAGTAACATATGGACAGTGAAGGCAGACCTTAGGGGTAGGGAAGCTGGCATGAATGACTGAATAGAATTTTTGCAATTCAACGCATTATGAAATTGAGCTGATTTGTCCTATCAGTAAAATATTTGGCAAGGAAGATCTCTTGAGTGAGAGATACAAGCCATTCACATTTTATGTACCATGCAGTTACTATCACCAGATAACCAGGTTCCACATTATTATATGTAGAGTAGGAGCATGGAGCCCCTAAGTACAGTGTGTCAAATGGAAATCAGAACTCAGGATGCAATTTTTCTATGGTACATATGAAACATTTAAATAACTAATCATTTGTTTTATACATACGTTGTGGTCTTATTTAGTTCGTAATCGTTACCTCGTAGTTGGTATTACTATACCTGTGATTCATTGCCTTTCCTTAAAAATTAAAAAAGAAACACCCAAATTCTAGAATCATTTTTAGTATGGAATAGTAAGTTAAGATGGATGCCCACCTTAACATAGAAGTAGTAATCATGATCTATAGTCTTACATATTATGCTCATGTATAATTCAGCCTTCGAGCACCTAAAATCTAAAGCACCATTTTGTTGAAATGATGTAGATTATTCCACGACATACTGAATACTCAAGTATTATTGGACCTCACACATTCGTCAGAATCATAAACATCTGGGTTGCTGCGCATTCACATTCTTAAGCAAAACTACTGCAGTATAGTTTTCCTGCTATAAGCTGCATTTTGAGGGGGTTTTGCTCTTGTTTGAAAGTTATAAAATATTAAACACTGCTTCATATTTGAAACTTGTTTTCATAACACATTTTGAACAATGGTCTAAAGTCATTTTTTAATTACTCCAAACAGTAAAAACAGAAACAAGACAAGTGTGCCTACAATTTTATTACTGAATGCTACCATCTTTTCTTGCTGAAATGGTTTGATGGATTTCCCAAGACACTAGTCGTATTACTATTATGGCTATTAAAACCAAACTGCTTTGAAACATCTTTCCTTCAGTATGGCAGTGTTACCCGCTTTTCCTTAACATGATAAAAATAAGCATCTTTTAACAATATTTTTGTAAACTACAGATAACTATTCTAAAGAATATTTCTCAATATTAAATAGGGAAACTGGTTGAACATTTTTATGCAAAAAAGGGAGTGCAGCACCAAAATAATAAAAAAGCAGCAAGTAGAGGTGCCCCAAAAACAGGTGCCCAGAAGAAATGTTTAAAGCGTCCAGCATGTTTTGACAAAGTCTCTGCTGAAGTGCCAGTTTAAGTTCTGTGGCAAAATGGTGTTTCCAAAGCTTTCAAGGCAATACAACACAGTCCCATGGAACCGTTCCAGCGCAAGGGGAAAAGTGGATGGACTTGGAGCTTGGTGGGGAGAAGCAGATTTACTATGAATCCCATGGCATAACATTATGGTTAAAAAAAGAGGTAACATAAGTTAAAGCACTCAATTGGACTCAGTGGAGACCCCTAGACAACTCACTCTTGAGTTCAGATTCTAATTGTAACATAATGGAGTTTGTTTTGAATGGGTCACAATGTGAAGAACTAGAATGAATAAATTCCAAGCAGTTATTCAAAATGTCTCAGCAAAATGTTGATATCTCAAGGAAAAAATAAACTGAAGCTGAAAAATCACCTTCCAAATGCTGCAGTCCACACTTTTTACATGCTGAAAAGATAAAATGCATTGTATGTGAAGTGAGACCAAAAACTCAGAATCACCAATGAAGGCAGGCAATCCACGTGCCTGCAAGTAATATGCAACAGAAAATAAACTAAATTACAAAAACATGAACTCTTAAAATACTGTCAATAAGCAGAACGCTATGAGACATGTCTGCAAGAGAAATAAATGTCACTTCATGACAGGTTTTCAACTATCTACTGGAACTTTGGCTGATAAATGCAGCTGTAGGAATGAACTATACTGAAGACTTTAGTATAGTCAAACATCATAAGAAATAACAATATGCACAAACATTATTTAACATAACATTTGTTGAAAACTCCAAATATCTAAGTTGTCACAAAATAAATTGTTTAGATAATTAGATCAATTCAAAACTTTTATTCGGTTTCTATCTCAAGAGACTTCCAAAGTGGCTTACAAAAATAAATAATATCACTATTATTGCACTCAAAAGCAGTGTGAGGGGGCACCTGTCATTGGCTCATGCCTTTGTGAGTATTTGCAGGAAGCGTTCTTGGCAACCAAGGTCAGACTGGAGGACATGCCTCCCCAGTCAGTAGACAGAGATAAAACAGAGACAATTAGAGGGCAGTGCAGGTTACAGGAAGAGAACAGCTGAACAGATAGCTGCAGGACAAGCCCCACAGCATTTGATGCTTCCAGCAATACCAGAGTCAGGCATAAACAGGCAAAGAAGAGGGTGGCTCCCTCTGCTTCAATGCTGCAGGTGACCCAAATGCTGGCAGGTTAAGTAGAAGGTTTGCAACCTCAATTCTAGGAAGCCAAATCTCAATTTAGACAGAGTAGTCAGAATATGCTGGGCATCTGATATTTTCTGTGTCAGCAAATTTTTCTGCACAAAAAATTGTAACTTTGGGTGGAGGTTTCCCATGAACACAGCAAAATTCATTTTTTCATACTAGTTGCTGCTATTTGCACTCAAACAGCTGCCGCTTCAGCACCATACCATTCTTCCTAGTACCAGTAGCATAATTATGTGACCAGATTTAGCTATGTTACAATATTACTGGGGTGAACAGAACTAGATCAGAGTGACAACAATGTCTATTCATCATTGCCTCTTTATGAAGTAGATTACCTGCCCTCAGTGCTATCACCACATAGCTAAATCTGGCTGTGTGAGGATGGTACAGCTGATTGGGTCTGAAAGGGGCTCAAAATGGAGTACCACTGCCTGGATGCCACCTGAGGAAGCATGCTGAATGTGTTCTGGAGCTACCTTTTCTCTGCACCTTGCCTCCAAAAAAATGGTTAAAGGAGCCCTCTAATATTTCCAAGAGGGTACATTTTTCAAGGGGAGAAAATGTTCACAGAATGCACACCTGTTTCAGCCAAGTCCTTTTAATTATTGTAAAGCACATTTCAGTATTTGGTGCTTCATGCATCTGATGAAGTGGGCTGTAGTCCACAAAAGCTTATGCCATAATAAATGTCTTCATTTTTAAACTGCCCACAACATGGTTGTTTTGCTGAACGAGACTGACATAGCTACCCTTCTAGAAATTGCCCTTATCTTTTCTCTCAGTTTTTGAAGTGGTTCATTATTATTCCCATTTATTATAACAGGGAATTGGGGTAGAAATAGGATGACTTATTTCTAACACGTCAAATTCATCTATTTGAAGAAACAGAATTTAGTACTTTGTTTTTAAGAGCCACAACCACCAAAGCCTTTTCTACTTTTGAAGTTTCAAGTTTTTACAACCCTCCAGTGGATGCTGGTACAGTTTTAAAAAGGGCTCTCTTTTTGATTCACTGGTCATCATTATCAAAGGGGTGCAGGGAATCAGTATTGCATTCTAAGTGTGCTGTTGAAAGAAGAAGTTGCAGTAGGAAACCTTTAAAGAAAAACCCAAATCTAAAGTCAGAAGAGTGACAGTGACTTATTAGATTTGCCCTGATCTAGTCACCAACTATGAACAGGACTTGAAAGTGAACTTTGGCTTTTTTTTTTAGTCCATGCTGCTTTATAATCCCTGGGAGAAATACTTTTTCATTTCCAGAAGCTTAGCAGGTATTTTGTGATGTTTTATGAAATGCCAGAAGCCTTTTAAAGCAGCCATGACTTTATATGTGAAACACTGTTTTGATCTAACACCCATCCTGGTAGGTGGCAATTCAAAGGGCATTCACAGTGGTGATGAGCTATTGGCAGCCACTTACATAGTAGGCTTACATGGAAGTAAAAGCAAAGTAAAAGCAAATCATTTGTCAATTTCAGTTATTTGCAAAATATTTTTTGCTTTGTGTACACTTATTTGACAGTTCCTGTGCAAGTTCACATTGGTTAAGAATTCATGAAGAGACATTTGCAGGGGTTCCACCTTCAAACATGCTGCAGTATCTAAAAACTATTTAGATATACCTCTGCACTGGATATTGATTCTAAAGGAAAAGCACTTCTGGCCAAACTAAACATTATATGAGAGATTAATTACCTGGATCTCCCGTAGGTTCATTTTACTAATTAGCATCCCCACATGGCTGTTCTAGAGATCAGGGTGGGGGCACTGGGGGAGGGGGAAATCTGCGTGTCCCCCTTCCCCCATGCTGTGGCCCCAATCTTCATTTCTCCCAAGAAGCTGCTATTACCTCTTCAGGGGACAACACACAAGCTATGGCGCCAGTTTGTTTTTCTCTACAGAACAACAGCTTTTTTAAAGGGGTGTGGTTTTTATTTCAAAATTAGCAACAAGACATTATGTGGTACATGAAAAAGACTAACAGATTCATTGCAGCATGGAGTTTCATAGGCAAAAACACACTCCATCCAAGACAAAATGCTGGGATTGGGGACTTTTCAAGTCCATTGTGGCAGCGAAAATCAGTTCTGTTCTTCTTTGGCCTCTGGCAATAAAAAGCCTTGAAGCTGGGAAAGATAGCAGACTTGTCTATTTTGCCACTAGATCTGCCTTGCAGGACTCACAGTTCCTCCACATATTATTTGGAGGGGGTTTCTGTAATTGCATTAATGCTCTCTATATGATTATAGAGATGAAGTAATCATCATTAAATTGTTGCAGTGCCAGAAAAGTATCATGTTTTCTGATCTTGCACTGGCACTATAATGTTTTGTGATGCTGCAGTGGTACATATTACAACTTATTTTCTGGATTAAGACATTTTAAACTTACGCTTCCATGATGCATCCCACATTTCTTTGAATCCACAAATAATGTTTTATATGACATGAAAGTGCAGCTCCTCGTAATGTGGAAACTAGCAACAGGAACAAAGCAAATTGTTTGAAAACTTACACTTCAAAAGTATTCCATCCCTATCCCTTTGAAAATACATACCCTTTATATTGTTACTGTGCATCTGTAATACGTCATACAATGTGTCTCCCAAGTACTGTTATACTCAGAATTTCAAAATGTAGTATATACTACTAGCAACACAGTGAAATCCAGTGCCAAAACTAGCATTCTACCAATATGCAACACACCATTTGTAGGATATGTTCCACTAGGTTGAAAAGAAGCATACACCAGCAACACAAAGCACACAGAGAAAAAAGAATGCTGTGCAAAGGACAATTCTTTCCTTTTCAGTATCCAAGCATACTTAAGCAATTGGTGCCAAGTTATACAAATCAAGCATGAAACTATACAGATTGACCCATGAATGTGAAAAGCAAGCAAGGCTGACTAATGATGTATTGATAATTGAAATAACCTGTCCTAATGGTTTTCCTGCCAACACAAACACCTTTGCTTTTCTCCTCTTTACAGCAAGAATAGGAATCCTAGGGCATAATCCTAGACTAAAGATACATCATTTGAGTTCTCACAATAACACAGAAACATAGGAAACTGTTGAGCCTCTGCTCCCCCACAAGGGCCAGGGAGGGGGAAGACATGAGTTTCAGGTTTCCCAGCTGTCAGAAGGTGTGGAAGACCCAGGAGTTGTTGAGTCTCAGCAAGACCTTGGGAGGGGGAGTGAGGTTGAGTCCAGGCCAGTTCCCACGGATGACACGGTCTCCAAAGAGGAGAGAGCGCCGCCCCCAGACAGGTCAGATGAGCTGTTGGAAGATGTTTCAGAGGACGCGTTGACTCCCCCTTTACCAAGCGGCTCTCAGGATGCTTCAAGCGCATCACTGCCCCATGACCTCGACCCGGTTGCTAAGGAGACGGTTCTTTCGGATGAGCCGTTGGAAGCACGCCCCCCGTTACCCTGCTCCTGATGCCGCGAGAAGCGAGCAGGACAGAGGCAGGGCTTGTGAAGGAGTCAGAGATTAAGATCTAAAACTTTCCCTACTTAAGACTGCAGCTCTCCGGGTTGAGCTGCTGAGTCAACATTCTTCACACGTTGCAGAGCATGTCTAGAGTGCAGTTAGGGAATTCTAGTGAGCTAGCTTAGAGGGTTCTATGCAGCGCACTGCTTTTGATGTATCCATTACTTTAATAAAACAAGATTTAATTGCACCTGCATCTCAGCCTCATGAATCCCGCTCTGAACAGGATAGAAACTGTCAAGTCGGACCAACAGTCCATCTGGCTCAGTGTTGTCTACACAGACTGACACTGGCTCTCCAGAGTTTCAGGCAGGGAATCTTTCCCAGTCCTATCTGAAGATGACAGAAATTGAACCTCTGCATGCAAAGCAGATGCTCTGTTACTGAGCTACAGATTTTTCCTAACAGTCGCATGACTCAACTCACTAGATTAACGAAACTTCATTATATTCTGCACCAGAAACTCCCTTTGAAAGACTGCAGTAACATTTCTTATCACAGAAATGTATGAAATTTAGATTGAAGAAAAGCATAATCAGCCTGAACTTTGTTTAGATGTTGAATTCGAAACAATGTCAACAATTTTTTTGCTCTTTTCCCCAGTTTATTGAAACCACTGGAGAACTTAAAAAAAAACAGAGTAAAACATTTACTAGTCATGAAAGTCTCCTTGCCATACTGTTAAAATATTATAATTTCCTTCAAGGGAATTGCACTATATTGCTAATAAGTCTAACAACAGAGATTGCCTTGAATTAATGAACTATTTCATCCTTCAGATTAGGTCAATCTCTAGTGATAATATGTAGCTCTTGCAATGGGTGTGAAATGGAATTTATCAATGTGAAACAACAGTTGATGATTCAAGGTGCTGGTTTTAACCTACAAAGCCTTACACGGCTTGGGACCACAATACCTGATGGAATGCCTCTCCCGATACGAACCAACCCGTACACTACGCTCAACATCTAAGGCCCTCCTCCGGATGCCTACTCCGAGGAAAGCTCGGAGGGTGGCAACAAGAGAGAGGGTCTTCTCAGTGGTGGCCCCCAAATTATGGAATGATCTCTGTGACGAGGTGCACCTGGCACCATCACTGTTATCTTTTCGACGCCAGGTCAAGACTTTCCTTTTCTCCCAGGCATTTTAGCATGTGTTTTTAAATTGTTTTAAATGTTTAAATTGTGTTTTAAATTGTTTTTAAAATATGTGTTTTAAATTTGTATATGTGTTTTTAGTGTTTTTAGGTACTGTAAACCATCCAGAGAGCTTCGGCTATGGGGCGGTATATAAATACAATAAATACAATAAATAAACTAAAGTGTGTTGACAGACATCTGAGAGCTGCTGGGCCACCAGAGAGAGATGGGGACAAGCCAGTGTAAAGGGAGGATGAGTGAAGGTTGCTTGGTGGTGTTAGGTGAGCAAAGCGAGTGGGGTATAGCACCTAATACTAAAATATTATTCATGCATGGTAGTACATGAATAATATAAAGCTGCATCAACCATTCCATTATAAGACGTTTTCTGGTGGGCTTTGGGGAGGAGGGTAGTATGATTGTGTTTTAAGTATCCACTGTAACTGTACATTTCTGTCTAGAGAATTTTTAGCTGTTTTTATGGGTGTACACATTGACTGTGAATTTTTATATATCTGCAGTGTTGTTTTTCAGTGTGCACCCTTCATTCTTAAACTTGAAATAAAGTTCAAGTCTACAGAGCTCAGCTTTGATTTTTTTTCTTTGTTGGGAATTCCCAAGCTTTTGTGCAAAAGTGATGCCTTTTATGGTTTGATGTGGTCAGATGGCAGTATCTGAACAATAGTTTTTATTTTGTCAGCTGCAAAAGCTGTCAACATTTTAATCTGCTGTCTTCCCAGAGATATCCCTCTCTTGGGGAAAATCTCTGTCTGCAGCAGTCAGTGGGTTTTTTTAAAAAGAGAGTCCCTAACATGAAATATTAGTTTTCATATCTCTTTACAGTTTTATATGGTCAGATGGTAATATCTGAATTCTGGAGCTGTCCCACCAACCCCCAATTGTCAGGCAAGTGGACATTTTATTCCCCTTTTTCTACCTCCATCTAACTTCGGCTGTCTCTTTCTGATTGGCTCCCTAGAACTTTGTCTTCTCCTTACTGATAACCTCTCAACACAGTTCCTTGCCTTGCTGTTCCAGACAGCTAAACAAGTGTGGTCCCCTAAAACAGTAAACCATGTCCCACCCCTTGGCTCCTCATATAGACTTTTGACAAACTGTCCTTACCAAAAACCCTATGTTTATCATAAAAAAAAGCCTGAACATTCTCTATGTGCTAAGCTTTGCTTCTGCATATTCTGTCACTGGTGCTAGCTATGTCTGTTAATTTCATGGTTCTATGTCCCCAAAACATCCACTGCAACTCATCAGAAAATGATTTATTAGCTTTATACATAAATATCTGTAAATATGCACTTGTTCTTCTAGTCCTACACACTAGGGCCAACATTCTCCCTTATTCTCTATTCCACCTTCCATCTGCTTGTACCAAACACCCCATTTGCCACCCCTTGTACCCTCACCTTCATATCATGGTCAAAAAATGTGAGATGATGTAAGGTAATATGAAAGCTGTGACTTTTTGTGCTTTGCACTTGCATGGCATCTTCTGAAGGTCTGAATATTCTGTGGCAAAGCTGGACACACCTAACAGGAATGCACAGCCAATTCCAGCTCCCGGGTGAATGTACTCATATAAGACATACTTGCAAACAGGAACTCATCACATTCACACTTTTCAGTTTTATGTATATGCATAAAACATCTTACCTTTAAACCTATGTATAAAATGACCCTGAGTGATGAACCTTAAGATGTGAACTCTCCACCAAGCTCAGCCTTGTCAGCAGTTGGCATGGTCAGGCGTCTATCAAATCCATGCTATAACAGGAGTCCCACCACTGACCTTACACAGTGGATTACAGCCACACTGTTCACCTCTTTTTGCTTCTCGCTTGCCTTCTGCTTGCTAAAAAATAACCTGGTGGTGGCTGAAGGAGGGTTGATAGCTTCGGCAATCTCAATCAAAACTATCACATCCCTTAAAGAGACAGGAGCATGGGGTGGCAGCAGTGACAATGAAGCACATTGCTCACTGCCGCTAACTTGGTGAAATGCAGGGCCAGCCCTACCATTAGTATGAGGAAGCTGAGAGAGAGGGCTTTTTCAGTGGCGGCCCCCACTCTCTGGAACTCCCTCCCGTTCGATCTCCGCCATGCCCCTTCCCTAGATACATTTTGCCGAGCCTTAAAAACTTGGCTCTTTGGACAGGCCTTCGGGACCTCCGGGGTGGGCTAATTTTTTATGAGTGTTAATTGTTTATTGATTGCCCTACATTGTCTTATATTGCCGCTATTTTAAAATGATCATTCTTGACTGCATTGTATTTTATTTTGTATTGTATTGTATTGAATTTTAATGTGTACGTCACCTAGAGTGGCTTCGGCCAGATAGGCGACACAAAAATTAAATTTTACTTTACTTACTTTACTTACTTTTGGGTGTCATGAAAGGGTATATTAAACAACAAATTATTTGTTATTATCATTGTATTTTTACTGCCAGGGAGGAAGAGATGCACTAGTAGGATTTTCTACCTCACCTGTGAAAACAATTTTGCCAGCATTGGATATTCAACGCCTTGACTTGGGGGTGGGGCATTAGTTACTGTTCCCTCTCAGGAACAGCGGAAATTGTCTTAAGTTGACTCTGATGCCACAGGATGGGTTGTACTAAGTTCTCTTCACCCCAGTGCTCAAAATGGAGTGGGATACCATCCCACTTTTCAGGTAGACATAACCGAGTCTGGCCTAATCACCCCATTTTCTTTTTTCTTCCAATCTGGGCACCAGTCTACCACTGTTTTAAAAGGGCCTTGGCCTAAGGATCTTCCAAAACCAACACTTTTCACCATATATGTAGATGGATGCTTTAACACAGGATCAGGCATGTCCACAAGACTCCTACTGTATGAAAAAGTACATACAAACTATATATACAAATAATATAGGTCTACTGCAGCCTGTTCCCTACCATCATAGTGGTCCTAGAGTGAACCTTATAAGAGTTCTGCAGTTATTGCTCTGAATGTTCCTAAACAACAACTGAATAAAAAGCACACTATGTCACAGGATTCTGAAGTAATGGGACTTATTCACTTGCCATTTTTAAGTTGGCAAGTGTATACTTGGGAAAATTATTCTTAAAGAGTCCTGCAGTTAGGTGGGTAATGTTAAATATAGTTCACTTATAGTTGCTAGAATTCAAAATACTTGTGTTCTGTGAAAAGCCGTTCCAGTTGGTGATGAGGACTTGGGCTCCTTGAAGTAGGTCGGTAGACCCCTGAGGAACACTCTGTCAAAAGTCTCGTGATTTACTTACTTTTAACAGGTGTGGTGAAACAAAAATAAGCCACTGATGTTTGGAGAAAGGCAGATACATAGAATCTATTCTCAGGAGAAATCCTGCAGTATTTTCTTATTTGGATACGTGGGAAGAAGACAGCATTTGCAGATGTTGTCTTCAGAAGATAAAATATGGAAGGGGCTTTTGTTTTTTAAAATATGTAAAAATATCCACGTACCTGTAATGCATCCTATTTTGTAAAGGAATACTCTTGTGCTTTAATTAATCTTCTCAAGACACAGCTAAGAAGAATGGCAAGCCCATATTTGGCTCCTTCAGGTAAATATTTACTATAATGGCATCTTAATACTTCCTACTCGCTCAGAAAGCAAAGTACAGGCATATCCCGCTTTAACGTTCGCAATGGGACCAGAGAGTATACTTTAAGTGAAAATCTACTTTAAGTGAAGCAATTGTCTTCACTTGTACTGCACGCAATCACCACTAGATGGCAGCGGCGTCATTCCAATAAAGTGTACATTATTGCAAAGCGCGCGAACGTTAAGCGGGGTATGGGGACGAATGGAGCATGTACGTTATAGCGAGGCAACGTTAAGTGAAGCAACGTTAAGCAGGGTATGCCTGTACATAAAATATTTTGCTCATGTAGGAATCCAATAAAGTTAAGTTAATAGAATAACTCTCACTTCCTCATTCAATGAAGTCTATACAACATCTGCTATCCACAGAATTCCAGTGTCTGATTATCCTGCTTTTAAAAATAAACCAAAACAAACCTACCTTTAAAATGGTAACAGAAATAACATTTGCATATGAAAAAGGCTCATATGTTTAGGGACTGGAACTGCTGAGCTTCTCAAAGACTGTGCTGTAGGCTGTACAGCTAAAATGAGCAGCTGCAGGGCCTGTTTTAATATTGTATCTACAGCAGTCTTCTTGGGAAGCCATGTTCTCGAGAACACAGTTGATTAGGGTGGCAGAAAAAAGCATATTTGTTATTTAAGAATGAAGGGACCAAGTCCACCATGTAACAGCTACTTGTTCACTTCACAGTCTGCTATTGTTTTTCATATACAATGAAAAATATACAGTTTCTGCTGTCTCACTATTACTTGAAAACAAAATGAAAACAGTATCAGGTTGAGAAGAATGCATGCAAACATTAGTAGCTTAGGCAAAAGAAGCACATACAAAAACTTTATCATTTATATAACATTTTACATCCAAAAGGTACTTTAAGGGTTTAGACCTTATAAAACTCTTCTGAAGTAGTTCAGTATTGCTCCCATTTTGTGACTGGGAATTGAGTCTAAGATACATTGACTTGCCCAGAAGCTACACAATCCATAGCAGTGCTGAAATCTGAAGTCAGGCATTAAGTCAAAAATCAAGGTTCTGTCCCATACACAACAACAGCTCTACAATGAATTGCAGAAAGTGCATGATTTACATTGATGCACAAAAATAAGTTCTTGGTCCCAAAAGGAACTTCTTTGGTGGAAAAAGGTGTTGATTGCAGGAAAAATGCTGGATTCTCACTTTTCCCCTGAGTAGTTGGATGAGGTGGGGAAAAAGAGAAAACTAGTTCTACAAAAATAAATAGCCTGGTACCAAAAGAACTTTTAGTTGCGTTTGATAAAGACGTTTCCCCTGAAGAGAATTTCCTGGAGAGTTAGCCACTTACAGAGCAAGTACCTGATGTAAAATACCACAAAACATACTGAATTTAAACTCACACTGACACAGGCTCTCTGCACTCTAGCTCTCTTATAAAGCTGTATTTTGTCAAGTTAAGGCAAAGGTACAAGAACATGAGAGGCAGCACAACTGATTCTGAATGGCATTTATCTGCCCTCCATGAGTTTGGAGGGAATGGAAACATTGTCAAATAGACAGCCAGTCTCTCCTCCAGGGAGTTCTCTTAAGCTTAGCATGTTTGTTTACACTTCAGTAAACTGTGAAAAAGGAAAAATTCTCCCTTGACTTGTGGTTGGAAAAACTCTAGCACAGTTGTGACACTTCAGTGTTATTCTAGTCTTGCTAATTTTTACAACTGATTTAGCTTTGCCTTCTTAGGTGGCTAAACTAGATGTGAGGTTGTTTATTGTTGTTATGTGCCTCAATTACAACTTATGGTGACCCTATGAATCAGCGACCTCCAAGAGCATCTGTCATGAACCACCCTGTACAGATCTTGTAAGTTCAGGTCAGTGGCTTCCTTTATGGAATCCATCTCTTGTTTGGTCTTACTCTTTTTCTACTCCCTTCTGTTTTCCCCAGCATTGTCTTTTCTAGTGAATCATGTCTTCTCATTATGTGTCCAATGTATGATAACATCAGTTTCACACCCTTTCCGATTGGGAACCAATCGGTTTCTCCATATTCTATCCTTACAGTAGCCTCTTGTGCAGAGTATAGGTTGCGCATCAGGACAATCAGATGCTGTGGCACCCCCATTTCTTTTAAAGCATTCCATAGTTTTTCATGATCTACATTGTCAAAGGCATTGCTGTAATCTATAAAGCACAAGGTGATTTCCTTCTGAAATTCCTTGGTCCGTTCTATTATCCAACATATATTTGAGATACGATCTCTGGTGCTTCTTCCCTTTCTAAATCCAGCTTGGATGTCTGGCATTTCTTGCTCCATATATGGTAACAGCCTTTGTTGTAGGATCTTTATCTTTATTAAGGCAATAGTTTGATAATTACTGCATTCCCTGGGATCCCCTTTCTTTGGAATTGGGATGTAGATTGAACATTTCCAGTCTGTGGGCCATCGTTTAGTTTTTCATATTTCTTGACAAATTTTTGTCAAAATTTGGACAGATTCAGTCTCCGTAGCTTGTAGCAACTCTATTGGTATGCCATCTGTTCCTGGTGATTTGTTTCTTCCAAGTATTTTAAGAGCAGCTTTCACCTCACATTCTAAAATGTCTGGTTCTTCATCATACAGTTCCTCCATGAATGAATGTCATCCTGGCATCTCTTTTATAGAGTTCTTCAGTGTATTGCTTCCATCTTCCTTTTATTTCATCTCGGTCAGTCAGTGTGTTTCCCTGTTGATTATTCAGCATCCCTGCTCTTGGTAGATGTGAGGAGTATCCAAGATGTGAAGTTAAGTAGGGTCTTTTAAAATGCAAGTAGCATCAAAGGGATGGTGGTGGACATTATTAGGATTACAAAAGGCATGGAGGCAGATTTAACCTTTTCCTTTCCTACTGCAATTTTGATGAAAGCCTCTTCTCTGAAGGTGCTATTTCCACAGGGAGGAAATCCTCCATTAGCACCAATGGGGGATTTTCTTTTAATGCAAATAGCACTTTCAGAAGAGGGAACCACAGTGGAAAAGAACAGAGACTTAGCACAGAAAGCTAAATCCCCACTCTTTCTCCCCCTTATCAGGGGAAGGACCAACTTAGCTCCCCATTTTGCTTGATGTAGAGCACAATGGGAGCTAAACTATTATGAGTCATGCTGGCTATGCACTGCTTCCAGGATCAGAATCAGAATCCTCAGGAATTCCAGTTGCTTAGAAACAACAGCAGGATAAGGCTATTGCTAGAAACATATGGTTGACCACTGTGGAAAACAAGATGTTGGGTTAGATAAGCTTTTAATCTGATCCAGCATGGCTCACTTTATGTAAGTCAGTTCTATTCTTTCCCATGGAAGCAGGAAATGAGAGGCATAACTTCCAGGCCCAGCATCAGCATTGCGGGACAGCTGCCAAGACCTCTGAAACCAACCATTGACATTGGGCCTGTTTTTGAAAAGGATAAAGCTGGCCTCACCTACAGTAGTCAGTAACACTGTTGAGGAGAACTCACTAAGCACAGGCATAGCTGGTGTTTTACCAGATTTTTCTCTTCAATGATCATGGACAACCATCTACCTTTAGGCTATAACTCCATCACCATAGAGTCTGCTCCAACGTAGCAAACTGGCTGACAAGGGCTGGTGAATGACAATGAGTAGTCGTAGCAGGTGCATGGTGACAGTAATGTATCAAGACTTGTGGTGGCATGGGTGTCAGCCTACACCAAGAATGGGAAAGCTCAGGCCCAGAGCCAAATACAGTCCTCCAAGCCTTCTCTATCCAGCCCTCAGTACTCTCCCTAGGCCACACCGTTCACTGGCCCTGTTCCATGTCTTTCTGGGGTGCTTGTGCTTGGCTAAATGTGTATTTGAACAGTAATAATGCCTCTTGGTTTGTCTAGATGGAGAGATGTAGGGGATGTGTGTAGAAACCTCTGGTTTTTGCATGGCTAAAAGGTACAAAGGTACCACATCTGTTGCACCACCCAGTTTTGCCTCTGGCCACATCTATTCTTCTCTGTGATCCCACTAACCCAGAAGGTGAGCCACAAAGGAATGTGACCCTCATAACGATCCTATGAGATAAGATAGGCTGGAAATAGTGACATGCCTAAGATCAATGTATCTGAGGAAGGATTTGAACCGGGGTGGAACCTACCTGCCACTGCCAATCTGCCCCAACCCTGCACCATTGAGAAGGAGAAGGCAAGAGGGGACACACACCCCAAGGTGGAATGATAGTGTAGATGCTGCAGCAACAGCTTCCCAAGCAGGGCCAGACCATGGAGGAGGAAGAAGAGGTGACAGGTTGCATGGGTCTGCTTAATGCTGACCACAGGGGGAGGTTCCTCCTCTACAGTCTGTCCCTGCTGTGGGGGCTTTTGCTGCAGCATCCACTCTATCATTCTGCCCAGTGGAGACGTCCTCTTCTGCCTCCTCCTTTTCCATGGTGCAGGGGTGGACAGGTATAGGGCAGATTGGCAATGGGCGGATTCCATCCCTAATTTGAACCCATCTGCTCTACTTTTAATACTATCTACTGCACGAATACTAAGGCTTTATGTCAGAGAGAATTTTTCTTCTTTACTAGGGATGGCCCAAAACCTTTTTCTCCCCAGGTGAAGAACAATATGGTGCCTACACATCCCTTGTACAAAAGACAAATGGACTGGGAGATGAATCTTACTTCAATACTGGCAACTGGACAGCAACTTCCACAGCATGAAAAGGTAGCAGGCTACCTTAGTGGGTACAGGGAAGATTGTGTGGCATGCACAGCATTCTCCTCCAACATGTTGCTGCCATTCCCCACCCTCCAACACTTGCTATCTACGGCGGCCGCCTCATTCTGCATGATAGTAAGGCTAGCCATGTTATACCCACACATACACAAACACACACATTTTTATGGGTACTAATATCTATGATAGGATCAGCTCTTCTTTCTTTTTCTTTTTTTTACTTTATTGCAGAACAGTGTTTCAAATTTGATGAATTGTCTATGCTTCACGATTGTTAACTGCAAATTAATGACATGCCATCCTAATTAGTCTCTAATCTCAGTGGGAGGAAATGTGAGCTATGTGTGTCAGCCACAAATGTTACCCAGCCAAAACTGTTCTCCTCTTGCAGTTTCTCAGATGATAAAATTCCAATTCTTCCCTGTGCCTTCACAAAAATACTTCTCTATAATAGTATGCACTGGCCATGGAAATTGTCCAACTGGAAATATACAGTAAAAAGATCCAATACAGTAGTAGAAGAACCAAAAGCTATAGGCTAAATGTGTAGTTATAAATACACATTTAAAGAAATTCAGCTGAATATTTACAAATTTAATGATAAATCTGCACATTACTTTTAAGAGCCAAAGTCTGTTTTTCTTATATGGAGCTCCCCATCATACATAAAGCACATATATGTAACATGTCAACAGGTACAACAACAAACACATCTTTAAAGCAGCTTGTAGACATGATTGCAATTAGCTTCTTCACATATGGAAATTATGCATAGGAAAGAGCATCATCTACTCTTGCAGAGACAAAGAACCCACAGACGATGGCTCATAAAGTGAATGTTCAGTTGTATCCTGTAAAGAAGTATAGACACTTATGCAGAAGACAGGTAAGTGGATTATCTTATATTATTTTCTGTTTGTTAAGAGACATAAAATCAGTGCCAGTTATATATTCTTTTTGTAATGAAATACATTAGATGTTTAATTTTTTAATTGTATTTTATTGTTGGTTGTTGTAATATTGTAGTTACTGACCCTGGAATTTATATGAAGGATAGGATATAAATATAACTGAATAGACTGGGGGGGGAGTACTGATTCATTTGAGAACAGCATTCAGTTATATTTATATTCCATCCTAGAATTAAGTGGGGTGGAGGGAATGAAATGGTGGCTCATCCAACACTTCCAGAGCCCTGCTCACTCCCAGCCAGGTGGCAGGATGTGGGTTGACATTTTTCTTCCTTTTTGCCCAGGCAGATCTCCATTTACTAACACACACACACACACACACACACACTTTGAAACCATTTTGGCGGGAGAGGATGTAACTACATCAGCCCAAAGCTGGCCTAACATATGAAATTATAAAACCAATCCTGAAGCCTCTAGAAGGAACAAAGGAGCTTTGGATCTAGTGGATCCAAGGCAAATTCTGATCTGCCTCCACCCCATTTCAGGACCTACTAGCCAGGGCTTTTGCAGCAGATGACCCCCCCTTCCCTACTGGTAAAACTCCTCTTTGCCAGCAGAGACACATCTGCCTCATCCTAACCTTTTCTATCTAGCAAATCTGGGTATTAGGATTGCTCTGTACAACATCACTGCAATGTCTATCGAGATAGTTTTACTGAAGTAAAATATAGAGCTACTGATTTCTCTTGCCATTATATTACTATTCTTACATGACGATTTCTTGCAAAGGCACAAAGATCGTCATCTGAGGAAAACAGCAACAAAAAGAGTAAAAGATTCCTTTGGCATAACATGCACTTTAAAAAATGTAGAAAGGATGAGGAGGTACAAGTGGTAAAAGAAAGCATAACAATGAGAGAATGAAGTAGGTAGAGGGTATTGTGGTGAAAGTACCAACAGCTTAAATATAGATAAAATAGATAAAAAATGCTTCAAACAGTTTATGAAGGCCACTTGGGGGGATGGGACAATGTAAAATAGCCATAATTTAATCCTCTTTTGTGCTTTGTGCCACCTTTCCAAAGAAAATTATTTCTTTTACCTGTGACTTCAAATAGTTCATGTAAGGGTAGCTAATGTAAGGACCATGTCCAGAACAAAAATATAAGGATGTGCATCTGAAATTGCATCTCCTGTGCTAGTCTTGAAACGTAGTTCCTTGAGTTTAAAATCACATCTAGTCATTTCCAGTTTCTTTTTTTCCCCCATTTTACTGCAATAGTTGCTTACTGCATCATACCTTGATACCTCCAGGTATCTGCAATTACCTGCCTTTGAAGGCTGTTCAGAAATGCCAATTAGTTCAGAATTCAGAGACAAGTTATTAATTGGTACTGACAGTGTGGAATGTATATTGGGCCAGTACTCGAGAGAGCTTTACTGCTTGCCAGTTTGTTTCTAGTCACAATTTAAGCCGCTGGCTCTGACCTATAAAGCCCTCAATGGTTTGGGACTAGGGTACCTGAAGGACTGGCTATTCTGACACAAACATGCTCAATTATTAGCATCTTTGTCAGAGGTACTGCTCAGAGTGCCCTCACCTTCTGAGGTGAGACAGTTGGCAATGGTGTTCCCACCTTAGAGTGGGGGTGGGTTTGCCTTCACCCCATATGGGTAGAAAAGGCTCAGGAGGTCTACTCTCGATTGGGTGAGGGAGTAGCGTGAGGCCACGTCATGCCTCAGTGGGGGGGGGAGGAGACTGGTCGTATTTAAGACCCCTCCCCCTCCCTAACTCTTGTCCTCATGTTTGTTGGCGCCCACCCTCCCTCCCTGTGGCAGTATGGGCTTTGCGGGTCGCCAATGGGGCCAAGTATGAATTTTTTGGTTGGGCCCTGCTTTTTGGAGCCCTTCACGTTTTGCCTACTTTATACTATGGGGATGATTCATTTGGCTTTTAGGGGAGTGGTGTGGCGACGGCCAGTTTTGGCATTGAGTTCTGGCAGGTGAGGAATTTGGTGGAGGGAGAGGTAGGTATTCTGAGGCATTTTTGGGTAAGGACACCCCTCAGGAATCTTGCAGGACTCCAGTCTGCGTATAACTGGCAGGTGCCCCTGTGGATTGTCATGCACGTTGGGGTGAAAGCGTGTACAACTGGGCCAGGATGCACATGGCAGACGGCTCCCAATATTCACTGGGCAAGGAGGGAATCTTGGCCCATATCCTTGCATCAGAGGCCACAGCTATCAGCTGTGATACATGCCCAGGAGACTGGGGGGATTCCATCCCCACCTGTCCAGTTTGGAGCGGGAATCACGAGTCGGAGACAAGGGTGCAAGGAACTCTTGCTTTATTAACGTAATGGATACATCAAAGGCTGAGCGCCTCATAGAAAAGACCCTATGCTAACTCACTGCAAGTCCCTAACTACCCTCTAGACATGCTCTGCAACATGTGATGAAAGTTGACTCAACTCCCCATTCACAGTGCAGCAGTCTTAAATAGGAGGGGTCTTGGAGCATAACCTCTCACACACGCCCTCTGCCCTGTCAGCTTCTCCCTACGTCATAAGTGCGGTGAAGGGGGCCAAGTCTCCACGGGCTCATCTGACAGAACAGGGTCCTCATCTGCAGGCGGGGAAGCAGAGGGCTGGGAAGGGTCGGGCATCTCTAGGATACTGCTTGGCACAGGAGGAGTTACTGCTCTTTCAGAATCCTCCCCTAACGGCTCCGTGGGGGTGCTTGTTGCGGCCCAGGGGTGAAATAAGACACAGACACAATATGCATTGGGTTAAATGGGCCACTTTATTAACCAAATCCATATCAGAATAATGAACCTGCAGAGGGGAACATAAGTGCGGAATTATCTTGGTGAGTCAGGCAAAGCCAATCTGCCAACCCCCTGCCTTGACCACACCCATGTGGTGTGTAGGAAGGCCAACAGGCATCACCGCCTTCCTCCAATGCCCTGAAACTCTGAGTGGATGAGACCTGTTGGTCCCAAAGGTGACCCGTATCCTGCCCTCAGGCCATACAGCCCTGAGCTACAGGCCTCCAGAATCGCCTATCACCTCCAAAGGTGCCTAAAGGTGTCACCTAGCTGCCCTTCACCCTTAACCTTTCCGCACTTCCTTGCCACCAAAGAGGGGGCACGAGCTTAAATAGGCCCGGCCGCTCGTCCTCTGAGGCGCGCCTTGATGACGTCATGCCAGTTCAGGCACACCTGCCCTCTTCGTTGATGGCTGCTGGACTTCACTCCAGGCTGCAAATCTCACCCCAAGGCCCAGTAAGTAAACCGAGCACAGACCGGGGGATGGCTGAGTGCTGTCCTATTGAGGGGCAGGGCCATCCGTGGGCACTGGCGGGGCAGCTAGCTCGCTCACTTCCTCCAGGTCTGGGCTAGACTCAACAACAGCTGGATCGTCCATGCCTGTTGAGGGCTGAGGTGCCTGCAACTCATGCCTTCCCCCTCCTTGATCCTCAGGAGAGAGGCTGGGCTCAACACCCCTGGGCTCAACACCACCAGAATAGTGCAATTCCTCACCTGCCCATGTGTTATAAGTAGTTATTAATTACGATTTGATGTTTGAATTTGGATTCGAATTATGTTATATTTATTAAATATAACATTCAAACCAATGCCACATCTCATGAGTCTTCTTTGGTGGGTGTGGGGGCAATGAGGGACAAAGCCTTTTCAGTCATGGCACATCACTTGTAGATCTCTTCCCCTGTCCATTTGCAGCATCCATCTAATGACTTTTAGGCACAAACTTAAGACACGCCTGGCTTTTGATGGGGCTTCTTCAGATAAACCTTATTCAGATTTTCTGCTGATCTTTAAAAAAACTGCTTTGAATCTCTTCGTTCCAGATTGTTGTTGTTTTAACTTTGCTGCTCTGTTGATTGGTTTAGTTTGCTAGTTTGTATGGTTGGTTTTAATTATGTTGTAAGTCATCTTGGAAATTAGAGTCGAGAATCAAGCTATAAATAATTCAGTTAAATAAATAAAATGGCTTTAGTCACCTTTACCATGTGCCTACTAGGAAACAGTGACCCACATAGCTGTTGGAAGTGGGCCAAGAGCAACTCCTGTTTTGTTCTTTTGTTTACATTCCAGAAGGGAGATAGAGTTAAGGTCCTCCAGATGGCTAGGCTTGACTACCTTTACCTGTGATGCTCTGACTGACTTCCTTCCGTCGTTAGACTGATATGCTTAGGGAAGCTTATCTGCCCCTCCTCCTTCCACCCTTTCCCCTCTTCTCTTCTTCAACTGTCAGAGAGAGAGGAGACACCTTTGTCTCTTCTTTCTTCCTCCTGAGCCATAAGGGCAACTCCCAAACCTGGATGTTGCGCCTCCAACTTAGTTAGCTAGTTAGTAAGAACTAGGTATGCCTTTCCTATCTACTATGTATTTCTATAAATAAAGTAGCTTTTCTTATCAGTGATCTAAATGCAGGGTAAAAGCCTTCTACTTGGGTAAATGCACACACTGGCACACACACATCTCAGACCGTTGACAATCTCTGCTAATATCTATACAAATTTACACATAACAATAGCAACCTGATATGTTTCCCAAGCCACTGGTTATTTAGTGCTAGAAAAGCCAATTCTAGTTACTAGTTCCAAATAAATGCTTATTTATAAAAAGGGATGTAAATAAATTAGATCTATAGTAATGTCTTCCTGAGAACAGGACTTTTCTATAAAGAATTAGAGTGATCTGGGAAAAGCACAAGCGAAGCATACAGATTTGGAGTGAGATGGGTATGTTGATGACACCCAAGTCTATTTCTCCTTGCCATCTGAATCAGATGAAGCTGTGCAAGTAAAGTGTCTGAAGGCAGTCATGGCCTGGCCAATAAGCTGAAGCTGAATTCCAGCACGACAGAGTCAGGCAGCTCCAAGATCCAAGAATTAGGGAGGCAGCCTGTTAT
The DNA here is from genome assembly GCF_030035675.1 of Rhineura floridana. Classification (NCBI taxonomy): domain Eukaryota; kingdom Metazoa; phylum Chordata; class Lepidosauria; order Squamata; family Rhineuridae; genus Rhineura; species Rhineura floridana. The sequence continues at coordinate 74,051,960 of NC_084487.1, read as the reverse complement.
GACAAGGGCTGCAATCCCACTGAAGGACAGGGTCTGTAGCCTGGGAGTATTTCTTGATTCTATCTTATTGCTAGAAGCTCAGGTCATTTCAGTGAAATGAAGTACCTATTTTCAACTCCAGATAAAGCCATTCCTGGACAAGGACAGCCTGCTCTAGTAACCTCCCATTTAGACTATTGCAGCATGCTCTACATGGGGCTGCCCTTGAAGATGATTCAGAGATTACAGCTAGTGCAAAATGCAACCACCAGAATTTTGACAGTTAAAGACCATACAACACTCAAGGACCTACGCTGGCTGCCTATTTGCTACAGAGCCAAACCCTTTGATACCATTTGTGTTAAAGCTGGTTTTACTCTTCAGTATGTAAAGTATCTTCATAGCAGGAAGGAAGCTTTAAAAATTCACATTCTGTCATTTAAGATCCTCATCTGTTGCAAATTCAGGGTGGCTTCAATACAGTTACCTTTTTCCTTGTATAGCAATTTTTAATGGTCACCTCAGGCTGGAAATAAAGGCTGAACCTGGTTATGTGAATGAGTTCAGCACACTGTTAGCTACTTTGCTTCTAGAAAGCTTTAATTATTCTTTTTTACCTGTTTTAGAGGCAGGCGCATTAGCAGCAAACAATTCACAAAGGCTGGAGAGGATGTTATGTAGCTCTTCCCTCAATGTCTTTTTGAAATAATGAGTGCAGCAAATAAACCAAGTCCTACGGTTGTGTTGACGCATGAATATTGAAAAGTGCACACATTTTCACCCATACTATGGATTTTGGCACAAAAACATTTTATTGCTGCATATTGTGTAGTGTTCTATACACAGGGCCTGTTTGGATTTTACTCTCACTGTTCACATCTATGAGCAGAGACCAGCAGGGGTTCTCAGCCTTGAATGTTTCTTGCCCAACATCTCCTCCCACTATGTATAGAAGGGGACATATGAACCAATGGACCACAATTTCCCTTACCCTGTGTTCTCTAAATATGGATGTCAGATGTCAGAACAATCTCCATATCCATTACGTTATATCTATAAAAATATTTCCATGTTTTCCTCAAGGTACCAAATTTTAAGTTAAAAAACTGATGCAACAAATTACTGATGTGAATCAGAGTTGAAGGAAAAGAATCTTGCAATTGACTGACATAAATAGAAGTAAACATTATAAATGCCAGTAAAGCAGAGTGTATTGTATTACAGCCACAATCATGTAATCCCTAATGATCTATTACGGAAATGACAGAACTGCTTCCAAAGCAAAAGCACAAAATAAGAAATGCTTTTCAATATAGTTCACTTCAAATAAGATACTAACCCTGTAAGGGTTTGACACTGTACTTTCTCGTCAATAAGTGGAGAGAGTGTGTACCAATTTCAGTTTACTTAAGGTATACATTCCACAGTGTCACTTCTGCAATACAGAATGGGTGAAATATCCCATACTGACAGATCATCGAACAAATGAAATAAATGTCTGTGGTTGGAAAAACTAGTTGTTTATTGCAGCCTGAAACAGTTTTTCAAAATTTTGTTCAAGAGTATAATCCTATGAACTGGTTTGTAATGTATTGGACTAGACTCATAATTCCCAGCTCCCAGTGCCAAAGTGGCTGCAGCCATCTGCACTGATGTTTCAGTGCATGGAGGATGCCTTACACAGTGCAAGAACACCACAAAAGGCACACTTTTAAAAAATGGAAGGATATCAGCACCAACAGCACCTTTTTGGACGCTATCTTATGAAGGCAGGCCTGGCACCATCACTGTTGTTATTCACTCAGACCTTTGGAGCTTAATTTCTGTGTTTTTAAGTCAGATGCAGATGAACTGGAACTTAGTTTTCTGCATTTTGTGAGTATTTTAGGATGTTTTATTATTGTTTTAATACCTATTTTTAATGTTTGTAAGTCACTTTGAATTCATTTTTTTTTTTAAAAAAAACTTAATAAATCAGCAGCAGCAGCATTCTAAGGCCAACAGAGTGGCTTAAAGTACCTATTGAAATCTTGCATTACTAGGTGCTATGGCAAAGGGATTTCCTTTGCTTTTTAGAAGTAGTCATTTTAATGATTGTTCTGTTGCTTTTAAAGGCTTTTTATGCTGCTGTACTTCACTCTGATGTCTTGTGAGAGGGTGGTATATAAATACTTTTATAAATAAATCAGTAAATATGAATCAACATGGGTTGGCCAGCTTAATCTTGTTTGTTTCACATAACATGCCATGGGATGCTGACCCATTTTCTGTGGCAGTTCAGAAAGCAGGGGAGAATGTCCACAAGCTGGGAGGAAAAACAAGGTGCCCTGGAGACTCCTCACCATGGAGATTATGAGTAGCCGAACACTCCTAGTACTGGATGGTTCTAGTGTGGAGATGTTGTCCAAAGGGCAAAGCTGTCTGCATTATGCACAGCTGTAGGTGGATTATATGGGGAACCTCCTTCAGACCCATCTCTCTCTGCAAAGGGAATGGGCTACCACCCTTTAAGTGTGCTGATTAAATTATTCTGGAAGGGAGGCAATGCAGCTGGTTACTCATACCAGAATCCCTGCACATTTGGGTCACGGCCTTCCCATACATGTTTGTCTTAGGTTGTTTGGTTTCATTCTTACCATATTCTTTTAAAGTTGCTGCTGGTTTTGATTCCATTTATCATCTGCCTTTTCCTTACATGCCCATTAATAACCAATAAACCAGCTCACTAATTTGCCAAGTTAAAGATGTATTGGATCAAGCATTTATATCAGCACACAGAAAGTTATTTTAAATATGAAGGTTGCTTCCCCCCCCCCTTTTCAGCATAACAAACACATTCGGTGTGGTGTTGAACTTGAGTTCAAATTAGTGTTCTACTAGCAATCTTACTGGTTAACCTTGGGTTAATCACTCTCTCTCAGCCTAACCCAACTCACAGGACTGTGACAAAGGGTAAAAGGGGATAAAACCCTACATACTGAAGTAGACCTCCAGCACTATCTGCAGTGTCTGTCATGTTCTGACCCAATGCTGGACTGCAGGGAGAAAGAGGCAAGGCAAATTGAAAGTTGCTAGACCATGGACAAGTGAACAACGTGCTGGGAACTGTAGTTCTGTGAAGGGTAAACTACAGTTCCCAGGAGTCTTTGGGGAAAGCCATATGCTTTAAATGTGTGGTGTGTACACAGTCTCAGAATGGAGGAACAAATTTATTTCATATTAGAGATGTTGGAATAATGTTAAATAACTGAACTAACTATTGAACATGTAGAAGAAAAACAATCCACAATATGACTTTATGGAAAAAGTATTTTCAGATCAATGCGAGACATAATTAAGTTGTCACTCTCCTGAAAAGTCACTCTCCTGAAAGCAGAGATGCTTCTTCAGTAAATACTCTAATCTAGCATTTTCCCAGGTGTGGGCCAGAGCAGAATCTTTTAGATGAGCTGCACAGTCTGTGGCCACCACTAGTTTCTCCTCTCTCCTCTCATTTTGGCAGCACATCAAGAGAAAGATGTAGGGGAGGACAGCACAAGCAGAAAGGGAGGAGTATGGGGAGGAGACAGAGCAAGCAAGCAGCACACAGGCACAAAGGGTGGGGAAAGCCATTGCCTTGGTGGAAGGAAGAATGGAACATGCTTCAGGCAGTTTAGGAATTATAAATTCATTTTCACCTGCAAGGTGCCTTGTAAAGTGGTGTACATGTGTTTCTGAATTAAATTTTCTTCCCCCAGAGAACAAGCTGGAAAAACCCACAAAAAGTAAAGGAAGTTATGCTGGCATGGTTGTCCTCCCTTTTCAGACTTCCAGTGGAGAAGTCACAAGTGTCATTTGCATAGCAGTCAGCAACCAGGGCAGAAATGCAGAAGGAATATAAAGGTTCTGTGAGAACAATCCTGTTCTGATGGACAAAAATGGAGCAGCACATTCAATTAGCAAAGGAAGTGTGCAGGGGGGCATGGAGAAGGGGAACCACTTGTGCGTCAGGTGAAACGTTCCCAAGATCTATGAAAGTTCTATTACTGCTAATGCTGGAGGGTGTCGCACAACTGATGTAATCTAACATATAATCTAAGGCGATTTATCTTTTTCAGTATTTATTAATCTGTGTTTCAGTATTTATTTTCTAGAAAGGTAGTCGTGTTCATCTGTTGAAGACAAAACAGTAGAGATCTATGTCATGCATCTGATGAAGTGAGATCCAGCCCAACCCAGCCACTTTTATCCATTCCCTCTCCCCTAAATTGAAGGTAGTCACAGTGGGCAGTTTTAGAGGAAGAAGGAGCAGACATTTGCCCCAAAGTCAGCAGGTATAAGACATTTGGGGGGAGAAGAGGGTCTTGGCCCAACTCTTGCGCCACCACAGCTAAACTTATCAGGGGCACATTGCACTTGGCCAAAGCATAAATCAAAGAGAGACAGTGGGTGGTGCCAGCAGCAATATCAGCATTATACCTTGTTGCTGAGACAGCAACAGCAATAGGAAAAAAATGGGGAAATCATAAGGGGACAAAGGAGAGAGATTTTCCCCCAAGGCAGGTATGGGGCTTTGGAGACAAGACAGCAACTGGGCCAAGGTCAATTGATACTTCAGGGCTCCAAGGAGCAGTGGTGGCATTTTCTACACCATATTTGCTCTCAGAAAAAAGAGTGGTGTTGTTACTTAATTATTATGGGATCAGGCCTCATCCCTCTGCTGTCATTGTGTGCTTGGCTCCACCCATGTAGGGTTGCCAGATCTCTGTTTTTCAGCCTGAGATTCCAGTTTTTGGGGGTCCCCTCCAGCTCTCCGGCTGACTCACCTTAATCTCCGGACTTTCAGCTTTCATTTAAAAAAAAAATTAAGTTTCTAGGTGGTCTGGTTTCAGAATAGGGTTGCCAGATCTCTGGTTTTCTGCCGGAGTCTCTGGCAAAAGGGGGCCGTCTCTGGCCTTCGGCCATAGTTTCTTTGAAGACATTGATCTCCGGCTTTTGAGCGTCCCCCTCAGCCATGCATGCGTGATTAACACACGCATGCGTGAAGGCTGTGGCTGGCCGCCTTCCCGCCCTTTTCATTGAGGCAGGGACTGTCACTGGAGAGACAGGAGGACTTGAGCCGCCGCCATAGTCGTTCGTTGAGCAAGGTGTAGCCGCCGCCCCTGCAGGCCCCCCCGAGCAGCAGCCCCTGCCCGCTCCCGCCGCCCACACAAGTACAGGTGAGGGTGCTGAGTGGAGGCTGTAGCCGCCTGCCCGAGCGAGGGCAGCCTTCTGGCCCGCGTCTCCTGGGCCGCATCTGCCATGACGTGGGCGCCTTCGTCAAGTCGCCGCCCTTGCAGGGCCCCCCCCAGCAGCAGTGCCGGGCGTCCGCTTCACCCCTCATGCTGTGGGCGCCAATGGACGGGAGCGGCCGCGATGGGGCTGAGCAGTCTCTGCCTGGGGGGCCCCATCGCAGCCGCTGCCGGCCAGTGGCAACCAGAGCACCTCACCATTTCCAGAGGAGGGGAATTGGTTCCGAGGTAAAAAGGCCTCTCGGTCTGGTAGGCCCTTGGTGTGTGTGTGTGTGTGTGTGTGTGTGTGTGTGTGTGAGAGAGAGAGAGAGAGAGAGAGAGAGAGAGAGAGAGAGAGAACCTCAGAGAGGGGCTGAAGACCCTCAGGGACAGGGCTGCATAACCTCAGAGAGGGGGGGCAGAGAGAGCGATGGGCTGCATAACCTCAGAGAGAGGGGCGGCGGCTGTGGGCTGAACAATTCTCAGAGCTGATGTGCCTGTCCCTCCACCTTTATCTTGCTGTAGATAGCCGAGACGAGGTCCAGAACATCCAAGAAGCACACACAGCGGGATCGTGGTAGGCATGCCTTTATAGAATTAATCCATTTATGGCATCAATCCATGTCTTGTTTAGCCTTCCTCTTTTTCTACTCCCTGCTATTTTCCCAAGCATTATTATCTTTTATAAAAGATTATTCTTATTTTGTATAATCTTTTATAAGACGTTTCATCTTGATGCAATTAAAAACCATTCAATTGCTACAGCAGGCAAAAAAGTCATTAAGTGGTCTGCCAAGACCCACAGTAATGTTCAAGTAGTGGTGGTGGTGAGTTTGCAAATCCCTGATCTATCGCCTTGCTGTCTGGTTGTGAGCTTACAGGATGCGTTTGACTGGCCAGGGTTGGATGCTGGGTTTGAAGAACATAAGGACAGCCCTGCTGGATCAGCCAAAGGCCCATTTAGTCCAGCATCTTGTTTGCACAATGACCACCTAGATGCCTGTGGGAAGCCCACAAGCAGGACCCGAGTGCAGCAGCGCTGTCCCCACTTGTGATTCCCAGCAAATGGTACACAGAGGCATATAGCTTCTGATATGAAGGGCCTTTACTCTGATCCAACAGGGCTTCTCCAGCAGCATTGTGGCATACTTAAGAACATAAGAAGAGCCTGCTGGATCGGGCCAGTGGCCCATCTAGTCCAGCATCCTGTTCTCACAGTGGCCAACCAGGTGCCTGGGGGAAGCCCGCAAGCAGGACCCGAGTGCAAGAACACTCTCCCCTCCTGAGGCTTCCGGCAACTGGTTTTCAGAAGCATGCTGCCTCTGACTAGGGTGGCACAGCACAGCCATCACGGCTAGTAGCCATTGATAGCCCTGTCCTCCATGAATTTGTCTAATCTTCTTTTAAAGCCGTCCAAGCTGGTGGCCATTACTGCATCTTGTGGGAGCAAATTCCATAGTTTAACTATGCGCTGAGTAAAGAAGTACTTCCTTTTGTCTGTCCTGAATCTTCCAACATTCAACTTCTTTGAATGTCCACGAGTTCTAGTATTATGAGAGAGGGAGAAGAACTTTTCTCTATCCACTTTCTTAATGCCATGCATAATTTTATACACTTCTATCATGTCTCCTCTGACCCGCCTTTTCTCTAAACTAAAAAGCCCCAAATGCTGCAACCTTTCCTCGTAAGGGAGTCGCTCCATCCCCTTGATCATTCTGGTTGCCCTCTTCTGAACCTTTACTTGTGTGCAGGTCTGGATTACCCACTAGGCCCCTGCATTAGTGCCCATGAAACTCCTACAGGCCTACAAGAAAGTTTGGGTTCTACAAAATAATTTAATTAATGCAAATTATTGTCTGATGTAGCAGTTTACTCAGCCTTGACCCAATGAACAACAAACATATGTCTTAAGTAAATGTAGATTAAAAACTCACTTTGCAGCTGTTGTTGTTAGCAAAATCACAGATTACAACAGAGGAGCACAAGCCAAGATAGCCATGAAGCATTCTCAGTACACGAGATTTTGGCGTGAGGGACAAAATGATAAAATCTGACAGCGAAGCAGTTTGCTTCTCTTCAAGATACCCAGCTTATAAATGATGAGTAATAAAAGTAGAGCTCAACCCACAAAAAGAGTGACTGGACAACCAGCCAGATGGGTTTTCCCAGCATTGTTGTCTTTTCTAGTGAATCACGTCTTCTCATGATGTGTCCAAAGTATGATAACCTCAGTTTCATCATTTTAGCTTCTAGTGATAGTTCTGGTTTAATTTGTTTAACATGGCTGCAACCATATCTACTCAGAAGTAAGTCCTATTGAGTTCTATGGGGCTTAGTTCCTTAATAAGCATGTTTAGAATTGCTGCCTTCAGGGGCATCCATCTGTGCTCCCATCTAACATCTCTGCAACACTAGGCTCCTTTCTTCCTACAATGGCCTGGCCTGAAGGCATGTAAACCCTTCTTGCCAGAAGCAAGTAAGCTAGATTAAATGTTCCCTAAAGGCGTTGAACTGTGACCAGGGTTCGAATCCTCACACAGCCATGAAGCTCACTGGGTGACCTTGGGCCAGTCACTGCCTCTCAGGCTCAGAGGAAGGCAATAGTAAACCACCTCTGTCTGAATACTGCTTACCATGAAGACCCTATCTGGGATCAACTTGAAGGCAGTCCATTTCCATTTTGCATCACCCTAAGCTTGTGAGAAAGAATGACCTTGTCACTTCAGATGGACCTAGGAACACCCTATTTTAGGTAAGATTTCTATTTTAATCTCCAATCAGAGAATTTTTTTTTAATGGTATGCTCCAAGCAAATGTGGTTGATATTTAATGTATCATGCTTAATGACGTCACTAGGGCCCGCCCCGTGACGTCACTAGGGCCCACCTCCATTTTCTCAGGTTTTTGGATGGTTCCGACCTGGCAACCCTATTCCAGACATACACACCAAAACGTCAGCTGCCCCCCCCACAACTTCTTGGTTGCTCTAAGTTCTGCTCTAATCCCTGCCCTTTCAGGTTTTTAGCCAATAAGAAATCAGGGTTGTGATTGACAAGGAATGGTAAAGACAAAAATGTAGAGTCAAATTGAATTGTCTGCCTTCAAGTCGATTCTGACTTATGGCGACCCTATGAACAGCGTTTTCATGGTAAGAGGTATTCAGAGGGGGTTTACCATTGCCTCCCTCTGAGGCTGAGCGGCCAGTGACTGGCCCAAGGCTCAGAAACGTGCTTTTCCCTACTTTTCTGAACATCTCACAGATTGAATAAGTAAGCTTTCAGTCTTTTTCTCTCCTGTGTGTAGGAGTCAGACGGATTTAAATTTTGAAGAGGGCAGTGTTTTGCAAACTTCCCAAATTGAAGCTTTAACCCGCTTTTCTCTTCTCCCAGGCATTTTAACAGCATTTGAATAACATGTGTTTTTAACTTGTTTATCTGTTTTTATGGGTTTTAATTGTTTAAATTTGTATACTTGTTTTTAATGTTTTTAATTGTTGTAAACTGCCTAGACAGCTTCGGCTATGGGGCTGTATATAAATGCAATAAATCATCATCATCGCCATCTAGTACTTGATTTTCCAGAGAAAACATACCCTGAGTAAACCTCATTGAATTCAATAGGACTTCCTTTTGAGTAGACATGGTTAGGATTGTACTGCAAATTCATGGGTTTTTTGAGTGAACATAGGAAAGAACTGTGTTTGTGTTGTATAACTTTCTCTGCCCCTCCAATCCTATTTTTAAAGCAATTAGGCAGGGCTTACTTAGGTATCGCTGTTTTTATTATGCTGGAAACTAATACTGTTTTTATTTTTTTAATGTTCTGCAATGATCAACTGGTTTTGACAATAAGCTATTATATGGGGTGTATATTTTTACATCTCCAATGTGTGTGCGTATATGGGAATCTTTCCAACAACCCTGTGAGGTAGGATTGCAGTCTGGAAACCAAGGCAGCTCACAATAAGAAATAAATCCCTTTAAAATCCAATAACCATAAAAACAAGTATAAACAGTTGCAAAAGTGGCATGATTTTGAATTTTGGGTTGCTTGAATGAAGTTGCTTATCATTTGAGGTTGCAGTTCTGTCCCTGTTTGAGTAAGCCCCACTGAATACACTGGGACTTGCTTCTGAATAAATAAACGTAGGATTGCACTATAAATATCTTTCCAGGTTGTGTAAATAATAAATATATTTGACAGTCATGCTTATACAAATATTTCTTCATTTTTCATATTTTTGGTTTTTGGTTAGGAATCCTGACTGATTGTGGGATGCTTAGTTTTCTGCCTTACTTGTAGGAATCTTGTTGTGGTTGGTGCAGTATTGCATTTAAGAAATGATCACTGTCTTTTCTTTTCTATTTGCCTTTCATTTACCTTTATTCCTCACTCCCTTTCATCCATAGAAGCAACAACAGTGGTTCCATGTGCTCTGCTCAACCTTCTTAAACCCACTGATGTTTCACCTTGTTGTTTGTTTCTTGTCCAATAGTGGTAAAAGAGAATTCACATACTGGGCAGCGTGGTTGCAATTATTGTTGTTCCTAAGCTACTGCCTATGAAGGTAGACCAAATCATGTGTGTTTTCTCTCTGTCAATTATATTCACTGGAATTGGGTTGGCTGATAAAGTGAGTTTATAGCAGCCCATAGGGGAGACAGAAAAGGGTAGAGAATCTTCTTATTTTATTTATTTATTAGATTTGTTAGACGCCCATCTGGCAGAGGTTAATCTGCCACTCTGGGCGACGTACAACAAAATACAATACAATCCATGTAAAAACGGGACTTCCGGGAAGGGTGACTTCGCCTGTGCCTGCTTTTGAGACGAGCTCTCATCTCAGAAGAAGCTTTTTCACTTTTAAAATCAGTCAGAACGTTCTTTTTGACTGGTAAAGATTTTCTCCCAGGCAGGGAGAAACGTAGAGATTAACCACAAAAGCCTGTGTTAGTTGGGAGGACTGGATTTCATTAATTTATGAGAGAAGGTTCAGCCAGCAATGCCGGACGGATTTTCAAACAAGCTCTAACTGATTAAGCGACACGTTTATCTTTTCTTCAAAGAAAAACGGATTCTAACAGGCAAGCACTCTTCTTTCTATTTTTTTCATCTGGTTTGAATTGTTGCAGCAAATAGAGATTTGTCAATGAATCAGCTATAAAGAATTTCTGGGTGAGTTATAACTTCTCTTTCATTCACGAAATTAAGGAGGAAAGAAATTGAAAAAGCTTATCTTTGTTTTGATTGCAAAAAGCTGACCTGGAATTGTGAATTTTAAAGATACAAACGGATGAGGGATTTCTATTCCGAGGAGATAAATAAATAAATTTGATTTATGAACTTTGGAGTATTATATGTCTGGGACTATTTTTTTTTGGTCTATTTCATTTTGACGAATCTGCTTGTTCACGACGCCACTAACTGTTCTGAAGCTGTGAACTAAATTTGTTTTGCATTCCTGAACATATAAGAGATAAGGCAGACTGTGTTGTCTACACTGTGATGTCATCAGGCCTGAAATATTAACCCAATTGTTGCTGAAATAAGAAGTGGTTTTTATTTTTTCTTCGTGGTTTTAAGAATGGCAATCAAGAAAGTGGCTGAGAATCTGGAAGTAATTATGTTTCAGAAAATAATGGATGAGATTGAGATAACGAAACAAACCCTGAGACAGGGTAGAATGGAGATGAAAATTGAATTTGGCAAAATGAACCAGGAGCTTAAAGAAATAGGGGATCGTGTGAGAGAGGAGATTGGTGAGATCAGAGATGAGAAAAGAAAAATTAAAGAGAAGATGCAAGCCCTGGAGATTGGAACAAATGTGGAATCGGAAAAAGACCTGGATTTTATGGATATTAGAGATAAAGTTTACTGTTTGGAATTCAACGTTGTCTCTGAAGAAATTAATGAAGATATTAGAGATATTAATGTCTTGGATAAATTTTTGGACTGGAATGATGTGATGGAGCTTGACATAGAAAAAATCTATGGAATTAACTACAGACATGTGACAATGGACAAACTCTCAAGAGATGTGCCAGTGCATTATGTAAAAAAAAAGAACAGAGATATGACTTTACAACAATATTTCAGCAACATATTCAGAATTGATGGCAAGGAAATATTTGTGAGAAAGGAAATTCCCATTAGACTCTTATTATATGACTATGGCTATGACAGCAAGATTATTATGGGATACTGACAATGGAAGAATGGCTACTGAAATTACTGGATTTAACAGGATTATTGAAGATGGAAGATGGAATTAACATTGATAATGGAAGAATGGCTATTGAAATTATTGGATTTAACAGATTTGATGAGATGGATTAAATATTTGTGAGAAAGGAAATTCCCATTAGACTCTTGTTATATGACTATGGCTATGACAGTAAGATTATTATGGGATACTGATAATGGAAGAATGGCTACTGAAATTATTGGACTTAACAGGATTATTGAAGATGGAAGATGGAATTAACATTGATAATGGAAGAATGGCTATTGAAATTATTGGACCTAACAAATTTGATGAGATGGATTAATCAATATGTTTATTTGGAGAAAAATTGATAGATATATTTCTCAAGGAAGTGAAACCTCTCTTTGACTTTTTGTGGAAAGAATAAAGTAATGTTTATGAGATTTGATGATTAACTAAGATAACTACTGGAGGAAAGTGATTTTGTAATATAATTTAAGAGACAGGATTGTTATATATTGTAGACCTATAACTGATCTGCGACAAATCGGAAGTCAACATTTTATTTTATTGTTTAATTATTTTTGTTTTGTTTTGTTATGTTTTTGAAAATTTGAATAAAAATTAATGATAAAAAAAATACAATCCATGTAAAAACAATTCAAAAAGTAAACAGTATAAAATTTAAAAACTGAATACTCATTCTTACTCATTACTCAGACCTCTTTCTGCAGTGAAGGGTCAAATCTGTAAAGAAATTTGGATGTTAAAAGGTAGGGGCAGGGCATTCCAGGCAGGGGGTTGCCAACCCTACTTGGATATGGATATCTTTGCAGAGGATCCCTTGTCAAGCTTTACTAACAACACAATCTAAACCATATCTACTGAGAAGTAAGTCCCATTGAGTTCTATGGGGCTTAGTTCCTTAGTAAGTGTGTTTAGAATTGCAGCTCTTCGGGGGCATCCATCTTTATTCCTGAGTGCTGCCATCTAATCTCCACAACACTAGGCTCCTTTCTTCCTACAATGGCCTTCTGGTGACTGACCTGGCCTGGCCTGAGGGCACTTGAACCCTTTTTGCCAGAAGCTAATTGGCTAGATTAAATGTTCCCTACCCAGGCTCCATCTGCCTGCAGGAAACCTGGATTACTTCCCCAGACAAAATGATCCTACCAGATTACGTACCCTTTTCAATCTCGGCGACCAAGAATACTAAGCAAGGCCGCCCTAGTGGGGGCCTCACAACTTTTGTCACTAGTTCCTTGGCAGTGACAACTGCTCAGCTTCCACTAATACTTCCAACCTTTATGCTGGCCCTTAGGATAAAGGGCATAAGCGGCGGCCCCGTGATTTGCATTAACATTTATCTACCTCCTCTGCATGACTTTACTGATCTGTGGGTTAGGATGGATGAAGCCCTCTCTTATATAGAGACTCAGTACCCATATGACAGAATCATTTTATGTGGGGACTTCAACGCCAGAATAGGCAACTCCTGGCAGCTTAATATCAACTCCTCTAATCAAGCCCACCTCATTCAAAACCTTCCCTCCCATAATTCAATACAAAACCTAAAGTCGAACAAGCAAGGCTCCTTACTAATTGAACTCGTATCAGCACACCTTCTGGAAATACTAAATGGCTCTATATATGACCAATCCTTGGGCTCCTTCACCTATTGGACACCACGTGGCTCTAGTGTGATTGACTATATACTGGTCTCTCAGCTGATACTAAAAGATATTATAGACTTTAAAGTCAACATAAGGACTGAGAGCGACCACTTCCCGCTCTCACTCAGACTTAAGGCTCCTAAGAGTAGCCCGATATACCCTCTATCTATAAAGCCAGCTGCCCCTGAAAAAAGAGTCTTTTGGTCAGACAGGAGGTGCAAATCAGTCGCTCATCTACTGGAGAGCGACACATTTCAATTAATACGGTATGAGGTTTTGAACGAAATTCAAGACCCTTTATTGGCATTTCAATCCGTTCTATCTTTACTCAGGCCTTATATGATCAATAAAAATAACACTCCTTCCAGTAAATTCCAACCGAGCCAATGGTTCGATCAAGACTGTAGAGAGGCCAAAAAAATTCTAAAAAAATCTCTCCAGTGGTCAATCAAGTTCCCGTTCCCCCCAATCTCTTATGGCCTTCAAATTAAAGAAGGCCTCTTACAGAGCCTTTTTGAAGGAAAAAAAACTAGACCTTGCTGAATCTCATTGGAATCTTTTAATAAAGTCGATAAATGAGAACCAAGAACGCCAGTTCTGGACTTTAGTAAAGTCGGGACAAGGGCTGAGCAATATTCTTAAGCCCGACATAATTTCGATTTCAACTTGGCAAGCTCACTTTCAAAACCTCTATTCCTCAATCTCATCTCCACACAATATTCTCCCAATGTCAGAAATCAAGAATTTGCCGCCATGGCCCCCAGTTTCAATCCAAGAAATAAAATCACTGATCGACTCATTAAAAAATGGAAAAGCCCCGGGTGAAGATTTTCTCTTACCAGAGGTCATTAAACAATTCTCCGACTGGTGGGCCCCATTTTTGGCCCGCTTATTTACTAAAATAAATGACACTGGTGCAATCCCCGAGGGCTGGAGATGTAACATCATCATCCCTATTTATAAAAAGGGTGATCCCTCTAACCCTGCCAACTTCCGGCCAATCAGCCTGCTGAACGTAGTTTCTAAACTCTACGCCAAATTTCTTTTAATTAAATTAGAAGACTGGGCTCTGACACAACAGATCATTCACCCAGAGCAGGTAGGCTTCTGTAAAGGCTCCTCCCCGATCGATCACTGCCTAACTCTCCATTTTTTGGCAAAACAGTCCATCGCCGGTCCCACCCGACATTTATACGCAGCATTTGTTGACCTGGCTGCAGCGTTCGATTCGATTGACAGGAACACTCTGTGGCACAAGCTGTACAAACTGAACATTGACCCCCGCCTTCTATATTTAATTCGTATTCTATATGTCAATACATTTGCACTGGTAAGAATTCCCTTTTCTGGAGCCCTCACCGACCCGATCGAGGTAGAGAGAGGTGTTAAGCAAGGTTGCTTGTTAGCCCCCCTGCTTTTTAACCTGTTTTTAAATATTATCCCTTTCTTATCAGGACCTCAATTTTTTTCCCCCTCTATTGGCCAAAGGAAAGTCTCGACACTTCTTTACGCCGATGACATGGTCCTCCTTTCCTTAGTCCCTATCGGACTTAGAAAGTTATTGAGATCTCTACAGACCTATTGTTCAAAGGCTTGATGTATCATGCTTAATGACATCACTTGGACCCGCCCCATGATGTCACTTGGACCCACCCTGTGACATCACCTGTACCCGCCCCATGACGTCACTTGGACCCACCCCATGACATCACTCGGTCCCCAAAATCTCAGGGTTTGGGATGCCTCTGACCTGGCAACCCTAACCCCATGCCACTGCCATCTCCCTACATTTTACTAATTGCTCCTACAAAAAAAACTAAAATTTAAATGCAAAGGTCAATAGGGTTAAAGACCTATAATTAAGATGCAAGGACTTCTGTTAAAAGAAAAAGTACAGTAATATACTATCTATATATATGTACATGTTATATATATTCATATTGGAGAAGGAGACATCTCATACTATGTTGCTTAAATTTCAGTGTTTGTTATTCACCAAGTATTCTTTATGTCTCATTCTTAAATTTATCCTATTGTTAAAATCAAAAGTGCTGTTTCAGCTGCTTACAACTGCAACGCGCAAGAATTTTATTGTCTGACTTGCTTATTAGAATAGAAATCATTTTGGTCTTCAGTAAAAGATTCACAAGATACTGGGGGTACATATTAATTCCTATAAATTCTTTCTGACTAGTGAAAGAAATAAAAACAAGTAGGCAGAGCACAACACTAAACGGCACACTCACCTCTGATATGACTTTTCTAGTCTGGAAATTTAAAAAGAGAATCTAAAAAATATATGTTAAAGTCCTAATCACATGTATTCTTGTTTTCCTTTGATTTGTATTCTCATCTACAGAATAGCTGTTTGTAGTAAGCGAGCGGTATAACCAAGCATATGCCTATCTCCTATGACCTGTTTACCCCTCGCTGGATCGTCACCTTGCAGTGGTGAGTGGGCTTGAGTGTTCCAGTGAACTCTGTGAGTGATGCTGTCAGGAGTCATGTACTCCCAGCAGGGTCACCCATGGCAGTAAGGTCAAGGGAGAGGAACCAGACAAAGAACAATCCAAGAAAGTCCTCAACGGCAGAACAGGTGGAGAATAACAATGTGTATGTTACAACGTCTGTGAAGGCGGATGAAGGCTGCAGCAGATAAAAGACTTCCAATAGTCGTGGTATCCATGCCATTGGATCAAAGCCTTTTTCTGTCAAGATTGTGTGTTGATCATCGTGCACCGATCTCCCCACATAAAACAAATTCACGCATAGCATCTTCCAACCAAAACAAAAGTCCCATGGCGATCGGCGGGTGGCAACAGGGGCAGGACTGTGAAATCTGGAAGCCCCTAGTCATGGACCAACACATGGGTGGTGGATACAGACTCAGTCGTCCTGGCTCAAGGACCGAGGCAGTTGAGTAGTTCAGCAGCTATATCCATGACTGAGCAATCCTATTCAGAATCCACTCTGCTCACCCTGTATGGGGAGGAAGCTAGAAAAGGTGCCCTAAACATAGTCTGCCTCATCTCTCTCCCTGACTGGATTACTGCATCCAGTGGGGTCACCACTTAGTGGTCGCAAAAGACAAATGAACTTTGGAACGTGGAATATACAGACTTTGCTGGACAATACAGATAGTGAACGTCCTGAACGCAGGACTGCCATCATTGCGAGGGAGTTGAGACGTTTTAATATTGACATAGCAGCACTCCAAGAAACTCAAAGAGCAGGAGAGGGGCAATTGAAGGAAGAAAAAGGAGGTTACACCTTCTTCTGGAAAGGACTGCCTGAACAAGAACGACGAATACATGGAGTAGGCTTTGCCATTAAAAATGATCTTGTGAAGCTCTTGTCAGAAGTTCCTACTGGCATTAATGAACTACTCTCAACTCTCAGATTAAAACTCACCAAAAACCAGCAGGCAACTATTCTAAGTGCTTATGCACCAACATTAGATACTGATGAAGACATCAAGAAAAAAATTTATACCCAGCTGGACACCATCTTATCAGAGATACCTAAGGAGGATAAAATTACCCTCCTGGGCGATTTCAATGCAAGAGTTGGACGTGATTTTGATTTATGGACTGCATAGTTGCCTCCTAGACCAGCAGTACCAGCTCTCAGAAAAGGGTGGTGCTACTTTGGGAGTAACAGTATTATCCATTATTCCATGTAGCTCTTGCATATGGACATTATTGGTTCACTGTTCTATATTTCCATGTGGAAGTGGTAACCATGACACAATATTATTATTATTATTAAATAGTTCTATACTGTTTTGATATTAGGAGACTCTGTCCTGCTTCATTACATACATGTTTATTATATACTTGAAAGCATGTGTGAGGATGTCATGCCAGCTAACCCCACTCTCTTGCTGATGATACATGAGCAGGCCATAAACACATAGGGCTCCTTCATTGAATATGCTGCTGGTGAGGGGCTAAGCTGGTATGCTTATTGGCATTATGGGCCAGCACAACCCCATGACTCCATTACATGAGTTCCAACCTGTGGTGCCAGTCATATGAATCCCCATGTCTATGTTGATACACTTGTAATGAAAACTAAGTTAACAAAATGATAACTAAACTTAATTGTAGAGCACAAGGAATATTTACGAGTGCACAATACACAACCAAATGAGAGATAATTATACAGCCACAGGAGTGGCTCTATACTATAGCCAGCATAGATTTTTCACATTCCACAATGTTAAATTGCAAATACCCCCCATGCCTTTCTGATGCTTCCCATAAACTCATTTCAAAACAAAACCTTACAAAACTTATACTCCTGAACTCAGCAATGCTTGCTTAACAGCCCTCTAAATTTTCATGGCAATACACAAAATAGCCAGAGAGAATCCAGAGCTCAAAGTGTAAAAAGAGAGAGAAATAACCCAGATCCCTTTTGGACTTTTTTCTGTCAGAGTTCTCATAATCTGTTGAAATTCATTAAAAATCAGCCATATTCACAGAGTACCTGTAATCCTATTACTGACCTTGCCCCATACTCTGACTTCATCATCTGCAGCTTAAAAGTGAAAAAAATACCTGGCTGATTTTTAATTAATTTAAGAAATTTAGCATTGATCTCAATGACCTTGGGCCAGTCACTACCTCTCAATGTCAGAGGAAGGCAATGAGCTCCTGCTGGGAGGAAACATGGGATATAAATCAAATAATAAATAAATAAAAATGGTAAACCACCTCTGAATACCGCTTACCATGAAAACCCTATTCATAGGGTCACCATAAGTCGGGATCGACTTGAAGGCAGTCCATTTCCATTTCATGAATCTTTGGGATATATTCATAGGGTTTTCACGGTGAGAGGTATTCAGAGGTGGTTTACCATTGCCTTCCTCTAAGCCTATGGCACCCAGTATTCCCAGGCGATCTCCCATCCAAGTACTAACCAGGCCTGACCCTGCTTAGCTCCTGAGATCAGACAAGATCAGGCGTGTTCGAGGTAGTATGACCGTAGACTTTGTGGCTTATAGTGTGCATGAATAAAAAGTGTAAACGTGTAAGAGTGTATGTTAATTTTCCAAGGCAAAGAAAGAGATAAGAGGTTACCTTTTATGGAAAGAAGTGACTAAGGAGAAAAACCAATGAAGTTCAAGTTGGCTGTTGAATTATTTAGGGTTCCTTCTGGAGTATTTTGAAAGAAAATGCAATCTGGGTACTTTCATCTAGTTCACTGAGCTGTTGAAGTGGATGATAGATGGCAAAATCACCTCTTTGAAGACATTTACCTCACAAAAGCACCATAAGTTAAATAACAGACTTTCCAGTATATTTGTTTATTTACATACACACTCCACAAAATAAATACATATATTTGGAGTAGGGAATGCATACTCTTTGAAAGTAAAGGACCACTGCAATGATAGAAAAAATATGTTAACCTGATTTTTATACATGAACTTCAGAACAGAAATATTATCTGCTAACAGTAGAGGGAGATGTAAGCAAACTGGCTTTGAATCAGATTTTAACTGTATTTGTAATTGCTTTTCAAATCAACACCACAATAAACACTAACTACATATCTTCTTTTCATTACAACACTGGCCATTTTTGGTTAGTTGAACAGGTTTATCTGGTCTCCTCTTCATATCCTAATTCAACACCAATTATTTATTTTGATCACTTAATTTTTCCTTACATCCAAAAGTAAGGAGAGATAATTGAATCTGAAAAAAGCACTGAAGTTTTGCTGAATTGATTAGCTGAGCTAGAGCAATATAAAATGAACTCTATTTCAGAAACCGAAAGTGTATTTTTATTTACACCATGGGAAAAGAGAAATAATTTGTAAAAATGGGTTTGTTGAACTCTTATGAAAATAAGCTGAACAGAAAAAAAAACAAATTAAATAAACAAGCATGAGAACTGTTTGCAAGGCAGCATCTCTACTGGTGCAGAAAAACATCAAAGAAGTAAAGACAACCAAATGCAATTGTTCACTGAACACTACAAAAAAGGAGAAAGACAGAGATAAAGCAAAAGGCACAATATCCATTCCTGATTCTGATTTTTATGCACAGAAATTACTGTTTGGTTATTATTATCTTTACCACAAAGATTAGATCATCTTGAGGTTTTTTCCTGAGCTAGCTCACAACACAGCCATTTATCTACTACTGTTTTCCAGAATATGTAAGTTCATTCAAGTGCATGTTGCCTTTTGATGGGCGTTTATTATACTATTATGGTAATGAGAGAAATCATGTAAGCTATCTGTTGCTGGAATGATTCTGTTTCAATTAATGTAAAAACTAATGGGAATTTTTGTACTTGGTTACTTTTGTCATTTACCAATAAAGTAGTAACACATTCTATACTCAGTCAGAGCTAATCATATCTTTCTTGAAACAGATCAGGATGCCTCATATTTAATGTTTTCCAATTACCCCTGTGAAAAATGCTTTCTAGTTGATCTATGCTGCTAATATTCCCATATATATCCAAAATGGGAATCAGTGAAGCAATATATTTCCCCTACTCATCAGTCAAGTCTTACAAACCAAAAATCTGCCCTACCATAGAAGACAATACATGTTATATTTTGCCAGTAATATATTAAAAAGCCTGCAAATTCTAGCACATCACAGCCTAAATCTGGCAATTCACCCTTAAATATTATACACACCAAATATGACCAACACAATTTCTGGGTAAAGTAAACCCTATGACAGGGATTACCTCTGAATTCATTATGAAGCTGTAGTTTGAATCTTTTAAGGAATCCAAAGCAGTGCTAATTTTGAAAAGTTACCAGATGCCTTCAAATTCGGTGTGTTTTAACCAACAATATTTAATAGAAATCAAATAAGCCCACACCAAATAAGCCCACATTGGCATACAAATCCTTATTTTGTTGCTGCCAGTTGACAATCTTGTCAGAATCTCAGAGCTCTCAGGCATCCTTGAAAGTAGTTGCCCCCACCCCCTCCACTACATGTCACTAAAACCACAAAAATATTTCCCATACCATTGACCCTAATAAGAATAAATTACAAGAGTATGTTCCAAATTCCAGACTTCCTGCAATTCAGATTTCTCTCGAGGGTGAGTTCTTTGCCAATTACTTCTGGGCAGTTGGAAGCTCTCTGCACAGGTAGTAGTTGGTGTTAAAAGCTTGGAATCTAGAAGCCCCTTGGCCACCAGTGCAGATTAATGGTTGCTCTACAAACATATTCAAGACAAGTGTGTGCAGAATACAATTTCTGACAACACCTGAATTACAGTTTTTAACCTGGACAAAGTACAAGCCACAACAATAACAGCAATCAAACATCCTGCAAGCTTTCCCACAGCATCCAATAAAAACAGTGAGCTTACAACATGAAGAAAAGTTCAGGAGTTGAAAACAAGAGTTTTCTTTGGTGCTGGAATAAGGAGTGCCAATTATCAAGAATATGAACACAGAACAATAATTTCCCTTATGTCAAGGAAATCTCTGGATAAGAAGGCTGTGTTTACAGAATCCTACGCACCCATAAAGTCCCTTAAAAAGAACTATTACTCCACCACATTTCTTGAAATTTCCAAGATAAATCCTAGAATATCTGAAATAAAAGCCACCCCTTGCTTGTTGTATAGACCTGTAAATATCTAAAAGTATTTCTTTGCTTTAATGATGGAGAATCTAGCCCTTCTAACTATGGGCAGTGCTTTATCGGAGAGTCACACATTCATAGTTTGGTGCCACTTCACCACAAAATCTGGACTGGATCTGGATCTTTATGCCAGAAGAAAATAGAACTCTGCCCACCCTCTTCCTCTGCATCCTGTATCACCTCCCCTGGCACTGGGGCCCTATGACTTGCTATGCAGACTGAGGGGGTCATGGTTCTGCCTAGATTTTGTGTGGCTTGGGGGGGCTGGATGCCTTGAATCGCATCCCCTGCCACCCTCCCGCAAGCAAAACAGCAAAACCAAAACGTGTGGACATGCCCGAACTCTGCGCCCTCACTCAGCTACTGTTGCCCACCAGTGCAAGCGGGTAGATCAATTTCAGCACACAAGCCCCCTCTCCTTCCTCCCAAACACACTCGCTGTTGGCCCAAGATGTCTCTGCAGAGCGACTTTCCCGGTACAGAACAAGCCACAGCCGCCACCCCCCGCCCGCGCCTCGGGACTTAAAAACTTCGCCAAGTCTCTTTGTATCCCAAGGATACCAGGGGAACAAACAGAAGCCAGGCCCCACGGAGTGTCTGGCTGAAGGAGAAGCACCGCCAGACTGCCACCGCCTCCCTCCCAAACTGGAAACAAGCCGCCAGGCAAGGCACCGAGGCAAATAAAAGTTCACGCGCGGCAGAAGGACGTGTCGCTCCCTCCTGCTTTGCTCGCCCTCAGGTGCTTCTTTCTGTCAAGATACTCCCCCCCCCTGCTGGGCAACCTCTCTTCCCCCACCTCACCGCCTCCTGGCGCCGTGCGAGGGAAAGAGTACCTGAGGGAGTGGAGGGAAGGGCTGGCGAGGGAGGTGGTGTCTCCGTCAGCCCTTTCCTGCTGTGGCGCCATCAAAGCCCCCTCGCGGTGCCTCCCGCGTTCACTCACCTCTCTCCTGCTCGGCTTGCAGGCAGACGGGGATGTTCTTCTTCCAGCCCGGCATGGCTCCTTCAGGGCTGCGGCTGAGGCTGCGGCAGTAGTAACAGCAGCGGGGTGCACATTGCAGTCTACGGCCGCAGCACCTCCTATTCCCCGAGCCACACGCCTGGGGAAACGCGGTGGCGGCTCCTCAAGGCAGCCGCGGCTGGAAGGGGACTGAAGTGGAGGCGCCCCTGCTTCGTGAGACGGCTAATAGCTGCCTTCTTAGTTCAGGGAATGCGCTGGTAGGAGAAGGGAGGAAGGAAGGAGGGCAAGGTGGCGGCACTGCACGCTCCGGGAGGAGGAGGAGGCTCTCCCTGGTTCAGCTGGGGACATACGCGCGCAGAGAGGGGTGAATGGAACCGAGGAACGGGGGGGGGGGCGTCGCTTGCCTCGCCTCACCGCCACCAGCAGGTGGGAGTGCTGGAGTTGCCGGCTGCACAATGGAGGGAGGGAGAAGGAGCGGCGCCGCCGCGCTGGGCTCTTTTTCCCTGGGGCACCGCAAGACTGTCTGCGAGGAGGGGGAGCCGGGCAGCTGGCGCGCATCTCTTTGGGAAGAGCGGGGCGCCCAATTCTGTGACAGACAGGCAAGCAGGCACACCCTGACGAAAGAAAATCGGGGTAAACACCACTCTGCTTCTTCCCCGCGCACACCCGCATACGCAGCCATGGGTGAAGCCGACACTCAAGTGGCAAATGGCATCCTCGGTGCTCACTCACTACAGCTGTCGTGTGGATACTAATTAACGAAGAAAAGAAAAAAGATGCTATCAACTTTCCCCTACTCATTCGGTTGTTCACCCCCACTCTCCTCATCACCACGCCCAGCCTAACCTCATTGCTGCTTTCCATGAAACTTAATGTTAGTACTTTGTTGCAACTCGAGTCTACCCATACTGTAGTCTACTACAGTGAGTAAACTAAGTTCAGTGCGCTTCGCTCCTGAGTATTGGGCATAGGGTTGTGTTTTTAGCGGGGCTGCTGTCGTCTAAACAGATCAAAGGTTTCCACTGAACCAACCCTAGAAGATAGGCCTAGAAACGCAGCAGGATTTGTGCGCCTCTGGTCACACTCGCTCTTTCCCCAAACTGTCTTTTGAGCATATTTTGGCCTTTTGCTGAAAGGGGAAGCAAGGCAAAACAAACAAGATACCCAAATGAGGGGTCAGTTTGTACATAATGTTATCTTGGAGGCATAGTCACATAGATATTTTTATTAAATGTCAAGAGGGAGAAAAGACTCTCTGGATTTCTTTCAGCTGGAATAGAATATTTTAAATATATTTATTTTTGAGGGGATACTGTGAAAAAGTAACAGTGATACCACAAAAAATAAAGCCTTGCATAAACACTCAGTAATGACATTTTGGCACAATATGGTCATCCATGGTAAAACCAGGCCACACAGAATTTTTTTAAAAAAACACCCATCATTGTGTGGCATACCTCATCAAAATACATCTGTATGTTACAAGGTACCGTTACCCCCAAATGAAATTGTAGTTGTGGTGACTAAAAATCAACTGTTAAGTCACAAGAAGTTTCCTGTGTTCCTATTCTGGGGACTGAGAGAAAGGGCCCCATGACCATCATTCGAACATTGTCAGTGTCTGTAAATATCTTTGTTCAGAGCACAGGCCTGCTGTGGGTTTTTCTCATTGCCATTGTTCATGCAGCAATTATCCCAGAACAATCAAGTTTTATGCTGGAATGAGCATGAAATTTCTACCTTCTGTCCACCCATCTCCTTGTTCATCATGATAATCATATATTATATTCATTCTGAATATATGGCAGCAATTGCCATATATCCAGGTAATACTTTTGTCTTATAAATACTCTATTGTTTTAGTTTTATCTGAATACACACACACATTCCAGGACTTTGCTCAGAGTATTGTAGGGTCCCACTGGAGCGATAAAATCATAGCTGTTCTTTCGAATGTACTCCAGAGCAATACAAAAATGATTGTAATTACTTTTAAACATGAACTGAGTTTTTTGTGAATGTGCACCTTGAATGTTTAGCACCTGATGTTGGTAACATGGCATTCTGTAATACTGTAATTTCTTGGTGAAAAGCCTTTTCAAATAAATTATTTGCACTTTCTCGTTAGTATGACTTTATTATGGTACTGGCAATGCAACCTTATGCATGTTTACTCAGAAGTAAGAAGAAAGTCCCACTGTGCTGATGTATGGTCTAAGGGCATATGAAACAGCTACCTAGCTATCTAGGTGTGGTCCGTGCTAGATATGCAGAGCAGGAAAGCCTCTGGGCACACAATGCTGCATGCTGTCTTAAGTTCCATGATGGAAGATAGGCAAGATATAAATTTGTAAATAAATTCAGGATTTCAGTCTGAATCCAATAAACTGAAACCAGAATAGTTTAGATTACAATTGTCACTCAGGCTGCATACTCTCTTACCCATTTGTAGCACAAAAAATGTTTTTCTCAATATGAAATTGTTCATGTTCATCCTCAACATGCTGCTTTCAGTCTAGATTGATTGTAGATCCTGTTGCCATCCAGACGGTTAGGTGTGGTTACTTGATATGTGTTTGAAAACCCTCCCCTTAATTAAATTACATGTTTGAAAACTTTCCCCTTGCGATCTTGGTATGTACCCACCCACAGCATCATTGGGCAGGTGTGGACACCTCCCCCCCATTGCTGGGACCACATACATCTGTTTTCCAATGGATACACTGCAGGGTAATACAGAATCAATCTGCAATGAGCATTTATTTTTAGAATGAAACCAGTTAGTCAAGAAGCACTTTATGCAATAGGTCTTGATTGTGGGTGAACTAGGAAGAAAAAACAAGAACTCCATCTCCATTGATTCTAGAATAAAATGCGTGTATGTAACCTAACTGATAACTTGCATTGAGTTCATAAGCCCCAGTTATTGATGCCAAGTTACCTGGTCATGCTTAGACGAAGAGAAAAGAGTTCAGAAAATGCAAATTAATCGCTTTTTATCTTTATGTATGGTGTTCATATGATTGCTTTATCATGCACTAAAGTCCAGTCTGCTGTATCCCAGTGGTTGAGCCAGTGACTAGAGATGTGAAGGGTTGGGGGGGAGGAAAATTATAGGGGGGGGAGCTTTTTCTGTCCCCCCCCATTTTTCCCCAGTTTGTTGGGGGGGGAAGACAGTTGGTTCTTACTGAGCATACCTGCACAATCATAGAGTCCAATGTTTTTATTAAATTAATTAGAAACCAGCCATGCACTTTTTTTAAACTTTTAAATTGCAGAAAATAAAGGTCAGAGCATGGGGCAAGGTTAGTAATATGGTTACAGGTACTCTGTGAACATGGCTGATTTTTAAATAATTTCCACAAATTATGAGACCACTGACAGAAAAAAATCCAATAGGAGTCTGGATTATTTTACTCTTGTTTTAGACTTTGTTCTAAATTCTCTCTGAATGTTTTATGTATTTCCATTAAAATGTAGAGGGTTGTTAAGGAAGCATTTCTGATTTCAGGACTATAAGTTTTGTAATGAACTTATGGGAAGCAGCAGAATGTCATAGGGGTATTTTCAATTTAAAATGGTGGAATGTGAAAAATCCATGCTGATGATGGTATATAGCCATTCTTGTGGCTGTTTAATAAAGCTGCCTTATACAGAGAAAATCCATTGGTGCTTCTAGATCAGTAGTGGGTAATTCCATAGTGACCATCATAACATTTGTGAGCTTCTTTACATAATATTTTGTGTTTTACTTAATATTATTTTTAACTCCAGTTAGCCTACTTGTTTGTTAACTGAATTGATCTTCCCTCCAAAGTAATCAAGAAGTATGTCACATGTAGTTTTAATGGTGTTAAATGGTGTTTTAACAGATGTGACCAACATAACAGTTTTGCAAGCTCAAGAACATATATGTAACTTAGATAATTTAATTATCTAAAAGCATGAATAATTTTTTAAAAATCCATCTGCAGCAATATACCTAAGAGCTAACGTTTCATAGGCAAGTGTCAAACTTATGATAATGTTTATTGGAAACTGTGTAAAAAAGGTTTTCTGGCAAATGACTTGTGGCCAACATAACATGACCAACATAGTATGAGACAATTGATAGACACCCACAGATAATTGCCTCCAAAGCAAGACTCTGTGCAAATGATGCTTCACAAATTGCAGGTCAGCATCAAGTCCATATAGGAAGTTGTAATGTTCTCTGGAATTTACACTTGGCTGTAGCAACATCATAATGATTTGTTTCTTTTCAACCCAACATTTATCATCATTTGCACGGAAGACTAATGTCAAGGAAGTATCCTTTTTTAAGAAGAGGATTTCATATTAATGAACATCAAACAAGTTTTCACAACAAATCTTGTTTTCACAACAAATTTGGACCAACACGTTTTCAGTTTATCTGTCTCATACTTGCCTACGACACCAGTTGAAGTTTCTGCTTCTGCGCTTTCTTTCAATATGATCACATTTTCATAAGGACATTATGTGGGTTTATTTTAAATTATCCAAAAAATTAATTTTGTGTTCAAGACTGTCTTCAAGCTTTTACAGGGAGAGCCAATCAGAATGGGCCTGCCTCCTTGACACATATGAAGGGAAGCTGGTAAAAGTTTCTACATTCTTCAAGAAGTGGATGGGTGGTTGAGAAATACCAATTCTACACTTTTCTAAATCACACCCAGGTTAAAGTTCATCATAAGAAGCCACAATAAATCAGGAAAATATGCAGCTGCCCCTTCTGGAACTGCTATTGCTAATTCTATGCCTAATAGATTTCATTCCATACAATTCCATTCCACTACATTCAATCTAAAACATTATTGCTGGCAGTAAGAGCCTTGCTTTATGCCTGATCCTATGAATTTCTGCCTTAACAAAATAGTAAGCAGGATCAGGCCCTTGGGCTGTTGTTATTGTTTTTAAGGCTTGCATATTGGAAACTTTGATATATTGTTAAAATAAAATAACCTAACTACTCACTGTTCCTCTGTTATAGGAAATTAATTATTTAAATTGTTTAACAATATGTGAACAACTCACTTAATGAAAACATAATGTTATGATAAAAATGCACAAACCAACATATTTGCCTTTATTGTATGCAGAAATGAATTATAGCTGTAATTAGATTATTAACTCAAATAGTTCTGAGTGCGGGGCAGGGGCAAAAGATAAAGGTGCTTAAAAGAAACTACATGAATGCTATGAATTAGACACCAATTTTCAATATTACTGTTGTAATAACAGATACTTTTATTCCAAAGAACAATAACA
The DNA here is from genome assembly GCF_030035675.1 of Rhineura floridana. NCBI lineage: Eukaryota > Metazoa > Chordata > Lepidosauria > Squamata > Rhineuridae > Rhineura > Rhineura floridana. The sequence continues at coordinate 74,024,971 of NC_084487.1, read as the reverse complement.
AAATGATAATAGCTATTTAGACACATACTTCTAGCATGTAGAAGTTAAGGGCGCAATTCGATTTGATTCTGCATCAGGCTGCAGGAAGCTGGATGAGGCAGACCCCCAGCTGAGCTGGCAGGCTTCTGACATCAACGGGCTCTGCCAGCAGAAGCCCCCCCCCATCCCAGCTGAGCCACAGTGCCGCCAGGACCCTGCTTGCACTGCCGGGGGTCCGCCTGGGATGGCCATCCAGGCAGACAAAGAGCTGGCAGAAGCCAGCAGTAGCCCCCAAAATGGAGCAAAAAGTCCAGCGGAGTAAAGTAAGGCAATGGTGGTATGTGGGGAACGCTTATTCCCCGATAGGCCTACTAGTGGGAGTAGGCTATTCCTGTCTGGCTCCCACATGCGGCTCCCAACAGAGCCTCTGTTCAGCTGGGTCAGAGGCTCCCAAGTAGCAATTGGATGCTGCAGAGCTTTCCACCGGCTCCTGCTGGGAGGTACCCATGAGTTGGATTGCGCTGTAAGAGAATTCTTAGCTCAGCTATGAACTTGTCAAGTGATCTTAGGCAAGATACTCTCTGCCTTCCTCCAAATTTAATACAGAGACTATTATTATGACATTTTTCTTTTCTGTTTTGTAACCTGTCCTAGGACTTTTAGTGAAGGACCAGTAATAAACATATTTAATAAATAAAATGATGATATATAAAGATTATTATAGATTCTTAAAGATTATTATAGTGCTCTCCTACTTTGCAGTTGTCATTTATTGTTTTAGGGTCCAATATGCAACACAAATATCATGAACAGGATGCTGGAAGTAGGAGTCAGATTCCTAAAAATGCCTATGGTATTTTGTGATTCATTGATTTGCCCTTTCTATGTCATTTGATCTAAGCATCCAGTAAAATAAATTACATACAAGAGCCATTTCATATGTTACAAAATTAAATAATGTGAAACGTGATATAATCATATACAAAAAATTAAAGAGAAAAGGGTGGAGACACATGATGACCTGAAAGCGCTTGCCATGTCAGTCTCTAAATATTAGAGCACATTAAGAAGATCAGTTCATAGGAATCATGTACACACGAGTCCTCCTCTGAACATTTGGAGTTCACTGCCAGAAGATGTTATTATGATCACTGGCTTAGATGGCTTTGAAATGGAATTAGATTAATTAATGGAGGGGTAGGTCTATCAGTGGTACAGTGATGGTAGCTAAATGTTGGTACCACTTTCAGAGGCAGTATGTCTCTGAATACAAGTTGTTAGAGGACAAGCGATCAGAGAAGCTGTTGCTCTCATGCCCACCTTGTGGGCTGCATGGAAGAATCATCTGGCTGGCTGCTGCTGGCTGCTGGCCAAGATGAAGCCTTGTTCTGAATCTGCAGGTATCATGGCTGAGCCACAGGCAGCTGTCTGAGGTGAGCCAAGGGAGTCAGATACAGGGCAAGCAAGAATCAGAACCAAAGGACCATGAAGAAGCAAACCAAAGACAGGGAGATGTCGATTCTCAGGCAACATCCTAGCCCAAACAAGAAATCTTTTCTAGGCCTTCCTATCCAGCAGAGTCCAATGGCCATCTTAGATGGGCCATTGGAGCCTGGGAGTCCTTTACTTTGCAGGCAGATCCTCCAGCTTGCAGTCCTGTGGTTTGCAACATGGGGCAACTGCACACAGATCTGAAGATTACCAGTTCTAGCCCTGGCAATTCCTCACAGCAGGGCTCTTCTGTTCTTAACTTGAGTTTTTAGAGAAGGGAAAGAATTATGTATGTCATTAATTTTAAAGAAACTAATAAATATTTGAGATTGGCCATATACTAGTTGCGATACTTTCCAAAGTGGAAGAAGCCAGGTGTCAGAGATATTAGGGAGATAGCATCAGTAACCAGTCTATGGGAGAGTGACAGATTAAAAACCATGGGATAGATTAAAAATAAATTGTTAAAAAAGTCACTGTACTTGGATTCCCTGTTCCATCTAATTGTTAGATATTTCATTTTTGAAATACATGCTTCTGTTTGTAATGTATTTTCCTCAATAGGAACTGTTTGTTTTGGATTCAGAATTAAGGGTGGCATTCAGCATTAGTCAGAGTAGAGCCATTGAAATTAATGGACAAGACAATTTATTTAATTGGGTCTATACTGAGTATTACTAACACTTCCTATCACCCTAACAGCACAATTCGAACCATGTCTACTCATAAGTAAGTCCTAATGAATTCAGTGGGGCTTACTCTCAAGTAACTGAGTTGGGATTGCACCCTTAGGCCCCATTTAAAGTAGTATCATGCCACTTTAAACAGACATGGCTTCCTTTAAAGAATCCTGGGAACCATAATTTGTTAACTATTTTGAGAGTTGTTAGGAGACCCCTATTCCCCTCACAGAGCTACAATTTCCAGAGTGGTTTAAAATCAATCCCCCTTGCCAGAGAACTCAGAATTGTAGCTCTGTGAGAGGAATAGGGGTCTCCTAATAACTCTCAGCTCCCTTAACAAGCTACAGTTGCCAGGATTCATTGGGGGAAGCCATGCCTGGTTAAAGTGGTATGATACTGCTTTAAATGTACAGTAGGGCCCTGCTTTACGGCGCTTCGCTTTACAGCGATTCACTAATACAACAGTCTCAATTAGACACAATTAGACTAAAGCCCCACTCATACGGCGCTTGTTCCGCTTTTATGGCGGTTTTCGGGCATCGCACGCCATTCTATTCAGTGAGTTCTGCTTTACAGCGGTTTTCGCTTTACAGCAGGGGTCCGGAATGTAACCCGCCATATGAGTGGGGCCCTACTGTATAGTACAGATGGGGCCTTTTTCTGATGGTGTACTGCACCTCCGACCAAGACAGAATGCCTAACCTAATGCTTTCTTTCATGATGTGACCAGGCTAGCTAGCTAGCTAGAGTCCCAGAAGAAACAAACTCAACATAGTCCTGTAAGAAGCTAGACTTCTGTATGTGCCCCAATTTCCTCTAACATCTGGTTATGAATGGTTTGGTGATTGTAGCAAACCTGCGGCCCAAAATCCAGGACAAATACCTGTGAGGTTTATGACACTTAAAATTATGTATTTTTGCTTTGTTTTATTAATACCTTTTATGCCTTTATATCAATGATATGTAAATACTTTATAATTTGAACAAATATATGTATATGGAATATGAAAAATATAAGAGGTAGCCTTCCAGACACTGTTTCATGCTCATTCCCTTCAGCCCCAGACAGCATAGCCAATGGTCAGGGATGATGGGAGTTGTAGTTCAATATCATCTGGAGAGCCACAGGCTCCTCATCCTGCTATATATTTTTCCTGTGCCACATATTCAAGTACTAATTGTTCAAATCATAAAATCTTTACATCTCATTACTTACACATTTATAATAATTCCATATGTAAACAGTGGCTTTAAGAAATCGTTCCTGGTCTACTTCAAATAGGTCACCATTTCTGCAGGAAGGAGCAATTCCATTATGACTCATTGGTGTCCGTAAGATTTAAAGGAGATGTAGTAGCTCATCTCCAGAAGAGTGCCCTCACGCTTGTAGAATCCATGGGACTTGAAATAAGACTTATCATCTCCACCGTTCTGGGAAATTTACTATATTTGGAGTAATGGGAAACAGTTGAATTTATTTCCAAACAAGCGTAGTTAGGATCACAATCAACCTACCAATGCAATTTACTAAAAGGAAGTCGTATTATTGATTTAAATGAAGCTTACTTCCAAGTAGTGGGCTGGGGAATAAAACATACATAAACTAAAACTGAGTCCTGACAAGACAGAGACACTGTTGGTGGTGGTTCCTGCATCCAAGAAGTAGGCAGGTGATCTTTTCTGTATGTGGTAGCATTCCACTTGAAAGAACAGTTGTGTACACACCTTGGGGGTGCTCCTGAATTAATCACAGTCACAAGAAGCCCAGTGGCCAGGAGTGCTTTATTTCCAGCTGCAGCTGGTTCATCAGTTATAGCCATTGCTGGACCAAGGTAAATTTGCCAGAGTGAGTTAAATTGTGGTAATTTTATGTTCTGGATTACTTTTGGTCCTGAGTTTTTAATGTCAGCTAAAGAAGTTGTTATTCACCCAGGCATCTTGGGGACATCTTGATCTGGGTATGATTTTGTCAATGGCATTAGACTGATTTTCCACTGCTGTACTTGTTTGGGAATGGTATGGTACTGTATTTGATGGTTGTGCTGTTTTATTTATTATAATATTACTGTTGAATTTCATCATCATCATTATCCTAGTTAGTTTGGAAGAGCAGCCAGCTACAAAATGGATAGAACAGACTGCAATATTCATCAAGATGCAAGAAATACTACAAAGGTTTGATAGATGTTGTTTAATTTAGTTCAAATTCAACTTTATTCATTTTATTTGCATTCAGACCTGAACCCAAAACCAGAGATGCAAAAGCACTAAGGCAGCAGCACATGGGTTAAGTGAAAATAAAATAAAAAATGGAAGTGAGTGTTGCCAACATATTGGTGGCAGTTTAATTCAGATTTAATCAGACTGTTATCCAGTGATCAAATGTGTTGAATATGATGGACAATAAAATGGAGCCTGCAGGGAGGTACTGTAGCAAGCTATTATCTTTGAAGCATCTGCACTGAGAAGGAACAAATGATTTGAGGGTGGTCCTGTAAATACAGTCCTACAACTGTGTCATCAACATTTCATTACTAATGGTAGGAAAAGGCCATTAAAATATATAGTAGTGTCAGCAGGATACAATCTAATCTCCCAAATTTTCAGCACCAGTTATTGACCAGGAGCACATAGTTTCAGTGCTTCACACAGGGGTAAAAAGCCAGACTGGCACATGACCAGGAAAGTTATGGTATGTGCCAAATAATAGGTCAGATTAAAAAGCAGAAATAGATGGAGAAGCCATCAGAAGTTGTTTACTCCTTGGCTTTTCCCAGTTCGGGGTGGGGGTGGGAAATGGAAGACATAGGAGCACCTATTCTGGTGCAATCCTTTTAGCAAATACTTTTCCTATTATCTGTTGTCGCTCTATCACATCCTGCTTCAAAAGTATCAAGATACATACTTTCCCCCCCATATGATGCAGAGTGAAACTGGCAATGCTATAAAAGAGAGTGACACTGGTACTGCTATATCAAATAAATGACGCAGACATGGAAGGTAGATGGGTATGTGAGCATTAGCCATTTGACTGGGGGGATGGAGCGACTCCCTTACGAGGAAAGGTTGCAGCATTTGGGGCTTTTTAGTTTAGAGAAAAGGCGGGTCAGAGGAGACATGATAGAAGTGTATAAAATTATGCATGGCATTGAGAAAGTGGATAGAGAAAAGTTCTTCTCCCTCTCTCATAATACTAGAACTCGTGGACATTCAAAGAAGCTGAATGTTGGAAGATTCAGGACAGACAAAAGGAAGTACTTCTTTACTCAGCGCATAGTTAAACTATGGAATTTGCTCCCACAAGATGCAGTAATGGCCACCAGCTTGGATGGCTTTAAAAGAAGATTAGACAAATTCATGGAGGACAGGGCTATCAATGGCTACTAGCCATGATGGCTGTGCTCTGCCACCCTAGTCAGAGGCAGCATGCTTCTGAAAACCAGTTGCCGGAAGCCTCAGGAGGGGAGAGTGTTCTTGCACTCGGGTCCTGCTTGTGGGCTTCCCCCAGGCACCTGGTAGGCCACTGTGAGAACAGGATGCTGGACTAGATGGGCCACTGGCCTGATCCAGCAGGCTCTTCTTATGTTCTTATGTCTTTTTCACTGTGATCCTGAGGCTGCAATCATGTACCTACTTACATGGAAGTAAGCCAGTGTGGTATAGTGGTTAGTGTGTCAGACTAGGACCTGAGAGACTACGGTTCAAATCCCCACTTGACCATGAAGCTCACTGCAGCCTAACCTACATCACAGGGTTGTTGTGAGGATAAAATTGGGAGGGAAAGAACCGTGTTTGTACACCACCCTGAGCTCCTTGGAGGAAAGGTATGATATAAATGTAATAAACAAATAAAACTCAGTGAGATTACCATCTGAGTAGATATGTATAGGATTGCACTGTAAGAGTCCTAAATAAAATGAAAATGTAGGAGATATTGCATTGATTCACAAATTAAGTTAGCAGGACGAACAGAGAAATCTTGTGTTTGGTATGGCATTTGATATGGGCATTATTAATGACGACTACTCACAAAGAAATTAATTCCCAACATTTACTGATAATATTTGGCTATATGCCATACTTCAATTTGACATCCTTTTTCCTAATGGATTAACCTCTGCAAACAGTTACTGTTCACTGCATTTCTTCTTGAATACATTCAGAACTGAATATTTATTCTGATCCATGGGAATCTGTATTACAAAAGACTAGGTTGTTCTAGATAATTATTTTAAAGATGGCCAAAATCTGAAGAGGCAAAACAACCCTTTAAATGTTTTATATATATGCATAAAGAGATGGTCAGACAACATTCTGTATAAATATTAAAAATGTTTGTTTTGAGATTCTAAACGAAAGGCTGGGCAAAAAAATGAAACTGGTTTTTGGACAACTACAAATTATTATTGGTAATCAGCAAGCCTTTATAAGGATGAGTCAGATCAGGATTTGATGAATAAATAAAGAAAAGGATTACAACCCAATTCTATGCATGCTTAGCTTACTCAAAAATAATCACCACTTTGAACAATGGAACTTAACTCAGTGGCCATAGAATTACAGATTTATAACCTTCTGAAACCCAGTTATATCAAAGAATCTGGGTTTGAGCTAATTTAAGATGTGCTCCTAAGCACATTTACATGGAAGTAAGTTTTATTTCTCACACTTCCCAGTCACCTAACAAGTTTAAAGGGAAGTGCCAGGCACACCGTAGGGAGTTTGTTTTCTGACATTTATGATGGAAACAAAAACTCAGCAGTACACATGTATTCCTTTGCAAGCTAGTATGTTCAGTTTCAATATTTTTCTTACTGAATGTAATGCAAAATGGTTTTAAGTGTGATATTTCAGGGACTACACTAATTCCCAGCTGTGTCTTAATCAGACTCACAGATTAAATGTGCTTTACATTATGCTCATATTGAAGAAGATGCAACAATGCAATACTGCACCACAAAGCTACTGTTGTTTCAATTGCTAATAAACAGTTCTTCATTTCCAGTATTATTAGTAAACCACATCAGTTCTTGGGTTAATCCAACCACGTAGCTGTCAGCAAGGGGCTTGATGGAGCACTATAGCCAGTACCGCTTCCACAGCCCCACTGTGCTCACGCTGGCCAGGGCAGAAGGAAAACACCCCTTCACTACTCCAGTTCCCAGAATGGTGCAGCAAAGAGGTCCAGATCAGGTCTGTTGCCATCATGTGAAATAGCAGGGGTGGCACAGGATCCACTGGATCCTGTGCTATCTCTGCCCCACCCCTAGAACATTCCATTTGGGGATTTTTCACTGGCTACCGCTAGGTTCAGCTCACCCACCATTTGGACAGCCACGTTGGGGCCTCTTCCCCTCGGGATAGCAGAGGTAGGCAGAGGGACACCTCTAGCCCATCAAAGCACCTCCAGGATGGTAGATTGGGGATTTGCATTGCTCTGTTACATTCTAATCTCAAACAGGTTGTTGGTAGGGAAGTTCCATAGATTTTAACAGACCCCACTTCCAATGCTGTGATAAATATTTGGGTTTAGCAGAATTTGCAAGAGACACAATAAAGCACCATTTAACAAATATTTAGCCTGATCATCATAGGTAGCCCAATAATCATCACTGTGTTAAAATGTGTAGTATTACATAAGGAGTGCTTTTTATTTCCAAAATGGAAAAAAAAGGAAATGACTGCCTTCAAGTTGATTCCAACTTATGGCGACCCTATGAATAGGGCCCCTTCCTTGCTATCCTTCCGTCGGCAGGCAAAGACTTTTTTATTCCGACAGGCTTTTGGACTAGAAGATGTTTAAGATAGGGCCTCATAAGGTCTGTTGTATTGTTCTATGGTCCTATTCTTAATGTTTTAAATTGTTTTAGTATCTTAAGTGTATGTTTCATGATTTTAATGTTACAGATAGTTTAATTCTATTTTAATTGTATATTTTTGTATGGTTTTTTTTGTAAGCCGCCCTGAGTTCCAGTTTTGGAAAAAGGGCAGGGTAAAAATAAAGATTCATTCATTCATTTTCATGGTAAGCAGTATTCAGAGGTGGTTTACCATTGCCCTCCTCTGAGGCTGAGAGGCAGTGACTACCCCAGGGTCACCCAGTGGGCTTAATGGCTGTGTGGGGATTCGAACCCTGGTCTCCCAGGTTGTAGTCCAACACTCTACCCACTATACCACACTGGCTCTCTTTTATTTCCAAAGATAATATTTAATATGAGCAACTGTCATGAGTTTAGCTAAGAGGAACCCTAGCTTTTGTTAAGTGCTCAGGACCATGAGCAGGTGTATTCTGTGGAGGTAAATAGGCTGGGGGCCAGTAGTTCAGTAGCACCAAGGGAGGTCCAAGTAGCCTTCCTACAGAGACAAGTTACCCACACTGAGGAAAGTCAATTTTCAAAACATTGGCTGGGAACTAACTAAACACTATGGCATTACTGCCTGAGCCCAATCCAGTTGGTCTCTTATGTCCATCGGTAGGCACATGTAGCCTTTCCACAACTCTCTGCTCACAGGAGTTCTGTCAATGGGGTGGGAGAAGGTTGGTGGCAGGAAACTGACAGGTGCAGCACTGCAGAGAGAAGGAGGCAAGGAGAATGAACCTGAACTGGATCATGCCCATTGCATTTTAAGTTATGACTGCAATGCCCATCCTATTTGGGAACCCTTTCTTATTATTTATTGGAGATAAAACTTGTATTTCCATTTAGCCTGCTACTTACCCACTTCTGGCAATTCATGTTGTGATTCAAGCCAAAAAGTGGCACAAGTTATCATTTCCATGTGTAGTATATTTTTGGAATAAAATGCTTAAGGCCACATAATAATTTTGTAATCAATTAACATTGATGCATAATTCAGCACAGCTGGGAATCTGGGAGCCTTAGTATTTCATTAGGCCCAGTTTATTAAGTACAACAAAATTTGAGATTAGCATACATTTTTTTACTTTCTTGGTGCTAATATTTTAATTTCTCCCTCACTACCACCACCATGTATATTTTTGTGTGCCACCCCAATCTCTAAGTGATGTGACACTTCCAGGGGTTCCTGCACAGGGTCGGTGTCAGAGGGCGGCCAGCTTGGGCCCTGGCCGAGGGCCCCTGCAGCCCAAAGGGGCACCTGAAGGGCTCCTCCTTAGGTTGGGATGGTAGCACTCCTGTTCTGCAATCTGCAGCAGTGGCAACTCCTGATCCTGCCACAGATGAAGGAGAGGGAGCTCCCAGACATCCCATACAGACAGCGTGGGCTTCAATAGGACCCCCCCACATGCCCTACCTACCTCTTCTGTCTCTGTGAATGGCTGTGCTCTGTGCACGCATGCCTGCCATCAACCAAGATGGTGGCAGAGGCTTTCCTAAGGGGCTGACATCCCTGCTGCCATCTTGGTTGATGGTAAGCTTGTGTGCGCAGAGAGCATGATATTCACAGTGATGGGAGACATAGGTGAGATGTGCAAGCGGGCGCTATGGGGCTGGGGCAGGTTCCTACATTTACCCAGGGTTTGGGTTCCTTAGAATGAAGGTCAGCAGAGACTGTGGTGTCTTTTAGGAAATATGGTTTTTATTTACACATATTCCAACCTGCACTTAAGATGGAGGGGGTCAAAGCATTAGCAGTCCAATAGATCTTGCTTTTCCATCAGGCATATAGGAGGCATCCTGAAGCCAACATGCAGGGAGCGGGCCTCTTGGTGTGTCTCCTCCACTCCCAGTTTCTCCAGGCTAGACTAAAAACACAAGCCTCTCCTTGACTCTCAGATTGGGGGGGGGGAGGGAAATGGACTCTCTCCTGAAAAGAGTTACAATAACAACAGGATCTCTCTGTCCAAAATCTATTCACCTGTTAATGGGCGCTTGATAGACCCATTCGCTCATCAGGCCACTCTATGAGATTAACTAAGGAGACTAGTCAGACCCGCAGAGCAGGTTTCTTGCTTGCATATCCCAACTTCAGATACAGATTTGAAAGCGACCCAAAGAAACAATCTATCTCAACCCCCAAATCCATAACACTACCCCCTCCCCTGACAAAGGTCTGTCCCAGACTTGCAAATAAAGAACAGAATAATAGCTTTTCCTGTAAAGAAATAACAGTTACACGTTAATAAAGGCATTGAAACATACATCATCAAAGGCATAGTCATAGCACAGTCACATTTCCACACAACGCAAGTACAAAAACTGTCCATTCCTTTACAGCAAGTATTCAGTTAATTATTCTCTCTTTAGGCTTACTCTTCTTTCTTGCAAAAAAAGTCACAGTTCTATATCCAAACTGCTTATCCAGTCCTCATACTTGGCAGTGCCCAAGACAGTGAGTCCCCAACATGTTTAAACCAGATTACAGCCTCAGTACTGGAGCTCCTTTGTCCTGCCTTGTGCACAGCAGCACAGCAGCCCTCAAAAACACAAACATCTTTCTTTTGTTCCCCTAAACAGTTGGACACACACAAAATCTAACAGGCATAGTATAGCAATGCAAAAACCTATCAGCATAATTCGTAAAAACTCATTAAACAGTTCATATCCCCTCAAGCATGCAAAAAGCACAAATCAAAAGCATTTCAAAAGGCAATCTTAAAACCATCAGGAAGAATTCCTGCAACATATCTGGACACCACACTTTAAGAAGGACGCAGACAAACTGGAACAGGTTCAGAGGAGGGCAACAAGGATGATCAGGGGACTGGAAACAAAGCCCTATGAGGAAAGACTGGAAGAACTGGGGATGTTTAGCTTTGAGAAGAGAAGATTGAGGGGAGATATGATAGCACTCTTCAAGTACTTGAAAGGTTGCCACACAGAGGAGGGCCAGGATCTCTTCTTGATTGTCCCAGAGTGCAGGACACGGAATAATGGACTCAAGTTACAGGTAGCCAGATTTTGGCTGAACATCCTGTTAGAGCAGTACAACAATGGAACCAATTACCTAGGGAGGTGGTTGGCTCTCCAACACTAGAGGCATTCAAGAGGCAGCTGGAGAGCCATCTGTCAGGTGTCCTTTAACTTGGATTCTGCGTTGAGCATTGGGTTGGACTCAATGGCCTTATAAGCACCTTCCAATTCTATGATGCTGTGATTCCACACAGTCCCATAAGCACAGCCCCCCACCTCAAAACCATTCAGTTGCCCACATGGCCCTTTGTCTTGGAGCTTCATGGAGTTCCCAGTCCAAGCTGATCCCTGCAGCTGCCTGCAGGGTCTTGGGAAGCAACTCCAGGAACACATCTGTTTTCTCATCAGCACACAGCAGACTGTAGCCCTCTTCTCCCCACTCGCTGCCCTGGAAAAAGTCTTTAAGCAAGTCCACTTCATCCTGTCCCAAACTGCAAATCCTAGCCCTGCCACAAGTCTTTATCTAGGGGTATCTTCTTCAGGACTAGATGTCTTAGCCCACCCAGGTTGGCAGAAAGAAATTTTCCTCTTTGTTCACCCTCGCCATCTCCAGAGTAAATCATGAGCCCAAACAAAGGCATGTAATATTCTCCCAGGGTCCCTTGCCCTCAAAACTCACAGAACCCTGGAAAACCCTTGTTGCTGGAGATTGCTTAACAGCTTCACCCACTGCAGGAGCCAGATCCCACCCTGTTAGGCTATCACTGGGCACCCAATCTGCAAAGTCACTCAAGGATTTGATCTCACCCATTTCTGAAGGTGCTGGCAGCTCCTCTTGGACTTGCACACACACCTCTAACTTTTCCTCCTGCACTTTCTCTTGCACTGCCATTTCTCCAGGTACTGGCAGCTCCTCTCCCACACATGGTTCCTCCTGCACTTTCTCTTCCACAGCCGGCACACACGGGGTGAAGCAATCTATCAACAGCTGCTCTACTCCAGCCTGTAGTTCACCTTTTTCCAAGGCCCTTTCTTCTTCCTGCACTACTCCAACAGCAGGCACACATGGAGCAGAGAAATCTATCAGCAGCGTCTCTTCTCCGGCCTGTACTCCACTTTCTTCCAAGTCATCTTCTTCATTTTCCAGCCTCCTTCAGGTCTTGGGGCTTCACCTTCATCTTTCTGGCATCTTCCCCACTGGCAGGCTTCTTCTTTGTCCACCACTGACTGAAACTCCACACAGTCCAAGCCCTTCAGCTGCCCATCCTTTTCCTGGATCTCTTTAGCCACCTTCCTTTGGGTACCCTGCAGCTGGGATCCCGGGTCACTCTCAATCCCCTGCAGTGGCTGGTCAGGCATGGCTCTCACCTGCTCACATGGGGTCTCATTTTTCTCTCTAAAGAGGCCTCCCATTCTCTCTTCAAATCGTTGCTGGTCTTCCTGGCGCTTTCATTGCCTTTACTGCTGGTCCTCCTGGTGCCACAATTTCATCTGCTTCAGGAGTACTTCTAGTTCTCCATTTTGACTGAGGCACACTTTGCTCCCAATTCTTCTTCCAGGAAACTCAATCCCACTTCTCACACCAGTGTTGCATGCCACCCCAATCTCTGAGCAGTGCAAGATTTCCAGGGGCTCCTGTGCTTACCCACGGTTTGGGAAAAGAAGGCCAGCATAGACAGTGGTGTCTTTTAGGAAATACATTTTTTATTTACACACATTCCAACCTGACCTTAAGTTGGAGGGGTTCACAGCATTAACAGTCCAATGGATATTGCTTTTCCATCAGGCTTGTAGGAGGCTCCCCAAGCCATAGTGCAGAAAGCAGGCCTCTGTGTATGTCTTCCCTGTTCCCAGCTTTTCCAGGCTAGACTAAAAACACAAGCCTCTCTTCGGCTCTCAAATGAGGGGGGCAGAGAAAGGGCCTTTCTCTTGCAAAGAGTTGCAATAACAACAGGATCTCTCTGCCCAAAATCTATTCACCTGTCTATTCACTTGATAGGCCCATTAGCTCACCTGGCCACTCTATTAAATTAACAAAGGAGCAGGTTTCTTGCTTGCATGTTCCAACTTCAGATACAAGATCACAGGCTTGAAGGGGATCCAAATAAATAATCTGTCTCAATTTCCAAACCCATAACCATATGTTTTATTAGTGCTATTATACTGAGTGGGAGTGGTAAAATGTGCTTCTAAACCATCTTAGAAAGAAAATATATTACTTTGCATTCCACAACTCCCAAATGGAAAAATATTGAGAAAAAGGACTGTCCTGTCATAGGCAAGTCAGGACATAAAGAGTAACACATAACCAGGGAGATAAGATTTCACAGGATCTAATAGAGTCTAGAGTGGAACTGGGTCTAGGGATCCAGAAACACTTCAGCAGATGGGCTGGAGGCAGAGAAACATGTAGGATGAAAGGTCTATCTGTGCATTTATTTTTGGGGCTGTAAAGCAGAGGTTGCGAACCTGGCACCTATGGGTGCCATTGTACCTGCGAAAACCTTATTTTGTGCCCTCAGGATGATTTATAATCCCAAGATTCCCAGCTTTCATTTTTTAACAAAATTAATTTCTAGCAATTTTAGAATCTGAGATATGAGGCAAAATGTACAGATGCAATTCTTCTCAATTTTTGCAAGACATTAGCCTGCTCTGCCCTTTCAGTGTTTTACTCTTCCCACCCTCCACCCCCCTCAAAAAAAGTCCCATGGACTCCTATGTATGTGAGAGAGGGAGAAAGGGACTTGGAAGAGGGAGGGATGAGGAGCATATGCATGTATGTATGCATGTATGGTCTGTGAAAGAAAGATGTGTGTGTTTGTGTGTCTGGGAGTGTATGTGCGTAACAGAGGTAGATATGAATGAACGCATGCTCTGTTTGAGAGAGGGAGAGGTGCACTTGAGCAGAGACAGGAAGAGATGTATATGTGAAGTGTGTGTGTCTGAGTGAGAGATGCATGTGTGTGGTGAGTGTGTGCATGTATGAGAATCAGAGTGTGGTGTGGTCATCATGTATATTTTTCCTGGTACTGGGGAATGTTATTTGATGTTATTGGACAGCAACAACATCACTAAATGTGTGGGAGAGAAATCAATATTGTGTGATCTTCACAATCAGGAACAGCAAGACATAGCTGACTTTCCTTTGTAAGCCTGAAGTTTTCTGGGTCAGGGATGGGGTGGGGAGGGAAGCTGAAATGACTGTACTCTCTTTCATTTTGTGTTATGCCATGCCCTATGGCAGCCACTTTGTGACTGGTGCCCACAGCACTTTCTTAAAACTCAAAATGTGCCCATTGGTCCCAAAAGGTTGGCAACACCTGCTATGAAGTTATGCAATGACTTTATCAACATATTATCACAGAGTGAGACATTTGTTTGAACTTGAAAAGCATTTTATTGCAGAGAAAATGCTAGGCTGAATATTACATATGCATTCATGCAGAAAATAGTATGAAACCTGTAGTGTGCCACATGATCTAACATCCCCAGTAGATGATTTTCAAGGCAAAACTGTCAGTGACCACAGCGTGTTCATAGGTGGTGAAGGTGAGGTCTATGTGCTGTAGTCAGCCCTGCAGGGCCAGCACCAGGCTTGAGTGAGCTCCCAGCACAGTGCTGCTGATACGCTCCTTGAAATAAGTGGACGCCTGCATGTGACCTGTTACCACTTGGACACCCTGGCAACATTGGAGCCATTAGTCAGTCCTCCCCATGAGATGGCCTTGCCCAATGGGATGTCGGCTATAATGCGGTGACAGCTGACTGGCTGCACAAGTCAAATTAATGTCAGGAGGCTGCTATGTTTTATTACTTGTTAACTGATCAGGCCAAACACATACCCAATAATAATAATATAAACATCATTCAACAACAATAAAAAAGTCAGAATGAATACATAAAACTGCATCCATGTTCTGGGCATTGCATTTTGGGAGATGAAACATGGAGTTGTATTCAGCTAAGTCCTACTCAGAGGAGACCTACTGAAATTAATAAACCTAAGTTAGTCATATCCATTAACTTCAATGGGTCTACTCTGAGCAGGACTAGTGATGAATTCCACCCATGGTAACCACCCTGTCACCAATCAGAGCAGAGCAGCTGCTCAGCTCCTATCCCATTACAATGCCACTAGGTAAGCCCATCTGTGGTGTGTGTGACTGGCAGCTGCAGCACCACCATGGCCAGTGCCTGTGTGGCCAGGGGGCACTGGCAGTAATGCCAGAGAGAAGGCAGCATGGTCCCAGGCAAGGCATCAGTCCTGGTGGGCCCTGCTGGGGTACCCAGGCCCTGGCAGCTGCCTGAGTATGCTGGGTACTGACACCACGCCTACAGCACCATACAAATGGTTTGATGAGTGGATGGGTTGCCCTGATGCATGAGCAGGCTGGTTATGTTCTTCCTCCTCCACCACTATCACCTTCCAGCATCAAAAACTAAGGGTAGGAAGATTCTTCCCTTTCTATTACTATGTCATAGCCACCTCACAGGCCACCACTGTCAATCACACATGTGTATATGTTCCTAAGTACATGCATGCAGGATTAATTGCACATGACAATCCACATATTGGTTTTCATGCTGTTTGCCACATGAAACTACTTTCTGTGTATGAAGCAGCCTTAATCCAAGGTGTTCCAAGGGTGAATTATAGCAAACCCCTACCATTATTTCCCCCAACTATATATTGATTTCCAAACTTTGACATGTAGTAATATGATAAATAGCAGTTCTGTATATCTGTTGACTAACAAGTCACCTCAGTAAACATAATTTATTCTCTAATGTGGGTGTTTCGTGGGAATGTTAAAAACCTTTTCTTCTAATCAGGAAAATGAAATATATTAATATAATGATAACCATATGTTGAACCACATTTTATTTTACATAGTTCCTATATCCTTTCACTAAAGAAAATGCTGAATAAACATGCAGCATGGGCAGCTTAGTAATCTTTTATTCACTTCTGGGTGATTTATCCATTTGGAAAGGTAGCAAATGAATTGCTTAGATGGGGACATTAAAAACTAAAATACTCAATAGCAGGCAATATAATTAAGTTGGTAGCAATTATTGCAGTAGGCTTCAAGCTGAGATCCAATCACATCTCATCGCTTTAGAAAAGGGACAGATGCTTCAAACAGTCACAGTGATTCTGCAGATAGAAGTTTTCCACTTGATTCATTTGTGAACGAATGCCTGGTATGAATTCATAAAAGATTTACAGAGCAATCCTGTCCCTGAATCACAACTGCTGGGTGGGAGTAGGGTCACTACTAAATTCCACAGTATGATGGCATAATAGAAGCAGGAGAAGCTGTGATCCTCCAGGGATTGTTGGACTCCAACTCCCATCAGCATCAGCTAGCATGGTCAGTGGGCATGGATGATGGGACTTCTAGTCCTGCAATACCACAGATTCCCCGTATCTGCAGTATATTGCAGTGGATGTTGTCCTGGTTCCCAACAGGAAGCAGACTCAGGACTCAGAGACTGGATTTTTCATGAAGCTTTATTCCAGAAGTCAGTACAAGAATGCAGCATCAAGCACTCTAGGCATAATTCAGTATACAGAACATGAACAAACTAGGCATATCTCACAAACAGACTAGGCATCTTTCAGAAACATGCTAGGCATATCTCATGAACAGACTAGGCATGTAGATATAACAGCAGACTGCATATTGCAGGACATGAGCTAAGCATGTGGAGGGAACAGCAGACTGTTGTCGCAATGACCTAATCAAACCCAGCTACTCTAGATACAAGAGAGATGTGCAGGCACATTACTTGTCCAAGCATTCTCTAGTACTTTCCAGATTTTGCTGCAAGGCGAAGGCTTCTCCTAGCAGCAGACAGCATTTTCTTTAGATAAAGCTAACTCTTTTCTAATCTGTGTGACCTTGGTGAAAGTGTAATCTCTGATTCTGACATACTACTTTCAGTTTGCTCCCTCTGGAAGACTCCAGGGTGTTTATTAAGTTTTATCTGTTCAACAGCTGGGTATGGGCTGGGTGCCAATGGGAATTCCTTTCTCCCTGTTATAGATGCAGGGGGATTATGGGCACCATTAGACTCACAAGAGTTAGAGCTGCCAGGGATTTCTGGAAACATTTCTTCTGTGTTTTCCCCAGCCCCCTCTGTGACATCTGTAATCCATTTTCCCTCCTCCCAATCTTGCCAAGGGTTCTGCTTGGGGCCCATGACAGATATATGTTGGCATAGCATTATATTCAAGTTCTTTAGGATCTGAACTCCAAAGTATGACTGACTTAAACTCAGCTGAGATTCCAAACTTTGTTTTATCTGTGTTTGAATAAAAGGCCCCAGATTTATATATAGTGCCTCCAATTTATCATAGTTTCCATAGTTCAAATCTGCTACTTTTGTATTAGTATTAGTATGGTTTATTTCTATGCCGCCTTTTGGCCAAAAGGCCCTCAAGGTGGCTTACAAAAAATAAACACAAATACAAAATATCAGGAAGAACAGTACAATTTACAAAAATTAGATAACAAAGTATTAACATTATTCAAAAGCAAAAATAACAATTTTCAATGATAATACAATAACAGGCAACATTTTCCTAATACTTCCCTAATAAAGTCCTAATAATTAGATGATGTCTACTAGTTCTTACATCAATATATTGATATCAAAGCATGGTACCACTGGGGTGTCCTGCTGGTACAGCACCTGCCAGTCCTGATACCGGAAAGGGATCAGGGGCAGTCCAGTTTTTTGCCAACATAGACAGTGTCCACGGTAAGCAGTACTTCAACTTGATCACGGGAATAAAGCAATCGATGTTCCAGCCCACAATCTCCCTGCCCTGGGTGGCCAGGCTGTTCTCATAGGTCATGGCAAAGATGGAAACAAGGAGCTCGAAGGGAAAGGAGAGGAAAGAGGTGGAAGCCTGCTTGGTATGGGTGGGTCTGCCTGTGGGGGAGGTGGAAACGATGGGCTCTGAGAGGAAAGGAGAGGAAAGAAGTGGAGGCCAGCTCAGCGTAGGCGGATCTGTCCGTGGGGGAGGCCCCGGCAACAGAGCTCATGTCATCGGAGAGTTGGTGTGGGACCGCCATCATGACCGGGCTAGACGATGAGAGGCCCAGCAGGGAGGGCAGCGGTGAAGAAGACACAGTGATGGAGATGGGTGGGTGACGGTGGCTCTGGGGCTTTCAAAAGTAAATGTGGCACAGCTGCCCCTCAGCCAAGCTCTGAATTGCTTCATTGTAGGCCTTGTCAGCCTCCCCCAGAGCAAGGCGGCATTCTTGGTGGCTTCAGGAGCAGCAGCAGTGTCGGCGGCGTCAGTGTCTTTCTGTCGGTCTCATCAGCGTCTTCTCAATTTGTGAGATTTTCATAAAAGCAGGAAATGTAAATGTAAATGTACTGCCTTCAAGTCAATTCCGACTATATACTGTACTATATATATATATATATATATATAGCACTTTACCATATAAAAGCTCCTTCACAACTTCTGGTGGTGTCTACATTGGCTGTACATTGGAAATGAAGTAGATATGTGGTCCCTCCTATTGAATATTCATATTACTCCATTGAGTATCAGCAAAAGGCTCATGTTTTTCACTAAAATACCCCCTCAATAGTGTAAACAGATACTCCAAAACACTTCAATTATCAAAGGCTTTATATGCATCAAGTGTAATCAGGGCTAATAAACACAATTTTTAAAAAAAATATGTTTTGCTGTGCTGGATCACATTCAAGATTCTTCATATCAGATATTAATTTTGATGACTCTGAACAAATCCTGCTTGATCAGGTATTATGGAACATGAGTAATTGTTATCTTGGTTCAATAGCTATATGAGTCTGTAGATTGGTGGTCTTCCAAATTTTTCCTGTCTTTGGTGCTCTGATTATTCTCAAGAGTGGAGGCTGGTGCCCCCACTGTCAGTGGAACAGGGAATCTGCTCTGGGTTTTAGCTGGAACTTTCAAGAAGCAGTCCAAGGTGCTCAGCAGATTCACTGCCCCACTGACATCGAAGCCACCAGCCTCAACTGATTCTCAACACATGCTACAGAGCCCTGTCACCGGGGGAGGGATTGGTGCACTATACTTCCTTCCCTAGATATTTTTTCGGGGGGGAGATTATCATTTTAACTTGTGACATAATAGTCAATGACAACTTCCATTTAAAGAATGATAGCTTGTTTTAAGAACAGGGGCAATTTAAGAATAAGCCCCTATTAAAAATTCAGTGAATAAGGTAGGGCAAGGGCACAACAAAAGCTTTATCTGGAAGAGCCTCCAAAAGTCTGCTCACTCAAGACTTTTCCTGACTGAGGTGGATTTTTCATGGACACCCTCACCCTATAAATATTTAAGTGATCCTGAAAAAAACAGCCTATATAGTAACACAACCCTTGAAGAGTTGAATATTAGATCTTTAAGGAGGAATTTGAAAATATTCCTGTTTATTCAGGCATTTGATGGATGATGGAGACTCTTCCTGGCAACCCAGATATTACTGAACAGAAGAATATTTTTATTTGCAATTGTTTTTAGAATATTTTTTATCTGTAGCTGTTTCTTAGAATGTTTTAACTGTAACTGCTTTTAGAAGGTTTTTCATTATTTTTAGAATGTTTTTGTTTTTTGATTGTTATCAAATTGTTTTATTTGCTGCCTTCGGGAAGAAGGATGGGATATAAATTTAATAAATAAATAAATAATAAACACACAATACTGCTCTACTCATCACAATAACTGCAGAATAAACAAACTCTTACTTCTTACTGCAGGCAAACATGCTTCTTTATTGCTGGCTAGGTAGAGAACACAACTGAAACTAGAGAAAAGGAAAGTCCAAGGGGTGGAGTCTAACTCTAGGCCATAATATTCCTCCTAATTCTTCCTAAAAGTCAATTTTTTATCTAAAAGTCAAAATTTCCCCCTAAAAGTTCATAAAGTTGGAGACAGACACATCTCACTGGGGAGGCACTTCAAAAATGTGGAGCCACCACTGAAAAGGTGCTGTCATGGGTCAATGTCAACCGGATAGCTGCCGATGCTGGCACCACCACCAAGACCTTACCTACTGTTTGTAGAGTTTGAGATGGTTGATACTTTTAGATACTCTTTAATTGCTGAAGGGTGAAATAAAGAGAACTTAAAGTGATCTGAAAAAATAGTTGTCCTCTTTTAAAACACTCACAATCAGAATGACTGTTGTTTCTTCTTTTTCTTGAGTACTTGATGGGAAAGGCTGAAACAGCCCTAGAGGAACAGAAACTGTGCACACTACAGTTAGCTAGCTGGCTGGCTGGCCACCTAGGTTGTAACTCAGGCCTAAGTTCTGATTTTCCCAACGTCTACAGCTCAACATGAGGCCTTTTCAGGGTTTCTGAAGAAAGAAAGCTTTCTTGCATGTTTATCTGATCTGATCATATAACACCTGTTCTGGCCCGCTTGCACTGGCTTCCAATACGCTTCCGGGCCAAATTCAAAATGTTGGTATTAACCTATAAAGCCTTATACGGCGCAGGACCTCGATATCTGTCGGAACGCCTCTCCCGTTATGAACCAGCTCGTGCACTACGGTCTGCTACGAAGGCCCTCCTCCGGGTCCCGACTCATAGGGAGGCCCGGAGGGCGGTGACAAGATCAAGGGCCTTCTCAGTGGTGGAGTTTTCCCATTCTTTAACCAAATAATTTCCAGCTTTATCTCTGCTGCTGAAATTGTTTTGTTTAACATTTCCATTGCTTTTCTGTGATAGGTTTTAGGTTAACCTTCTATATCCAATTCTCTTGGATGCTCAGGCTGGTACAATTCTGAGTAATAACCCATAAAAGTGTTATTTATGTCTTTAGTGTCCTATACCATCAAATTATCTCCTATGCAAATCATAGGTATTCTACTTTTCTCCATTTTTTTAAAGCATTTTGCCATACTCATAGTATTTGGTAAGCTGTGTATATGGGGCCTTTGTCACACTTTTAACTTCTAGATTTGGGTTCCCAAATCATGGTCCACAAGGTTCGTTCAGGTAGTCTGTGGCATGTCTGTGAAAACACAATTAAAATCATACAGCGTCTAGCACAGTACATTACAATTGCTACAACTGTTAGAAAAATCATAAAGTGGTCCGCCATGACCCTCAGCAATTTTCAAGTGGTCCATGGAAAAAAAAGTTTGGCAACTACTGCTCTAGAGACTCAAACTCTCTTTGTTTAGTCTCTAATTCCTTAAAGACTATAGGACTACACGCACACTTATGTTTTAACTCTAACTCTACTCTTGCCTGCTGTAAATTCTGTTTATTTCTTATACTGTGAAAAATAATACAATGAGACTCACCTCACCCCCCCAAAAAAAGTTCAAGTTCCAGTTTGGAAAAATTAATAGTGGTCACAAATAGAAATTAAGGAGATTGGAGTTAACATATAGGTTGAAACGTGTGGGATCAGCATTATAATTTGCAGTTCTTAGGGGCAAGAATGCTGTTAAATGCGTTCAAGTTGATTACGACTTGTGGCGACCCTATGAATCTCTTCTAGATATATTCATAGGGTTTTCATGGTAAGAGGTATTCAGAGGTGGTTCACCATTGCCTTCCTCTAAGCCTACGGCACCCGGTATTCCCAGGCAGTCTTCCATCCAAGTACTAACCAGGCCTGACCCTGCTTAACTTCTGAGATCAGGCTTGTTCAGGGTAGTATGGCCATAGGCTAGGGGTAAGAACAAGGGCCTGGAAAAGGGTATTCTCCTGTTGTCTTTGGAACAAAAAGAAGAAAAAACTATGAGGTGTAATCTTGCTGTTGAGCTGTTCTCTGTTTATAGTTATATATTGTAAAGTTTCTTAATTAAAAGGGGGGTGATTAGTATATAAGTCACAGGAAACCTCCAATGGTTCATTGCCTTCAGGTTACTTCGTGGGCCAAGTTAAAGAAGTCCATTCAGAAGAGCTCCACTGGATGGCACTGCTTGAACACTGTTCTGCCCCAACTGGGCACTGTGCTATTTGTTATATTGTCCCCTAGTGTCAGCATTTAGAATTGCTTTCATTTTCTCTTGGTAGATCTTGTAGCAACCAAACAAGCCTCAGTATCTATTATCATGCATTGATTGGTTGTTCCTGTGTAAAATATATCTAATTCTGTTTTGACTAATTTTCCTCAGAAGAAGAAAAGTTTTTCTTTCACCTAATTCTTTGTCAGTCTGGAGGGCCTGGCTTTGCATTGTATTTTCCTCCATCCATGCCACCCTTTTACTTCAGTCAGATTCAACTTTCTCTATAATTATTTGAGTATCTGCATTTACAGGTTGTTTGCTGTTCTAGTTATTAACAAAGTTGAAGATTGGTTTGGTTTACCTGAACGTGTTGACTGGATGAGTTCAGTTGACTAGACAGATAAACAGCTTAAGATGAGTTGAAGACAGAACAAACACAACTGAGGTGAAGAAGTATTGCTTCCTTTCTCCACCACAGCAGACTACATTGTACAATGAGCTCTCACTTGTGTTCGGTCAGGGTGCTTCCAGATGGGCAGCTCCTAATGTTATCCAGTCATTGTTTTTCTGGTGTAAGCTGCATGCATAATTGCTGTTGACCTTCCACACTATCTACAAACTCTGCACACTTTTTGTGTGTATATGTTCCATGTTCCATGCCAACCAGTGGGCAGGGCATGAGAGGATGTAGCTGAGGTTCAACCTAACTGCCTCTTTGTTCCTGAGCATGCACAGAAGTCTAGGGATATACCTGTATGCACATTTTTGTTGTGCATTTTATCCGCCCTACCTGCAAAGAGTGCAATTATGGAAGTTCAGAATACTCAGTTCTGCAGATTTCCTTCACTTCATTATTCCTGAAACTTAATTCTGAAGATTCACCTTTATTTTTCTTTGCATACAGTCTACTTGTGAGAAAGACAGTACAAGACACTTGATTTAGAAGGGAATTCCCCTGCTTCTCGCTTTTTTACAGACAATTTAGATCTCAAAGCACACCTGGTCCTTCCCTGATGACTTCCTCCTCCTGATGTGAAGCCCTCTGGTTACCAGATGAGCACTCCTCTGCAAGCTCTGTGCTTCTGGCAAGCCTCAATGCAGGGGTCCAAGCATGGTGTAGGTTTGTCAGGAGGGCAGGCAAGGTTTCCTGCAGGATGGGTAAGCCATGCTAGTGTAATGTGACAGTCGGTTCTTTAGGGTTCCAGTAGCTTTGGAAGTCTCCGCAGAACCCCACTCCTTTTCCTCAGATGAAATCCCCATGGAGTTATGGTTGAGCTAAACTCTGACATTTTGGAGTTGTTTTTTTCCTCTGCCATTTCAGCTATTGCTTTCTGTTGTCTCTTAATGCTTTTGATTTTGTATTTAATTTTTATTAGCAGCTGGTAAAATAGAAAGGTGGGATAAAAGTGTTTCAAAATGATAAAGACAAGAATAAACAGTTGTCATAAAACACCCTTGGTACTTGCTGTACAGACTTGCAAATATAATTAAGGTTTATAAACTACCCAATTTTCAGGGGGGGCACTATGGAATGCAGTCCAGCAAATATCATTCACAGTGTTTCATCATAATACAGAACTGCTTTAGACTAGATGAAATAATTTATTCCACATATGGGAGATAATATACCAGAGGGGGAACAAATGGACCACATCGGTCAAATCTGTCACTTGAAGTACAGAATTATAATAACCACATGTCTGTGCTAGGAGATGAAACATTCTAGGAAATAGCAATGGAGTAGCAGGGTGGGTGTGAGAGGAGGGATATGCTTGAGTAGTTGAAAGCAGGTTTACTTAAAACAATTAATGAGAAACTGTCATGATAGTTAAGAGTGAATGTGATTACATCAAGGCTTTACATATTCTGCATTTATAGTGCAGGTGAACATCTGTGTCTAAAAATGACTCTGTTAAATAACTGGAACACAAGCAAGACTAAAAGCTTCATACATTTTTTGGCTCTGTGGGATGAGTCCTGTCTTGACTGTATATATTATTAAACAGGGTGTGACTCAAAGGGTGAGCCTGATGCAAGGAAACACACAAGTCAGTCTTTCACTTTCAAGGGTATACAGCTGCATATTTAGAGAAAAAGACACACAAAATATGGGGCTCAAAATTATTTATCTTTAGAGGTATACCTTCTTAAAGGAAAATGTCACTGTATTGGCAAACGCTTAACAATGCACAAGCCTTATCTCTTTGTAATGAAGGCATAGGAGTTGGCAAAAAGCCAAAGAAATGTTTTGCTCTTAAAGAAAGAGTAAGCAACTTTATGTGATGTAACTCATACTCTTGTCTACTCTGGTGGACTCTTCTAATACTCAGACTAAGATCACTAGCTGACATGACTGTGTTAAATGTTCACTACTTCTTCAAGCAATGAAATATCCCCAGGCAGAACATGGGGGTGGGGAGGAAGAGTGGAACTGAGCATCCTGGAAGAAGGCATGGCTGGCTGGCTGGCACCTCACACTACTACATCATTTTGTCACAGGTGACACTTCTTTTTCCCACACATTTCAACATTCACAATACCCCCCCACACATCCCTTTCTGCCAGGGACCCATATAAATAAGATCTGTTCACCTGGGAGGTGCTGTCTGAGGGATTACTTTTGCTTTCTCAGACTTTTTTTTGGGGGGGGGGAGACTGGCCTTTTCCTTCAGAAAGAAGGATTGGTATATTTGGCCTTTAGTTTGTTTTCAAAATATGCTATTAGAATTTTCTTGTCATAGTTTTGTAAGATGTAATTTATTACTTTTTCTGTATATTGGGGGCTTTTTTTGGCCAAAAGGCAGCATAGAAACTAATTGTAATTAAAGCTGCAATCCTAACCCCACTTACTGGGGGTAACTAATGCTCAGAACCACTTCCTTTCATCCACAGACCAACATATTTAAAAGAAACTTTTTCTACAACAGGAATGGTGAATCTGTGGCCCTCCAGATGCTGTTGGACTACAGTAGCAAACATGGCCAAGGGTCAAGGATGGTGAGACTGTAGTTCAACAACATCTGGAGGCCCATAGGTTCCCTATCTCTGCTATATAGAAAAGTACCAAACATTATGAGAAATCTATTTTCTCTGCACAAATCAGGTGAATTGCATTGCAACCATTTTGCCTGAGCTTACAGTGGCAGTTCCATTCCCATTATTAATCTGTGTTTTGTTCAAATGTTTTGAAATAAGTTTAAAAATGTCAGTTTCATGTCTTAACTCCTGAAGGTGAGTCTTCATAAAGCAGAGATCTAAGGCAATTTATTGCTGACATTAAGCATGTTCCAGCTGCGGTTCTTGAGCTGCTGCCACAGAATCCTGCCCTTGAAACGTTGGCTGTGTACATACATTTAAAGCATGTTATTTCTCCCAAAGAATCCTGGAAACTGTAGTTTATCTCTCACAAAGGTATAATTGCTAACCCTTAACAAACTACAGTTCCCAGGATTATTTGGGGAAAATAATGTGTATTAAATGGTGTGTATGCAGCCATTGTTTAATGTTGGCACTGAGGATGGAAAATATTGTCATTTTCATTTCTCTCAGTTTCTCATTTTTAAATCTTAAGTTCAGTTCTCCACATTTCTGCATGAGTTCAGATTTAAAAAAGAAAGTCATGAGACTTTGTGAGCATTTTAGTACATATTTCTTCTAATATATACATTTTATGTAGTGTTGCTTAATATACACTTTATTGCAAGCTATTTCCCCTAACTCCAAAATGCTCGGGAGTTGTTTAAAAACATAATAATAGAAGCTCAACTGGAGTGTATACTATAGATCGGGAAAGGTACCACCAGGGCCAAAAGGATGCCAGCATGGTTAACGAGCAGGGTCAAAGAAACTATTAGAGGCAAGAAAGCATCCCTCAAAAAATGGAAGCCTTATCCGAATGAGGAAAATAAAAAGGAACACAAACTCTGGCAAAACAAATGTAAGAAGACAATCAGAGATGCTAAAAAAAACCCTGAGGAGCACATTGCTAAGAACCTAAAAACAACAACAACAAAATATTTAAATACATTCAAAGCAGGAGACTGTCTAGGGAGGCAATTGGATCCTTGGATGACATGGGAGTCGGGTGTGCTCATGGCCAGCACCAGGCATGACTGGGCCCTTGGGCACCAATCCACATGTGCCACCTACTTCTCCCACTATGGTGAATGCTGGGTGCACTGCACGTACATGCCTACCATCAACCAAGATGGCAGCCAAGGCTTCCCTAAGGGGCTGATGCTCCTGCTGCCATCTTGGTTGATGGCAGGCATGTGCGCATGCGTAGCTTTTTGGCTGCTTGCTGCAAAGACTCAGGTTCTGCCACTAAGCAAGTGTATAAAGGTAACAAATTAATTACTCCAAAACAACCGGAAGAGCCCCTTTGGGATTCTAACAGTACAGAATGCTACAAGGTTTCCTTTCACATCTGTTCAAGAGATAGCACAGCAATCTGCAGTATGTATCCCACATTTCAGAATCAAGGGGCAGACTGCAATGCTTCTCAAATACATTTTCTTGAGATGAGGAATGGCAGAATGCAGCTTAAGTATGGAATGTAATATTCATATTTTTACTTTAGAGAAGACACCAATGTGCAATGCAGTTTAAATCCTGTTAGATGCAAGCTGATCATTACAGTGCTTCCATAGTCAAAGAGATGTGGAACAGCACACATTTCTGCCCCTCCTCTGGGTAGCACATGCTTTGCACATATTTTGGCAGTTTTCTACTTCAGACAGAACACTACAGACACCTGGACCTTGTTGATCTGCATCACACAATCCTCTCCATCCACCTAATTGACTTTCACTGCCACAGGCTTTTCTATACAAATGAACAGCAATCCACAACCCTTCTGGGATCAGCAGGAAGAGTATGAATTTCAAAGTCAGAGAAGGGGACTTCCAAGCAGTCTTGAGCCCTGCCATCTCCTTAAGCTCTCCCATAATCATGGTGCCAAGGAAACAACATAGAATATTACCAATGCTGATAACAAATAAACTGCTTAATTAGGGATGCCAGAGATTAACAATCCAGAGATACTTCTTATATAATATATTGTAAACTGCCCAGAGAGCTTCGGCTATGAGGCGGTATATAAATGCAATAAATAAATAAATTAATTGGGAGAAGGGCCGGACGTCAGCCTTGCATGGAGAAGGTCCCATGTTCAATCCCGGGCATCCCCAGGTAGAGCTGGGAGAGACTCCTGTGTGAAACCCTGGAGAGTTTCTGCCAGTTAGTGTAGAGCAGTGGTGGGGAAATTCCAGCCTGCAGACCTAATTAGATCAACCAGACCTCTGGATCTGCCCCTGAAACCATTTTGGGTAAGCTAAGCTTTCCGAGTGCCTACAGAAAGTGGAACAAGAAAAGGTGAAACATTTAAACAATACCAAATTCAAGCCACAACTGTAAAGGAACTATCCTGCGCCTGATGTCAGGTGATAGACGGGTGGCCATGGCTTGTTCAAATAGCCCTACCCATCATTGGTATGTGTCCCCAGAGAGTAGGCCAGATTCATATCTTGCCTTAGGTCAAAAGTGATTCCCCACCCCTGTTGTAGACCATACTGAGCTAGATGGACCAATGGTCACTCTCTAAAAGGGAGCTTCTTGTGTCCTTCATCCTCTCCTGTTGTCTGGGAACTTTTGAAGGACTGTAAAGGGATCAGAATATAAGGCAGGATTGCAGAGAGGCAACCTGATTGCAATAATAATTAGCAGTCTGTGTATGTACTTAAAGCTAAACTATCCACAGTAAAAACGAGCAACAGTAACCTGCAGTTAATTCTCAGCAAGGTATGAATATAGCTTTACTTCATGCAGATTGGCCTGTACATTGGCAGAGCCATTTTGGTTGCAGTGTGATTAGCATTTTTTTTATTAGCCCCTACTAGTAACACTTTTAAATCAATATAGTCCTTCTCCATGAAGAAGCTCCACTGGCAGAAAGGAACTTAATTATGTAGAACTACAATTATGAATCTACAGTATGGTTTCCTGTAGGAGGACATTCTTATCAATAAACTCCATTTATGAGGATTGCTAATCCTTACATTTGAATGCCCTTCAGTGAGACCTACAGCAGTGTCTTTAAACTAGTTTAACTGAAGTTAAATCAGCTTAAGGTTCAGTGCTCCAGCTTATCTCAGAGCATTTTCATACATGAGGCTTAAAACACTGTTGAGCCTCTCTTTTGTGATTTTTGGAAATGTGTGATCATTGTTAATGTGGAAAAAATAAAAGAACAGAAGACTGAGGCATTTATAATAAAAATGAGCATTTTGTGCAATGTTGGGTTTTTGTTTGTGTTAAAATCAGTTGAAGCAAGAACCACTTTAAACTTTGAATAGAGAAATGCCCCAATTTGTGGAATAGGCTGGAAGGCTTTTATTGTCACTTTTAAAAACATGGCATTTAAAAGAAAACAATAGTGCCATGATCTTAACATTGAATTGGTGTATCTGCTTGTTTTTTCCAGAATACCTGCTTATTATCACATTTTTGCAGTGCTGACATAGCATTGTATTTTCTGATGAGATTGGGAATGGGGATTGCATTGCCCATTCTAGTATGTGTACAATGATCAAATGCATTTTAGGACTGTGTGTGGCAAGGCAAATGTAATGCCTGTGTTACCATCATGTTTTGTGGTGTTCCCTGTTGGAACACCTGAAGTTCTGTGTTTATGTGTAGCATTTCTTAGAAGCAGGCAGTATATCACATGACAGCATTTTTGGAAAACCAACATTACAACTGGAATAATTTGAATTAGAAACTCTACTTCACTTTAAAATCTTAGGAGCTATTCACATAATCATCTCAGAGTTCTTGTCATGGAATATGGTCAGTATTATTGTATTCATATTGCAGATGGTAATAGCATGACTCAGTTCATGACAAAGAAACACTCACGTGCGCTTTGATCTAGTGACTTCCTAGCTCATATCCTTAGTTGCTGCAGTTTATCAGCTCTCAAGGTAAATTTCATATTTTCTTAGTCAGTGGATCTTTGAACAAGAAACGAATGGCACATTCTTCTCAATCCTCAGCTGTTTTTACAGAAATATGGCAAAAGTAATTTGAAAAAACTTACCAACTGGTAGCCTCCAGGCTATTTAGAAAAAACAGACAGCAAGTGTGGAATAGTGTGCAAATGCTAATATAGTTGTAAACTTAAAACATTCTGTTAAAAATAATCAGTATAGTAAATGAATTCCAAGTCCACCCTACCACACTGGGTTGTACCAGAAATGACTCCCTTCCATGTAGTATAGTCTTTTGCACAGTGCAAAAAGAAAAAGGCACATTATTGGTTAGGAAGGCATTTGAATCACATTTAATTCTGATGACTACAACGAACTGTAAAATTGTCCAAGTCCTTTACCATGAAAGATGAACTATAATCATCCCCAAGGGTATACATTCTATATTTAACTCCTTCTCTTTCTGTTTTCTCCTCACACTCTGCCAAAAGTAATTTTCCCTGTTGTCTTCTTTTTAATGAGGGATAAATTAGTCTAGCAGTCAGTGAAGTTGAAATCAAGATCCTTTAAAAAGAATACTAAATGTAAAAGGAAGCTGAAAACAGGGCTCAGTTTATAAAACATATGGCTAGAATCATCTCTGCTCCTTATTGTGCTCAGTCCCATCACTAGCAGTTTTAGGATGCAGGTGTCCCCGGCATCTAGTGAAATTGGGGGAGCAAATCTGGTAGCTGGTCCCCCTCCTCCAGCTTCTCATGTATTTGTTCTCACTCATGTGTGGCACCAGGATAAGAGAAGCAAGAACAGACGTACCCTGCCTTTAAAGTACTGCCTCTGCGTTACTTTATCGCTGGAAGGTGTTTGGTGCTGTCAGGAATAACTAACACTTCTGACAGGAGTAAACAACACAGAATGGGACTAGTGGTGTATTTACACAACCTAACTCTTTTCTGCAACAAGATAGAGGAATGAATGTAGAGTGAAGAAACTGGAGGCCGTCACTAAGGCTGGGATCGCCACATGGTGTCTGCAGGTGCCAATGTGCCCACCAGTATCTCCTATGGCACCCAGAAAAGGTCTCAGTAAATATGCCCCCCAAAATCCACAGGACACAAGATACTGTTTGCTCCTCCTGCTCAGTTTCTGTTTGCATGGTCTCAGCCTCTCCTACTCTGAACACACCCCTTAAACATGCCTATATTTCATTGTATGCCAGGATTGGATGTTTACCCTCCCATCTGTTCTGAACAGAGGAGAGGTGCAAAGAGCATGAGCAAGGCCAACAGTGGATGATGTAGGTGCCTTTCCCCCATTGACCAGGATGGGGCCAGCATGCCCAATCCATTGTGTGGTCCTCTCTCTCTTTTTACTCTTTGAGATGTGGCAGTCATTTTCTATTGTTTCCACAGTACTTTCTCAAAATTCTAAATGTGCCCACTGGCCTAAAAAGGTTGGCGACCCCTGCACTAAAGTAATTGGTCGCTACCTGTATGACTGTCAATCCTTTCACACAACCCTTTTAGTTGTGTATTGGCTAGTGCTACATTCTGCTCCTATCTGCAGTGTCTTTGATCCACTATTAATTAATTGTGGGGGAATAGGTGGCAGAATTATCTTTGGGCTGCTAAACAAGGGAGACCTATAGATTTATTGATCTTCCCCTTATTTATTTCATAGAAAGAATCAGGGGTGGTTGGTGACTCCATGCCAGTTGAGCAGTGCTGTGGGTTTTAGTTGAACTTGAGACACACTGGAAAGAATATGTAAAGGATTAATTCCTCAAGTAGTCTTGAGATATCCAAGCTTTCCCTTATCAGTGGAATGATCAGCGAGAATACTAAAGCAGCTGTTTCATTGACTATCCCCCTCATATACCACTGATTAGTTTCAGTGCTCAAGTATATTTTATGTATTGTCTGTGTGAGTAATACATATTCTATGACTATTGGTAGAAGAGTCACCTTAGATATCCATCACAGCAAGCTAATAAATAAACATGTTCATGGGTTCAGATGACCAGTAATGCACAGTAAAAAGATTAAGCTTTTCCAGAATGCATCACATCAGCTACTCTATTGACAGAGAACAGAATTTCCCACTGCTCGCTATCCTCATCCATATGAGAAAATATTATCTATTTGGCTGCAGTCCTGTGCACAGTTAGGCTGTTCAAATCTCATTGAAGTCAATGGGATTTAAACAAACAAAGCCATGTGTGAAACTGCAGCTTTATTCAAAAGCAACTAGAAGTGTGCATTAATACATATTAGTTCATAGAACTGCATCCTTTAAATCTAGAGGATTCCAAAATGTGAGTCTCTGACACATAAGGTTTCTATTGAATAATAGCAATAATCTATAAAAAATAACAAAAATGCACAACAGACAATAAAGGAAAAGTAAATAAATAGTTTTAAAAAACTAATATATTGATGATCTGCTGCATTTCCTAGCATGCATCAGACTTTCTGTGGAATATATGAGTATTTCTGAATATCTTCCTTTACTACCTCTTTTTTCTTTTCTCACGTTTCTGGACAGAGTAATGAACTGTAAATTGAACTTTAACATTCACTTCACTACAGTTTTGTGTTGCTAACAAAAAAATGGCCTATAAAAATGTTCATAAGGTTATTGGCATTATTGGTGAAATGAATGATCCAATTCTAACCTCATGTGCAGCCCAGTTTTATGCATGGTTACATATTCCATGGAATTCAATCACTCTGACTCCCAAAAGTGCCTAGGAATGCAGCACACTTATTTGGAAATAAATTCCACAGAATTAGATCTTATTTCCAAATAAGGCTGAATACAAGCAGTATTCAGCAACCTGGACAGCTCCTTGAAAGTTCGGAGTAAAACCTGGAGCAGGTTCCATTGCTCCACTGACATGGAGCTACCAACCACCACTGGCAAGAAAGTCCCCATGTCCAGCTGGGCTGGCTCACCATATTTTGGAATAAGTGAAGCAATATACATTACCAGCTAGAGGGGTCTCCCATAAGGCCATTAAGTACTAATCTATACTACCCTAACTTCACTGCTGTGCATAGCCTAAGTAAATATAGTATCGCAACCTGAGGTGTGATAAGCAGGGGTGTAGTTATCCAGGGTCTCAGGGGGTGTTAGACACCTTACTTTTTTGGGAGCAGGGTCCCTATGTCTCCAGCAATCTACAAGCCACACAACATGAAAGGGGACTAAGCCACTGAAAAGAGTCTTCTAACATGCTTCCTTGACCTTTCCTGCTGATTGGAGCCAGTCAGAGTGAAAGGAGATGAGTCAGCCACTGTGAAGACTGTTTTCAGTAGCTGACTCCTCCTTCATGCTTAATGGCTCTTTGGGATGTCTGTTGTTGTGGAAGAAGGCATTAAAAAGGAACTCATTCTCAACCCAACAGCAAAAAGACCGGGGGAGGGGCATGGCTGTAAGTAACACAAAGGGACCCTGCATTTCTGGATTTGCCACTACACTACTGGTGACAAGAGAGGCCAAAGAGAAGATAGTAATCATCGAGGTGGGAGATGAGCAGAGATATTTCATATCCAATTCTATTTAGTGGTTTTAGAAAGAAATCCAATAATTTGATACAAGCTATGTATGTTTTCTTACTTTAAATTTTCCTTGCACAAAAACCTCTGGATAGATCTGAAATTTGTAAGGCTTAATCTAATCGAGAGGGACTCCTTTGCCACAAATTCCATCCACGTATGAAAAGAGGGGGAAAAGGTTATAACCATTTTTTAGATTCTCCATTATAGTAAGAGAGGTTGAAACAGAGCTTTGAATTTAAAAGATTAGATTTGGACTCAATGAATCAAATAATGAATCAAATCAGAATGACATAGAATGGCTCCACAACAGATCTGATTGCTTCCACAGATACAAGGTGAATCTTCTGGTCACTACTAGGGATGGGGAATACATTAGATTTAGGGCACAATCTAACTGCTGTTTATGCCCAGCTGAGGGGAGTTGATGGCAGACCTCCGGCTAAGCCAGCTGGGTCCTGGCTCAGCCAGGATACACCAGCATAAGTCCCTGACTCAGCTGGAGAAGCTCAGCCCGGTGTAAGAGGAACTGGCGGAAGATGATGGAAGGCCTGCAAAAGGGGCGTTCTAGAGCTGTGTTGGGGAATGGGCTGAAGGCAGACTTACACAATGTCCAGGTCCCATTCAGGTCCCTCCTATAGCCCTCTGTCTTGGCAGCTGGTACACTGGAAAAGGGGTGGTGGAAGGAAACATGCATTTTGTTTCCTTCTGCTGTGCCCTGCCGACGCAGCCAGTGTCCTCCCCTCCAAGAGGCCTCTGAACAGCAACTGGATATGGCAGCCCTTTCCGCCAGCTCCGCCACTGTCAGCTTTGTTCCTGCCAGCCTCCAGCAAGTTGGATTCCTTTGCCCACTCACATTTAAAGATGATTCTATCAAATTTGCACTTTAGAAAACAATAAGAGAACCAAAACACAGCCATCTTTTGAAATTCGCACTTACCTCAATTTTGAAATGCAGTTCTCCAAACAATGTTTACAAAAATGCATAGTGTGCATAAAAATGAACATATTAGAGAAAATAACATAAAATGCATTATATTAGGAGAAATTGCTGGTAAAAATGTGTAATTAGACAAAACTGCATACAAAACTGTGTTCGTTAGGAGAAATTTGCAATAAAATACTGACGAATTTCCAAGAGGATTTTTTTAAAAAAAAAATGCAAATTACTGCAGAAATGTTGAGAACTGAATTTAAGATTGGAAAAATGAGGAACGGAGAGAACTGCACCTGACAGATTCTTCTATCCCTAGTTGCTACACACTCCTAAATAGCTACTATTCATTTTAAATCTTTATTTATAGGTCCCATAATTCAAGTATCGAAATGTTTTCAGTGGGATAAGAAGTAGATGTCATCATTTCCCATCATCTCTGGATAGTTAGCAGTTAAAATTATGAATTCTTCATGATTAAATTATCTTGTTCTAATTGCTCTTTTGCATGTAATTATAAGAATGGATTTAATAAGCATAGGAAACAGCACTACATGCCAAAATGTAAAAATAAAACTGAAGGAGCTCCAAGATTTAAATAATAAGTATCTCAGTCAAACCCTGCAATTTGGTTTGGAGAACTGTGTTTCAATCAGTGAGCAGCTCTGCACCAGCCAGGGCCAGCCCAACCCCACCGGTAGCTGCCATGTGCTCGTGTGTATTCATGTGTGTGCGTGGTAGAGAATTCAAGGGGCCATGAGCTACCCTGAAAAACCAACAAAAAGGCAATACATTCTCTCCCCAGTCCTGAGGCTTGGGGTAACAGGACCTGGGCAGTGAATAGATCTTGCCCTCACATATAGCAAGATGGGGGCAGGGGAGCAAAATTAATTTTTGCCTATGGAAACAATATAGCTTGACCAGTCCTGGCACCAGCATAGCTTGTAGAAGAATGTTTAAAGGAAACTCAAGTCCAGATTTTAATTGGGATAGTGGGAACTGTTGAGTGACAGGTTATACATTAGGGAATGGAATGGTGAGAATAAGCTTGCTTCAGATGTTATATTTCTGTATCCAAATGCAGGATCTCGCTCAAAGTGAAATGCGCATTTATGTATAGACAGACAAGTTAAAGCAAGTGGCAAAAAGAGAGCTTCGACTATGGGACAGTATACAAACACAATAAATAAATAAATAAAATTAAGAGTATGCCTGGGCAATAAGAACATATGGAAATATTATAATATAGGGCTCATTCACACGGGAACTGCATTTTGTATTAATGATGATGAAGCTTTTGCCATCGCGATAGATTTGCAAGGTTCACATTTCCTACTTTCCAATCTGCTGCGTTCACACTGCAAGGAAAGGATCAATCCCTCAGCTTCCTAATGACCACACCCTCTCAAGGTCAAAATTCCACTTCCTCTGGTTACCTTGGCAACCGAGCATGCTCAGTTTGTTCCAGAGTAAGTTTCATAAAATAAAGAAAAAACCTGAAGTGTGATTATTTGTATTTTCACATTCCAACTGAAATACAAATATTTGTTTGAACAGTGTTATATTTTTTGCACAAGTTAGGGGGGAAAGAAAAATAAAGCACCGTTTGCAGCAGGCTTGCAGAAAGGGAGCCAGCAGCCAAAGAAGGGAGGAGGAGGGATAGGGCATGGAGAGGGGAATGATTGACACACCCACCTAAAAGCATGGGAGCAAAGTGTGTGCAAGCACTAGAGATAAGAAGTAGAGACTTTTTTCCTTCCCTTTTCAGATTTAAAGAGGATTGGATTGATACGGATTTAAAGAGAAACACTTTGTTATAGCTTCTCCTTGCCTGCAATGTCATGTGAACCATGTGAATTAAACAAGGATGCAAGTAGCACCAATCTCACAGTAAGTCGCCGTGTGAACAAGCCCATAATGCAAGTGACGAAAAAGAAAAGATTAAATCCTGCTTATTATCAATCCACTGGAGGTTGTTCCAAGGAAAAATTACATTTTCAAGTCTAGATTAACCACTACCCTAAGCTTACTGTAGAATAGATTCCCAGCTATTGTGCTGTCTTCTGTATAATATATGCCTCCCTACCCGGCTGCATTGGGACTGTTGAAAATCAGAGCACAGTGGCAATTCCCGTATCACTTGAGCAGGAAGCAATGGTCATGTTTCCATTTGTGGAGCCACTTACAATATTAAGATTCTGAACAGCATAAACAATACCAGAGCTTGGAAGATTACTTTTAAAAAGTAATAAATTACAGTTACAATTATATGGCCCAAAAAGTAGTAATTACCATTACAATTACAATTGCCCTGAAAGTAAATGATTACTTTACTTTTTCTCAAAAGTAATCACTACAATTACATTTCCGTTACTTGTTTTAAAAAATGCCTACAAGGTGCTGGCCTTGGCTGCTGCACACCTATGTAGCCTAAAGATAAACACACACATACAGAGGTAGTAGAATAATTCATTTTATCTATAAGATAGCAATGGTAGTCTCTCTGCTGGTAAGGGAGGTGGGGAGGGAGGCAGAGGCCACTACTAAGATGTTTACATGTTAAACCAAGTGCACACACACACACACTCAGCCAGCAAGCATAATCTCTCTCACTTAACCACCTCCCGGACCCTTCCCTGTGTTACACCAGAATTAAGGTTCGTTCCCGCTGGATGAGGCCCAATATCAAACAACGGAGACTCAGAATTGCCAACCAAGGCCTTTTATTGTCACTTGCAAGTGGAGAACTCACAGAAGCTCATGCCAGTCTGTAAGGTCTGAAGCTTTCATGATTTTACAGGCAGTTATACACTCTGAGTTCCAAGCAGTTGGCAATACATGGACATTCCAAAGGTGGGGGTTAGTCATGCTCTGTACTGCAGATAAGAAATGAAGCTGCTAGCTTGTTCATTTGTTTGATACTTTTCAGTTTGCTGAGTCCTGCTGATTCCCTTAATATTACCAACTTATCAAAGGTCATTGTTCTACATGTGTTGTCAGCATTTCTATAGGTACAGGAAAACTTCCAATTTCTCAGTATAACAATCCTCCCTCAAAAAGCGTTTAGGGCAGTGAAACCGTTAATTTCCTCTTATGGAGAGCTTTGCTACACTAAATGCTTGAACCACCTTTTAGCTTAAATGGCTAACACAGAAAGGTTACTTCTGGATTGTTTCACTGTCCTGAATGCTTTTTCCATTAATTTAGGCCAGAAAACTTCATATGTGTGTGTATATCTGCATGTATGCTTTTAATTAACACTAAAAATAACTAAGGCTCTTTCTAACGAACAATGGGATTCATTGTAGGTGAGGGAAATTTGCCAAAGGAATAAGATAACAATTATGCAGAACATTTATGCTGTAGCTTTAGTTTTGTATCTTAATTTCTTCCCTTGTTACTCTTCGCACAAAACCTCGTGGGAAATCATAACCAGCCATACCATTAGGTGGGGGTGTGGGGTGGGAATTGTAGTTTAGCAGGCTCCATGACCCTGCCTCGTAACAATCTCCCCCCATTGGAAAACATCTGTATATACTTAT
The DNA here is from genome assembly GCF_030035675.1 of Rhineura floridana. Lineage (NCBI taxonomy): Eukaryota > Metazoa > Chordata > Lepidosauria > Squamata > Rhineuridae > Rhineura > Rhineura floridana. The sequence goes on along the minus strand of NC_084487.1, from coordinate 73,987,983 downwards.
GCAGATGTCTTTTCACACCTTAGACTTCTTAGTCTTGCCCTTGGCTCTAATGCTTACTTCCCTCTGGTATATCTGCGCCATTTGGGATCGGATCCATATTACAAGGGCCCTTAAAACGAAGACCAAAATTAAAATATCAAAATCACCACAATGGGGTGCACTATAAGAATTAAACCTCCTTTGGCGTCTTCACCCCAACCAAAGAGAGAATTCCACCATCTGTGTGTCTCTATCTATAAGAACTTATCTATAATGTAAGTGACTGTATAGCAATCATGTGCTCTCTGATGTGTAGCTTGTTCTCCCATTTGTTTAACTGCTTCTAATTGTTTCTGTAACATAGGATGAAAAAGTAACTTCTGGAGATCAGCTAGGCCATAACCTAATGCAATGGGTTTGAGGTGTTGAAACAGATCTATTCTCTGGATGGTCCATACAGGGACTTTAAATGAAAAATCACATCCTACTATTTCCTCAATACCACAAAGCATCCATTGATATAGCATAGGTTGTATATAACACTTATCAATAACAACATAATCACAAAATGTTCTAAGGCACATGCACCCATGTCCAGAATATACAATAGTTGAACTTGATTCATTTCTTAGCATAAAAGAGCCATAAGATACATTAATCATTTTGAGATAAAAGCAATCTTGATGGGATTCCAAACTATCATCTTCACATTAATTGTTACCCATCTTGCATGTTTAATTATAGCCCACTGGTGCACTTCCTGGGCATTGCACTATTCCTAACCATTGTTCTGAAATAGCCAAATTCCGTAGACCCCATCACGAGGGATTTAAAAGGCCAAAAACATCCCAAGAGCAAAACATTCTTGACACTTAAACTATGTAAGGAAAAACAGCCAATGGTTAAATAGTCACATAAAACACAATGCATAAATGATTACATTCAATATTACAATTGAAATAAAACAAGTATCATGGTCTTGAAACACACTGCAGGTTTGTACAAAGTTCATCTTCAAAAGATCAGATAGTCAGCTTAATCGATCAGTCTGTGGGTTGCTGATGCTAATCAGAAACTCAAGTGATGAGAAAAACAGTTTATTGTAGCAGCTTTCTTTCTGGAAGGAAAAAGTACGGAGACTATATTTCTCAGAACCCACCTTCCCCCGTGTGACTTTTAGAAATGCCTTTTCTCCCACTGGCATGGGCAGAGGCAATAACAGCCTTTGGTTAGCTGCTCCTGGAAAAATCTCCAAGTCCCACTGGCATGTCGGGGTGGGAATTCATAAGATCCTTTAAAAACAGTCCTTCTGAGGAAAACAAAGCATCAGGGTCCCATGGTTGAGAGGGCATCTGTGTTTCTTTGCTTCAACTGCTATATTGGTGGAATACAAGAACTGAAAAAGGTTGAATCCAAAAGATTACTACTTTTCACACATACTTTATCCCTTTTACTAATGACAAGGAACATTAGTGGGAAGAGACTGTGCTTCTTTAACTCTAGACTGATTACAATGCTATTCATAAAGTTCATAAAATATAATGCAATGCACAATATAAATAACCTTGATATCTTTCCCTGAGGACCTTTTTCTTTAGCCTCAGAGATTTACATATCCATTTGGTCATAATTAAAGACAAACCCTATTTCAAACACTCTTTTATAGTTGATCTGGGTGAAATCTTGTATGGCATCTGTAACATTCTCTCACATTATAAGACCCAATATAGAATCACTCATTATTTGAATGAGGTATGGAAACATGTGTATGATTCATACATGTTCTCACATAGATGGCCAAACACTAAGCTGCAATGTTGCTTTTCCCCATCATTAATATTTTTGTACACATCTGTACATACCATACAGCTTGGCCTTCAACATTTGAAAACAGATCTCTACTAAAAGAAAAGGAGGGGTGAAACCCTCATGCACCTTTGTATTTACACTTTTTGCAGCCTTATATACAGGCCATTAGTAGTGAAAAAGATACAATTAAGAAAGGTTTCTGACAGACAAACACACAACAGGTTTCCCTAGCCTTTGATCATGTGCAGAGGTTGTCCATGAAAGTAGCCACGAAAAGCAGCCTTTAGAAAGAAAAGGGGGTTACTTTACAGCTTCTGCACAGACTGAAAAAAACAGCTTTATGAAATTTTCTTAAGTTACCAAAATATACTTATACTTTAAACCAGACAATAAAAAACTTCTTAATTTCTTAACACTTTATAAAATCAAAACAAACATTATAGCATATGCTTCTGCTCCATCCTATAATAAAAAGGCAAATGAAATAAAAAAAGATTAGACCTTGATCATATACAAATGCATATAGAAGATATAATAAAATTATATCAGGCTGCATGGAGCTGCTTTGCTCTCTTGGCTGCTTGCCCACCAAGTGGGGGAAAGAAGGAGGGGTTATAGACATAGACATATAAGAGAACGAGCTTCAGTGTGAGAACTAAACCCCGTACTGGATCAGAGGAAAAAACTCTAACATTTTTTTTCTTCTCCCTAAAAACAACTCACTAATTTACTCAAGACATTCCTTATCCATCACAAATAGTCACTGACTCTTGAACCTGTTCACTGTCTTTCTATGTATCTCAAACTGCTATCTACATCCTGTATGCCTCAATCTTACAACTGGCCCCATAAAAACTATGGGTTCCTTCCATGTACCACCTTTCATTAAAGGGGTGATGTCCCTATACTTTTGCCTGCTTTAAGGAAGCTCAAAACTTCCAGAACCATCTCTCTATATTCCCTTTCCTCAGCCTCAGTCAAATGGAGGCGCTCTATTTCCAAGACTTCCTCTGCCTGAGCCAACTTACTCCGTTGACTTCTGACTTTTCTTGCGTTCTTTCTCTAACAAATCTAACAAATCTTGACATGCATTATAAAGTGCCCAAGCAGCTGCAGCACTTTTCTTTGATTTGGAATCTCCAACTCCATACACAAAACAACCAAGCCTAGTAGGTTTAGGGATGAGCCACCTTCAAATGCCACATTCCCAAATCAAGTCACTCATGAATAAAGCTGTTGTCACCAGCTTTTTCTCCCAGATTGACTCTCAAAAGAGAAAAAGCAGAGGGGGATATCTCAAGAGACAGGAACTAGTTAAAAGTCTCTGCCAGCCAGAGCACTGAACATTCCCAGTGCAAATCCTGTTTCCATCTTTTCCAAGTACCTAGCCCCACTGGCTCAAAATACTTACAAGGCGTCGTTTCCCCAGGACTCTTCGAAGGGGAGGGAGACACAAGTGTTATCAAGGGCTTTCAAAATGGATGGGACCCAGTTTAGGGAACCCCTATAATAGCTTAATGAATTAACCTTCTCTCCAGTCTCAACATTGGCTAATTGCTGTGTCACAATCACAACCATCATTTGCCAAAGCTTTGTTGCCAAGGACAGAAGGGGAGGGGGATAACAATGTGCCAGGGAATTTCTATACCTTATCCTCTGGATTTACCAAGGACATTTCCCCACTCACTTTAAAACAAGAGACAGCAAAACATAGTAAGAAAGGAAATTACACTCATTCCAGTTACATTCAGAACTTGGCTACATGTGCTCTTGGGAACCTGAGTGTGTGCATTTGCCACCCTCATGTCCCATGAAGCACACCTTCTTGAGAGGAGGGGATCCACTGCTAGAGACAAAACAAACGCTTTGCCCTGGAATGTGCTCAAATGGTGCATATATTCAACCCAAGAAATGCAGGTCCAAAACAAAATAAAGCAAAGCCTGACTTTATTGAGAGAAAGAGCAAGAAAGCACCACAAAATTACTTGGGTGTGTGACAGCATCTATCATTAACATCCTGACTCATTCATAACTTTAAAGTTAAGAAATCAAAGGACCTTATTACTATAAGAGGTGAAAGGCAAATGAGATTACCTATCCTATGCCCGGAATGGGCAGTTGTATACAGCCGAAGCTATGTGGAAGAGCTCTGATCCAAAACCAGGAAGAAATCTCTTGGTCTCAAGGTTTTACACCGAGACCCAGAGTTTCCCTGGTTCTGTTCCTGCAGCCTTTCATGCATTCCTTGAGAGCGTAGTACGCATATGTGTGGGAGCTCTGATGTTCCTCAACCTCCCTTCCTCTATCTCTCTTCAAGCCTCAGTTTTAAAATACTTTTTTTTCCTCTCTCTCTCCTGCCAAGGAGGGCATGAAAGTCTGGCAAAAATCTCTTGTTCCTTTTCCTCTCTTCAAGCCTTGCTTTAAACAAACAAAACAAATCTCTTCATACCAGCTTTAAAGATTACTAAACGCTACTTAAGGAACAGATTAAGTCCTTCAGATCTTATGAAAAGCAAAACAAGAACAGTCAGCAGAAATAGTAGCATGGACAGCCGATCCACGCAGCAAGGAAAACAACAACCACATGTTTTAGGAAGTGACAATAAGGGAATGAAAGTTCCCTCATAACATTCCCACAGAAAACCTTCACACAGACGCTTAATTCACACCTGAGTACTCAATTCATAAACATCCATTTAATCAAAATCATCCTGACACCACTCTCATTTCCCAGGAAAATGCTACAACCTACGCACATGGGAGCCTGACAGCTGACTCCTATTCCAACCAGATCTTGCGCTCAGCCACCCCTCAGGCCATTCATTATTACAAAATTTAATCAAACTCCATTTAGTCATAAATGCATTTTTAAAATCTTTAAAATTTCTCTTTTTCTCGCAAGCGCATGACCATTTCATACAAACATTTACAACAACTTTATCCCATGTACCCAGGGTTCTACAATGCTTTTGTTTTTCTTCGTGACGCCTGCTCTCAGTTTCCGGGTTTTTTCACCTGTTTCCTCAAAAAATCTGACTCATCTTGTGTTCAACACTCAGAGTCAATTGGGAGTTTCCACATTCCCCAGGATCCCCTGAGCTTTTCAGCAGGCCATCATCCACACCTCCCTCTCCACATACACTGGCAATGCTTCTAACAGGAGAGGAGGAAATCCGCATCCGGATGAGCGTTGGTTCGTCTGAGTCTTTATGGGAGCCCTCAATTAATACTCATGTAGTGCTTGCTCTCTGTCTGCCCGGCCCTAGGGACAGGTCAAAACGACCTGGAGCGCTCTTACCCTAGCTCTCCGGCGCTGCCCAAGCACTCGCAAGGTTAACCAGAGGACTCCTGGCTGGCTCGCCAGAACTGTTACACCAGAATTAAGGTTCATTCCCGCTGGATGAGGCCCAATATCAAACAACGGAGACTCAGAATTGCCAACCAAGGCCTTTTATTGTCACTTGCAAGTGGAGAACTCACAGAAGCTCATGCCAGTCTGTAAGGTCTGAAGCTTTCATGGTTTTACAGGCAGTTATACACTCTGAGTTCCAAGCAGTTGGCAATACATGGACATTCCAAAGGTGGGGTTAGTCATGCTCTGTACTGCAGATAAGAAATGAAGCTGCTAGCTTGTTCATTTGTTTGATACTTTTCAGTTTGCTGAGTCCTGCTGATTCCCTTAATATTGCCAACTTATCAAAGGTCATTGTTCTACATGTGTTGTCAGCATTTCTATAGGTACAGGAAAACTTCCAATTTCTCAGTATAACACCTGCCACCAACTAAGGGACACTCACCCGAGCAAACATTTTCCTGAGATGCAAAAATGTTAAAATACTGCAAATGCAGCACAGTAGCCAGAGAGGGTGGTGGAGGCCACTTTGTATGCCAAGAGCAAACACAATATTCACACACACACACACATGTTGTCATCTTTCACCTCCACAGTTCTTTATCTCCATTCTGCTGCTGCCTCCTTCTTCTTTATCCATGTTCTTGCCCTCTGGCTCCTTTTCCCCTCCACTCCATTCTTCACCACCACCATCCATTTTTTAAAACATTTGTTTTCTCCACTCCACCCCATCCCACTCTCCACCTCCTCCCTTGTTGCCTCCTACCCACCCACAGAGCATGAGGGAAGACCGACGCTGCACAGAAGCCCAGTTTGAGGCACATGATTTTCATCCAATCAGAGGAGAAGAAGACTTCCCCTGCTTCCCCCCCCCAAGTAATGCCCAAAAGTAATTCTGGAAACATTACAATTACTCCACAAAAGTAATAACATTACTCCTAGTTCTATTACGATCAAAATGTAAAGGAATTACCCACTTGTTCCTCAAAAAAGTAATGAATTGCAAGTAATTTGTTACTTGTAACGAATTACTTCCAAGCTCTGAACAATACAATGCTTTATGTTGATCGGAATCCAAATATTTTAAAATATGTCCATAAATGGAAACATGTGCATTGTTCCTGCAAAGTGATATGGGGATTGCTACTGTGCCTTGAATTTTGCTTAACTGAACAACCCCAATGCAGCCAGGTGGAGTGGCATACATTAGCCACATAACCTCATTATGGAGATATTCTACAGCATGTTTAAGTCAGGTTTTTGTGCTTCTACTATGGTATGGGACACGCCTTTTTGTGTGCTTGTTTTAATACCTTTGTGTGATGTGAGAAGTATGCATTCTGATGTGATAATTATGAGGCTACAAAATGTGGTTCAGCAAGCAGATTCCATACTTTTCCCCTGCAGGTGACGGGAGGTGGTGAGGTTGAGCTGGAAAATTACCCAAAGGGAAAGGGTTAAGCAGCCTCTCTCTGCCCAATCTAACATTGTTTTTTTGAAAACACCCTGGAAAAAGAACTCACTGTGATGTGTAGTTTCAATTTTTTTTGTTTTAGGGGAAAACCTGCCTAAAGGGATATTGTTATGTATGCCCCTCCCTAAGTTTCAGAGGCACGGCACTTACCAAGATTTAGCTTCCTTTGAAAGTAACAGGGGAAACTTAGAACACTTTTGTAATGGATTATTTACTAATACACAAGAGGAACATAAGTGGAAGCACAGTTCAAGTTCTAGCATATGCAGCTTACTGGGTGGGGCAAAGCTGATATATTAGCTTCCCAGCAGGTGGGTTGCTTTTACTTACTGGGAGTGGGAGGGGCAAGGTGGCAAGAAGTGATCAGAGTGGTGCAAATGCACCAGTGGGAGCATCAGATTGGCTCTGCTTGTGTGTTTGTACCACAGTGATCTTCCCACCGCCTTGCCCCTCCCCATCTCAGTAAGCCACAGTGTCCCACCTCTTGGGAAGCTAGCATGCAACTCCATCCCACTTGGTGAGCTCCTTCTGATGCATAGCAACAACAAATTACACTACCCCATATCGGATCTACAGATAGGCAGATTTTCTCCCTGCTTCTCGAGAGTCAAATTTTTACTCCACAGTACACTCATACATAAACACAGAGATCTAGATTACATCTAGGGGAGATTAAAAGATATACACCTACCCATTCTCTGACCATTTTATCCTACCCAGAACATTCCAGAGCAGTCTCTGTGTCCCAAAACAGTCTTATAACATTTATGTCGCATTGAGGAACACCAACTGAATGCCCAAGGCTGTTAACATTCCTTTGTCAAGTTCAAGATTCTGGCCAGGTTTTGCTTTAAGAAAAAGCCACAGTGATAGTCATATTCACAGAAATCTGGTAGCAAACTCATACCAATTTTTTTTTAAAGGAATCCGTCCACACACAGAAGAAAAATACTGCCATTTGGTTGTTAACTTACAAGGGGAGCACAATCCTGACTGTATATACAAATTTAAGTCTATATTAGGGGTGTGTACTGACAAGAAGTGAGAGCCAGTGTGGTGTAGTGGTTAAGGTGTTGGACGATGACCTGGGAGACTAGGGTTCGAATCCCCACATAGCCATGAGGGCCAGTCACTGCCTCTCAGCCTCATGAAAACCCTATTCATAGGGTTGCCATAAGTCGGAATTGACTTGAAGGCAGTACATTTACATTTTTTACTGACTAGAAGATTCCGTTTGGACCCTGATCTGGTGCTTCAGAAAACAGCCTGCTTCAGTTCACACCACTCTGGAAACTGCCCAATTTGGCTCAGAATCCAAGGCGGCCACTTCAGAAAAACTGAGGCTTCATTCCCTTAATTCACAAGGAAATAAAAAAGCTGCTTTTCCTTTTGACAGAAGTTGATAAAATTTGGAAGCATAATAGCCCCTCCAAAATGGATAAAACCTCCCTAGCACAGGCAAATAGGTCCAGGGGATTTTGTGTTGGGCCCCTTAAAAATATGTGTTACTTTGGGGGGGGGAAATTGGATGACATTTGCAATCTTGTCTTCCCCCTCTGAAGGAATGAAGCCCACCAAATTTCAGAATGATAACTGTAGTGTTTTCCCCACAAGGGCAGCCTTTACAGTTTGGGGAGGGTAAAAAGGATTCTCTTAATCTCCCCAAATATTGTATGGGCAATTGGTGTGAAAAGAGACTTCAGAGAGGTGCCCCTAAGTAAGACACCTGCCAAGTTACACACAAATAGGTCCATGGGTTTTCTGCTTTAAAGGTTTTGTTTTGTTTTGTTCCCTTTCCTTCCCCGTTGTAACTTTTGTTTGTGAACATTGGGCATCATCTCATTATAGATGTCCTAGGTGGTACTGCAATTTATTTCAAAATTTTTCCCCAGAGCACTAGAATTGTAGAATTCTGGTAAAATCATTCACTCTTATTACATGCTTGACCTCTCAGTAACAACGGAACTCTTCCCCACCCCCAATATGTTCCTTACGTTGTAAGGTTAGAGACATTTGCTTTTAGCAGCTGCTTGTCTGCAGCTTGCTCTTTTTTTATTTCTGGATTCACTTTGGGGCACCTCATACAGATTTTGCTTTGACTCTCAGAAACACTCTGAAATATCCTGCTTTGTGTTGGGATTCATCCACAGCATATCCCTAAATATTCATATTCTGTCAATAACAAAGAATCCAAATGTGGTCCAAATGCAGTCAATAGCTTACTTTGATTGCCATCAGTAAGATCAGATTCAGGTTGCATATAAACCAAACATTTAGAGCACATTATTTTACCCCAGACAACCATGGGAACTATAGTTTATTATCCCTCATAGAGCTACAATTCCCAGTACCCTTAATAAACTAGTTTCTAAGATTCTTTGCGGAAAACAATGTGCTTTAAATGTATGGTGTGTGTGCAGCCTAACACGCTGTATAATCTCTTAGCTTTATCTCAGTCTGCTCTGCAAAATATATTCTATAAATCATATTCACTGTAATATTTGTTACTTCCCAAAGTAAAGTTGACTAGCATTGGTCATGTTTTTTTCTCTCTGCTATCCTGTGCAAGTTGATCTCTGTAATGTGTATTTGGCAGAAATATGACGTATGAGTGGTGGTGATATGGTAAAGGTACCAATAGTGGAATTCACAAATCCTTTACTGTTTGTTTAGTCACACTAACTTCAGTCAAGTTGCACTACTTAAAAGTAATCTGTAATGCATATGCAAACCATCTGAAAATTATATTGCTGTGATATTCTCCAAATAAATAAACACATGTACACACACTTCTACCAGATTGCCTGAGCAACTACAAGGAGCCCTTGGTGGTTGCTTTCCAAGCTGTTTTTTTTCTAACAACCAGATGATAATTGCATAACTCAGATTTAGTGGTAACTGAACTTGAACTTACTAAGACTATTCTTCAGTTGCTTCTGCAGGTCTGACCATGCTGACACTTACCCTTTTCACTCTTAAAACTATGGAGTGAGCAAGATAAACAAAAATTGCTGGGGTTGCAGGGAGATATAAACAGCTGTCAGGGGAAACTTGCTTTCCCTGCAGAACAGGTTTAGTATGTTGCTTAAGCACAAAGTCATTACTTGTTTTTAAATGGAGAGAAACTAAAGAAGCAATCGCAGTTTTGCTTTCCTTTTGTTCCTATAGTCTGTTGTTCAATCAGAATAGTTCTGATATTACCTGAAGCTTTCAGAAATGGAAATGGTAAGGAGCGGTACCAAGAGAAGGAGAGCGGAGCTGCTGGTTTGCTGCAACAACCTGCCTTTATGGAAACTTTGGGTGTGAGGTTGATGTTGGTATCTGCGACCAGTGCTGATTGGTTATTTATCCAGTTGAGGTTGTGCAGTTCCACACATGCTATGATTATATAGTTGGGAGTGTGGGGATGGAAGTAGTTCTATCCCACCCCTTTCCTTAGATGAAAGCATGTTCAGGTATAGAACTGGGCCTCTCCCGGGCGAGAGGCAGGGGTGTACTTGTCTTAGACCCCTTACATTTTTGGGAGCAGACCTGCCAGGAGGAGGTGACAGAGTGAGACAAGAGCAAGAAAAGAATAAGGATTTGGACTGGGATGAACAACCTGGGGAGGGGCCATGTGTCAAAACGGACTTAGAAGGTGCCTGGTCCAGTCCTTGACAGCTCAGCCCCCACAACTCAGGGCACCCCTGTGGGAGCTCAGCTTGGCCCGTCAGATGCTCCCCAGCCAGGTGCCCCCCACTCCCCATGCCCAGGCTGTCAGCAGCCCCCCTCCATCAGAGGGAGAAGACGAGAAGTTAGCCTAGACCCCGACTTTGCCTCACGCCAGGAGGTGAATGAGGCGGGAAATTTAACAGACTCAGTTAAGGCGGAGCTTTTGCTTACATGCGTGCTCTCAGCATTGACAGTTGGCACACACAAATGGGAAGCCCGCCCAGCCTTACTTAAGCTGACTCGGGGGGGGGGAGCTGTTACTGAGTCAATGTCTTAGAGTTGCGAAGTTATATTTAGCTAGCTCTAGAGAGATGCTGAGTTCTGAGTAAGTGTAGATAGATTCATGAAGCGCACTGAATTGAAACTTTCTCTTACTACAGTAAAAGAAAAAGGCACAACTGTGTCTGAGTCCGTGTCCTTCAACTTCGAACAGGACAGTTTGACTCAGCCACCACCTCTTCCACCCGATGACCCCATGACTGAGATGGAAGTGAGTGGTAGGATAGGGGAGGACTACGGGAGTCTGCCCTGATGTACCACTACCATAACGGCCTCAGCAGCAAGATCCTAGATGAATTGGCACAAACCCTGCCACCAGACACCTTATCCGAACTCATCCAGCTGTGTCTGCAGATAGCAGATTTGAAGGCCATCACCTAGAACGCAAAGCTGAGACAGCCCGAGCCACACCACCCATTCCCCTCCTTCGCACATGCTTCATACCTAGCATGGGAACCTCGACTCAGTTGGGGGTGAAGCCCATGCAGATGGGGGGCATGGCCCCACCTGATGGAGGCAGAGAAAGAGAAACGTCAGAAAGAGGGGCTGTGCCTTTATTGTGGGAAGGAGGACACCTTGCAAAGGCATGCCCCTCCAAGTCAGAAAAGGCTCCAGTGCAGGAAAATTACAAACCCCAGCTACTGTAGAGTGCCACAAGCTGGGATCAACTGTAAGCCAGCAACCTCAGCCCTCTCCCACCAAAGTCCACCTTACATTTGCCAGTATGTCTGGGCTTGCCATCGGGCCAAGACATTCAGGTGTTTGCTATGGTCAATTCAAGCACATCCAGCAACCTTATGGATTTGGACTTTGCCACACAACATAGTGTTCCAATCACTGAGGCTCAGAGGGTGGGGCCCTTTGAAGCAGAGGCACAGATCAACCTGGTCACATTCCACTTACAATTGCCTGCCTCCATGAAGATCCATCCAGTGTTTCACCATTCGTTGCTCATCCTGGAGAAACCACCGAATCCCTATCAGGCACCCGATACCCCACCCCCACCAGTCATGGTTGACAGGCAAGAAGAGTATGAGGTGGAGCAGATCCTCAACTCTCACCAGTTCCAAGGGAGCTGCAGTGTTTGATCCACTGGCAGGGGTTCGGGCCGGAGGAAAGATCCTGGGAGGTGGTGTCAGATGTCCATATGCCAGATTTGGTGAGAGAGTTCCCAAGCTTTCAGGGTGGGGGGAGATTTGTCATGGAGGGGGGGATGATGTCATGAGCCCTGCCAGGATGGGGTGGACAGATGAGAGTGAGGCACAGGATGAGGACTTGGTCTGGGATGAACAACCTGGGGAGGGGCCATGTGGCAAAATGGACGTAGAAGGTGCCCCGGCTCCAATCCTTGACAGCTCAGCCCCCACAACTCAGGACACCCCTGCAGGAGCTCAACTTGGCCCGTCAGATGCTCCCCAGCTGGACACCCCCCACCCCCCACCCCCCGTGTCCAGGCTGTCAGTTAGCAGTCCCCCTCTGTCAGAGGGGGAAGAAGGTGGCCGAGGCCCCGCCTTCACCTTGTGCCAGGAGGCGAATGAAGCAGGAAATTCAACAGACTCAGTTAAGGCAGAGCCTTCACTTATAAGAACATAAGAACATAAGAAGAGCCTGCTGGATCAGGCCAGTGGCCCATCTAGTCCAGCATCCTGTTCTCACAGTGGCCAACCAGGTGCCTGGGGGAAGCCCGCAAGCAGGACCCAAGTGCAAGGACACTCTCCCCTCCTGAGGCTTCCGGCAATTGGTTTTCAGAAGCATGCTGCCTCTGACTAGGGTGGCAGAGCACAGCCATCATGGCTAGTAGCCATTGATAGCCCTGTCCTCCATGAATTTGTCTAATCTTCTTTTAAAGCCATCCAAGCTGGTGGCCATTACTGCATCTTGTGGGAGCAAATTCCATAGTTTAACTATGCGCTGAGTAAAGAAGTACTTCCTTTTGTCTGTCCTGAATCTTCCAACATTCAGCTTCTTTGAATGTCCACGAGTTCTAGTATTATGAGAGAGGGAGAAGAATTTTTCTCTATCCACTTTCTCAATGCCATGCATAATTTTATACACTTCTATCATGTCTCCTCTGACCCGCCTTTTCTCTAAACTAAAAAGCCCCAAATGCTGCAACCTTTCCTCGTAAGGGAGTCGCTCCATCCCCTTGATCATTCTGATTGCCCTCTTCTGAACCTTTTCCAACTCTATAATATCCTTTTTGAGATGAGGCGACCAGAACTGTACACAGTATTCCAAATGCGGCCGCACCATAGATTTATACAACGGCATTATGATATCGGCTGTTCTATTTTCAATACCTTTCCTAATTATTGCTAGCATGGAATTTGCCTTTTTCACAGCTGCCGCACACTGGGTCGACATTTTCATCGTGCTGTCCACTACAACCCCGAGGTCTCTCTCCTGGTCGGTCACCGCCAGTTCAGACCCCATGAGCGTATATGTGAAATTAAGATTTTTTGCTCCAATATGCATAATTTTACACTTGTTTATATTGAATTGCATTTGCCATTTTTCCGCCCATTCACTCAGTTTGGAGAGGTCTTTTCGGAGCTCTTCGCAATCCCTTTTTGTTTTAACAACCCTGAACAATTTAGTGTCGTCAGCAAACTTGGCCACTTCACTGCTCACTCCTAATTCTAGGTCATTTATGAACAAGTTGAAAAGTACAGGTCCCAATACCGATCCTTGAGGGACTCCACTTTCTACAGCCCTCCATTGGGAGAACTGTCCGTTTATTCCTACTCTCTGCTTTCTGCTTCTTAACCAATTCCTTATCCACAAGAGGACCTCTCCTCTTATTCCATGACTGCTAAGCTTCCTCAGAAGCCTTTGGTGAGGTACCTTGTCAAACGCTTTTTGAAAGTCTAAGTACACTATGTCCACTGGATCACCTCTATCTATATGCTTGTTGACACTCTCAAAGAATTCTAATAGGTTACTGAGACAGGACTTTCCCTTGCAGAACCCATGCTGGCTCTGCTTCAGCAAGGCTTGTTCTTCTATGTGCTTAGTTAATCTAGCTTTAATAATACTTTCTACCAGTTTTCCAGGGACAGAAGTTAAGCTAACTGGCCTGTAATTTCCGGGATCCCCTCTGGATCCCTTTTTGAAGATTGGCGTTACATTTGCCACTTTCCAGTCCTCAGGCACGGAGGAGGACCCGAGGGACAAGTTACATATTTTAGTTAGCAGATCAGCAATTTCACCTTTGAGTTCTTTGAGAACTCTCGGGTGGATGCCATCCGGGCCCGGTGATTTGTCAGTTTTTATATTGTCCATTAAGCTTAGAACTTCCTCTCTCGTTACCACTATTTGTCTCAGTTCCTCAGAATCCCTTCCAGCAAACGTTAGTTCAGGTTCAGGGATCTGCCCTATATTTTCCACTGTGAAGACAGATGCAAAGAATTCATTTAGCTTCTCTGCAATCTCCTTATCGTTCTTTAGTACACCTTTGACTCCCTTATCATCCAAGGGTCCAATTGTCTCCCTAGATGGTCTCCTGCTTTGAATGTATTTATAGAATTTTTTGTTGTTGGTTTTTATGTTCTTAGCAATGTGCTCCTCAAATTCTTTTTTAGCATCCCTTATTGTCTTCTTGCATTTCTTTTGGCAGAGTTTGTGTTCTTTTTTATTTTCTTCATTCGGACAAGACTTCCATTTTCTGAAGGAAGACTTTTTGCCTCTAAGAGCTTCCTTGACTTTGCTCGTTAACCATGCTGGCATCTTCTTGGCCCTGGCGGTACCTTTTCTGATCTGCGGTATGCACTCCAGTTGAGCTTCTAATATAGTGTTTTTAAACAACTTCCAAGCATTTTCGAGTGATGTGACCCTCTGGACTTTGTTTTTCAGCTTTCTTTTTACCAATCCCCTCATTTTTGTGAAGTTTCCTCTTTTGAAGTCAAATGTGACCGTGTTGGATTTTCTTGGCAATTGGCCAGTTACATGTATGTTTAATTTAATAGCACTGTGGTCACTGCTCCCAATCGGTTCAACAACACTTACATCTCGCACCAGGTCCCGGTCCCCACTGAGGATTAAGTCCAGGGTTGCCGTCCCTCTGGTCGGTTCCATGACCAACTGGTCTAGGGAATAGTCATTTAGAATATCTAGAAACTTTGCTTCTTTGTCATGACTGGAACACATATGCAGCCAGTCTATGTCCGGGTAGTTGAAGTCACCCATTACTACCACATTTCCTAGTTTGGATGCTTCCTCAATTTCATATCTCATCTCAAGGTCTCCCTGAGCATTTTGATCAGGGGGACGATAGATCGTTCCCAGTATTAAGTCCCTCCTGGGGCACGGTATCACCACCCACAACGATTCTGTGGAGGAGTCTGCCTCTTTTGGGGTTTCGAGCTTGCTGGATTCAACGCCTTCTTTCACGTATAGAGCGACTCCGCCACCAATACGTCCTTCCCTGTCCTTCCGATATAGTTTATATCCAGGGATAACCGTATCCCACTGGTTTTCTCCATTCCACCAGCTCTCGGTTATGCTCACTATATCAATGCTCTTCTCTAAGACCAAGCACTCCAGTTCTCCCATCTTGGTTCGGAGGCTCCTAGCATTAGCGTACAGGCACTTGTAAGCAGTGTCTCTCTTCAAGTGTCTTTGGCACTTGTGGTTAGGCCTGTGGTAATTTTGCTCTTCTGAATTTATATCCTGTGCCCCTGCTCTCACAATGCCTACTTCTAGGCCTACCCCTTTTAAAATTTCATCATTTCTTTGGTTTTTATCCCAGGGGGGAGGTTTATTCCGAACCGGACCTTTCTCAGCTCCTGTCGGGTTTCCCCCCTCAGTCAGTTTAAAAGCTGCTCTGCTACCTTTTTAATTTTAAGTGCCAGCAGTCTGGTTCCATTCTGGTTCAAGTGGAGCCTGTCCCTTTTGTACAGGCCCGGCTTGTCCCAAAATGTTCCCCAGTGCCTAACAAATCCAAACCCTTCCACCCGACACCATCGTCTCATCCACGCATTGAGACTGCGAAGCTGGGCCTGTCTGGCTGGTCCTGCACGTGGAACTGGCAGCATTTCAGAGAAAGCCACCTTGGAGGTCCTGGCTTTCATGCGCTCTCAGCATTGACAGTTGACACATACAAGTGGGAAGCCCACTCAGCCTTACTTAAGCTGACTTGGGGAGGGGAGCGGTTGCTGAGAACATCTTAGAGTCATGAAGTCACATTTAGCTAGCTTTAGAGAGATGCCGAGTTCTGAGTAAGCATAGATTCATGAAGCACACTGAATTGCTGTCTCTTACTACAATAAAAGAAAAAACCACAACCGTGTCTGAGTCTGAGTTCTTCAACTTCAGGCAGGACAGGAGGAGCCCTGCAGGATCCCTATGTCTCCAGTACCCTTTCCTGCTGATTGGAGCCAGAGTCCAAGGAGATAAGTTATTATTATTATTATTTATTACATTTGTATACCGCCCCATAGCCCAGCTCTTCTCAATAGGTAACACACTCCCCTTTCATGCTGATTGCCTCCTAGGGTTGTCTGTTGTTGTGTAAGAAGGGACATCTGGGAAAGACTAAGGAGTGTGGAGATGACAATGGAGAGCAAGTAAGCAAGCAAGGGAAAGTGGAAAAGGATGTAGCAGAGGTGAGAACATGGGCTGAAGGTCTCTCTCTCTCTTTCTCTCCTGCATGCCCTTTAGTTTGTTTACAAGGATCTTCTTCTCAACCCAGCAGCAAAAAAGCGGGGAGGGGAATATGTGTGGTTTTGTTCCAGCCCAAAGCCAGGACTAGTCGGGGGTGGGGGGAGAGATAGATAGAGAGATTGGGTTTCATCTTTTAATGACGTTCTATATATATGTGATTTATTTGTCCTTATCTTAATTACATGGTAGTGGTTAGAGTGTTCGACTATAACCTGGGAGACCAGGGTTTGAATCCTCACACAGCCATGAAGCTCACTGGGTGACCTTGGTCACTGCCTCTCACCCTCAAAGAAAGGCAATGGTAAACCACCTCTGAATACCACTTACCATGAAAACCCTATTCACAGGGTCGCCGTAAGTCAGAATCGACTTGAAGGCAGTCCATTTCCATTTTTTATATATATGTGTTGTGCATGGTAAGGTGAAATGTAAACGAATGGTGTGCATGCATGTGTGTAGTGCAGCCAACACCAGAGGTTAGGTTCAGGAATTTCCATGCTTAAGTTTCCTTCTAAAACTCAGACATTATGCCCAAAATGAAATACTTAGGGTGTGTTTGTTAACTTCTCCTTGAAAGTCCCTTCTTCTAATCTTGTTCCTGACCTTTAGATTTTCTTTCCTATTTGTCATGGGCCCCGTGGAGAGTTCCTGGAATGATCGGGAGGAGGAAGAAGTTAGGGATCCTGGGAAGGAGCAAAGTGGTTTGCAGTGGGAGGGGGCTGAAACAGAAGAAAGCTTCAGCACTTTAGACAGTGCAGCTCCACCCCTATAGTTCCAGTTATAACTGAAAAAATGCTATCTGACAATGAGCCAGCTCTCAGCCCTCCCTTGTTGCCTGAGCCGTTGCCACTCACACTTCCTCTCAAGGAGGAGGAATCAGAGGCTCAACCAGAGGAGGAGCATCTCAATGAAGTACCACCACTGCCATCACCAAGGATGTGCAGGGAGATACGCAGGTGCTCACAGACAGTGCCAAGATTTTCAACTTGTCCATAGGAGTGCTCACTTGCTCACACAATGCCATTCATATAAATCTTCCCCACATAAATAGAGAGAGCCTGCCTCGAGTCTACGTCTAATTGCTGCAATAATGTCTTAGTTTGAGAAGTTATGCCTAGTTATGCTGTGTAGAGATGCAGAGTTCTGTACAATCTGTAAGCTGATCTATGAAATGCTCTAAACTGAGATTTTTAATTAAACGTAACAGAGAAAAACACACCAATGAGCCTGAGTCTGAATCCTGTGCCATCAAGTACTCAAGAAAAAGAAAAAGATAGCCACTATAATTGTGAGTATAGTGAGTGCTTTAAAAGAGCAAAGAGTAAATTAGAGCAGTTTTCCACATAACTTTAGGTTGTTCTTTATTTCATCCTTTAGCAAATAATACTACTAATAATGGCAGAATAAACAAACTCTTACTTTTTATTGCAGGCAAACAAACATGCCTCTTTATTGCTGGCTAGGTAGAGAACACAACTGAAACTAAAAACTAGGACAAAGCAAAGAAAAGTCCAAGGGGTGGAGTCTAACTCCAGCCCATAATACAAAGTTCTAATATTTAACTCTACAAAGGTCATGTTCCTTTATAGGCTGTTTTTTTTCAGGCTCACTTAAGTAATTATAGGGTGATTATGATCATGAAAAATTCACCCTCAATCAGGGAAAGTTGCGAGTGAGCAGACTTTTAGGGGCTCTTGAAGATGAGGCTTTTCTTGTGCATTTGCCCTGCTTTATTCACTGAATTTTTCAGAGGACTCTATTATTTAATTGCTCCTGTTCTTAAAACAAGCTATCATTCTTTAAATGGAGGATGTCACTGTCATGTCACAAATTAAAAAGAAGACAATTTTCCAAAAACAAAATTCCTGTGGGAAGAAGCCCAACTCTGGGGGTGGAGTACCTCTCTCCCAGCTACAAGGCTGATGGCATGACTATCATGAAGGCAAGGGACCCTGCCTTCTAGGATTTGCCACTACACTCGTGGGTGAAGGGAGTATTAGATGACCCAATGATTAGTCCTTCAGATATGTAGGGAATGTCTTACATATGCAAGCTTGGTAGTGATCCTTTGCATGTGGGTTGTAATATTGTTGAGAATGAGTGTTTTGTGCATGAGTGGTTGGTTAATATATGAGATAATGAATGATAAAAGTGGTTGGGTGGAATGGGTGGTGAGAGATTGGGTGAATGGGTATATGAATAGTGTGTTTTATGTTGGTTGGCTTGGCATTTTACATTATGCTGCCTTGTAATGCTCTCTATATTGACACTGTGTTCATGGATATGGATATTATTTATATCTTTGGTTTTTTATGTAAATCGTTTGATATTGTTTTAGTGTCCTTACATGTATTTATGTATTTTTATCAATTGTAAACTGCGTTGAGCTCTCCAGATACTAAGTAGTCTATAAATGAATATAATACAATAATAAATAGGGCACATTACCAAGCAGGCCTGGCATTTGGAGATGAGCGTTTGCCTCCCATCTTTTCTCCTGGGCCCCTTTTTAGAAGGCCAAGAAGAGAGAGGAGTGAATTTTTGCTTTGTGATTTATTAATGTATTTTTATTGGATGTTGTAACTGCTGCTTTTTGTAAATTGTATTTTTTTATTGATGTATTTTTATATTTGTGTTTATATTTTGTAAGCTGCCTTGAGGGCCTTTTGGCCGAAAGGCAGGGTAGAAATAAACAACAACAACAACAAGTACCTGACATTCTTGGGTAGCTGCTGGGCATCTGGCAGGGTCTTCCATTAAAGCCTGCCTGCCTCCCTGCCTGCCCTGGGCTTCCTCTTTTACATTTTTCCTTGGGCCCCTTTATAAAAATAATTCCAATGAGTACTAGGTTAAGTTTGGATGAACTGCCATGCTAATCCCTGCAATGCACTGCAGTTTCACTATGACAGAACATTTGTGAATTAAAATTATTCCTCCAGACCCAGCTGTGTGCTCATTCAATAGTGATTGTCGCATATAGACATTGTGGAAATAGAAGAACACCAGAAGAGCTCTGCTGGATCAGACCAAAGTCCCACCTAGTTCAGCATCCTGTACTCACAGTGGCCAACCAGATGCCTATGTGAAGCCGGCAAGCAGGACATGAACACAACAGCACTCTCCCTACTTGCAGTACCTAGCAACTGGCATTCAAAGGTGTAACACTTTCAACACTGGAGATATAACATAGCCATCATGACTAGCGATAGCCTTATTCTTCATGGATTTGTCTAATCCTCTTTTAAAGCCATACAGTAAAATCCCCAATGAGAAATTGCTGCTTGTCATTTCCTCGTTTATTTATTTATTAAACTTGTATACCGCCCCATAGCCGAAGCTCTCTGGGGGGTTTAAATTAACTAGCAGTTGAGTCCCTTTTGTTTTACCAGTTCTTCAGTAATTACATATAATATTGAAAAATGTTTACTCAGATATATTTTTATTTTATTTTATTTATTTAAAATATCTCGCCCTTCTACCCTACACGTAGGGCAGCTTACAATAAAATCAAACACAATAAAAACACATAAAACATTAAAATAGATAAAAATACAATTGAGAAATATAGGGGAGTGATATTAAAAGGGACTAAAGATATTGATTGTTGTCAGGTTCAGCAAGTGAATGAGTAATACAGCTACAGTTCTCCTTATACTTGGGGTGCTAGATGGTTGAAAAAAATACCCTACATGTTGTGATAATAAAATCTGCTTTTCACCATAATATGTATTAATGTTATTGTTAATTTCAGGTGTGGACCTATCTTCGAAAGTGTATATGATTCCAAAATGGAAGCCATGGACGAATGGACCCCCCCCCCTTTTATAATTTTCTGTACAATATATACTTTTAATATTTAGTGGTTAGAGTGTTATGACTACGACCTGGGAGACCAGGGTTCGAATCCCTACACAGCCATGAAGCTCACTGGGTGACCTTGGGCCAGTCACTGCCTCTCAGCCTCAGAAGAAGGCAATGGTAAACCGCCTCTGAATACCACTTACCATGAAAACCCTTTTCATAGGGTCACCGTAAGTCAGAATTGACTTGAAGGCAGTCCATTTCCATTTCCATTTAAAATATTAAAATTATGGAAAATTCTCTACACTTACAGACTGGTTACTGTGCACCCCATAGTAATAGTAGTTTGTACTGCCCTGAAAATAAAATTAACAAAGAATCACGTCATGTAGGTTACGTTACCTTGGCCAGCTATCTCAGAGAATACAGTAATATCTATCCACAGACATTATTCCATGGAACTTTTACAAATGCCGTAGCGGAATGGGAAAATATTTTTCAAAATAAAAGCTAAGCAGCACAAAAATGTGCATTGCAGTGCAACTGTGCAATAATAATTATTGCTTGTTAAAACCTTTTGTAAGCTGCCCAGAGGACTGTTAGAGGGCATGTGGTAGGATACAAATGGAATAAATAAACAAAATGGACACATTGGTGTATAATCCTGAAACTAAATACTTGCTGGATTATAACAATTTAAACAGCTGGTGTAGCACAGTGGGGAGGAGAGCCTGGCTGGGAGTCCAGAGTCTGTGAGTTCAAATCCCCGCTCGTGTCTCCTGGGTGTCAAGGGCCAGCTAAAGATCACCCCCACAGTGAGTGGCTCAGGGGTTATGGGCCCTGCCACCTGTGCAGCCGTGGGCAAGCTGCATAGTCCCAACGAGCCCAGTTGCCCCCCAGCTGGCAGTTGCAGACAAGGAAGGGGCTGGCTTGTGCAGCTGTGGCAAGCTGAGCAGGCCCTAGCCAGCTGGGGAGGCCTAGCCTCAGAGAGAGGCAATCGTAAACCCCCTCTGAGTACCACTTACCATGCAATCCCTATTCATAGGGTCGCCATAAGTCGGAATCGACTTGAAGGCAGCCCATTTCCATTTCCAACAACAATTTACTGCATTTAATTGGAACACCCTAGTAACAAGATTCACAGCCCACTAAGGCTCCCTGGCACAAAACACAAGCAAACCCCAAGGCAAACCCCAAGACAGAAGCACCAAAGTGTTACAATAACGTTGTCTTTGTTGTAGCTTCCACCACCACCATGCCTTCCCCAGCATATTTCAGGCATGGGGAACCTCCGACCTACACATCAAATTACACCTGGCAAAGTCTTAATTTGAGTTCGGGAGTGGGGCTGGTAACGATGCAGATGCAAAGGAACCAACAGGAGCCTTAAAGTGTGCTTTCAATTGCTCCTTGGCAAGTGGGGCTTGCTTTTGGCACCTTTTAAATTTGGTGATAAATGTAAGCCTCACTGGGATCAGTTACTCTCAGGGCAGCCAATCCCTGCTGAAAGCAAACTTGAAATCATTGCCAATCAGCTGCTCTGTAGGGACTTCAAGCCTCACAGATTTCCTTTGCAAGCACAATTTGAATCCATTGCATGTTGAACTCAAGCTGGGCTGCAAAAGGAAAATGGGTCACCTGATTGACTGGGAGGCTCTGCCCAACTGTCAAAGTGGACTGCAGGGGATAGGGAAGCTCAGGATCTGACTCACCAGCCATATCCTGTCCTCTGCCCATTTCTTATTTGATGTACAAAGTACTTTATTTTTTGTTCACATCCATTTTTATGCAATATTATCTTGTTGATTTATTTTATTAAAAATATTTTAAAATTATGTATAAATAAGTTACCACTCACTGTTACAAGGAAAAGCCATCTTTAATATTTTCCATTCCATTCTGCAAAACACTCCAGGCCCCACACAGAATAAAGAGAATGAAAGGGGTTCTGCTCCCCCTCCACAAAGGGACTCCAAAGGGGAAGTGAAGAGTAGCAAAATCGCAAACTGATATAGACATGTAAGGTGGATTTAATATTGGAGCAAAAAACAAAAAACTGAGAGAAATCAAAATTGACAGATTAGTCCATCCCTAGGTCTTGTACAGTATGAATTAAATCCTTGTTTCCCTAATTATGGTCTTTGCCACCAGGGCCGGCACCAGGCACGACTCAGCCCTTGGGTGCCAGGCATGACTGGGCCCATGGCACCGTAGCCCCCCATTCAGGCAGCGCAGGGCTAATAAGCCCACTTATGCATCCCACCTCTCTCTCTTGTCCTGTGAATGACATGCACAATGCATGCGCATGCCTACCATCAATCAAGGTGGTGGCAGGGGTGCCAGCCCCTCAGGGAAGTCCCCGCCGCCAACTCAGTTGATGGTAGGCACGCACACACATCATTCACAGGGACAGGTAGGTGGGGTGTGCGTGTGGGCTTTTTTAATCCTGTGCTGACTGTATGGGGGGGGATGCCTGGGAGCTCCCTTTCCATGATTGACGGCAGGGTCAGAAGCCAACCTGCCGTGGATCGTGGAACAGAAGCAATACCCTCCTACCCTAAGGAGGGGCCATTCAGGGGCCCTCAGACTGGGCCTGACCTGGCCACCCTCTGGCACCAGCCTTGTTTGCCACCCCTTTGCGCCTCCAAACAGTTTTTTTTGGTCATTCCTATACCCTTACTTCTTTAACAATAAGCATAGCTTAAACAGACACAGATTTGGTGTCTCAGTCTTGATTACCGGTAGTGGTACATTATTCTTTTTATATATATAAATAAGTTTTTATATATAAAGGTAACTGTCTGGAAGGCACTGCAACCCCCTTCTGCGCAATGCATCTTCAGCTTTCGGCACTAGAAAATGAAATGACTAAACCGTAGTTAATGGGATTGTCTTCACATAGTATTTCTTCAGGACCTCCACATCAGCACAGATTAGATCATTCTGAACTGATGTGAAATATACAGTGCCTGCAAAAGTACTCAGATCCCTGACCAATGCGCTCGTATTACTGAATTACAAATGGTACTTTGTAATTTCATTCTGTATATTTTATTTTGAAACACTGAAACTCAAAATCAATTATTGTAAGGTGACACTGGTTTTATGTTGGGAAATGTTTGTAACAAACCTAAAAAACTGAAACACGTTGCTTGCATAAATATTCAACCCCTATGCTGTGGAAGCTCCCAGTTTACACAGATGAAAGAAATTGCCCTATTGAGGACACAATTACCTTACCATTGGCCTCCACCTGTGAACCATTCAAGTTGCTGTCACATTGTCAGGATAAAATCCCCACTGTTAAAGGATCATTGGTCAGGCTGTGGATCTGAAGGAAAATGAAGACCAAGAGCATTCTACAGAAGTGAGAGATAATGTAATACAAATGTATAGATTAGGAAAACGGTACAAAATAATATCCAAGTGTTTGGATATCCAAGTGAGCACAGTTGGATCAATAATCAGGAAGTGGAAGCTGCATCACACCACCTAGGCACTGCCAAGAAAAGGCCGTCCCTCAAAACTCAGCACTCGAACAGGGAGGAGACTTGTGAGAGAAGCCACAGAGAGGCCAACAATCACTTTGAAGGAGCTACAGTGGCTGGCAGTGGAGTAATGGTGCACCAGTCAACCATATTAAGAGCTCTACATAACACTGGCCTGTATGGGAGGGTGGCAAGAAAGAAGCTCAAAAAGTACCATCTGAAAGCACATCAGAGTTGCCAGAAAGCATGAGAGGGCCCCAGCTGCAATCTGAGAAAAGGTTTAGTGGTCAGATGAGACCAAGATAGACCTTTTTGGCCAAAACTCAAAGTGTGGCGCAAGCCTAACACTGCCTATGCCTCAAGACACACCATCCCTACAGTGAAATATGGTGGTGGCAGCATCATGCTGTGGGGATGCTTCTCATCAGTAAGGACTGGGCATCTTGTTAAAATTGAAGGAAGAATGGATGGAGCAAGGTTGCTCCAATCCACTAGAATTGAGGCTTGGGAGGAAATTCACTTTTCAGTAGGACAATGATCCCAAGCACAAGGCCAAAGCAACATTGGAGTGGCTCAAGAGCAAAAAGGCGAGTGTCCTACAGTGGCCAGTCAAAGTCCTGATGTCCATCCCATTGAGAATCTGTGGCGCTCTTTGAAAATTGCGGTCCACAAGCGATGTCCAACCAACCTGAACGACCTGGAGCAAAACTGCCAAGAATGGGCCAAAATCCCTCCGACAAGGTATGCAAAGCTGGTACATACTTACCCCAAAAGACTGAAAGCTGTTATTGCAGCGAAAGGTGGCTCTACCAAATATTAATGTGGGGAGGTTGAATACTTATGCAAGGAACATGTTTCAGTTTATGTTTCTTATAAACATTTCCGAACATAAAACCAATGTCACCTTACAATAATTGATTTTGAGTTTCAGTGTTTCAAACTAAAATATCATACAGAATGAAATTAAAATGTACCATTTGTAATTCAGTAATATGAGAGCATTGGTCAGGGATCTGATTACTTTTGCAAGGCACTGTACTTGCCCATATCTGCTTCATAACCACTTCCTGGGGGCTGATTGGAAGGGATAATAAAGCTACAGGATTTGAGTGAAACTGTTTCTATTATTTGAATTACAAGTTTTTGCAACTGGCACAGAATATGATTCAATTTTACATATTGGGAGCTTTAACCCTGACAGCATGAATTAGACTTAAAGCACAACTATGGCTCTGTGTCTTTATTTTCATGTAGTCCTCTAATAAAAAAAAAAACACCCAACACCTATTTTGTTAATATAGGTCTTTTCCATGCTCAAGCCACAGCTTTTTAACATATTCTTTTGACAGCATTTTCAGTTTCTAAACATGTCATGACTCATGCAGTGAACATATAGTAAGAGTCAAAAAAGAGATCGGTTGCTTGAAGCAATATTTTCTGAATGGAAAAAAGTGAGAAAACATTGACAGCTGAAGTGATTATTTTCTTTAACTATTAGAAGCCAACTTTGATTGGCCCTCTAATATGAACTGCAATAATAGATGACTCTGGCAGCTCTTAGCCATCAGATAATGAAGTATGACTGCTGAGTAATTTTGCTTTGCCTACGTAAGATGACATTGTGGCAAAAAGGGGAGATAGTGTAATTTGTTCTTGACAATATTTAGTACTTATGATGCCATAAGGTTTGTGGGGGAGGGGTTGCTTTGCCTAGTCATGGGAAGTGCTTTCATTTCCCCACCACCACCAGTCTGACATATTGTCCCCAGCTTACCTTTAATAAACTAGGGTATTGCTCCTGTTTAGATAAAAATGGTCCCTATATTTCCTGAAGAGTTTGCAATAAAGCTTACCTTACATAGGATTTAATGTTGGCTGCAAGTCAGGATGCTCATATGTGAGTCTGGAGGACTCAAGCAGAAAAGTAATAGAAAGGTGTCTGATTTCAGTATGAATTAAAAACAAACCTATTTCATTACGTGACATATTTTATCACTAATCTAGATATTACAGGACATCGTCAAAATAATCCAATGCTTAAGTGCTACATTAGCACAGTTGCTGTTAACTACTAAAAAAATGATCTCTTCCTATATTACATGCAGATTTAACCCAAACAGCAATATTTCTTAAACTAATAAATGAAACAAAATGGCAGTGGCATGATGGTTGCTAGAGGCATTTATAAGGATTCATTATGTGTGCCATCTTGTGGGCTCTTGCATAGTTTTCTCCATGTTTTCATAGAGTGCTGGCACTGACCTTCCTGAAACTCTACATGGCTTGAGACCAGGATGTCTCAAGACTGCCTCCCTTAACTATGAACCTGCCTGTTCAGGTAGATCCACAGTTGAGGCCCTACTCTGTGTTCCCCTTCAGACAAGACCCCACTGCTGTATGCCCTTTCACCAGCCATTAGAGGTGAGGCAGGTGGGGATAGGGGACATGTCCGTGCTCTTGATACTCTCTTCCTGCTTAACTCTCTCACTCCTTGCTTTTTGTCATCTAGTTAAGAATTATCTTTATTTCAGAAGGCATGGGCATGAGGAGTGGTAACCTGACTGGAATGAGATATATATTGGGGTTCAGATGAACCCCATCATAGAGACAAAGGAAGCTGCCTTATACCAAGTCAGACCATTTGTCCATCTAACTAAGTATTGTCTGCAGCTCTCCAGGGCAAGTTGCTCTCCAAGATTTCAAGCAGGGCATTTTCCATCCCTACTTGAAGATGCCATGGATTGAACCTGAGACCTTCTGTTTGCAAAGCATGGGCTCTGCCATTGAGTTACAGTGATTCCTTAAAGCATATATGAGGGGGTCCTGTGAGCAACTTCAGCCCCCCCAACATTCAAAAACTGAACTCCAAGGAGTTCAACTTCCAGTGGCAGTAATTGGGAGCACACTGCACTACAATGTCAGGATCTGGTTTCTTATTGCCTGATTTTTTAAAAGGTAAGAAATAAGAATTCAGTTACAAGATTCATGACTTCAAATAGCATTTTCAGAGGACGTTTCTGTAAATCACAATCCTATGAACACTTACCTAAGACTAAGTGTACATAGGACTGTGCTGTAAATGCTGTGTGTTGGTATGGTTTAGTGGTTGAAAACAGTGTATGCATGCTTGCTTTTAGTGAAGAATATTTAATCTTTATTATAAACCCAAACTGAATACTGAAATTCAGTAACCCTGGCAACAGAACAGGATGCAGGGGTTGGAGGTGAAGCAATCAACTTGCCACTTCTTTCATTTTAACATGAGGCCTAAAGTGGTGACGGAGTAGAGGATACCAACCTCGGAGCCCAATTTACCTCCTGCCAGCCTGAGTATGAGCAAATTTCTGCCCTACACTGGTGACATTTTCACTGGGTTCCCACTTGTTGAACATTAATCACAAGTAATGTCATATGAATATAAATTCACTGTGTCTGATTTTTATTATTTTGAATCAATTTATAACTAATAATATATTCCCCCATCCACATTAAAAATGTATGATAGGGAATCAAAGCACAATCCTAACCCCTCAGTGTTGATGGCTAAGGGTAGGGGGTGGGTAGGATGGCACATAAGAATGTCTCCAAAGGACGCCTGTGGAGAAAAGCACTTCTAGTGTTGGGAGCACTTCTGGAGTGGAGGGCCCAGCTATGCCCTAAATAAATAGAAACCTACCACCTCTGGTTCTGTCACTGGCAACAGGAAGCAGAAAGCCTCAAAATGGGGCACTGTGTTCTGGTAAGGTGCCAGTGGCTTTGGATCCATTGGATCCAAAGCCATGCAGATCCTCAAAAGGACCCAGCACTGGTGTAGTGAAAAATGGCAAAGAAACTACCCTCCATCTTTTATCCTGGCCGGTGCAAGCCATTAGAGCTTGGCACGTGGTGCTAGATCACACCCCAACTACACAGGATTGCTTTGCCAGACCATCTTTCAGAATTGTTAGCTTTGTGCATATAGAGTTAAATATAAAATGAGAAAGGGAAGCATTACTTTTCATTCATTTTAACTGGATATCAGACCTAGCGCTAGCAGGGGGCCAGGTTGAGCCCTGGCCAACAGCCCCTGCAGCCCAGAGGGGGCCCTCCTTAGGTTGGGAGGATGAAGCTCTTGCTTGGCAATCTGCAACAACATCGTGTTGTGGGACTCAGCGACCTGATGCTGCTGCAGATCACAAAGTGGGAGCTCCCTGCTACAGGCATACAGGGCTTAATCAAGCCCTAAATAAGCATCCCACCTTCCTGTTGCATCAGCATGAACGTGTCTGCCATCACCCAAGATGGTGGCAGAGGTGTCCCTAATAGGTTGATGGCCCCCTAATGTGTTGATGGCACCCACCGCCATCTTGGGTGATGACATACGTGCACACTGGCATGCAAGTAGGTGGGGCTGGTGAGCTTATTTAAACCCTGTGCTGCCTGTATCAACCACGGGTATTTGGCCATATGGTGCTGCGGCCCTGCGACAGGTTGGTGCCCAAGGGCTTAGTCATGCCTGGTGCCAGCCCTGCTGGATATTTTATATACATTCAATATCCCTAGTCTGTGGTATTGGAGCTAGAATGAAGTCAGGCTGAGTTTTGCAGCTCTTGGGATAAAGTTTCCAAAGGGACTGTTCACTAAACTGAATTGAGTGGCTAAATGAAAGCACTTATTTGTCTGTTTCACTCTTTAAAGTGTTGAGGGTAGATTAAGAACATATACTTTTATCTTGCCTGGAAATGATGGTTGGAGCAAGGCCAGGAAGCAAATGTCAAATCAGCAACATCACTATCTGCAGAGCCATTTTTTCTTTTTCTTTTTTTTTACTGCCTTCATTCTAATTTGAGATGCTAATTAGATTAAAAGCCATTTCTGGTATTCTCATTTTCACAGCTGCTAACAGGATTCATTGTATTTGCCAATTTCAGAGATTTTAGAGTTATTTTCTATATTGCAAAATAGACAAACAAAAAAGTCAGTAATGTGGCAGTATCTTATTAGCTATTAATTGTATTAGTACATATTATACGTTGCTGTGCATCTATCTCAAGAGGAAATAAGCTCTTCCCATCATGAGCATTTAAAAACCACACAAGCCAACACTTCAGAAATGAGGTGCACATCCGCGCAACACACACACACAACAAATAGTGGAGCTCAGCAACTGCGTGAGTCAGAAACAAATTGAGCTGCTATATTTCTAAGATGTCCAGCACCATTAACACCTCTGAAAGTACTGAAGCAGAGTCGATTCTGCATGTTTAATCAATAATTTTTGTACTGTATAGAATTACATAGCTATCAAGTTTTCACAGCAGACTTCCTTTAAGAGGCTTTACTCAATATAATAATAATAATGACAGGTATAAAGTTCCAGGCTAAATGTTCATGCTATATGACAGCATGTTGGTACTTGTGTTTTTCTACACCAGAGGTGGGGAAACCTTTTCCGCCTGAGGACAACCACCTTTTCATGCCAGTGGGGGCAGAGCTAGAGGCAAAGGTAGTCAGGGCAACAAATGTAAATTTTACCTTTGTACGATAGGCTAGTTTCCACACACACTACACAACACACAGAGACACATCCCTCTCTATCATCCATTCAAGCAAGCAAGACAAACTGCTAGAGTTCAAGAACATATTCCAGCCAGGCACGAAACACTCAAGAAGGGTGTGAAGCAGGGCCAGTGAGATGTGTGGCCTGGGGAAGGGGTCTAGCCTGGGGAGAGTTCCAAGGGGCAGAGAGAGAGGTGTGGAGGGCTGCATTCGACCCCTGGGCCTGAGGTTCCCTATCCCTGTTCTACACCCGTTTACAAGTAGGCTACTAACTCTTGACAGGCCTATTACATTTTATTTATTTATTGTTTGATTTATATCCCACCCTTTCTCCCAGCGGGAGCCCATACAGCATTTGCATTATGAACATACCAAAACAAATACACCCCTCCCCCAATTCTGGAATGTTAATTGTGAGTTCATCAGTTTCACACATTTTCAGTACAATACACAACCTAAAAACAGGGCTGGACCTGCCGATAGGCAAAATAAGGCAGCTGCCTCAGGTAGCAGATGCAAAGGGGCAGCAGCTCCTTGCCCTTCCTCCTGAGCCTCTGCAGTATGAAAAGATCAGGCTGCAGAAATAATTCTTAATAGCTAAATGCAGCAAAAGAAGGGGGGCAAATGAACTGTGACTTATATTCAGGTTGCCCTACCCCAGTTCTTTGGATTATGGGAGCTCATAACTTTGACCCTATAGGAATAGGATGCAGGTGGCATAATAGTGCAGATTGTGTTTGGTCTACCAACGGATAAGAAAATGTTCCTTTAAAGCCCATTCTGTGCATTATTTAGGGGTACTTTGCACTTTGACTGCAGGAGGGATGGAGGCACCATTTGCTGCTATGCCTCAGGCAACAAAAAGTTTTGGACCAGCCTTGCTTGAAAGGATTGGTGAAGAGATTTCTGCAGTTGGACTTCCCTGTCCTAAAAATATAAGCATTTTTGGTTCTTAATAAAATCTCTCCCCACCCCTACCAGTGAAGTTTTAACTACTGCTTGTCACATTTAAAGCTTTAAATTAAAAGGCTGAGACTACACAGGACAAGAATGTGTTATACTGCACTTCCCATAACTATGTGGTTACATAGTAAGGGGCATTGTTACCACAATCTTTTCACCATTACTTTTTAAATTACCTCTACATATAATTTCAAATAAAGTTATTTGGGTTGGATCCATAGCATTAATGAACTATATCTGTCTTAAGAAGCAGTTTTTCATCCTGATTTGAATATTTTTCATGAAAGTTCTACTAAAATCAGCGAGGCTCACTTCCAAATAAACATGTTTATGATTAGAGGTAGAAGGGAAATAAATTGCTATTAAAAAAGCTTGTCTGTGTCATCATGTGGCAGACAGTCCTGGCAATTGCCACCATAAACAATATCGGTTTGCATTCTTTCACAATTAAGGTTGGGATTAAAATGTTTGCCAGTGTGTCCCCATTTTCTCCTGTACTTGATTGGTTTGATCTTGTCTGATTTACCACTATTAGTAGTAATTAAAGTTGGTTATCAGTTTTAGTTGTCACCACTCTCAGATCCCATCCATCCAAAGTGCTGAAAATGGCTTGGATGGGATTATCCCATTTTATCTTCTTAACAACCCTGTGAGGTATGTTAGGCTAAGTGATGGTGAGTTGCCCAAGGCTACCAGTGAGATTCATGGTATATTTAACCCCTTCTCTCTCCCTTTTTAAAGTCAATGTTGGGAAAAAACACCTATTTTTGCCAGGACATCTTTGTTGATGAAATTAATCAAACCAGTCTCCCTCCATACTTGTACACTTTTCATCCCCTCTTGTCCTTTCTTTATTTTCTCTTTTTTAGATTGTGGACTTGCTGAGGGTATTTTTTCTTTTACAGCACATGGTTGTAGGTGCTACATAAATAGTATTCCCTGTATAACTACCATTTTCATAGACCTCTTGAAACATTTACTGTAAGTTATTAAAATTCATTCCTTGACTCTATGTGACCTGTGAGAGATTCATAGATAACCGATTCATACCTAATAGATTCATAGAACCCAGAACCAATCTAAAAAGGGAAAAAGAGAAATTGGAATTGTGGTCTCACTTCCACAAATGCTGAATAGTTAAGTGGAATCTCTCAGCTCTCCAAGGCCAAAGAGATTCAGCCCAAGTAGCATGGTGAAGCTATATTCAGCTCAGGGGAAGAGTTTTATATATAAAAACAGCTGTCCCAGTTTTTTCTTCTATTATCTTTTAAGATAGCAAGAACAGCCCTGCAGTGCTTTTCACATCTTGGAGGAATTAATTTTGCACTGCTTTTTGGTCATGGACAGAAAAATATCCCAAGATTGTTCCATGTGCCAGAAGAGGGACCCGGGTTAGTTGTGCAGCACTCTAAATCTAAATCTAAAAAGGCAAATTCCATGCTAGCAATAATTAGGAAAGGTATTGAAAATAAAACAGCCGATATCATAATGCCGTTGTATAAATCTATGGTGCGGCCGCATTTGGAATACTGTGTACAGTTCTGGTCGCCTCATCTCAAAAAGGATATTATAGAGTTGGAAAAGGTTCAGAAGAGGGCAACCAGAATGATCAAGGGGATGGAGCGACTCCCTTACGAGGAAAGGTTGCAGCATTTGGGGCTTTCAAATGTTCATTTGGGACATTCAAAGAAGCTGAATGTTGGAAGATTCAGGACAGACAAAAGGAAGTACTTCTTTACTCAGCGCATAGTTAAACTATGGAATTTGCTCCCACAAGATGCAGTAATGGCCACCAGCTTGGACGGCTTTAAAAGAAGATTAGACAAATTCATGGAGGACAGGGTTATCAATGGCTACTAGCCGTGATGGCTGTGCTCTGCCACCCTAGTCAGAGGCAGCATGCTTCTGAAAACCAGTTGCCGGAGGCCTCAGGAGGGGAGAGTGTTCTTGCACTCGGCTCCTGCTTGCGGGCTTCCCCCAGGCACCTGGTTGGCCACTGTGAGAACAGGATGCTGGACTAGATGGGCCACTGGCCTGATCCAGCAGGCTCTTCTTATGTTCTTAAATCAATCTACATAAATAAAAATAACAATTATTATTTATTAAATTTATATTGCACCCTTCATCCTAGTAGGAGCCCAAGGTGGCAAACAAAACACTATAAAAATAATAAAACAGACATTAAAATATATTAAAACAAAACATCTTTAAAAACACCTATTTTTACAAAAGCTTTAAAAACATATTAAAAAGCAATTCCAACACAGACTAGGATAAGGTCTCTACTTTAAAGGCTTGCTGAAAGAGGATGGTCTTCAGTAGGTGCCGAAAAGACAACAGAGATAGCATCTGAATAATATTTAAGGGGAGGGAATTCCAAAGGGTAGGAGCCAAAACACTAAAGGTCCACTTCCTATGTTGTGAGGAATGGACCTCCTGATAAGATGGTATCTGCAGGAGGCCCTCACCTGCAGAGCGTAGTGACTGACTGGGTATATAAGGGGTAAAATGATCTTTCAAGTATCCTGGTCCCAAGTTGTATAGGGCTTTGTACACCAAAACCAGAACCTTGAACTTGGCCTGGTAGCTAATGAGCAGCCAGTGCAATCAGCAGCGGGGTGACATGTTGGCAATACCCTGCCCCAGGTAGCAGTTGCACAGCTGCATTTTGCATCAACAGCAGCTTCCGGAGCAACCTCAAGGGCAGCCCCACATACAGTAATCCATCCTGGAGGTTACCAGTGCATGGACAACAGTGGCCAGGGTTACCCCAGTCCAGAAACGGCCGCAGCTGTCTTACCAGCTGAAGCTGGTAAAAGGCACTCCTAACCACTGAGGTCACCTGGGCCTCTAGCTCTACATAATAGTTTCAGGGAATAGAACTAGAGCTGTAAAAGTAATTACTTAACAGGCAGGAATAAATCTCTCTGTAGTTGGTAGAATTTACTTCAGGATAAATTGAAATAGGATGCCTGCATATTTATTATCATGGGAAGGAGAAATACCAACAGCCAGTAAAGTTGTGCAATACAAAAAAGCAGGAAGTACTAAAGGCACTGACAAGATGTTGCTCCTGTTTCTTTCCTGAGTTGTGGTGCTACATTCTGTGCTTTGTGTGTATGGTTTCTTGAAACGTTCTTTCCCTTTCTGTAGTATTCTTGCCCATAGCAATGTGGTTGGTGCATTTTTACATGGCAGAGCAGTGAATGAAAGTTTTTCCCTAGTTTATGAGTATCGCCGCCACCACCAGCACGCACACACACACACACACACCTCTTGTGGACTGAGCAGGTCACACTTATGTGACTTTGTTCAAGCCATCCTACTGGGCTCCAGTCCAATCCCTGTTTCTTCAGCCCAGTCCTTTTACTCTCTTCCAGGACAAATGCACATGTATCTTATCTGAGATTATTAAGAGAGTGCCTTATGAAACCTCATAGTAAGACATCAGTATATTGCTTGACCAGTGCAACCTTGGCTGTCTTCATAATAATTAATTGTGCAAGGACTTGCATAATATAGATGAAATCCTTTTAAGCCTACGTGAACTTTTATCAGCTGGTATAGCACAGTGGGGAGGAGAGCCTGGCTGAGAGTCCAGAGTCTGTGAGTTCAAATCCCCACTCGTGTCTCCTGGGTGTCAAGGACCAGCTAAAGATCACCCCCACAGTGAGCAGCTCAGGGGTTACGTGCCCTGCCACCTGTGCAGCCGTGGGCAAGCTGCATAGTCCCAAGGCACCCAGTTGCCCCCCAACTGGCAGTTGCGGACAAGGAAGGGGCTGGCTTGTGCAGCTGAGGCAAGCTGAGCAGGCCCTAGCCAGCTGGGGAGGACTAGCCTCAGAGGGAGGCAATGGTAAACCTCCTCTGAATACTGCTTACCATGAAAACCCTATTCATAGGGTAGCCATAAGTCGGGATCGACTTGAAGGCAGTGCATTTCCATTTTCCAAACTTCTATCAAGATTTGACAAGGCATAGGTTAACAATCGCACACTGGGATAAACGTAGGTCAGTTTATTTCACACAGTGGGCACAAATCAGTCAAAGTTAAGCATTTTTAGGTCTTGCTATGTTCACTTGGGAGATCTGCAGTGCAATCCTATGTATGTACAGCTAAGACAATTTTTAAAAGAAATTTCACAAACTGCTTTTGAAAAGACATAAGAATAGCCTTAATGGATCAGAACAAAGCCGTATCCAGTCCAGCATAGTATTTCCCACAGTGGCCAACCAGATGCCTCTGGGGAACCCACAGGCAGGACATTAGCGCAATTGCATTCCCCTGTTGTTTCCAAGCAACTAATATTTCAGAACCATACTGCTTCTGAGCCTAGAGGTAGCATACTGCTATCACAGCTGGTAGCCACTGATGGCTTTATTGTCCATGAGTTTGCCTAATCCCCTAAGAAGGCCATCTAAGCTGGTGGCCGTCACCACATCTTGCAGTACAGAATGCCACAGATTACTAAGAGCTGTGAGATTACATGCTTATGACTGTCCCAACATTCAGCTTCATTAGATGACCCCAGGTTCCAGAATTTTTAGAGTGAAAAAAGCTTCTCTTTAGCCTCTTGCCTACCATGCACAACTTTATAAACTTCTATTATTAACCCCACTATTCTATAAGTGCTTGCCACAGGAGAGGCAAAGCCACCCTGGACAGCACCATATAAGGCTCAGGCTGGAAACTTCATCAGAGCAGCCCTCAGCTGTTGCTTCAGCAGCAGTCCTCTTCAGACTAGGCATTGAATAGGAGTTGTAGCTCTCTCTCTCATGTTTGTTAACGGGAACCTTTTCATTTCAAGGGACCCAGCCTGCTCTAGCAGAGAGACTCTAGCAGAAAAAGACTCTAATGGAGGGAAGGGGGAGACCATAGTTGCACTAGGGTTTCTTATCTGGAGCCCTCCAAGTCAAAAGAGGGAAATGCACCAGAAATGGGCTAGAGGGATAGTGGAACTAAAGGCTCATCTTGTGGAAGTGCTTCCAGTTGGCTAGATGCTTCTTGGGAACATCCTAAGGGCAAGTCCATCTCATACTCTGAATCCGTGGTGTCATCCCCACTTCCACTTGTTTTAAAACAAGTCTCAAACATTGTGGCCTTTCTTCATAGGGAAATTGCTCCAGTCCTTGATGATTTTGGTTGCCTTTTTCTGCACCTTTCCAGCTCTACAGTATTTTTTTTAATCCAGTGAGAAGTGTAAAAAGTGTTCCGTGTATGGTCACACACAGATTTGTATAAAGACTATGAATATTGGCAGTTTTATTTTCAATCCCTTTCCTACAGACCCCTAAGATAGAATGTACCTTTTTCTCAGATGCCACACACTAGATAGCTGTTTTTACTGAGCTATTCACACCACCAAGATCTCCTTCCTAGTGATCCTAGAGAACACTGCGAGCTCGGATTCAATCACTGTATAGATAAATTTTACACTTACTTTACACTGAGCCACATTTGCCATTGTATTGCCTATTCATCCAATTTGGCAAAATCCTTTGGGAAATTTTCACAACCTTTTTTTTATGACCCTGAATAATCTGGTGTCATCAACAAGCGTCACTGCTCAGCCCTAACTCCAGATCATTTGCAACAAGTATAAAAACACCAGTCTCAGTACATAAGCACCAATATGTGGGGGAATCCTATTTCTTAAACTCCTCCACTGGGAGGACTGCTCATTTATTCTATACTTTCTGCTTCCTATTCTTTAAGAAATTATCAATCCACAAGGGCCTATCGTCTTTTTTAAAATGAAGTTTGGGCTTTTTCGAATTTCTCTGATAAAATCCGAGAGAAAACAATGCATTCTTTATTATGAGAATAATCTCATGGTGGTGAGAATGGAGCTCCAAAAGCTTAGAATCAAAGGCTCAGTGGATCCTGCCACTGAGTTCAGTGAAACATTTTAATGTACACATGCGTAAGACCTTAGACTCCTAATCTGAAGTAGGCCCCATGGACTGTAATGAAGCCTATTTCCAAGTCTTTGTGTTTTAAGTTTTGAAGACTAATAAACTCAACCTCATGCATATGTATCCTTACTCAGAAGTAAATTATACCAAGTTCAGTGAACTTTTTTTTCTAAGTAAGCATGGTTAGGACTGTAACCTTGGGAAGATCAGTGGGATTCTACAAGTTTAAAATCCAAAGGTTTGTTAAGGATACACTGGTTTTATAAAGAATATACAGTTGAAAGAAAAAGAATAAAACAAGAGTTTTGCAAATGGAGAAGTATTACAGTAAATCATAGAAGAGTACAGCGATTTACAATAGCAAAACCACAGTACAACCACTTATGGACAACTGAGGCCCAAACAAAAGACACGTACAGCACAATCCTATACATTGCTCCTCAAAAATATGTCCTGAATTCAGTGGGCCTTCCTCCAGATAAGTGGGCATAAGCCTGCGGCCATAGTCATGTGCAACTTTCTATAATTTTAGAACGATTACTGCCATCGAAAGCAGTCCCAGAAGCTACACCCTCATCAACAGAGAACTGAGCAATGCGAATCCGTTTCGCTATTTCATACATGAGCGGTGGTGGCGGGTTAGTGGGTTGGGTTGGGGGAATCACCAACTCCCCTTTGGCGTTCACAACTAGAGAAACGCAACTATATACGAAACCTTGTGTATCTATCTATCTCCGCGTACAGGTATTCCATGCTAGCGATATAGACCATCTTCTCTGCCCGCAGCGAGCAAAACGCTTTCCTCCCTTGTCCCATCCTAAGTCCGGTTTTACAGCAGGTAAC
The DNA here is from genome assembly GCF_030035675.1 of Rhineura floridana. Lineage (NCBI taxonomy): Eukaryota > Metazoa > Chordata > Lepidosauria > Squamata > Rhineuridae > Rhineura > Rhineura floridana. The sequence continues at coordinate 73,951,172 of NC_084487.1, read as the reverse complement.
CAAAAGAAGTGCATTATGGGTTGAGAGACGGTCTTCCTTTCAAACTAGGCTTCCTTCTCTCTTCGTTACTAATCGTCGTCGCCCGCGCGCCCCCGCGCTTCCCAATTCAACGCCGCATGCGTCTAAGCGTCATGCTGGAGAGGCCGCCCACGGCATCACGGGAAGCCAATCAGAATCTACGAAGTAGCGACGTTAGCTCGGCCCCTTCACGTGAGGGCCTCCTTGAACTTTGACCTTAGGCCCGAGCGCGAGGCAAACAGACGGTGGGATATTGGGTCCCCCTCCATTCCTCTAGGAACGAGAGGTCGTTCTCTTTTCTCCTCCTTCCTCTCCCTTCCCCACCCCCGCCCTTCCTTTTCTTCCCGCGCGAGCGTCAGTCGCTGGCGATGATACTGACCTCCATAAGGTACACGCGCTAACCCTCCCCTCATCTTGCCGTGTTCCGCCCTCCCCCCCCCCGCCTTGGGTAGAGGACCGCGCGGAACCGTCGCCGCTGCGCTCCTTTGCCAGATAAGTGTCCTCGGTTCCCTCCCTCCTTTCCTCCCGCACACAGCACTGGGCGACGTGGAGCCGGCGAGACGCGGCCCCCACCGGGACCATCGACATGGCGAGTGCCTCGTACCACATCTCCAACTTGCTGGAGAAAATGACGTCGAGTGACAAGGACTTCAGGTAAGAGGCCGATGCCGGCCCCCTCGGGTAGCCTCTTCGTCTCGACCCAAGCCAGGAGAAGCTTCCTCATTTTCTTCCCGTCCCCTCGCCTGGGGCCTTTTTTTGGCTTGCCCCGGGCAGGCCGCAGCCGCTTCGGTCCCCTCCCTTAGAGTCTTCTGCCGCACCCAACCTGCCTTGGGCCTGGGTTGACGCCCGTCGGTCAGGGGGAGGCAAGGCACCGCTCCTGGCTTTGTACTCCGCTCGAACTCTGCAAGGCTGCGATTCGGAGCCAGGCCCTGGCGCGGCAGTTTTGGCATCCCTCTTCCTCTGAAAGTTGCCTGCAAGTTTGTTCTTCCGTAATCGCGTTCTGTACTTCCTATTATATTCGGTGATTTGCCGTGGAAGGCGGACTTCTCCCTCCTAAACAAGCCAATTGCAGTCTAAAGCATATTTACTTAGTTGTAAGCCCCACTGAATATTGGGATGGTTGTTTGGGGTGTGGAGGTTAGTAAACGTGTCTAGGATCAGGCTGTAAATACTGTGTATAGGAATTACTGTAAACACCATGAACTTCTATGGTGGTTCACTAGCTCATTGTCTCTGTTTTAATGCTTTTTGATACATGTATTTAGTTTATATGTATGTTTGATTTTTATTATGGATAAAATGTTATAGACACATTACGTTTTCTCTTTTTTCTATAGTAAGTAATGTTTTTCTTCATTCACTATCAATAGGCCACACTAATAAGAATGTGGACAACAAAATGGTTTTCGTTTGCATTTTTATCCACAAAGTGCTAGATGGAAAACTGAACTTCATGCATTCTTATTCAGGCAATGTAATGGTAGATCCTTTGTGACCGTGTTGTTCAGTATAATACTTTTGATAGGGAAGAATTTGCTGTTGGCTCTAACTTTTCCTTGTGGTCACCTATTCATTGTCGAAGATGACCTCGTGTATAATAATTCCTGCAAAGAATGTATAGTATGTTGTTATGTGTGATGGCATACACTTTCCTACCTGGATGTAATTCTTGGGTAAGAATTTGCCATGTTTCATGTAGTTGTAATTGCAATATAGAAGCTAAACATTATAGAAACAGAAAAGAAGATGCCGGGAGCGTGGAAATGTGTGATCCAACACAGTGTGTGTCTTACTTCTGCACCATGCTTCTTTGGGATTTTCTGCATCTTCCTGTGCATGTAAATAGGGATGGGGGAGAGAGGTTATACATTTCCCCCAACATTTTCCTTTATTTTTCAGAGTGAGAAATTCAGGTAGCAATTATAAAAGCTCATGGCTTTGGCATTTGCTCAAACTGTATTCTTATTGATCAGGAAAGAGAACATTAAGGAGTTTCTGAGAAACCACATCACAGCCTGAAGTCATCAAAGCAGTATACAACAAGATAAAAATGAAATAAAATACAGAAAGTACTAGTTCTAAAAGACAATAAAACCATTCCTACAAAGTCTAAAAAAATAAGCCATTTCTGCAGGTGTGTAATTAATGTTCCATAAATGATTGAGTCACACCTCAGAGAAAGCCTTCTTAAAAACATTTCAGTAAGTGCCTAAACTTCATGATGCTAGGTGCTTGTCTAGTTTTGGCTGGTAATTGATTCCAGAGTTTCTAGTACAAACTAAGCACATCTCTGGGGCGTGTGGTACTCTCACTATTGCCCCATTTGAGGAATGCAGTTGCCAGACGGATCTATAGGGCGAGGTGATCCTTTGGATTCTTGTTTGATGTTGTCAGACTTTGCTGATACTGGCTTAGATGTAACAGGATGAGGAAGCCATCTTTGTTTTTTCCATGATTTTTTAAAAATGAAAGCTTTGAAGGTATGAGATCAGTATGTTGTAGTTTCCCATATCATTGAAAGAACTGTCAAGTAGTTTACTGTGTGTAAAAATGTAAATGTACTGCCTTCAAGTCGATCCCAACTTATGGCGACCCTATGAAGAGGGTTTTCACAAGGCTGAGAGGCATTGTGTATTGGACAATACAAATTGTTACCTCATAAGTATGACAGATGAACAATACAGATTTTGAGAATGCAGTTTTTAGTCATAACTATCAAATTAAGGAACAACACTGTTATGTGCCTTCAAGTGGATTTCAACTTATGGCGACCCCATGAATCGGCGACCTCCAATAGCATCTGTTATAAACCATAACATATATACACCATAACATAAATAGCATCTGTTATAAAGTTATAAACAATAACTTCCAACATATTTTAATAGCCTTTGGATACATGTAAAATGAGAAATGGCAAAATACAGTATCAACAATATTAGAAGTATTGCTTTATAGTCTTAAAAATATTGTGTGAAAGTTTTAGGGCTCAGGCCTTGAAATTTGTTCAGGAATGAAAGTATTGTATAATTATTAGAAGGATGCTTCTCTTTACTGCTTCCTTCTACACTATGCTAATTTTTGCTTATTTAGAATATATTTCTTAAACACTATAATCACAATTTGGGTACATATGTGTACCTATACTCAAGGTTGCTTAATCCAGATTAATTCTTAAAATTGGAATGACCCTTTTGTTAATGTGCTTGTGGCTAGAGATAAGTGTTTTGCACTTAGTAATGCATATTTGTGCCTGAAATTGGGATTTTTGTCTTTGCTTGGTATTGTGAGTGCAGAACCAGTGGGTGATAGATTTTCCACATACATTCATCCTTGCAATTTATTACTTGCCTGAATAGTTGGGTGGCAGACTGCCTCTGCTTGCCTCTGTTGCTGCTATTTATTTATTTTGTAGATTTAGATCATGCTTTTTGACTAATACTGGGATGGGGAACATACACCCATAAATGTTGTTCGATTCCAACTCCCATCATCTCTGATGGGTTCCCCCATCATTGGACTAAAGTCTTTAAAGCTGCTCACTCTATTAATAATATTAATAAGCTGCAATAGATACATTAAATACATACGCTTAAAACAAAACCAGTCAAGCAGAAGGAAGCTACTGGTGTTTTCTTCACTTATGTTGCCATCTCTTCTGGAATCCTTTCAGACATGTGCTATGCTAAATTTCCTGAGGTATAGAAAACTTTATATTGCTACAGTAGGTGCCCTCCTTTAAGTATGAAACAACCTACTTACAATGTTTCTTTATATCCTGATATTGAAAAGTAGCATGTTGCTTATCAGTTATAGGTAAAATCCAATACTACTATTCTATTTATGGCACAGAGTTTGATCCAGTGGAGGCATCCACCAACATAAGAGCAGGAGGGGTGATTTTTGCTGATCCCCCCCTTCCTGATGCAATCCCCCTGCACCATCTTTCATGCTGTTCTGGAAGGTCCCTGAACCCCCAGAACAGATTTGGGAGGGGACACTTGTGGCTGCAGTGAGAAGGGAGGATCAGCAAAAATCGTCTCCACCATCTCTTACATTAGCATTTCATTTCATCCTATGATCTTTTGGGGCTGGGAATATACACTTGATTTGGTGTTTAATGTAAGTAGTTTTGAAAATGAGTAGTAGAAATCTATTACTTAGATTGTGGTATAAAGCAAGTGTACAAATTGAATGGCCTTTTCTTTTGCATAGGTTTATGGCAACAAATGACTTGATGACTGAACTACAGAAAGATTCTATCAAGTTAGATGATGATAGTGAAAGAAAGGTTGTGAAAATGATTCTGAAGTTGCTGGAAGATAAAAACGGTGAAGTACAAAATTTAGCAGTTAAATGGTATGTATGTGAGATTAGAGTTTTAAAACTCTTATGCACTGACTTGATTCTATATTGTAAGAATGGCTTTGTCTGGCTAGTTCAAGATTCTGTCTCCAGAAATGGCAAATCTAATGTCCATGAGAAGGTCACCAAGAGGACATGATGGAGATATCTATCTCATATTCTTGTTTCCCATATGAATCGTTTTTTGATGCTGTGAATAATAGTGAGTGAAATAATGCTGTTTCTTCTGAATCTCCTGCTGGTCGATGTCACTGGATGATCTCATAGAAAAAATGATATTCACTCTTCCTGTTCATTTTATAATTTTATAAATATCTGTCAAGTCTTTTTCTTATGTATATTCCAAGGTATATGAGAGCGTACTCAGATCTGTGTTTCAACCCTTCCCCTGTGTATGAAGGCCAACAATGGAGTGGTTGCTCACCTGACCATAGTTCTTATCCTTGGCATGCTAGATGTAATTACTACTTAGTTAGTTTACATATAATCCTATAACATAGGAGGTGGTGTTTGGTTTAGCATCAGTTTAGATATATTTAGCATTAGGATAATTTTGTATGTATTTATAAATTTATATCCTGACCTTCCTCTCAAGGAGCCTAGGGTGGCAAACACATTAATGACAAAACGTTTGAACAACAACAAAAAGCATTCTAAAATCAATTTAAAACATTCTAAAAACAGTTGCAGATAAAACTTTCTAAGAACAGTTACAGATAAAAAGTTTTTTCCATCTAGTGATCTCCAGGTTGCCAGGAATGTTCTCCTTTAGCCATCAAATGCCTGGGTAAACAGTTACTATGGATAAATAAGGATATGAATTTAAAATTAAGTATTTGTTTATCCTTTTCTGATGTGAAGATGCAGCTTGAAATAACTGACTAAAATTGTTGGTGACTGGTTATTTGGATACTTAATGAAATAACCTGTTAGCTATATTAATATTTATGACAGAAGAGATTCTTAGTTTTTATTTGAGATTTTAACACAATGCTGTGGAACCTCTGGCCTTTGGACTTAATTATGTCCAACAGGCATTGCCTACTAGGCCAGTTCAGCCACACTCACCTGCCCTACGCTTGACATATGATGTCAGCGTGGGGCTGGTAAGAATGCAGCTCCTTACCTAAAGCACTGCTGATCAGCAATGCCTGCAAAGCCCTGTGCCTTTATTATTTATTTATTTTATTTATTATTTGATTTATATCCCGCCCTTCCAGCAGGAGCCTAGGGCAGCAAACAGAAGCACTAAAAACACTTTAACACATCATAAAAACAGACCTTAAAATACATTAAAACAAAACAATGTTAAAAACACTTAAAAAAAAAATTAAGCAGTTCCAACACAGACGCAGACTGGATAGGTCTCAACTTATAAGGCTTGTTGAAAGACGAAATTGATTCGAAATTGATTCGAAAGGCTCTGAAAAGATAACAGAGATGGTGCTTACCTAATATTCAAGGGGAGGGAATTCCACAGGGTAGGTGCCACCACACTAAAGGTCTGTTTCCTTAATTGTGCAGAATGAACTTCCTGATAAGATGTTATCTGCAGGAGGCCCTCACCTGCAGAGTGCAGTGATTGACTGGGTATATAAGGGGTAAGACGGTCTTTCAGGTATCCTGGTCCCGAGCTGTATAGGGCTTTGTACACCAAAACTAGAACCTTGAACTTGGCCTGGTAGCAAATGGGCAGCCAGTGCAATTCTTTCAGCAGCGGGGTGACATGTTGGCAATACCCTGCCCCAGTGAGCAGTCTTGCCGCCGCTTTTTGAACCAGCTGCAGCTTCCGGAGCAACCTCAAGGGCAGCCCCACATAGAGTGCATTACAGTAATCCATCCTGGAGGTTACCAGTGCGTGGACAACAGTGGTCAGGCTATCCCAGTCCAGAAATGGCCGCAGCTGTCTTACCAGCCGAAGCTGGTAAAAAACACTCCTAGCCACGTAGGTCACCTGGGCCTCTAGCAACAAAGATGGATCCAGGAGCATCCTCCAGACTATGGACCTGCTCTTTCAGAGAGAGTACGACCCCATCCAAAGCAGGCAACTGACCAATTATCCAAAACCGGGAACCACCAACCCACAGTGCCTCTGTCTTGCTAGGTTTCAGACTCAGTTTATTGGCCCTCATCCAGACCACCACCAAGTCCAGGAGGTGGTCCAGGGCTTGCACGGCCTCTCCTGATTCAGATGTTATGGAGAAAAAGAGCTGGGTATCATCAGCATACTGCTGACACCTTGCCCCAAAGCTCCTGATGACTGCTCCCAAGAGCTTCATATAGATGTTAAACAGCATGGGGGACAAGATGGTACCCTGTGGCACCGCACAGCACAACTGCCAGGGCTTTGAAATCAAACCACATGGGCAAAGAACACCTCACCTGATATCATTGAGTCATCAGAAGATTGACAGATGGGTGGCCCCATCCACTGTCAAAATCGTCTGGGAGTTAAGGGACCTAAGGATTTGGCCTGCCGTCTGGAAATGGTTCCCTACCCCTGTTTTAATGTTTCCATTCTGCAGTTTTGACATTAGTTGCCAACTTTGAAACCATATGCCAATTATATCTCCATATAGCATTACTGCTTCTGATTTTTACATATGCTAAGGTTCTTGCTCTTTAGCTCGTGTTTTTCCTGAATGCTTGAATGTTGTTTGAAGCCCATAGTAAATTATATGATAAAATGCTTCATTCAAATAGGACTATAGCACTTGTTTAAATGAATAATAATAATAATAATAATAATAATAATAAATTTTATTTCTAGGCCGCCTATCTGGCCGCACAAGTGGCCACTCTAGGCGGCGTACAAGATCAAGTAAAATACAACATACAAACTACATAAAAACCCAAGAACTACAATATAAAACGAAACCGAACCCACCCATAGCTAAAACCAATAAAATTAGGCTACCCCAGGGATCTTGTAGGCCTGCCTGAATAGCCAGGTTTTCAAGGCTTGGCGAAAACTTGGCAGGGAGGGGGCATGGCGAAGATCATAAGGGAGAGTGTTCCAGAGGGTGGGGGCCGCGATTGAAAATGCCCTCTCTCTGGTCCGCACCAGTCTAGCTGTTTTGACTGGTGGGACCGAGAGAAGGTCTTGAGTGGCTGATCTAGTCAGGCAGCATATTTGTTGATGCTGGAGGCGTTCCTTCAGATAAGCTGGGCCGAGACCGTATAGGGCTTTAAAGGTTAGTACCAACACCTTGAATTGGGCCCGGTAGACAACTGGTAACCAGTGTAGATCTTGTAACACCGGAGTGATGTGATCGCGGCGACGGCTGTTCGTAATCAAACATGCTGCCGCATTCTGTACCAGCTGCAGTTTCCGGACCGTTTTCAAGGGTAACCCAACGTAGAGCGCATTACAGTAGTCTAAGCGAGAGGAGACCAGGGCATATACTACCCGTGGGAGAAGATGGACAGGCAGATAGGGTCGCAGCCTCTGTATTAGGTGTAATTGAAACCAAGCTGCCCGGCTCACTGCCAAAACCTGAGCCTCCATGGACAGCTGGGAATCAAGGATGACCCCGAGGCTGCGGACCTGGTCCTTCAGGGGCAGTTTTACCCCATTGAGCACCAGGTCTAAAGCTCCTAATCTTTTCCTGTCTCCCACGAGTGACTCCAGGCACTTGGAAATGGTCTCCACAGCCAACTCTGGCGAGGACTTAAACGAGAGATAGAGCTGGGTGTCATCCGCATATTGGTGGCACTGCAGCCCAAATCTCCTGATGATGGCTCCCAGCGGCTTTACATAGATGTTGAATAGCATGGGGGCAAGGATAGAACCCTGTGGCACACCACAGTTGAGAGGCCAAGGGTCCGAGACCTTATCCCCCAATGCCACCCGTTGATGTCTGTCTGAGAGATAGGAACGGAACCACCGTAGAACAGTGCCCCCTATTCCCATTCTCTCCAGACGATCTAAAAGGATACCATGGTCGACAGTATCGAAAGCCGCTGAGAGATCCAGGAGGACAAGGAATGCATGTTCTCCTTTATCCAACGCCCTCCTTAAATCATCCACCATAGCGACCAAAGCTGTTTCAGTTCCATGACCAGTCCTGAAGCCAGACTGGAATAATAGCAACTGCTGCAGGTGGTACTTGCTACAAACTACAAACATTCACTTTCCTTTCTAAAATACGAGATGCTTCAATATAACTTCAGTTTAATCTGTTTCTAGGAAGTTTTGCCCCAAAGTAATATTGTATACTTCAGAAGCACTGACAGGGATGATAATAAAGCAGCCTGTTCTTCCAGCAGATGTAGTCTGTGCTATAGGAAATTACAACTGCTAATTTGTAAAAGGATAGTAAAACAGTATTTAGCAACTTTGATAATCCTCTTTTCTGATTACACAAAGACTCGTGAAAAGGGCTCTCTTAGCCCTACTAGCTGAGTTCCTTTAATGAACCACTAGGTATTGAGCAATGTGCTCCATCACTGAGCTATGGCTTCTTCATTTGTGCTGGATTGTGCACTGTGGCAGGGCAACTGGATGTGGGAAAATCATCTTAACTATATTGTGGCTTACTGTGTACTAACTTAACTTGTAAGATCTTGTTTCCATGTACAACTTCATAATCTAATGTAAGTTTTAACAACAGATTGGGTACTATACAAAAATACCTACTACTAATTTAATAGCTTTTAAAATAAATAGGAAGAAATACTTGTTCCTTCAAATACTCATTCTTCAAGTTTTAAACACATAGTCAGGGGACCAGAGAACTATTGAATGTTATCTTCCGTTTTGGAGGATTTCATGTTTTACATATCTAACTTCTATTTTATGAGTAGGGAGGTAATCTCTATTTTGAGGAATGTATTATGATAGCTGAAGAATAGTCTTATTAATGAGCTATTAAACCAGCCCATAGCATTTCCAAGTAGTAAACACTGAAATAGCTGTAAAATGCAACTAAATTATGTCAGTTTTAGATGCTAAGGATAATCTGTCTGATATAGACAATAAACAAACTGAAGTTATGACCAATGGAGTGAAGAATATATCAAAACATGGTGTTTTTCTTATTGACAAAAAGCTATGCTAAGGCTGCAAGCATAACCCACTTACATGGGAGTAAAACCTTTTGAATCCAGAAAGACTTCTGACTTAGAATTGCAGCCTAAATTAAATTTACATTAGTTAAGTTGGATTTCTTGTTTTTTCCAACTAGTAATTTGAGAAAATTAACAAAAAATACGTCTATAAAATTCATTCTAATAACCCCACAGATCAGTGACAGAACCAAGTACACATGGTCAGAACTTTCTTGTGAATCAGATTTTTGGTTGCTGACAGGGATGTTTGTAGAACTGTATATGGCAGCATGTCTTTAAAATGGGTCAGTTTTGCCCAAATAAGTTTGTAGAAATAAACACTGTTGTAATAGTGCATATATCATCACCCAACACAGAATTAGATATGAAAACCTTTGATTTGAATTGTTATAAATACGCCTGACTTAGTACTGAATTGTAGTTTTACTTGTAAATACAGATGAGTGAACTTTTAACATTTTATATGTGATTAAATCAGTTTTTAAACTCTGTTCAATATTTCATTACAGCCTCGGGCCCCTGGTGAGTAAAGTGAAAGAATACCAAGTGGAGACAATTGTAGATACTCTCTGTACTAACATGCTTTCTGATAAAGAGCAGCTACGTGATATTTCAAGTATTGGCCTTAAAACAGTCATTGGAGAACTTCCTCCTGCTTCCAGTGGTAATTTTTCTTCTCTCTAATTATTTCTCTTCCATTTTGATTTTGATCAATGAACTTAGACTCAGGTGAATTCTAGCTAATGCTGCAGTCTAATTTCCTGGGAAATAAAGTATTTTTCTGCTGTCTGATCATTTCAAACTAATAGGTGGATAGTGTGGGAATGGCAATCATTGCCCTTAAGTGTCCTTATTTTGTTTTAATTTCTAGCTGGGGTATTTGTATTTGGAGGAAGGAAGCAAGAAGAGTTCAAGAACTAAAGCTGGTGGACATATTATTGATCCTTGGTTAAGGTTCTGTGTATGATATTGTATGACACCATTATGTTGTGCAGCATGGCCCAGGATTTATGCTGAAAGTGTGCAGGCTGTGCCTACAATCATAATGCTGCCCATTTCCCCCAGTAAGCTCTGTCTGCGTTGTGTGGCATTATTGATACTTTCACTATGTAACATTTGAAGTTTCACAAGGAGAGCAATCTACAGTAATTCAGTGGGCCTGTGGTGTACTGAGTCAGCAAATTTGTACCTCATCCCACTCTGTGCTACCTTCAGATAGATATTTGATAATTGCTCTGGAACAAGACCAAACTGGTTTTGTTTCTTCTTGGCCCCCTTCTCTCCTCCTGGTCCTATTCACTTGCTTACTTGCTAGCTATTTACACTAACATCTTTCTAAACTTTGAGGCACAAATATTTTTTGGGTGCAATTCACCTGTTGAGGCTAATGTTGAAACTAGTGATTTGAGTGGAACTGTCTAACCTGATTTATTTTCCATGGCTTTCAGTTTGGGATCCTGATCTTTCCAATTGGTCAGTGAATATCCCATAATAGAAAAAAGATACTGCTTCTGAGTTTCTGTTTTATTAGTGTTGACTGTGAAAGAAACGCACACAATGAGCATACTATTGTTTGGTTAATATATACATTTCTAATTTACAAACAAAACAACCTGATAAAGTTCTGAACTTTGACAAATAAAATATCATCATTCCCTTCATACGTTGTTGAGGGGCGAGTGCTGTTGCTGTATAGCAAAAATAGTTTCACTGGATACAAGAGGGAGGTATCAGCAGGCTAGAGGGTGGGGGGACTCCAATTTTTATAGAAGTACAAATAATTAAGGGGGAAAATAAGGGGGATCCTCCCAGCAGTCCAGTGATGACTGAACATGTTCACTGAATACAGGATACTCACTGACTATTGATGGGGGGAGGGAAAAGAAAGCCAGGAGGGAAGCTTAATGGAATGGAGTATCCAGAACAGGAGCGCTCCACAGTGCAATGTTTTATTGAAAGTCTCACTTGTAAAATACAGTGCAGAACCCATGCAGTGGTTCTGTGTTTACCAGCTTGTTTTTCTAATATGCTACTTCTAAATTACCTTCAAAGAAATCTGGGCTGCGGTCAGGAATTCAGAGGTGGCTTAATTCATGGATTGCTCTTACTAGATTATGGTGCATGTGTGTGGGTTTTTCCCCCTGCATTACCAGTTTACAAATTACTGGACAATATTCAGAATGAAGTGGACTTTAGTCCATGAATGTTTGTCATACTCAATTTATTCTTTGCAATTCCATAAGACTGTTCATTGTTTCTGCTGCCACACAAACTAACATGGCTATCCCTGATAATTGATTTTAATAAATCTATCACAAATTAAGCCATATTTGTTCTGGAAATTGCTCAAGTAAATACCAATAATTATAGCTTGTTACAGCTCTTGTGAAATTGCATATATATGCTGATAACATGTCATGATTTTGTCATATTTCCAGGTTCTGCATTAGCAGCTAATGTTTGTAAAAAGATTACTGGGCGTCTTACCAGTGCTATCGCTAAACAAGAAGATGTCTCTGTTCAGTTGGAGGCCTTGGATATCATGGCTGATATGCTAAGCAGGTAAACATGTATGCTAAAGATGCAGGTAGACAATTTTTTAAAAATAAAGAAAATAATGTTTATACGCCATTCAAATGTCTGGAAATTCTTTATTGAAGAGAATATTAATGAAGCTGAGTGCCTACAAAGTTGTTAAATACATAATAGATATAATATTGAAATATGAATTTGCATTAGTTATTGCTTCCATTTTCAGTAATTGAGAGAGCTTTTTGATATGTTGGCTAGAAAAAAGATAGCTTGCTTAGAGGAAAAACTTGAAAGTTTTTAGAGAGAAATCTGGAGTGAGATCATGCATATTACATCCATGCTCAGAGATCTGCGCTGGCTGCCTTTTTGTTACCAGGCCAAATGCAAGGTGTTACTATTAAACCCTATATTATGCCCTTAAAGTTCAGGACCAGTTTACTTGAAGCATCACCTTGCTTCATATTTGTCTACTCAACTGCTTCAGTTTTTAGAACTGGCACTTCTAGAAATGTCACATAATGTTCCATCTTCACTTGTCTTTTAGCATGGCAGAACCCTTCCTGTTGACATTAGGCGGGCACCTTTCCTGAAATATTTTCAGTGCCTGCTAAACATTTTATTTAGGCAAGTCTACTCAGATATGTAAAGATATTTTTTTATATATATATATAAATATAAACTCCTGACTTTTATCGATAATCGTAATGTGTACTTTATTTTATGTAAACCATTTTATGTAAACAAATTATGGAATGCCTGGATGACAGTTTTATTTACTGCTTTTTTCTAACTTAATTTTTGTCTCTTTTAAGGCAAGGAGGACTTCTTGTTAATTTCCATCCTTCTATTCTGACCTGCCTGCTTCCTCAGCTGACTAGTCCAAGGCTTGCTGTGAGAAAAAGAACTATCATTGCTCTTGGTCATCTTGTTATGAGTTGTGGCAACATAGTGTTTGTTGACCTCATTGAGCATCTGTTGACAGAGCTTTCTAAAAATGATTCCATGTCAACAACTAGGACTTACATACAGTGCATTGCTGCCATCAGTAGGCAAGCAGGTCATAGAATAGGTAAATAAATGAACATATTACTGACATCTCATATTTTTCATATGAAATGTTGCTAAGTATTCCATATGAATGATTGCTTCTGTTTTTTGTTGTCAGGTGAATACCTTGAGAAAATTATCCCTTTGGTAGTAAAATTTTGTAATGTAGATGATGATGAGCTTCGAGAATATTGCATTCAAGCATTTGAATCTTTTGTTAGGAGGTAAGATTGAAATGGATGTACGTTTTTTCATGGTCAACTTTACAGTATGAAAGGAGTTGAAATAAAGTTTTAGAGTCACTGAGAAGCAGCTCTAGTAAAGCAGGGGGGAAATAACACTTAAATTGTTAAAATGCGTAGTCTTCTGAACCAGTGCTTTTCTCTGTGACAATACTCACTGGTACAGAGTATTGGCACCTTTTTTTTGCTGCCTATGGCAACCATTATGTATGGCACCCACAGCACTTTTGTCATAATGAGTACTGGCACCTCATGTTTTTACCAAAAAGCACTGCATTGAACTAAATTATTGTTTATTGTTTGTATTGCTGTCTTTAGCTTTAACGCAGCTAACATCTGCTTAGGATAAATCAAGCAGCTACTCAGAAGTTTTGGGATTCTTAAAAGTTTCTGTTCAAACTGCAGTTTCATAGAGTACGTAGACATAGCTAAACTGATAGTTAAAGATACGTCATGACTGCAAAGTAACATTTCCCAAAAGCATCAGTTGCAGTGGAAATGTGTAAGAGTCTGATACTGTGCATCATGTGATGAACACATCTGTACAAGAACTCTTTGTCTGGTAAATATGGTCTCCTACATCGTTTAGAATAGTGTGTAGGGGTTTCCTCATAATCAGATTCATGCATTGCCTGGCTGCTCTGATCCTCTCCCTCCCCCAGCTGCCTCTGCTGTTTTATAATAGAGTTGAGACGGCCAGCTGAATATGGGCCCCTATCCCGATTCCAGACCTTTCTGGGTTAGAAGTGTAAGGCACACTTTCATTCCCAGCATGAACACCTTCCAGAAGAGGTTACCTTAGAAGGGCTCTTGAGAAGAAATGATACCATCATGCACTGTTTTTTCTTGGAGCTTGGCTTGGGAAATGATGCTCATCAGCAGATGAGAAATTCATTTGCTGTTTTTAACCTGGCAGCACCTCATCCCTCAGGATGGCTAACCCAGTTGTCCTGCCCTCCCAATGCATCCTGAAGAGCATGACTCTTCACTAGTCTAGACTTCTAGGGAAGGTACCTCAGCCTCATGCAGTATAGCTAGAGAGAGGTTCAGTTTGTTGGGGAGATTAAGAAGACCAGAAATAGATAATGTTGAGAGGTGTCTAAATCAGAGAGCCATTTGTATTTTATTTCTGGCTCTTCCTGAAGTTTGTGTGTCTGCTAAAACCATGAGTAAGTTAAGTAGGCTTTGCAGTAGTTGTATACGGTTTTGTGAGTAGGCCCAGTTAAACAATGTAACAATACTAGTTAATGGTTTCTTTTCAGTAGTTGCCTAATTAGTGTTATGCTTATTATGCAGATGTCCTAAAGAAGTTTATCCTCATGTAACTACCATTATAAACATTTGTCTTAAGTACCTTACATATGATCCCAACTACAATTATGATGATGAAGATGAAGATGAGAATGCAATGGATGCGGATGGTGGAGATGATGATGACCAAGGTATATTTGTGCTAAGAATAAAATCTAAGTATAACAAACAATAAGTTATTTATGTAGTATTCTGAATTCATTCTTTTCAAAGACTAATGGCTAGGCTTTGTTAAGAAAAGACACTCTGGCTCAGTCTTTACAAAAGTAATTGGCCCCTTACTGACCAAAACCAGCGGGGAGAAACAAAATTTTGTAAAGTGCAAACTGGCATTTACAACCAGTGGGAGATGATGTGAAATGTTCAAAGAAGTGGTGCTTTCTTGGAAAATCCCTTCATTTAAGCAAGGTTTATTTGAGAGCAGGGATTGCCAGATTGTATCGCTGAATATACATTTGTCATTCAATTACCTAGTAATTCTTGTTATGCTTTGTTTTATATTTATATTAAATACCTAATAATAAAATGCAAGGTGATCTGTCGGTTATGAGCTTTATTTGTGATTTAATATATAACGTGGAATCCTTCTATTTCCCCCTGCAAGGGAGTGATGATGAATATAGTGATGATGATGACATGAGCTGGAAAGTTAGACGTGCAGCTGCAAAATGCTTGGACGCTGTAGTCAGTACACGGCATGAAATGCTTCCAGAGTTCTACAAGACAGTGTCTCCTGCTTTAATAGCTAGATTCAAGGAACGAGAGGAAAATGTAAAAGCAGATGTTTTCCATGCCTATCTCTCTCTTTTAAAACAAACACGACCTGTGCAGAGTTGGCTATGTGATCCGGATGCAATGGAACAAGGAGAGACGCCTTTAACAATGCTTCAAAGTCAGGTTGGTGGATATAATGTCAGTATTATGTAGCACAGAAAGCCACATTGTTTGCTCTGGACTAAATATGAAAGAGGGAAAAGCATGTATGTACTCAAAGAAGTGTGCTTTTGTTGTCTTGATAATTAAGAGCTTTTGGAATTGTGTTGCAGTCAGTGTCCAGTGCTGTTTGCCTGTTTTTACAGTGGGACTCATGGTTTCTTTCAAACCTGTCCCCCTCCAGACCCCTGTGTGTCCACAAAATCTGGTCATCCAGACCCGGGGGGAGGGGGCAGAAGGAAGGAGAATCCCCATTATGTGAGCAGATACATGCTTGGACTACCTTGGTTTTGAAAGTCAAATATTTTCATTTCTGAAATCTGCTGGACTTTCTGCACACTGCAGAAAGGTTATTTCTGTCTGAATGTCTGTGATCATCCTATTTACATAAGATTCAGATATAACTTGTAGGTTTGTATATAAAAAGTGCTAACTGCTGAACCATGTAATGAGTATATAATAATTACAGGTTCCCAACATTGTTAAAGCTTTGCACAAACAGATGAAGGAGAAAAGTGTGAAGACTCGTCAGTGTTGTTTTAATATGCTAACAGAGTTGGTCAATGTGTTACCTGGGGCTCTCACACAGCACATTCCTGTACTTGTTCCAGGTATGAAAAACATGTATTAGATTTGGATTTTTTTTTTTATTTAGATAATTTATACACCGCTTAACATTTTAATCAAAATTTCTAAGTGGTTTATATATTTTATAGAATATTATAAATTTTACTTTTTAAATTAACTTTTTAACTGTTTGTGCTTTAATCTTGACATCTGTTAGTGCTTTGAAACATGTTTATATATTTTGCATAGAAGTGGTACATCATTAGACTTTTGGTTCTCATTGGTTCTATGTGTTCTTCATTAGCCTTTCTATAACTGTATATGTACATTTGCTTGGTCTTTCTTGAAACATTTATTTGATTCCTGCACTTTGCAACTGTGTGAGTTCCTAGAGGAGGATATTCAAAGAGAAGAGATCTTACTAATTGGTACTTTCATAATTGGTGATAATACAACTTAAAGTCTGCTCTCAGTTCTGTATATGAGATTTCACTGAGAGCATAAAATGCATTCAGCATAATGGTTTAAAATTGTATGAAAGATGGAAATAATGGGAAATATCACCAGGATCAGGGAAGACGTCAGTAAAATTGTTTTTATCCAGATGGAAGACCATTAGTATTAGTATTAACATTGATTACTTGACCTTTACCCACAGGTCCCAGGGCGGGTTACAACCATTTTAAAATACAGCATTAAAAACACTTAGAAACAAAATGACAAAATAAGGTGGTGGTATTATTATTAGCATTTATTGTGTTTGGAAACAATATGCAAATTTCATGTTTTTTCAATGATTAATGTAAAGATCCATGTATTCCATGTGTTGAAAAGAAGGTGGAGAGAAGAGAGAATTGTGTGAATGGGATTGCTTCACCTTATTGCTGTCCCAGAATTTCCTCAACTCTGAACACTAATAGCAAAATCTGGTTCCACACTAGAAAAACCAGCGTGCATCAAAAGCATAAAATACCTAGTGGCAAGCATTCAAATGTGATTAACTCTAGGAGCCTTTTTTCTCCATACTTCATTCCTAAAACCACCCTTCATCAAACTACCTTCCTTTAGTAACGTGCAGTTATCAGACCAGGTAATTACTGCTAAGATGCTGGTTGTGTAGAAGAGCAGAAACAGGCACTAGGAAGTTCTGATTTCCAATGATTACTGGCCTAGCTGCAGTTGTGTTAGAAATAAAATTAAGATTAAATCCGGGTTGATGACATTTGTATAAAAGACTTTCTTTGGGGAGATGATTTCTGATTACGAAATTGACCCAAGAGGTCATTCAAGATTAGACAAAATTTTAGCCCTTAATGTAAATCGTTGAACAGGTAGATAATAAACCATCAAATTGCATTTTCTTATCTCTGCTGCTTGAGTGTAAGTTCAGAAAATTATTGGCTTGTTCTTGCTTTAAATCAGATGTTGGGAATATATAAGAAGCAAAAACACTTGAGATACAAAATTGTGTGAATTAACTCTCCATTCTTTTGCAGGCATAATTTTTTCACTGAATGACAAATCAAGTTCTTCTAATCTGAAGATAGATGCTTTATCATGTTTGTACGTGATCCTCTGTAATCACACTCCCCAAGTTTTTCATCCTCATGTTCAAGCATTGGTGCCTCCTGTTGTAGCATGTGTTGGAGACCCATTTTATAAAATAACATCAGAGGCACTTTTGGTTACGCAGCAGCTGGTGAAAGTCATTCGGCCTCTGGATCAGACTTCTTCTTTTGATGCAAGTCCTTACATCAAAGATTTGTTTACTTGTACAATAAAGAGACTGAAAGCTGCTGATATTGACCAGGAAGTAAAAGAGAGGGCAATATCCTGTATGGGTCAAATCATTTGCAGTCTTGGTGACAGTCTTGGCTCTGACCTACCTAGTACACTTCAAATCTTCTTAGAGAGACTAAAAAATGAGATCACTCGGCTAACCACTGTGAAGGCTTTGACTCTGATAGCTGGTTCTCCTCTGAAGATAGATCTGAGGCCAGTTCTAGGAGAAGGTGTTCCTATCCTTGCTTCTTTCCTTAGAAAGAACCAGCGAGCTTTGAAACTAGGAACTCTTTCTGCTTTAGATATCTTAATCAAAAACTACAGTGACAGTTTGACAGCTGCTATGATTGATGCTGTCCTGGATGAGCTTCCACCTCTTATCAGTGAGAGTGATATGCATGTGTCACAAATGGCCATCAGTTTTCTGACCACACTTGCTAAAGTTTATCCTTCCTCTCTCTCAAAAATCAGTGGCTCCATACTGAATGAACTTATTGGGCTGGTGAGGTCACCATTATTGCAGGGTGGAGCACTTAGTGCCATGCTAGAATTTTTCCAAGCTCTGGTTGTGACTGGAACAAGTAACTTAGGATACATGGATTTATTGCGTATGTTAACAGGCCCAGTATACTCTCAGAGTACAGCACTTACTCACAAGCAGTCTTATTATTCTATTGCCAAATGTGTAGCTGCCCTTACACGAGCATGTCCGAAAGAAGGACCAGCAGTGGTAGGTCAGTTTATTCAAGATGTTAAGAACTCAAGGTCTACAGATTCCATTCGTCTCCTTGCTTTGCTGTCTCTTGGGGAAGTTGGACATCACATTGACTTAAGTGGACAAATAGAGCTAAAATCTGTAATACTAGAAGCATTCTCCTCTCCTAGTGAAGAAGTAAAATCAGCAGCTTCTTATGCATTGGGCAGTATCAGTGTCGGCAATCTTCCTGAATATCTCCCATTTGTCTTACAAGAAATAACTAGTCAACCTAAAAGGCAATACCTTCTGCTCCATTCCTTGAAGGAGATAATTAGCTCTGCAACAGTGCAAGGTCTCAAACCATATGTGGAGAGCATCTGGTCTTTACTCCTGAAACACTGTGAGTGTGCAGAAGAGGGTACCAGGAATGTTGTTGCTGAATGCTTGGGGAAGCTTACTTTAATAGACCCAGAGACTCTGCTTCCACGCCTTAAAGGATATTTGGCATCAGGTTTGTAGACTTTTGTATCTTCATGTATTGTCTTGGAATACCACCCACAACTCATTTGTCCAGAATAGTCCTATTCAATTTTAATAGGTTCAAGCTGGAGTAAATGGCTTGTGGATGTCAGTTTGATGGAAGAGGAGAAGGATGTCTTCAATGTGCACTTTTTAAATAGACATTGTAACTGTTACAAAGAATGAAGTGCTGATTATGTTGAAAAATTATTGGAGAGTTGTTTTCTGCGTATTTGGTACTGATAATCATGTAAATATATAATAAGTTAGTTTGGCTATAATTCTACATGAAAGCATTTTAAAAACTGAATAATAAGTTATTTTACTGGGAATAATTAGAAATTGTCACCTACTTTAAGAGGCAGGTATTCTAAGGACTTCTTGAGAACACATTATAAACACTGTTCAAAAAACAAAACATGAAAAGATGAATTATTTAATATTGTCCAGCCACATAAGATGGCAGCAAGGATCTTTTGAGATCAAAGTGGTACTGGTATTGACCGGTCAAAATTAAATTACTTATATCCATATATTTCTATGAAAAACTCTTATGTCTAGGTGTTCATTTTATTCCACCACTTGTTGCCTGTTCTGATCATCCTTGATTGAACAGGGTAGCATTCTAGCTTTCTGAATGTTCATGAAGATAAAAGGAAAAAATGAGCAGGAAGTCTTCAACTTACTGTTAGTGAAAAAAGTTGGTTAGAGAGACTAATTCTATCTGCTCAGTTCTCCCTATTGTTCTTTATAACAATTTATACATATGATTCAATTTGACCAGTCAGTGCCAGAACCCCTTTTAGCATTACTTTGTCTTTGTAGCCAGGTCCTTTCCCCAAAATTATAGTGCACAGCCTTAAATGATAGAAGAGCTGTTTATAAGATTAATGTAGATTTCATTATTTTGCAACAAATACTATAAGTATGCCTGATAGAGATCCTGCTGATCATAAAGAATCACCATTCTTCACTAGAACAGTTGGCCATCGTATTGCTGCCTGGATAATCACTAATGGGAGGCATTTCTAGTGAAAAGTCTGTTGCCCAATTTTGATGGAAAAAAGGACACAGACTATTTGCTTTGTTTTATTTTAAAAGGGGATTAGACAAATTCATGAAGGATAAGGCTGGAAATGGTTACTAGCAATGATGGCTATGCATTCTCTCCAGTGTCAGAAACAGTATATCTCTGAATACCAGTTGCTGGGGATCACAAGTGAGAGAGTGCTGTTGTGCTCATGTTCTCATGCGCTTGGGCATCTGGTTGGCCATTGTGAGAACAGGATGTTGAGCTAGATAGGCCTTTGAGCTGATCCAGCAAGGTTCTATGCCATAACTGCTGAGCCAGTGTGATATAGTAGACAATATGAAAGCAGAGTTCAAATCCCACCCATGAAGCTTGTTAGATGACCTTGGGTCAGTTGCTATTTCTTAACCTCTCCCTCAAAGGGATGATTATGTACACTGACATGAGCAACTTGGAAGGATGAGCAAAGTTAAATCCATGCAAGTTGGTGGCCATCACTACATCTTGTGGCAGCAGAATCCATAGCTTAACTATGCTTTGTGTGATGGCAGTACTTCCATTGTCTAAATGACGCCAAAAGTCTATGCTTGCTCTTTAATTTTTTTTTTCTTATTTGAAACATGATTGATTAGCTTCTTTGGAAACAGTTTAATGGGCCTATGTTTTAGGGTGTGCATGTCAAAGGCACAAATCCACTATTTGCTTCCATTATTGCTGGATTTATACCTCATCCTTACATATCCCCAGGGCAGCTTACTAGAAATTAATTACAATAAAACAAAACAAAGAAGTAAAACACCACAGTGTGAAGATCAGCATATAAACAATAGGTGGCATCCAACTAACTTGTTTCGTCAGTGCAAGGATTTTCACTTTTGATAGTTAACCTCCACTCCTCACCCTGCACGCATCCTGTAGTCTCCCCAAATGTGTAGAGTTGGGGTGAAAACCCAGAACAGATTTAGGGTGTGTGTTGGTGATGCACGTTATAAGTTCCATTAAGCAAATGGAAGAAATCCTTGCCAGTTGGTTAGATACCGCCCAATAACTAGAAATAAAAACAAGGAAAGTATAAAGAATCCAGGGAAATATTGAGAGCAAGGACCTGTGGACATATGTTGGTAATGCTGCTATTATTATTGAGGCATGTAGAAAATATTAAACGGTCACAACACGTTCTTGTAAAATACATACTGTAACTTGTTTATGCTCAACTTGGAATGTATTTAAGAGCTTGAGCCCTATCACACTCTGCAGTGCATCTATAAAACTGTTGTGTTAAATTGACTGCTCCATTTTGGGAAGGGGATTAACCTCTTAGCAGAATTGTTATAATATACATTAGGCTTGCAATCCAAAGAACCTAATTTTGGGTTCTCTCCAATTAAGTCATACTAATTTGACTATTTAAGTCCATTGATTTTTTTCAGTGGGTTGTATCCAACATTAGTCTTGCTCAGAGTGGGCCCATTGAAATGAATGGACACGTCTAAGTCCTTTGATTTCAGTGGGTCTCATGAATGTGTGATTTAGTTGGATACAACCCTCTGTGAAATCAAGTGCTTTAGACTTGTTTTTTCTTAATTACCAAGAGTGACTACCTCATGTGACTTGATAAACTGCTCAGGAATTTAAAATTAGGAACACTTTAAATTCTATGGGTAATTTGCCCTGGGGCTCAGCTGTTCAAAGAAAAAAATTAACTGTTTGCATAAGTCATGCGTGTGAGCTAAGTAGCTTTTTGAATCATAGCTGAGGAAGATGCTACGGGACAAAATATGTATAAAGAAAAAACAACACTTTAAAAATGTCATTATTACTAATAATCCAGTATTGTGTTTTATAATTGCATACTATTTCATGGGACAGCTTGAAAAAAAGGAGTGTAGACATTAATTTTGATTAATTATTTTGCTATTAGGATCATCATATGCTCGAAGTTCAGTAGTCACTGCTGTGAAGTTCACAATCTCTGATCATCCACAGCCTATAGATCCATTATTAAAGAATTGTATTGGTGAGTGAAATTGTAGCCATTTCAAGTAGTGCATTTTTACCATAAAATGACATACTTTGTTACACAACTGGTGTTTTCTTTTAAAGCCAGTATTTTGTAGGTGCCAGTGTCAAATGTATAGGGTTTAAAAAAATATAGGTGACTTATCTACTTGCTTTAAAAAAATGGTAACGTGTACTGTTAAACATTCAGAAATGCTTTCATCTAAAACTGTTTGTTGAAATGTACTCATTAATTTCTATACTGCCTTTCTGTAAATTATTCAAAGTTGTGTCCAATATAGTGTAGCACAATAAATGTTCAGCTTCAAAGAAATTATAATAGAAAATGAGAAGGGTCACAAGAAACCACTTAAGTAAAAAATAATAGTGTAAATGCAGTATAATTGCTACAGATTGTGAGGCTTCTTGTGGAGTCATTGAATTGTACACAGTTTTGATAAAATTTCAGCCTATTGTGGCTGGGAAAGAAGATACATTATTTTCCAGTTACCATAACAATATCATTCTTTTTAAAATCATTGATTTGTCTTATTAGTGTTTTCCTTTTCCTGCATGGTTTCTTTGAAACGTGTTTTCCTCCTAAATTATAGGATTAACTTCTTAAAAGCCTTGAAACGGCATCCAGGCCCAGAGCTTGGAAAAGTTACTTTTTTGAACTACACCTCCCATCAGCCCAATCCAATGGCCATGCTGGCTGGGGCTGATGGGAGTTGTAGTTCAAAAAAGTAACTTTTCCAAGCTCTGCCTGTGACCTATGAAAATTGAAAGTTGGGCTTTTCAGAGTTGCTTAATCATGCCATTCACAGAACAGCTATAAAAAGGATTCAACACTTGTAGTTCTCAAATTGTCTTGAAGCCAATTTATATATAAATATGACTAGATAGTATCTTTGCAGAGAACATTTCAGTAGAAAAACAGCTGGCAAACTTGATGAATTCTTAGAGTGAATTTGTTGTCAAAAGGGTGTATTGGAATGCTAATTGCTGTCTTCACAGAAATGTAGGCAAACTGGATAGGATTCAAAGTGTAGTTATGTTTATGCAACATATCTTAGGAGGAAAAGTATAAGGGAAGCGAGACTCTTCATTTGTAGTGTATTCTTAAACTATAGCCCATTTTGTTTATGAGACGACATACTAATATAACCTCTCCCAATTTATGGCCCCATATTTTACAAACATCTTGGGGAAAGCGAATGTGAAGACTCTGTTTTCATTTTTCATAAGTGACAAACATTGGTCAAGAGCATATGCTGATAACGTTTTTTTTAAAATGATTGCAGGTGACTTTCTAAAAACCCTGGAAGATCCAGATCTTAATGTAAGACGAGTAGCGCTGGTAACATTTAATTCAGCAGCACACAATAAACCATCGCTAATAAGGGATCTTTTAGATACTGTGCTTCCACATCTTTATAATGAAACAAAAGTGAGAAAGGAACTGATAAGAGAGGTATGTAATCCACTCAAGTTACGGAGTGACTACGGAGTGGTGTCAGACATTTATTTATTTATTTATTTTATTTAAATAGCTAACATCTTCAGTTTTTTTGTGTTCAGATCCTTGTACAAGTTCAGTGTTTATTTACTGACAGGCAGCTGCTTTCTGTACTTAGGTAGCTTACTAAAGCTGAGTTCTTCTGAAAAGTTTGAGTATGAATTTCTTTGCAAGATTAGCTCTAAAATGGTTCAGAAAAAAACACAGTAATATGATAGGAGTTAGAGAGACCCTAAGGGGCCTTAGGTGGGAGACACACATTAAATATACTTTGGAAACTATTCCATATTTATATGGGCAACATATTTCAATAAACATGTTTCATAATACATGAAATGAAAATATAGGAAGAATATTGAGAGCTACCAGTATAAACAACAGTGCAAAATCTTTTGTCTTCACTGCACACATCCTGACAAAGGGAGCCAAGCCAAATGATTCACGTTCCAGAATCTTTTCACAAGTTATATAGGCTTCCCATACAGTCAACTTCAGTGTAATTTAATGAGATTCATCTTCTTACAGAATTGCAGGCCCTGGGCTGCTACTGGGAAGAAGGGTGGGATATAAATTTAATAATAATAAAAAACTTGCAATGAAGTTGTGAAGCAAAATTCAGTATTGGCAAGATTCATATAATTGCAGCATAAACATAAAATTACTCTGATGCTAAAAATGGCAAGTTATGATTAAGATGAAAGTGACCCAAAATACATTTAGATTAAAGAGTTCTATACACAAAAGCTATATCATGTATAAAAAAAGAAAGGCAAATGCAAGAGCATGATCTTCAAACTTGAGGTTTGCTTTCCACTTAAAAATTAATGACTATACTAGCAGTGGGGGAAACCTGCCCGGGCTTTGAGATCCGCAGGAGAGGCCCTTCTCTCAGTTCCAACACCCTCACAAGCCTGATTGGAGGGGACATGAGGTAGAGCATTTTCGGTGGCTGCCCCTAGGCTTTGGAATTCCCTCCCTAGGGAGGCAAGAATGGCTCCCTCCCTGCAGTCCTTCCGTCAGCAGGTGAAAACTTTTTAATTCCAAAGGGCTTTTGGAACTGTTGGTTCCTAAGGTTGGGGTTGAAGAGGGTGTTGTATTGTTTTACTGTTTTATCTGTACTATCTTAAAGTGAGTTTTGAATTACTCCAATTGTATATTTAAATGGTTTTATTATTGCACATGGTTTAATTGTATTTTAATGTAGATTTTTTGTTTGCTTGTAATTATATGTACTTTTAAATTTGGAAGCTGCCTTGAGTTCCAGTCCTTGGAAAAAAAGCGGGATAAAAATAAGAATAAATAAATAAATATATCCATACAGACTGATCATAAGAATGCTGCCATGGGCATCTTCTAGGAGGAAAGGCAGGATATAAATTTAATAAATAATAAAATAAATATGTTACTTCTAAACAGAGTACCATTATTTTAGTGTTGCTTGCTCCTACATACGTATGAATAGGATTACAGCCTTATTTATTTGATAAAGAACCCAATGTTTAGTGTACAAAGGAACCATTTGTTGGGATTCTCGATTACTGCTGTGAAAATGCACTCTTAGTTTTACCGTTGACTTTAAGAACAATACCATGAAAATGGCTATAGTTGTGGTATTACAAAAGACTTTGGACCATGGGCCTTTGTTTTATTTAAGAACTTCCCCTTGGAGCTGTAAAGTTCTTCAGCAAATTCTTATGCAAAGTGTTTCATTACCAATTGCTAACTAAATATATTCAATGCACTTAACAATTTCTGATTTGATTTGCAGGTGGAAATGGGGCCATTTAAGCATACAGTTGATGATGGTCTCGACATTAGAAAGGCAGCTTTTGAGTGTATGTATACTCTTCTAGATAGCTGTCTGGATAGGCTAGACATCTTTGAATTCCTAAACCATGTTGAAGATGGTCTGAAGGATCACTATGACATTAAGGTTAGTGCTTATTATTAGTGTGTGCGCATTTGTACATGTGGCTATACATACCTTCACTAGGCGTGAATTCAGATATTTCTAAACTAGTGGCTGAACAACTGCAGTGAAACAGTAAAAAAAACTTGGATACTGTCAGCTTTAAGCCTTGATAAAAGACTCTTCACTCTAGTCTTTGTGAGAAGGATTTCGGTTGGAATTGGGAAGATCATATTAGCTTGCTGAAAATTTTTTAATGAATGTTTTTGTCTAGAGTTTATTCTGCCCCTGAGATAGGGCATCTAATTTCCCAATAAACAATTGAAAGGATGATAGTCAGTTGTGGTTTCCAGCTTGCACAGTGAATGTCTGTTCATGCAAATGGGACTTCTCCTGCCTATCCTCCCTTGTTCAGCCCCTCTGCACCCACCAGAATGGGTGAGAAGGAAGGAAAGAAAGGTAAAGTCCTGTTGCATATGTAGGCACAAGATTGGATCTTGCTCAGTACCTGCTTTCCCCCCCTTTTCTATGATTTTATGCTCCTATAGGGAAAGTTGTCCTGTTTTTCTTGTAGACAGTTTCTGTCTACAAGAAATAGCCAGTGGTAGCCCAGAGGCTTCCAGCATGTGTATTATGACATAATATCAGCTATGAGAATCCATTGTTTTCAGTTAAGCATGAATTTGACTAATAAAGACAAAATTGCAATTATGGGTTCCATTAGTAAGAGGTGCTATCAGGGCATGACAAGAACCTCCTGAAAACGGCATTTTCCCCTAATATCTCTTGAGTTTGCAACCATAATTAAATTTGCTGATGATTAAAATCTGTTCTTAACAATGGCTAAAGCTTTATTATTAATTCAAAGTTTATTTCTCCCTAACCAGATGCTAACATTTTTAATGTTGGTGAGACTGTCTACCCTATGTCCAAGTGCAGTTTTGCAGAGGTTGGATAGACTGGTTGAACCCTTACGTGCTACATGTACAACCAAGGTATTGTGTGACTTTGTTTAAATTAGTATACATAGTAATTGTAAAACATAGTCAAATATTTTTCTTTTGCATTCCATCACCTTCAGCAAGAGACCTGTCACCCATATTAAAGATATTAATATGTATAGCTTTGGTCACAGACATAACTTAGGAAAATAATCTTTTGAAGGCCCTGCTCTTAATATGACCTTTCTAAATTTCCCCCATTTTTCTCTCTGATCATATTTTGGAAATAGCTTCAATGTGATAAGAAAACAGCTTTTATATGTGACTTGTTCCCCTGTCTTTTCAGAGGGTTACCCCACCTATGTGTTATCTTAAAAACTTTCAATTATTATTTTAGTTCATACCTAGGAATTATCCTGATTGAAGCAAAAGCAGTGTCTTTTAAATGGAAGGAAGACAAGGCATATTTCTAGCAGCATGCTTTCGTGGCTGTAGGTAATAATTCAGTAGATAGTGGGTCTCTTAATTGTTGAACACCACTATGTAAAGCTGCTAAACATTTCATGCATTTTTGTTCGGTATTCTGAGGGATTGTTTTTTGGTACAGCTAAGTATGTGGACATACTATCTCCTGGGGGGTATAGATACATTGAATAGCTTTTTAGCTTGATTATATTGTTGCATTTGTGTGTTAAGCTTACTGACCATCACTTTTTTAAAACAAAACAGGTAAAAGCAAACTCTGTGAAGCAGGAATTTGAAAAGCAAGATGAACTGAAGCGATCTGCCATGAGAGCAGTAGCTGCATTATTAACCATTCCAGAAGCAGAAAAGAGTCCACTGATGAGTGAATTTCAGTCACAGATAAGCTCTAATCCTGAGCTTGCAGCCATCTTTGAAAGTATCCAGAAAGATTCGTCATCCACTAATTTGGAATCAATGGACACTAGTTAGATAATTTAGAATGGGGACCATTACTTTGAACCATATGATGCACTGAATTGACAAGTTAAAAAAACAAACAGAAAAGCATCTAATCTTCACAATGTTCCACTTTATCTTTATGGAGACAGTTTGGCTTTTTCCCATTGTTGCTTTTTTAGCATTTATTCCAGAATATGTATTTCCATAATTCAGAAGTTGTACACCACTCATGTTTTAGTGGATTTGGACACACATTAAATAGAAATGAAAGGTTAAAACGCATGGTGTATGGAAATAGATTCCAACATCTGTTTACCCTGTAATGTTTAGGATTAAAAGTTTAAAATTTGTGACCATGATTTTTCTTTTCATTTTTTCTTGATATAAAAGTATATTGTGTTTTTGTATAACTTCTGTCTTTCTGTTTCAGCTACATAAATTGATTTGGCTGGCAGTTTAAAAATTGTGTAAGATTTATTATCATGCAGAGGTGCTGGACACAGTTTAAAGATGCAGACATAAGTAAATATCCTTTTTAAAGGTGCAGGAGTAAACAGTTCCCTGTTGTGCACACTAATTTTGCATGAGCAAGTTTACAAATATATATGATGTGTAAAACAGTATGTGCTGTTTATTAATAATTAAGTTCAAATGAGTACTATAGTATCAATGCAATTTTTAGGTATCAGTCCTGTCAAGAACCGCCAGGTCAACTCCCAACCTCAGGGCTATTGAACTTGGCCAGGCACGACCCGTGCCTCCCTTACCAGGGTTGAGTTAACCAACACCCAACCCTGTAAGGTAGGTAGACTACCACTCCTTAACTTGGACTCTCACTCTGCGTCAAGGAGAAACCAAAAGTGCCAATAGACTGGCAGAGATTTCCAAGAACGAGAGCCAACCTCACATTCACTGCTCTGAACCCAATTCAGTAGGCAGTAGCATTGCGGTCAAGTTGCTCGATTCAGAGCCACACTGTTCTCAAGTTCCACACACCAGTTAATATGAGGTAGCTTATTGATTAAAATATAAGTGCATATGAGAAAAGCAGCATATAATTCCCATAACCCAAACACTCTTAAAGTTGGGCATAAGCAACGCCCATACAAAAATGTAGTGAGAGAGTTCAACACAGACACAAATAACAAAGCTTACCTAGCCTAAGCTCAGTACTCACAATGGAAAAGTAAAAGAGTATGTCCCCTAGGCTCCTTACACCAGCAGATATCACAAAGGTAAGTCAGGATGGAATGGGGCAATTAGCTGAAATATACCCTCTCTTTTATGGCAATTTGTCCAGCAACAGCGAGAGGGCCAGTTAGCCAATCATGACACCTCTTGGTGATGGAATAGTCCAGAAGTTCACTATAAGGGCAGGTCTACTAATTTATGGCCACTCAGGCCTCCTGACCTTGGGTACCAGGCAGTGCAGATAAGATCCAGCTGCCTCCCTTGTAGCCTAACAAGTTGCAACTGGACTGTATGAGACACCCTAATTTTTCCCAGCTTAGTGCATCCCAGAAATGCATGCAAGATATTCCCCACAATCCCTCATGGCTAAGGGATTATTTTACCCTAGCCAATTTAGCTGTTCTTGAGAAGTCCTTTTCAAAGAGAACTTGGGTAGCTAAGTGCCTATCAGTTTGGAAGTGAAATGGGAATGCCCAAAACTAAGATAGTGGTTTTTGTGTGTACCATTGGTATGTAGAGGTATATAAGCTTGTAAATTAAAAGAAAATGATTTTTTTAAAAAAAAACACCAAATTGCCTGCGAAGAACCTTTGTACTTCCATACAAAGAATCATAGAACAGAAGGGTTGGAAGGGACCTATAAGTCCAGCCTCCTGCTCAGTGCAGGAATCCCAAGTTAAAGCATGCCCTGTAAGTAGCTTTAGAAAGCTGGTAATAGTTGAGCCTGTAGCAGTAGGGAGGGTCTAAGTGCTAATACTAGATATAAGGGATCTATTGTGGATCTCATTGCTAAGCCAGTCCATCTTGGTACTAAGATCAGAAATAAGCCTTTGCCTGCACTTTGTCAGTTAACACAAAGGGCAGGCAGCATTTCTCTTACCACTGTGGGACCATAGTGCTAAGATCTAAGATAAGCCTCTGCTGTTGCCTTTTATCTCAAAGAACAAGGAGAAGTCTGTCTCTGATCTTAGCACTGTGGTCCCACCAGTAAGTTCAGAGATTAGAGGATAAGGAAGGAGATTCATGCCATTAGGTTAAAAAACTCCCTCTGGGAGTACAGGGACATTTCAGAAGGAGAGGGAAAGAAACACCTTGGGGGTTTTTCTTCCTCTCCAGAATTTTTCCTTCTCTCCATGCTATATAGTGATACAATGTCTAGGTTTGGTGCTGCGATCCTTGAGTGCTACTTTCTAGACCTCTGTGGGAGGCAGGGGAACTCCTCCTTTATTCTTTCCTCACTCCTGAAACTTACCCTCTCCATCCCAGAGACATGAACAATACTACAAGTCTCACGCTTCAGGATGGTTAGAGTCATGAACAAGAGCTCTCCTTTTGGTGAGGTTACACTGCAACATTGTGTTGCAGGTTCTACTTGTTTATCTTAACGAGAACATTTGGAATGTGTTCCTGTAGTCATTGATTTTACTACTTAATGTTTCTCAACTGAAGAATTTTTTCCTGACATTTAAAAGTAACCAAACAGTAGTAGGACAAATATGTATCTAAATTAGTGAGGATACAGACAAGGCCTTTTGTATGTGCATCTGCCACTTTTAAATCTATATGACATATGTACTAGTCCAGTGAATCCTAGTGGAAAATGTATTCTGATGCTCAGGGACAATTTCTCTGCCTAGGACCACAGTGAAGAAGGCACTGTGATTGTGAGTACTTTGCAACCAGCCCAGATGAAGACGGAACTGAGAATCTATGCACCAAAACAATTTGGGTATATAAAAAAATTGCCTTGGATCAGAATGACAGGCCTGTATCACCTTCAAAAATGGCCTGTATGGAAACTTAGTGCAGTTTTAGCTGATTATCAGTATCTTCATACTTCATCACAAGCTGAAGACAATTTAGGCTGCAAACACGCACACTTGGGAGTAAATCCCTTTTACCTGATTATGGCTTAAATCACAATAAACATGCATAGGCTCACACTATGAAATGGTAAGAAAATAGACATTTATCTTTTATTTTAGCAAACCATGTGCATGGCCTCGTGGTTTTAAGGATAAATTAAGTATCTGTCCTGAATGGGGAGAAACCCTGAATTGAATGGCTGACTGAATGGCATTTGTTGTATGTTATTTGAGCCCCTGAGAAGCGTTAATGTACTTCAGTATATAAAAAATACATCATGAACTGAAATTCCATAGTTAATTTACTTTCTTTGACATTAAAACATATCTCCAGAAAATAATTTATCATGATGGGCATCAAATTACTATTAGATATATTGAAATTTCTCAACAATATTCTATGCCACATACTGCCCTCAAAAAGTGAAGAATGTGGGTCAGCCTCAGACAATCTTAGATTAGAAATCATGGCTTGGATCCTAAGAGGTGTTAACTAAATGGAGATTGTGAGAGGAATGTTTCCTGTTCTCTGCTTGTCTGTGCAGTCACCTACACCCCCCACAAAATGTCTTACTGGAGAGTCAGGGGCCCTTCTGCATAATATGGGATGTGCCATGGGGTCTGTTTCAAGAGGGAGGAAATCTCAAATGTCCCAATTTTAAGTGATTCTCCCCTGAGAAGTCCCTGGGATCCCATTCTACATTGTTAAGAGAGGCTTTTGGGGGGCAAAGGGGAATGGGAGTTTTTCTTCTGTAAACTTAATTTATCTTATGATCCAAGCCCATGGAAAATAACAAATTGATTTTTAAAAAATTGTACCTGATCCTTCATTATTTGTGCTATCAGTGCTCAAAAGTATTGTTGCAACAATAGAGATTTTAAGATAAAAGCTAGGATTCTAGATGCAATTTTGTGTCTACATACAAAATTGGATATAGATAACATGCACAGCTGCTAATACATGAAAAAGGAAAGCTAAGGTTTTCTAATCAATACAGATATTATTAACAATGTAGTGTCTAGTCAGTGTATGCAAACTGATTTAAACTTTTGAAAGTTGTGTCAGGAACATCTTTTAGATTGACAGCTCAGTAGGAATTGAGTTAGTCATCAGAAACCAACTTGCCTTTAATTATGGTGTCATTTTGAAGTGATGATGAATATTCAGTAAAAGTAGTCTGCTCTTTTTCCTCTAGACTCTTGATTAATTAGGTGTGTGATTGCTTCAGCAGAAGCTCTTACCTTACCTTGTCACTACCACCTGCTTACATTTTATCCTCTCACCACTCAACTAACATATGATGCTTTATGATAGTGTAATAAACTAAAGGCACATGGCCGAAAAAGTCAGATAGAATCCACCTGACTTTGTATCAAACTACTTCAAAATGGCTGTGTGTTAAAGCTGATGCACATTGTCAGCAGGCACATTTGATGCTCACACATTAAAAAAACCCTATTGCCTGAATTTTTGTCTGCCATCTCATCATAGAGCATTTGTTTTCCTCCTTTAGACAAATACCACAAAGTAAGTCTCCAAGAGTAATATGCATAGCTTTTCAAAAAGTAATATTTATTACATAGTTTAAATATAATTAAAAGTTAAGAGCAAGTGAATGTGTTTCTTCCAGTTTAAGTCTTGCAGGGTTTTGGCAAGTATTAGCAACCAGTTACACTGGAGTAGATGGAGACTATGCTGAGAGAAATCAATTATAAACTTTCTGCCACTTAAGTACTTAGTTTTCTGTGTTCTCTTGGCCCTCAAAAGGTTCCTAGTTAAAGGAAGAAGAGAAGAAGCTGATTCTTGAGGGCCACAATGCTGAACTTGAGGGCCTCAGTTCAGCTTTGTTTGCTACAGTCCAAACAGGTCTTTTACTGAACCCAATAGACAAAAATCCCTAGCGGTTGCTGAAAACCAACCGGATTTCAAAATTGTTGAAGAGAGACCAGATTAACTGGTCTTCCTATGGACCAACACAGTCTGAGCCTTCATCATGTAATGATGTTCATAACAATGATGCTCTACTGACCCTTGTCACTACCAGCTCTGTTTAGACCTCATCAGAATGCTAAATCCAACTGCATGTACTGGGCCATTGATACATTGATATAGGCTTATGGTTGCTACAGCAACCAGGAAATCTCTAGAGAATCTTGACACCAGCTGTGAGACTGCTTCCCATCAGCTCTGCTAGAGAAAAAGTTGTGCAATGCAGTAATCAGTATACATAACAGAATATCCAGTCTATTTCTAGTCTGCAGCACCAAGTATACACTTTCAGAATTGGCTGTATTCAAGGCTGGATGATAACTATTGCATTATGTATTTGTTTAATCAAATTTATTTCATTTAAAACATGCCATACCTTTAAAAAATCCTCAAGGTGGATAACAAAATAAAATAAAAGCACAATTAACAATATAAAATTCACTTCAAAATGACACCATAATTAAAGGCAATATAAAATATCTGCAGAGATAGTTGCTGGACTACAACTCAAACCATCAATGCACTCTTTTTTTCTAAACAGAGTTCATGTTGGAGGCCCCTGTTTCTCATTGGTGCCTGGAATGCTGCAATGCTAATGCCCCAGAGAGTCCTTAATATGTTATTAGCCTAGGGCCCTCGTCAGCAAAAATGCTCTTGTGTTTTAGCATTCAAGTCACTAGAGAGGGACCTTGGTTTACATTTTGAACTGAAGAACTTTTTGGGAAACTGCTATTTGATCAATAAATATGAGGAGTGCAGTTTCATATTCTCAAACTAGGTAATTATGAACTTCTGCGACATTACAAGATGGAACCATAAGAGTTAATACTGAACCCATGATATTTTTTAGCCACATCTTGATGACATGTCAAGTTAGATGATCTGTTCTCCCTTAAGCAAAGTGTGAAGGGCAATCTTTTATCTTGGAAATTGACATGTCTGCCACCAACATCACAAATAATCTGGAGTTTTAATTTATGTCAAATCAACCATATCCCAAGTTAAGGGGATGCTTGGAGAAAGTGAAGCCCCACAGTTGATGCTTTTCATTTCTGAGTGACATTTCAGTCACTCAGAATAATAGATCTGAGTTGAGAAGGAACATACAATGGTCTTACCTGAAAGTTTTTTCCTCTCTATGTCCCCTGGGTGAAGGTGAGGTTTAGAAGCCTCACAAATCCAGTTACACTCACTTGGGGAAAAAGAGCCCCCATAAAGGAAGTGTTTTGTGACATATAACAGATCAAGGTTATTCAGCCACCCAAGGGTCTCCTTCATACTATCCTGTCATGCTACCATTACCAAGCTACAGAAACTTAAAGTGAACATGAAGCTGGGTCCAGTGTTATAGATGAAACACTGCTAATTTTGTGGCTGTGGGCCGAAATAAAGACACTGACATGTACAGCTGGGTTGAAATTATGGGTCCTTTAATTAACCAAAAGAAACTGGGCCTCTAGGCAGGTGAGGCAAGTTGTTCCCAAAGGTGGCCCATACCTGCCCCTGGGTCCTACAGCCGTGAGCTGCCAGCCTCTGGAACTGCCAATCATCCACAAAGGTGCCTAAGGGGGTCACCAAGCTGACCTAACCTGTTCCCCTTTCCATACCTTCTTGCCAAAGTGAATAGATAAACCCATTAAGAATAAACACCACAACTAACTGCCTCTACCCCAAAACTAATATAGTGTGGAATAGATGAAAAAAAAACCCACCTACAGGGCCAATGGCAGGTGAGCCAAAAATTCCTATTTGGCCCTGAAGTGATCCTACCAGTCACACTATGAGAGGGAGGGTGAGTGGGTACCAAGGCCAAAGGAAGGGGGGAGCATGGGCAGCATGGGCTTAAATAAGCTTAGCTGCCTTCCCCTAGTGTGGCCATGCATGGTACCAGGATCAGGAACATGGAATGGAACTTACTAGCACCAGTGTGCTCAGTAGGGCTTTGGAAGTTCATGGTGAAGGGTTGCTCTTATTTCTGCAGGCTCAGTTTAGGATTGCAATCTAACATCTAATTAAAAAAT
Organism: Rhineura floridana; assembly: GCF_030035675.1. Lineage (NCBI taxonomy): Eukaryota > Metazoa > Chordata > Lepidosauria > Squamata > Rhineuridae > Rhineura > Rhineura floridana. The sequence continues at coordinate 73,916,701 of NC_084487.1, read as the reverse complement.
TCTTTTCTGGATATACCATTGAAGATAAGTATTTGAAGAAATGAAGTGGAACCCACTACATAATTCCCTACAGGGTTCCAGACAGCCAGCTATGCCCTTTTCCATGCCCTTGCCCCAGCTTTTCTTTTACCTCCCTCTCAACAGTTAGTTTGCAGCTCAGTGCAGAGCATCTGGTTTGTGTTCAATCCTTGTTATCCAGCAGGTATGGATGGGGGAGAAATTCAATTCAGTTCACATTTAAAGACAAATCTGTCAAATTCTCACTTTCCAGAACAATATGAGAACTGAAACAGCCATCCTTCAAAATTTGCACTTGTATGAATTTGATGTATGGCATGCAAAAAATTATTTATTAGATTTATATCCTACCCTTCCTCCCAGTAGGAGCTCAGGATGGCAAAAAAATGCATTTGCTAGGAGAAACGTGCACTAAAATGCTGAATAATTTCTATGAGAATAGCAAATTGCTGGAGAAATGTGGAGAACTGAATTAAAGACTAGAAAAAAGAAAAAATGAGAGAATCGAAATTGACAGATAATTCCATCCAGGTAAGGTTGGAAAGAACACCTGTCAGAAAAGCCACTGCTAATTAGTGGGGACAATGCAGAATCAAAGATACCAATGGTCTGATTCAATATAAGGCAGCTTTCTGTTTGATAATGTCCCATTGGGCTGTTTTGGAGTTTTTCCTCTCTTGGAGGGGTTTGTTTCTTAAAGATTGGGGGGATTCTTGGACTTCTGCAAACCAGGGGTCCCCCACCCCAAGCCTCCTGATACTTCCCTCTTGTGTGTGGATGATGCCATCTTGGAGAGAATCCACATTTGGAGAATGAATTCATGAAGACTTCAAAGGAATATGTGTTTCTCAAAAACATTAATAATATATAAGTGGAGTGTATTTAATTTATATGTAAAAATGGAAATGGACTGCCTTCAAGTGGATACTGACTTATGGTGACCCTACAAATAGGGTTTTCATGGTAAGCGGTATTCAGAGGGGGTTTACCATTGCCTTTCTCTGAGGCTGAGAGGCAGTGACTGGCCCAAAGACACCCAGTGAGTTTCATGGCTGTGTGGGGATTCAAATCCTGGCCTCCCAGGTTGTAGTCCAACACTCTAACCACTACCATGTAATTAAGATAAGGTCAAATAAATCTCTGAAGTTTATTTCCAACGCAAGATTTTTGTATAAGTGCATCAACAAACACTTAATTTAATCATTTAAACTGTTGTTTCATTGGGGAGAGGCAGGGAAAATATTACATATTTAAAATCAGATTCGCTTCTAAGTGCTGAAGTTATATTAGAATTTATTTTCAAACAGCATCTAAACTTTCTACACGATATGGGACAACTTTTTTTCAATAACAGTTAATAGGCATAAGAAATCATAATCTTCATATGCCCCCTCTCTACGTCTGGAACATGATAGTATATTCAGTTTATATTTCATATTTAGAAAAACAGTCTTGCTGAAATGTTATCTGAAGATCACAAATATAAAATCTAGGTCTGGAGCAGGCTGTGGAAAGAAATTGGCCACCTGAGATCAGGTTCATGTTCCCAGAGCGCTGCTGCTGTTGCCGCATAGATGACATCTGATGTCATCGTTTCAAACTGGAGTATAAACACCATATCTCAGAGGAAGATTACGTAGCAGGTAATTGAAGTTAGTATGAGTTGTATAATTGTTCCACTACACTCAATTTTTGTGGGGGAGGAACAATAGCCTTTACAATCTTGTGTGCCATTTATTTTTCAGCCAACCAACAGAAATTTTCTGCAACATACAGCACACGGCAATCTGAAATTAGCATTAAAGAGGCATAGAAGTGCTTTACGGTGAGTAGCAAATGAAAAGTTCCTCATGGGTCAACTCATAGTAGCAATACAATAAGACTCAGATGTTTCATAAGGTCATACATGACTAAGACTACACAGGGCATCTTTGTTGGTCCCAGGCATCCTCCCAATCTGGATTTTGGCCTGAAAGACCAAGGAAAAGTATGGATACATTGGGAGTAAATGGTAAGCAAGCACAATGTGTGATATTCTACAATACTATTCCTGATCAAAGGGCACATCTGTTAAGGCATCAACCTTAGTTTCCAGTTTCTGGCTTTGTGGAACTTGAGCCAACATGAGATATCCATTATTTGTTTATTTATTGCATTTGTATACCGCCCCATACCCGAAGCTCTCTGGGCGGTTTACAACAATTAAAAACATTAAAAACAAATATACAAATTTAAAAACACATTTTTTAAAAGCAATTTAAAAACACATGCTAAAATGCCTGGGAGAAGAGGAAAGTCTTGACCTGGCGCCAAAAATATAACAGTTTATTTATTTATATTTTATTTTATTTATTAAATTTATTAGTCGCTCATATGACTGGCTGTCCAGCCACTCTGGGCGACGTACAAAATAAAAACATACAAATACATTAAAACATTAAAAATCTCAACAATAATAATAAAACCTAACCCACCCCAAAAGCCTGCCTGAAGAGCCAGGTCTTCAAGTCCCGGCAGAAGCTCATCATAGAGGGGGCATGGCGGAGATCATTTGGGAGGGAATTCCATAAAGTGGGGGCCACGAAAAAGCCCTCTCCCTAGTTCTCACCAGTCTAGCTGTTTTAACTGGTGGGATAGAGAGAAGGCCTTTTGAGGCTGATCTTGTTGAGCAGCATCCCTGATGATGTTGGAGGCACTCCTTCAGATAGACTGGGCTGAAACCATATAGGGTTTTAAAGGTCAGAACCAACACCTTGAATTGGGCCCAGAAAACAACCGGTAACCAGTGCAACTCCTTCAGCACTGGAGTGATGTGATCTCGCCGGCGGCTGCCTTTAATCAGGCGAGCCGCCACATTCTGTACCAGTTGCAGCTTCCGGACCATTTTCAAGGGTAACCCCACGTAGAGCGCAGTAGTCCAGGTGAGAGGAGACCAGGGCATGTTCCACAGATGGGAGCAGATGGTTGGGAAGGTAGGGGCGCAGCCTCCGTATCAGATGGAGTTGATACAGCGCCGCCTGGCTCACAGCCGAGACCTGAGCCTCCATGGACAGCTGGGAGTCAAGAATGACCCCCAGGCCGCGGACCTGGTCTTTCAGGGGCAATTGTACCCATTGAGCACCAGGTCAACATCCCCCAACCTTCCCTTGTCTCCCAGAAACAGTACCTCAGTTTTGTCAGGGTTCAGTTTCAGCTTATTCCTTCCCATCCAGCCACTCACCGACTCCAGGCACTTGGATAGGGTTTCTACAGCCAACCTCGGTGAAGATTTGAATGAGAGATACAGCTGCGTGTCATCAGCATACTGGTGACACTGCAGCCCAAATCTTCTGATGATAGCCTCCAGTGGCTTTATATAGATGTTGAACGGCATTGGGGAGAGGATGGAGTCCTGTGGCACCCCACAAGTGAGAGGCCAAGGATCTGAAACCTCATCCCCCAATGCCACTCTCTGGTACCTACCAGAGAGGAAGGAATGGAACCACTGCAATACAGTGCTCCCTATGCCTAACCTCTTCAGGCGGTCCAGAAGGATACAGTGGTCAACGGTATCAAAAGCCGCTGAGAGATCCAGGAGGACAAAGAAGGTGCATTCGCCCCTATCCAACGCCCTCCTCATATCATCCACCAAGGCGACCAAGGCCGTTTCAGTCCCATGTCCAGGCCTGAAGCGTGATTGAAATGGATCCAGATAATCAGCTTCCTCCAAATGCACTTGCAACTGCTTTGCCACCACCCGCTCAACCGCCTTGCCCAGGAATGGCAGATTTGAGACTGGGCAAAAGTTGTTCAGATCTTGGGGATCCAAGGAGGTCTTCTTTAAAATTGGTTTTATTACTGCCTTCTTGAGAGCTGATGGCATTACTCCCTCTTCCAGGGGTTTATTTACCACCATCTTGATCCCCTCGCCCTGGCTATCCTTGCAGCTCATAATGAGCCACGACGGGCAAGGGTCGAGTAAGCAAGTGGTTGGCTTTAAGGTTGAAAGCACCTTGTCCACTTCATCAGAAGGAAGAAGCTGGAACCGATCCCACACCACCGGAGCACCACTGGCCACCTCTGGCTTGCTCACTGTGTCCACAGCGCACGGAATAGCACTCTTAATACGATCAATTTTCTCCCCAAAGTGCTTTGCAAACTCATCATAGGAGGCCTTAGCATGTTCCATTTGTTCCGGGGCAACTGGACTGACCAGGCTCTGGACCACTTGGAACAGCCTCCTGGGACAGCACTCTGTGGACGCAATAGCATAAAAATCCTTTTTTGCTGCCCTCATCGCCACATGGTAGGCTGCCACAGCCGCTCTGACCCATGTCTGATCATCATCAGAGCAAGATTTCCACTCTAGCCGTCTCACCTCCCACCTCAGAGTTCGCAACTGTGGAGTATACCACGGTGCCGTCTGAGCTCTATTCAGGGGGAAAGGACGTTTCGGAGCCACCCAGTCTAATGCCCCGGTTATTGCAGCATTGCACTCCTCCACCAGGGTCTCAACCGAGTGCCCGTGTGCATGCTCCAAAGAATCCCCAAGCGCATTCGGGAATCCATCTGGATTCATCAGACATCTGGGGTGGACCATCCTAATGGGTTCTCCACCCCCATGGAGGGTTTGTGGCACCAAGAAGTCCACCCTCACCAAGTAGTGATCTGACCATGACAAGGGGGTGATGGATGTACCCCCAGTTTTCAGATCACTCCCCTCCTCTCCCGAGACAAATACAAGGTCAAGTGCATGACCAGCTACATGGGTGGGCCCTGTTGGAATAAGGTGCAGCTCCCAGGAAGCCATGGTTTCCATGAAGTCCCGAGGCACCCCTGTGAGGATGGCCTCTGAATGTACATTAAAGTCTCCCAATACTAACAAGTTTGGGGACTGTGCACGCACATCCGAGACCACCTCCAGTACCTCGGCCAGGGAGTCTGTCGTGTAGCGGGGTGGATGGTACAAGAACAGAATCCCTAGACTGCCCTTTGGGCCCAACCTCCAGTACATGCAGTCAACAACCTTGGTCTCATGGAGAGGAGGCCTGGTGAGAACCAGGGACCTTTGGTAAATAACCACCACTCCCCCTCCCCAACTACTGACCCTCTGCTGCTGTGCATACAAGAACCCAGCTGGACACATGACCGCGAGGATAGGAGCAGTGGCCTCATCCAGCCAGGTTTCCATAATACATGCCAGGTCCGCGCCCTCATCCAATATCATATCATGGATGAGAGATGTTTTTTGGGCAACAGACCTGGCATTGCACAGCAGTAATCGAAGGCCAGAGTATGGAGTCAAGCATTCCCCAGCTATCTTTCAGCGCCAGGCGCACTTCGTCAATAAAATCATTCCATAATTTTGGGGCCACCACTGAGAAGGCCCTCTCCCTTGTTGCCAGCCTCCCAGCTTCCCTCAGAGTAGGCACCCAGAGGAGGGCCTTGGATGTTGAGCGTAGTGTACGAATGGATTCATGTTGGGAAAGGTGTTCCATCAGGTATTGTGGTCCCAAGCCGTGTAAGGCTTTGTAGGTTAAAACCAGCACCTTGAATCGAGCTCGGAAACATACAGGCAGCCAATGCAAACGGGCCAGAATCAGTTTTATGTGTTCGGACCATCTGATCCCTGTTACCAATCTGGCTGCTGCATTTTGCACAAGCTGTAGTTTCCTCTGGCCTTAAACTGCCAGGATTCTATCACTGAACCTAATTTCCTAATTTCCAAGAAGGAAGCTGTGTTAGTCTGTTACAGAGAAAACAACTGAGGCTTGTGGCACCTTAAAGATTAAAAAAAATATTGTGGCATAGGATTTAATGGACCATAGTCCACTTCATCAGATGCATGAACTGTAATGATCAGTTGGCATGTATGCATGTAAAGGAGCAGAAATATGTAAAGGAGCAGCAGATGTTGCTGTTAATTGGAATGCAGAAAGTACAGTCTGTGACCCTTCACAACCATGGTAATAGATTGTGACATGTGTTTTTTAATTCAACCTCTAAAACTGAGGTTTTAAAATTAGGTGTTAGAACAAATTAAACCAGAACTGTCACTAGAAGCTAAAATGATGAAACTGAGGTTATCATACTTTGGACACATAATGAGAAGACCTGATTCACTAGAAAAGACAATAATGTTGGAAAAAACAGAAGGGAGTAGAAAAAGAGGAAGGCCAAACAAGAGATGGATTGATTCCATAAAGGAAGCCACAGACCTGAACTTACAAGATCTGTACAGGGTGGTTCATGACAGATGCTCTTGGAGATCACCGATTCATAGGTTCGCCATAAGTCGTAATCAACTTGAAGGCACATAACAACAAAACTGAGTTGTCTGGGGGGGTTTTCTCCCCAGAAGATGGCGATCTAAAATCACTGATGTACTATTAGGCATTCCGTACTACTTGGCTATGTAAAGATGGTTCATATCATCACCAGACTAGAATCACAGCCCAAAGGGTACAATAGAGCCTTGGTTTCCTGAGCAGACAGGTGCACATTCAAACAGCCAAGGGACTATTGCAGGGAATGGAACTTTTGTGGTCTTCAAGCGCATACTGGCATGTGCATGGCACATACTGGCTGAATTTTTAATCAACATTTACTCAAAGGCATTTTTTGTTTCTGCTTTAAACACAATAATTGACTTTCCTCTCTGTGTTTCATGATCATCTCTCCCCCCCCCCCATTCTATCAATTACATTTGAAAAGCTAATAAGAGTATAAACCTATCCAGGACTTCCGCCTTTCAGAAGTCCGCCTAAGCACTTACATAATGATTAATAGTATCTTGTTTCATTTTACTGAAAAGGGACCACCAGAACTGCTGTATATACTGTAGAAATCTCTGGCTCTGACAACTCGTACACAAAGGTTTGTGGAAGTCTTTGTCTGATATAATCATTGAAATATAATTACAATTTCCTCCTGCACAAAGACACTCCGATTCTGCCAAGTTGCTTAGATAGTCATTTGGAAGACAAAAATATGACTGAGATGGAACATGCTTTATGCACCCCTCCCAGAGACAGACCATAACATTTTTCTGTCCCAGGAGTTCTACCCCAGTGTCCCTGTAACATTGAAAGAGATTTTAAATTGCCTGGTGCTCAATGGTGCCCATAAAAAGGCAACTACTTGCATGAGTTTCCTGTCTGACCAAGTTCTTCACTCAGGAATGAAGAGAGAGGTCTCTTCTCACAGTCCACATCAGTAGCTTTCTACCTGGAGTGAATTGTTCATTCATCAGCAGTTCTGAGGACCTGGAAATATCATGTCTGACCTCCTTGACCAGTGAGATCAGCTCAGAGAGTCCTTGGAGATTTGAGGAAAGTGTGTTTATAAAGCAATATAATGCAGATTTGAGGAAAGTGTGTTTATAACTGGATCACCAAACACTCTGCCTTGACTCGATAGAAGCCATCCCTAATCTTGTGCCTTCCAGCTGTTGTTGAACTACAACTCCCATCAGCCCCAGCCAGCACAACCAATGGTCAGGGATGATGGGAGATGTAGTCCAAAACATCTGGAGGGTAGCAGGTTGGTGAAGATTGTTCTATGGTCAGATTTCTCCAGTGCAAAGTGACCCTTTACTTCTTGTCTCTTTGTGTCACTAATTCAAGTTGGCACAAATCAACTTAGATGGGGAGATCGGGCTAGGGAAAGGTCAGACAGAACATAAAACAGTAAGTCAAAATGGGGACAAATGAAAAAGATGTAGTGAAGCTGCAGGAGGTCAGTTGAAAGGAGAAAGATGGACAGATTGTTCCACAAAACTGCATTTTCTGTTCTTGAATTAAAGTGTCTTGCTTTGCACTATATATATTCAGTATATGTAATGTAAGGTCAGAGCATGAGACGTGATCGTAGAGAAAGGACTTGTTACTATAACTTTCTCCTAGTGCTGAAAACGATGTCTAGCAATATTTTTAGCTCCTTTAATGTTAACAGATCATTAGCATTTAAATCTAAATGCAGCCATAATAACTGCACAGCTCGTGTTGTACCTCAGCAGAATTTAGAACAGCATTTTCCACTAGAATAATAATTGCTTACACTGTAACATTAGAGCTAACTGCAGAAAGAAAAGAGCACATCTTTATTGCTGCTTCATATTTAGACTGATTTTGTACGATTATGGGCTGTTTGTGTGTGTGTTGGGGGAGGCAACAGAAAGCCCTCAGAAAGAAAAATAACTTGAAGGACAGGCAAAAGCCTTATTGCATTGTCTGTCTTAGGCTATGACAGTGGCAATCATTTTCTTTGGCATACACACCTTATCCATTCAAAATATATCTGTACATGATCATCCACCTCTTTTTTAGGGTCTAATGGTGAATGGATATATTCCTAATTATCCAGTAGCTTACATTTGTCTGAAACTGCCTAATTCGTTACTCTGGGCATCTTTAGAAGCTCGTGGTCTCAAAACACTATTAACATATATTTTACTACAAGTGTGAAAAAAATTCTGCAGCCATCCTGTTGGAGGCAGCAAACAACAAAGAGATTCCTAGGACTCAGTAAAGAGTGCAGCGCTGGGATGTTTCTGACTCATTATAAAGGTACTTGTATCTCCTGTGCAAGGTTATGTCACAGACAACACATTAATAGAGCTTATATAAGATTTTACTGCATTAAATACAATGGGTTGGATCTAGTTTAAGTTAGTGAAACTTACTTCCCTATGAAATCAAGTAATGACTTATGTGTCCTATTGATGGCAATGAGACCTAAGTCCAGCCAACTTAGTTTGGAGCCAACTGAATGATATTAATACCACATCTTCAGGAACACATATTTTGTTGCTGACTAGCTCAATTAACACAATAATAGAAGCCATTACTGTTCAGTCCTTCACATTTCCATATTGGTTTCTAATTTTGTTTTTAGTCTTTTAATTGCAAACTGATGGGGATATCTGAAGTTAAGATTGGAAAAATGAGAGAAACTAAAATTGACAGTTTTGCCCATCCTAAATTCAGTGTTAGTCCTGGGGCTTAGTAAGCTAGTCTGTGCTGTCGTTCAGGTGTTTCAATACATGCAGCGCCATTCATAGGCATATGGTGTCACAAGCCACCCAAAAAAGAAGCCAGCTTTGTGACCAAGTTAGGTTACTTTAATTAAGGCTTAATGCTTCAGGATTCAAGTGGAGGATCATATGTTTGAATGCTCCTTGGCCTAAGTTTCCTTGCAGAAAAATTCAGATATGTATTCATTTTCTCCCATAGTTGTCTCTTTGGATATTTGACTGGGAAAGTGAATATTGCACCTAACAAGTTTTATGGTAACAATTTAATAAGATATAGATGATCCAACCCTCTCTAGATATTTTCCTTCGTGAATGTGGCAGCAGCTCTCTTGTGCAAAGCTGTGTGTGTGTGGTTTCACCCAGAAAAGCAAACTGACCATCTTTGTTTTTCAAAGTATCCCACAAAGTTAGATTTCAATAGGGAAGTTTTAAGCTTTTTCAAATTGACTACAAGTTTTGGAATGTTATGGAATGAATTCATTTCGGTTCTAATGAAGACATTCTGGGGTTTCATGACGTTTAACAAGCCTCACTGTGATACAAACACGAGTTGTCCCTTCTCATGAATTTCACTCCTATGGATTAATATTAGATTTATTCTTTATGAACATGGTTTATGAATGTCTACGAGGACAAGTGCCAATCCACTTTGGAATCCCACATTCTGAATTTGGATCCATGCATTACAGATGCGTTATTGGTGTCTGGGGTGGAGAGCAGCCACTGCTGCTTTGTTCAAAGGCGCTGAACTTCCACATACAAAAACAGGTTTTCAAGCTCAGTTCTGATGAGCGCTGCTAGCTTATATGATGCTTAGCCTTTCTTGCAGTTCATTGTCCCTCCCACTGCCTCAGCTGGGGATGGAAAGATCTGCCAATTTTGGTTCTCTGTTTCTCATTTTTCCAATCTTAAGGTCAGTGATCCACATTTTAAAAGCATTTTAATGCAAATTTCTCCTAATAAACACATTTTTGAAAGCAGTTTTGACTAATGTACACATTTTTGCAAGCAATTTCTTGTCATATAATGTATTTTTGTATGATATTTTTACTCATATTCCTTTTTATGCACACTTTACCCTTACATATGAATTTTTGTAAACATTGGTTGGCGAACTGCATTGCAAAATTCAATGAGGTGCAAATTTCTCAAAGGATGGCTGTTTTTCAGTTCTCATAGTTTTGAAAAGTGCAAGTTTGATGGATTCAACCTGAAATGCAAACAATCAAATTTCTCACCTATCCCTAGCCCCAGCACAATCACTATACCAGCAAGGACTCCCAATTCCATGAAAGAGAGCAGGGTTCTGCTGTGTTTAGCCTGACTGAATTCAAAGAAACAACTTCAGGTTTGGCTGTCTCAGCTGCTTGTCTTTTCTTCAGCCTGTTGGTCTGGCATGGGCGTCATCAGTCCAGCCAAACTTTGTTATGGATAAATGCTATTTCCTATGGATCTATACAGGGAATATGGAAGAAACACATTTGGAGAATCTGAACTGGCTGAAGGCTTGGGTAGATAGAGCCAGGGCAAAGCTGCTGATTCAGGGTCCTGCAACACACAGATCTCATTGCAGCAAAAATAGGTCACTAATGACATGTGGCCAGGATCCAAAAAAATCTGGCCAAGAGAAAATGAACTGTCTGCTGGTTGCAAATTCTCCTTCCCTAGAATGCACAGAAAGAAAGCAATCAGCTTTAATTTGTTTTAAACAACCATGAGATTACATGGCCAGGAAATGTGGATTCTGATCTTCTTCACTGCTATTTTAAGCAAGCAACTCATTTGTTGTTCCAATTCATCCTCTACTTCCATTCTCACATGCTAAACCAACTCACAGCTCACACTCTGAATCTATGCCAGGTTTTATTCTTTGCAGAAGAAAAAAAGTCTATCAGTTTATATGTTGCTGACACTAATTTCTTTTATGGACTTCTGTCTATTGAGATGTGTTCCAGACCACTCTGGTCAAAATCAGATTTATTTAGCTAAAAAAATAACTAGGCTCCTGCTGTGGTTTTTCCATAAACCAAAACAATTCATTTCCTGCAAGTTCAACAAAGCTTTCTTCTTTAAACTATTTGCCCAGGCTTGCTGCTCTAAACAATTTTGTAGGTTGGAAACACCAAAGTTAGATTACACATTGCTGATAATCGTGGCAAGGGAATATCATGTTATGCCATGTTCCATAGCAACATAATATCTGAAGATCTATAAATCCTCTCCATCCCTTGCTAGGTAAATTTTTTTTTGTCAGTCAATCATTTTGATACAAGGAATGACACAGTATTTCCCATATGGTGAAATATAGGAAAGATGGTTCTAAGCCATGGGTTAGGAACTTGGATATAGTTTTGTTTCTATATATTTCACTGAATTCCTGTCTTAAATCTGTCAAGAAACTCTTCTTAAACCTGAAATTTGAGTAGGCAAGCTTTCACTCCTCAATGGACTATTGAGGTAACTATAGGGAACTTCTTAAAATATATACCCATATATATATATAGCTTCTTGTTGAGGCTAACATTTAATGAATCTGATGGAGTAGGTTATAGTTCGCAAAAGAATGTACACAATACGTTCAGTGGTTGGTACCAAACTTCTTAAGGATAAAGAGTCTATTGCACTACGTTGGAAAGAGCATTACCACGACCTCTTTAATTGTAACTCTGTTGTGGCTGGTGAGGTCTTCTCGAAAATTCCGCAACAAACTAGAGATGAGCTTGCGGTATCTCTTAATTTGGATGAAGTCAGTAAAGCCATTGATCAAATGAAGAACAAAGCTAGTGCACCTGATGGGATTCCTGCTGAAGGTAGGCCTGAACTTACACGACAACTTCATAAGCTCATCGAAAAGATCTGGATGAGGAAGGAGATCCTGGAAGACTTAAGGGATGCCATAATTATCACTCTTTTTAAAAAGGGTGATAGAACAGATTGTGGGAACTATAGAAGTATCTCTCTTCTTGCTACCGTAGATAAAATCCTTGCAAGAACCCTCACAAATCACCTCCTACCTATCTCAGAAGATATCCTCCCCGAATCCCAAAATGGTTTCCACCCTACCAAGGGGACAGTGGACATGATCTTCACTGCACGACAGCTTCAAGAAAAATGCTGGGGACAAAACTGACCTTTATATATGGCACTTAGTGATTTGACTAAGGCCTTTGATACTGTGAATTGAACTGCTCTCTGGACCATCCTTCTGAAAATTGGATGCCCTGATAAGTTTGTGAAAATTTTGCAACTCCTTCATGACAACATGATGGTGACAATTTTGGATAACAATGGTTTTCAGAGCAATCCATTCCGAGTCAGATCAGGCATAAAACAGGGATCCGTCATTACTCCAATCTTATTTGCTATTTTCATTGCTATGATTCTACACCTTATTGAGGAGAAACTGCCTACTGGTGTGTAAACCATACATCAAACACATGGAAAGCTTTTTAACCTCAGTAGACTGTAAGCAAGAAGTAAGGTGATTACAACCTCCATTGTAAACAGTATGCTGATGATAATGTAGTCTCCGCACATTCAGAGAAAGATCTTCAAACTATCCTAAATGTCTTTGCAGAAGCATATGGAAAGTTTGGGCTCTCGCTTAATATAACAAAACCCAAAGTGCTTCATCAACAGGTGCAAACTAGTCTCTCTGTAGCACCATCAATCCATTTTAATGGTGTGACGCTGGAGATTGTTGATCATTTTTCTTATCTTGGCAGCCATCTTTCTGTAAAAGCTGACATTGACGCTGAAATTCAACATGTGAGAACTGCATTCTCCCAAATGAAGCATAGAGTGTTCGAGGATCAGTATATTCGCAAGGAGACCAAAATGCTTATTTACAAAGCCATTGTACTACCAACCTTACTGTATGCCTATGAAACATGGACCATTTATAAATGCCAGTCCCACCTCCTTGAAAGATTCCACCAGTGCCTCCGGAAAATTCTGCAAATTACTTGGGAAGATAGACTGACTAATGTTAGCATTTTGGAAGAAGCAAAGACCACCAGTGTTGAAACAATAATCCTTTAACATCAACTTCGCTGGACTGGCCATGTTGTTCGAATGCCTGATTACCGTCTTCCAAAGCAGCTACTTTACTCCCAACTTAAGGATGGAAAACGGAATATCGGTGCAGCAAAAGCAGTTTAAAGATGTTCTTAAATATAATCTAAAAAAATTTAACATGAGCATCGAGAACTGGGAAGTTTTGGCCCATGAGCGTCCCAATTGGAGGTCGGCTATTATCAAAGGTACTATGGACTTTGAAGAAGCACGAGTACAGGGCAAAAGGGACAAACAAACTAAGTGGAAGGCACGCCATGTAAATCCACATCTCGACTATCTTCCATCTGGAAACCTATGTCCTCACTGTGGGAGGCTGTGTGGATCTAGGATTGGTCACCACAGTCATTTAAGGACCCACCGTTAAAGACCTTATCTTGGAAGACAATCTTACTCTGTCACAAGTGATCACCAATGACCACAATACATTTGTTAGGGGCCCACAGACATCTTTTATTGTGCATTCATGATTATTTGTGCTCATGATACTATCATATGCAATCTCACTTTCAATACTATTTGTGCCTGCAAATGTTTTGCGGTGGTCATCAGTGCATATCCTGTAACTTTCTGCTGAAATCCCTTCACTTTTCATACTACCAATGTTCTGAGGTTTTTTGTCCTGCTTTTGTTGTGCCAAAGCATATTTGAATAGCAATAATATGGCTGCACTGGGGAAGCAGCAGAGAACAACCAAAGAACAGAATAAACCCACCACTAATGACCTATTATTGTGTCAAGAACATGTTGAAGAATACATTTACCACTTGCCTGGAGCTGGGGTGTGCCCGAACTTCAGACCAATCTAGTAGGCTTCTGTCTCTTTCTTCCACCTGCAATCCAGCATCTTTGGCTGTGAACACACTAATCGCCAGATCAAAGTGTTTCCATAGCCACACCCGGAGGGGAATGAGTTGATCTGCCAATCCGCTGCAAAATCTCCATGAAGCTGAATTAAAAAAAAAAATCTACTCCTACCAGGTTTTACAGTGAAAAGGGGCAGAGTTTAACTAGCATCATGTGCCCCATTTTCAGAAGACAGAGGTGGAGACACACTGGAACTGGCAGAACTGTGAGTGAGTGAGTGAGTCTGACAAAGCTGGCTCCAAGCCCTGGCACCATTGCAACTGCAGGGATTGACTACAAGGAGAGATGACCCTTGGAAAGGGTGGGGGTTAGTAGCAACATCACCTTTGCCTGGTCATGTGGGCATTCCAGTAAGTATGTGCCCCCCCTTGTCAGTGCATGCTGAAATTTCAGTGTGACCAACTTATGACAAGAGCAAAGACATACATTGAAAGTATGGTGGAAGCAGCTGAACAGATATTCTCTGCCCCAAATACCTCTGAATGCAGCATCTGTATGATGACTACTTCCACCATCCTTTAGAGTGTCTGTCTTCACCCTAAATAGAGAATTGCCTCTTCCTGGAGTTGCCAATCAAACAGAGCAGGCTTTAAAACAAGCCTGTTGCATTTCTGTAATGTTTGTTCACTGAGGCCCAGTTGCAAGACGACACTGGCAGCCAGGTGTCTCTCTTTCATCTTGTCCCCATTGCCGAGGCCTCTTGTTCACCCAGAACCAAGGCAACCTTGTAGTCTCCATTACCTGAGGGCTAGTGTCCCTCAACCTTGGGTCTCCAGATGCTGTCGGATGGCAACTCGCGTTCTCCTCAGCCAGCGGTCAGGGATGATGGGAGTGGTAGTCCCACAATATCTGGGGACCCAAGGTTGAAGAACAACGCTCTGGGCAACCCCAGCAGCCTGGTGTTTTTACTCTCTCTCTTTCATCTTGTCCCTGTTGCCTGTCTGGTTCGAGATTTTAAATGTTTTAATGTATTGGATGATTTATTTTAATGTTTAGAGTGGCTGGATAACCAGCCAGATGGGCGACTAATAAATTCAATAAATAATAATAATAATAATAATAATAATAATAATAATAATAATAATAATAATAATAATAATAATAATAATAATGTGAGAGCGCTTTTCTAGTACTCGAGATATTCATATTTACTCAAAACTGAATGCCAATCTGTTCAGTAGTGCTTACTCCTAGGAAAGAGGTCCTAATCCTATGCATGAAATCATTTCAGTGTGTAAAAATATCACATAGAATGGTTAATATACATGGCTACTCCCCCCTGCAAAAACAAAAACACATAAAAACATAAGAGCCTGCTGGATCAGGCCAATGGCCTTTCTAGTCCAGCATCCTGTTCTCACAGTGGCCAACCATGGGAAACCTGCAAGCAAACAGCACTCTCCCTCCAGTGGTTTATTTATTGATTGAATTGATTTATATCCCACCGTTCCTCCCAGTATGAGTCCAGCAACTGGTACCTGGAAGCATACTGCCTCTGCCTGTGGAGGCACAGCATAGCCATCATGGCTAGTAGCCACTGATAGCTTTTTCCTCCATGAATTTGTCTAATCCTCTTTTAAATCTATCCATGTTGGTGGTCATCACTGCCTCTTGTATCAACTTCAATAGTTTAGCTATGCGCCATTGGAAGAAGTACTTTCTTTTATCTGTCCTCAATCTTCCAACATTCAGCTTCATTGAATGTCCTCGAGTTCTAGTTTTATGAAAGAGGGAGAAAATGTTTTCTCTGTCCACTTTCTCCATGCCATTCATACTTTTATACGCTTCTAGCATGTCACCTCTTACTCACCTTTTCTCTAAACTAAAAAGCCCCAAATGCTGCAACCTTTCCTCATAGGGGAGTTGCTCCATCCCCTTGATTATTCTGGTTGCCCTTTTCAGAACCTTTTCCAGCTCTACAATATCTTTTTCTGGGACAGATGTTAAGCTAACTGGTAATTTCCAGGACCCCCCATGGATTTCTTTTTAAAGATGGCATTGCATTGGCCACTTTCTAATCCCCAGGTATGGAGGTGAATCTGAGGAACAAGTTACATATTTTTGTTAGAAAATTAGCAATTTCACATTTGAGTACTTTGAGAACTCTTGGATGGATGCCATCTAGGCCTGGTGATTTGTCAGTTTTTACTTTGTCTATTAAGCCTAGAACTTCATCTCTCATCATCGCTATTTGCCTCTGTTCCTCAGACTCCCTTCCTGTAAAAGTTAGTTCAGGCACAGGGATCTGACCTACATCTTCCACTGTGAAGACTAATGCAAAGAATTCATTTAGCTTCTTATTCTGCTTGAGCACACCTTGAACTCCCTTGTCATTCAAAAGTCTAACAGCCTCCCTAGATGGTATCCTTTTAATGTATTTAAAGAATTTTTATGGTTTTTATCTTTTTAGCAATATGCTCCTCAAATTCCTATTTAGCATCTGTTAGTTTTTTCTTGCATATCTTTTGCCAGAGTTTGTGTTCCTTTTTATTCTCCTCATTTGGATAAAACTTTTTTGAAAGGAAACCTTCTTGCCTCTAATAGCTTCTTTGACTTCGTTCATTAACAATGCCAGCACCCTCTTAGCCCCAGTGGCACCTTTCCTGATCTGCAGTACATACTCCAGTTGAGCTTCTAGTACTGTGTTTTTTCAACAATTCCCAAGTATTTTGAATGATTTGACCTACTGGACTTTGCCTCTCAATTTCCTTTTAACTGATCCCCTCATTTTGGGGAAGTTTCCTCTTTTTAAGTCAATGTAACCATATTGGATTTTCTTGGCAATTGGCCATTTACATGTATGTTTAGTTTAATAACACTATGGTCACTGCTCCCAACTGATTCAACAAGACATCTTGCACTAGGTCCTGGGTGCCACTTAAGATTAAGTCTAGGGTGACCATCCCTCTGGTTGGTTCCATGACCATCTGTTCTAGCGCACAGTCATTTAGGTTATCTAAAAAATTTACCTCTTTGTCATGACTAGAACACATATGTAGCTAGTCTAAGTCAGGGTAGTTGAAGTCACCCATTACTAAAACATTTCCAAGTTTGGATGCTTCCTCGATTTCATTTCTCATCTCAAGATCTCCCTCAGCATTTTGGTCATGGGGATGGTAGAATGTCCCCAGTACTAACCTACTCTTGGGGCCTGATATTACTACCCACAATGATTCTGTGGAGGAGTCTGCCTGTTTGGGGGTTTCTAGCTTGCTGGATTCAATGCCCTTTTTCACATATAGGGCACCCCTCTATAAGTCTTTCCCTGTCTTTCTGATATAATTTATATCCAGGGATAACTGTGTCCCACTGATTATGTTTGTTTTGCTCACTATATCATTGCTGTCCTCTAAGACCAAGCACTCCAGTTCTCCCATCTTGTCTCAGAGGCTTCTAGCATTAGCATATAAATACTTGTATACAATGACTCTCTTCAAGTGTCACTGGCATATTCAGTTTGGTCTGTGGTACTTTTGCCTTTCTGGATTGCTATCTTGTGCCCCTTCACTCAAGGCCTACCCCATTTAAAATGTCTTTTTTTTTTTAGTCTTTATCCTGGGGAGAGATTTGTTCCAAATGGGACCCTTAGCTCCTGTTGACTTTACGCCCTCAATCAGTTTAAAAGCTGCTATGCCACCTTTTTTATTTTATTTGTTTTGACACAAGTACTGTTGGGTCATTCCTAGAACCATATGTATTTCTTTTATTTGTTTTTTGAATGTATTTTTATCCTCTGGGTTTTCTGAGATGTGCAGGTCACCTTTTTAATAACTGTTGCCTAAATGATAAACACAAATATAGAGTTTGTGTTAATTTAAGAAATAGACCAGTGACACTGCCGTCAAACCTTTCCATATGGAGACTACTCCACAGGACAGCCACATTCCAAAGGCTGCGGTTTGTATTTAAGTGTTCCGGTGCTCATATAGACCTCTGTCAGATCAGGAGCTCCGCTATCACTTCAATTTCAGGCATAGCCCTACATAAACAACCCACTGTGTGCAGCTTTACCTAATATTCTTGAAATATTATTATAATATTGCCACCCTGGGCTCCTGCTGGAAGGAAGGGAAGGATATAAATCAAATAATAAATAATAATAAATTATATATTCTCTAATATGAACAATAAAGACCCTGCCTGTGCAGAGCTCTTTGTTGGCACAGGAACCTTATAAAGCTTTGGATCAAAGCATTAGGTTGATTGAAGACTAAAGACATCCTATCAGATTTAGTATATTTCAATTCTTTTTTTTTTTTTAATAATTTTTATTCAAATTTTTCCAAAAACAAACAAAACAAAGTCAAAAAGACATAACAATACATCAACAAAAAAATGAAAATAAAATAGTTGACTTCCGATTTGTCGCAGATCAGCTATAAGTATATAATATACATCAAACCTGTCCCTTAATGTATACATACAGAGTCCCTTTTCTCCATAGGCTGTCTTAATTAATCGTCAAATCCCAGTATCATCATTTTATTTTGATCTTTCAACAAAAAGTCTAAGAGAGGTTTCCATTCCTTAAGAAATGTATCTGTCGATTTTTCTCTAAGTAAACATGTCAATTTATCCATTTCTACTAAGTCCATTAATTTCAATAACCATTCTTCCATTGTTGGTGTTGATTCCATTTTCCACTTTTGTGCATATAATAATCTTGCTGCCGTAATCATATATAATATTATTCTTCCATATTTCTTTTCTATTTGTTTATCCATAAAACCCAATAAGAAAAATTCTGGTTTTGACCGAATATTTATCTTTAGAATTTTTTGCATCTTCCTACCTATCTGTGCCCAAAATAATTTCGCCTTTTTACATGACCACCACATATGATAAAAAGATCCTTCTTGTTGTTTACATTTCCAACAAACATTAGAGACATTACTATACATTTTTGACAGCTTTTCTGGAGTCATGTACCAACGGTACATCATTTTATAAAAATTTTCTTTAAGATTATAACATAATGTAAATTTCAAGCCTTTTTTCCACATATTTTCCCATTGATCCATTTGTATGTTATGACCAAAATTTTTTGCCCACTTTACCATGCACTCTTTTACTTGTTCTTCCTCCATATCCATTTTCAATAAAAGTTTATACATTTTTGCAATTATGTTTTCATCATTTGTACACAAACCTATTTCAAAATCAGATTTATTTATTTCAAACCCATACATTTTCTTGTCCATTTTATATCTTTCTAACAATTGTAAATAGGCAAACCAATGAAAACTATATCCTTCCTTTATCAATTGTTCTCTCTCTTTCATTATGTATTCTCCATGTACATTTTCTAATAGTTCTTGATAAGTTAACCATTTCTCTTTTCCAGACATTTCTCTTCTATAAAAAGCTTCTTGACTTGAGACACATAATGGTATTTTCGAATAAAACCTTGGTTTGTATCTATTCCATATTTTCAACAGAGGACGTCTTATAAAATGATTATTAAAGTCTACATTTACTTTTACTTTGTCATACCATAGATATCCATGCCATCCCCACTTCAGATTGTGGCCCTCCAAATCCAATAGTCTTTTATTCCTCAATAAGATCCATTCCTTTATCCAGACTAAACAGCAGGCAGCAAAATAAAGTCTCAAATTTGGTAATCCCAGTCCTCCTCTTTCTTTAGCGTCTTGAAGTAATTTAAATTTAACTCTTGGTTTTTTTCCTTGCCATACAAATTTAGAAATATCTTTTTGCCATTGTTTAAAAGGTAAATCAGAGGATATTACAGGTATTGTTTGAAACAAAAACATCATTCTCGGTAATACATTCATTTTTATCACAGATATTCTACCCATTAATGACAGTTGTAGTTTATCCCATCTTAGCAAGTCTTTCTTAATCTCTGTCCATAATTTTTCGTAATTATTGTGAAACAACTTTGAGTTTTTATTTGTCATGATGATGCCTAGATATTTCAACTTTTTTTCTATTGTAAAATCTGTCTTGTCCATTAACTCTTTCTGTTCCCTTAAAGTTAAATTTTTCACCAACATCTTTGTTTTTTGATTGTTGATCTTAAATCCTGCTAAAGGTCCAAATTCTTTTAATTTGTCCATCAGTATATGAATTCCTTCCAAAGGGTTTTCTAGTACAATTATCAAATCATCAGCAAATGCTCTCAATTTATATTCTTCTTTTTTTATTTTTAATCCCGAAATCCTTTTATCTTGCCTTATATCTATATAAGATATATATTTCAATTCTTGAGCAGCTGAGAATCAGATCACTGCCTTATGAAGCTCAGTTGAATTCAGAGTGAAATGATGGATATGCTCATAAGTACACAAGGTGCTGAGGTTCCCCTCACCCTGAATTTTCCGTCAGTTCCTGCTACTGGAAAGACCTGCTTAACTTCTGAAGGATGCTAGTAAATATATCACACCACCTGCCAGCTTAACTGGAAGCTAAGATGTTACAGCAGAGTAACATGGACATGAGTCTCCTTTGCCATTCAAGCAGTACTTGTGAACTCTCGCATCCCTGCCTCAGCTGTAATTATTCCACAGGCCCAGCGTAGCAATAGTCAAGCTGTTTGTGCTTTACCTAGGATCAACAAACTCCTATATGTACACTTAGAATTTGGTAAGTTTGGTTAGTTTGTTAAGACTAAAAATTAATGAAAGAGGCTCTAAGGCAGGGGTGGTGAACCTGTGGCCTTCTAAACATTGTTGGATATTAACTTCCATCATTTCTAAAAAATGGGGATGATGGGAGTTGGAGTCCAGCAATATCTGGAGTGCCACAGGTTCGCACATCTGTCCCAAGGCCTAATTTACCCAGGCCCTCTTACACTGAGTCACAGCATTGGTCCAGTTAACCTTATGTTGTTGTCTATTTTGTCTAGCAGCAGTTCTTCAAGATTTTCAGCAGAGGAGTTTTCCAAGAATGCTACTCAAGGTCCTTTTTAAGATGAGGACCTCTTGTGTTCATGCAAAACATTTGTTCCCCAATGAGCTATGTTGTTGTTGTGGGCTTACCCAGGGGAAGGCAATATGGTGTTCTTCAAATGTTGTTGAACTACAGGTCCCATCAGCCCCAACCAGCATGTCCAATTGTCAGGGATGATAGGAGTTGGGGTCCAACAACATCTGTAGGCACTACATTGGCTACCCTGGCCCAACCTAGTCTTGACAAATTAATGACCAAACAAGAACTGCTTTCTTACCATGCAAGAGCTACTTTGCTTGCAGTTGTCCATTTCCTCCTTGCTTCAGCTGCAGAATTAACCATGAGCAGCTTTTGTATGTGTTGCTCAATCCACATGATGGAGGCTTGCAGCACTGTTCCAAAATTGTGTGAATTGCTCCCTCACTATTAAAGATAACATACAGTGAAATAACATTGGTTCCATATCTTTCATAGGAAGCAGTAAGCAATGAAACAGATTGTCAAGGTGCATGGGTCCCAAATCAGAGGCTACTGACCTTGATGGTGTAGTTGGTGCCAAACAACCAGGGTAAAACCAAATCTGCAAGGTAGTACTTCTGCCACCACTCCTTATGTCTTTCTCACATTGGGCCAGGAATACTCCCAGTCAATCCTGGACAATTTTTGAGATTCATTTGAAGAAGAGCTGAAAACCAGGCTCTTGTGCCTGAGCCTTAAATCTTCTAAAGTTACTCAGTAGCAAATAACCAGACAGCTAGGACTAGATTTAGAATCAAATCTCATCAATAAACTGCACCAAATTATAGAGATTTGTTAAAAATATTTAAAAATATAGCAACATAAAATAAGAATCTACATCCAGTGAAAGATGTTAAGAAATAACACAGTTCATATCAGGGCAATTACAAGACAAAAACAATAAAACAAATAAAGCTAACTAGTCTCCTCTAAATACAAACCACATTCAAGTGTTTGACCTTACTAATACCAGCAAGTAGCACAGATCTCAGCATCCAAGACAAGAATCAAGATGTGGGACAGTGAACAAACATCCCAAAACACTTTTATAGAAAAAGCCTAGCAACAGCCGATTCCTTAACCAATCAAAGGGGTAATTAGACAGAACCTTTTAGAC
Organism: Rhineura floridana; assembly: GCF_030035675.1. Taxonomy (NCBI): domain Eukaryota; kingdom Metazoa; phylum Chordata; class Lepidosauria; order Squamata; family Rhineuridae; genus Rhineura; species Rhineura floridana. Next base: position 73,894,682 of record NC_084487.1, on the reverse strand, counting down.
AGGTGATATACCTTGACCAATCAGAAGGGCAAGTGCACTTTCCAGACCTGGGGTGTGAGTGAGAAACTTGCCAGAAAGGCACGTGAATCCAATTAGCAGAGCACCATAATGCCCTTGAAGGGCAACTCATGTCAGAGGTAACACAGGTGTAAGAAATGATCTCACATAGCTAATTAACTAGAGAAGCTTGTAGAAGAAGCTTCTTTTTTACACGGCCCATTCTTTTCCCAGAAGCCTGAGTACAAGACCCATTTTCTGGGACTAAAAAAGCAGCATTTCTTGACACAGGTGAAGTGTTTATGTTTCTGGCTATTCTTTTATATTGCTTTTTGATCAGCATGGTACAATCTTGTACTTGAATGCACTGCATATGCTTTTTATTAAATGTACACTTCATGTTTTATGCTGCTGATCTGCTCCAAACCTCTATAAGTTTCTTAGAACTGGAGAAGATCTTTGACACACTTGGCCAAAGTCTTTGCTCAAGCATACCAATGCTTGTTCACATTAATGTTATTAAACATCAAATCACCATTTCATAAAAATGTATTGCTTATGAAACTATGAGTTGAATGGTGGATTTGAATATATTTGTTTGTTTATTCCTCATTTTTGTATCCCACCATTCCTCCCAATAGGAGCTCAAGGTGGCTAACAGTATAAAAATACTTAGAACAAATATTGCACAATAATTAAAACAATGAAATCACAATCAAATCTGCTCAGATCAGCAGGGATAGTCAACTACAGTGCAATATCTCTGAGCAACTTCTACGACTCAAAGACCTAGACAAATTTTTAAAAAAATTTAGTGTGTACCTGAAGACATCTAACATGGGGGGAGACTGAATTTAGAATACATGGATCTTATTTTACTCTAGCTCATTGCTGTTAGAAACTCCTTCAACTCTCAGGTAGGGATGGAAGCATATATCCGGTTCTCTCAATTTCAATTTTTTCCAGTTTTAAATTCAGTTCTCCACATTTCTGCAGCAATTTTTCAAACAAAAATCCACATGAAAAATCTTCAGCATTTTGGTGCAAATTTCTCCTGATAAACACATTTTTATGCAGTTTTGACTAATGTACACATTTTGCAAGCACTTCTAATATTTTTTTATTTTCACTAATATATTCATTTTTATGCACTTTCCCCCTGCACATATGAACTTCTGTAAACGTTGGTTGGAGAACTGTGTTGCAAAATTCACATGTGTGAATTTTGAAGGGTAGTTGTGTTTCAGAAAGTGCAAATGTGATAGATTCAACTTTAAATGAGAACTGAATCACATTTCTCACCCATCCCATCTAGGAATGAAAAGATCTGTTAATTTCATTTCTCTCAGTTTCTCATTTTTACAGTCTTAAATTCAGTTCTCCACATCCCTGCAGCAATTTGCAATTAAAAAAAAAAGATCCTCATGAAAATTCTCCAGCATTTTAGTGTGAATTTTACACTAGTTCTTGGTCTAATTTTTTTATTGTTAAACTGCATTCATTCGGTTTTTCTTTTGATTTTATCCTTACACAAAATTTTAGGACTGCTAAATTCATTTTAGACCAATGAATTAGGGATATTGACTTTCAACTTTCTGTATTAAATGCTTGCAATATATGCTCCCCTACCCTTCTTGGTCTGAATTTTCAGTTCCCCAAACACTCTAACTATTTGGAGAATCTGAATTCTCCTAAGTATTGGCATGTATTCTCCAGAGCCAGGTTGAATTGTTTCCCTTCTGCTCTCTTGGAAGGGCGATACTAAGTTGCACCTTATGCGGACCGGATGTGTCCTTGTGGTGACGAAGTTGAAACATTGACTCACGTCTTTTTTGTATGCAATTTTTATAGGGAGGATCGCGATAGACTACTTGGCCCAATTATGAGGAACTTTCCTGGCAGGCCATTGGTATGGTTTTTGAAATATTTCCTAACTGATTTTAATAAGTCTACAACAGAGACAGTGGCTAAGTTCCTCTCTCTGTGCTCAAAGGAGTCGCAAGAGGATTCTTCTCTCTTAACTGCTATTTCTTTTATGATGTACTTTTTTATTTCTGTATCTTAACTATTCTGATGTTTTTATTGACTATTTTATTTGAATGGGTCTGTGACCTTATATTAATAAACTAACTGACCAGAACTAACTAGTGTGAATTTCTCTTAATAAATACATTTTTATAGACAGTTTTGACTCACAATTTTGTAACCCATTTCTCATCATATAATGCATTTTGTATGTTATTTTCACTCATGTATTCATTTTTATGTGCACATGCTGTATCTTTCAAGAAGCCTTTGACAGTAAACCGAATTCAGGAGCAGCACATGGAAAACCAAGTAGCAGCAGCATTGCCCAGTGCCATTCTTCTTTTCAACAACCACAAACCAAGCAAGTTCATAGAAGGTCAAGGTTTGAATTACAGGAAGGAAAGAGGTATCTTTATCTATCTTAATTTTAAGCAGAGGGGAGAAAAGAGTGGGACTTTTAAGTACAAGATTCTAAAATCTCTTCCATGCATTTTGGTACATATCACTCTTTGATTTTTCACCATATTTTTCCTGATCTAATTTGCCCATTTTTGTACCCCAACCCAGATTTCTGTAGTGCCTTAATTTCTGACAGGCTGGTCAGATGTTTCTGTGCAATTCCAAATTCAGTGTTCTAATTTCTCACATCTGTAACAATAACAATATTGATGAACAACCAATTGACCTTGGACTATTTGCTTGTGTTATGCCTTGGCTTGTTGAGACTAATGCTGCACCTTGAACCCTGCTTTACTAAAAGGCTTTTTTTCTCTTGGGATCTGAGATCCTAGTCCCTGAGGGCATCCTCTAGAGCATGACAAATGATGAGAGTTGTAGTCCAACAATGTATGGAGGGCCCCAGCTCCCTTATCCCTCCTTTAAAGACTGCAAGACTGCATGGTTTGGTTCCTCATTCCATTTTCACCCAAAGAATTCAAACACTGTTTGCTGCCTTGCTTTATTTTCTAGTATGCCTCTGATTATTATGGCTTTTCATTAATAAATATCTTCTTGCTGAAGATAAAGAGTTGGGCTTGTCATTTATGGTAGTTCATTGCACACTGGACTTCAAGAGAAACTTAATAACTTTTCATGTGTGATAAAGCTAGCCACATGGAAATTGAGTACCTGTATAAACCTAGATAGACCCTAGATCAGTAAGTTGCTAGCAAACCACTATATGTGCCACAGGAATCCTGATGGATTAGTGTTATAGATCATATGACTCCAAGTCCATGACACTGAACAGGGACCATGTCTTTGTGGTACAGCACATGATTTTCATGCAGAATGTATGGGGTTCAATCCCTCTGGTGTCTCCAGCTAAAAAAAAATCAATAGCAAGTGATGAGAATAGACATTATTTTGGACAAGGTGCCACAAGACTCTCTGATTTTGACCAGATGTATATAAAGCAACTTCCTATGTAAGCAGCTTATATGAACATTGCTTCTTCAATATAACTGGGGGGAAATCTAAGTATTCAACCCTTTTTGAAGTTGCAAATTCCACAACATTTTTTTAAATGCCAGCTTTTAATGAAACCAACTCTGTGTGCTATGTATCAGAACAACCCCACATTTCTGGTGGTATGTGTGGGTGCTGAGAGAGTTCACAATGTCACACACCATGACAAATGTATAGGTGCCAACATACATATTCAAACAACCTAAAAGCATTATAGTAAGGATGAAACAGGAAAAAGAGCTTGGTCAATGGGATGAGTAAGGTTAGATGCAGTGGCAGCTGGTGGCTCCATGTCAGTGGGACAAGTTTGGATTAAAACCCAGAGTGGATTCTACTGCCCCACTGACATGGAGCCACCAGCCACCACAGGTTCGATGTGACCCTGCATGGTACCCATCATGTCTGTTTTACCTTGGAAAAACTTTTGCACCAGAATTCTGTAACTGGGGAACTGGCAAGTACTATGCAGATGACCAATTCAGGCACATTTTAAATGTGATCTGAACCCCATCAAAAGTAGAGTGTATGGCGCATTATTAAAAATATTAAATAATTATAGAATTTTCTACCCTGTTCTTCAAGTATATGCCCAAGGTATTTCTTCTGTTTTCATTTTGCATCTTATTGTACATCACTCAAGAGTTTTGCTATGGAGTGTAATATCCTGACCCACTTCAATTTGGCTTCAGGCCTGATTTTAGCACCAAAACAGCTTTGGTCACCCTGTTTGATGAACTGTGTGAGGAGAGGGGGGGGAGTGCTAGCCTGTTGGTCCTCCTTGATCTTTCAGCAGTTTTAGTACAATTGATCATGGTATTCTCCTGGATTGGTTCTGTGAGGTGAGAGTTGGAGGTACAATGTTTTGGAGGTTCCACTCTCATCAGCAGGCCCGGTTTCAGAGAGTGCCAGTGGGGGATGTCTGTTTGACCCCATGGTAGTTATGTTGTGGCATCCATAAAGATCAACTCTGATTCCCATCCTGTTTTCAACATCTATATGAAGCTGTTGGGAGCACTGAACTGAAGATTTGGGGTGAGGCGTTGTTAATATGTAGATGACAGCCAGCTCTGTTTCTCTGTGTAGACTGTGTAGGGGAAGCTGTCCATGTCCTCAGTCAGGGTCTGGGGGTGGGGATGGGTTGGATGAGGGCCAATAAACTGACAATGAATTCTGACAAGAAGACAGAAGTGCAATGGCATAGTGGTTCTTTGGGCTGAGAAATAGAAAAGTGGCCAGTTCTGCCAGAGGTTGCACTGCCCCTAAAGCAGCCTTTCTCAACCAGTGTGCCTCCAGATGTTGTTGGACCACAACTCCCATCAGCCTCCCATTGGCAATGCTGAATGAGGCTGATGGGAGTTGTGGTGCAACAACATCTGGAGGCACACTGGTTGGGAAAGGCTGCCCTACAGGATCAGGTTTCTAATCTGGGGGTTCTCCAATTCCATTACGTCACATGAGGCCAAAGTGGCCTCAGTGACATGGAGTGCCTATTCCCTGCTATGACTAGTTTACCAGCAACAGCTATTCCTGGACAGCAATAGCCTGGCCATAGTTATGCACATTCTAGTAATATGCTATTTGAATTACTGCAACTCACTTAAATTTATTTTATTTATTTATTATTTGATTTATATCCCATCCTTCCTCCCAGCAGGAGCCCAGGGCAGCAACCCATGAAGATCGTTCCAAGGCTGTAGCTCGTACAAAACATAGCAACCATGATGTTGATGGGCCTTTCTGCACAGGACCATGTTATGTTGGTCCTGAAAGATCTGCACTGGCTACCTGCATCATTGACCCAGTACAAAATGTTCCTTCTGATGTTTAAATCTCTGCAAGCTCAGGACATAATTACTTAAAGGAGCGCCTCTCTCCTTATCATCCTGCCTGGACTTTGAGATGGTTGAGGAGGCCATCTTAGTTATACCATCTTTAAATGAGATCAGAGAAGTTGCACCCCCTGAGGGTCTCATTAGCACTACAGCTTTGAAATATTCTGTCTCCCCCCAGCTAGCCCCCATATTACCCATTTTTCGCACCAGTTGAAGACATTTATCTTCTGTCAAACATCTGAAGGATGACTTTTATTGGACCAACACTGGGACAGATGAGGAAACATATATTTTTTCTGTTTTAATTGGATGTGCTTCCTCTGGCTTTTATTGTATCCTGCATTGTTACCCACCCTGAGATCATCTGTGATGAAGGGTGGAATAGAAATGTTGTAATTACATAAAAATAAGTAAAATATAAATGTGACAGGAAAAGTTGTGGAGCCTTTTCTTTTGCTATTTTCATTGACATTTCCTTTCCATCGTTAAGATAGTTGATATTTTAAGCAACAAGAACACAAAATTAGTAACAAGTGAAATACATTCAGTTCAGTGTTGGAAAAATAACATTTGTGTTGGATACTGAAATATACTTAAGCCACAGGTCCCATTACAGCATAAACTTTTGAATTATCAGTTTAACTATCATGCATAGTTCTGGGAACTGCACTTTTGTGAAAAGACTTGTCGGCTTTAGTAGATCAGAGTTGCTCTTTCTTAGGATACCACAAGAGAAAGGACATCATTACTTAGCATGCTTCTCTAGGCCAAGGGGAAGAACCATTCTGACAGAGCAATAGATCTAAACATTTTACATTTGCCAATGACAATTCACTGAGAAATATGCACTTCGTAAATTACACATTGTTCTGCCCTTGAAGCTGGACTCAACAGCAAAAGAACCTGAAACATGGCTAGATCCAAACTGGCCAGCTGTCAAGGCTATATGACTTTCTTAATGTATTAAAGAACAGCAAAGTTATTTTAATGCTCAGTAATTTCCTTTGTCAGCATTCTGTTCTTCACAAGGGGAAGGTTTCTTCACATTAGAACTTTGTCACTGGCATATAAATAAGTACTGGCTGATTCATTCAACTGGTCTAACAGGCTTTCCATTTCACCTTTGGGACCTACTTTGTAGAACAGGTTCTGATTACACTATTATGAAATGCTTTAAGTATTCATTATGTGGTAAATTGACAATCTCAGAAAGCACCCTCACATGCCATATGAGGAGATTTCTTCAGCTGCTTTAATCACTTTTGGAACTATACTTGCACTGTTGCCATCAGCTTTGGAAAATTCTTCAGTAAAATAGGCACTTTCTTTGCTAAGGGTTTTTCCCTAGAACCAGTTTCATAATTCATAAAATGGAATAAATGTAATTGACTTGTCTCCTTCGTTTCACAGTGCTAAGGGTTTTTGTTTGTTTGTTTTTAGTGGTGGTGATGGTGAAGTTTCTTCAGTTATTAGCTGAACCATTATAGTATCATGGAAAGTTCTGGAGCATTGTGATGAAATTCTGTGAGGAAAGGAGGAAGACATTTTAGCTGGGGAGGCGACCCCTCTCACACATGGCCTAGAACCAAGAGAAACATTGCATGTAGGGAAGGCTGAGAACTGGAAAGTTAAGTGGGAGAAAGGCCCACAAAAGAAAACAGCAAAGATATAGGAAGCCCTGAGGTATGATGGCTGAAGAAAGTGATAAACATAGGTGCCACAATCCAAGAAGTGTTGGGCAGAGGAACAAGGCTGAATTTCTCACCTGGATTTGAACTGCCTACCAGTCCTATAGCTACCTTCTTTATGTTTGAAGCACATGTTTTCACAGTAGTGGTGATTGGTGTATATGTGTGTGACTGACTTCCTGTCACTGACATTGTAGCTTACTGAGAGGGAGAGGGGCAAGGCAGTCATGGTGCAAAGAACACCGGCAGAGGCAATCCGGTACTCCCACCAATGCGTTTGCACTGTGCTGACCTTGCTGCTGTCTTGTCCCTCCCCTCTCTCCCTTCCCATAAGCTGCAGCTTCACAGTAACATGTTAGGTAGATAGTGAGTTACATTCAGTGCAGATTAGACATTGTGCAGGAGATGCATGATCAGTCCTCTTCCCTGTTTTATTTTTAAAACTGAAAAGCAGCCTTGGAGGCTGTGATCAGATTTAGAAGGGTAGTGGAGAGGGGGGAGTTTCTTAACCCTTTCCCTTCCTGCCATTTTTCCCACTCAAAAGCTCACACATGCACACTAGCTGCTTTCCCACCAGTAGGGTCCCTGTATCTTTTTTCCTGTGGGGAGAAAGAGATAGATAATTTGGGGGAAGTGATTTAGTGCAGACAAATTATGAAAGGGGAAAGGTTAAGCAGATCACTTCCCCTCCACTAACACTGCCAAATGCCCATGACTGTTTTTCATGGAGGGGGGGGGGACTGTCGGGAGACTATTCACATGTTTCCTGTGTAACAAAACAATTAGCTTGGCCCCAGTTCAGAAACATGCTTGGAGCCCAGTTCTTGCCATCTTTTTTTGGAAAATGCAGTAGTATACACCCATACTTGTGGGTACTCATTCAACTCAGTGTGACTTTCTTTGGTGTAAACATGCTCAAGATCAGACAGCTCAGGCGAATTACAATATTGTAATCCTGTTGTGTCAGGAGCAGGGGAAGGAAAGAGGCAGCCCAGCTAGAACTATGCTCATGGTGAACATTAGCTGATATGCTCTTCACGAGCACTCAGTTTCCCCTCATAAGTCTGTCTATAAGTGGGCTGAGTAATTCGGTGTTCCAAGATGCATTCTGCACTCATGCAAAACAGTTCACACAACTAGGTCACACAATAAGATAAGTCTGAGCCAGGCCAAAAGGAAGCTGGTTTCAGCCAATGTTTTATTTCCTATATATTTCAAACTTTGGTGCTAAATTATTTATTTTGCAGTTCAATATGTACTGTACTCTGGATAATTTAAGCAAAGTGAAAGTGTACAGCGTTGTCCAGATCCATGTGGCTTACATTGTTAGGGTATATTATTTGTTAAATATAACTCAGCTTTGACTATAAAAAAGACAGAGAACAGTATTAAAATGCAGCTTCAAGTGTATAATTGTATGCATAGTTGGGAGCATTTAACATTCAATAAAAGTACATTTTGACATGATAAACTAATGTGCAAAACCACATTGCTGTTTTTTATTCATATAACATTGAATTCCTCAGACCTAAACTGGTAGTCATAGAGAAAATTAAACATGTATCCAAAATGTGCCTAATATTTTAACTATAATATCAATAAAACTATTTTCATCTAAATTCACTAATAGGCAAAAAACCTTGCGGTTTAAGAACGTACCTATAGCCCACAGATATTTCTATCAAACTTTTAAAAGCAGGGAAATTGGGCAGATATAGTGAATGCACTAGGGGAGCAGGAGACCTGACCTCCTCTCTGAGATATTGTACTGCCCTACAAATTTGTCAAAATGCAAACACCATTTGGGTTGGTCTTTCACAGTCCAATCCACTTGCTGTGTAGCTTGGAAGAATTTGGTAACGTGTGCCTCTGAGGGTAGAAGAGAGGGTGGGTTTGATCATTTGCATACTTTTTGAGTTCAGTGGGGTTTATTTCTGTGCAATCACGTTTGAAAATGGAAATGGACTGCCTTCAAGTTGATCCTGACTTATGGCGACCCTTTGAATAGGGTTTTCATGGTAAATGGTATTCAGAGGTGGTTTTACCATTGCCTTCCTCTGAGGCTGAGAGACAGTGACTGGCCCAAGGTCACCCTGTGAGCTTCATGGCTGTGTGGGGATTCAAACCCTGTTCTCCCAGGTTGTAGTCCAACACTGACCTGGGGGAGGGTCAGGGCAGGGAGGGGAGGGGGAGGAGAGGAGATTGGCTGGGTGTGCACTGGGCAAAGGGAAGCCCCTTTGCTTTCCAAAAGGAAAGCATTGTGAACAGTATCATTGCTTTTCAGCGTTTCCCCCACTTTTTTATTCTACATCAGGCACATGTAGCCTCCCACCCAAATTTAAACCAAAGCTGTCCCTGGCCACATCCACACCAGGGCTTTATTTCACTTCAGAGTCATGGCTTCTCTCAAAGAATCCTGGGAAGTGTAGTTAGTGAAGGGTGCTGAGAGTTGCTAGGAGATGCCCTGTTCCCCTCACAGACCTTCAATCAAAATGGCTGACTGTTAAACCACTCTGACCACTGGAGCTCTGTCAGTGGAATAGGAGTCTCTTCTCAGCACCCTTCACAAACTATACTTCCCAGGATTCTCTGAGGGAAGCCATGACTGTCTCAAGTGAAATCAAAGTCTGACATGGATGTGGCTCCCTGATTAGGCAAGCCCAGCAGCTGTGAGGCTTTTAGAACACTGACAGTTGGTTCTTACTGAGCATGCCCAACGTTATGATTGGGTTCAAGCCGAAATTTATTAAATTAATTAAACATCAGACAGGCATTTTTTTCAACTTTTAAACTGCTGAAGATGAAGGTCAGAGTATGGGGCAAGGTCAGTATTAGGATTACAGGTACTCTGTGAACATGGCTGGTTTTTAATGAATTTCAACAGATTATGAGAACTCTGACAGAAATAGGTCCAAAAGGGCTCTGGGTTTTTTTTTCTCCCTTTTTACACTTTGAACTGTCTATTCTCTCTGACTGTTTTGTGTATTGCCATGAAAATTTAGAGGGTTGTTAAGCATTTCTGAATTCAGGACTATAAGTTTTGTAAGGTTTTGTTTTGAAATGAGCTTATGGGAAGCATCAGAATGGCATGGGGGGTTATTTTCAATTTAACATTGCGGAATGTGAAAAATCCCCACTGGCTATAGTATACAGCCACTCTCGTGGCTGTATAATAAAGATAAAGGAAGTTTATGAGGCTAACCATGCAGCCCTGTGTTAATGACTAGAAAAAACTGTACTCCTGTTCATCCCATTTTGTATGCTTTCTAAACATATTTCTGTATATCTATATATATTGCATCTATCAGAGGGATGAAACACAATCTCTAAACATTCTGATTTTTTGTATGTTTTCTGAGATGCTTCTCAATTACGTATAATTAGTAGGCAGTGTTATTGTTATGGAATTGAGGGTCAGATAGATTATTTCTTTGAGTCCCCTTCAAGCCTGTGATCTTGTATCTGAAGCTGGGATATGCAAGCAAGAAAGCTGCTCTATTGGTCAGATTAGTTTCCTTTGCTAATATAACAGTTTAGCCAAGTCAGCATGTGAGTTAATGGATTTACTGAATGGTCAATCTGCATATCCAAAGGGAGCTATTGGAACTCTTTTCAGAGGACAGGCCCTCCTTCCCCCATCCTAAACCAAGGAGAGACTTGTGTTTTTCGTCTAGTCTGAAGAAGCTAGGGACTAGGATGACACACAGAGATGTGTTCTCTCTGCACAGTGGCCTTGGGTGCCTCCCTACAAGCCTGATGGAAAAGCAAGCTCTATTGGACTGTTAATGCTGTGAACCCCTCCATCTTAAGCTCAGGTTGTGAATATGTGTAAATAAACCATATATCAAAAAGACACCACAGTCTCCACTGACCTTTCTAAGGAAACCAAATCCTGGATAAGCACAGGAACCCCTGGAAGTCTTGCACTGCTCAGAGTTTGGGGTGGCATGTCTTTCTCACTGGTGATCACTCATGGCCGAGTAAGATTGTCTTCCAATATAATTTGGTTGGAAGACGCCTATGTGTGAATTTGTTCTATGTGGGGAGATCGGTGCACAACGATCAACACACAATCTTGACAGAAAAAGGCTTTGATCCAATGGCATGGATACCACGACGATTGGAAGTCTTTTATCTGCTGCAGCCTTCATCTGCCTTCACAGCCGTTGTAACATGCACATTGTTATCCTCTGCCTGTTCTGCTGTTGAGGACATTCTTGGATCGTTATTTGTCTAGTTCCTCTCCCTTGACCTTACCACCATGGGTGACCCTGCTGCGAATACATGACTTCTGACGGCATTGCTCACAGGGTTCACTGGAACATGTAAACCCACTCACCATTACAAGGCGACGATCCATGTAACAATATGTTAAAGATTGTATAACCTTAACATAATCTGCTTAAGGCTGCAGTCTGGTGCTCACTATTCTGGAGGAAAGTCTCATTGAGTATAATGTGACTAACTTCTGGGTGAACATGTATAAGTTTGCACTGTTAACCTTGCTTCCCTTATTGACTTTAATAGATTCTGTAGTGAGTATCACAAACTAGAGCATCCATGATTAGAAACGAAAAGAGGAATTAATAGTATGCGTTATTCTTTGCTGAATTTTAGCTGAAGTGTTTGTTCAAATGTTAGCAGTAATAGCTGTGTATTCCAAGTTGGTCATCACCCAGAAGCATCAAGAAATTATCAACTGTAATTGCACTGTTGTAAATTTTCAATGATGCTTTCAAATTGACCAATCTATTTTCAGTTGGTTTGTTGCTTTGGGTTTTATTGTGGGGGAGGAGTAAATTCAAACTTTCCACTCTTCCCATTCTACATTTGGGGAGTGGAAACAAACTCTTGCAAGCAGAATTTCACATGCCAATCACACAACAATAAATTCCATTCTAATTTTCAGAAATGAGACAAATCAGACAGCCACTTTGCACAATCATTTCTGAGTCCCAGCTGTTCTTCAGCAATGTACACACATGGACAAATTAAATACATGAGCCCAGCAGGTACAGATATAATTGACAACAATTCTCCAAAGTAAATGCTACTGTTTACAAAAATTGCTGCTAAATTGCCAGTTCACATATCCATACATAGAGCATGTGCCCAAGGACTGCAGAGATTGACTGAATGTATAGGAGAGTATTTTTGTGAGTTTGGGTTTTCTGATTACATTTGACTTTTTTGTTTCCTCTGTTGTATTATTTTGGACTAAGATCATGGTGCAAGAAAACGCTTACTAAAGACCCATTTATGATTGGGGCGACGGTTGTACAGTGACCCTATTGGTTTTTGATGTTATTGGAGAATTGAGACTTCTGTATTAAATAAAACCCACAATCAACTCAGTATTTGTTGACATACATTCCTAAGTAAATAGGCTTACTTTTGAAAATAGGAGTCCTAAAATAGCTAAGCATTTTTAAAAGAAAAAAAAACCTCTTAGACTTCCTTAAAAATTTAGACTGATACTCAGGGTAAAGGATGGGGAACCAGTGGCTTTCAAGATGCTGTTGGACTTGAACTTCCATCATCCATCACCAGAGCTTGGAAAAGTTACTTTTTTAAAACTACAACTCCCATCAGCCCCAGCCAGCATGGCCACTGAATTGGGCTGATGGGAGTTGTAGTTCAAAAATGTAACTTTTCCAAGCTCTGTCCATCACCACTGATCAGGCAGGATGAGGCTAATGGGAGTTGGAGTCCAGCTTCTGCATGCCGACTCTTGATAGACACCTCACCTAACAAAGTATGGTCACTACATAACACCTTCAAGGCAGTAAAATGGTAAATTTATCTCCTCTTTGGTTGGGAAGTCTGATTTATGTTCATAATTATGAGTACAGAACTGGGGCTGTTATTATATCTTCTCAGGTATTAACTTCAGAGAATAAGAGTGTGGTCTTCCATAATCCTATTTACATTACAAAATACCCAACACACAAACACACATATTTCCCCTCATCGCTTCCCGGGTCGTCTCATGAACCCATTTCAGAAGGGAGTTCTTGAAGCAATAAAAGACATCCTCAGGTCTGGTGTGTGTTTAGGCTTTGCCTGCTCATCTTAGGCTGCCAATAATAGTGGCAAATTAATACTGTTGGGTTTCTAGGGAGCTATGGTATTGTACAGTTACTGAAAAATGAAAGCAACTTGCTCCTAAATATTTGCATTGCATTGTCATATAAACTACAATCAAATGGAATTTTCCCTATTGACATTTGAGTTAAAAGCTTTTATTCCTTTATATAGGAACTCCACATGCCTCTGTGTGAACATACCAATGTCTCATTGAACAAAGAAGACAAAAAAATGCCTGCTGGGAAACAAGAGCTTTCAAGCTTTATTAAAGACTAAAAATCTGCCTGGTTGATGGCTCAGCCAAGCAGGGTTTTCCAGGAGAACCTCAGAATAGAATTAACTGTTACAATTTCTCAAGGGTTGGTGTACGTAGGCTTCAAAGGCTCCCTTCTGAATATGGGCACACTTAATTAAAGCAGCACATACACATCATCATCATCATCAATACCTGTTTATTAGTCTGGAAACTGAGACCTCCTACAGAACCTTTTCATTTCCACTGCGCTTGCATGAGGAGAGTACAAGGAAGTGTGCAGTTGAACTACTCTTTGCCCACCACCTCTTCTATATATTGGGCACTACAGGGATGCCCATATGCTCCTTGACCAGGACTGACATTGCCTACAGATTGCCACTATGCCATGGGCAGAGCTTGGAAAAGTTACTTTTTTGAACTACAACTCCCATCAGCCCCAGCCAGCATGGCCACTGGATTGGGTTGATGGGAGTTATAGTTCAAAAAAGTAACTTTTCCAAGCTCTGGCCATGGGATAACCTGAACATGGGAATCAAGGGCACTGTGCATCAACACAGTGACAGGAAGCTAAGGGCAATCCAGGGCTGTTGCGTTTACAGGGAAAGTACTTAAAAGTGAGAGCAACCACGGCAAGTGAGGCAGAGGAGAAGAGTTGGAAATCCATCCAGAAGAGACAGTGACTTTCTAGGTTTCCTGATCCTGCACTAGCAAGGGAAAGGGCAAGATTATGATCCTCGTGAGGCCTCACTCCACAGCAAGATCAAAGTGGCCTTGTTGGCTGTAATAGAAAAGAGGAACCTCCTGAATACAAGGAAACATTACCACTACATCTGTCACTTGTGTCACTACTTCCTTCAGGGCAATGTTAGGCCTAGGGCTCATCCAGACGACTGCAAAATGTGTGACATGACCGCTTTGTGTTCTCATTATTTTTTGGTCGTCCTGATGACGCCGAGTGCAAAAGCTCGGTTAAATCTGCTTTCGCACAACCGCGGAAAATGCGATACACTTTTTAAAAGCGTGAATCATCCGCGGTTCCTTCGGCCGCTTGGACGCAATACCGCGGATTTAAGAGATGACGCTGTTGCATGGGCGGTCCTGGGGCGGTTCCCCAGTCCCCCTCCTCTTTTCCAGCCAATCCTGTCCTTTGCACGTTTGCGCTTGTGTGGAAACGTCGCCCGGGAAAACGTGGCCAATCAGTGCTGTTGGATATACTGCGCAGGTGCAGAAATGCAGGTTTGCGCAGAAGCAGGAAGTCATGGTGGAAAAGCTGTTTAACTGTTTTGGATTAACGTGATTGCAGAAATGCAAGAAAGCATATTTGTGAAAGCAGCAGAAGGAAGGGGAAACTGGAAGGGGAAACACAAATCACTTTTGCGCCCAAATTATGATGTACTTGCAGGGGCTTATAAATGGCTGCAATAGGGAGTGTTTGGCAAGCCAAAAAGGGAAATATCCAAGAAGCTGCTTGCTAAATGGAGTAACTTTTCTGCTTTACCACGAATGCGCATTTCTGCGAGACTTGCCAAGCAGATATGCTGCTATAGGTGCTCTGTCACAGAGCTATAGCCTTTCGCCCATAGCAACGGAATTAGCTGCGATCCTGACTTATGGCTAACTGTAACCAGAGGGAGTGTTTGGCAAGCTGAAACGGGAAATATCCAAGAACTCGCTTGCCAAATGGAATAACTATTCTGGTTTACCACGAATGCGCAGTTCTGCAAGACTTGCCAAGCAGACATGGTGTAAAGTGGGGGACACCGTAACCATAGGTGTTGTTTGTGTGCGATGAGAAGCTGGGTGGGCTGTGGCGTGTTTTTCTCCTTTGTAGCCGTGCAGCCTCGTAAGCTGCTTCCCGCTCTTGGGGCACCCCCCATCCCCAGATGAGTGGCTGGACAGCTTCCCCCCTCTCTGCTCATCAGCTGTGAATCGGGTTTTTGTGAGGTACTTTGGCGGGAGGTTTGAATCCCCTGAGTGAATTCCTTGTGCTGCCCGATCCCGGCTCATCAGCTGTGAAGCAGGCGTGCTCACGGCTTTTAGGGGGGAGGTGCGAATCCCCTGCCTGAGTGGGTTCTTTGTGCTGCACGCCGCCCTTTCATCAGCCACCTATGATTTTGCCCAGGGCCCCACAGGCTACGGGAGGACTCGTGGCCCCCTCCTCCAAATTCGGTTTGGGCCATGACCTCCATTGCGCCCACAGGAAATTCAAACTTTCGCGCTTCCGCGTTCAAGCACGCATGTGCAGAACTGATAGCAGTGGAAGGGGAGAGGGGAGCAGACGTCATATTTTCCCAACGAATCGGAACATAGTGGGATGTGTCGGGGGCATGGACAGGAAAAAAGCGAGAAGATGCCGCATGTTCGGGCTGCGTGTGCGGCCGGTAAAAAAGCGTGTTTTTAATATCAGCAAAATGCGGGAAAGGAGCAGGAAAAGGGGCAAGTGAGGACTTGCGGGTATGGAAAACCTGGATTATCCTGCTCCGTCTGGATGAGCCCCTAGAGGGTGCAGAAGTGAAACCCTCTATCCAAGCTGAATGTGGCAATGCATTCCTAAGGAAAACTCTAGGTAGTTCCTCTTCAGGTTTGGTTTGTAGAAGCAAAAGGTGCAAATAAATGGGATTTTTGCTGTTGATTTCAGTGGGGAGCTTTCTGTTGCTTTGGCTTGAGGATATTTGGGAGCTGCCTATGAGGTGAAGGGATGACAGCTAGTTTAGTTCTAATGGGCTGCATTAATCCCCTCTGATGATTAGGCAGAGAGCTAATAGGCTTTGCATATGGTTCAGTGAGGTTGCAGTTGCTGAACTGGCCTAATGGTCCTGTCCTAGGTGCTAAGTGGGCACTCCACCGAGATTTGAAGAACCAGCCCTTTCCAGTGAAATCTTCTTTCATGCATGAACATGGTCACTTTGTCTCTCTCAATAACAGGATGTATTTTCTTTTAGAATTAATTCCATTTATTTATTTATCACATTTATATGCCACCTGATAACAATGTTCTCTGGCAGTTTATAGCATCAGTAAAGTATTAAAGTACATAACAAAATAGCATTATTTACACAGAATTTAAATTTTAAGAGATCATAAAAGGTCTTAAAAGACATGGGGGCTATGTTTGCCTGGTGCCTAAATCACCCCAAAGAAATTTGAGGTTAGTTTTGGAAGTCCAGTTATTTGGTTTCATTCTAGTCTGGTTCTTGGCCTGGCTACTGAATAGAAACAGCCTTGTTCACCCTGGTAAATAAGTTACAACAGGGAATGGATGATAGACCCTATTTGTTCTCCTGGACCTCTGAGTGACTTTTGATGCCATCAGTCATGTTCTGATTCTGGGTCACCTGTTCAGCTTGAGCCTGGAAGGCATGGTGCTGCTGCTTTTTACTTATAAATTTTTATTTTTATTTTTTATTTTATTTAATTAAGCTTATATACCGCCCGACTAGCAACAGCTCTCTGGGCGGTGAACATTAAAAATACAATAAAAATAACACAAAACTGTACACAAAACTGTACAGTCTAAAATCAAAATATAATAATTTACAATTAACAGGAATTAAAATGCCTCAGAGAAGAGAAAGGTTTTAACCTGGCGCCGAAAAGATGATAGTGTCGGCGCCAGGCACACCTCCTCGGGGAGACCATTCCATAGTTCGGGGGCCACCACTGAGAAGGCCCTAGATCTTGTCACCACTCTCCGGGCTTCCCTATGAGTCGGAACCCGGAGGAGGGCCTTCGTAGTAGACCGTAGTGTACGGGCCCGTTCATATCGGGAGAGGCGTTCCGACAGATATCGTGGTCCCGCGCTGTATAAGGCTTTATAGGTAAGTACCAACACTTTGAATCTGGCCCGGAAGCATATTGGAAGCCAGTGCAAATGGGCTAGCACAGGTGTTATATGCTCAGACCGCTTAGTTCTTGTTAGCAGTCTGGCCGCCGCATTTTGCACTAGCTGTAGCTTCCGAATCATCTTCAAAGGTAGCCCTACGTAAAGCGCATTGCAGTAGTCCAGACGCGAGGTTACCATAGCATGTACCACTGATGAGAGGTCCTCCTTACTCAGATAGGGACGTAGCTGGGCTACCAACCGAAGTTGGTAGAACGCATTCTGGGCCACCGAGGCTACATGAGCCTCAAGTGTGAGGGAAGAGTCTAAGATGACTCCCAGACTACGCACCTGTTCCTTTAGGGGGAGTGTAACCCCATCCAGGACAGGGTATGTATCCACCATCCGATCAGAGAAACCATCCACCAACAGCATCTCAGTCTTGTCAGGATTGAGTCTCAGTTTGTTAGTTCTCATCCAGTCCATTGTCGCAGCCAGGCAACGGTTCAGCACGTCGACTGCCTCACCTGAAGAAGATGTAAAGGAGAAGTAGAGCTGCGTGTCATCAGCATACTGATGACAACGCACTCCAAAACTCCTGATGACCGCCCCCAGCGGCTTCATATAAATGTTAAAAAGCATGGGAGACAGAACCGAACCCTGCGGGACCCCACATTGGAGAACCCACGGTGTCGAGCAATGTTCCCCAAGCACTATCTTCTGGAGACGACCCGCTAAGTAGGAGCGGAACCACTGCCAAGCAGTGCCTCCAACTCCCAATTCCGCAAGCCTCTCCAGAAGGATACCATGGTCAATGGTATCAAAAGCCGCTGAGAGGTCAAGGAGAATCAACAGAGTTACACTCCCTCTGTCTCTCTCCCGACATAGGTCATCAAACAGGGCGACCAAGGCAGTCTCAGTGCCAAAACCAGGCCTGAACCCCGATTGAAATGGATCTAGATAATCGGTTTCATCCAATAGCGCCTGGAGCTGGTCAGCAACCACACGTTCCAGGATCTTGCCCAGGAACGGAACATTGGCTACTGGTCTGTAGCTGCTGACATCCTCTGGGTCCAAGGAAGGTTTTTTCAGGAGTGGTCTCACTGCCGCCTCTTTCAGACAGCCAGGGACCACTCCCTCTCGTAAAGAGGCATTAATCACTTCCTTGGCCCAGCCAACTGTTCCTTCCTTGCTAGTTTTAATTAGCCAAGAGGGGCAAGGATCCAGTACCGAAGTGGTCGCACGAACCTGTCCAAGCACCTTGTCCACGTCCTCGAGCTGAACCAACTGAAACTCATCCAACAAAACATGACAAGACTGTGCTCTGGACACCTCAGTAGGATTAACTGCTATTAAATAGGAGTCTAAGTCCCGGCGAATGCATGAGATCTTATGCTGGAAGTGTTCAGCAAATTTATTACATCGAGCTACCGATGTATCTGCCGTATCTTGTAGGCCAGGATGAAGTAGGCCACGAACCACTTTAAAAAGCTCCCGTGGGCGTGAGAGAGATGACTGAATAGTGGCGGCGAAATGTTGTTTTTTTGCCGCCCTCACCGCTCCTACATAGAGCTTAGTAGAAGCACGAACCAGCTCATAATTGCATTCGTCGGGAGTTCGTCTCCATCTCCGCTCAAGCCGCCTCCTGTCTTGTTTCATCGCTCTCAGCTCCGGAGTATACCAAGGAGCTGTATGAGCTCTACATAGGAGAGGGCGCGCAGGAGCGATCGTGTCAACAGCCCGGGTCATCTCTGTATTCCACAGATCGACCAGGGCTTCGACAGAAGCGCCAGTCTTATCAGCCGGAAAAACCCCCAGGGCCTTTTGAAAACCTTCAGAATTCATTAGTCTCCGGGGGCGGACCAATTTAATAGGTCCCCCACCCTTGCAGAGGGAAAAGGCTACTGAAAGTCTAAACTTCAGCAAGCAATGATCTGTCCATGACAACGGGAGAGATGTAAAACTCCCCACATCCAGATCACTATCCCCATGTCCAGTAGCAAAGACCAGGTCAAGAGTATGCCCCGATGTATGTGTTGGGCCACTAACATATTGAGACAGCCCCATGGTTGTCATGGCGGCCATGAAGTCCTGAGCTGCCCCAGACAAAGTAGCCTCAGCATGAATGTTGAGATCCCCCAGTACTAATAGTCTGGGGGATCTCAACAGTATCTCCGAGACCACTTCCGTCAGCTCAGTTAGGGAAGCCATTGGGCAGCAAGGTGGGCGGTACACCAAAAGGATTCCCAGTCTGTCCCTCTGGCCCAGCACAAGGTGCAAACACTCCAGACCAGTGATTGCATGGACATGGTGCTTGGTGAGTGAGATGGAACTCTTATAGACCACAGCGACCCCCCCTCCCCGACCCTCAGATCTACCATGATGCTGAACCAGATACCCCGGTGGGCAGAGCTGGGACAGACTAACTCCTCCCTGTTCGCCCACCCAGGTCTCGGTTATACATGCCAGATCGGCCACCTCGTCCACAATCAAATCATGGACGAGGGAGGTTTTATTATGTACCGATCTGGCATTAAAAAGCAGCAACTGGAGATCTGAGAGTTGGCTGATAGGACAACCAACAACCCTGCGGGTATGAGAAGGACCAGAACGCGGCATAGCCACTACATGTCTGGGCCGCGTTCTCCTTACCTGGCACGTCCCTCTCATATCACCATACCTCCCTCTACCCGTCACTACGGCTTTATAAAGCCCTAAACAGTTTGGACCAGGTTATCTGAACTTGTGCCCATATGAGCCTGCCTGGGCCCTAAGATTGTCCACAGAGGCCCAGCTTGCACACCTGCCAGTGGGTAGAATCAGATGGATAGGAATGTGAGACAGGGCCTTTATAGTGGTAGTCCCTTGTCTATGGAACACCTCCCCTGGAAGACCTGTTTGACCCCTTCCCTATTTTATTTTAGGTGGCTCTAAAGACATCTCCTTTTTAATTTTACTTTGGTTAGGAGTCCAGAGTCTGTAAATTCAAATCCCCGCTCGTGTCTCCTGGGTGTAAAGGGCCAGCTAAAGATCACCCCCACAGTGAGTGGCTCAGGGGTTACGGGCCCTGCCACCTGTGCAGCCTAGGGCAAACTGCATAGTCTTAAGGAGCCCAGTTGCTCCCCAGCTGGCAGTTGCAGACAAGGAAGGGGCTGGCTTGTGCAGCTGTGGCAAGCTGAGCAGGCCCTAGCCAGCTGGGGAGGAGTAGCCTCAGAGGAAGGCAATGGTAAGCCCTCTCTGAATACTGCTTACCATGAAAACCCTATTCATAGGGTAGCCATAAGTTGGGATTGACTTGAAGGCAGTCCATTTTTAATTTTTAATTTTTGTTAGTGTATGATATCTAATTTTGCAGGCTGTCTGTAATTGTGATACATGCTACTTCTATTTTTATGGTTCTCTGTTAGCATTTAAAAATTTCTCATGTGAATGTGGATTTAATGATTGGATTGGTAAAGTTGACATTTTATTTTTGATGGTGATTTTTCAGGCTAGATGTTACTTAAAGCAGGGGATGGTTTAAAAAAAGCTGAATGAAACCATTTTTGAGGTTTTAAAGATCCATTTAAAAGTAGTTGCTGACTGAGCCTTAGTACTTCTCTAGGGAGGGAATTCTAGAAATGTGAGCCATGACTGGAAATGTGTTATCTCTAGTACCCACCAGTCTGGTGAATCTGGATGGCAGGACAGAGAGCAGGAACTTGGAGACCAACTTCAGGGCTCAGGCATGTTGATATGAATGGAAGTGGTCCTTCATATCACCTGGTCCCAAATGTTACAATGGAATGTAACCAGGTGTGTGTAACCAACAAGGGGGAAAAGGTACCTGCGCCAGAGTGAATGCATGTAATGTAGGCTGTACACCATACTTTGAAAGCACGTTTTACCACCACCACCACCACCACTGAATCCTTGGAACTGTACTTTGTTAAGCATCCTGGGACTTGTAGCTCTGTGAGGAGTAAACTATAGTTCCCAAAATTCTTGGGGAGCGCTTTAAATGTGTGGTGTGTACACAGCCCCCCTCTCTTTAAGAGATACAAGAGTTCATGCCACAATAAATCATATCATCTTTAAAATATCACAGCATTTTATTCTTCTAATTTCACCTAACTTGTGAGTGTGAATTTGACATGAAGTTCCCATTTACAATTTAAGGAGTCTCATTGAAGTACACTTTGTGAAATCAGTTCTTAGGTGGGGAAAATGCTATGCAAATAGAGAGGAAGACGTAGCAGGCAGGAAATATTGCTAGTTTTGTCTGTGATCCTATACAGTTTTGTCTGCTAGTTTTATCTGTGATCCTGTACAGATTGCTATAAATCTTGTTGAAATGGCATCTCTCTTTTGCAATCATTGTGCCTTGGCAACTTATCTTCAAAAGGAACAAATTCCCTTATGTCCCATTTACTGTATTTGATTATTAATTTATACATCTCTTAGATGAGTGGAATATTTTTACTGTAGGCCCTTTGTGATTTTATTGGTGGGTCCTTTGGGTAACTTAACCAAACACATGAATATCTTACTAAGCATCTGTCTATTTCCCCTCTCTCTGCATGGTTGTAGATCAGTTAAATTGGCATGGAAAAACATGTATTTGTTCTTGTGAAACAATTGATTGTATCAATAGGTACATTAAATTAGAAAATGAATGTCTCATGCCCAGTAGTGTAGTGGCAAATTCAGAAGTGCAGGATTCCTTCATAATAGTCACACCCATGCCCTCTCACAGCCACACCTTCTTCTAAAAGTATACAACTTTCTGAGATTATATAATAATCTGGCCCTTGAATACTGCTTTAGAAGACTCCTCTCAGTAGCTAACATGCTCCCCTTTCATGTTGATTGGTCCTAAGACATTGGAGACTTAAGGACCCTGATAGGACCTGGCTCCCAAAAAAGTAAGGGGTCTAACCCCCCCCGAGATACTGGATGACTACATCCCTGCTAGCACCAGGCATTGCCCTTTACTAAGACCACAGTAACGTCTCAGGGGTTTGATGTAAGAATCAGGAGTACAATCTCACTCTTTTCTGCAATGCATATTGGGTACAAATTAAAAAATTACCAAAAACTGGCATGTATAATAAGGAAATTAGTACTGTACCTATTAAATGGGTACAGACATGAGATAAGGGAATGTCCCATGGTCTGAGCTGGGGAAATTGTAAAGGAGCCCAAGAGAAGATTCAGATTATTCTCACTGTCCTTAAGACATCTCAGATAGCTACTATGCAACAGGATTCCTGAGATGGCTGATATCCTACCCTGTGGTGTAGGGATGGGGCACGTCTGGCTCTCCAGATGTTGCTGGACCAAATTCCATCATTCCTGGGGGGCTGATGAAAGCTGGGATCTAACAAGATCTGGAGGCCCACAGTTTCTCCCATCCTTCCTTTAGCCTAACCTTACACACCAGGATAAAGGGTGTTTGGTTATGTATGGTTCTTTACTACATCTGCTGCCATCTCAAGATTTTCACATATTGTAGGTGGGGCTTCTGCCATGCTGTTTACCAGCATCAATATTACTTGCACCATTGTTTTGTTTCACTCTAGCCCAAGGAGTCACCCTGTGTAACTCAAAAGCTGCTTTGTGACTTAGCCTTATGCTACTGCTGCTTTTTGGACTTTTTTCTTTCCTTCTCAGAGGCTCTGTGACAATCATGTTAACAATTGAATGACAGGCCGACACTTAGCCAGTGAGTACTCTCTAACGTTGCATCTACATACTGGGAAAAGCCATAACTATTGAATTTATGTCTGCCACACAATTGCTAATGTCAAGGGCCTCTGACAGAAAAAAGATGGTTTTAGCAAGAGCAAGGCTGTAGTACTTCAATCCTTTCTTGTCAGTAACATGATATCAGTAATGTGATACTCAGTAATGCTGAATATCAAGATTTGTGACTTACAAATGCTTCATTTTATTCTAGTAATCACCTGTCTTTTATGGAGAGCAATGTACATGCTTACGGTTTGTCATTAGCCTTTTTGCAGTAGTTTACAACTATTTAAGAGCAAAATGTGATTTCTTGGAAATAGGACTCTAGCAAGGTTGTCATGAAATTTGTGCAAGTTGGTTACAAGGCCAGTTCTCATAACATTGGGAAGTTCCACTTTGCAATCAAGATTCTTTTGCTTTATTGTTGCTCAGCGTTTCATTTGTAGTATAGCTAGTGAGTGAGCAGAGTGCCAAGAGAGCCAGGTGTTGGTAAAGCTGTGCCTAGTGATCTGTGCCCCGTGATAAACAACATCACTTTGGCACTGCCAAGCACTTTCATCCATGAAGTGATTTTGCAGGCAGAGATGACTGAGCAGATGTCTGCCAAGCCCTCCCACATAATTCTGGAGCTCCTTTATCTCTTTTACCGTTTTTGAATCTGGGGCTCAAAGACACAACAGAAATCCTTGGAGAAGGAGATGGTGAGGTAAACCATGTCTGTCATGGAATGTACGTATGGGATAGCTATCATTGTCCAGCCTACTGTAAATGCTTGTGCACACAGAGCGTTTTTCCAGCTCATCTTAAGCATAACTCTGCTCATTCCTCACCCATTTGTATGGCAGATGGAGGTGATGAAGAAGCAAGTACAGGCCCTGCTGTCCTCACAATCTGATCTGCATTGCTAGTTTGCCCTTGTCGCTGTGTACTCATCCTCAATCTTTGGTTTGACAATAAAATGCCAAACAAAACATGGGAGAGAGACATTCCTTGGTGGACTGGGAATGATTTATTCCACGTTTTAGCCTACACAAGTACATGAACATATGCTACACACATATTCATGAAAAGGACAACTTTGGGGAACTTTTATCTGGAGACAGTTGCACACCACAGTGGTTATTGTGCTATTAATTTGGAACTATAGCCAGTACTGACTTCTTACTTGGGGGAATAAGCAGTGTCAAGACAGATGTATTTTATTTACACAAGTGCTGGGCAATCTTATATCATGAACAATTATTAATGCAGAGATAAAAGGATGAAGGGACGAGAGCTGCCTTATATGGAGTGGGTTGAGCGCTTGAGAACCAGCAGGGTTGCAGTAGAAACCCAATCAGCCTTTCCCAACCTTTTGGTCCCCAGACATTGCAGGACTACAATTCCCATCATTCCTGACCATTGGCCATGAGGCTGATGGGAGTTGTAGTCATAGAATCGTAGAGTTGGAAGGGGCCTATAAAGCCACTGAGTCCAACCCCTGCTCAATGCAGAAATCCAACTTAAAGCATTCCCGACAAATGGCTGTCCAGCTACCTGTTGAATGCTTCCAGTGTTGGAGAGCCCACCACCTCCCTAGCTAATTAGTTCCATTGTCGTACTGCTCTAACGGTTAGGAAGTTTTTCCTGATGTTCAACTGAAATCTGGCTTCCTGTAACTTTAGCCCATTATTCTGTGTCCTGCACTCTGGGATGATTGAGAAGAGATTTTGGCCTTCCTCTGTGTGGCAACTTTCAAGTACTTGAAGAGTGCTATCATACCTCCTCTCAGTCTTCTCTTCTCAAAGCTAAACATGCCCAGTTCTTTCAGTCTCTCCTCATAGGGCTTTGCTTCCAGTCCCCTAATCATTCTTGTTGCCCTCTTCTGAACCTGTTACAGTTTGTCTGCATCCTTCGTAAGGTGAGGTGTCCAGAGCTGGATGTGGTACTCAAAATGAGGCCTAACCAGTGCCAAATAGAGGGGAACTAATACTTCACATGATTTGAAAACTATACTTCTGCTAATGCATTTGCCTTTTTTGCACTGTTGGTCCATATTCAGCTTGTGATCAACAACAATCCCAGAATCCTTCTCGCATGTACTATTGCTGAGCCAAGTATCCCCCATCTTTTAACTGTGCATTTAGTTTCTCTTTCCTAGGTGTAGAACTTGGCAGTTATCTCTGCCAAACTTCATTCTGTTGTTTTCACCCCAACGCTCCCTTTGAAAGATCCCTTTTAATTTTGTTTGTCTTCCAAGGTATTAGCTATCCCTCCCAATTTTGTATCATCCAGAAATTCAATAAGTATTCCCTGCACGTCCTCATCCAAGTCATTAATAAAAATGTTGAAGAGCACTGGGCCCAGAACTGAGTCTTGTAGTACCCTGCTCGTTATCTCCTCCCAGGTTGAGAAGGATCCATTAATAAGCACTCTTTGAGTGCAATTCTGTAGCCAACTGTAGATCCACCTGATAGTTGTTCCATCCAGCCCACATTTAGCTAGCTTGCTAATCAGAATAGTGCAACAACTTCTGGGGACCCAAAGGCTGGGAAAGGCTGATGTACTAGAGAATGGATAATGTGAGGGTTGAAAGACAGTGAGATTAGGGAAATGAGGAAGGTAGAGACAGGAGAGAGAAGCAGAATACTTATAATTGCTTGTCCCAAGGAAGGGAGAGTAAAAGGAGATGGTTTCCTCAGCTTCTCCATAACCTGTGGGTGCATGCTTGTGGCTCTGTCCAGAGCTTTGGGGAGCAGTGCAGTAAATGGGTGGGTGGCCCACTTGAATGCGGAAAGAAAACTAGTAAGTTTGCAGACTGTTGCCAATAGACTTTTGAGTCAAAAGGACTGAAAGTGGCCTTTGAGCAAAGTTTAGCCACCGCTCTAGGTGCTAAACACCCTCCTAATGTAGTTCAAAAATGAGGGGTGAGCTTCTGTTAAGGAATCACACTGACTTGTGCTGCCAGCAACAATCTGACTAACCTGAAGGAAATAACACACTTGGCAGGGAGATGGGAAGAGGAGGCAAGGAAAAGGGCTCTAAGTCAATCTGTTCCTGTAGGCATACCCAGGGTAGTGCAGGCTTGAAGGAGAGAGAAACATGGAGCAGTCCTCTGGGCACCCAAAAGGCTGAACAGCTGGGGGATTTGTGAGATGCCCAGTTATAGGACAGAAGCTTCCTGACAAGCATTAGCTCTAACATAATGGGTGATTATCTTATGTACAAAGTTAAGTAGAAGGGGCAATAATCAACAATAGGCACAGGTAGTAAGCTGTCAGTAAGTATAACAATGCAAGTTTCTTATTACAAAGCTGCTGGATCAATCAAGACACCTATACAAGAGATCAAAGTATCCCATGTGGGGAAAAGCAGCGATCTTTTCCCCAGGTAATAGAAATTTAGACTACTCAGTGTTATTACTAGTAGAAGGTGTTTACTGAAAGCAAAATCTTTGTTCTTCCCAGAGTTTATCAATAGCCAAATAAAGGTATGCCTAGCTGCTAGAGGAAGGTATCCAGCTTAAACTGTTATTCTCTGTTATACTCTGTTGCTTTGTAGTGTCACCATGCTCATTGCTCACAACAAAGCCAAAATAGTCACATACTCCTGGGGCACATGCAGAGCTGCAGCTGAACTACGTTTCTCAGTAACTCTGCATCCAATGCAGTTGCTGCGTACCTGAAAATCATGTTATTCACTGTTCCATGAGCCCAGAGCTTGGAATATTACTTTTAAAAAGGAATAAATTACAATTACTGTTACATGACCTCAAAAAGGAATTACAATTGTTCTGAAAGGAATTGATTACAGTTACTCAAAAGTAATCACTACAATTACAGCTAAGTTACTTTGAAAAAAACTAGAGTGCCTACAACGTGCTGACCTTGGCTGCTGCACACCTAAGTAGCCTAAAACAACATTAAAAATAAACACACATACAGAGGTGGTAGAATAATTCTTTTTATCCATAAGATAGCAATGGTGGTCTCTCTGCTGGTAACGGAGGCGGTGAGGGAGGCAGAAGCCACTGCTCAGTTCTTTGCACATCAAACCAAGTGTAACCACACACACACATACTCAGCCAGCATGTGTCCTCTCTCTCACTCAACCACCTCCTGAGCCCTGCCCTGCCCACAACTAAGTCACACCCACCTAAGGAAACATTTTCCCTTGGGATGCAAAAAAGTTAAAACACTGCAAATACAGCAAAGTAACCAGGGAGGGTGACGGAGGCCACTTCACACGCCAAATGCAAACACAGCAGTCTCTCTCTGTGTGTGTCTCTCTCACACACGTCTCACACTCTCACCTCCACAGTTTTTCATCTACATTCCTCTGCTGCCTCCTTCATCCACGTCCTTGCCCTTCAGCTCCTTTCTCCCTCTATTCCATTCTTCTCCACTACCATCCATTTTTCAAACAACTGTTTTCTCCACCCCATCTTGCTCTCCCCCTCATCGCCTCTTAAACACCAACAGAGCACAAGGGTAGAGTGACGCAGAAGTCCAGTTTGAGGCACATGATTTTCATCCACAAATCAGAGGAGTAGAAGACTTCCCCTGCTCCTTCCCCAGTAACACTCAAAAGTAATGTTGGAAACATTACAATTACTTCTCAAAAGTAATAAAATTATTCTTTGTTCTAGTGCAATCAAAATGTAAAGAAATTACCCACTCGTTCCTCAAAAAGGTAATAAATTACAAGTAATTTGTTTTTTGTAGCTAATCACTTCCAAGGTCTGCATGAGCCCATGATTCCTATCTAGGAACAGGGGTGTAGTCGTCCAGGGTCTCAGGGGGTCACAGACCTCTTACTTTTTGGGAGCAAGGTCCCAGCCATGTCCCTCTATCTCCAGTATCCTATGAGCCAACCAACATGAAAGGGGAGTGTGTTAGCCACTGACAAGTGCCTTTTCATATGTTTCCTTGTCCTTTCCTGAGGATTGGAGCAAATCAGAGAGAAAGGAGGTGAGTCAGCCACTGAGAAGACTCTTCTCAGTAGCTAACACTCTTCCCTTTCATGCTTATTGGCTCCTAGGGATGTCTTTGTTGTGGGAGAGGGCATTGACAATGATCTTATTCTCAACCCAGCAGCAAAAACAAAAAACAAAAAAGGATTGGAGGGGGCGTGGCTGCATGTCTGAATTTGCCACTACAATGCTATCTAGGAATGCAAGATAACTAGGGATGAGGAACCAGTGTCCCTTCAGATGTTGCTAGACTCCAGCTTCCATCAGCCTCAGCCAGCATTACTAATGGTCAGGGATGATGGGAGATGGAGTCCAGCAACATCTGGAAGTCCATAGGTTCCCCTGTCCTGATGGGGGAGAAATGTGATAGAGGGCTCACATAGACAGGGTTTTACTGTGTGTCTGGTGCTACTTGCATCCTCTTTTACTTTGCATGGTCAACATGATGTTACTGGCAAACAGAAGCCATCACGCAGTTTCCCCCCTGTAAATCTGTACTAACACAATCCTCTGATAATATGAAAAGGGAAGGAAAAAATGTCTTCACACCATATTTCTAGGGCTTGCAGATACTTTGCTCTGATGCTTTTAGGTGGGTGTGTCAATCGTTCATCTCTCCATGCCCACTCCCTCCTCCTCCATTCTTTCATTTCATTTCCAGTGGGCTGAAGAGAAACTTCTGCTTCTCTCTCCCATTCTGCAAGCTTCTTTTATGTTGCTGCAGATGGTGCCTTTATTTTCTTTTTCTCCCTAACTTGTGGGCAAAAGCATAACATTGCTCAAACAAAGATTTGTATTTCATCTGTATTGTGAAAATACAAATAATTGCACTTCCAGGTTGTTGTTGTTTTAAAATGAAACTTAACTGGTAGAACAAACTGAGCATGCTCAGCTGCCAGGTAAACAGAGGGAGTGGGAACATTAAATAAGAAGGTGTGGTCTTTAGGAAACTGTGATTGATGCTTCCCCTCAAGTGTGACTAGAAAACACAGGGTGTACAGCTGGCATCGATCCCTTACTGTAGATGATGCAAACAGAAAACAGAGGTAAAAACAGCGTCTTTAGCACAAAGTTATGCTCTCAAGTGGATAAGCCCTAAGTTTGCATTTAAAGGCAAACCTATGAAATTTGCACTTTCCAAAACAATATGCAAACTGAAACACAGCCATCCTTCAAAATACGCACATCTCCAGATTTTGAAATGCAGTTCCCCAGCCAAATAATGTGTACAAAAATGCATAAACTAGGGCAATGTCTGCATAAAAATGCATACATTAGTGAAAATAACATAGAAAAATGCATTATAAGGGGAGATTGTTTTGTGAAAATGTTTATATTAGGTAAATTGCATACAAAAATGTGTTAGGAGAAATTTGATTAATTTTCAAACATTTTTAAATAAAAATTGCAAATTGCTGCAGAAATATGAAGAACTGAATTTAAGATTGGATAAATGAGAAACAGAGAGAACTGAATTTGACAGATGCATCCACCCCTGCCCTGCCCTGCCCTGCCCTGCCCTGCCCTGCTGGAACAAGTCTCTTAAGTGCTTCTGGCAATGATATTACAATATGCTTAATATGCTTAACTGAAGCAGTGGATCCAGATCCATAATCATAAAACTTTTTCCTTCATAGCTTTACATACATTTATTAAAGATGTGATTATCTGGTTCTATTATAATTGTTGGACCTCTCATATTCAATGCAAACCTAGTTCTAGATGTTTTGTTATGTGCTTACTTTCCTAAGCAGTGAGAAGTCTTGGAGCAGTGCTAGAAGTTTTAGTTTCCTCTGAATGAAGGAGAACTCTAGAAACATTGCAGTGCCCATGTCCACAAATGCAGAACCACAGCATAGTAGGGACAAATAGACTTTTAAAACACAACTGCTGTTTTTGTACCAGATTCCCAAAGATCAACTTTTTGAATGTATTTCCCCACCTTCCCTCCTTTCCCCTCCCCTCCCCTCCCCTCCTGCCAGCCTAGTCCCTTGTTTTAGCAAACTCCAGCTAAAATCTTTGCCTCCATCTCCAAATTACTTACTACCAAGAGCTTTTAGAATCCTTACTAGCACCAGCACCACAACCAAAAAACAACCACCACCAACCAACCACTGACCGGTGTCACATTCCAAAGGCTGGAACCATTAAAGGACATTTAACCATTTTGTTGAGCCTCTGATTGCCCATCAGGTAACTCTGGGCAAACCCATTAATGATAGACCCATTCACAACAACTAGGCATCTGAATCCATGTCAATATTGTTCAGGCAAGGGAAAAAAGTTATCTTTAGGAGAAGATAGGAAGGGAGCTGAAAATGACTGCAGGAAGGAGATGTAATTCTCCAAAGGGAGAAAGGTTATGAGAGACGAAGGCAAGGATGAGATCACCTGACTCCGAAATGGTCAGTTATTTAAATCACAGGTAGCAGAAGGTAGATTCAAATCTACTGATAGATTGCTGGATGATTTGCAAAGGTTTCTGACTTTTAATTGCTTAACTGGAACAACAAAAAAGCTTTCTCCCCCTTCCCCAAATTAGACAGAATCCTTGTTCTGTAATCACTCAATTGTAGGTTTGTACTTTTGTACACAAGTCATCCTTGTGCATGGTGCATGGAATTCAATATATAAGTGACTCTTTTCCAGAAATCAACAGTTTGCATCTGAGTCTGACTCCCCCCCCCCAATGGAGGCCACTTGGTTGGTAAAATGGAAATGGACTGCCTTCAAGTCGATCCCAACTTACAGCGACCCTACGAATAGGGTTTTCATGGTAAGCGGTATTCAGAGGGGGGTTTACCATTGCCTCCCTCTGAGGCTGAGAGGCAGTGACTGGCCCAAGGTCACCCAGTGGCTGTGTGGGGATTTGAACCCTAGTAGACCTTAGAAAAAAACAAAGCAGATCGTGCAAGCTTAAAGTCTGCCAACAACTGATTTCAATCATCTCATTACCAATCTGAGGCCGGCCTAGAGCCTTTACAGGCCAACATTCCATCCCAGTCCCAGTGGAGCCTTGCTTGCTCTTTTCTGGACTGCTGGCAATCAGTCCGAGGTAGGCTTCACAAGCCAGGTTTGAAGGGGGAGAGAGTTAGCTATGTCCTATGTCCTATATATGTCCTATATTTCAGATTTTTCTAATAGGAATCAAAGAATCACAGACTACATATGTGCTAAATTTCATTTATATTTCTTGTATAATTACCTTAACAATTTTAATAAAGACAGAGCCCCATCACACCACAGCACACCACACCAAGCTATTGTGCAGGAAATATTTCCCTATCCCGCTGTTCCATACAACTTCATTGCAGGGCCAAAATGTGTTTCTCTCTCTCTCTCTCTCTCTCTCTCTCTCACACACACACGCACACTCTCTCGCACACACTCTCGCGCACACTCTCGCGCACACTCTCGCGCACACTCTCGCGCACACTCTCGCGCACACTCTCGCGCACACTCTCGCGCACACTCTCGCGCACACTCTCGCGCACACTCACGCTCTCGCACACTCACGCTCTCGCACACTCACGCTCTCGCACACTCACGCTCTCGCACACTCACGCTCTCGCACACTCACGCTCTCACTCTCTCGCACACTCTCACTCTCACTCTCTCGCACACTCTCACTCTCACTCTCACTCTCTCGCACACTCTCACTCTCACTCTCACTCTCTCGCACACTCTCACTCTCACTCTCTCGCACACTCTCACTCTCACTCTCTCGCACACTCTCACTCTCTCGCACACTCTCACTCTCACTCTCTCGCACACTCTCACTCTCACTCTCTCTCACACTCTCACTCTCACTCTCTCTCACACTCTCACTCTCACTCTCTCGCACACTCTCACTCTCACTCTCTCGCACACTCTCACTCTCACTCACCTCTCTTTGTGAATGCAAAAATGTCTCATTAAAATGTGATTTTAATTTTTAAAATGTGACATCAGTAGGGTTGCCATATTCCAGTTCCACAAATCCGGGCAGGCTAATTTGCATATTATGCAAATTATTTGCATATTAATATGTGGATTGTCCAGTTGTTTTGTTTTTGTGCCTAGGAATTGCCACCAAAAACTGGGGAAAGATGTGAGAAATCTTTTTTAAAAAAGCAACATTTTCAGCCTTAAATGCCTAGACTCTAGTTTCCAACACTATGGAATATTTATTGATTGATTAAGAGGATTTATATCCTGCCCTTCTGCTGTTAAAAACAGAGCTCAGCACAGCTTACAAATATAACAATAAACAATAAAAAACAAAAACAATAAAAATACACAATCAATATAAAAACACAAAATAGCAACAAACATAAAGTAAGTCAGGGCAGCAGTATGGTTAACCTTTGCATATACGATATATTTCAGAGATGTGGTGTGTGGAGAAAAACAAGAAGCCAAAATGTTAGGAAAAGGAGTCTTTCACACCACATGCTCAGTTCTAAATACTGTTGCAGCAAGTTTTACATGTTCCTCCAGTATTCTACTGGTGCAGGCACTCAGACATTCAAAGTATCTGTATGTTTCTTAGGTTTTATAAAAGCAGAGCTTTGCTTAACTCAAAATTTATTCTCCCTTTGATCAACCACATCTACAGTTTCCACCTCCATACTCAAAATGAAATTGGGCCTGGAAGTGTGCAACAACCCCACACATACCTTGCTAATTAGATTACCAATGCCAGGATGTCTGTCTTATCGACTACTCTCCTGCTCCCCCCCCCGGGCATCATGAAAGACCCAGTCCTGGGCTCAGTAAGAAAATAAATATCTGGTCCTCTTCAAAGTACTCATAAGCCTCTTGTTTTAATTAAAATAATAATTATAAATTCTTGCTCTTATCACTAATGGGAGTTAATTACCTTGCATATGCTGCTGTTGCTTCTATGGCTGTAACAAAGTGAGGTTAAAGATAAGTGAAATGCAAATAGGAAAACAACAACACAAAAGGCAGTAACACTTTCCTGAATGTAATACCATACCAACCACAACAAGATTCCTATGAGTAAGGCAGAAAACTCAGCATCTCACAACCAGTCAGGATTCATAACCAAAAACCCAAACTAAAAAAATCCTAGCAGCCAGTCAGCCAAGGTCACAGAAATCCCCATGCAGCACAACCTGCAGTTAGTGCAGAATGCTGCAGCACAATTGCTGACATGAGTGAGATCCTATCAGCACATAATACCTCTGCTCTGAAATCTGCATTGGTTGCTGATTTGCTACCAGGCCAGGTTCAAGCTGTGCTTTCCATGTTATGGGTGCCACATAGTACAGTACTTGTTCTGCTCTTGTAAGAAATCAGTCCTGTAAAGTGGCAGCACCTACGCTTTGGAACTCCTTGCCTATTGACATTAGGCAGACGCCTCTTTTCAGCACCTGCTAAAATCAGTTCTCTTGAGGCAAGCCTCTCCAGGCATGTGGAAGCTATTGTGTTTTTAAATCTGTTTTTAACTCATTGTTGGTTTTATTATTTTGAATGTCCTTAACACTTTTGCCAATAATTTTATTGTTTTAATTCTTTCTGTAAACCACTCTGAGATTTTTTACTATAAAGCGGTATATAAATGTTGTGAATAAAAATACATAAATAAATGTTGGAGTCACTGTGGCCCTTGAGTCTCTTGCCACTTTTAGGAACCAAGGAATCTGCCTTATACTGATTCAGACCATTTCGTACCATGATTTCTTAAATGCAACACCATACCAACCACAACAAGATTCCTATGAGTAAGGCAGAAAACTAAGCATCTCACAACCAGTCAGGATTCCTAACCAAAAACCAAAACTATGATAAATGAAGAAATATTTATATAAGCATGACTATCAAATATATTTATTATGTACACAAACTGTAAAGATATTTATAGTGCAATCCTAGGTTTATTTATTCAGTAGCAAGTCCCAGTGTATTCAGTGGGGCTTACTCAAACAGGGACAGAAATGCAACCTCAAGAGATAAGCAACTTCATTCACACAACCCAAAATTCCGAATCATGCCACTTTATGCTGTTTCGCAACTGTTTATACTTGTTTTTATGGTTATTGGATTTTAAATGGCTTTATTTCTTGTTGTGAGCTGCTTTGGTTTCCAGCCCTACCTCACAGGATTGTTGGAAACACTCCATACATGCACACACGCACACACTGCAGATGTATAAATACATACAGCCCATATAATAGTTTATTGTCAAACCAGTTGGTCATTGCAGAAAAATCAGTATTAGTTTTTTAAAAATCAGTATTAGTTTCCTACAGAATAAAAATTGTAATACCTAAGTAAGCCCTGCCTACTTGTTTTAAAATAGGACTGGAAGGGGGGACAGAAATAGTTAGAACACAAACACAATTTTTTTTTACATTCACTCCAAAGCCCCATTGATTTTCAGCACATTCATAATCATGTCTACTCAAACGTAAGTCCTATTGAATTCAATGGGATTTACTCTGGGCATATGGGATTAGCATTGCTTTTACAAAAGCAAGTATTGGGAAGGTTTTCAAAACACTGTCCAGGATCTGACTCCTGCACACAAGAGGGAAAAAACCTGAAATGTATATACTTACCCAATTTATGAGTTTTTCAGATAAACGGGGGGGGGGGGGGAACCACCATTTTCTGGCATTGCAATGAGGTTTTCTAGACACTGCCTCAGGTCAACCAAATGCAACACTGGCTTCACTGATTGGTTGTAATCCTGAACGGACAGGGTTAAAGTTACAAAGTGCTATACAGTACTGTTTAAAGAAAGATTTAACAGTCGGGGGGCAGCTGATGTTTTTATGTATATCTTGAGAACCGGACCACCTAGAAACTTAATTTTTTTAATTAAAGCTGAGAATCCGGGCCACCTAAGGGGCAAAATGGGCACTGGGTGGCATGCAAAGAATCTGGGTAAAACCCGGCTAACTGGGCAATATGGCAACCCTACTTAATCAGTGATTATTAGGAACTGGGATAAGCTACAGACAGGTGCAGATTAGGTTACATCTGCCAAGTGGTTATGCAACTTCTTCTGATGCCTTGGGTGGTAACCTCAGAAGCAGGTTATTGTTCTATATGAGATATTATCTCATCCGTTATATCAGCTCCTATGGTATTGTGATGTCTAAATGGAAGAAGGCTTATCCCTGTTTTTTCTCCCCCCTACCACTGTCTTTTATATTTTGCTATTTTTAGTGGGAAATAAAAATCAAATAGCACAAAACAAATGATGAAGGCCATTCATTCTGTTCCTAATGATTTATATGTTCTTTCATTGTCAATCTAATTCATTCATTGCACAGAAACAGAGTTACCGCAGAGGTCAGTATATCCAGTAACCTATTGTTCAGGAAGCTTTCTGAGAAGGATGTGCATCTGGGTCTGATTATTGTAGAGTTCCTGAGTAATGACAAACATGTATTGATATCTTAATTGACAAAAGTGGCAATCCACATACTGTTGTGTACAGCACTGATGGCTTGCTAATATCAGTAATGATAATAGTATGCATCATGGTCCTAATTTAAAACCAACTGAGAAAGATTCATAACAACTTCCCTATTATTTAATGTCTCTAGTCTTGGATGTAGATCTAGAAGTTTTGCAGTGTCTGGATGAGAGTAAGGCATTCCAGGTTGACAGTGTTTGCAACTTAGGGCTGGGTTGGCAAAACAGTTCCATGTGGCAATGGGCAGATTGTTGGGGGCTGCCTGGCAATGGGCAACACTGAGCTCAGTAGTGGGAGGGGCAGGGCTAGTGTTCTCCCCTCTCTCACACACATCCCTCACCCCACAAACATCACATAAACATGCCACACACCCCACATACATACACCCCTCACACACCCTTGAAAGTTGAAACTCCTTGAAACCTGGAGTGGATTCCACTGCACACTGATACGGAGCCACCAGGTGCCACGGGTGCTGTAGCACAACAAAAGAGGGACAAAAATAAACAATTTGTTGTACAAAAAAAGGTTAAGGGATTTCAGCAGAAAGGTACGGGCTATGTACAGACTGGAAATGAAGCAGTAAGTGCCCAAAACTTTTGCAGGTGCAAACAGGATTGAAAGCCTGAGTGAAGGTGTTGCTCCTTCTGCTGATCATTTTCATTGGCTGTCCGTCACACATTGCATTCCTAGTTTGAATGTTTGTGTGATTCTTTCCAGCCTGTTACTCTGGAAGACTGAAACCAAGACCTTAGGAATGCTAAGCCTGAGCCTTTCCACTGACCTGCA
Organism: Rhineura floridana; assembly: GCF_030035675.1. Lineage (NCBI taxonomy): Eukaryota > Metazoa > Chordata > Lepidosauria > Squamata > Rhineuridae > Rhineura > Rhineura floridana. The sequence continues at coordinate 73,858,608 of NC_084487.1, read as the reverse complement.
TCTCTGCAAAAGATTCAGGGACTACATAGCTGGGATCACTGGGGGTGATGCATGAGGAGTGGTGTCATGGGCCCGTCAGAGGACTCATCAAAGGAGGATGACTCGGGAGGAACAGCAGCAGACCCAGAAGCAGCAGACCCAGAAGGAGAAATGGAGGAAACTCCTGAGAACCCAGCTCCGCCTCCCCCTCAGCTGCAGAGCACCCCAGACACAGCTGAAGCCCTTCAGCCAGACGCAGCCAGTGAACAGGATACTCCCCCCTCACCTGCAGAATGTAGACAACAGAAGGTCAGGCAGAAGAGGGGCAGGCCTGTCCACTTAAGGCCAAAACACTGATGGCTCACACCTGCTGACAAACCTGCTCCTTAAAAGTCAAACCTTGGGTTCAGCTTGTTGCTGACTACAACATCAGGCGTGACCACTGTGTGTCTTCCTATCTCCTGAACCTTGACTTGGACTGATCTCTTGGCAAACTAGACCTGGACCTTCACTAATGTCTCTTCTGGATTTCTGGCTTGGCACGTAAGCTTTGAACGGCCTCTGCCCTTATCTTGCTTCCTCCTTACTAGCCTGGCAGATTTATAGCCAAGCTGCCGGCTGAGGACTTACGGCCTGGCAATTACCAAGGAATCTCCAGCCCTGCCTGCACCCCCACTGACACTGCTGTCTCAGTGAAGAGCTGACAAGTGGGAAGGAAGCATATCACGGGTTTAGCCCCTGGAAAACTACCACAATCCCATTATGGCCCTGCCTTCTGTCTGGACTTGTAGCTATGTGGTTTCTAGGGTGTTGCTTTGTGAAGTGGGAAACCTGGATCCCTTTATTTCTACAGCTACTGTTGTAATGCCAGTTGAGCATTAGATTGAGCATGGGACTGAAACATTACACCAGCATTAGCTCTAGCACTGCATGCCATCAGAATAGCAGAAATGGCCTGCCCATTTCTTGTCCCACAGTTATATTGGCTTCAGATTTACAATATTTTTGTCAGGGCTTGAACCGAATTACTTCTTGTCTCTCCAAGTGAAAAAGGGCTAATTGCCCCCTTCCACTATGATGAACTATTCACTGTCCCAGCAAGCTGATCCACTGTCTGCAGAAATGTTTGCTGCAAAAATGATTTTACATGTGTTTAGTGGCCTTTTTACATGGTCATATTTGTACAACATACTTATGCTGCCATGACTCATGTGTTGCCCATGAGTAGAGGTGGAAAGGTCTGTCAATTTGGATTCTCTCAATTTATCGTTTTTCTAATCTTAAATTCAGTTCTGCAGTAACTTGCATTTTTTAAAAAAAAAAAATCCTCATGAAGAGTCTTCAGCATTTTAGTGAGAATTTGAGGTTTCCACCCTCTTCTCTCGCTCAGCTCTACTTATTTCTATTAGACCCAGGAAATCTGATGCTTAAAATTAGGAGGAATTTCATTTGTAAATTGACAATAGTAACTCCATAAATGTTCAGCACAGTGCAAGGAAAGAAGGGGGCAGAGCAAGCCTGGATTACAGCTGACCCCACCTATTGTGCCTCCAAGGAGAAGAAAAGGTGGGAGGGGGAACCCAAACCCATTTGCAGCGATTAGAAGAAGTGTCACCTCCCACAGAGAACTGTTTCAGATTTCAGCTGATGGAAGTACAGGATAGAAATAGAAAGCTTGTAACGAAGGTGGGTTGGCTGACAACAGATGATGCCATGGAGGTACCCTCATTATATAATGGAAGTGACACTGATCAGGAGTGCTCCTGCTACAATGAAATCTTTGAGAAAAGACACAACAAACAAAAAGCAGGCCAAAGCAGAGTATCCCAGTTAGCAGCTGCTGTTTGAAGTGAATGTGACATGGAAACGTCCCAAAGATGGGGGGGGTGGCAGGGAAGAAAGAGAAAGATTATGGAAACGTCACAAAGCAATGGATAGAAAGAGAATGTCCTTTGGCATCTGTTAGCTGTCAGGCCCACCCCCCATGGTTGCATGGAATTTGTGTCATTTTTGTTTCCCCTCATTTCTCGGCATCTATTATCTTTAATCAAAAATAATATTAACTGCCTTGTTAATAGTTGTATGTGTAGTCATATCGGATTATAACTCGCCAAAGAAATAAACCATTTTGTTTAGTCCACCAAAATACCACACGCACAAACACATACACTCAACAATCCAATGATCTGTACATCGTTTTATGTTCCAAAATAATTAATACTTTAAGAAATTAAGTATTCCTAACAAAATATTTTGATTAAACCAATTATTCTCTATGGCAAAATTTGTTATGTGCTTTTCAGTCATTCACCTTCCTACAAATAAATGATGGCTAAATTTCTTAGCACCAACATGACAGTCACAGATCTCACTTTTTCACCAGCTGTTGTATAATTGATAGCACTGCATCACAGAAGTGACCTTTTCAAATGCAAGCCAGTGACTAACTCAAGAACACTGACGCATAATAGAATAGCCCTTATTTCCTGAATATGGAAACAGACATGCACATTCTGTTGCCTCTATAGGTTTATGATGTTTTCTCCTAGTATTTCTTTATTTTAGTTGCTGTATATTTTGGCATTAATATTTCTATTTTGTTTTTAATTATCATTATTTGTGCAAGGCAAGCCTTCAGACCTCATGGGAGTGATTTACTCATTATCACATATTTCCTCTATACAATAATTTGTATGTATTCACATGTCAAATAAAACAAAATAGGCACATGAATGTTATGTATATGAAAACCAACCAACCAAGTAAGCCACCAGGAAAAAGGAATTCCCTGGCTCTGCTCCATTCTTCTTGTTTATGGAGTATTTTATGGATACTTGATGAGGGGTCAGCAATTATTCAAAGGAATCAGCAGCAAGATTGAAGCTGCACCTTTAAGGGGAGGGGAGGGAATCATCTGTGGCGGGAGTCAGTTCTGGTGTGCTCATGGCAAACTGATGCAGGCAGCAGATGCTGCAAGGTGGGGAGCAGTACTACAGTGAGGGGTTGGAAGACAGAATTCTGTGGGCTGCCCTGGATCCCCTAAACCAGGGGTGGGAATGCGGGGAAGCCTGAGAAGTGCATTCCTCTGCTAGCAAACCTCCAAGGGCCACATGCCAGTTATGGGCGATGCCAGAGGCAAACGTGGGTGGAGCAAAGTGCCAACATGATCTGTCTAGAGTAGGCTAGTTGCTACACACATGCTCACTCACCCCTTTCTATAAACATCATCAGAGTTCAAGGATCCATTCCAACCAGGCAAAAGCCCTCAGGGTATGAAGCAGGGCGGTGAGGGGTATGGCCTGGAAAGAAGGGATAGGACCAGGGGAGAGTCCCGAGGGACAGGCAGAGAGGCCTGGAGGGCTGCATCGAGCCCTGGGGCCTTTCTCTACCCCAGCTCTAAACTATTGAGTTGTCCTCAGGAGCAGGGGAGGACACTGTCACATCTCCAGTGATGAAGCATGATTCAGCCTGAAGGGCAGATTTTGCACATGGAATAGAGAGGGGTACCATCTCGCCCTTCACTTCAGGCAGCAAAATCTCTTAGGCTACCCCACTTCAAACATGATCATCAAATGAAGTAGTGGTGCTGAATGGATTCATCTAAGCAGACAGCAGAGCAGTGTGCATGGCAGCGGGAAGTCATGTGGGAATGCGGGGTGGAGTTCCTTCCTAGCTGAGAGAAAGTGCTGATCGCCCAAGGCAAGGTGACAATCTCCTGAGGGGGCAGCCTGAAGAACAGAGCCACAGAGAAATGTACAACCTCTCTTTTGTAATAATAGATACATGTCTCCTTGCCTCATTTCCCAGAACACATTTCTGCAAAAATGGTCATAATGCACTGGCAGCAAAAGAACACCTTCAGAACTGATTTGGGGTACCCTTTTGTTTCATGGTGTCTTTTGTGTTGATTTTTGTTACTGGAACACTGGATTCTCCTCACTCTTTCTACAATAATGTTACACTTCAACCATAAACATTTCCTGTGCATAAGTCTCTGCCTGTGATGTTGGTAAAATGTCACTGCAAAATTAATGTATCATATACGCACTGGCATAGCAGTTGATATGCCCTATCTCCATGCCAAGATGCAAGTCCTCAATGAGGAGGCTAGCGTGCCTGGTGATTTTTACAGTCCTTATTCTCATAGCACCCCTTTTATAGGTGAGAAAATGAGGCTGAGGGATGGGTGATGAATTGCCTGAGGTCATAGCTAAGGTTGCTGTCTGAGGCATGATTGCTTGGAAATAGCTTCCACTGAATCCAGTGGGATTGCTCCCAAGTACACACATTTAGACTTGCAATGTAAGCAAAGTCCAAATTTAACTCTTCGGTCATTGGCCAATGCTGGCAACCATGAGGAAAGATTTATCCACTACATCTCCCTTAAGGAGGGTTTGTCTATCCCATAGCAAGCACTCTAGTTCTCCAGATGAGTGGGAGGCCCAGAGTTCCAGATTGTTGTCTCTCCCATCCCTAATGGACCAAGTTTGATAGGTGGGTAGAACTGCCCAACTGTCAATCACCTGATGTTACAATGACATCAAGTGACCTTTTTTCTTGCAGGCCAGGAAAGTGTTCTTTTGTGCAGTGCTTTGGAAGGGGCTTTGCCGGCCCTGCCAGTCAGCTGATTGGTGGATCAACAAAAGCCCCTTTCAAAGCACTATTTTGCTAATTAGCTGATTGACAGTGTCTGCAAACACTGCAGTGTATGCAAACACTTTCAGCTGTGCCAGTTTTTTTACCTGCCCTACACGTGATGTAATATATGTCTTTGCCAACACGGCCTTGCAGGCCAAATGAGGAGGCCTAGTGGCCTGAGAGGTGGAAGTCCTCCATCCCTGCTTCACATCATCAGATGGACCATTGGTCTGATCCAGCATGGTTCTTCTTATGTTCTAAAATACATTGGGATTATTTCTGTGGCAAACGAAAGAAAAGGCTAGACAGTCTAAGCAAAAACAAAATGGAGCAGCAAAAACAAGAGTTGATTATCTTTTTTTTATCCCCAGTCTCAATGTGATTCACCTCCCTGAATTTGTAAAAACAATTTAAATTTTTTTAAATTACCCTGTCAATGCCAATGGAGAAAAAAATCCAGAATTACGAAACCCATATTGTAGGACAGAGGTTAGGAACCTCAGGCCTGGGGACTAAATGTGGCTCTCCAGGCCCCTCTATCTAGCCCTTGGAACTCTGACCAGGCCACACCCCTCAGTGGCCCTGTTTCACACCCCGAGTGCTTGGCTTGGCTGCTGGGATGTGCCTTTGAACTCTGATAATGCCTGTTGCTTGTCTAGATTAATGACAGAGAGGGGTCTGTGAGTGTATGTAGCAACAAGCTTACTATACAAAGGTGAAATGGACATTATTTGCTCCACCCACTTTTGCCTCTGGCCCTACCGGTCTCTAGCCTGTGGCCCTTGGAAAGTTGCTCAGAAAGAAATGTGGTTCTCAAGCTGATAAAGATTCTCCCAACAAAGATTGTTGTAGGGGGTGCGGCTGTAGCTCAGACAGTATGTTTTATACCTGCCTAGCTAATTAACCTGGTGTTGTTATTCCCAGTGTGCATGTGAGAGAGTGTGAGTGTGAAAGACAGAGAGTTGAGTTAGTTATATGACAATCTTGAAATGTAATCCAGTTTTGCTATCTTGGCATTATTATTTTTTTAGGAAAACGAAGTGTGTGTGTGTGTATGTGTGTGTGTGTGTGTCTGTCTGTGAAGCTGATTGTCACAGGTGTGCAATTAATTAAGAATGGAGGGGTGAAGGGAGCTAGGAAAAGAACTGAGGGTTTCAGTGTGGGTGAAAGGACGTCTAGATGCCAGATCTACCTGTCGATGACCAGCAGGTCTACTGATTGAGAAACACCTGGAATACAAGTTTCTCAAAACCCAGGTCTATCATTCTAGGACTTACCTCTGCTCAGTTCAGTATTTTTTTCTCTGCCCTTTTCCGCCAGAGAGAAACCTGCAGATGCCCATAATTGGGTGTTGTGTTACACAATGCCCTATTCTTTGTTACAGTTACATGTATGGGTCAGTCATGAATGCAGGGATGGTGGTGGTGTTTTTTAGGGAAGTCTATGAAATGGGAATTCTTTGCTACAGATCTGCTGTAAAGTTGTGTTGTCAACAGGGTCGTAGAGTGAAAGGGTATTGGATATGACACAAGAGTCTGCCCATTTTAACTGTTTGGCCCTCATATCTCTGCTGGCAGAAAGTCTGGGCCAGCAAACTATTCTGCTCGCATATCTGGAGTACAGTATTCTTCCAGCATATTTTTCATGGTGGTGGTGGTGATGTATCTTGCATTCCAGTGGCATAGCATGGCTTCTGCTGAATCCTATAGTCCTCTGGTCAATATGTCTTACTCTTCAGCATAGGGCTATGCCCTTAATGTTACTTATGAAAACCTTCTAAGGCTACATTTGCATGGAAAATTTCCATGCTTCCAGGTGTGTGTAGTGCTGAACATGACATGGGGGGGGGAAAGCAAGGTTTTTTTTGAGGGGGATGGAGAATGAGGTAGCTTTTCTGGAGAACTGTGCCTTGCATACTGCACAGACCATATTTGTCCTTTCATTCCTGGTTTACAAAGTGAACAGGCTGGAAACCAGAATGGGCTGAAGACCAAGCACATGTGGACGATAAGGATTAAATATACAAACTGAGCTCCTCCCAATTCCTGAAACCTGCTTTATGTAGCTGTGCCCAATGTTCACAATGAACAGCAGCCTCATGCGATGTATGTTATCCAATGAAAACTTTGTGGAATGATTCATGGGCCAGAAAGGAAGTTTCACAAAGTCACTGAGAAGCTTGGGAATGCAGGGCTAATGAAGAGCAGAGTTTCTTCCAATATATTTGGCACATGCAGTGGAATGTCTTGCACAACCTTTCAGGGGCTGCAAATAATGATTCTCAAACATTCTGAATTTCTCTTTCCCAGATGTACTTTACTTTTTGCTTCTGTTTCTGCCATGGGCCAGTTGTGAGCAGGGCCAGAGGCAAAGGTGAATGGAACAATGAATGTAAATTTTACCGCTGTACTACACACGCACACGCACACACACACACACCACACACACCACACACTTCTCCATCCCCCATCCAGATAAGCAAGAGGCATTATCCGAGTTCCATAACTGAACGTCAATTAAATGCACCTTCAGTGGAATCCTGAAATGGTGCTGGATCTGTACCCTAGTGGCACTGACAGTATCATTAGCAGGTCATTTTAAAAACTACCCTGTAGGAATTTGTTCCTCTGTTGACTAGTTTTGTACTTTTTTTAATGCACAGGAAATGTTTACCTGGCATATACTGAACAGAATTAACATATGCAAACAGTGGTGTAGTTAGGTAATTTTAGGCTGTGGACTTAATGGGAAAGGGTGTCCTTTTTAGATAACAATGTGTATTGCTTCACTTACTTCAAAATGGGGTAAGCCAGCCCTGCTGTGTTTGGGGGCCATCCTGCTCATTCTGCTGACTAAGTCTTACCCTCATGGTGCCACTTTATGAAAAGGTGTTTTTTTTTTAATACAGGTGCTCCTCTCAATCTGCACAAATCCATGCAATCCTTGTAGTACAGAATATCATGTACTCACATATCTCTTTTATTATATATCTTCCTAGATATATATTTTTGTGTCATAGTTACAAAAGGGGAGTTTTGGTGACTTGTGTGTGTGTGGAGCTTCAATGACCCATGGGAGGTGGGGGAGTTCTAGCAACCTGTTTGGGGAGCTCTGGCAACCTCTGTGGGGGCGGGGGGGAGCTCTGGCAACCATGGGGGGCAGGGAGGAGCTCTGGTGACCCAAAGGGGAGGGGGGGCTCTGGCAACCTATGGGAGGAACAGAGTAGGTTTGGCAATCCGGGGGGGGTAAGAGATTTGGTGACCCATGGGGGGAGGAGGTAGATTTGGTGACCGATGGGAGGGAGGGGGACATTTGGCAACCTGTGGGGGTGGGGAAGCTTTGATAATGGAAGTTGGGGATGGGGAGCGAAGCGAGCAGGGGCAGCAGTCCCTAGTGATTTCAATTTAAGTGGTAGAGAAAGTGATTGGCCATAATTGGACTATTGCAATGCTCTGTGTCTGTACCTATCTCTGAAGATGGTATGGAAGCTACAGCTGGTGCAGAATGCCACTACCCAGTGCCCATCTGTGAAGTGGGTCAGCAAGACGGGATCATATGTCACCTATCCTTATGAGCTGCTGGGCCCAATTCAAGATATCGGTACTGGTGCACAAAGTCATAAATGACTTGGGATCCAAGTACTTAAAAGAGTACCTCCCCCAGTACTTATCAACTTGAGTTTTGAGATCATCTGAGAAGACCCTGGTTGTGGTTTGTCCAATAGTTATGGCCCATGGGGCTGTTACCCAAGACAGGACCTTCTCAGTGGTGGTTTCCTGATTGTGGAATTTCCTCCCCAGAGAAGTGTGTTTGTCCCCTTCGCTGATGATTTAGGCTGTATTTGTTTACCTGGGCTTTTGAGAAATGACTGCCCCAGTGTCTAGTAATTTAAATTTGGTTGCTTCTGTTAAGTATTGGTTTTTGGAAGTTTTAATTAGTGCTTGTGATTATTGTATTTTAATGATGTTGTACACTGTCCTGGGATCCTATGGATATAATAATAATAATAATAATAATAATAATAGCTATTCTGTCTGAAGTTCCCACAGATGATGCTGTTTTATGCAGCCTGATTTTCTGTAACATGTTAGTATTATCCTACCCAGCCGCAAGTGACAGTAAAAAGCTGCAAGGCGATAGTGTGAACCACGCTGCTGTGGCTCTTAGAATGGTATGTAAAACCCAAATTTTTAGAAGCAATTGAGTCAAATGACCCCTGGGATGCTGATTCAGTGGACACAGATGAGACCAAGGCATCATTCAGCTCCACTCAAAATGAATGTCCCTCTACATTTAGAACTGGTCAACACTCCACTGAGCTCAGGATCTAATGTTTGGAAAGGGCTGTAGGTCAGTCATAGAACATCTGCTTTGTATGCAGAAGGTCCCAGGTTCAGTCCCTGGCATTTCCAGGTAGCACTGGGAATGTCCCCTGTCTGCAATCCTAAAGCCCTTGAGGGCTGCTGCCAGTTGGTAGAAACAGTACTGACCTAGATGGACCAATGGTCCAACTCAGAATAAGGCAGCTCTCAATGTGACCAATTGGTTCACTGGCTCTCAGCCCAAAAGAAGAGGGAGGACTGGGATTTGCAGTGAGCCAGTTGACACTCGTGGGACTTTCTAACATCCTCTGAATGTACCAGCCACAACTAAGGAAGAGTTTCTCAACTCTGACCGTTATTTTTGAAGCAGTTTGTGACACAGTATCCACCGGCATAAGTTGCCCATGTCCTTGGCCTCAGGCAGTTATGTGTCCTTCCCAGAAAGTGTACGAGGGGAATCTCTTGAGAAAAAGCAAAGGCTTGAACCATACCACGTAGAAGGGCAAAGCAAAGCTTCACCCATAGCAGTGGATCACTATATCCAGGCAGAGTTGAATGAGGGATATTTTTCCAGATGGGGTTTAAAACAGTTCTTGCTGCCATCCATTGATAATGTGAATGTAAAACCTACATTGGCCAGAATGCTCATTTGCTATACAAGCACTCTTCTCAATTAAACATTAAGATAAATAGTGTGAGAGGCTCCTAGTTGTTTTAAGCCTCACACATGAAAGCGCTCTGAGGCTCGTGATGACTTTCTGAGCTCTGTTTCTTTCTAAGTGTGCTCTACTTCCTTTACAGATGTGATAACTTTGTGATAAGAGTGATTATATTGTGGCATTTCATTTATCTGCTGCTGAATATGGTGCCATTTTCTATACTGTAACCATCAACTATCTAGTCAACACTGGGCTATTTTTGGAAGGAATTTGGAGTTACTGTACTTCACTCTTCAAACAGAGCGTGGGAAATACTCTTGGCCAATAGCAGAAGTCAAAATACCTGTTCCTAGCACCTCCATCTTGTCCTTGACATTGCCAAGTTCAATGTAGGGCCCAAAGCAAGAAGCACCTGATTAGTTGCTCATGTGATACCAACAACATCAGTACAATCATCAGAGACTTATTGGGACAAATTCTTAGCACAACAGAGTTTTCACCAGTTCTCCAGACTGAGAGGACACTCAATCCCTATCTATAGAAGCAGCAGTGTTTAAATTGATAGATAGATATATTTATTTATAATGCCATTTATTTAAAGCAGATAATCACTGTGGTTTTACAGTGGGGAGACAATTAGAAGACAACATAAAAAGGGTTATGAATGTTATTAGTCTGAGGACAAGGCTAGATGGTACATGAAGATCCAAGTAACATCATCTCAACACCCCTTTTAAAACAGGAAAAGCTGGTTCTGGAGGAATAAACAGGATCTGCAAAATGGTAGAGCAGAAATGCTTAACCCTTTCCCAGCCCACAAATTTCCCTGCCCATTCTCTGCCTTCATGTCCCCCAACCTCTCCCCCCCCCAAAAAAACAGTGTGCAAATATGGTCAAATATTCATATGGAAACCCACAGGGGAAAAGCGGCTGGGGGGTGGGCAATTTAGAGTGACAAAATGGTGGATGGGGAAACATTAAGCACTTTCTCACTGGCTTCTTTTGCAATTCCCATAGCTAATCTGTAAGTATCTTTTACTGTATTAAACAGATAGCAGAGTAAGTTTTGGGCACGTATTTGTTATGTCTAGTTTGGCCCTGAGGCAATGAAAAATATTGCTACAACTTTGGCATTCTTCAATACAGAGAAAGCTTGGGGCAGAGTTGAGTGTTGGAAGTGGAAGAAGAAGGGATAAAAAATAGGTCTCTTTGCTATGAGAAGAGAGGATCCAGGTTCATAATAATCAGGAATTAAATTTAAAAGATTTAGGTGCTTAATGGGACTGAGTAAGCCTATCATCAGTATTGTTTCACTAGTGATGGGCAAACTCTCCTCAGCTCTGTTGGCAATCAGTTTTCTCAGTGATCATCAGAAAAAAAGTGCTTTTTCAGTGTTCATCTGAAAAAAGTTCATCTGTTTCTAAGAGTTCTTTCCACACTTGCAATGGTGGTGCATGTGTGCCGATAATGCAGCGTGTATGTATTTTACCATACTGCCTCCTGGGAATTGTAGTCTTTGGCAGCAGACATAATGGAAAGCCACCAGTTGGAAATTCAACCACTCCCCCCCAAACCACCAGACATACCAAGGTTTTAGATATGTATAAGGAACAGAAACCACATAAAATGTTTGCAAGGAATAATTGAGAGAAAAATGATCCAAAGATAGAGAAGATGCTCACTAAACAAAAAGCTGATTTAGAACAAATAAAATACAAAGAAGGAAGGGGAAGGGAAGGGGCGGCAAGGTGATTTCAAGATGTCTTGGAATCATTCATTGCTATGTGTAATTCATTTTGTACTTTGTAGCTTTGTAGTTTCATTTGTGTATTTTGAAAATCTGAATACAAATAAATAAATGCATGCTGTCCTTATAGCTCTGGTATTAATATTATCTATTAAACAGAAAATTGACTTCTACTTGGCTGAAATGTTGTACACTAATTCAAGTTCATCTACAGGAGGTGACATTGCAAACAGCCCCATAAAAGGAGTGTGGAAACCAATGGTAGAGAAATCCAGGCTACCTCCCTGGGACCCTGCCCTTCCAACACCTCACTGCTGCTTCCCACCCAGGCACCATGCATCCGCCATCTGAGAGAGTCACCTCACTTTGCCTTAAGGTAGGTTCAGCCCTTGCCATCACTGGACACCTGATGAGAGACAGCACAAAAGTAGCGTTTGGGGCATTTGCAAGCGCATCCTATTGCAATTCTGTGGCCACCGGCCACCAACATATACTACTCACAGAAGAACCTAAAACGTTTAATTCATGTTGAAGTAGATTGTTATGAGCTGGTAGTTGGCATCTGCTTCTGTTCCGCCCTGCAAGGTGCTTGACTGGAAGTAAACATGGCTGGATTGCAAGTAACATGTTGCTGCATTAGTTGGCCAACTGAAGCATCACTGTCTCCCTTGCAACTCCCCTGTGAATGGGTGCAGGTGCAACCAATGAGGCAGAAGGAGGGCAGCAGCTGAGTGGACATTAGGGCGCTTCCCCCCTAGTAAAGATAAAACTGGGGAAGAAAACTTCAGAGGTTTAACTTTAACTTTCTTTAAATAATAGTTTTTAGTGCCAAGCAACTTCTTTTTATTTTTCATTCACTTCTTGTTAAAAACATTCTTTTGAAAAAAAATAATTATTGTCTTTAGAAGATCTGTTGTCTTTGGATTTTGAGATTCTCTGCATTTTACAATACTACAAGGTTTTAGCTTCAGAAAACGAAACAATTAGGTCCATAATCTGAAATGTGGCCATAGCAAGAAAGCATGTGTTGATCTTTAGTTTGCTCGTATGTCTTTTAAGAAGAATCTGAATGTTCTAGCTATAGTTGGTGAAGGAGGATATTTATTTATTTATTTATTTATTATTTTATTTATTTCATTTCATTTATAAACCGCCCATAGCGAGTAGCTCTCTGGGCGGTGAACAAAACAGGATTAAAATACAATATTACAATAAAATCAATAACAAATAGCAGCAAGTTAAACTAAAGACATTGAATATGAAACATTGAACATTAAAATGCCTGGGAGTATAGCCAGGTCTTAACCTGGCGCCTAAAAGAAAGCACCGTAGGCGCCAGGCGTATCTCCTCAGGTAGGCTGTTCCACAGTTCGGGGGCCACCACAGAGAAGGCCCTAGATCTAATAACAATCCTCCGGGCATCCTGATGAGTTGGTACCCGGAGGAGGGCCTTGGATACTGAACGAAGTGGACGGGTAGGTTCATAGTGGGAGAGGCGTTCCACAAGGTATTGCGGTCCCACACCGTGTAAGGCTTTATAGGTCAAAACCAGCACCTTGAATCTGGCTCGGAAACAGATAGGTAGCCAGTGCAAACGGGCCAGGACAGGTGTTATATGCGCGGACCGATGGGTCCTCGTCAACAACCTGGCTGCCGTGTTTTGCACTAGCTGAAGTTTCCGAACGGTCTTCAAGGGCAGCCCTACATAGAGCGCATTACAGTAATCCAATCTAGAAGTTACCAGAGCATGAACAACTGAAGCGAGATCGTCACTGTCCAGATAGGGGCGTAGTTGGGCTATTAAGCGAAGATGGTAAAACGCATTCCGTGCCACCGAGGCCACTTGAGCCTCAAGCGACAAGGAAGGGTCAAAAAGGACCCCCAAACTACGAACCTGTTCCTTCAAGGGGAGTGTAACCCCATCTAGAACAGGATGAAAATCCACCATCTGGGCAGGTAAAGAGCTCACCAACAGTGTCTCAGTCTTGTCTGGATTGAGTTTCAGTTTATTAGCTCTCATCCAGTCCATTATCGCGGTCAGGCAACGGTTCAGCACATCAACAGCCTCACCTGAAGAAGGTGAAAAGGAGAAGTAGAGCTGCATGTCATCAGCGTACTGATGGCAACGCACTCCAAAACTCCTGATGACCGCACCCAGAGGCTGCATGTAGATGTTAAAGAGCATGGGGGACAAAACCGACCCCTGAGGGACTCCACAATGGAGAGTCCAGGGTGTCGAGGAATGTTCCCCAAGCACTACCTTCTGGCGACGATCCGCTAAGTAGGAGCAGAGCCACTGCCAAGCAGTGCCCCCAACTCCCAACTCCGCGAGCCTCCCCAGAAGGATACCATGGTCGATGGTATCAAACGCCGCTGAGAGATCAAGGAGAATCAACAGAGTCACACTCCCCCTGTCCCTCTCCCGACAAAGGTCATCATACAGGGCGACCAAGGCTGTTTCAGTGCCAAAACCAGGCCTAAAACCGGATTGAAACGGATCCAGATAATCGGTTTCATCCAAAAGCGCCTGGATCTGGCCGGCAACCACCCGCTCCAAGACCTTGCCCAAAAAAGGGACATTCGCCACCGGTCTATAGTTGTTCAAAACATCTGGGTCCAAAGAAGGTTTCTTTAGAAGAGGTCTCACTACTGCCTCCTTGAAACTACCAGGGACTACTCCCTCTCTCAAGGAGGCATTTATCACCTCTTTGGCCCAGCCGGTGGTTACAGCCCTGCCGGCCTTCACCAGCCAAGATGGGCAGGGGTCCAGGGCAGACGTGGTCGCCCACACCATTCCAAGCACCTTGTCCACTTCCTCGAGCTGCACCAACTGAAATTCATCCAACAATAAAGGACAAGGCCGCGTTCTGGACACTTCAATGGAGTCATCTGTCATAACATCAGAGTCTAAGTCCCGATGGATGCAAGCAATCTTGTCCTGGAAGTGCTCCGCAAATTCGTTGCAGCGGGCTTCCGATGTTTCCTTAGTATCATGAGGGCCAGAATGTAGAAGCCCTCATACCACCCTAAAAAGCTCCGCTGGGCGGCAAAGAGATGATCTAATGGTGGCAGCAAAATAAGACTTTTTTGCCGCCCTAACCGCTTTTACATACAACTTAGTGGAAGCGCTCACCAAAGAATGACTACATCCGTCAGGAGTTCGCCTCCACCTGCACTCTAGCCTCCTTCTCTCTTGCTTCATCACTCTCAGCTCCGGGGTATACCACGGTGCTGTTTGAGTTCTGCACCAAAGGGGGCGCGCGGGAGCGATCATGTCAATGGCCTGGGTCATCTCCATATTCCACAGGTCGACCATGGCCTCGACAGGAGTGCCAGTGCTATCAGCCGGAAAAACTCCCAGAGCGCTCTGGAAAGCAACAGGATCCATAAGTCCGGGAGCGGACCAACTTAATACGTCCCCCACCTCTGCAGAGGGAAAGGGCTGTCGTGAGTCTAAAACTCAGCAAGCAGTGATCTGTCCATGACAATGGAGTAGATGAAAAATACCCCACCCTCAGATCACCTTCTCCATGACCAGTGGCGAAGATCAAATCAAGAGTATGTCCTGATACATGCGTCAGGCCAATAACAACTTGAGACAGCCCCATGGTTGTCATGGAGGCCATGAAGTCCTGAGCCGCCCCGAACAAGACAGCCTCGGCATGAATGTTGATATCCCCCAGTACGACAAGTCTGGGGGACCTCAACAGTACCTCCGAGACTATCTCCGTCAGCTCAGCTAGGGAAGCCGTTGGGCAGCAAGGTGGGCGGTACACCAACAGTATTCCCAATCTGTCTCCTTGGCCCAGCACAAGATGAAGACACTCCAAACCAGTCGCCGTCTGGACAGGGTGCTTGGTGAGAGAGAAAGAACTCCGATAGACCACAGCAACCCCACCTCCCCTGCCCTCAGATCTACCACAGTGCTGCACCGAATACCCAGGTGGGCAAAGCTGGGAAAGAGCAACTCCTCCCTACTCACCCACCCAGGTCTCGGTAATACACACAAGATTGGCACCCCTCTCCACAATCAAATCGTGGATAAGGGGGGTTTTATTAGCGACCGACCTAGCATTTAAAAGCAGCATCTGGAGATCTGAGAGCTGGCTGACAGTACAACCAACAGTCCTGTGGATATGAGGAGAACCGGAACAAGGCACAGACACAACTTGTCTGGGACGAGTTCCCCTTACCTGGCACGTTCTCCTCCCAACACCATACCTCTCATTACCCGTCACTACGTTAATTGGGCCCCCCGAAAGTCTCCTTGCTAGGCCCAAGGTATGTTCTCCCAGGCACATCTTAAAATAAATCTAACACAACAAAACACTTAAAAACAGCATAAACACAAACACACACACACATCCACTCAATATCATTCACACAACAACAGACAAACAAACAAACAAATTAAAATACAGCCAAACAACAACAATAGCAGCCAGCATTAAAAACCCTCCTCCATAGCAAACCTTATCTACAGGGGATATTGTCAACAGTGCTGGAGAATATCCTTCGCAGCGTTCTCCTGCCGCCGCCACCGCCGCCGCCAGCTGGACCACGACGACAACCTGGCCTCCTCCTGCGGTGCTCTTACCACCGCCGAGCCAGGATGTTTCCAACAGAACCCCACACCCAACCGTTCTGTGCGGCGCTCTCTCGCCGTCGCCACTCCACGCCGGACCGACCCAGACCGCGCCCAGAGCCTAACCAGCCTCGTCAATGCTCTCACCACCGACGAGCTGCTACATGGCCCTTGGGCGTTCACTCGGGCTTCCGCGTTGTTCTCGACACCCCGGCCGTCTCGTTCCTCCAGCGTTGCTCCACACAGCGTCCTCTATGCCCAGCCAAGTCTCTTTCCGCCTCTTGTGCCGCTCCACGCGGTGTCCTCTATGTCGTGAGCCTGGACCCTTTCCGCGATGCTCTCACCATCACAGGGTCCGGCTCGCCGCGACGCCCCAAGCTCCGCGCGCAACGCGCTGAGATCAGCCGGCTCGTCAGCGCTCTCACTACTGATGGTAGGCCGGTGCTCACCACCAGCGGCATAGACCAACAGGCCCGATAGTATTCCCATATGGTTTTTTTTCTGAGAATATGACAAAAGAGAACATGACAATGCATAATTCTATAGGGCAATCTTTCAAGGTTTAAAAAACCTTTAGAGTGATTTTTTTTAGGAACTGGCTTTGGAATTGAACATATGAAATGGCCTTATGCCAAGATAGAATATTATCGAGCCCAGTACTATCTGCTCTGTTCGGAAGCAGCAATCCAAATCTCATTTGGAATTCCCTTCCATTACATATCAGACAAGTGCCATCTCTATTGTCCTATTGCATTTATTGAAGATTTTCCTTTTCCAACAAGCCTTTTAAGTGGAGATTTTTTTATATCTGCACTTAGGGTTGCAGGTTGGAAGCATCCCAAAATCTGAGATGTCACGGGGGCAGGCCCTAGTGATGTCACGGGGTAGGCCCTAGTGATGTCACGGGGTAGGCCCTAGTGATGTCACGGGGCAGGCCCTAGTGATGTCACGGGGCAGGCCCTAGTGATGTCAGTGATGTCACAGGGCAGGCACTAGTGATGTCATGGGGCAGGCCCTAGTGATATCACGGGGCAGGCCATAGTGACGTCATTAAGCTTGACACATTAAGTATCAACCACAGTTGCTTGGAGCATACCATTCAAAAAAATTCTCTGATTGGAAATTAAGATAGAAATCTTACCTAAAAGAGGGTGTTCCCAGGTCCAGCTGAAGTGACAAGGTCATTCCTTCTCACCAGCTTATGGAGCATGGATAGGGAACATTTAATCTAGCCTACTTGCTTCTGGCAAGAAGGGTTTATGTGCCCTCAGGCCAGGCCAATCACCAGAAGGCCATTGTAGGAAGAAAAGAGCCCAGTGTTGCAGACATGTTAGATGGGAGCACAGATGGATGCCCCTGAAGGCTGCAATTCTAAACATGCTTACTAAGGAACTGAGCCCCATAAAACTCAATAGGACTTACTTCTGAGTAGATATGTTTGCAGCCATGTTAAGGACAAGGGAGAGCATTCTAGGCAAGCAAAATGTCACAAACTACCAAGCAAACTTTCAAGTTCTCCAGAATGCTTTACCAAACTGGGTGGCAAAGCCTACTTGCTATTGCCACAGTGTCTACATCTGGTCGCAGTCTGAAGACAGAGTGTAGGAGGAGATTTTATTTATTTATTTATTTATTTTAAATATTTCTATCCCGCCCTTCTACCCTACAATAGGGCACTCAGGGCAGCTGCAATAAAATCGCACACATACATAATAAAATACACAATAAAACATTAAAAATTACAGTAAATTAACATGTATAAAATACCAGAGCTTGGAAAAGTTACTTTTTTGAACTACAACTCCCATCAGCCCAATCCAGTGGCCATGCTAGCTGGGGCTGATGGGAGTTGTAGTTCAAAAAAGTAACTTTTCCAAGCTCGGTAAAATACTATTAAAATACATAAAATGCATTATGCATACACATACAAACATAAAACATGTATATATGTGCATACACATATAAGAAGGTTTGAATAAAAGAACTTAAAAGATAAAAATAAAAGATTAAAAACTTGAAACAGTGTCAGGCTGACCCATCAGTCCCAACCAAAGGCTCTCCGGAACAAAATAGTTTTTACAAGTTTCTGGAAGACTATAAGGGAGGGAGCAAAGCGGGCTTCTTGGGGCAGGGAATTCCAAAGTCTGGGAGCCACAACTGAAAAGGCTCTCTCCCGCGTGCCTGACAATCTAACTACTTTCATTCCAGGCACGCAGAGGACACAAGAGGTAGATGATCTTAAATCCAGGCTAGGAACATATGGGCGTAAGCGGTCCCTTAAGTACACTGGTCCAAGGCCATTTAGGGCTTTAAAGGTCAAAACCAGCACTTTGAATTGGACTTGGAAACAAATTGGGAGCCAGTGGAATCAATAAAACACAGGGGTGATATGCTGCCTGCACCGTGCTCCAGTTAACATTCTGGCTGCTGCATTTTGGGCCAACTGTAGTTTCCGAATCGTTTTCAAAGGCAGCCCCATGTAGAGTGCGTTACAATAATTGAGCCTCGATGTCACCAATGCATGTGTCACTGTGGCCAAATCAGCTGCTTCCAGGAATGGACGCAGCTGGTAGACCATTTTGAGATGGCCAAAAGCACTCCTGGCTACCACAGCCACCTGATATTCCAGCAGTAGGGCAGGATCCAGAAGAACTCCCAGACGGGAGTGCAACCCCATCCAGAACAGGTTGCAACCCTATCCCTGGGGCAGTTTTTCCCTTGGCCAGCAACACTTGCGTCTTGTCTGGATTAAGTTTGTTTGTTTGCCCACATCCAGCCCTTCACAGCCTCCAGGCACTGGTTTAGGATGAGCAGTCCCACCCAGCCATCAGATAGAAGGGAGAGATAGAGTTGAGTGTCATCAGCATTGATGACATTGCACTCCAAATCTCTAGATGACTTCTCCCAGTGGTTTCATATAAATGTTAAAGAGCATGGGAGACAGAATGGAACCCTGAGGTACCCTGTAGGCCAATGGCCAGGGGGTTGAGCAGTAGTCTCCCAGCACCACTTTCTGGGTCCTGTCCATTAGGTAGGAAAGGAGCCACTGTAGAACAGTACCTCCTAGGTCCATCCCAGTGAGACGGCTCAGAAGGATACCATGATCGATCGTATCGAAGGCCACCGAGAGGTCCAGCAGCACCAACAGGGATGTGCTCCCCTTGTCCGATGCCCAGCATAGGTCATCAAGCAGGGCAACATATGTTTTATATGTTTATAGGTTCTTAATAATATGTACTTATTTTTATCTGGAAGCCGCTTTGAGTTCCAGTTTGGAAAAAGGGCGGGGTATAAATAAGGATAAGGATAAGGATAAGGACCAGGGCAGTCTCTGTCCCATGACCAGGCCTGAAGCATGACTGAAAGGGGTCTAGATAATCCGATTCATCCAGGAAAACTTGGAATTGAGCCGCCGTCACCCTCTCAATCACCTTGCCAAGAAAGGGGATATTAGAGACTGGCCGGAAGTTATTAAGATTGGCAGGATCTAGTGAAGGCTTTTTTAACGAAGGTCTAATCACAGCCTCCTTCAACAATGTTGGCAGAGCCTTCCCTTAGGGAGGTGTTAATCAGATATGTCAACCAACCAGCTACTCCCAATCTGGCGGATTTAATTAACCAGGTTTATAGGTTTATATCCCGCCCTTCCTCCCAGTAAGAGCCTAGGACTGAGATAGCATACTGGCAGCACGATCTTAAACTCAGAAGCAAGTCCTGCTGAATTCAATGATGTTCCTGCTTATATTGTAAATATGGTAAGTGCTGGTTATATAGAAGACATATGGTAAGTGGTGTGAAAGAGGAGGGGGAGTACATGAGCAGTAGAATGCTGGATGATTGGCTGAGCGTTTGAATGGCTGGGAGTATAAATGGAAGAATGACAGTTGAATCAGGGAGGTGGATGTTGGAGGTTTAGAGAGGTGAAAGAGAGGTTTTGGTGGTGTTTGGAGGTTGTTGTTGTTGAGAGTGAGTTGGAGTTCTGAGGCAATTAATGAGAAGTAAAGTACATGTCAGAACATAATATGAAACCATAAGCTTGTCAACAAAGTAATTAAGTAATCTTGTTATTTCTAATTCTTAATAAATATTTCTTGGTTAAATAAAAGCCTGATTCCTTCAGCTGGGGTACACATACCAGGGGGAATAGCAAAGTAACCAAGGCTGAACAGTTTGTATCAAATGGTGGCAGCGGTGGATCGGAGGAAAGTGTATCCAGTCCCACAGAGAAACCCAGGGCTGTATGCTTCAGAGTCAAGGGGCTGCAGGGGGGGTTACAAATTACCTATACCCATTGACACAAGATATCGGAATAGCCAGGCAGAGACTAGGCACAGTCTATTGGCTAAAAGGGTTACAGAGTGTCGGCTGGTGCTTCCTAGCAGTGGGATCTTTTGAGATTGGTGCTAGTGCTGTAAAGGGTAAGAATAAACCTGACGTTCCTGTCTGCTGGTAGCCACAAAGTGAGAGCTTCACAGGTGGTGCCAGGGAAGGACATCACACTTACCCCTAAAGAAGTGGAGTTAGGCTTGCATCCTTAGGCTGTCTTCCCACTTACTTGGCAAAAAGCCCCATTCAAGTCAATGAGACTTACTTCTCACCAGACATGTATGGGATTACAAGGTTACTTTTGATTGCTTTGCAAATCTCACTGCATTTAATGGAATATAGTGTGTTTAGGATTGAAGCTGGGTAGCTGGATTAATTGGATGCTACACCGTTTTTAGGTTGTGTAAGAGTCCAGAGTCTATGAGTTCAAATTCCCGCTCGTGTCTCCTGGGTGTAAAGGGCCAGCTAAAGATCACCCCCACAGTGAGTGGCTCAGGGGTTAAGTGCCCTGCCTACTGTGGGCAAGCTGCATAGTCCCAAGGAGCCCAGTTGTCCCCCAGCTGGCAGTTGCAGACAAGGAAGGGGCTCGCTTGTGCAGCTGTGGCAACCTGAGCAGGCCCTAGCCAGCTGGGAAGGACTAGCCTCAGAGGGAGGCAATGGTTAACCCCCTCTGAATACCGCTTACCATGAAATCCCTATTCATAGGGTCACCATAAGTTGGGATCGACTTGAAGGCAGTCCATTTCCATTTTCACTGAATGTAGTAAGAATATGCTGAAGCCAGCATGCATAGGATCAGGCTAACTGGTGAGAGTTCCATCATCATAGTAATAATAGTTTTTAAAACTCACCACAGTGCTCTTGACTGTGCTTCACAAGTCAAATAAATGATGTTCCAAACTTCTTTACAGACTTTATCCTTTGCTGCAGAGAGAGATTTGAGAAATGAGTAATAGTTAAGAAGAGTCTCTACCCTTTCTTGGCTACCCTGTGGAAGGCTATAAACTCGCTTTGACAGACAACCCAAATCCAGTCAGTAATAATTGACAGAGAGAAAACACCTATGGTTTGGTTTCCCTTCACAGGCAGTGGCTTGGGAAAAATAGCAATTGGAGCTACATTTCCTAGTGTGTGAATTCTCTTTTACCGCTATTAGGCAAGAAACAAACCATCATGCAACCAACAAGGTGCATCATCAATAGGTGTAAGGAGGTTGAGCTGAGTGTATGGAACCACTGTTATTGCTTCTATGGATGTGAGGTCAGAGGTAAATGAAATGCAAATAAAAAAGAAAACTAAAACAATGATGATTTCCTAAATGCAATGCCATACCAACCACAACAAGATTCCTATGAGTAAGACAGAAAACTCAGCATCCCACAATCCTGGAAGCCAGGTAGCCAAGGTAATAGAAATCATCATGCAGCACAACCTAACCTGGAGGCTACAGTTAATGCAGAATGCTGCAGCACAACTGGTGACATGAGTGAGACTCTGCCAGCATTGAACTTTTGCATACAAAGGATGTGCCCTACCACTGACCTACAGCCCTTCCTGTTTAAAAAAGTGTATTTTAACAATGTTCTTTTCAACTCACTAATGAATAAACAGCATACCTAGGGCAGATCCATTCTATGCATTTAATGTACGTTCAACACACATTTGAACCACGTGAATCCCACCACAGAATCCTTGGAAATATAGTTTGTCATGGTGGCAGGAACTCTGACTGTGAGGGGGAAACTACACTTTCCAGGATTTTTGGGGGGACCTCATGTGCTTTAAATGTGAGTTGGATGTGCTTTAAATGTATTGTATGGATCTGCATTACTTTTTGTTGTGAGATGCCTTGGTTTCCACTAGATGTTAAACAAATGGGTGCCCAGTACAAAAAAAATAAAAATAAAATTAAACCATGGAAGGAATGCACCAGATATGTGGAACCGTAGGACTTCCAGGTACGGTTCTGGTCCTGGGTCCTGGGGAGCTGCAATTCAGAACCATCCAGAAGGCCTAAAAAAAAAAGCGTAGCCTCCCCTTTTAAAAAAAAGAAATAAAAGTATATAAGATTGCCAGAGGTAGACTTACCAGAGCCAAAGCTACAAAAAATTAAAAGGAATTTATACATGTACACACCTGATCTTTCTACAATGAGCACACACAAAACTATTTTAAAAAACAACCACCAAGAAATATTTAAAACCCTCTTATTACTTATCCTGGGATAAAAGAGAAAAGTTCTGGCAGAGATTAGGGACTATTTAAACCTTGGACCCACCTCTTGAACGTGTAAACAATTCAATAGCTAAAGTCAAAGCTAGTGACTAAACTCACAATCCAATACACACTTACCTGGGAGTAAGTCCCATTGAACCCAATGGAGCTTATTTCTGAGTAGACATGTATTGGATTGTAGCCTTATTCACAAGAAGTGGGGGATGATTATATTGGATTGCAGCAGTGAAAACAACCCTTAATCCTCTGCTGAAGCTTTCCTAGCTGCTTTTCATGTTTATTTATTTAAGCCATTTATACCCCACCCTTTAGCCGAAAAGGCTTGGAGACTGTTACTTGTGCCTGCTGCATAATAACCAAGGGTGTTGATAGGTTCTTGAAAGACTCTGGGTGAAAATCTGCATAAATGTATAGAGTGCTTCTGGGCAAATTAAAATAGTGAGTGTACACACAATATATTTAAAGCACATTTCTCCTGCCCCAAAGGATCCTGGGAACTGTTTGTTTTTTTCATTAATTTTTATTCAAATTTTCAAAAACAAAAAACAAAACAAAACAAAAACAATCAAACAACAAAATAAAATGTTGACTTCCGATTTGTCACAGATCAATTATAAGTCTACAATATATAACAATCCTATCTCTAAAATTATGTTATAGAATCACTTTCCTCCAGTAGTTATCTTAATTAATCATCAAATCTCATAAACATTATTTTATTCTTTCTACAGAAAGTCAAAGAGAGGTTTCAATTCCTTGAGAGATATATCTTTCAATTTTTCTCCAAATAAACATGTCGCTTAATCCATCTGATTCAAATCTGTTAGGCCCAATAATTTCAATAGCCATTCTTCCATTATCTATATTAATTCCATCTTCCATCTTCAATAATCCTGTTAAGTCCAGTAATTTCAGTAGCCATTCTTCCATTATCAGTATCCCATAATAATCTTGTTGTCATAACCATAGTCCAAATAAACATATCAATTAATCCATCTCGTCAAATCTGTTAAGTCCAATAATTTCCATAACCATTCTTCCATTTTCAATATTAATTCCATCTTCCATCTTCAATAGTCCTATTAAATCCAGTGGTTTCAGTATCCATTCATCCATTATGTCAAGTCCAGTGGTTTCAGTATCCATTCATCCATTATCAGTATCTTATGATGATCTTGCTGTCATAGCCATAGTCATATAACAAGAGTCTGATGGGAATTTCCCCCATCACAAATATGTCCTTGCCATCAATTCTGAATATGTTACTGAAATATTGTTGTAAAGCCACATCTCTGTTCTGGGTACATCTCTGTTCTGTCACATATTTGTAGTTATGACAAAGCCCCATCACATCATTCTAGTCAAGAATTCTGAATATGTTACTGAAATATTGCTGCAAAGTCATATCTCTGTTCTTCTTTTTTACAAAATGCACTGGTTCATCTCTTAAGAGTTTCTCCACTGTCACATATCTGTAGCCAACTCCATAGATTTTTTCAATGTCAAACTCCATCACATCATTCCAGTCCAGAAAATTATCCAAGGCATTGATAACTTTACCACCAAAATCTTCATTAATTTCTTCAGAGACAACTTTGAATTCCAAACAGTAAACTTTATTTCTAAGATCCATAAACTCCAAATCTTTTTCCAATTTCACATTTGTTCCAATCTCCAGGGCTTGTGGCTTCCCTTTAATTTTTCTTTTTTCATCTCTAATCCCATCAAACACCTCTTTTACAGAATCCCCTATTTCTTTAAGCTCCTGTGTCATTTTGTTAAATTCAATTTTCATCTCCTGTCTACCCTGTCTCAGGGTTTGTTTTGTTATCTCAATCTCATCCATTATTTTCTGAAACATAATTTCTTCCATGGTCTCAATCACTTTCCTGGTTGTCTTTCTTAAAACCACAGAAACAAAAATTATTTCAGCCACAATTGGGTTAATATTCCAGGCTGCTGATATCAGTGTAGACAGTACAGCCTGCCTTATCTCTATGTATTCAGGAATACAAAACAAACTTAGTTCCCAACATCAAGACAATTAGTGGCGTGGTGAACAAGCAGATTCGTCAAAATGAAATAGACCAAAAAAAGTTTTTCCCCCCTCCTCGAAATAGAAATCCCTCTTCCGTTGGTATCTTTAGAATGCACCTCCAGGACAGCTTTTTGCGATAAAAGCAAAGATAAGCTTTTTCGATTTCTTTCCTCCTTAATTTTGTAAGTGAATGAGAAAAGCCATAACTCACCTAGGAATTCTTCACAGCTGATTCATTGACAAATCTCTTTTTTAACTGCACCAATTTAAACCAAGTGAAAAAAGAAAATAGAAAGAAGGATGCTTGTTTGCCTTTTAAAATCCGTTTTTTCTTTGAAGAAAAGATAAACGTGTTGCTATAATCAGCTAGAGCTTGATGAAAGTCCGTCCGACATTGCAGTTTGAACCTTTTCTCATAAATAAATGAAATTCAGTCCTCCCCACAAAAACAGGCTTTGTGGTTAATCTCACGTTTCTCCCTGACCGGGAGAAAATCTTTACCAGTCAAAAAAGACGTTCTGACTGATTTTAAAGCTGAAAAAGCTTCTTCTGAGACAAGAGCTCGGCTCAGAGGCAGCACAGGCAAAGCAACCCTTCCCAGAAGTCTCGGGAACTGTAGTTTGTTAAGGGGGCTGGAAATTTTAGCTCTGTGAGGGGTAAACTACAGTTCCCAGGATTCTTTGTGGGAAGCCTCACACTTTAAATGTATGGTGTATATGCAGCCTGGGGTCTCACTGGCATTGCAGTTTGCTGCCCTATGAGCAAAATAAAAACAAACGTATGTTTTTAAAAAAGGGGGGAGCAGCAGCTTTGCGTCTAGCACAGTTTAAAGACCCAGGACTCTGCCTCCCCTCATAATGCCGCTAGCATTATAAAGTACCATGTAACTACCATGGGAGGGTTCCCAAAGGGGGCACAAGTAAATGACTACTTACAGAGGTAAAAAAAAGAAAGAGGGAGGGAGAGCAATTTCTTGTTTCACCTTCTCCACCCTGAACCAGAGACGAAGTCTGCTGCAGCTGATGTAAAGACTGAATCCATTACTTCCCCTTTAGTATGAATATTATGGGACAACTACATTTCTCTAGTTGTTCACTTCCACCAGTTTTTCTTACAAGACCTCCTTCTCAACAGGCACCCAGTTTCACTTTAAACAGTTAAGCTGTGTGCCCTTATCAAGCTTTAACTTCTGTATCTTGGGGGAAAGGAAAATTCTACCTTGTGGTTTTTCTCATTACAGTGTTGCAAGAACACCTGCACTTGGCTGACTTTCTCTTCTCCTAAAGATACAGGATCAGGCCCTGAGCCTGGCAACCCTAAGCTTCATACTGTAAGGCAGGGGTAGCCAATGTGGGGCCCTCCAGATATTGCTGGACTACAACCCCCATCTTTCCATAATAAAACCCCTTTGGGGCTATATGCAGAATGTGGATTGTGAATAAGGCTTGCTCATTGCATACAGCTTTGCAGACATATTCTCTGTTGTGCTGTGTGCTCTTGCACCAGCTCTGTGGAGGTGAGTCCAAAGGAAACCAGGTTCCCTTCAAAGAAGTCTGTTGATTTCCTCAAGTGTTTTAAAGAGCATTCCTCACAGTGGTAGCGATAGTCTGCTCATCATCCAAACAGAGGTCATGTGAAGATTTGTGCTACAGAGTTGGCAGCAGAGTGAACCTGCAACACCAATGTAAATTATTTTCTCTTTTTTTTTCTCATTAATTTTTTTATTCAAAGTTTCAAAAAACAAAACAAAACAAAACAAAAACAAATTAATAACTAATACAATAAAATAAAATGTTGACTTCCTATTTGTCGCAGATCAGTTATAGGTCTATAATATATAACAAACCTGTCTCTTAATATATTACAAAATCACTTTCCTCCAGTAGTTATCTTAATTAATCATCAAATCTCATTAACATCACTTTATTCTTTCTGCAAAAAGTCAAAGAGAGGTTTCCAGTCCTTGAGAAATATATCCATCGATTTTTCTCCAAATAAACATGTCGATTAATCCATCTCATCAAGTCTGCTAGGTCCAGTAATTTCAATAGCCATTCTTCCATTATCAGTGTTAATTCCATCTTCCATCTTCCACCCTTGCATCCATAATAATCTTGCTGACATAGTCATAGTCATATAATAAGAGTCTGATGGGAATTTCCTTCCTCACAAATATTTCCTTGCCATCAATTCTGAATGTGTTACTGAAATGTTGTTGTAAAGTCATATCTCTGTTCCTCTTTTTTACGAAATGCACTAGCACATCTCTTGAGAGTTTTTCCATTGTCACATATCTGTAATTAATTCTATAAATTTTCTCTATTTCAAGCTCCATCACATCATTCCAGTCCAGAAATTTTTTCGAAACATTGATAGCTTTATCTCTGATATCTTCATCAATTTCTTCAGGGACAACGCTGAATTCCAAACAGTAATCTTTATCGCTAAGGTCCATAAACTCCAAATCTTTTTCCAGTTCCACATTTGATATATCTGTTCCAAACTCCAGGACTTGCATCTTCCCTTTAATTTTTCTTTCTTCTTCTATTGCTTGTCTAGTTATATGTTTGATCTCATCAACCTCCTCTCTCATAAAATCCCCTATTTCTTTCAGCTCCTGCTTCATTTTGCCAAATTCAATTTTCATCTCTTGTTTGCCATGTCTAAGTTCTTGTTTCGTTATCTCAATCTCATCCATTATTTTCTGAAACATATTTACTTCCAGGGTCTCAGCCACTTTCTTAATTGTCATTTTTAAAACCAAGAAGAAAAATAAAACCCCTTCAATTTCCAATATAGCACTATTCCCAAGCAAAGAGCAATTTATTTCTTTTTCCAGCAACAAAGGAGTTAATATTCCAAACCTGATGACATCATAATGTAGACAGCACAAACTGCCTTATCTCTTATGTGTCCAAGAATGCAAAACAAATTTAGTTCACAGCATCCAAATAGTTAGTGGCATAAAGAACAAGCAGATTCGTCAAAATGAAGTAGACCAGAAAAAATAGTCCCAGACATATAATACTCAAAAGTTCATATAAATCAAAATTTTTCTCCTCAGATTAGATATCTCTCATCCGTTTGTATCTTTATAATTCTCAATTCCAGGCCAGCTTTTTGCAATAAAAACAAAGATAAGCTTTTTCGATTTCCTTCCACCTTAATTCCGTGTATAAAAGAGAAAAGTTATAACTCACCCAGGGATTCTTTACTGCTGATTCTTTTAACAAATCTCTTTTACTGCAACAATTTAAGCCAAGTGATAAGGATAGAAAGAAGAATGCTTGCCTGTTAAAATCTGTTTTTCTTTGAAGAAAAGAAAAACGTCTCGCTTAATCAGTTTGAGCTTGCTTGAAATTCCTTGGCTCCGTCCAATGTTGCTGGCTGGTCCTTCGTTCATAGGCAATCCTAATGAATTCAAGTCCCCCAACAAACACAACGAAGCTTGTGGATGATCTCTTCGTTTCTCCCTTGCCTGGGAGAAAGTTTTTACCAGTCAAAAAAAACCTTTTGACTGAAAAAAAACTGAAAAAGCTTCCTCTGAGACGAGAGCTCGTCTCAGAGGCAGGCACAAGCGAAGCAATCCTTCCCGGAAGTCCACCAATGTAAATTATTTTCTCAATACAGAGAATGAAATTCATCCCAATGCTTGGATATCCTTATGATTCCTCTTAAAAGCATACATTGTTTCTTCATAACTAAAATTTGAAACATTTTGTGATTCATCTGTTCAAAGTAAGCTAACTTGATAATTGCTTGGAAATTAAACTTCAAGCAACAGGAAGTTAGGCTTGTCTGGCAAATGTTTTTTTCTGCTAAATCTACTAATATGCCCAAGGGAGGATAATGTGAAATGTTTTTCTTGTTCCTTAACAAGATTTTATAATTTGATGTTGGAACATTTATGCCTGCTCCTAATGCAAGGGTCAAGTACAGTATTGCAGGATAGAGAGGGAAGGAATTGCCCTCTTTTATAACATGTCATGGCTACCCAACTGGCAATGGATTTGGGAGGCGGGGGGAGAGTTGATTGAGGAATTTGATCTTTGTGAATTCCAATATGGATTAATGTGTGGATTGGAACTTGGATTTCAAACTTCCTGAATGATCTGATACAATTCTGAGCTCAAAAACATATTAAATACCTTTACAGTTGTGTATTATGTTATTTAAATACTGCTAATGTGATTTTTCACGCAGATATT
Source organism: Rhineura floridana (assembly GCF_030035675.1). Taxonomy (NCBI): domain Eukaryota; kingdom Metazoa; phylum Chordata; class Lepidosauria; order Squamata; family Rhineuridae; genus Rhineura; species Rhineura floridana. The sequence goes on along the minus strand of NC_084487.1, from coordinate 73,829,871 downwards.
AGGTTGTATCCAAGTAAATTATACTCAAAATAAACCTACTGAAATTACTTTATTTACTTTAGTCTTGTCCATTATTTCAATGGTTCTGCTTTGAATAGGATTAATATTGGCTACAACACATTTTTTTAAAGAAAAACAATTAAATGGAAATAGCACCAAAAAGGCTTATGGATTAACCCATGTGAAAATTACATGGACAAGAAACAAACTAAAAACAACACTTCACACAGTGAATAATAAACTTAAAAGAGATTTCACTGCTGCAAGATGTGGTGATGGTCTCTAGTCTACATGGCTTTTAAAATAATTAGATAAAATGATGGAAACCAGGCTGGATACACACGCAGTTGTACTGGTTTTAGTGAGTCTCCACCTGTTTTCTGAAACCAGGGGCACATGATGTTAGTCTAACTCCGCCCCTTTTTACTCTAAAACCTGGGAAATTGGAGCTTCACACAGAATAAAAAATGGATTGGACATCAATCTCGTTGCCACTGAAGGTGTGTCCAAAGGCTCAGGCAGAGACAGTGATTGATCCAATGCTTTGCTGTGGCCAGTCCTAAAAGATCTGATATCAGCAGTGGGGGAGATGTGCCCAACTGTGGGCAAATGTGTTTCAAACTGCAGCCATACAAAATTGTCTCACTGCTTTTGAAACAATAAAAAGTGTGCCCACCTGTAAGTTACACTAAGTAAATGGAACCTCTATGTTCAAGAAGTTGGACTGTATCTGGCCCACATAGCCATTTCCCCCCCGGTGTGTGTGTGCATGTGTGTGCGTATGCTCTCTCTCTCTCTCTCTCGTCCCCAAACTCCAGGTTAGGACAGAGTGAAAGAAGATGGAAGGGGTCAAGTTGTGTGAGACTTGGATGCCACCCATGTTTCCCATCAGTGATCTAAAGTATTCATATTTACTGGTGGTTTGGAAGTGGGCAGAGCAATCCTCACCAGGCAGATACGCCAGATGGCAGGTACACTGGTATGTCTACTGTGTAAGATAAATTGAATCCTAACTGCTTCTGGCCAGGAGGTATGTGGCTAGAATTGGGGGTGGTGTCATTTGTGAACCTTCATTTTCCAGCCTTCCATTTACTCCTATGGGGTGAATTTAGTTAACACCTGTATATTGCTGGGGTAAGTTACACCAAGCTCTGTGGGGGGGGGACGACATAAGAGAATGAAGGGACTTAGGATGCAGGGTAAATTTATTTATCCCCCCCACATGCCCATTCACCACCCTTGACATGCCCCCTTTTTGCTCTCTGCACCAGCAGAACTATTAGCCACTTGGTATGTTCTTTAATATGGGAAGTTTTTTTTTCTTGTGTCAAAGACCAGCTTGCAGTTTATGCAATCATAAGATTATTTATTACATTTATACCCCATTTTTCTTTTCATGATTGAAACCCAAGGTGGCTTACATATGGTTCCCAGGTAATCTCCCATCCAGGCCATGACCAGACCTGACCCTGATTAGATTCAGCAGGGTGCTGGCCTCATATGCCTTCAGACTAAGTAACTAACATATTCCTCCCCTTTCATCTGATAGGCTCCTAGGGACATCTGTTGTTGTGGGTGGAGGTATTAACAAGGATCTCATTTTCAGCCCAGCAGCAACAGAAAAAAAAAGTGAGGAGGGGGTGTGGCTCTGAGTATCATGAAGGGACCCTGCACTTCTGCATTTGCCACTACATTACTGGGTATTACTGCATTGAATCAGACATGGCAGAAGCTGGTTATGAACTTAGTCTTCCATCTTAACATAAACATGCTAAAGAAGGAAGAGAATTCTCTAACCTCTCTGGCTGCTAAGTAGATCTGGTCTCCTACCCATGTGGGAGGTAGAGGTGGCAGAGTGGACTGGTTGTATCACTTCAAACAGTTTCCGACTGAAATGCTCCTTGTGACGCCCTTCCCTGGCTCTCCCTGTCAGGTTCCTACCTGCTCGTGGTTACTGCCTGTCACTAGGCACCACCAGGGACTCCACCAGTCCGGACTGTCCTTTTTTATGGTTTCTCTCCCCGCTCTAGCATAGACCTCACCAGATCCCCCTGCTAGGCAACACCACCAGTCACGTCCTATAACCCGTATTCCCAGAGACTCTGCCTGAGTCTCTCTATCAGGTTACCTCTGTGACTGCGTGCTTAAGCTGTCCCAATCCATTTGTATCAATGCAGATAATCCTGGTTTGCTCTGAATACTTGTGGTGTTATTCTTCCCTTCCCCACTGCCACCATTTGTCACTCTTCAGCCTTGGTATTTACCTTACCCTCCCTTCTGGTCTGTGAAACCCCAGCCAAGGATCAGGCCTTTGGTAAACCAAATACAGTATTTATTAAATAACAAAGATAACAAGATTACTTTATAAAGGCACATAAGCATATGGTTTCTTCTATTGCTATGATACTTGTCTTAGTATTAATCCGAACGCCACACTCTCCTCACATCCACCAACTCTCCACACAATCTCCTCTCCAAACCCACCAAAACAACCCTCTCACGTCCACCCAGATTTAACTGTCATTCTTCCATTTATACTCCCAGCCATTCTAAACACTCAGCTAATCATCCAGCATTCTACTGCCCATTCACTCCCCCCTCCTCTTTCATTCCACTTACCATGTATCTCCTATACAAACAGCACTTACCACATATACACTAATACAGGAACATCACACTCCTCCACATTAAAAAAATATTTGCGGATAGAAAACTAGCACTTCTAGATTAGCACTAGTTGTTCTCCAGCACTTCTGGTTCTTTATTTGTTAGAGTGACAAAAAAATCACAAGAATGTGATAATGCACTTTCAGTGTGAAGTGGTAGTGTCCGTTCTACCTCCTCATTCTGCTACATTTGTAGACCATCAGGCCTTACATTCAGCTGCAGGTCCAGCCAGCTATTGGACTGTTGACCATGGAATGGGGAGGAATGCCATCTTGTTCATTGTCTTGGGCCAGCCCTGGACCCACGTCTTCCAATGCAAAATGAGGAAAGACACAAGTAAATGAATGATTCAAGTAAATGCATGATTCCCCAAGGTGAGAAGCTGATCCAGGGCTGTGTGTAGAGAGGGGGGAGAAATCAGATTTGGTCTGCATTTAAAGGCAGGCTTACCTGATTCACCCTTTCTGAAACAATACACAAACAAAAAAAACCAGCCTTTGAAATTCTCACTTCTCTCCATTTAGTAATGCAGTTCACCAGTCAAGTTATGTGAACTAAAATGCATATATTATTGTAAAGTGTGCATAGAAATGCATATATTAGTGAAAATAACATTAGTGAAAATGCATTAGGGGAAATTACTTTGCAAGCGTATGTATATTAGGAGAAATTTGCAATAAAATGGTGATGAATTTTCATGAGGACTTCTTTTTTAAAAAAAAGCTGCAATATGAAAAACTGAATTTAAAGTTGGGAAAATAGAAACTGGAAGAAACCCAAACCAACATATTCACCCATTTCTAGAAAGCCCTGTTCAGAACAACTACACTAACACCAATAATCTCTTGCAGGAGAATAAAAGATTGGCTCTGGCTCTCCATTCACCCAGCCTGCCATCCACCACAACAATCCATGGGCTTTCAGTACACTGTGTGAAGGATTACAGCCCAGATATTTGGGGAAGGGTAAATAGCTAAACAAATTAAGGATGGCCTGAGCCCTTTTAATCCTAGGCTGGTCACTGAGACCATCCGGAGGAGCATTGTTACAGTGACCCAACTGGCCTCAACCAGAAGCTGGGGATTTAGTGTCACTGGTCCATGCTGGGAACACTCTTCCAGCAAAAATCCAGCAGGATTTCCAGCAGAAATTTGGCAGTAATTTGGTCACCTCACTTTTGACTTTCAGGCATCTCTTGAAGACTTTTTTGTGCCAAGAGGCCTATGCAGTGGTCTAACATTTTATTAAGTAGCTAGTTGTTTTAATGACTGTTCTGTATTGCTTGTAAAGTTTTTTTATGTTGTTGATGTTTTGTGAGACAGTGGTATATAAATACTTTTATAAATAAATAAACAATGTAGAGGAACCAGCCTTAAAACAATGTTAGGTGTTTGTGAGGTGGGAGTGGAGGTGTTTGAGTCTAGACACTCAAAGCAAAAGTTGTCTTCCCTGCCCATATGGAAATGGACTTTCAGCAATAATGAGAAAAATGCTTAATGTTTTATTGGCCAGCCATTTTGCGCATTTTACCTTTCACTTAAAGGGCCAGAACTGTTATGAAAAAAATTAGTGGATCAAGTTTGCCTTATGCAAATAGCTGGTCATTGTAAAACAAACGACAGATGATTAGTTTACAAACTATGGGCTGTTCACATTTGCTGAATGAGGAACATGAATAAGTTACATGTGGTTTTATACACTAGTTCCTCAGAGAAAACAGCCTCTACAATGTATTGTTGTGTGTATGGCCAATGTCATCTTCAGAGCAGTAACGAGCTGCAAGCCTCTGGGGCTGAATCTCTGGTGATGCCCTTGGACCATTCCTTTACTCTTCAGCAACTACTGTCACTTCAAGGCCTTCACATCACAGGACATGGGAAAAGACAGGAGATGAAAAGGCTTCCACATGGGAGATTATGCTGCTCAAGGTTAGATTCCTCCCTCTTCTTAAATTAGCATTGGTATTGCTGAAGATTTTCACATGTTGTGAGCTCTTTTTTGTTTCTGTCCTTGACAATGACCATCTTTACTTGCTCTTCTACATTTTAGCCCCCCCCCCCCCATGGAAGGCTACAATATAATAATTAGGGTTTTATTTGAGCTAGGACCTGCTGACCTTGACCTATAATGTAATTTTTAGTGCCACAGCTTAGGCTTTGGGCACGCATATAATATACATATAGCAATATATTAAACTGTTTGCCTTGCTGTACTTTCTACCAGATATGGGCATTTTCCTCCTGCTGGTACCTTTTCAAAGACATTCTTATATCTTACCTAGATTACTCATAAGCGACAAATCAGCTGAAAGAAACATAAAACCACATGAAGGCTCACTTTCTTACCCTCCCTTTGGCTCATGATAGAACAAAGGAAAAACTTACCCCATTTGACTGGTGAAACTAAACATCATTCAAAGTCCAGATATGGACATATTACTGCTCTGATAATCATCCCAATACAAAGATCAACTTGATGTCCTCAGGTTGTTTTAAGGAGAAATGTATCACAAGAAAGTGTTCTTGAACACCATCAAGTGCTCTACATAATCTTTATAGTACTTTCAAATGTTGACAAGCAAGCTTCAAACTGTTGCCTGTGTTGTGGTAACTTCCAGGCTGGATTACTGCAATGTTCTCTATGTGGGGCTGCCTTTGGTGAAAAATGCAGCAGCATGACTGCTCAGTGAGGCAGGATATCGCCAGTATTTTACCCTGTGGCTGAAAGAATTGCACTGGCTGCCAATTCTCTACTGGACTAAGTTCAAGGTGCTTGTTTTGGTGTACAAAGCCCTATACATCCTGGGACCAGGATACCTGAAAGATCATCTCACCCTTTATATACACAGGCAATCATTGTGCTTTGAAAGTGAGCACCTCCTGCAGATACCATATCATCAAAGTGTCCATTCCACATAAGACAGGAATCAGACCATTAGTGTTGTGGCACCTACCCTTTGGAATTCCTTCCCCTTAGATATTAAACAGGCATTGTCTCTGTTGTCTTTTTGGCACCTTTTTAAATAAGCCTTTTAAGTAGAGACTTTTATCCCAGTCTGTATTGGAATTGTTTTTAAGATGTTTTTATTGTTTTATCACTTGCTGTTTGCTGCCCTGGGCTCCTTTTTGGAGGAAGGGCAGGATATTAATTAATTGAATTCAGCTATTGGCTACTATTATCACTGGAACTCTGGAGTGGGAAACCTTTGGCCCTCCAGATGTTGCTGAACTATAATTCCCATCAGCCCTAGCAAGAATGGGCAATGGCTAGGGATCATGGGAGTCATAGTTGAGCAATATCTGGAGGCCAAGGGTTCCCCACAGCTGGCGTAAGTGAATGAATTTGGCATGGGCCCAGCAGATGATTAGTCAGGCATGGATGAGGGCATCTGAACTGAGGTCTCCTTGGTCCTAGTCTGACACTCTAAGCCAGCCTTCCACAACCTGGTGCCTTCCAGGTGCTTTGGATTGCAACTCTCATAATCCCTGACCATTGGACATCCTGGCTGGGCCTGATGGGAGTTGTACTGAAGACATCTGGAATGCATCAGGTTGAGGAAGGCTTGTCTACGCATTATATTGAATAAGATTTTTCTCCTCGCTAGCTGTTACCACTGCCTTTATTTATATACATAGCAAATCTGGACTGAAGTTTATCTGGGGGTGGAGGATGAGGTAAAACAGGAGACACCACATATCTGGTTGCTTAGCATACATTCATGGGTTCCTCTACTACTTCCAAATGGCCCAGGCCCATTCCTCTTCCCCAGTACTGGCTTCATGCTGATCTAAGATTATTACCTTCAGCTTCCTATGAAGATGAAAGGGATGGCCATGGGCGCACCTGTGGAAAATCATGAATAGTTGTCCTCTTGGTCTAAGGAGCTGCCTGGGTTAGGCTGGCTATCTACTGGAATCAGTCTTCATCTTTAAATAATTAGAGGTCACCTGAAACATGTCATAGGTCATGTGTTGGCCATCCCTAGCCACATTAGAGTAGAGCTAATATTTAAACCCTGGAGGCAACAGTGCCTCTCATGAGAACCGGAATGGTCATTTGATATACTTGTCCAAGCTTTATAACCTGCATCATCTATCAGCCTTTTCTATCCAACCAGAAATAAACAGTGATAGTTGAATATAAACTGGAAAGTTCTTCTTGGTGATCACTTGTGACCGAGTAAGATTGTCTTTCAAAATAAAGTCTTTAACAAAGGATCCGTCTGAATCTGTATCCACCACCAATGTACCAGTTCATCGCCATGGGACTTTTGTTATGGAAACGTCTGTGCGTGAATTTGTTTTATGTGGGGAGATCGGCACACCACGATCAACACACAATCTTGACAGAAAAAGGCTTTGATCCAATGGCATGGGTACCATGATGATTGGAAGTCCTTTATCTGCTGCAGCCTTCATGCGCCTTCACAGCCGTTGTAACATACACATTGTTATCCTCCACCTGTTCTGCTGTTGAGGACATTCTTGGATCGTTATTTGTCTAGTTCCTCTCCCTTGACCTTACCGCCATGGGTGACCCTGCTGGGAGTACATGACTCCCGACAGCATCGCTCATAGGGTTCATTGGAACATGCAAGCCCACTCACCACTACAAGGTGTCAATCCAGCAAGGGGACTGGAAAGGTAAATTAGCAGGTAGCTGTACAACTAAAAACAGGGCCAGTCCCAGACAGCAGTGGGCCCTCGAGGACAGCGGCACAGTGGCACTACCACCACCGCCGCCTGGGGCTTAAATAGGCCCAGCCATGTCAGCACGTTAATGCACTGTGCAACATGCCTGTTATCACCCAAGATAGCAAGCATGCATGCAGCAATGTGGGAAGTGGTGGACAGTCTGCGACAGCAATGGGGTGTGTGTGTAGGGTTGCCAGGTCGGAACCATCCAAAAACCTGAGAAAATGGGGGCGGGCCCTAGTGACATCAGGGGGCAGGCCCTAGTGACATCAGGGGGCGGGCCCTAGTGATGTCATTAAACACGATACATTGTATCAACCACAGTTGCTTGGAGCATACCATTCAAAAAAAATTCTCTGGAGATTAAAATAGAAATCTTACCTAAAATAGGGTGTTCCTAGGTACATCTGAAGTGACAAGGTCATTCTTTCTCACAAGCTTAGGGTGATGCAAAATGGAAATGGACTGCCTTCAAGTTGATCCCAGATAGGGTCTTCATGGTAAGCAGTACTCAGACAGAGGTGGTTTACTATTGCCTTCCTCTGAGTCTGAGAGGCAGTGACTGGCCCAAGGTCACCCAGGGAGCTTCATGGCTGTGTGGGGATTCAAACCCTGGTCTGCCAGGTCACAGTTCAACGCCTTTAGGGAACATTTAATCTAGCTTACTTGCTTCTGGGAAGAAGGGTTTACGTGCCCTCAGGCCAGCCCATTATTGGAAGAAAGGAGCTTAGTGTTGCAGAGACGTTAGATGGGAGCACAGATAGATGCCCCTGAAAGCAGCAACTGTAAGCATGCTTATTAAGGAACTAAGCCCCATAGAACTCAATAGGACTTACTTCTGAGTAGATATGGTTGCAGCCATGTTAAGGACAAGGGAGGGCATTCTAGGCAAAACAGACAATAATTGGTTGTCAGAACAAATAAAACCAGAACTATCACTAGAAGCTAAAATGATGAAACTGAGGTTATCATACTTTGGACACATCATGAGAAGACATGATTCACTAGAAAAGACAATAATGCTGCGAAAAACAGAAGGGAATAGAAAAAGAGGAAGGCCAAACAAGAGATGGATTGATTCCATACAGGAAGCCACACACCTGAACTTACAAGATGTGAACAGGGTGGTTCATGACAGATGCTCTTGGAGGTCACTGATTCATAGGGTCGCTATAAGTTATAATCGACTTGAAGGCACATAACAACAACAACAAACCTCCCTGATAGACTGTGGGAATGCTGTGGACACAATATATTTCAACTTTAGCAAAGCTTTTGACAAAATGCCACATGATATTCTGATTAGCAAGCTAGCTGAATGTGGACTGGATGGAACAGCTACTGGGGGGATCCACAGTTGGCTATACAATCATATTCAGAGTGCTAATCAATGGTTTCTTCTCAACCTGGGGGGGGTAACTAGCGGGCTACTATAGGGCTTTGTCTTGGACCCAGTGCTCTTCAACATTTTTATTAATGACTTGGATGAGGAGGGGCAGGGAATGCTTATCAAACTTGTAGATGATGCAAAATTTGGAGGAATACCTAATTCCCTGGAAGACAGAAACAAAATTCAAAGGGATCTTAATAGGCTGGAGCATTGGGCTAAAAACAGCAGAATTAAATTTAACAGGGATAAGTGTAAAGTTCTACACCTAGGAAAAAGAAACCAAATGCAGTTATTAAGATGGGGGATACTTGGCTCAGCAATACTACATGCAAGAAGGATCTTGGGATTGTTGTTGATCACAAACTGAATATGAGCCAACAGTGTGATGTGGCTGCAAAAAAGGCAAATGCTATTTGAAGCTGCATTAACATTTGGAGGCAATATGCCTCTGAAGGCCAGTTGCGCTTATTTATTTTATTTATCTATTAAACTGATATCCCGCCCTTCCTCCCTGAAGGGTCCTGCTTGCAGGCTTCCTATTACGGTTGGGGTGAGGAACTAGATGTTCTTATGTCCTTAAGGGAACCTGAAAACTACTGAAAGGTACCAGGAGAACAGATGGGCCCAACTCCTGCTGTGCAGCTCCCAGCACGGGCAGATGAAGCAGGGTGGCCAAGGCAAACTAAGACTCCGAGCCCTGGCCTGAGGCAGGATTGGACCAGATACGAGGATCCGCTTCATTTACCCAGGAATGTTGGATGCAGACCCATGGGTGCTCTCTAGCCCAGTGTTGTCTGCACTGGCAGCGGCTCTCAGGGCTTCAGGCAGGGGTGTCTCTCAGCCCTACCTGGAGATGCCGCTGAGGACTGAACCTGGGCCCTTCTGCATGTGCAACAGTTTCCCTAAAAATAAAGTAAGATTCTAGTCCTTATGGTTCTGAATGAAGGGTGATTTAAACAGGGAGCTGCTTTATACTGAGTTAGGCCATTGGTCCATCTGGTTCAGCATCAGCACTGTCTACAGCGACTGGCAGCGACTGTCCATGTTCTCTACCACTGAGTTACGGCCATCTTCCCTTGATTTAAAAGGGGGGGGACGGGCTCTGGCCTGCAGGTCCCCCAATATCACCTGCTCCACAGGCTCTTCTCAGGCGGGAGGGTGTTCAGCACTGGGCAGTCTCTGCTTGAGGAGAATTTTGAAAGTGCACATTGGGCAAGCTGGCAGCTGACCCAAGGCATCTCCTCAGGCCACTGACCCACAGACAAAGCCAGCTGGGGCCTCAGGTTGATTTGGCTGCTGGTGGTCAATGGCTCTTGACAGACAAAAAGAGGCTTCCTACTCTGCTGCGGGGGGCTTTGCACGCACACTGAGAGGTTTAACTTCCAGAGTCTTGAGTGGAGGCAACTCAATGCTGAAAAAAGACTAGAAACTTGTTAGCAGAGTTAGGTTTGGGATCAAGAGCAGACCCAGCGCTGATGTGTGTGTGTGTGTGTGTGTGTGAGAGAGAGAGAGTGAGTGAGAGAGAGAGAGAGACTTTCCCTGTAAAGTAGACTTTTACGCTGCAGCAATAACTGAGGATTCAGACTTAGTAAAATAAGGAACAGCTTGCTTCATTGAAGGAAATACACAATAGATAGGAAAGGGATTCTAGTTCTAGTAAACTACCTGCATTGGAGGTTCATGGACCTGACATGGCCTTTGCCCTCATGCTGCAGGTGAGAGAGACAAAGCAAAGACATCTCTTCTCTTCAAGAGACAGCGAAGAAGCAGGAAGGAGAGAGTTGGAAGGTGTGGTCAGCATTCCTAAGAGGTATCAGTTTTCAGGAAGATGAGCATATGACCAAAGGAAAGGCACAGCCTAGCAACCTGGAGGTCTCCTCTCTGTCTCCCTCCAGACATGGAAACACCCAAATCGAGTTGCATTTCCACAATTCCAACACAAGTGATGCTTAAAATGGAAACTGTGATTTATCAGGGACAGGGATTAGGAAACAGACATTGTTCCTGGGGAACCTGGCCTGGTTTTCCCTGCCTTCCATCTGCAAGATTCTTTCTTTATTTTAAGACCCACTCTGCACCCACCTGTTCCCGGGGCTGCCAGCTTTCTTTGGGTGGCAGCCAGAAATTCAAGACGTAGAACTTTCATTGTCACAGAGATGAGGGGACGGGCCTGTTCACCTGCTGAAGTTCCATACACACACAAACCCAGCTGGAAAAATCACATGGCAACCTCATCCTGCTATACATTTTGCTTATTTAAACATTTGGTTTTCAACAATCCAAGGAGCAGTGGCAGACATGGAACCACCAGCTTTCCACAATCAGAAAAGGAAGAGGGGGGGCCCAGGGTGTGAGAGTGCGTGTGTGTGTGTGTGTGTGATGGAATTTCCTCCCCCAAGGTGTGGTGATGGCCAGAGACTGCTGAGCCCCATCTCTCAGGCCTCTCTCTCTCTCTCTCTCTCTCTCTCTCTGGCCTCTCTCTCTCTCTCTCTCTCTCTCTCTCTAGCCCCTCAGGCCTCTCTCTCTCTCTCTCTGGCCTGCCTCTCAGGCCTCTCTCTCTCTCTCTCAGGCCTCTCTTCTCTCAGGCCTCTCTCTCTCTCTCTCTCTCTCTCTAGCCTCTCAGGCCTCTCTCTCTCTCTCTCTGGCCTGCCTCTCAGGCCTCTCTCTCTCTCTCTCAGGCCTCTCTTCTCTCAGGCCTCTCTCTCTCTCAGCCCCCCCTCTCTCTCAGGCCTCTCTCTCTCTCTCTCTCAGGCCTCTCTCTCTCTCTCTCTCAGGCCTCTCTCTCTCTCTCTCTCTCTAGCCTCTCAGGCCTCTCTCTCTCTCTCTCTGGCCTGCCACTCAGGCCTCTCTCTCTCTCTCTCTCTCAGCCCCCCCCTCTCTCTCAGGCCTCTCTCTCTCTCTCTCAGGCCTCTCTCTCTCTCAGGCCTCTCTCTTTCTCTCTCTCAGGCCTCTCTCTCTCTCTCTCTCAGGCCTCTCTCTCTCTCAGGCCTCTCTCTCTCTCTCTCTCTCTCTGCAATCAGCCGCAGTCCAACCTGCTCCAGCTCCTGCCACCCGCAGCCTTCTGCTTCCAAACGAGATTCCAAACTGCTCTAACGCCGCGATGCAAACCGCAGCCAGAAACGCCCATCGCGGCTGCTCCTCCCACCCAGCAGCCATGCGTGTCAATCATGCATGCGTGCCTGAGGGGGACGTCCAAGAGCCGGAGATCAGCCTCTTCACACCAAATATGGCTGGAGGCCGGAGACGGCCCACTTTTGCTGGAGACTCCGGCAGAAAACCGGAGACCTGGCAACCCTATGTGTGTGTTACCTGGGAGGATGGCTCTGCTATCCACACCAGCATTGCATTGTGGGATGCATGCTCCATGACCCGGTGCTAGTGCTGGTCACAGAGCAGCAGCTGCACCCACCTAGCCCCAGCAGTAGGAGCCCCTCTCAGCCACAGAGGCCCTTGGCCAGTGCCCAACCTGGCTGCCTGCTGGTGCCAGGCCCGACTAAAAACAAGGCTAAGGAACTCACAGTGCAATCCTTTACATACTTACATAGGAGTATACCCCAAGGAACTCAGTGGGACTTACTTCTGAGTAGACATGTATAGATTTGTACTGTAAGACTGCATTCCTATGTGTATTTACCTGGCAGTATGTTACAGTGAACACAGTTAAGCTTATTGCAGAGTATATATGCATCAGACTGTGCTGCAAATGTGAAACAGGAATCATTCTGTTATAGCACAGATACAATATTCTCTTTAAAGTTATGTTACCTGATATTTTCAATTAGACAGAGATGTTCCCTCTGAAAGATACTGGATTTCTTTTCCATCGTTGTGATGAGTGATGAGGTTTCAGGCCCATATATCATGGCAATTAAAACAAAAATGTTTCAAAGGCCTGCTAATTATTAAAGAAGTTTTATAGAACCTTCCTAAGATATCCAGAATTGTGTTTGCAAGCTAAACATGGACTTTGACAGCATGCCAGCTTAGTGTTACAACAGGACTTGGTCAAGACAAATAAACCAAAAATTGAATTTGTGTTTATTTATTGATGTGCCAGTGAGTCAATGGTCATGTTTGCATGGAACAATAAGCCAGGCTTTTGGTTTATCATGATTTATTGTGAATGTGCAGCTCTACTTCTCTGTGGCCAAGGAGGATAAACACACCAGAAATCCTTGTCTTTCCATCAGGTGCAAACTAGGGATTGTGGTTGGTCACTTCTTAACAAGCCACAATCAGCAAGCCTACAAGAAACCATGGCTTATGGTTAGTTAGTCATTGTGGCTTGTCAGGCAGTAACAAACCTCCATCCCTGGTAAGGACACAATGGGAAGCCAAGATTTAGGTGCATAGGAAGCTGCCTTATCTGAGTCAGATCATTTGTCCATTTAGCTCAGTATTGTCTACATTGATTGGCACCAGCTGTCTATAGTTTCAGCCAGGGAGCATTCCCAGTGCTACCTGCAGATGTCAGGGACTGAAACCAGGACCTTCTGCATGAAAAGCAGGTACTCTGTCACTGATCTGCAGCCCTTTGCCTGACAGCTCTACCTTCTATGGACCATTTTGACAAGTGGGTGAAGCCTCTACAGTAGCCTCACACTGGCAAGTGATTGATGTCATACGACATCAGATGTGGTGCTGGGGAAGACCAGATTCATGGGCCAAATTAGAACCCTGGTAACCCTAGGTCCCCATCCCTGCCTATGGTTTTCTGGTTTATCTACCCTGATCACACTGGGGAAGGAGCAATCATTTGAGGAGTGTGCAATAGCATGCTGATCATTCACAAAACCACAATAAACTATGGATCATGCTTATTGTTATGCGTGAATGTAGCCGCTGTGTGCTCTGACCCTAAGTGCAGAAAAAGGGAGAGGAGAGATTGTGGGCATGGATGGTCTAATATATGAATGGAATGAGTTCTAGACAAAGGGCAAACTGAAGTATAGGCCTAATTGAGGTTGCCAGAGGATATTCTCCAATTAGACATAGATGCTACAGCCTGGAAGAACTGTCTAAACTTCTGATCATATTATTGTAATCACTGTAAAGAAACTTTCTAGCATCTGCTCATGAACTCAGATAGTTCCATCAAATATAGTAGCGCTCTTTAAGTGTTAAATTATTGTAACTGGTCTAATGTTGCTGAATCATGGAGGAGGATAGAATAATAACATGTATTTTGTTAATCCCACACACTGATATTTGAGCACTGAAAAGAAACAAATGACTTGTAAGAAAAGAAAGGGGAAAAATAGGTGCAGCGTGAAAGGAAGGCAGGTTTACATAAGCCAAGATATATATATATATTATTAGCAGCTATTAAAAGAGCAAAATAAGCAATGTTTAAAAGAAAAAAAGACTTGAAAGTGAAAGATGATTGCCTGTTTGTTTATCAGCATTGACTTTCCCCTCTCGGTCCTGGTTGACCTTGGTAAACATTTTCACTGCCTACTGTGTCTGCTTTTCCTATGCTTTATCTACAAAGAAGAATATTATCACTATGAGTTTATGCACATTCTTCCTTTAGGGTTAATAGTTTACTAGTAAAAGCAGACATCCCCGTTCCCCATCCCATAGGCACAGATATACCCAGCTGTGCTTTGCAGGTGCAAGTAATGAAGACTGCCCACCTCCCTCTCCCCATTTCAATGTCACTAAGCAGAGGAAGGTAAAAATTAGACCAGCATGTCAGGATGATTCATTGCCCTAACATAACTTATGGAATACACATGAATGTAAAAAGTATTTTTCGGCATGCAGCCTGAAATTCGTTTTTAAACAAGACAGTTCACAGATTAATTCATGTGTATAAATACTAGGTGAAATGTGTTGCTGTCAATGATCAGCTCTGGATCCATACAACTGTTGTTTTTTATTTGCAGTGAAGTACCTTTCAGCACAGAGGTCCACATATTCAAATCACAAGCAATTCTGTAGTTAAAAAGAGCTCTTGTGTCCTTTTCTCCTTTCTCCAGGGTAAAGTACTTCCTTCTTAGGTACAGGGTGAGAGTAATAAAGATTACAGAAGTTTCTATTGCAGGGAATACCAGACATGTATAAACAGCTGGTTTTGAAACACCCCTATAAATACAAAGACACTTACACTTCTGTGGTAGAAAAGGTTACACAGTACAGAAAAATGCTTTTTAACAAACAATATACAATTCATATTATTACAGCCTGCTCCAACAAATTTAGTTAGGAGAAACCATTGACAATTACTAATGGCTGGCAACATGGCAAGAGCTGTGAAATGTAATGATTCATTTGTGA
This sequence comes from Rhineura floridana, assembly GCF_030035675.1. Taxonomy (NCBI): domain Eukaryota; kingdom Metazoa; phylum Chordata; class Lepidosauria; order Squamata; family Rhineuridae; genus Rhineura; species Rhineura floridana. The sequence continues at coordinate 73,814,841 of NC_084487.1, read as the reverse complement.
TGAAGAGAGCAAGTCTACTGGTTCATCGCAAGCAAGCATGTTGACTGCCTGACCATCTCAGCTTCAGGCCTATAATAATAAGTTGCAGCTGTATTTTCCCCGATGTCTCCCTTCAAACTTTCTGTGTATTCTTCAAAAGAAAGGTCATAACAGGGGCTGGTACAGTCCAGTGCTATCCATTCAGTCAGGTTAGCTCTTAGAGTACTTTGCAATAACACCAGCCTGGGAATAGCTGGCAAACTTTTATTGCATTATATGAATGTTTTCTGAGAGAGGAGTCAAACTTTCCGACCACCAGTTCTTTAAGTCTTGAATGAATACCACAACAATGCTATTTTAAAATAAAACACACATTTATTATATATCACATATGTGTTATGTTAGTACATATGCCATATTTATATATTATATATAACAGTAGAGGCTGATGTGAGATGTAAACATTTCCTCCTTCAGCTTTACTTTGGCACAACACCATATAAAGATGACCACAGGCACCTTAAAAATGGGTATCAGTCTTAGTCTTACAAGACTCTGGGTCCAAAAACTTGTCATATACAGAATACTAAATGTTAAAAGGATTTATGATGGATGGGAAAGCATTTTAAATCAGGAAACTTGAACTAATCTTAAAATGTGAATATATTGAAGGAACTCACAAAAATGCTTTCGTGAGAAGGACTGTCTCCAGGAAGTGGGATATTTTTGCAAGTGTCTCAGAATGCTGGACACCAATAAGCCAGATTTCAACTCTGCTGAGCACTGCTAGCACAAATATGGGATAGCAACTGCCCTGAAAAAACAGTGATAGTAACACGAAAGGGGTATCCCTTTTATGAAGTCCCATTTCACTTTCAGCTTAGCACTACCCTGGAAGTTGCCTGGAAGAACCCACAGACACATTTTTGATGAAATCCCTCTTAAAGGAATACTCGTGGACATCTAAAACATCTATTATTGTTTCTTAATGTACTATAAAAGTAGCAACTTTGTTAGATGTGCAAGACAGACAGAACCTTGGAATGAGTGTGGAATGTGAGAAAATGCATCATCTCTAAAGCTTTATATCACTGAAACAGCAAAGGAAAGCATGCAGCTCCTTGTACTTCTCTTCCACTCAGTGCATTCATCCCACCAGAATAACTCATGTTTTCAGAGTATGGGACCAATGATCTAGGGCCTAGCACAATAAATAAAGATAGGTAATTGTCACACCACCAGCAATAGCAAGACCATGTCAGATTCATTTTGGTGGGTTTGGGATGGGTGAGGAAGGAACAATAAATTTAAGAGCCAAAAATATCAATCACCATTTGGTGTTGATCGTTGATACCACCTCACATGGGTTTCAATAGCACCAGGAATGATCTCCCAGGCAATATAAGCACCTAGAGTTGAATTTCAACCCTCAATGTCTGTCTATATTCCAATTCTCACAGAATATTGAAACATGGAGGAGGGGAGGGGGAAGAACAGCTTATTCTTCAGCAAGAATTAGAATATATTTTTCATAATGTGAATGGTGGAGAGCAAAGCAAGATATATATCCAGGGACAGCTATCTTTCCCCAGAATCATCAAAACTGCATGCAGGCACATATGGTGGCCTACTCCGTATGTGATCAGGTCACCAATGATGTTTTAAACTGTTTTCAATATTGCCGTTTTAAATTGATGTGACCTGGCCTTCACCTTATGGTGAAGGGCAGGTAAATCAAAATGGTGATTATGATGAACTGCCTGTGCCTATACGATCCCTGTATATCTAAGTCTGCATCTGAGGTCCTGCTGGTATGCCCATCGTTGAAATAGGTTAGATTAGTCATCATACAAGATGGGCATTCTCAGTGGTGGCTCTGCAGCTGTGGAACCCTCTTTCAGTTAGCATTCACTTTATCTTTTCATTTCAGACATTTAAGAAAGTCTTAGAAGTGTTCTCTTTTTACTACTGCCTTTAAGTGGGTTTAGGTGATGTAATTCAGTTTCATTTGTGCATCTTTTTTTTCTGTATCCATTAAATACTTTCTATTCTGCCTGATATTCTGTTGTTGTTATTTCTCTCTACCTAGGGCAGTGGTGGGCTCTCCCACACTAGAGGCATTCAAGACAGCCATCTGTCAGGTATGCTTTAACCTGGATTTCTGCACTGAGCCCCTTCCAAGTCTACGATTCTATGATTGCTTTGTGAGGGCTTGGCCCTGAAACACAACTCATAATAAATGAATTCTTCCTTATTTTGATGAACTGAATGGAATAATTGAGGTGGACCTTATGATTTAGTAAGACTGATACCTATCAGATGTGAAAATGATCTTAGGCCATATCTGCATTATAGGTGAAGCCTCAACTGGAATTTTCAAATTATTACTTTTAGAGCTGCTGTTATTCAGATCTTGTAAGGAATATAAATGCCCTTATCAAAGTAGTGTGGTTACTTGGTTGTTGTGCAAGACACAGATGTGCCTTTTTTCAAGGCAGCACTGATTGCCAAGAAGTAGCCATTTTTCCAGCATTCAGAGCTGTAATACTTTGTTGCTGAGAAAATGTAATCTCTCCTCTCCCCCCCCGCCCCACTTACTCCAAAAGTGCAACTGCAATTGTGAATCCTATGTACTAGATTTTGGTTGCACAATGTCTGGGGCATCTATTGAACAATAAGCATAATGTCACTAGTGATGAATTGAAACAGCTGGCCCTTCCATTCCTGTACCATTTTTATTATAACTTGCAAATATGTTTTAAGTGTATGGCTTGTTAGTTTAATTGGCTGATTTGTATAGTGACATTGCAGTTTGATTCTTTTTATCAACCCACATTATGCTTCAGTTACCACCTGTCATGGTTTGGAAAACATTTATTGACAGATCTGTTGAAGTAAGTTGTTGGGTATTGCCACTCCGTATGTGCCAATCCCCTCTTTCCTCTTCCTCTCTGAAAGCCAGATCAGTATGGATAATTACTGTTAACGGGATTTGCCAACTTTCCCAGAGCTTCTTTCAGTTCAGAGGCACCACCACCATAAGGCACCAAGGACACAGTTAAGAATGATTGTTGTGAAATATTCTCATTTCCAATGTTCCAGATCATATTTCATGCAGTTTGAACAGGACTCCGAATGCACTGAAGTCAGTCAAAGCACCGGAACTTGCAACCACAACAGGGCAGGAGAAGGGAGGCAATAATAGAACACACAAAAGTCCACAATGAAGTTCTTTTCTTTTTAGTCCTTTTCACCTTGCAACCTAACTTTACATTTTAGTGGTGTTTCAGATAGTCAATTATTTGAGCAACAAATTCACAGACTGCTCCATTTTTGTGCAGGATTGAAGTCTTCTGTCAAGGAAGTGGTTCTGCTTCAGGAATGTCACATTTTCTCAGCACTGAAATCACTAGTTGCGCAAGTGTCATGACCACCTACTGCACAGTGTCTGTGACACCACTTGTGAAAAGGAGCATAACTGTCGTCCAGTGATGGAGAAGAAATTCAATTCAGTTCATATTTAAAAGCTAACCTATCTAATTTGCACTTTCTGAAATATATGAACCAATATACAGTAATCTGTCAAAATTCACACTTCTCCAAATTTTGGAGTGCAGTTCTCCAGCCAAGTAATGTGTACAAAAATGCAAATACTAGGGTAAAGAATGCATAAAATGCAAATATTAGTGAAAATAACATACTAACATGTTTTATAGTAGGGAAATTGCTTTGCAAAAATGTGTATATTAGGCAAGATTGCATAACTATGTCCTACTCAGAGTAGACCCATTGAAATTGATGAACCTAAGTTTGTCATGTCTATTAACTTCAACTGGTCTACCCTGAGTAGGATTAGTGTTGAATACCACCCTAAATTGGGATACATTCATACTAAAATGCTAATGAATTTTCATGATGACTTTTTTAAAAAAAAGTCAAATTGATGTGGAAATGTTGATAACTGAACTTGAGCCTGGAAAAATGAGAAACTGAAACCAAAATGGACAGATCTGCCTATCCCTACTCTCCACCATGTTCCTACCATTTTGAGTCCATTAATTTATTTGTCCGTTTATTTATTTGGAGGATGAATGTTCCATTTCTCAATAAGAAAATGAACACTCACATAAATATTTGAAAGTGACAACCACCAGCAAGGAGATTTCTCTGAAGAAATACACCACCATCCTTCCTTCCTTTGCTGCACCTCCTCCTCTCCCAGCTTTGAAGAGCACATCTTCCATGGGTAGTTTAAAGATGCAAACAGGGCTATCACTCTGCAATAAAGCCCCCCCTTTTCCATGCGGATAGGATTCTGCACTGTCCCTTGGGAGAAGGAGACTGCCATGAGTGTTGTGCTAAGGGGAAACTCAGTTGTGTCTTCTTGATAAGCTTTAAGGCCTTTAAAGTGAAGTAAATTTGTTCTTACTTAAGTAATTGTCAAGTGATGGCTGCATTTATCATATGAAAAACCTAATGGGTGAAGTCATCCCAAGGATGTTGATGGAATGATGAGACTGCCATTAATGGGAAGGCTATAGACATCCAAAGCGCTTTAAAAATTCTGGAATATCCAGAGCTTTGGCAACATTCCCTTCCAAATTCTGGCTGGATCATATGCCCTATTGCTAAGGATGGGCAAATCTGACAATTCTGCTTTCTGTGTTTCTCATTTTTCCAGTCTTAAGTTCAGTTCTCCAAATCTGCTTACAATTTTTTCAAAAAAGTATTTATGAAAAGTCATCAGCATTTCCGTGCACATTTCGCCTAATATATACATTTCTGTATGTAATTTTGCCTAATATACACATTTTTGCAAAGCCTATTTTCTGTAATAGAATGCAATTTTGTATGTTACTTTCACCTATTTATTTATTTAACATATATTCCACCCTTCCTCCTAGAAGGAGCCCAGGATGGCAAAAATATATGCATTTTTATGCAGACTTTACCTTAGTGTATGCATCTTTGAACACCTTACTTGGCTGAAGAACTGCACTGCAAAATTGTCAGTTTCAAAGAAAGCCAGTTTTGGTTTGCATATTGTTTGGAAAAGTGCAAATTAGGTAGCTCACTTTTAAGTTCTTCTTCCCAATCCCTACTTACAGCTATGTAAAGCAAAAATCTTTTTTAACAATTTCAATATATATGTAGTTATTTCTCACACCTTTTGACAGAACTCTACCAACAAAGCTTTTGCTATTGAAAGAAAGGTTTCAGTTGGAACTCCTGACAATTACTTCAGTAGTTTCCTATCCCTTATGTTTGTCATCCCCACTTTATAATCTGGACTGAGGCAGCTGCTTTTTTCCCTTCAGTACTTCACCCACACATGCTTATCACCCTTTTTATATACACAATAATCCTGCCCCTCAGTTGACCACTCCCTCCTTACAGCTGCTATCAGTGTTTTCAGTCATGGTTTCTTCCCCTCATCATTTGGAATGTTGCTAGAAGACAGTTCCATTGCTTGCACATTTATTTATTTCCACGCTGGGAAAATAACGTTGAGGAAAGACTCGTTTCATTCTGGAATCAAACCCTGCACATTATCACGTTCTTGTTCTGACACAGGTCATATCCAAATAAAAAGAATAGGAAATTGTGATTTTCCCCAATTTACATTCTTGCACTCTGCACTTTTCCCACCTCTGAGGGAAATTCTCCCAGTGTTTATATTCCCTCTTTGGTTATCTATTTATTTACAAACATATGTGTAGTCAAAAGTCTTTCTATGACCACAGAGAAGGGATGTTCCCTTCGGTTTCTGAGGAAAGAGGAGGAGTTTACTATAACCATAGAGATAGACCCCCGTGGCAGTGGAAGACGGCTCTGTGTCGTTGTCCTATCAGATTTTTCATAAAAGGAAAATGTGGCTAATTGATGACACACCCGAAGAATCACATCTGGGAAAGGAAGTTTCACTTCCAGCACTTGCCAGTGTGGCTAGCACCTTTGAGAGTACGATTCAAAAAACGTGTTTCCTTTACAGTAAAATACATCTCCCACTCTCGCTCTCCCTCCGCCCCCTCAGTGTTCGCACTAACCTCCCCCGCTCGTGCCCCGTTAAAGCAGCTTCTTTCAAGGCTCCGGGGATCTATTGTCCAGTCCAGAGCCTTGGACCGTTTCATTCCGCCTCCCTCCAGCGCAGGCCCCTAACCACCATCAAAGTTCGGGGACAGGCACCAAAAAAGTAGGGGGTAGATTCCCCCCCCTGTATTCAGTGCAATTATTTGTTGTTTTTAAAAAAGTGGCCCAGAAAAAGATTAGGAGGGCGGCCGCCCACGTCTCCTCCCCCACCCTGCTACGGGCCTGCTCCAGGGCTTCACACCTCTTTCCCTTCCAAGTCCGACGTCTCCCCCTCTTCTTTTCTCTTGCTTTCCCAAGCTCCCACCTTCTCTTCCTTCGCACAAAGGGAAATACTCGCCCAGGGGAGGTGTGCTAAAGAAAAAAACCCGCAGGCAGGCGGAGGAATGGCAAAGTCCACGTTTCTTGCTGTGCGCGGGGCAGCAGGTGACAAGGGGGGATACTTGTGCTTGGAAACGTGAGGTGCGAGGGAGGAAAAGAACCTGGGCGTTTACAGTAACGTAGTGGTTAAAGTTGGACTACGACCTTGGAGACCAGAGTTCGAATCCCCACACAGCCATGAAGCTCACTGGGTGGCCTTGGGCCAGTCACTACCTCTCAGCCTCAGAGGGAGGCAGTGGTAAACCCCCTCTGAATACCGATTCCCATGAAAACCCTATTCATAGAGTCGCCATAAGTCGGGATCGACTTGAAGGCAGCCTATTTCCATTTTTTCTAGTCGGGGAAGGGTGGACTGTGTGTGTGTTGTGGCAAGCATGAAAGGGGTGGTAGGAGCTGGCTGCCCTGCTTCCGTCTTTTCTGTGGGGCGGGAAGGAAGAGCAGCTGAGCATTGCCTTTTCAGTGCGCTCTGCCTCTGGCCTCTTCTTAGAGACACACTTGGGAGGGGGAGGAAGGGGACGGCCAGTTCAGCTCACCAGCCAAGCTAGGGACAGCTGCAGCCCGCGGGGGACAAGCGAAGCGAAACAAGGCGAGGCCAGGCGGGCCGGCGGGGGAGGGCGATACCAGGTTGCTGAGCTGCAACCCCAACGGGGTGGAGACTGCTCCTTCTGGGTCACCTTTGCAGAGCTGCCGGCCCAACCATGCACGGCCTGTTGGTTTTTATTTGAAAGTGAAAGTATCGTGGGCGCGCAGAGGCGGCGGGAAAGGCTTGCGCGGTTGCGTTAGAGGGGCGGAGATTGCCCCTCGGCTCAGGGCGGGCTCTGTTTGTTCTTGTCTCTGTAGAGGACAGAGGAGGGGGTTTTTTGGTCCGCCGCCGCCGCCGCTCCCTAAAGCGAAGGAATCGGGGGTCCTGAAAACTGGCGGGGTGATGTGTTTGGGCCGGGGGGCGGCGGCGGCGCTCTTCCTGCTGCCGCCGCCTCTGTTACCGCTGGAGAAGGGAGACGACGGAGAGGAGGAGGAGGAGGAAGAGGGGGCTTGGGCCGGGGGTGGCTGTTGCCCGGCGGGCCGGGCTTTGGGGGACACGGATGCCGCGGAGGAGCGTACGACTGGGTGGTGCAGCTGCTGCCTCTGCCGCTGCTTGCAAGGAGACGGCGGCTGCCGGCGATCGGAGAGGCCGAGGCGGAGAAGCGGAGGAGGCGAAGATCAGGAGGAGCCGCGGCAGCCCTGAAATGTATTCCCCTCTCCCTCCTCTCCAGCGGCCATGTTAACCACCAGGAAACCTTCTGCCAGTGCTGCTGGGGCTGGAGGAGCCGGAGGAGCCGCTGCTGCTGCTTCGTGCCCCGCTGGTAAGGAGGAAAAGGGCTGGCAGCAGAGCCGAAGCCCTTCCACGCCCCGGCCCCTTTACCCCAAGCCCCGCTCCAAGGCCTAGCGGGGGCTATGTCCTCCCTCCTTTCCCTCTTACTGAGCTGCTCCTCCAAAAGTGGCTGTGTAGACCCACGTCTGCGCGTCGTTTTGTTTGTTGTTTGTTTGTTTTAACAATAAAAGGCTTTATATGCTTGTCCTGGAAACCTCTTGGGCGTCTCGAGATTTGGCCAGGTTTTGTTTCTGGAACCGGCAAGTTTGGGTCACTTTGCAAGTGGGAAGGGCATGTTGAATATTATTGTCATGTTTTGATTTATGAGTGAAGGGGCTGGGTTGGAATCTGCGCCGTGGGAGCGGTGAAAAGTTCTTGCGCTCCCTGTTCTGGAGTAATAACCGGGGGACGGGATGGTAGTGGAAGAGGAGGTTTGTTTATTTCCCTAGAGGCAGAGGTGAGATGTTGGAAATCGGATTGGATGAGTGAATTCCGCCCTCCCTTTTACAACCAGACAGTAGAGGGAGAGATGTGCCAAGCAAATCCAGTTTGGTTTCCCGCATACGCTTCTAATGGTTTTGGGTTAATCATGGATGAAAGGTTTAACTGGGTTATCAAGCGGCGGCCACCGCTCTTATTAACCATCTAGAATAGATGCACAGACTTTGCTCTCTGTGTGTGTATGCTTTGGTGCCACGTTTGTAGATTAGCTCCTGATGATCCCTCAGACAATATTGCGATGGCAGACGGAGGAAGAAGAGGGGGGGCGCTGGGGAGGGGGCTACTTTGGCTCCCTTTTCCATTTCCTGAACCACTTTCCTCCGCCTTTGAGCCGCAGCCTGCGTGATCCCGCTCGACTCTCCATCGCTCTCAGCCGTTCTTTTCTCCCTTCCTCCGCAGGCAGCAAGGGAGGAGGCGAAAGTGCTCACCAGTTCCAGTCTTCCCCGGGGATCGGCGCCAGAGGGGCCTCTCAGGCAGGCGCTGGGACCGGCCCCCCAACCCCTATCGCTTTGCCGCCGCTGAAGCCCAGCAGCACGGCCCACACGGTGAGACTGAGACGCGGTGGGGTGGGTGGGTGAATTTGTGATTTGCCATGGGAGGTAGAGCCGGCCAACCCTTCACCCCTCCAGGCCTCCCTCCCTCCACTTTCCTCCATTCTCAAAATACTGTGCCAGCCTCTCATAAGCCTTCCTCCTCCCCCGCTGCCTCATTCAACTTCCCCCTGTTGCTCCTCCTCTATTGGGTATTAATAGCAATAAATGGGCAAGGTACAGTCAGGCTGCCAGCCAGCCTGTCTGAGTGGGATCTGTGAATGAGCTAAGGAAGGACACCGACTGAGTATGGAGGAGCCCTATTAATTGTCCACGGCATGTCTCAACACGTCTTGGTCCTATTACCCGTCTGGTTTCCACAGGTATTCTGCTGAGAGGGGGAGGGGGAAAAGGCAACTTAGGGATTCTCACCCTCCTTGAATCTTCCCTGAGAATCTGAGGACAGTGGTGCAGTTAGATCATGTCAGACTCCATGGTCTTACAGGGCCCTACCCGCCCCTGTCTAGGTGGTAATGTGTATTTCATCATGGGCTTCAAAAGGTATGAAGCCAGCCCTTCCTGCATTTGGGGGCCCTGTTAGTCATTCTGCTAAGTGGAGCCATGGGCTTCTGCCTCCAAAGGCCTGCCTTGATGGCACCACCATGTAATGATGAATGGTTGTGGGTGGAGGCAGGAGAGCAGTGAAGTCAAGTTGCCTGTCCTGTGTGTGATGTAAATGTGTTTTTTAAAAAAAATAAAATCTGCTATGGCCACTTTATCCAGGGCAAGCAATAATTTCTTCAGGGTGGGTAGTTTGCCGAAACTGCCCTTCAAGCTGCCCTATGTCTATGTGAGTGGGTGAGTGACTTTTGACTACTTCTCTGTGAGTCTGTGCTCTATGGATTTCAAACAAAAGGAGAGGAAGAGAAACTACTGTGCAAATCACCACTGCATGGAAGGGTAGGTCCTTGTGGCTTTACTGAGAGAAGCCACTATGGGGTTGGGTGATGCAGGTCTTTTTCGGGCTTTCCTTCTCAAAATAAGGCCCCTTCACACTTCAGCACAGACTAGTGTTCTGTGGTCAGGTGAGTGACTGCTTTGTCATAAAAGAGTGGCCTTATGTCTCGCTGAAAAAATTAAGGTTTCCCTCTTAGTTGTCAGCCTCTCAGATTGATGACCCATTTCCAGTGGAACAACAGGGACAGTCAGTGGGTGGGAGAGTGGCATTGCAATGGTAAAAACAGTTAAACTAGGGAAACAGGTGGAATTATTTACAGGGCTGTGGTGTCTCACATTATCTTCCAGTTGTAGCTAATCTGCTAGGAACTTCCCAAGCATGATGATTATATAGGGTGGAGAAAGATAGACATGCAAGTATGGGCAGAGGTGGGCCAGTATAATGGTTGTGTAGTCAGTCTTTGCATTGAACCTGAAAAAAATATGTGTACTTGTATGAAAGCACTGCTCCTGTATATATATTTTTTGAAATAGCAATCGCTTCTTTGGAGCCCCCCCCCCTTCTCTTTTTAAATTTGTTGAAGGAATGAGTGATGTAATCTCCAAGATGGAAGGTGGTTATGGGTGGAGGTGCTTAATTTATATAAATAAATAAAAAAGATTCTAGGGCCTATATTTGCCAGCAAGTGACAGTTGCTTGACCTAGAAGTCTCTTTTCTTCAAGATATGTGTAGTGGTTGTGGCTATGGGGAGAGGAGAAAAGGAAGACACTCTGCATATGTTCAGAGATACTGTTCTTATAGGCTTACTTGGCTTTAGGGAAATCCTTAGTACTGAAATCAATTTCAGAGTTAAACCTGGTAAAATTAAGACCTGATCTTGATGCAAGGGAGAAATGGTCCACATTTGGACATCAGCATTGCACTGGTTTCCAGTGTTCTAGTGTGTTAAAATGATCAGCCGATAACTTTAATTGCAAGGAGGATGCATACATATAGTGGATGCATACAAGTAGTGTGGAATACATGTAGTGTGCTGGCTACAAATACTGAGGAATGTTGTTCACATGGTAGAAGTATGCAAAAATGCATGCTGTTGGCATTAATGTGGTTATATTCAGATTCAGTGCAAGGCTACATCTTATTTAGAAGTGACTGTAGACCAAAATATTTTAGGACCATATTACCTTTTTGGAAGTAATAAGGGGATAAAATTGCTAGATGCAATGCCAGGGGGGAAAGCATAAGAAAACTTGCATTTTCTCCTCTGGATTTGTAATGACCATGAGTCCCCTCTTTTCAGTGTGTCTGGCTTCCCTCTGGTACAACAATCTGATTTTATTTATTTATTATTTGATTTATATCCCGCCCTTCCTCCCAGCAGGAGCCCAGGGCAGCAAACAGAAATGCTAAAAACACTTTAAAACATCATAAAAACAGACCTTAAAATACATTAAAACAAAACAACGTTAAAAACATTTTTAAAAAGCTTTAAAAACATGTTTTAAAAAAGGGTTAAAAACATATTATTAAAAGAACACACATTAACGAGCAATTCTAACACAGATGCAGACTGATGCCCCCACCATATAATATTTACCCCAGTCATGCAAACTTGGAGGAGTTGATTCCTCAGGAAAAGGTACTGTGAGGTACAAGTTCCCCTTGAATAAAGTTAAAGTGCAATTAACCCCTATGTTGTAGAATTCTCTTTTTAAAAGAAAATGCCATCCTGAACAGAAGATATGCTCTGCTACTTGTGAGTCATTTGTGGTTTGCATTCAAATTTTGTTATAGTTTTGTCCCTTTAACAGAATTGTTCCTAGTTTGATTTTTCTTATAAAATAAAACTGCAAGAGAATTTGAAGGCAGAGAGGGGAGATTTCTCAAATACCTAAGTGATCTCGTATGGGGAGGTGCTGTGTGCCATAAAAGAAACTTCGGCTTGTGCTCTGTATTTATGGCAACCTGTGTTGCTAAGCAGATGGACGGCTGCGTGTTATGAGTGGAGCTTTCTCAGACTATGTGGCTACATTCCATCTTCCACTATTCCCTATTGCACTGAAGCTCAGTTTCTCATCCTGTTTGAGGTGCTGTCACTCCCTTTTCTTTACTTGCTATATTTTTTGCTTTTGTTATCTCTCAGCCCATCTCTTTCTTCCCTAACAACAGTGAGCCAGTGTTCAGAACCCCAAGCTTGGCCTTGGGGGGCTGACATTCAGAACCCTGTTCAGTCATAAAACTCAATAGGTGGTCTTTGGCGAGTCTTTCTTGGCTTCAGCCCCATCTGTAAATTAGAGGTTAATGCCATTGGGATATTGTGAATAAAGCAGCACCACTTATTCTAAAGAAACTTTGTAAGTTTAATAATAATAATAATAATAAGCAGCAGCAGCAGCAGCAGCAGCATCTATTCCCCAATATCCATGTCCTTGCCTTATTGCTAGTTTGTCTTCAGCCTCCATCTGTTTCTGGTATCCATGCAACAGGTTGAAGCAACACTGATTTCTCTTGCTTGTTTTTCAGAACAACATGCCCTTCCAACTCTCATAACATTTTCCTTTCTTGCTACATGTGGGCATTGCCTGTTTTCACTTCACTTACATTCATTGCCTTCAGTGCTGTTTAAAATGTAGTTTATTCCTCTTCAGTGTAAACTCGTCTTTCTCCCAATCCTAAAGAATTGAGCCCCACTTCGTTGTCACCACATCAAGCAATTCTGATCTCTTTCAGACTCCTCAGGCTGATCAGCACATAATGGTCACCATGGAAGTTGTGGTGATTGTGTGGAAAAGCACCTGAGCCACATGGTGAAACGTTCAACGTAGACAACTTACTATAAAATCACCACTATCATCTACAGTTATTTAAACTGACACCCATATGAATGGTCATAACATGTAAAATGTCCCTTTAAAGTGGTGATATCTAAGTGCTGATTATCATCTAGTCAGAAGAGAGGTTGCAGAAGTCCAGACTGGGGTGGGGGCAGACAGCCAAGCTCCCAGAACTTTACCCTGTTATTTCAACAAACACTGGCCAAACCTCACCAACACCTCTGCCACAGATCCATATTTTTAAAAAAGAAAATTGTAAGTGATGGAATGCTTCTCTCCTGAATCTAATGCCCCTCTTTTCCTGTACCCACTTGCAATATGTTTATAATATGAAAGAGCCCATTCTTATTTTTAGGTGCTGCTTTCATTCAAAGTGAATTGATTTAAATCATAATTTAAGACACCAAGAAAAAAATACTGATTATGAAATGCATATGGCTCCTGAACAAGCATGCATGCTAACTTATTGCTGTAACAACTAAAACACATTGGTTGCAATGAAATAGAGCCTTTATACAGCCTAGGGGAATAATCCAAAACTTTGGCCATATAGCCCCACATGCTGTTTGAACTGCAGAATTATGTTGTCTTAAAGACAGGTTTTTATCTGGCTCTGCACACATACAAGGATAGTAAGAAAGATCACTTACTTGAAAGCTAAGGTTCCAGTCCTGTGTAAATTTATTTAGAAGCCTCACTGATCAAAGCAAGTAAGCATTGTGTATATTATTAGGATGTATCAATTGTCCAGAACTTTTAAGAAGCAAGAAGTGTTAATTACTGGGCAAAATAGTGTTTCTCCAGAAAGGTAATATGCCTTTTGTTGATTAGCGGAACTGTGAATATTCATATCTGAGAACTGAAGACACTGCACAATTTAAACAGGTGGAGGGCGTAAGATAGGACTGCGCAATCTTTATATGGGCTTAGAAGATCAGGAGTGGGCAAAAGACAAATCAAGATCTACCTGAGTGATTTGCAATAGATCAGCAAGTGTTTCTGACTTAATTGTTTAAACATAGCAACAACAACACATTTTTATATAAATTAAGAAAGCCAGGGAGAAACCACAAGTAGATTTTTGTGTAAAAGGATACTCCTTCAGCGCATTTCATTATGTTCCCCCCCCCAATCCAGTTTTCTGTTTCCATTTTAGTAAGCATTTGTGGCCACTGGGCGTTGGGCTATTTTGGGGAGTTTCCCTGCTGTTGGTTTTTTTTACCTCTGAAGATTTTTTCCTAAGAAGTCTGCAAACCTTGGGGGTTCTCCAGAGCCTGCTGATATTTCTCTGTTGCTTGTGGATGATGCTGGTTTGGCTATGGAAGGATCCACAGTTAGCTGTGTATTTCAGAAATATGTCATTTATTATGCTTAACCTCAGAAGTCAGGTATTTTTTTCCTACAGCTCTTTTTAAAACATTGATAAGCAGCCCTTAAACCAACTGTTTGTTATGTTAATTGTTTGTTAAATTTATTTGTATTGAGTTATGTTCATTATATTAAATTTAATTGTATTAAATATATTATGCAGTTCTTTAAATTGTGTTAAATTCTTTTTAAACCTGCATTTTTTTAAAAAAAATAAGCTTGCTATTAACAATCCGATTTAAATTTAAGAAATCTGATTATTTTTATGTAATCATCCATTTTATCCACTCCTTGTACATGATGAACCCCTTCCCACACCACTAAATGCTTGCAGTCACCCAAGTGAAAATGAAGCCTATTTGCACACACTCAGGATCACATAATGCCCCTTTAAACAGGATTGTTAATTATTATTATTTGTTGCATGTATAGCTTGCTTTTCCTCCAAGAAGCTCAAGGCAGCATATTTAGTTCCACCCCTGAGAGGTAGTGATAGTCTCACTGTTGTCCTACCCCTTATATATTCAGTTGATCATTGCAGTCTGGGGCCTCCTGCAAATACCACTTCATCAGGTTCGTTCTGTACGATACAGGAATTGTGCCTTCAGTGTGGTGGCATCAACCCTTTGGAACTCTCTCTCTCTCTCTCTCTCTCTCTCTGTGTGTGTGTGTGTGTGTGTTATAATTAAATTTATTATCTGCCCTTCATCAAAAGGTCCCAGGGTGGGTCACAACAATATAAAATACACTATTAAAGACAGTTTAAATTAAACAGGCACTGCCTCCATTGTCTTTTTGGCACATACTGAAGACCTTCCTCTTTCAACTATCTTTTTAAAGTAGGGATCTATATCCCAGGATGCATCTGTATTGGAACTGTTTTCAATGTTTGTATGTTTTTTGTATGTGGAATTGTTTTTAATTGTTTTATATCTGGAACTATTTTAATTCTTTTTACACTTGCCTTGTTTCATGGTTGTAACTGTTTTGTTTTACAATTGTATGTTTTATTGTTGTAGCCCACTCTGTGACTATATAGGGTGGGTAAGAAATTTAAATAAATAAATAGTGATTGCCAGGATCATCCACTGAGCTTCATGGCTGAGTAAAAATTTGAACCCAGGTCTTGGCATCCACAGTTCTAGTCCAACATTACTAATCACCTACCCTTTGGAATTCCCTCCCCTTAAATATTAGACAGATGACATCTTTGTTATCTTTTCAGCGCCTACTGAAGACCTTCCTCTTTCAACAAGCCTTTTAAGTGGAGACCTTATCCCAGTTTGCATCTGTGTTGGAATTGCTTTTTAATAAGTTTTTAAAGCTTTTTTAAAAAAAATAAGTTTTAAAGCTTTTATTTTTTTAAAAAAGATGTTTTTAAAGATGTTCTGTTTTAATATATTTTAAAGTCTGTTTTTATGAAGTTTTAGAGTGTTTTTAGTGTTTTTGTTTGCCACCCTGGGCTCCTGCTGAGAGGAAGGGCAGGATATAAATTTAATAAATAAATAAATCATTCTCTGCAACGTAATCTTACAGGGTTAGTATGTTTACTATTAATGTCCCATGAGACAATTTGAACATCAGAATCAGACAGTGGTGTGCTTCACATCTCTGAAGCCTAGTGGCTTTTCCCTCATATCTTAAGGCCTGTTCGGCAGAAACCAGCAGTATAGTTGGTTGGGTCCAGATTAAGTTAGCTGTGCTCTTTTCTTGCCCATTTCAATGAATGTCCCTTTGAATAGTCCCATTGAGCAGTGTGTATCCAATGCAATATCTTTTTATCTCCAGTGCATTTCAAATACAATTTCTTTTGGAGGCTTTTTATCTGCAGTTCTGAAATTGGCAGAATCAGGATATCACCCCTTCTATCTGTGGAACCTATATTGGAATACAGCTCCCATTATCCTTAACCATTAACCACTCTGGCTGGGGCTGATGGAATCCAACAACATCTGCAAGGCCACAAGTTCCCCATCCCTGATATATATAGTCAGTTTTAATTTCTAGAACAATCAGAAATATATGAATTCTCATATCAAAGTTAGCATATCTGTAGATATCTGCAAAGTAAGTTTTTTTGTGATGCATTAGAAGATTGATATAAATTGCAGCATATTTGTTGTAATGGTATTTGAAAATAAAAATGCACCAAAGAGAAAGCAACAGTCCAGTTCACAGGGCCTTTCCCCTTTTCTCCTTGTCTTTTTATGATAAGGATAAGTAGAAATTTCAGAGCAGTATTTTTTGAGTCTGTAAAGCTCCCTGTAATTCCAGTGACAAAGCAGAGATAATTACAATGTTAAAAACACTGCAATTAATTACAGTACTGCTGTTTGGAAAAAGAAGAACTCATGAAATACGGAATCAGCACTGAATATCCCTATTAAAAAGGTTCACAAAAGCATTAGAGACAGGAAGAGGAAAGGACAGGAAACACAGCAAAGGCCCTTTTACTTAAGAAGCATTTCCATGGAGATTATAGTTTTAAAAAGTTCCATGCATCAAAGTTCCATGCTCTTCTGTTTGTGCCCTAACTAGTTCTACTGCTCACATAGACACAGCTTGCAACTGAAATAAACTGCAATGAAGCATGTTTCACCTGATACCCCATATGCACCGCTATATGATGAGCGGCACAGCTGCAACCAGCTGCCTTGAACAGTCCTAGAGAGGAAAGTATCTCCTAGAACAGCCTTCTAGAATCATGTTTTTGCTTTCCTAGATTATTTTGTCCCGTGGATACTGAGACCCTAGCCCTGTTTTATAACGTAGCCTTGCTCTAACATTTTTTTTTTAAAGCATTGCCATGTAGGATGACTCCAGTGAGTGTATATACAAAAACATAATTTTTTGTTTGTTTTTGTAAAAGAGAGATCATCACTGTACCTTGTTAGTAGATAGCTCCCATAAGGAACTATCCAGGTATTCTGCACAATCTATCAATGAGAAAGTTGCAATGATGTCCTACTGGAATGAAACCTTTCTCACATCCATGCATTCATGGAGATCATATGAGACACATCTCCTCATTGATGCACGATATTATGTTGGAATTTGTTAAGGCATGTTAGGAGATCTGATGACATCATGGGATGATGTTTTGGGAAATTGCTGTGGAGCTAATAACTATAGCATATCTATCTACCATGGAAGACTTAATTGTGATAGGACATAGCACCCAGGGTTGACTAAAAACAGCCAGTCCTCTGTTATAATTTTCTGGGCACTTAATTTTCTTGAAGAAATTAATACTATAAAAGAAAACATTAAAATACAACAGGATGCTGTGGATTATTTCATATCTTGATAGTACAATTCTAGAGAAATTTGTTTTCTTTACAGGCAAATTGGACAGCTAATCAGTACTATTTATATTTTGGTCTTCAAAAAACAGCTTTGAGTATTAATAAGTTCAGGTACCTTTGGTCCCCATTAGAAGCAATATTCTTCTATTTTCCTTTTCTACACACTTCCAAAATTCTGAAATCTTTTTGTGCTATTTGAAATTTCCCACAATGGCTGTGTGGTTGAAAGCCAGGTGAGATGAACTTTTTACTGGGATTATTGGGAATTATTATTAGTTATAATAACACAAACATTAAAAAAGAATAAAAACAACCTACAACGCTCACTGATAATATGTATATAACAAAGATCCAACTCAACACAACTTTCCTTTACAGGGAAAGTTTTATGCGTCACATTGAACACTTAGCTCACAGTTTCTTTGCTGCTCAGATCCACTGAATGCGGTGCAAGAAAATTAAATTTCACAAGTCAAATCTCTCGATACTGTAAACCTTCATATATATTTTTAAAAAATCAGCTAGCTTATCTCCATTATACTGTTGGCTTGGATGCAATACCCACTTCCTGTGCATGAGCCAAAAGCACTTCTGTATGTAAGCATGTGTGCATGAGAGAGTGTGAAGAAAAGCCTTGCTTTTAAAATATAAGAATAATTTAGTTTGATAACCGGTTTAGGTTTATCAGCTGGCCTTATTTTAAAGTGTCCAGTTGATGCTAGGAGAGGCTCGTCTGCCTGTCACTCAGTGGTTATTGCCTGACTCCCTAGGAGCCCTAGCCATGAGAACTATCATGTCTAGCATGGACAAATGGTGTTTCTTCCAGATATACAGGAAAGCTTCACAGCCACTCTTTCCTCCTAATCCTTTTGATTCGTTAACTACTTATGTTTAGCATTGGTTAAAAGTAAGGTCATAGCTACATGCTCCAGAACTGAACGTTTTCCCAATTTATACAGGGACTATTACATCACAATGGGAAATTGTCTCCCATTGGATCCCTCTAATCATGTCTGCACTTCCCAGGAACTAATTGGCCCTCCTCAGGTCTTCCCTTCCCCCCCCCCCAAAGTATGCAAGATTACAAACCCAACTGCGTTGCTCTTGGAGTATGCTTTGGAACACCAAAGCCACTACCCTTGTATGTGGCCAGTGAGTTAAATTTAGAATATGCACCTAGATTATCGATAGGTAGAAGGAAAAAACACTGTTGATGTATTTATAAAAGTATATATATTTATATACTGCCATTTCATAAAATATCAGGGTCCTGCACAACAATATACAATAAAATATAAAACACCATTAAAATAGTACAAATAGTACAAAGTAATCATTAAAATTACTGGCTAATTAAGAAAGTCTTAAACAACTGCATGGGCTTGTCAGCATAAAAAGGCTTCCTTTTCTGTCTACTTTTAGCCTTTCCTCCCTTTGCTCTGTAGTGTTTCCTAAATCATAACTTAATTTGGAACTCTGGGCTGACTGATGAATGGGCAACCCAGAAACTTCTCCCAAGCCTGGCAATTTGCTCATGGTACAAATTGGCCCGGGAGAGTGGTGACTGGGAAAGTATATCATCTCACTCACAGATTTCTTCTCCCCTGTTTTGCTTTCCTCCCTGATTGGTACCCTCTGCCTGAGGTCAGAAAATAATTAGGTGGTGGTGGTGGTAATGTGAGCCCAGAAAAAGGGTGAAGGAGGATTGAGATGAGAGCCTGGGTCAAGAGGGAGGGGAGTTTGCTGACTTTTCCACTGGTCTAGACCCTCTCTCATGCCCCCAACCCCTCAAGTGAGGCCCCTCCAACCTACAAGGGGGTGTTGAAGTTACTGCTAGAAAGGGTAGAAGAAAAAGGCGTAGCCAGGCAAGAGAAATCTCGTGACCTTCTGGATCCAAGCCAGTGTCTACAGCAGTGGCTTTTAAATCTGTATTGAGTCCTCAGAAGCTTGTCATGGATTCTGCAGCAGGAACCATGCATGGCAGACAAGCTTTCCAGAAAGGTAGCAAATCTTCCAATCTGCAGCCACACAGAAGTGGTGGGGGCATTCTAGGGCACACTCTCTGGTCACTCAGGGGGTTGGTAGGGCCCAAAAGGCTTGATCAGTGATCCCCATGATCTGTATGACCCAGAATATGCTGTAGCACATGGAGATTCCATGGGAGAAATTCATGGGTTCCTCAGTAGAAAAATCATTATGGAAAGTTTGGACATGCATTTATTCAGAGGCTTCACCATCCATGTTGGAGGTAAAACTCATTTGTAAGAATTCATCCTTCTTCCTAGAAAATACTGATTCTGCTGAAAAAATATGTCTGGAACATGCATTCAGACAGGAAATATCATTGTGCAAATCACCATTTGTTGTGCTAATTTGTAAACTATTTGTAAACTGGACACCTCAAAGGATTTTTTTGCTGGTGTTTTGATTCTTGTTTGTTTCAGCTGCTAGTGAAGAAGTGAAACTTTCTTAACCCTCTGGGTGGGTTCACTTTTGGCAGCTGGTCATCCACCTTCTGTGACTGGCTAGGGGCTGTTCATTCAGCATGTGGTTATTGAGTATATGATTAACTTCCCCTTTCTCATTCATGTTTCTAAAAGTAGGAGAGGCTGTCTTTTCCAACATGTGCTCAGAACATCTTGGTATGGGAAGGAGATCGGTTCTGAGCTCCTGTTAGTCATATGAATTGTTTCAGTGATTTCCTCTCCTCATACATTTCCATGCAGCCCCAGTGGAATGGAACGCCACAGGGATAGGGACAGGCTGGATCCTGAGCTCCTCCACTCACCTGATGTGATATCAAGTGGCTCATTTTTCCTTTGTAGTGTAGCTTGAGTTCAAGCCATGCTGCAAAAGAAAAACCCAGCCAGTCCAAGTGGGACTTGAACTCATAGCTGATCAGCTGATCATTGGTGACTTACAAAAGCCAGGGCAGGTGGACATGGCTTGGGGAAAACAGCCTTGTGGGCCAAATTAGGATCCCCTGCTGGGCCTAATTAGGCCCATGGGCCAGAGGTTCCTCACTGCTAAAATAGGCAGTTCAGCTGCTCTTCAGGATTTTTAAAAAAGCTTTGTAACAGTGCTTCTTTTTGTTAGCAAAAATGCTATGGGTAGCAAGAGAATACCAGGAGCTAATGTGATATTTTCTATTTCTGTTAATTACTCTTTATTATGAGTGTACATACAGAGGTATGATCTGATTGATTTAATATCACAGGAGAATCTAGTTTCATTTCTAAATGTATGGTTAATAGGAAATTCAACACATAACAGCAAATCCAATACACACACACACACACACACACACACACACACAGAGGGAGAGGGAGAGGGAGAGGGAGAGGGAGGAATGGAGTCTACTCCATTTCAACACCTTGTGTTGGAAAAATTGTGACGCTCCCCAGGCTGCCTTGTGCAAGTGGTGGGGATGGCAGTTTTGTCTCCAGTCCTTAGAAGGATTATAGAGGTATCGAGGTACAGTGAGGTGGATACTGACTTGCAGTCATTTGGGGAGAGCTTGATAATCCCAACCAACTGGAGAGATGCACAGCTGTGGTGATTTTAAGGGGGCTGCTCTTTCCCCAAGACAAGCTTACAGATGAAAGGGTAACCTGCTATCAGTTACATAGTAACAACCTAACTTTCAACAGTGCAAAATTAGCTGGTGGAAGACAGGTGTTAGTATCTGGAAGGTGTGTCTGTTTTGTTTGTTTCCTAAACTAACAGAGAGAGAAATGCTTCTTCAGCTACGCTGCTCTGTCAATTAATTCTATTTGGTTTTACTTAATGCTATAAATAGGTCACAACTATAGTAGGACAGGTTCAGTGTGGTCTGGAAGGAAAGAAAAGACAGAGAAAACAATGATAAACATCCAGAAGTGTTAGAATGGCAAAAGGGGACTTGCTCAAAGGGATCCAAAGCTGTCAATCACCCCTGGGATCTTGACAACCTCATTGATCCCACTGCTTAAAGGGACCCTTTGGTGCACAATTAAAATGTTTGAACTGTGATGAACAAAGACCAGATGTGTTACTGAACCTATGTCCTCTTCTCCCAGGCATTTTAGACTGTGTTTTTAAATTTGTATATTTGTTTTTAATGTTTTTAATTGTTGTAAACAGCCCAGAGAGCTTCAACTATGGGGCGATATACAAATGCAATAAAAAACAATAATAACAATAACAACAACAATAATAAAAGTGTGGGGCCAAAGTGTGCTCTTCTGTTAATAGTAAGGTCAAGGAAAGCTTTCACCTTGGTAGCAAGCATGTCTGCACTGATGCATTATTGTTGGTTAGTTTAACTGGTTTAATTGCAGATTGGATAGTTATTTAAATGAAGTAGTGGCCAAAGGGTTAGCCTATCTACTATGCCCTGTAGTCTGTGAATTCTTAAGCTTTTTCTGCACACTTGAGTTCTTTGTTTTTTAAAAGTGTTCCTGATCACATCTACAGCACCTGTGTATGCACATCAGCTTTTTTCAGACCTCTGCATCAATGCATAGAGTCATGGATGGGATGAGCAGAGGATGGTCTCTCTATATCTTTAATATTCAGACATCTGAATGACTGAACAGGGTTAGGCCTCTGTAAACAGGTATTATATTATTTGTTATATTTTGTTTGTCACCTGACGTCCCAGGTTCTCTGGGTTGTGTACAGTTAAGCAATTTAAAACAAATCAAATCAGTGTAATACAAGAAAAACACATGCTAAAATACAATAAAATACAACCCAAAATACAGCCCCGCACAATGACAAATTTAACTTTACAGACAAGCTGAGTTTAAAAATTATTTACTCTTTTCAACTAAAGTTAAGGGGGAATAACACAGAGCAGATACTTTTAAAGAGTACTGGCTGCAGTTGCACTAATATTTGCCAATCCTGTGGTATAATGTCAGCTAGAGTGGTGATGGGCTAGTTAAATTTCTTTCACTTATGTCTAAGACTGAGCACAACAGAATTACAAGAGAATGCTACTTAGGGCACATTTTCATGACCAACATGAACATGGGTGCTGCTGCTCATACTGATGTCCAGCCACTGGTGCCACATGTGGAAGTGTTATGTGCAGATGACAAGGTGCACCTGTGTGCATTGATTCTAACACACCTTTTGAGAGCCTTGGTAAGCACCATTCAGAGCAGTCTGCAAAAGTCCTGCATGTCATGGCCATCTGTCATTGAGTTGGTTTGCATGTAACACTAAACCAAACCATGGCTTAGTGTGAACATGCAAGTGTGTGGGTTCCCAGAGAGGAGATTGTGCAGCCTTTGCACTCCTTTTCCCGGTCTTCCTCCAGCACTAAGTCATGGTTTGGTTTAGTGTGTCATCTGAACCTGGGCTCATGGTTTGTCTCCTCCAGCTTGCAGTTCCTCTAGAGCAGCCTTTCCCAACCAGTGTGCCTCCAGATGTTGTTGGACCACAACTCCCATCTTCCTGACCATTGGCAATGCTGGCTGAGGCTGATGGGAGTTGTGGTCCAACAACATCTGGAGGCACACTGGTTGGGAAAGGCTGCTCTAGAGTGAGACAAATCACAACACATTAAGCCAAACCATGGTTTAGCTCACAGCAGGTCCAGAGGAGGAGCAAAGAGGCCTCGTTTTCTTCTTGGGAACCTTCATATATTTGCACTATTCTGTTGGCTTACCATTATGTGTAGACCAGCCAAATGACTGCTGCTATGCGTGTACTGATGAGTAGAAGTGCATATAGAGTTCTGTGTATGACTCTGACACACACACACACACGGTTTCATTGGCTAGCAAGCAGTGCTTCTGTGCTGAAGTGGTTATGACACCTGAAACGTAAGTGGTGTCCCTTGGATGTACTTTTTTGTTGAGACTGGAAAAAATATTGCAGTGTGCCCATGGGTAGCATTCAGTGTGCCAAGAGAGTTTGGGATAATCTTGCCCATGCTTGGTATAAAGAAGGATCTGGTTTTAAAAATACGATCCTCTATGCTGAGGGTGCTAACCTTCAGACCTCACCATTTCTGTGTGGTTCCCCACAACTTAGCTTGGCCCACATTAATTGAGCCCCATCATGGTTTTCATGATTGCCACAAACCACATCTCTGCTAGATATGCCACTCTGCAAGAACTTTTTTAAAAGGTATTAAAGTAGGATCTGAGTCAAGAATGCTTCTTAGAAGGGTGATAGTAAAAGGAGAATGGAAAGGATATTCCCTTCCTAGCAAGAACTTCCTTTATGGAATAACCTTGTAATTAGTTTGATGACAAAGATGGGCCACTTGTGTGAGAGAAAAGGAGTGGCTGGTGAGTCTCTGTGTGTGAGCATGCATGATTACTGTGTGAGAGAGGCAAAAGGCATTGGTGGTTTTGGGTGACACTCTCAGCCACACTAATCAAAGACTAATCAGATATTACTAGTATTTTTTCTTGTCTGCAGTGAAAAGCTGCTATTTGTGAGATATCATAATTTGAATTATATGTTTGTGGTTACAACTGAATTTTTCTTTCTGCATATTTTGCACAGAAACAGTTGAAAATGAGTATTTTTGTCTGCATATTACTATTGTGACATTAATCTCAAATGGTGGGATACTATTTTGCAACAAACCAGTCAGGGAATGCATAATGTCAATTTCAATGTTTCTTTCCAGAGACACAAAAAGCAGGAACCTAAATAGATCTGATCAACTGCTGTTGGTTCAATAGAAGGCATCTCATTATTGATTCTGACTCATTCTCAGTGACCAACACAATAATAATATTATAGCCAAATAAGTTTCCAGGAAATTGATGTAAAGCAAATAAAAGGCCACTCCTCTTTCGTATATATCTCTTTCTCCACCCCAACAAACCATTGCAGAGGTAACTGTTGCCAAAGATTTGAACAAATAGCTTTTAGAATTTTTCCAGATCTGGGTTTCTAACATTACTCTGCTTGACACCTTTTTTTAAATTATGGGGTAGTTTTGTGGCTGTGTGCTTGTATTAACTGAACTTGTTGAATGTGTGTCAGTGGAGACAAACCTTTCCCCCCCCTTTGAATCCCCTCTCTCACACACACATATAGAGCATGAACACTACCAGATGGGTGATCTTTGGATATGAGTGAGAATGGTGTCAGCCAAGCCATATTTCCTTGTTCTCACATGTACTGTGCTCCTGTTTGAGATAGATCCTCTAATCACAGTAACAGGTGAAGCGCATGTAGAAGTTCTACAAGCATAAATGGGATAAATGTCTGTGCTTTGTGTGGCACTCTGAACATATTGGGAAATATAAGTACCTTCACAATTTTCAAGCATATTGGAATAAATCACAAGGCAACCTCATGAAGTGCTGGCAAAATAATGGTGCCTTCTGATTTCAGAGGCCTTCAGATATTTTGCTGCTTCTGAAGACACCCACTGAGAGGAAACAGGGAATAATCTAGAAACCTAATAGTATCCTGTGACATAACCCTGTGGGATTCCCTTAGTTCTCCACATCTTCTCTTTATGCTTCTCCTCTGCTTGATGGGTTGATGCGTCCTCCAAATGTGGTGGGTACATGGAGAATCCTACCTTGGGGCAGGGATTTGGCTAATTAAAGTTTGGGTCTTTTTCTGTATTGCCCTATGATTCAAAAGCACATATTACTGCAATTCATAAGCTTGTTCTCTTGCATCAACAGAGGATGTTCAACAGAAGCTGCTTTTTATGTTTTTGAAAGACAGTTTTTTTAAAAAGTAATTTTGGTATTGTGGGAAGCAGTACAGACTACTTTTATAGATTAGTAATCTCCAGATTACAAGGTATGTTGAGTTGCCAAAAATGTGTGAGGCTGTGAAACAGTGAGCATTGAAGCTAGATTTATATTTTTGTATTTGGAACCACTCTGGAAACTTCATGTTGGAGAATTAGGGTTAGAGGTATCAGATGTTATATAAACCAATAACAATACAACATTAGGGGGTCAACTAAGAAGAAGCATGCACAGTTTCTGGATAGAAGACCAGGCCAGTGAGCATTTGGAGAGCCCAATGGGTTGGATCCAGACCTTTTTCCTTTCACAGAAGGGATTGATCCAGTGGGGGAAGGCAATTTTTGCTGATTTTCCTTCCTGCACCATGACACACATTGTTCTAGATGGTCCACTGACCCCTTGGAGAAGATTTTCAGGGGGTTGCAGCAGGGCTGTGGAGTCGTGGAGTCGGAGTCTGATTCGGAATCAAGTTTGGGTGGAGTCAGAGTCGGTAGAAATGTACCGACTCCGGCTTCAAAATAAATTTTGATTGACAATTTTTTTAAAATACAAATTCAGAATGTCAAAGAAGCTTCCCATGAAGTCAGCTGTAGTTGAGCATTTCACTATAACTCAAGATGGAAAACATTTTGTGTGTCAGTGTATGACACAGGACCCAGATGAAGACAAATGCTGTGATGCCAAGATCAGCGTATATTCAGGCAGCGATAAAAATGTCCACTCGGGTCCTGCTTGCGGGCTTCCCCCAGGCACCTGGTTGGCCACTGTGAGAACAGGATGCTGGACTAGATGGGCCACTGGCCTGATCCAGCAGGCTCTTCTTATGTTCTTATGTTCCTATGAGAGCTTCCAATTTAAAAAGACATTTACAGCCCTTTCCAGGGCTGTGGAGTTGGAAGCAATTTTGGGTGGAGTCGGAGTCGGACAGTAGAAAAATAGAGGAGTCTGAGTCGAAGGTTTGGCGTACCGACTCCACAGCCCTGGGTTCCAGGTGTAGTGGTTAAGGTGTTGGACTATGACCTAGGAGACCAGGGTTCGAATCCCCACATAGCCATGAAGCTCACTGGGTAACCTTGGGTGAATCACTCCCTCTCAGCTTCATGTAAACCGTGTTCATAGGGTTGCCATAAGTAGGAATCGACTTGAAGGCAGTACATTTACAGGTGGAAAAGTTGATAAATGGAAATTGGGGGGAAAAACATTTCCTTCAATGGGAAAGAACCTTGGATGGTAACCTAGATCCCATTGGTTAGCCTAGATCCAATCTAGTGATTTAAATGTGGTTTAAAGCCCTGCACTCATTGAGTGGGCAGGGATAGAAAAGTGGGTCTCAAATTTTTAAAAAATCCTATTCCATCTCTCATATTTATATTCCAGCCTGCATTTTTTTAACTGGAAAAATATGCTTTATATTTTAGGTTGGTGGAAATAAGCATACAATGAATGAGCATCTACATGTTGCCAGCCATGGGCAGATCCAGGTTCAGCAGCTGTTTGAAGACAATAGCAACAAAAGAACAGTTCTGACAACACAACCAAATGGGCTTACAACAGTAGCAAAATCAGGATTGCCAGCAGTGCAAGACAGACAGCTGGATGGTGCTCATAGGCGGCAGGGGAGCTCCAGCTCTTTAAAGTCTACAGAAGGGCCAGGGAAGGTGAAAGCCTCCCCTATGGCGCCAGAACAAGCAATGAAGCAATACATGCAAAAACTAACAGCGTTCGAGCATCATGAAATCTTCAGTTACCCTGAAATATATTTTTTGGGTCCAAATGCAAAAAAGAGGCAAGGTGTAGTTGGTGGTCCAAACAATGGGGGATATGACGATGTCCAGGGGTCATATGTGCAAGTACTGCATGACCATGTATTATACAGATACGAGGTCCTGAAGGTTATAGGGAAAGGAAGTTTTGGGCAAGTGGTGAAGGCCTATGATCACAAGATGCATCAGCATGTGGCCCTGAAGATGGTGAGAAATGAGAAGCGTTTTCACCGCCAAGCTGCAGAAGAAATTAGAATTCTGGAACACCTTAAAAAACAGGATAAGGATAACAACATGAATGTTATACACATGCTGGAAAACTTCACATTCCGCAACCATATCTGTATGACATTTGAGTTGCTGAGTATGAACCTTTATGAACTCATAAAGAAAAACAAATTTCAGGGCTTTAGCCTGCCATTGGTTCGCAAGTTTGCCCACTCAATTTTGCAGTGCTTGGATGCTTTGCACAAAAACAGAATAATTCACTGTGACCTTAAACCAGAGAACATTCTGTTGAAACAACAGGGTAGGAGTGGTATTAAAGTTATTGATTTTGGCTCTAGCTGTTATGAGCACCAGCGTGTCTACACTTACATTCAATCACGTTTTTACCGGGCTCCAGAGGTCATCCTTGGTGCTCGGTATGGGATGCCCATAGACATGTGGAGCCTGGGCTGCATTCTAGCTGAGCTCCTAACAGGTTATCCTCTCTTACCAGGAGAAGACGAAGCAGATCAGCTGTCTTGTATGATAGAACTACTGGGCATGCCTTCCCAGAAATTACTGGATTCATCCAAACGAGCAAAAAATTTCGTGAGTTCTAAGGGTTATCCCCGATACTGTACCATTACTACCTTGTCAGATGGTTCTGTAGTGCTCAATGGTGGCCGTTCCCGGCGGGGCAAATTGCGTGGCCCTCCAGAGAGCAGAGAATGGGGGACTGCATTAAAGGGATGCGATGATCCCCTTTTCCTTGACTTCTTAAAACAGTGTTTAGAGTGGGATCCTACTTTGCGCATGACACCTAGTCAGGCTTTGCGGCATCCCTGGCTAAGGAGACGTTTGCCAAAACCTCCAACTGGGGAGAAGACATCAGCAAAAAGAATAACAGAAAGCACTGGTGCTATCACGTCAATTTCAAAGTTACCTCCTACTTCAAACTCAGCATCAAAACTGAGAACTAATCTGGCACAGATGACAGATGCCAATGGGAATATTCAGCAAAGGACAGTGTTGCCAAAACTTGTGAGCTGAGTTTGAATAACTGATGCTGATAAAAACAAAACAAAAACTTTATGTCACTGAGCCTTATTCATATGAAAAAGTAGCTCAGATTTCTATTTTTATTTGCTTGGTAACTTCAAACATTTGTATTTTTTCAGCACTCACTTGAAATGTGTAAACAAATTTGGTTTTCATTTTATAAAAAAATAACATGGGGACAATGCTTTAAGTTTTTATACTTTTTTTAAAAGAAGTGTTTTTCTTCTAACAACAGTTAGCCTTACTATGGAAAATTAGTGTGGCACAATAATAAGTGTCAGTGGCAGGCCACTGGTTATCGACCTAACCGTCATCCATTATAGTTTGATGGAGAGCAGAGTCTATGTCCCTCTCCCACCCCATAGATGTTACTGGCATTTCTTGGAGTGAATTTTTAATACTTTCTTATTCCTGGTTTTTGTTATAGCAGTAGATTCCAGTCCTGCAAACATTTACCTGTATTTTTGTTTTGGTGATATAGAAAACATTCAGAGGTACAAATCAGACTCTGTATGACTCTTTTTCGAATGTGCATCCATAGTATGGATAATTAACAGATTTATACATAATATAAATATTTATTATATATCAATGAAAAAGTTGCATCCACAGAGGGCTTCCATCAGGCACACACACACCATCCCCTTTGCTTATCCCAGATTCCAAGTGGCTCTCTCCTGTCAGGTGTCCATGGGCTGCTCTGAAAACTATGGATTCAAGAGTAAGCCTGTATTGCCCTCCCAGCTTTCTATATACCTTGGGAACAGACAGGGTGTTAACAGTTTCAGTAGCTGGCTCCAGCATTAGCCTGTACAACCTCTGTATAACCCAGCTACCTAGTCAGTTTGGTACCTCGGGTAGCCTTACCTGCTGTACTTTCTGTCTCCTAATTCCCAGCTATTAGGTCCACTGATGCAGGCAGCCAAGATACTCTGATAGAAACCTCCCTCTCCTTTCCACCAGGTTCTGTACTGTGCAAATCCTAAGGCTGTTTCTGGCTTGGTAAACAGAATTCAGTTTTACAAGTACTACCCTTTTAATAGGCTGTGACTAACTACTGCAGGGATGGCCAATATGGTGCCCCCCATATATTGTTAAACTACAACTCACATCTGTTAAACTACAAACTATTGTTAAACTATGACTGGCACACGCCTGGAGCTGATGGGAGCTGTCACCCAACATACTGGAGAGCACTATATTGGCTCCCCCTAAACTACTGGGTTGCATCAAATTAGGCTCGAGTGTAGTTTAGTGTTAGGATTTATAATCTTATGCTGATAAACTCCTATGTTTAATTCAGATCTATCCATTAATTTTTAATAGTGACTTGTGAAAAGGGGTGGACATAATGTGTTGTATGTGAAAAGGGGTGGACATGCTGTGTTGGTTAAGGTCCAGAAACAATACCTACAGGATTATTTCCCTTGCTAAAAATGGATTAAGGCCCAATTTATTGGTTTGGCATGATTATCAGTGCACAGCAAAAATCCAAACGTTGGGTTTAAGACTTGTGTAGTCCAATCTTGTGGGGGGGCAAATAATGTGTGCAGAGTGGACAATTCCCAGAGTCCAGTAAGCCTCCTCCGCCACCTGTAGTTCTCCATCAGCAGAAGTGACCTCTAGTATCTATTTTCTTTTTTAAAAATTCTTAAAAAGTCTTTAGCATCCCTAAACATGATTAAAATGTTCTTAAAAAATGAACTAGCATCTATACTAGAATGTTAGATCATACATATAAAAAAGAAGATAAATGAAGGCAGAAAGAAGCCTGTTACTCTAAAATCAGTGTGATTTCTCAAGGCAAAATCATGCAAAGCAAAATATTTTATGCTGAGTTTAAGCATTCAAAGCCCAACATGCATGTTTGTATTCCTTTTTTCCTCTTTTGCCTTTCCCTCTTTTGTCTGGAAGTACTTAGTGATCTTTGCATTGTGTATTCAGAATAATAGTCTGGGTATTTTCCAGACATTTGTACAAATTTAATCCCCCCCCTCGACTGTCATAAGTCTGGTTTGCATGACACATGAAGCCAAACTTTGGTTTAGCAGTTTAGCATGAGTATGCAGTTTGCTTCTCCCAAGCCAAGCTGTGGCTCATGGTTAAGCCAAACCAAGTGTTGGACGGGGCCAAGAAAGTCATCTAATCCAACCCTCTGCCAATGCAGGAAACCTGCTGCTGCAGCATCCCTAACAGGTGGCCATCCAGCCTATGCTTATGAACCTCCAATCAGTTTTCAAGCACAATCCCAGGAAATTCTGCCGGGTATAAACTGTGGAAGAGCATTTCAGTGGGGCTTGCACAAGAGAATTTCCTGGTAGATTGTGCCTTTTGCCTGTCCGATGGATTATGACCTCACTGATCATCTTACCTTCAGAGCAAAACAGCTTTCTGAGGCTAACATTATTTAGCTTTTTATATAAACTGTATTCAGATTTTCTAAATGTAACTCTAAAAAGCAATATATGGTCTAACAACTAGGGTGCTATATTTTGCAATTGTTGCCAGATACATCTTTACATACCTGTGTACACACATCTGGGAATGCTAGGCTAATCAGGTTTCTCAGATGTGTGTACTGGACTGTTTAAACGTGTGCACGCAGGCATATTTTTCTTCTGCATTGTATGCGTTTGTTGCTGAAAACACCTATGTAGCACCAGTTTCCTGAAACAGTTGTATAGCACTGCTATTAGCATCTGGAGACATTACTTGAATATTTAAGGGGATGTCTGTGAGACATTGGTATACAGTAGGGCCCCACTCATATGGCAGGTTACATTCTGGACCCCCGCCAAAAAGCGGAACTCATTGAATAGAATGGCACATGATGCCTGAAAACCACCGTAAAAGCGAAACAAGCGCCGTATGAGTGTGGCTTTAGCCTAATTGTGTCTAACTGAGACCACTGCATTAGCGAAGCGCCGTAAAGCAAAGCGCTGTAAAACGGGGCCCTACTGTACTCCAAACACTTGTATGAAGAGAAAAATCAAAAGACAATTACAGTTTAATGTTACACCGTGAGAGTTCAAGAAAACATTGAAGGAAAGAGTATGCATTTATGTAGATTTGTCTATGTTGATTGTTTGCATTCTTACCGCAGTGATAAGTTAACACAGACATTTTCAGAAATGGACACCTTGAACCTGTTTACTTATTTTGTCTGTCACAGAAAGACATGCATTTTTGATCAGATGGTCAGGTAGATGCCAAGTTCAAATAAATGTTGTACAGCTAATGTCATTCATTGCTTTTTCCTCATGGGGAGGAGAGACAAGACTTAGGTACCAGGTTGAGATTTCTCCTAGGCAAGTAGCAAGTGAACAGAATACAAGCGAACAAATGTTGCTAAAATCAATGTTGTTTCACATATGCATTGACAATGATATTTGAAGAGTCTCAAGCTTAAATTAAAAGGATTGTAGAAGTTAGAATAATAAGAGATTTGGGTTGGTTGCAGAAAGCTTAATAATAATAATGTTGTTTATATGCACAAATCTAATTATAATACCTGAAAAAATGTCTTTAAAATAACTACTTAAAGCATAGTCCCCAGAGAGGCCAAGAAAGTTTCCGGTCAATTTACTTTTTTAATTCAAATTTTTCATTTTGAAAATGAAAGCAACAGGGGCTTTTTCCACTTTAAGTTTGGTAAATGGGCATAAATAAGTAATGATGACTTCTCAGGAAACATAATAATAAAAAAAGAACTCTGAAGAGACTTCTCCCCCCTCACAGGTAACTTGTGACTAAAAGAGGATGTTTATTAATGTTTAACAACTTTAGTTATTGGCTAATATTTAACCTCCCTTTTTTCTTTTTGCAAATGTAACTCCTTGTCCCCAAATGACACTAAATTATTTATAGTATTAAATGTACACGTTTCTATATTGTATGACTATGCATTCTGTGTGTGTATCAGCAAAGGTGGCTTTGGGGTCTGAGTGTCCATAGCTCCTCATGATAATTAGTTTGTTCACTTTATTTCATTGGGCCAGATGTTGCTCCCATGCAATTCCTCTAGGTGCAGTCTTCCCCTTTCACTTTAATGGCAAGGCAGTCCAAAACACCAAGGTTCTATATGGAGAACTGCATCCTGCATTGAAGCAAATGAGGAAGCCCTGGCATTCATGGGAGTTTGACATGCACCATAGTGCATCTGTATGTATAAGAAGCTCTGCATGGAGCTGTGGTTTCTCTCCCCACCCTGACCCCATTGCCAAAAAAGCCCATTATATTAAATAAATTTATGCATCCATTATATTTTGAACACAACTTGGAAGATGTTGACATAAAGCTAAATGGAAAAGATAATATACATGGGTCATTCATGAACTAAACCAACTAATTTTATATTTTTCAAATAACCAAATTTTAAATGCCAATGGTGCATTTGTGGTTGATTATATTCATAGATGCTACCGGAAACTTTTAGGCCAAAATACAATGTGCAGAGCTATTTTTTTAATTATAATGTGATGAAACCTCCTATATACTTACAAAAAAAAAAAAGAGGCAGCCATCTTGCAGTTTTCAGTTGCTTGGCTGATTTTTACTATAGCTTATTTATGATTGGAACGGGGTGGAGGGGGAGGAGGAAAGAAAAAGCTATTTTAAAGGATGTTGCTTTGACATGATTTTGTTTCTAAGGGCTCTAATTAGTTGGGCTGATAGTTGTTGGCTTGGAAACCTTGCTTAGCCTCACATGTTACCATTGTCTGGGGACATCTGAGCTTCTCTGCAGAAGTAGAAATAGCACAGTGTTGTCTTGCCTTTGGTTGCAGTCTCATTGCACCCAGTCCTTGCACCACTGGAGTGCCAGATAATCCTCTTCTTCAGTTGTGTTTGCTGATACAACAGGGCGACAACGAAGTGCAAGATGTGCAAAGAAATCATGGACAATTAAAATTGTGCCCTTGATGTTAACAATGTGCCTTTTGTTATAAACAATGCCATGTGGAGCATGCAACATTGTCTCTTTAACCCTTTGAATGCTGTACTATGTAGTAATGCTGAAATCTATTTTTAAAAAATACTATACTTGTCTTAAATATGTTTCCACAAGCATAATCTGCTAGGAGCCTCTCCCATGCATACACCCTAGTGAAATAAATGATAGTCCTACAAGAGTAATTTAGTGTACTCTTGGGTGGCTCTCAGTTACATCAATTGGCCATAAGCAAGGTAGGTTTCTGGTTAATTTTGCTCTGTGTTTTCAAGGCCTTAATATAGACCATAAGGCAATGATACAACTTAACGGGATTGAATACTCTGTTGTAGGAATCTGCATGCCCCTTCAAGGGTTAAAGATGGCACTTCATAGTAGTTAGCTGTAACCTTAACATCAGACTGATTTTTTAAAGAACTATTTTTTTCTTACGACAGTGCTAGACAGAATCAGCTGTATTTGTAAAAAGGAAAAAAATTACCTCAAACTGTTTAATTTTATAGTGAGAATGAATCCCAGGGCATTTGGTATGAACCAAAGTGCATTCCTTTTCTATGTGCCTGGCTCCAATAACTGTGGCCAGGGATTTTTACAATTTGGGTGCAAGGCATTTTAATGCCACTTTCAGCTTGGTGAGTGGTTTGGGGGTCATGAAGGACTCCTGAAGAATGTTTTTCTTTTTTAAAAGGCATTTCATGGCTACCGTCTAGCAGCCTCCATTGATTAGAATGGGGCTTGCATGAAACCATGTGCAGATGCCATTGAAATTAATGGAGCCTGGACAGCAACAGTCCTTGGGGATTGTGCTTATTAAACTAGCAATGGGCTATATTAGAATCTTTAGGCATGTGTCGGAGTTCTTTGATTCTGTCTATTTTTCATAAGAATTTTTTTTCATTCAGAGATCGCTGGTAAATTCATTTTAAGATTTTTATGTCAGTGAGGATTTTAGCATTGCCCACTTGAAATGCAATTGAAATAAAGAAAGCATTTGTGAATTACATTGTTTCTAGGGGGCTTGTACATCTGTGCTACAAAACACATAGTAATATGAGGAAGTCATTGTATTTACTCAGCTAAACTGCTACAATTATGTCTAAGGTGTACATTGGATTTGTTTTTTCTTTTTTCCTTTTTTTAAATGAGCAACAACTTAGACACGTGACTGTAATATGCTGCAACTGTGTGTACTGAAAACATGTGAAAAAATGACTGAATGTGGATTGTGTATATATGTATGTAAATTTTTATGTGAGATGCTGCTGCTGTCACAGCCACTTCACATTAAATATGTTATAGTGGGTTTTAATCCTAGTGGCCAGTTTTATGATACATATGTATTGTATAGCTGATGACAGGAGTTAAGACTGTTTTAGTGAATATTTGTTACATTTATTGTTGTGGCCAGAGATCATTTCAGAATAAAATTTTATGTCCTACACAGCCATCTTTCTTTTTGGGTTTTAGCATGATGAAAAGTAGTTTTTCGAACCCTAAGATTTTTTATTTATTTCACATATGCTTGTGGAACTAGAAAAATAACATAACTGATATTTTTAGTTTTGTCTTAATCATTCCAAGAGCTGTGTGTGCACAATATTGACGGTATGTCATGTTAAGGATAAGGGCTAACATCCAAAGCTCCAATAGATGCAAGACAGAATGTGACTTCCTAACAGTGCAGTCCTATACTTGCCTGCTGAAAGGTACATCCCATTTGAGTTCAGTGAGACATACAGTAGGGTCCCACTCATATGGTGGGTTACATTCCAGACCCCCGCCTAAAAGCGAAACCCGCCTAAAAGTGGAACTCATTCAATTGAATGGTGCCCAGTGCCCGAAAAATGCCGTAAAAGCAGAACAAGTGTGGTATGAGTGGGGCCTTAATCTAATTGAAAGCCGCCGTATTAGCGGAATGCCAAAAAGCAGGCCGCTGAAAAGCGGGGCCCTACTATACTTGTGTACGTATTTATAGGATTGCAGCCTAAGTGTATAAAGAATTGTCTTGTTCTCATCATTTTGGAGAAGTATTTGAAACTTTTTGGCTACTTGTTTGCTTGTAGATTCTGAAAGCAAAGGGTTCAAGCAAGTGATTTGGTGGTAAGAAGATGGAGGGTTCTGTGCCTTACAAGGATACCTTCCATAACATCTAATATCTCTGCTCCTGTAATCATCAATCCCATCCCCACTAATACTTCTTTTCCACTCCTTAGCAGGTTTGTGTTGCGTTGTGAGCTGATCTTTGGAATGAGCAAGAATTCCCTGCGAGTCTGAAATACTCCCACATATGAACCAAGTCTATGCACAGTGGTTTTGATGCAGATAAGCATAGCAATTCAAACTACAGGAAGCCAGTGTAATTTATGCCATGGTAAATTATGCCAGTGTAATGTAACCCCTGTTCCAAACTCTGTTCAGGAGCAGGGCTACACCTGGCTGAGTCAGCCTGAGTCTGACAGAGGGAAAGCAACCCTTTAAAATAGAGTTTGACATACACCAGCCTTTTTGCCATTGTGACTTCTGATGGGTTGCTAGGTCATGTGACTGAGTTGAACTGAGTTTGAAATAGGGGTAAGTCACCTGCTGCCCCATCCTACCCCCTCACACTCCAGAATGTCCCCTTACTTTGCCGAGTCCTGACTGAACTGGGATGGAGGACTTTAGCCACCATATCTGGCCTTTTCAGTGTTGAA
Source organism: Rhineura floridana (assembly GCF_030035675.1). Lineage (NCBI taxonomy): Eukaryota > Metazoa > Chordata > Lepidosauria > Squamata > Rhineuridae > Rhineura > Rhineura floridana. The sequence continues at coordinate 73,779,155 of NC_084487.1, read as the reverse complement.
GGGGCCTTTTCAGTGGTGCCCCCTACTTCTGGAAAGCACACTTGATGCCATCTTTATGTATTTTTAGATGTCAGGCAAAGATTTTCCTCTTTATCCAGGCTTCTGGCTCTTAATTTGAAGATTTACAGGTATTTGTGGCTTCTTTTAGTAGGGTGGGATCTGTAAGACCTGCCTTTTTGTGTTTTTATACTTTGATTGGTTGTGTTTGTTTTATTTTGTTAAATAATTTTGCTTTGAGTCACTTTTGTGAAGAAAGTGACTAACTGATGATGATGTACCATAATAATATCTCTGGCTGAACTGGGATAAAAGACTTAAGCCAGTTCAGTCAGAGATCCACATCCTCCAAACTCCTCTCATCCCAGAGGATCTTGGGATTTGGATTGCTCCCTTATAGTGCAATCCTATTTATGTTTATTCAGAAGTGATACTGAATTTAACAGAACTTACTCCCAGGTAAGTGTATATAGGATTGCAGCCTACGTTGGTTGAACTGTCTCACTGAAATCAATGGGACAAGTTAGCCATGACTTTTCCATGGTTTCAGTGGGAGCCAAGTGAAACTATTTTAGTCTCAGGCTAAGCAACCCTTATTATTATTATTATTATTATTATTATTATTATTATTATTATTATTATTATTATTATTATTATTATTATTATCTTTATTTATACCCCGCCCTTTTTCCAAACTGGAACTCAAGGCGGCTTCCAGATAAAAACAAGTACACATCATTAAGAACCTATAAAAATATAAAACATATAAACATGTAAAATCAGCATTAAAACAGGATTAAACTATTAAGATGTTAAAACCAATTACTCTTAAAATACTGCAACCCAGTTTAGGAGCATACAGGCAAAACAATAACATACAGCATCCTCTTCAGTCACTACCCATAAAACCTTCAGTTCCAAAGGCCTGCCGGAAGAAAAATGTCTTTAGCTGTCGGCGGAAAGACTGCACAGAGGAGGCCATTCTTGCCTCCCTAGGGAGGGAGTTCCAGAGCCTAGGGGCAGCCACCGAAAAGGCCCTATCTCGTGTCCCCACCAATTGCACTTGTGAAGGTGTTGGGATCGTGAGAAGGGTCTCTCCTGAAGATCTCAGGGCCCGGGCAGGTTCATATAGGGAGATATGGTCTGACAGATAGCCTGGACCTAAGCCGTATAGGGCTTTATAGGTCATAACCAGCACTTGTGTCCGGAAACAGACTGGCAGCCAGTGGAGCTGTTGCAGCAGGGGAGTTGTATGGTCCCTGTAACCAGCCCCAATTAACATTCTGGCTGCAGCTCATTGCACCAGCTGAAGTTTCCAAACAGTCTTCAAAGGCAGCCCCACGTAGAGCGCGTTACAGTAGTCTAAGCGGGATGTAACTAAGGCATGTGTCACCATAGCCAGATCAGACGACTCCAGGAACGGGCGCAGTTGGTGCACTAATCTTAACTGTGCAAAAGCATTCCTGGCCACCACAGAAACCTGGGCCTCCAGGTTTAAGGCTGAGTCCAGGAGCACACCCAAACTGTGAACCTGCATCTTCAGGGAGAGTGTAACCCCATCCAGCATAGGCTGAACCTCTATTCCCTGATCCGCCTTTTGACTGACTAGGAGCACCTCTATCTTGTCTGGATTAAGCTTCAGCTTGTTCACCCTCATCCAGTCCACCACTGCTGTCAGACACTGGTTTAGAACCGAGACAGTTTCCTTGGAATTAGGTGGAAAGGAGAAGTAGAGTTGGGTGTCATCTGCATACTGGTGGCACCAAACCCCAAATCTCCGAACAACCTCTCCCAGAGGTTTCATGTAGATATTAAATAGCATGGGGGACAGAACTGAACCCTGAGGGACTCCACAGGCCAACGGCCAAGGAGTCGAACAGGAATCCCCCAGCACCACCTTCTGGGTTCGACCCTCCAGAAAGGAACAGAGCCATTGTAAAACGGTGCCCCCAAGTCCCATCCCGGTAAGGCGACCCAGAAGGATACCATGGTTGATGGTATCGAAAGCCGCTGAGAGGTCCAACAGAACCAACAGGTACACACTCCCCCTGTCCAGTTCTCTGCATAGGTCATCTACCAAGGCGACCAAAGCCGTCTCCATCCCATAACCAGGTCTGAAACCAGACTGAAATGGATCTAGATAATCCGTTTCATCCAGGAATCCCTGTAGTTGGGAGGCCACAACATGCTCTATTACCTTGCCCAGGAATGGGATATTAGACACTGGTCGATAATTATCCAGAATAGAGGGGTCCAGGGAGGGCTTTTTCAACAAAGGCCTTACAACTGCCTCCTTTAGGCACATTGGAATTCTGCCTTGTTGTAGGGAGGCACTGGCCACTTCCTTCACCCACTCGGCTAGGCCCCCTCTGGCACTTTTAGTAAGCCAGGAAGGGCAAGGGTCTAACAGACATGTGGTGGGCCTCACCTCTCCAAGGATCGTGTCCACATCCTCGGGTTGTACAAGCTGAAAAGAATCCATTATTATTGGACAAGCAGGAGCCAAAGTTACATCCACTGAGCCTGTATCAACTATAGCATCCAAGTTGGAACGAATCTGAACGATTTTGTCTGCGAAGTGCCGTGCAAATTCTTGACAGCGGGCTGATGAGTGGTCTATATTACCCTCTTGGGGGCCAGAATGTAGGAGACCCCTGACCACTCGAAACAGCTCTGCTGGTCGGCTCCCCACAGACACAATGGTGGCTGAAAAGAATAATTTCTTTGCTGCCCACACTGCCATGGAGTAGGCCTTCAGATAGGCTCTAGCCCGTGTTCGGTCAGACTCGCTCCGAGTCTTCCGCCAACATCGCTCTAGTCTCCGTCTCATTTGTTTCATCACCATCAGCTCCCTGCTAAACCAGGGAGCTGGTTTGGCTCCATTCCGTGAGAGCTCAGGAGCGATCATGTCCACCGCCCTGGCCATTTCCCCATTCCAGAGGTCAGCCAGAGCTTCAACAGAATTGCCTGCCGAGGTGACAGGAAAAACCCCAAGAGCTCTCAGGAAACCATCTGGATCCATCAGCCTCCTGGGGCGGACCATCCTAATTGGTCCCCCACCCCTGCAGAGGTTTTGAGTCCCAGTAAGTCTAAACCCAACCAGGTAGTGATCTGTCCATGACAACGGAACTACAGAGAGTTCCTCCACACCAAGATCACCATGGGGTGAAACTGCCCCTAAAGGACCAAGTCCGCAGCCTAGGGGTTGTCCTTGATTCCAAGCTGTCCATGGAGGCTCAGATCTCGGCAGTGAGCTGGGCAGCTTGGTATCAATTACACCTCATACGTAGACTGCAACCCTACCTCCCTGTTCATCAGCTCCCATTGGTGGTACATGCCCTGGTCACCTCTAGTTTGGACTACTGTAATGCGCTCTACGTGGGGCTACCCTTGAAAACGGTCCGGAAACTACAACTTATACAAAATGCGGCGGCTCGACTACTTACAAACTGTCGTTGCCGGGAGCACATCACCCCAGTGCTGTTCAATCTGCACTGGCTCCCAGTTTTTTCCGGGCCCAATTCAAGGTGTTGGTATTAACCTTTAAAGCCCTACACGGTCTCGGCCCAGTTTATCTGATGGAGCGCCTCCAACGCCACCAATTATGCCGCCCGACAAGATCAGCCACACAGGGCCTTCTCTCAGTCCCACCAACTAAAACATCTAGGCTGGTGGGGACTAGAGAGAGGGCCTTCTCAGTGGCGGCCCCCACTCTCTGGAACTCCCTCCCATATGATCTTCGGCATGCCCCTTCCCTGAATGTATTCCGCCAGGCCTTGAAGACCTGGCTTTTCAGACAGGCCTTCGGGACTTCCGGGGAGGGTTAATCTTTTTGACTAATTGCCTGCTACTCTGAACTGTCACTGTTTTACTGTTTTATTGTTGTACTGTATTTATTATGATGTATTTTAATTGAGTTGTACGTCGCCTAGAGTGGCCATCGGCCAGATAGGCGACATAAATTAAAATTATTATTATTATATTATTATTATTATCATCCCATCCAGCACAGAACACAAGGTCCAGAGTGTGGCCAGCAGCATGAGTGGAACCAGATATTACTTGGGACAGACCCATGGTTGTCATGGAGGCCATGAAATCCTGAGCCACTCCTGCCAGAGCGGTCTCGGCATGGATGTTGAAGTCCCCCAGTACAACGAACCTAGGTGATTCCAACACCAACCCTGAGACCACCCCGGCTAGCTCAGGAAGGGAGACTGTTGAGCAGCGGGGTGGGCGGTACACCAACATAATCCCTATTCTGTCCCGGCCGCCCAACTTCAGATACACACACTTGAACCCTGAAGACTGTGGGATAGGGCACCTGGTCAGGGGAATGGTATTACGATAGACCACTGCAACTCCACCTCCCCGCCCCCCAGGTCTTGCCTGTTGCTGTACAGAGAAACCTGGTGGGCAAAGCTGAGAGAGATTAACCCCCCCCATCTTCATCCATACATATATGCTTCATCAAACATATATGCTTATGTTTTGGTGGGTATTTGTTACCCACGCATATCCATTTGAAGAGAACAGATTGAAAAGTTTGAATTAACATTTTTAAATGAATAAGGGGCTTTGTGTGTGCATGTGGAGGGTTTTTTAAGTATCATAGGCTCTTTATTGACAACAAACCCATTCAAATCTTCCAGTCTCAGACAAGTATAAAACTCTCCTGGTATCTGTATGTATATCTGCTTGTCAATTATGTGATGCTGCCATAGGGATGGGGAAGAAATTTAGGCCAGTGTGGTGTAGTGGTTAAGGTGTTGGATTACGACCTGGGACACCAGGGTTCAAATCCCCACATAGCCATGAAGCTCACTGGGTGACCTTGGGCCAGTCACTGCCTCATGAAAACCCTATTCATAGGGTCGCCATAAGTCGGAATCGACTTGAAGGCAGTACATACATATATTGTATTTAAAGGCAATTCACCTTAATGTGTACAAAAATGGGTATATTTTTGGTAAAGTGTACATAAAAATGTGTTAGTTAAAATAGCATACATACATAAAATAGCTTTGCAAAAATGTGTATGTTAGGAAACATTGCATATAAATGTGTATTGTGGGGAAAATTCACACTAAACTGATGAATTGTCATGATTTTTTTAAATTGCAAGCTTACGTGGAAATGCGGAGAACTGAGCTTAAGGTTGGAAAAAGGGGAAACCACAATGGACAGATTACTCCATCCCTAGATGTGGCTGAAGCAAACAAGCAAGATGTGTGTTCTTGTAAATAAGAGAACTCTGCAAAAGGGACCAAAACTGGTGCTACTTTCAAACTATCAAACTATCTCGATTCAATTAATGTAGCTTAATTCAGGTCAACTTTAATTACTTGTGGTGAAAGGCCACTGCAAAAATTCAAATAGACTCAAAGGTATATAACAAATCATACTGGCAAATACCAGTACTGCAAATACTACGTACAGAAAACACAGTAAATAAAAATCAAACAATCATTAAAAAAGCAATAAAACAAAGGATAAAATAGCAATAAAATGAATAATAAAACTATCAAACCAGGACATCATCATGACAATTTATAGCGATCTCTGGAAGCGCTTTTGCATGGATCCTGGCAGTGAAAAAAGAGACACTCGAAAAAGTACTTGACAATCATATGTATTTGCAAAAAGTACAGATACACCTGCATCTGCCCGTCTAAACTTAAGCACCGTGAAGTCCCATTACTTTTAATAGGAGACATAAGCATCTATATAATTCTGCCTCCCATGAAAGTGAGTGGGCATTATGGGTACCTCTTAACTTTGGATGTGTTGTGCCATAAGTAAATTTGCAGGTTAAAAGAAAGACGTTGCTTTCCCTGATACTTCAAATTAATTGACATTGGGTGCCTATTTGGCACAGGATATTTTGCAGTGGATCTGCAGTAGCCATCTTAATGTGGCTTATTCTCTAGTAAGTGTGAATGTGATTAGAGCCTAGGATACATTTGGGTTTTTTTTAAGAGACAAAAGATTTGCCATTTTCTCTTTTAGCAGCTCATGTTCTTTGATGCCAGATCCAATACTGCTGTGTTGTTCTGTTTGTTTTTGAGGGTTCCCCTTCTCATCTCCCAATATCCCTTTTGTTCATTTCTCTATGTCTCAGCTCAGCCTTCCTTTTTGCAAACACCTTACCTGCCTCCTTCTCCTGCTCCTTCATTAGCACATATCAGAAAGTGTTAAGTAGCATTTGCAATACAAACCAAAAAAATGGCAGGAAGAGGCAGGGGAAGGACAATTAAGTGTCATTTGTGCTGTTATTTTTGTCATAAGCAGAGATCTTGCTCAGATTTTTTAAAAAAATATTTCCCACATTTTGTTTTCATCTTTGTGGTGACTGGCAGAGGAGCAACAAATGCTGATTGTAATTCTTCAGTTATTTTCTTACACTGTTTTTAAGAGGGACCACTTAAAAAAAAATTGAAAAAGCCCGAATGTTCAGGAATACAAAGAAAACAATCACTTAGGCTGCAATCCAATACATACTTACGAGTATGTCCCACTGAGCCCAATGGAGCTTATTTCTGAGTAGACATGTATTGGAGTGCACAGTTGATTCCAGGGAACCAGGACTTGTACCTCTCGCCTTAGAGCCTTGGTTGACCTGGAGGGAGGGATTTGTGTGTTTTTTTAAATTATATCCTACCCTTCTTCCTGAAGGAGCTCAGGGTAGCAGACACATAATTGATAAAACATTTTTAAAAACATTCTAAAAACAGTTAACAATTTCTGAAAACACTTAAAAACATCTCTACCAGTGATCCCAGGCTTGCCAGGAACAGTGTCTTTCAGCCATGAAAAATGCCTGAGTAAACAGGATTTTAAAAAAATTTCTCCTGAAAGTCAATAATGAGGGAGACAGCTATACCTTACCAGGGAGGGCATTCCAGAAATACAGAACCACCACTTAAAAGGCCCTGTCATAGGTCAATGCCAACCAGACAGCCCTGGGTGGCAGCACCATCATCAAGGCCTCATGTACTGATCATAGCATCTGAGATAGTTGTTGTTAGAGAAGGCACTCTTTTAGGTACTTGGGTCCTAAGGCATTTAGGGGTTTATATGCTAAACCTTGACTTGGGCCTGGTAGCTCACTACCAGCCAGTGCAGCAGTTTCAGGGCCAGTAACACATGGTCCCATTGGGCTGCTCCTCTTACCAGCCTAGCAGCTTCATTCTGTGCAGCTGCAGCTTCCAGACTGTATTTTAGGGCAACCCCACATACAGCCCATTACAGTAGTCCAGATGGACAACAGAGGCCAGGCTATCCTGATCTAGGAATGGCTGTAGCTGGCAAATCATCCTAAAATGGGCATAAACACTCCTAGCTACAGTAGCCACTTGAGTCTCTAGTGACAAGTTGAAATCCAGGAGTACTCCCAGCCTATGAACCTGTTTCTTGTGGAGGAATCCATCCCAGAGAAGGTCATACACCTGATTCCCAGACATGGAAACCACCCACCCACAGCACTTCTGTCTTATCAGGATTCAACCCCAGTTCATTGGTCCTCATCCAGTCCATCACTGCCTCCGGACACAAGTCCAACACCGTCACAGCCTCTCCTGGTTTCAATGGATTAGAGAGACAGAGCAGCGTTTCATCAGCATACTGATGATAACATGCACCAATGCCCAGATGACAGCTCCCAATGTTTTCTTATAGATGTTAAATAACATAGGAGACAGAATGGACCCTTTTGAGACCACACAGCCCCAAAGCCATGCAGCTGAGCAACAATCTCCTCCTCCTCTTCCTATTTTCTGGTAGCAGCTCTGCAGGTAGGAGCAGAACCGCTGTAAATATAGTACCTCCAATTCCCACCTCCTTCAGTCACTTCAGAAGAACACTGTGGTCAATGGTGTCAAAAGTTGCTGAGATGTCAAGGAGAACCACCAGGGCCACACTTCCTCTGTGTCTCTCTCTCCTGACAGAGGTCATTAATTAGACAACCAAGGTTGTTCTGGTGCCAAAACGTGGCCTGAAGCCAGACTGAAATGGATCTAGACAATGTGCTTCCTCCAGGCGTACCTGCAGCTAGTTGGCCACCACCCTCTCAATCACCTTGCCCAGGATGGGCAGGGCCAGATGGGTAGGAGTCATTTTTGTTATATAGCGTTGGTCATCTTTCAGTGATGTAAACCTTTTCCATTACGAAGTGGAGCCAACCAGACATTGTTTGTACATTGTGTGTAATGTCTTGATATTAGCTTTCTAAAACCTCTGGATCCAAGGAGAACCTCTTCAAGATGGCCCGCACCACTGCATCTTTCAAAGTGGTGGGCATAATTCTCTCCCATAGTGAAGCACTGACCACTTCCTGAATGCATGCAGTCAATCCTACTAGATTTTACCAGCCATGATGGGCAGTGATTGAGAGGGTACATAATTGGCCACACCAGTGCAAGTGTCCTGTCTGTATCCTCAGACCGCAGCAACTGAAACCGATCCCACAAGCTGTAATCCAGTGGTGCTCCAGGGCCCTCCAACTTGCCTGAACTAATTGTGGCATCAAGTTCAGAATAGATCCAAGTAATTTTCCCCTCAAAGTGATTTGCAACAGCAGGCTTTTGAGTGGTGTGTTTTTAATGATACCACACTGGTCTGGACTAACCTGTTTAGCACTCTAAACAGCTGTGTTTGGCAATTCACTGAGGATTCAATCAAGAATGCAGTAGAAGGGATGGATTCCCCATTTCTTCTAACAAGGAACGATTGGGACCTTTTAAAAAACAGTGTTCTGAATCTCACAGTGTGTATGGGAGGGTGTTGGCTGAAGTCATTTGGATGCTTTCCAGCTTGTGCTTTTCTATTGGTATTCACCCTGAACCCTTGGAAGAGAATAGAATTTTTTTAACCAATTAGTGTTGTCAGGTCAGAAGCATCCCAAACCCTGAGATTTCAGGGGTGGGCCTTAGTGATGTCATGGAGGAGTGCCCTAGTGATGTCATAGGAGTGGGCTCTAGCAATGTCATAGGGGGTGGGTCTTACTGATGTCATAGGGGACAGGCCCCAGTGATGCCATTAAGCATGATACATTAAGCATCAACCACAGTTGCTTGGAGCATACCACTCAAACAAAAAAAGTTCTCTGATTAGAAATTAAGATAGAAATCTTAGCTAAATGAGGGTGTTTCCAGATCCAGCTAAAGTGACGGGATCATTCCTTCTCACCTGCTTAGCCTGGGTAAGAAACATTTAATCTAGTCTACTTGCTTCTGGCAAGAAGGATTTGTGCCCTCAAGCCAGGCCAGTCACAAGAAGATGCCAGCATGGTTAACGAGCAAAGTCAAGGAAGCTCTTAGAGGCAAAAAGTCTTCCTTCAGAAAATGGAAGTCTTGTCCGAATGAAGAAAATAAAAAAGAACACAAACTCTGGCAAAAGAAATGCAAGAAGACAATAAGGGATGCTAAAAAAGAATTTGAGGAGCACATTGCTAAGAACATAAAAACCAACAACAAAAAATTCTATAAATACATTCAAAGCAGGGGACCATCTAGGGAGGCGATTGGACCCTTGGATGATAAGGGAGTCAAAGGTGTACTAAAGAACGATAAGGAGATTGCAGAGAAGCTAAATGAATTCTTTGCATCTGTCTTCACAGTGGAAGATATAGGGCAGATCCCTGAACCTGAACTAACATTTGCAGGAAGGGATTCTGAGGAACTGAGACAAATAGTGGTAACGAGAGAGGAAGTTCTAAGCTTAATGGACAATATAAAAACTGACAAGTCACCGGGCCCGGATGGCATCCACCCGAGAGTTCTCAAAGAACTCAAATGTGAAATTGCTGATCTGCTAACTAAAATATGTAACTTGTCCCTTGGGTCCTCCTCCGTGCCTGAGGACTGGAAAGTGGCAAATGTAACGCCAATCTTCAAAAAGGGATCCAGAGGGGATCCTGGAAATTACAGGCCAGTTAGCTTAACTTCTGTCCCTGGAAAACTGGTAGAAAGTATAATTAAAGCTAGATTAACTAAGCACATAGAAGAACAAGCCTTGCTGAAGCAGAGCCAGCATGGCTTCTGCAAGGGAAAGTCCTGTCTCAGTAACCTATTAGAATTCTTTGAGAGTGTCAACAAGCATATAGATAGAGGTGATCCAGTGGACATAGTGTACTTAGACTTTCAAAAAGCGTTTGACAAGGTACCTCACCAAAGGCTTCTGAGGAAGCTTAGCAGTCATGGAATAAGAGGAGAGGTCCTCTTGTGGATAAGGAATTGGTTAAGAAGCAGAAAGCAGAGAGTAGGAATAAATGGACAGTTCTCCCAATGGAGGGCTGTAGAAAGTGGAGTCCCTCAAGGATCGGTATTGGGACCTGTACTTTTCAACTTGTTCATTAATGACCTAGAATTAGGAGTGAGCAGTGAAGTGGCCAAGTTTGCTGACGACACTAAATTGTTCAGGGTTGTTAAAACAAAAAGGGATTGCGAAGAGCTCCAAAAAGACCTCTCCAAACTGAGTGAATGGGCGGAAAAATGGCAAATGCAATTCAATATAAACAAGTGTAAAATTATGCATATTGGAGCAAAAAATCTGAATTTCACATATACGCTCATGGGGTCTGAACTGGCGGTGACCGACCAGGAGAGAGACCTCGGGGTTGTAGTGGACAGCATGATGAAAATGTCGACCCAGTGTGCGGCAGCTGTGAAAAAGGCAAATTCCATGCTAGCAATAATTAGGAAAGGTATTGAAAATAAAACAGCCGATATCATAATGCCGTTGTATAAATCTATGCTGCGGCCGCATTTGGAATACTGTGTACAGTTCTGGTCGCCTCATCTCAAAAAGGATATTCTAGAGTTGGAAAAGGTTCAGAAGAGGGCAACCAGAATGATCAAGGGGATGGAGCGACTCCCTTACGAGGAAAGGTTGCAGCATTTGGGGCTTTTTAGTTTAGAGAAAAGGCGGGTCAGAGGAGACATGATAGAAGTGTATAAAATTATGCATGGCATTGAGAAAGTGGATAGAGAAAAGTTCTTCTCCCTCTCTCATAATACTAGAACTCGTGGACATTCAAAGAAGCTGAATGTTGGAAGATTCAGGACAGACAAAAGGAAGTACTTCTTTACTCAGCGCATAGTTAAACTATGGAATTTGCTCCCACAAGATGCAGTAATGGCCACCAGCTTGGATGGCTTTAAAAGAAGATTAGACAAATTCATGGAGGACAGGGCTATCAATGGCTACTAGCCGTGATGGCTGTGCTCTGCCACCCTAGTCAGAGGCAGCATGCTTCTGAAAACCAGTTGCCGGAAGCCTCAGGAGGGGAGAGTGTTCTTGCACTCGGGTCCTGCTTGTGGGCTTCCCCCAGGCACCTGGTTGGCCACTGTGAGAACAGGATGCTGGACTAGATGGGCCACTGGCCTGATCCAGCAGGCTCTTCTTATGTTCTTATGTTCTTATGATTGTAGGAAGAAAGCCTAGTGTTAGGAGATGTTATATGGAACCACTCAGGAATAAAGATGGCTTCCCCTGTAGGCTACAATTCTAAACACATTTACTAAGGGACTAAGCCCCATAGAACTCAACAGGACTTATTTTGAGTAGATATTGTTAGGATTGTGCTGTTGGTAAGACTTGACTAGGGATCCTCTGCAACAATATCCATATCAAAACAGGGTAGGCAACCCCCTGCCTGGTATGCCCTGCCTGCCTTTTAATGTAGCGGCTCCAAATGTCTTTACAGACTTGACCCTTCACTGCAGAGAGAGGTTTCAGAAATGGGTAAGAGTTAAGAAGATACTCTACTCTTTCCTGTCTAATCTGTGGGCTGCTATAAATTCACTTTGACAGCCAACCCAATTCCAGTGAGTAATAATTGACAGAGAGAAAACACACATGGTTTGGTCTACCCTCACAGGCAGAAGATTGGGAACAACAGCAATTGAAGTCACACTTCTCATTATCTGAATTCTCTTTTACCACTATTGGGCAAGAAACAAACCATCATGCCAATAACAAGGTGGATCATAAGTGTGTTTAATGGGGTTGAACTGACCACATGGAACAACTGTTGTTGCTTCTATGGATGTAAGGGAGTAAGGTCAGAGGTAAATGAAATGCAAATAGAAAAAGATAAACAAAAGATAGTGATGATTTCCTAAATGCAATACCATACCAACCACAACAAGATTCCTATGAGTAAGACAGAAAATTCAACATCCTACAACCAGTCAGGGTTCCTAACCAAAACTAAAAATATCCTGGCAGCCACTCAGCCAACGTCACAGAAATGTCCATGCAGCACAACCTGACTTGGGGGCTGCAGTTAGTGCAGAATGCTACAGCATGATTGCTGACATGATAGAGACCTATCAGCACATAATACCTCTGCTCTGAAATCTGCATTGGTTACTGATTTGCTACCAGGCCATGTTCAAGGCGTGCTTTTCATGTTACAGGTTCTACATAGTATTTGTTCTGCTCTTGTAAGAAAATGATCCTTTATTGTTTATTTATTTAAAATATTTCTATCCCACCCTTCTACCCTGTAAATGAAGAAATTTTTATATAAGCATGCTATCAAATATATTTATTATTTACACAAACTGTAAAGATATTTATAGTGCAATCCTAGGTTTATTTATTCAGAAGCAAGTCCCAGTGTATTCAGTTGAACTTACTCAAACAGGGACAGAACTGCAACCTCAAGTGATAAGCAACTTCATTCACACAACCCAAAATTCTGAATCATGCCACTTTATGCTGTTTTGCAACTGTTTATACTTGTTTTTATGGTTATTGGATTTTAAATGGCTTTATTTCTAGTTGTGAGCTGCCTTGGTTTCCAACCCTACCTCACAGGGGTGTTGGAAAGACTACACACACACACACACACACACACACACACACTGCAGATGTATAAATACATACAGCCCATATAATCGTTTATTGTCAAACCAGTTGGTCATTGCAGAAAAATCAGTATTAGTTTTAAAAAAATCAGTATTAGTTTCCTACAGAATAAAAACTGTAATACCTAAGTAAGCTCTGCCTGCTTACTTTAAAATAGGACTGGAGGGGGAACAGAAAGAGAACACAAACACAATTCTTTTTTACATTCACTCCAAAGTCCCACTGATTTTCAGCACATCCATAACCATGTCTACTCAAAAGTAAATCCTATTGAATTCAATGGGATTTACTCTGAACATATGGGATTAGCAATGCTTTTACCCCCACAAAAGCAAGTATTGGGAAGGTTTTCAAAACACTGCCCAGGATCTGACTCCTACACACAAGAGGGGGAAAAACTGAAATGTATATACTTACCCAAGTTATGAGATTTTCAGATAAACAGTGGGGGAAACCACCATTTTCTGGCCTTGCAATGAGGTTTACTAGACACTGCCTCAGGTCAACCAAACACTTCACTGATTGGCTGCAATCCTGAACGAGCGGGGTTAAAGCTATGAAGTGCTATACAGTAGTTTAAAAAAAGATTTAACGGGGGGGCTGACGTTTTTATGTATATCTCGAGAACCGGACCACCTAGAAACTTAAATTTTAAAAAAAATTAAAGCTGAGAATCCGGGCCAGCTAAGGGGCTAAACAGGCACCGGGTGGCATGCAAAGAATCCAGGTAAAACTTGGCTAACCGGGCAATATGGCAACCCTACTCTGGGTGACACCCCCTCTCATGGTGTCACCCTGGTGTGGTCCGCACTCCTCGCACCCGGCTAGTGACGCCGCTGCATCTAGCTCAGTAGTGATGATATGGACTAGCATTGGCTGTCCAGGATTCCAGGCAACAGTCTCTTCCAGAGATTGAATTTTGAATCTTTGCATGCAAAGCATGTGCCCTACCACTGAACTACAACCCTGTTTAAAAAAGTGTCCTTTAAAATTATTCTTTTCAATTCACTAATGAATGCACAGCATACTAGGGCAGATCCACACCATGCATTTAAAGCACATTCAACATACATTTGAAGCACATGAATCCCACCACAGAATCCTGGGAACTGCAGTTTGTTAAGGGTGGTGGGAACTAAAACTGTGAGGGGGAAGCTACACTTCCCAGAATTCTTTGGGGGAAGTCAAGTGCTTTAAATGCGAGTTGGATGTGCTTTAAATGTATTGTGTGGTTTTGCATTACTTCATAAATTTTGTCTGCATATAAATCATTTTCATTAAATTTTAAAATGGAAATAAGCTACAAAGTTTACTGGGTGACCATGGGCTATGCACCATCTCTCAGTCTAATCTGCCCCTCAGGGTGAAAACAACAGAGGGCAACCATGACCACCCCAAGGAAGAAGGGCACACTTAAAATGTAGAAGGAATAATAATTTATAAATAATAATTTACAACTACAGTGTGAAATCAGATACATATCAATTCATAGTATGACAAAATATTTATAAAAGCATGAATGTCAAAGATGTTTATTATTTACACAACCCGTAAAGATATTTACAGTGCAATCCTATGCATGTTTGCAATGTATTTGATGGGGCTTACTCAGATAGGGAAGCATGCACAGAACTGCAATTCAATGATAAGGAACTTCACTCACCCAATCCAAAATTCAGAATCATGCCACTTTAAGCTGTTTTGCAACTGTTTTATACTTATTTTATGGTTGTTGGATTTTAAATGGCTTTATTTCTTGTGAGCTGACTTGGTTTCCAACCCTACCTCACAAGGTTGTTGGAAATATTCCATATACACACACCCTGGAGATAGGGTTGCCAGGTTCCTGGCCTGAGACTGATCCTGTACCTTTAGGAGAAGAGAAAGTCATCCAAGTGCAGGTGTTCTTGCAACCCTGTAATGAGAAAAACCACAAGGTGGAATTCTTCCTTCCCCCTGCACAACTTTTAAAGATACAGAAAACTTCTTGGCTGCCAGGCCCGGCCTCCAAGAGGTCTTCTGTATCTTTAAAAGTTGTGGAGGGGGGAGGGAGAATTCCACCTTGTGGTTTTTCCCATTACAGGGTTGCAAGAACACCTGCACTTGGCTGACTTTCTCTTCTCCTAAAGATACAGGATCAGTCTCAGGCAACCCTAAGCCTGGAGATGTAAAAATATATACACCCCATGTAATAGTTAGTTGTCAAAACCAGTTGGCCATTGCAGAACCTTTTTTTAAGTATAAGTTTCCTGCCAAATAAATGCAACGACACCTAAGTAAGCCCTTCCTAACTGCTTTTAAAAAAGAAAAAGATCGGAGAGGGAGAGCAAGATTTACAACACAACCCTTTTCTATCTTCACTCAAAAGTACCACTGATTTTCAGCACAATCCTAACCATGTCTACTCAAAAGTAAGTCCTACTGAATTCAATGGGGTTACCTCCAAGGTATGTGGAATTAGCATTGCAGCTTTACTTCCAGAAAAGCTTCATATTGGGAAGGTTTTCGAAACTGGTTATGAACAAGACAAATAAACTGCCCTCTTCAACAGTCCAGTCAAATTTAAACTTGTGTGACTCCTTATGTATGTATGTATGTATGTATGCATGTATGTATGTATGTATGTATGTATGTATGTATTTATATCCCGCCTCCCAGCAGGAGCTCAGGGCGGCAAACAGAAACGCTAAAAACACTTTAAAACATCATAAAAACAGACCTTAAAATACATTAAAACAAAACAACATTAAAACATTTTTAAAACAGCTTTAAAAACATCTTTAAAAAAGGGTTAAAACATATTATTAAAAAAAAACACATATTAACAAGCAATTCTAACACAGAGGCAGACTGGGACAGGTCTCAACTTAAAAGGCTTGTTGAAAGAGGAAAGTCTTCAAAAGGCTCTGAAAAGAAAAGACTCCTTAATTAGAAAAGTATAACACTGCAGCATGTACACTTTCAAACTGTCCAAAAATTATTTGAAAGATAAAATGTACAATATGCCATTTTTGCAAGTAATTTTAAAAAAACCTGCATGTACAGTTTTATTATAACTAAAATTGTTTACTGTGTATGCCAGCCAAGATCCTGCTGTGATCTTCTGTTGTAGTGCAATCCTATGCATGTTTATTCAGAAGCAAGTCCTAATCCTGTACAGAGGAAGTACTCTTTATGCTGCTGAAAGCTATATATTTAATGAATTCTTGATGTGAGACAAGCAGGAAAAGGAAACTGTTATCAGAACTTGAAATGGGCTTTAGACAATAGCCTGGGGGTCCACAAATCTTGTCAATCACAACCTTGACTTCACTTATTGCCTAAAAAACTGAAAGGGCAGGGGTTAGAGCAGCTGGTACTAACAGAAGTTGGGTGTGTGTGACATTTTGGTTATATCTTTGAACCAGACCACCTAGAAACTTAATTTTTTTAAAAAATGAAAGCTAAGCATCTAGAGATCAAGGTGACTCACCCAGAGACCCTGGGACAGAGGACTGTGACATCCTTCCCTGGTTCTCCCTGTCAGGTTCCCACCTGCTTGTGGCTACTGCCTTTCACTAGGCACCACCAGGGATACCACCAGTCTGGACCGTCCTTTATATGGTTTCTCACTCCGCTCTAGCACAGATCTCACTAGATCCTCCTGCTAGGGAGCACCACCAGTCACGTCCTATAACCAATACTCCCAGAGACTTTGCCTGAGTCTCTCTCTAGCTGGTTACTTTTGTGACTGCATGCTTATGCTATTCCCAACCCCCTTGTATCTTTATAGATAACGCATACAACTCTGGGTTGCTCTGGATACTTGAATTGTTATTATTCCTCCACTGCTGCCACCATTAAATACTGTTTCTGTTCAGCCTTGGTAATTACCTTGCCCTCCCTTCTGGTATGTATATCCCCCAGCCAAGGATCAGGCCTTTGGTAAACCAAATAAGTATTTATTAAATATCAGAAATAACAAGATTAGTTTTAGAATGTTTCACAAGCGTATGGTTTCATCTATTCCTGTTTTGTACTTGACTTATTATTAATCAGAACTCCAACTCCCTCTTTCTCCACACTCCTGACCTCCACCCTCAAACACCTCTTTCTCCACACTCCCAACATCCACCCCGATTCAACTGTCATTCTTCCATTTATACTACCAGCCATTCAAACGCTCAGCCAATCATCCAGCATTCTACTGCTCATGTACTCCCCCCTCTTCTTTCACTCCACTTACCATATGTCTTCTATATAAACAGCACTTACCATATTTACACTATAAGCAGGAACATCACAAGGACCCCCAAAAATTGGAGTCTCTGGGTGAACATCGGAGAGCTGGCAACCCTATTACTTATTCATACAGCACTTTTCATATTCAGAGGATATTACAGTTAGAAGTTTACAGTCATATGCATGGGGCTTATTCCCAAATGTGCATGGGGGAAGGGAGAAGAAGAAGAAATTATTCCCATTTTAAAATATACATGGGGGGGAGTTGGAAGGCCACCCAACAATGCTTGATTATAGGGATCCACTGTTCAGTTTACTCTGAGGTAATTGGGAGGCTACTTATCACCAATGGGTAGAAGTGAGGTTTATTTCTAAACACCAGTGGGGTTTACTTTTGAGTAGACATGCATAGGATTGCACTCTCTGTAAGAAAAATAACAAATATTCTGGGGTAACTACAGCCTACTTTTGGTGCAATACATGTGAATTATGAAGAAAAGGCACATAATTAAAAACCAAGTGATGATATAAGATTAAATGTTGCAATGTTAAAATGTTTCAAGTAGAGAAATATTGTCAGTATTGCTAAGCTGCCATTTCACAACCTACGCTAATAATTAATGGGTAGTTTTTTAATCTGTCTATGTGTTGGGTAGAATTATCATAGCAGATTTCTCATTTTCCTGCTAAAGTATAAATTGTCTCTCAGATAATTATATTGTTAGCATATTGTGTGCAATACTGTATAGTAGACTGCTGGATGAATATGGGACTCTTGTGTTAGTTTCAGTGACACTGTGTGATGGGAACATGATTTCATTTTTTAGATTTAGATTTCAGTTCTTATACTGCTTTCCTACTGAGAAAGGTGCTTTAAAAAGTCTCATAACACAGATACAACAATTCAACAAAAATCAGAATAAAGGCATTATCAGTAAACATTTAAGTTATAAAATATTTCCGTTCTAAGCAAAATCAATGTGACAGCCTTTTCAAACTATAGAAAGTAATGGGGTTTGTTTTATCAAGTGCAAGAGCTGATATTATAACATTTTTGGTTCAACACTGCAGAATTAGTCAAGGCAATCCAAATATCATTTTGAGTGTGCTTATCTGGTTGTGATTGTTACATATACCACAAATGACAAGCTTGGAAGAAGCTATTATGGACCTTATCCTGAAAATACTTTTGCATTTTTAAAAATACCTGGGAACAATTTGAACTCAGATCCAGTTTTTAAGTCCAATGTCTAGCACCGTTAATAATCTGATTTCTTCTGTGAAGATTCTCATCAGTGTGCCTGGAAGATTCAAAGAACAATACAGCTATATTTACACTGCAGACTTAAACATTAGTTGGTGATTATTCTGAATGTCTTGCATCTCTCAGAAGTCTGTCAAACCTCTATTAGAAGGCCAAGGATGAATGGAGTACTCCTGAGCAGTCTTTTGTGTGGTGTGGGGGGATGTTACTTGGGGGCTGATGGTGATGTCACCATCCCCCTTCTGAGGGCTATCAAGACTGATGACCTGATGTGCTCATTCCAGGCAGGGCCACCTTCCTCACATCTATGTTATAGAACCTGCAGCATGAGTCCTGCAACGCAAACATACACAACTCTGCTACCGTCATACTACTAGAAGCTGTACATTCAGTGTTACGGGCTCAAGCTTGTGGAACTCCCTCCCAACTAGGGTTGCCAGGTTCAAGGCCTGAGACTGATCCTCTACCTTTAGGAGAAAAGAAGGTCAGCCAAGTGCAGGTGTTCTTGCAAGACTGTAATGGGAAAAACCACAAGGTGGAATTCTCCCTTCCCCCTGCACAACTTTTAAAGATCCAGAAGACCTCTTGGTTGCCAGGCCCAGCCTCCAAGAGGCCCTGAACCTGGCAACCCTACTCCCAACTGAGATCAGATCGGCACACTCCTTACTGAACTTCAGACACATGACTAAGACTTTCTTGTTCCAGCAGGCATGTTAAGTAAGTGTTCACTTTTATGATAATTTTTATTGTTTTATTTTCTGTATGGTTTATTTTTATGTATACCATTTAGAAATGCTAATAAACTGAGTCTGAATCCTAGCAAGACGGAGGCATGTGGGTTGGTGGTTCCCGAGTTCAGATGATTGATCGGTTGCCTGCTTTGGATGGGGTCGTACTCCCTCTGAAAGAGCAGGTTCGTAGTCTGGGGGTGCTCCTGGATCCATCTTTGTCGCTAGAGGCCCAGGTGACCTCTGTGGCTAGGAGTGCCTTTTACCAGCTTCGGCTGATAAGACAGCTGTGACCATTTCTGGACTGGGATAGCCTGACCACTGTTGTTCACGCACTGGTAACCTCCAGGCTGGATTACTGTAATGTGCTCTATGTGGGGCTGCCCTTGAGGTTGTCTGGAAGCTGCAGCTGGTGCAAAATGCAGCAGCAAGACTGCTCACTGGGGCAGGGTATCGCCAATATGTCACCCCGCTGCTGAAAGAATTGCACTGGCTGCCCATTTGCTACCGGGCCAAGTTCAAGGTTGTAGTTCTGGTGTACAAAGCCCTATACAGCTTGGGACCAGGATACCTGAAAGACTGTCTTACCCCTTATATACCCAGTCAATCACTGCACCCTGCAGGTGAGGGCCTCCTGCAGATACCATCTTATCAGGAGGTCCGTTCTGCACAACATAGGAAATAGACCTTTAGTGTGGTGGCACCTACCCTGTGGAATTCCCTCCCCTTAAATATTAGGCAAGCGCCATCTCTGTTATCTTTTTGGTGCCTATTGAAGACTTTCCTCCAGTGGTGGGCCCCTTGGCAAGACTGTTCACCTTGATAAATCTCACGGGGAAGCTCCCTACCACTTGGCCTGAAGCGGTGGTCATCCCAATATATAAGAAAGGAGATTGGGATGATCCCTCAAATTACAGGCCAATCAGTCTTCTTTCAGTGGTAGGTAAGTTATATGCTGGTCTTTTAAATGTGAGACTACAGACTTGGATTGAGGAGGAGAGCATTTTAGGGAGGGAACAGACAGGTTTTTGCAGGAGCAGATCAACTATTGACCATTGCTTAGTACTACGACACCTAGCAGAAAAATATATGAACCTCTCAAGGAGGGGGCTTTATGCGGCTTTCATAGATCTCAAGACAGCTTTTGATTCAGTCCCAAGAGAATTACTATGGGCTAAGCTATCACAAACATCGATAGATAAACATCTTCTTTATCTTATTAGCCGGCTTTACCAGAGTACCATGATTCGGATTAAATGTGGGCCAAACAGTAATCTTACCAACACTATCCCTGCAAATGTTGGGGTTTGTCAGGGCTGTGTTTTAGCCCCTACTCTCTTCAATCTTTATATCAATGATTTGAATAGCTGCTGTTCTGCGGATAAATTCCACCCCCCTAAATTAGCTAATGTGAAATGCCCCCTATTACTCTATGCAGACGATGCTGTATTATTGTCCTACTCGAAGTTTGGTCTTAAACGCCTCCTTCGCGCATTTATGACTTTCTGTGATAAAAATTTCCTTGTCATCAATTATACCAAGTCAAAAATAATGGTTTTTTCACGCAGTTCAAGGAAACACCATTGGACTATAAATGGACAAAGATTTGAGCAGGTTAAGAAGTTTAGGTATCTGGGAATACT
The DNA here is from genome assembly GCF_030035675.1 of Rhineura floridana. NCBI lineage: Eukaryota > Metazoa > Chordata > Lepidosauria > Squamata > Rhineuridae > Rhineura > Rhineura floridana. The sequence goes on along the minus strand of NC_084487.1, from coordinate 73,758,429 downwards.
CTTTTGCTCTTCACTTTCATGGGCTGCTCATAGTCGGGCTGCAGTTTTATCTGCCTATAACACTTCTAAAGCAATTATTCATTTTTTTTATTCTAGGGGTGGTCAGTATATCCCAGCGGTTCTCCAGGTCTTTAAGTTCAAAATTCTCCCCCAACTTTTATATGGGATACGCATTTGGGTTACGAGTTTTACCCCCAAGGTTGAGGCAGTGGCATCATATTTTTTACGCTCTTTATTTGGTCTGCCTCGCTCTGCATCCTCAGCTGGGCTCCGACTTGAGGTGGGTTTTGCATCATTGGAATGTACAGCTTGGCTCTGGGCTTTTAATTATTGGGTCAAAGTGGCTTATGCTGGACCTTCCCTAGGCTTTCCAAATTTATTATGGAAGGATTCTTTTGTAAGTTCCTGGTCTAGTATTTACCATGAAAGGATAAATCGTATGGGTTTTTCACTGGAAACATTGTCTACTTGGGATCTAGAAGTAGCAAAGTGGAATATATCACAGCGCCTTAAGGATATTGACTCCCAGTACCTAAGAGCTAGTGCATGTACTTCCTGTTCGCCTCTTTTTTTTTATTTGACCCTCTCGTTTTTAAAACCTGCAGGTTTCCCCATTACCGTTTTCTATTTTCTAGAGCCAGATTCAACTGTCTCCCCTCTGCGATGACAGAGGGCCGCTTTTGAGGAATTCCTCCAGAGCTGCGGCTGTGTCCCTGCTCCCAGGGAGAGGCTGAAACAATTGCACACATATTGTTTGTATGCACTTATTATTTGGATTTACGTTCCAGGCTTATATCTCCAATTCTTAAGGCCTTCCCTGGCTGCTCACATAAGAAGCTCCTCCAATTACTAATGTCTGATAATGATAAGATTATAACTAAAACAGTGGCCAAGTTTCTTTTTATAGCTCAGATTATACGGAAAATGCAGCTTTTATTATCTCGGACTGTAAATTAGGAATCTTCTATTTTAAAAGTTTTAAATCTGTTTGTACTGTTGATGTCTATTTGTACTTCGGGTCTATGACCGCAAATGTTTTTTTTTTAAAAAAGACTTTCCTCTTTCAACAAGCCTTTTAAGTTAAGACCTATCCCAGTCTGCATCTGTGTTGGAATTACTTTTAATATTTTTTTAATTAAAAAAACCACATTTTTTCCCTAAACAATATGTTTTTTTAACCTTTTTTATTTAAGATGTTTTTAAAGTTTTTTTAAAGAATGTTTTTAAAGTTGTTTTCTTTTAATGTATTTTAAGGTCTGTGTTTATGATGTTTTAATGTGTTTTTACTGCTTTTGTTTGCTGCCCTGGGCTCCTGCTGGGCGGAAGGGTGGGATATAAATTAAATAATAAACAAACAAACAAACAAACAAAGATTAAGCAGTATATAAACATCATAAATAAATAAACAATGTTTGGGAATAACTTTGGCTTTCTGAGGGCACAACAGCTCAATGGATGGCAAAATGTCTGCTTCTTGCCAGAGTGCTCAAAAGTCTGATATCTCTTGGATTAATATTATGAAATCATTTTTTTAAAAAAGGTCACCTAAACTGGGACAATGACACAATGTTGAGATAATCTTAGTAGATTTCATGAGATCCCTCAGTGCTCCAGCACAGCCATTCATTCAAGCAGGTGGCTAGTTTGTTTTACAGAGATTTTGAATAATTATTTATTTATCCTGTTGCTAAAAGAATGTCCTGAATGTCCTGAATCTTTGATGTAGCATGGATTTAACATATTGTTTTAGTTTAGCCAAATTCAGACATTACAAGACTGCTTTGAAAAAACATAGTCTAGTTAAGCGAGAACAAGCAATGAGCTTGAGATTTCCTCCTTCTTTCCTTTCCTCTTCCTTTCACATACCTGGCTACAGAGGAGACCACCTGGTTTCTAAAATTAAGAGTTTCCAATGATGTCTAGACTGGTAAACTACTGGCTTAATTACTGCCGAGTACCCTGGTTTACATATCAGGTTTGCAGATCGTGCTTAAACCACAGTTTTCCAGTTTGAACATGACAAAAAACTGTGGTTGAAGAATTCAGTGGTTGAACTGAGCTCAGCACACTAGAGGAGAAAGAGATGTGGGAGGACAGAGCTCTTGAGCTTGTCACTGAACTGTGCTCACAGAAACCATGGTTTATTGGAACAGGGTAGAGTTTGATTCTGATATTTATGTTTGCCTATCCAGATGACCAAGTTAGTATCTATTTGTCAGTCTCAAGGCTAAATTTGTAGCAGGCATCAAAATATTTTCAAGTTCATCAGCAGGGAGAAACTTGTATAGCAGTTTGATCAGATAAAGCACTGGATGTCCATATATCGCAGAGTATGGTCTGAAGGCACACAAAGTTACCACCTTGCTGAACCTAAGCAGGTCTGTGCCTGAGTGGGTGGCTGCCTGGAAACTATATATACGCTACCTTGAGTTCCATGGCACAACATAAATATTTGGAAATAAATAAATAAACAAACCAAAAATGGTTAAAATGGAGATATGTTTCAAATGCTGACAGCTGCTGTGTTGCTGGTGAAACTCAGTAATAATCTGTGAGGAGCAGAAACTATAGAAAATACAAGTGGCAACTCCTCGGGTGATGAATACATAAAATAACTCATTTCAATCCATTGTACTGATGGATAAGAAACAGAAGAAGAAAGTCTGAAAAGCAATATTAATTTTTCATAGCTGCGCTAACACAGCATCAGAGCAAATTTAAAAGGATATGAGTGGGGCAAATGACACTTCTGCCCTTAAAGAGAAGTACCACTAACTGGGCAAATGACATGAAAAACAGAGAGGTCTAGGTTTAAAAAGTACTTCAAAAAACATTTAAGTGAAATGTGTAGTTCCACCCTGATATGATGTGTTTTGCATTGGATTTTTTTTCCTTTAAGCAAAACATGATTAACCATATCTTGACGAGTTATTTTGTTTAATTATTGTAGGTAGCAACATATGTAAGAAATTAACTACAGGAGCAACTATCTGATCCTTTAGGTAATTAAAATGTCAAAAAATCAGTACTACTTCTAATATCTTTTCTCTATATATGCAAACCTCATCTTTCAGTTTCACACAAGAAGCCAGACAGCCAACACATTTCTATTCCACTGGATTTGAAATAAGCGCTTTGGTCTGGAGGTCAGATAAAGCACTTAACTCATAGGGGTGAGAGCTTCCAAAAATAATCTCCCTGACTGTGTACTGAAAATATTTTACTGAGATTGTAGTTCGGTGGAAAGCTAATAAATCTTTTTAGCACATGCAGTTCATTCTATTTTGTACATTATACAAGGGTCAGATCATTCATATAATAGGCTTTTTTATAGGATCGTTATAATAAAATATTAATTTAAATTTCCACATACGAGAGTCATGACAGTCAATGCTTTGATAATTTTTTTATCAGCTTCTTTTCTACAAATACTGTTAGGTTTTTCTAATATTTCTTATTATCTTCTATGAATGTGAAGATTGGTCTGGCAAATGTGTGGCTGCCTAAATGTTGGACTATATCTCCCATCAGCCCCAATCAGCATGGCCAACGGTCAGGGATGATAGGAGTTGCAGTCCAGCACCATCTGAAGCACAACAGGATGGTCTTCCCTGACCTAAAGAAAAACTCTATGCTGATATTCCATTGTCCTAAAACCAACACTTCTTTTTAGTTTAAGCAATGAAAGGGGATAAAACACACTATATCGTTTCATGCCTAGAAACTGCTATCTCTAGCGTCTTTCTGCTCGTATTGATTATGAACACCAACACATTCCACTTCAGTTGGAAGCCTTTCTCGCTTTTTCAAGTTATAATTAGTGGTTTAATTTACAAAGGTTCTGAAATTGATCCATTAAATATGAGTGCCAATTGGGAGATCAATTTTAAATGGTAAGGCTTTCTTTGTAATAATTTTATAGAACCAGAATGCCCCTTGTTAAATGAACCCTTTACCTTCGTGAGTGATTTAACACAATGATATTTTAACTGTCAATGAAAATTGAAATAATATGAAAATTATCTGACTAACTGCAACTTCAGTCATGATGCACCTCTGTAAAAATGCTTATTTACAAAGCCATTGTACTACTGACCTTACTGTATGCCTGTGAAACATGGACCATTTATAAACGCCAGTCCCAACTTCTTGAAAGATTCCACCAACACTGCCTTCGGAAAATTCTGCAAATTACTTGAGAAGACAGATGGACTAATGTTAGCGTTTTGGAAGAAGCAAAGACTACCAGTGTTGAAACAATGATCCTTAAACATCAACTTTGCTGGACTGGCTACGTTGTTCAAATGCCTGATCACCATCTTCCAAAGCAGCTACTTTACTCCCAACTTAGGGATGGAAAATGGAATATCGGTGGACAGCAAAAGAGGTTTAAAGATGTTCTTAAAGCGAATCTAAAAAAATGTAACATGAGCATTGAGAACTGGGAAGTCTTGGCCCATGAACGTCCCAAATGGAGGTTGGCTATTATCAGAGGTGCTATGGACTTCGAAGAAGTACAAATACAGGGCGAACGGGGCAAATGAGCTAAGTGGAAGGCATGTCAAACAAATCCTCATTGTGACCATCTTCCATCTGGAAACCTATGTCCTCACTGTGGGAGGCTGTGTGGATCCAGAATTGGCCTCCACAGTCACTTACAGACCCACTGTTAAAGACCTTATCTTGGAAGACAATCTCACTCGGCCACGAGTGATCGCCAATGAATGATGAATGAATGAATAGGTCTCTTTGTCTCTCTCTTCGGCATATTTATTTCAAATGTTATACTGTATTTCAGATGCTCAAACATAATTAATAATTAATATGTACTTTTGATGTTAGTTACAGGTTTGTTGGATAGCTGGTTGGGGATTCTTCATTGGGCCAGCATCAAGGCTTGGCATGTATGGGCCCCTGCCAGGGGCCCCCTGCCCAGCAGACAGCCCACTGAGCAGAGTTCTGTAGATCTGGTCCTCCTCTTCACCACTGCAGCCTGCTTGTTCACATGCCTCTTACAGAGGAACAACTGCAATGTCTTATTATCCTCCTATTTTTGAAATCTGGTACTCCCCACCCCACCCCTCTTCTGCCATCTCTGCCTTGGTAGGCTGGGGAAAGTTTGCTCTTACTTTGAGAAGGATTTTCTTCCCTTCCTATATAAGCCTCCACAAAGAGAGACTATCAGGCAGGGTTGGAAGGTTCTGTCAGTTTCAATTCTCCCCATTTCTCATTTTTCCAATCTTAAATTCAGTTCTCCACATTTCTGCAGTAATTTGCATAAGAACATAAGAAGAGTCTGATGGATCAGGCCAATGGCCCATCTAGTCCAATATCTTGTTCTTACAGTGGCCAACCAGATGTCTGTGGGGAGCCAGCAAGCAGGACCTAAGCACAAGAGCACTCGCCCCTCCTGCAGTTTCCAGCAAGTTGTATTCAAAAGCATAACGCCTTCAACTATGGAGACAGCCATCATGGTTAGTATCCTCCATGAATTTGTCTAATTCTCTTTTAAAGCCCTCCAAGTTGGTGGCCATCACTGCCTCCTCTGGAAGCAAATTCCATAATGCTCATGAAAATTCTTCAGCATTTTAGTGTGTATTTCTCCTAATAAACACATTTTTGTATGCAATTTTGACTAATGCACACATTTTTGCAAGGAATTTCTCCTAATATAATTCATTTTTGTATGCTATTTTTACTACTATGTTCACTTTTATGCACACTTTCCCTAATAAATGCATTTTTTGGTTGGAGAGCTGCATTGCAAAATTTGGATACATGTGAATTTTGAAGGATGACTGTTTTGGTTCTCACATTGTTTTGGAAAGTGCAAATTTGATAGATTCAGCTTCAAATGCTACCTAAATTGAATTTCTTCCACATCCCTACTCAGGCATACCATAACCTTTCCCCCATTCCCTTCTGAGTGCTTATCAAAGATTCCTTCTCAAACTGGAGGAAGTAATGAGCAGGGTACCGGAGAGCTCAGTCCTGGGCCCAGTGCTCTTCAACATTTTTATTAATGACTTGGATGAGGAAGTGCAGGGAATGCTTATCAAATCTGCAGATGATACAAAATTGGGAGGGATAGCTAATACCCTGGAGGACAGGAACAAAATTCAAAGTGATCTTGATAGGCTGGAGCATTGGGCTAAAACCAACAGAATGAAATTTAACAGGGATAAGTACCAAGTTCTACACCTAGGAAAAAGAAATCAAATGCACAGTTATAAGATTGCGAATACTTGGCTCAGCAATACCACATGCAAGAAGGATCTTGGAATTGTTGTTGATCACAAACTGAATATGAGCCAGCAGTGCAATGTGGCTGCAAAAAAGGCAAATGTTTTTTTAGGCTGTATTAACAGAAGTATAGTTTCTAAATTGCCTGAAGTACTAGTTTCCCTCTTCGGCACTGGTTAGGCCTCATCTTCTGGACACTGCACTTTTAAGAAGAATGCAGACAAACTGGAACAGGTTCAGAGGGCAACAAGGATGAACAGGAGACTAGAAACAAAGCCCTATGAGGAGAGACTGAAAGAACTGGCCATGTTTAGCTTTGAGAAGAGAAGACTGGGGATATAGGATAGCACTCTTCAAGTACTTGAAAGGTTGTCAAACACAGGAAGGCCAGGATCTCTTCTTGATCATCCCAGAGTACAGGACACAGAATAATGGGCTAAAGTTACAGGAAGCCAGATTTCAGCTTAACATCAGGAAAAACTTCCTAACTGTTAGAGTGGTATGACAATGGAACCAATTAGCTAGGGAGGTGGTGGGCTCTCCAACACTGGAGGCATTCAAGAGGCAGCTGGACAGTCACCAGTCAGGTATGCTTTAAGTTGGATTTCTGCATTGAGCAGGGGGTTGGACTCAATGGCCTTATAGGCCCCTTCCAACTCTACGATCCTATGACTACAACTCTCATCAGCCACAGCCAGCATGGCCAATGGTCAGGAATGATGGGAATTGTAGTCCAGCAATGTCTGGGGACCAAAAGGTTGGGAAAGGCTGATTGGGTTTCCACTGCAACCCTGCTGGTTCTCTACCACTCAACCCACTCCATATATGGTATGCTTTAACTTGGATTCCTACACTGAGCAAGGGGTTGGACTCAATGGCCTTATAGGCGCCTTCCAACTCTATGATTCTGTGATTCTCTGAACGGTTCAGCCCAATTTCTTTGGGTTGCATTCAACTAAGTCCTACCCAAAGTATTCTCAATGAAATTAATGAACCTTAGTCATGTCTATTAACTATTATTCTGGTTTGTTGCATGTTATGGGGGCAAATGGGTGATCCTCTCATTTCTGAGGCTGCATGGAGCTTTGAAAATTTCCTCAAGAAGACACATCTCACTTTATCCTCCTCCTCAGCTTTCACACTTTTCCTCTTGCCCCCTACTCAGTGGAGGCTGGTCCATTAGGGCAAATGGGGAACTGACCCACTAATCTCAGTCTGCCTTCAACCAGCCCCCACCTGCCTATCTCCTTACTTACATCCCATCCAGAGGATGGCCCTGGCTGTCAGCTGCCTCCCCCTTAGTCTCAGCATTGCCGTTGTAGAACTCAGCAGGGAGGAGGATAGGGACAAAACTAGAATTGGTTGGCTCTGTCTGTCATTGGGTCTGATTCTATCTACAGTTGGCCGTTCTGCCTTTCCAGTCCCAGCAGGCTCCAGCCATCACTGTCCATAGTTAACAGACTGGAAAATCTGCACCACGCTACTGTTGAGCACTGATCCCTTTTTAGGTTTATGTCTTCATCTTAATTTTTTTCTGTCTGGTATTTCATTATTGCTTGGCTGGCTTCTGACTGGACTTACATTGGTGGGAACATCCCCTCAATGGTGTTCTGCTCATAAGACACCCTTGTCAGTGGAAGGGAGATGATTTTTACTAATTTCTCCTCCCCCCTGCAACCTCTTATGCCCCCCCAAATCTGCTGTGGGTCAACAAGAGAGAAAGCATGGGAAGTGCAGGGTGAAGCGGAACCAGCAAGAATGACTCTGTGGTCCCTAATGTCCATAGGATCTTCTGCTGGATCTTAGTCCCATGAGTGAATAGAAGGAAACCTTCCCACAAACACCTAATTAGGGTCCAAGCCAACATGATCATTTGGAAAATACAGATCTTATCAACTGTGGCATGTCATAGATTTAACAGATTTGGGGATATGCATTAAAACGTCTTTGTTTTGCAAACTACATATATTTTGCAATCAGGGTTTTTTTCCAGAAAATAAATAAAAGATGCAGTTCAAAAACAGCTGTGATAAAATCACTGATAAAATCCATATAAAATCCCAATCCTAGTTTGTGTAGGGAATCCAATCCAACAATCCATTTGGGTTCAACCTTCATCATGAAACAATTCACCTTTCTGATGATCAGCAATATTCAGTTTTGCAGTCTAGTCATTAGTGCTCAGTTTACTGAGAGTTCTCTCTGCTAATTGATAGGATCTAGCACTTTATTGGGGGTGAAGTGTTCACTGAGAACACATTAGCGAACACACATATTTGCACTTCCTAAGACTCAATCCCTCTGCAGAGAGGAAGAAAAGAACAATTTTAGAATGCAAGTTAAATATGTTCTCAGTGTGAGGATTTAACCACTGCCTTAAGGCTTATATCAGAATTCTGAGAGCTATCAATACACCAGTTTTATACATATTTCTCATTTGCAAAATGTTTGAGTGTAGATCTCTCAAGCAATACTAGGATAACCTAGTTGGTAACAAGACTGAATCATTATTTTAGTTTTAAAAAACCCAACACATGCACAAGTGTAATGACAAGGTGCTCAGACAGGTTCGTGCAACCACTTCTGTACTGGATCCTTGCCCTTCTTGGCTAATAAAAGCTAGCAGGGATGGAACAGCCGGCTGGGCCAGGGAAATGATTAATGACTCTTTGCGAGAGGGAGTGGTCCCGGGGCCCCTGAAAGAGGTGGTAGTGAGAACGCTTCTGAAGAAATCTTCCCTGGACCTGGAAAATCTTAATAACTATAGACCGGTGGCAAATGTTCCATTCCTGGGCAAGGTCCTGGAACAAGTGGTTGCAGGCCAGCTCCAGACACTCTTGGATAAGACCGATTATCTGGATCAATTTTAGTTGGGTTTCAGGCCTGGTTTTGGCATGGAAACAGCCTTGGTCACCCTGTATGATGACCTTTGTTGGGAGAGAGACAGGGGTGTGTGACTCTGTTGATTCTCTTTGATCTCTCAGCAGCTTTCAATACCATCAACCGTGGTATCCTTCTGGGAAGACTGGCTGAGTTGGGAGTGGGAGGTACTGCATGGCGGTGGTTCTGCTCCTACTTCGCAGGTCGATTCCAGAAAGTGGTGCTTGGGGAACACTGCTCGGCCCCTTGGATTCTCCAGTATGGGGTCAGTTCTGTCCCCCATGCTGTTCAACATCTATATGAAATCGTTGGGTGTGGTCATCCGGAGTTTTGGAGTGCATTGCCATCAGTACACTGATAACACGCAGCTCTAGTTCTCCTTTTCATCTTCTTCAGGTGAGGCTGTCAATGTGCTGAACCAGTGCTTTGCTGTGTCAATGGACTGGATGAGGGCTAATAAACTGAGGCTTAATCCAGACAAGACTGAGCTGCTGCTAGTGGGTGGTTCTTCTGACCAGATGGTTGGATGTCCAACCTGTTGTGGATGGGGTTGCACTCCCCCTGATGGAGTAGGTTCGTAGTTTGGGGGTTCTCCTAGAACCATCTTTGTTACTTGAGCCTCAGGTAGTCTCGGTGGCATGGAGTGCCTTCTATTAACTTCGGTTGGTGGCCCAGCTACGCCCCTATCTGGACAGGGATAGCCTAGCTTCAGTTGTCCAAGCTCTGGTAACCTCTAAAATAGATTACTGCAATGCACTGTATGTGGGGCTGCCTTTGAAGACGGTTCAGAAACTGCAGCTTGTGCAAAATGCAGCGGCCAGATATGTAACAGGGACCAGACGGTTCGAACATATAAAACTGATTCTGGCCTGCTTGCGTTGACTGCCTGTATGTTTCCGAGCCCGATTCAAGGTGCTGGTTTTAACCTATAAAGCCTTACATGGCTTAGGTCCACAATACCTGATGGAACGCCTCTCCCGACACAAACCCACCCGTACACTACGCTCAACATCAAAGGTCCTCCTCCAGGTGCCTACTGCAAGGGAAGCTGTGAGGTTGGCAACAAGGGAGAGGGCCTTTTCAGTGGTGGCCCCCAAATTATGGAATGATCTCCCGAATGAAGTTCACCTGGTGCCAACATTGCTATCTTTTCAGTGCCAGATCAAGACTTTCCTTTTCTCTCAGGCATTCTGACAGCATATGCTGAACTCTGACCCCAGGTCTTTTAACTTGTTTATTTGTGCTTCATGGTTTTAAACTTTGTATGGTTTTAAATTTGTATATTTGTTTTTAATGTTCAATGTTTTTAATTTTTGTAAACTGCCCAGAGAGCTTTGGCTATGGGGCAGTAGACAGACAGGCAGATAGACAGATATAGACAGTGATTCCAGAGTTGGCAGAGAGGGTATTTCCCTTAACAGAGTTATGTTGCTCAGTGCAGAAAAAGCAGTGTCATGGGAAAGTCAGGCTCCATATAACTTGTTGGAATTATTTTTATTCAGCAAAAGAAGGCACAGCTGCAGATCTGAATGCCTGAAGTGAAAGTATGCTGAATGATATTGCTGCTCCACCAGTATTAAAAATATCAAGAAGAAATGCCTGCATCCAAAATGGGTTCTAGATTAGTCTAGCTTCATGGCAAATGCAATCATTAATGTAGCTGCTGAGCTGGGAGTGCCTTTGGTCAAGGAGAAAACTGACAGCCTTGTGCCTGTGCTTACCTTTTTGGGAATTGAGCTTGACTCAGTGGCCCAGGCTTGCCGTTTGCCAGCAGCAAAGTTGGGTGAGTTGAAGTGCAGGGTTGCTAGCATGTTGGGTGCTGAGGTTACCCTTAGGGAGCTTCAGGAGTGTAGGGCATTTAAATTTTGCTTGTAGGGTTATAGCTCCTGGTAGGGCATTCTTTTGCAGGATTTGTGGTTTGATGAAAGGTTTCAGCAGGCCTCATCATCAGGTTAGAGTTACCCAGGATATGGAGGAAGATTTGTTAGTTTGGTCAGTCAGTTTTTAGATCAGTTTAATGGGATTTCCTTTTGGCAGCAAGACTTATTGTTGGAGGCAGAGCTGCAGATTAACTCTGATGCCTCTGGAGCTCTGGGTTTTCGGGTCATTTTTCTGAATAACTGATGCACTGAGGCATGGCCAGGGGCATGGGCTGAGGCTGGCATCATGAGGGATTTGACCTTTTTAGAGTTCTTCCCAATAGCAGTTGCCGTTCATCTGTGGGCAGATGATTTGACTAACTCTGTGGTGTACTTTTGGTGTGATAACTAGGCCATGGTGCACATTATCAATTCCCTTACTTCTAGGAAACCTAGAGTGATAGTTTTGGAGCATGTTTTTGTGACCAGTGGCTTAGACTTAACATTCTTTTTCTTGCTTGCCATGTTCCTGGTCTGGACAACGGCATGGCTGAAGCCTTTTTCTGTCATCATGTGTCACGTTTTGGGGAGTTGGCCCCTTTGGCCAGGCTTCATCCAGAGCTGATGCCAGTGGCACTGTGGAAACTTGGCAGTGTGAAGCTGAGAAGGCCATAATGCTATCCCTTGCCACCAGTACTAGAACCTCTTATTTAAGATCATGTAGGGAATTTTGTATTTTTCATCTAAACAAAGGGTATCTGCTCCTTTGGCCTATCCCAGTGGAACAGCTGGTTGAATTTTGTGTGGTTTTTCACCAATATGGCCTTTCTGTGAAGACCATCAGGGGCAAGTTAGCAGGGATTGGATTTCTGGCTAAGCTTAAGTGTGCCTGAGTCCTCAGGTGATTTTAGGATTAGGAAAATGCTTGAGGGGTGGACCTGTGCCCATCCTCCTGTGCCAAACACCCATTGCCCTATTTCACCAGCTATTTTGTTGGGCCTTTATAGGCTTTGGATGTCTTTAGTTCCATAGTTCCAACTATGAGGCAATTTTGTTCCATGCTGTTGTTGTTACAGCATTTTGGGGGGCTTTTCGTATAGGTGAGTTACTTCCCTTTTCTAGGAATGATAGGTCTGGTGTGGCTTTGGAGGAATGATAGTCTGGTGTGGCTTTGGAGGCAGGTGATGTTATGGTCCCAGATTATGGTCTGAAGGCACTTAAGGCCACCTGTCTGCTGAAGCTAAGCAGGGTCAGGTCTGGTCAGTGCCTGGATGGGAGACAGCCTGGGAACCATATGTAAGCCGCCTTGAGTTTCAATCATGAAAAGAAAGACGGGGTATAAATGTAATAAATAATAATAAATGGTAGGAGACAACAGTGTTCAAATTTGGTTGCTCATGTCTAAGATTGACCAGAGGGTCTGACGGTCTGTTATCACTTTGGCTTCTTCCCCTGTGGAAGGGTTGTGCTAATTCTGGGCTTTAGGTTCATTTCTGCAGTTTAGGGGCAAGTTTGGAGGGCCACTATTTTGTCATCAAGATAGTCAGTCTTTAACTAAGTTTCAGTTTTGGACCATCACCAGATGGGGCTTGTCAGGTTTGGGTCTTGATCCTGGGCAGTTTGGCACACATTCCTGCAGCACTGATGCAGCTTTGACTGTGGCTAACTTGGGCTTTGGGAGCACTGAGATACAGGTGGTGGGGCGCTGCTAATCAGGTGCTTTCTGGGCTTATGTGAGGCCAGACATGGACCCTCATTAACTGTTGTGCTAATGAGCATCTTGTTAATTGTTTTGTTTCTGTTTTAATGGATTGGAGGGTGCTGGAAAGAGTCAAGGCATGGTGTTCTGGGCCAAGAGGAGGTCATCATAGAACTTGGGGGTTCAGCCATTGTGCTTTGGTCCAGTGGCTGGGTAGACGTGGCATGCTGTGGGAACGACTCCTACCAACAATTTTTTAATCCTTTGTTGGTGCAGCACCCTCCACAGGTTTTAGTTGTACATTTGGGAGGCAATGACCTGGAACTGTTGAAGGAGAAAGCCATTATCATTCAGGCTTTCCTGGATTTTGGGGTCACACATAGCCAGTTGCCCGGGATCTTGATTGTTTGGTCTGACTTTGGAGGGTGGGAATTGCCTCTAGGAGCCTGAACAAGGCTTGAAAGAAGGTAAATAGGGAGGTCCAGCTTGCCCTTGCTGATTCACAGGGTGAGGTAATACACCATCCAGAGGTGAAGTGTGGCAGGGCTGATCTTTACCTGTCAGACAGCGTTCATATGTCTGAGTTGGGTAATGATCTGTTTCTGGGTAATCTGCAGAGTGCCCTGTGTGAAATTATTGGACGCAGGTAGGGAGAGTAAGTTGAGGTTTGTCCTCTTTTGTGGTGGATATGTGTGGGAATTCCACAGGGTAGGGCTTGGTGAGCACCCTTAGGCACCCTTTAAGGTGAGATCTGAGGCTTGCCTTCCAGGTTGGTGAGGCCTGTTGGCAGGATACTGCTTACCTTTAGGTCTAACTTGTAACACCCACTCAGAATTGTGAGGCCCTGGGAAGGGGTGGGACAGGAAGGCCTCCTTAACCACCCTGTGGGGTTGGGGCTGGGGGAAGGGGAGTGGGTTGGGACCACCCCCTTTCCCATTTCAGGGTGTCCTCACCCGATTGGTTAAGTTCTGTCCCACACTTTATTTCTGCTGATATTTGGCATAATCAATTAATTGGCTTTATTGAAATAAACGTGGCCCTTGTTTTAGCCACACTTCACCTTGTCTTGCCTCTTCATTTCCTGACTGTGGCTGAAATTACATGACAAAAATATGCAGGAAGATGGTGACTAAGTCATGCAGAGGTATGTGTGATAGCACTTCAAAATGGGGGTGATGGGGAATATGGATGGTCAGACTTAAGGTCTGAGCTGAAGTCATGTATAATCTGAAATTGTTGGTGTCCCCTCTCCCCACAGTTCCCTGCTCTGAGAATAGATACGGGTAGACAGCATAATGAATCGTATCTGACTTTTCAGTTTCTCATCTGGCTTTTGACTCTGATTTGACCTCTATTAAGAGATTTTTGGAGTTTTCATTGCTGATGTTATGATGACAGAAGTTGCAAATGAAGCTGTAAAAGTCCCCAGACTATTTTCTTGTGTGGCATTACATCTGAGAAATAATAATAATAGCCCCAATTTTAAAAAGGCCCAGTTAAAGGTGTTTATGTTTGTAGTTAAAGTCCTAAACAACTTAGGTTCCAAATGTCTGAAAAATTGCCTCCTGAACTATGCACCCTTTTGGGTGTTAAGATTGGCAGAGGGGGCCCTCTTGGTATTCCTTAGAATGAATTTTGGGGGATGGCAGCAGCCCCTAAGCTATGGAACGCCCTCCAAACAGAGTTGTGTCTTTTTGTTGTACGCCGAAAGACGCATCTCTTTATCCTGGCCTTTGACACCTATGATATATATTTACAATCTGCCCTATTCTCTTGATTGCATTTTGTTTTAACCTTTTTGATATATTGCATTTTTAAATAGTTTTAAGTCACCCTGCAACCTCACAGTGGAGGAGGTAGTGGTAAAAAATCTAAATATTATTAATAATTACAATAATAATACAAAACACAGCAACGTTAAAAGAAAAGACAACATAAAAGCCAGACTCACAAGCCAGCTTTCCTCCCTCTTTTCACTGAATACTTAGAAACAAATCAGAGAGTCTTTAGAATCAATATGCGTCCTTGAAAACACCATCAAACCCTGAAAAATGAAATACATATGTGTAATGTACCAGCAGGCAATATGCCCCACTGTCAGACCTGACATCCAAATACAGCATGATCAAGAAAATTCTGTGGCTCACTGGTCCTAAAGGGCTTACTATGATTAATGTAGGCATCCCTTATTTTTAAAAAAATGTATGCTCAGCTGATACAGAGATGTTGCTATACGTAGACATAATGATGGATGTAGTAAATCATTCCAGACTCCACATCCTCCCATCACCAAGTCACCACTTTGTCTCACAGTTGCAACATGACTTCTTAATGTAAACACTGCAAGCCACATGCCTGGATAGTCTAGGAGTCTAGCCTTGACTGTGTGAAATTATCTGTTGATTTCCTTTTGACATACTTTCACCATGTCATTTTTATATTGGCAATGTACTGATATGGCATATTGCACATTTGCTTAGACAACACATTTAAAAAAAAACTCCCCTCCATTATTTTATTTAATTATCCAAGCGGCATACAGCAGGTTCAAAATTCATATAATATCCCTCTCATTCTTTGATTAGAGGATGAGTTCTCTAAATTATTAGTCTGATTGTGCTAAAATGCTTCCTTTCTCTATCTGTGTTATTAGAATATTCATTGCTCAAAGTGGGGAGGGGAACATAGAAAAGCCCTACATCCTTTAAAAGAAAGAATGCTTTATAGATGTGGTTAGTCTAATATTTTTATTGAATTTTGGCATATTACAGTTGACTTCACTTGGTATTACTCATTCTTATATCTGTAATGAACTCCTAAAATTAATGCAGCTTCATTTTGTATAGAAAATGTAATAAGCCCTTGAGTGAGCCTCTGAAAGGTTCACTTCATATTAAAGTCAAAGTGGGGGGAGCATTGATTTAAAAATATACTCTTGTGGCATAAAGTATAGTGATTTCCCTTAATTATTGTAGCAATTATATAATATGTACAATAAGGTTCAGTGGTCAAAATCTGAATCTAAAGCTATTATTTGTAATCTTTCATTAACACTTGATAATAAATTTTAGGACTGCACTGAATCTTCAAGATTTTCTATTTCTGTGTTGGAATATGCACTTTTTGTTGGGTTAGAATTCTTTGCCCAACTATCAGGCCAATGATCACACAACTTTTTTATATCCTGCTTTTCACTATATTTGCCTTTAAGTTCTGTGGTTTAAACGGACATCACATGACATCACAGGTTTCTCCAGCGAATGCCTGCCAACAAAAGTAAAGGTAATATTTTCCCATCACCACCAATGTTCAGCTGTTCACATTTTGGGTATCAGCCACCACTGGAACCAAAGCCATGAGACCATTCCTTCTGAAATATGTGCCCAAGACAGATGTATCTATGTGACTGTGAGTGTTACTTACCCCAACCCCTCCCCCCCTCAATTTAAACATATCAGAGTACTTTTGAGATGAGATTAGATGGGGGTGAATGGAAGCTTGGTGGTGGGCAGTGGAGAAGATTACAATATGTCAGTCATATTTTTATATCAACTTCTGGTGTGTTTAGCAGGAGGAACAGATGCTGCACTGTGGAAGGGAGAGGATCCTGGATAGAGACAGAGCATGTGAGTTTGATCAGGCTCAAGGGATCGATAGGAACCCACATTTCTTTGAACTGACTCTTTCCTTCTGCCTGCTGGAATCTCAGGCATTCTGTATCATCATGACCGCTATCAGTACTACAGAGCTGCACAGCCAGTCTCAAGACAATTTCTTTTTAAAGCTGCCTTGGATTCCTTTTGTAAGGCAGTATATAATGTGGGGGGGAAAGATAAAAATTCTGAAAGAGCTATCCAAGACAGATCCATTTAAATTTACAGAATGTGAGCTAATCTTCTTCATTGAATTACTAAAATTTCACCCACTGTAGGTTTGGGTGGGATGGGTTTAGTGAATGTGTCCCAAATATAGAAGGGCTCTGGAATGAGGTGGGGTTTGAAACATCCACACTAGCAGTCTGACATCTCAGGAGAAGATTGGAGGGCATGATTTGATGTGAATCCATATTTGGAGCCTTTCCTCTGTTTCTATCCACTGCAGAAGGCATTGAAAAATAGCCAGCTTCACAGTAACAAAAACATCTTTCACTTTGGCTTGGCCTTACGAAAACATAGCAGGAATCACAACTAAATCTAAAGATGACTGAAATCCACATGAGAAATACACCACTATTACTGATAGCATTCTTTCTTTTAAAGGATGTAGGGCTTTTCTATGTTCCCCTCCCCACTTTGAGCAATGAATGTGCAGCAGTTATTTATTTGATTATTTATTTATGGGATATATTTTTAGCATGGTCTTCAGCCAACAAGGCTCCCAAGTGCAGCTTACATAAAATGAGCATAATCAACAAAAACAAAAATAATCAGTGAAATACAATAGGGCCCCACTTTTCGGCAGCCTGCTTTTCGGTGTTCCGATAATACGACGACTTTCAATTAGAGTAAGGACCCACTCATACGGACCTTGTTCCGCTTTTACGGCATTTTTTGGCTGTCGGGCACCATTTTATTGACGGAGTTCCGCTTTTCAGTGGGTTTCACTTTTAGGCAGGGTCCTGGAACGTAACCCGCCGTATAAGTGGGGCCCTACTGTATAAAAGCAAAACAGTTGATCACAATTAAAATCAGCAATACAGCCAAGATCTAGAAGGTTTTTACATTAAATATAGCATTTATAAGCTTGAGGAAATAAGTCAATTTTCATTTGGCGCTGAAAAGAAGACAAGAATGGTGCCAGGGAAACCTCTCCAGGAAGGAATTCCATAAATGGGATTAGAAGTGGCTTGCCTGGTGGGGCGGAGCTTACTAGAAGGGAGAGGGTGATGTGGTGCAGGTGCACCTGTGGAGCCAATGCATCACACCTGCCTGTGTGCCCACACCATAGTCACTCCCCACCTGGCCTCACTCCTCCCCCTCCCAGTGAGCCGCACTGGCTCTGCTGCTGGGAAGCTAGTGTTGTGACTGTCACACCAGGCAAGTTGCTTCTGAATGGGGTTCTGAAACGGAAAAGGTCCCATCTCCGTTGACTGCACACCTTCCTTCAGTTAGGAAGGGGACATGAAAAAGAGCCTCTCAGGCTGATCTTAACAGCTTAGCAAGTTCATACTAGAGAAAGCAGTACTATGCCTTATTTAGTGCATAGGATCTGGAAACCTGTCAAGGTAGTATATCTGGTACAAAGATACTTCTTTTCATGGCATTGAAAGCGATGTGGCACAGTGATTTAGGTGCACATATTTCCTTTAACTTGTATCTTTATGGCTATAGGTTCAAATCCCACATTCTCCATCCCTGAAGCCACCATTTGGTGAGACCTTTTCTTACTAAGAACAGGTTTAGACAAATTAATGGAGTAAACCCATCAACTGCCACTAGCTATGTCATTTAAATAGAAGCCCAATGTTCAGAATCAGTGCACTTGTGCTGCTCTGTATATCAGTTGCTGGAGGGAAAGCATGAGGGAGAAACACTGCCTTGATCACCTGCTTGGGGGCTTCCTGAAGGCATCTGACTAGACACTGTTGGAAACAGGATGCTGGACTAAACAGACCTTTGTTTTGATCCAGCTGGATCAGCAGTATGATGTCATTTTTGTTCCAGGGAAAATGCCATTTTTGCCTCCAATTGAACATGCATTGCTATTGAGAAATGTGTGTAGAATATGGTTGCCCATAATACACCAGTCCCTATTCAGTATTACCTCTGACAATGCTGGTGACCAACAATACAACTCCTTTTTCCATGTTCATACCATTTGAAACCTTTTAAGTGTGTATAATTTAGAATACAAGGGGGACCTGGGGGGGGGAAGCTCGATAGAGGAAGAAGAGAAGTGGTGTGAATGACAATGTGAAATGTTATTGCAAGCAAACATTAATGGGACATCTGTAGAAGTAAATTCTAGAGGAAGGGATTTTGAGATTCCTTGAGAAATAATTTGGCATCAGTTGAACTGTCACTGAATTTGTGAAGAACTAATAGGATTGGAAAGTGTAGCTAACAGGTGCAAGACAATCTTCCCTTTCTGAAATATGTTCACATTTTCCCCATACTTTTAGACTAGTCCTGAACATTAAGTGCAATGGCTTATATTTTATTATCACAATAAGGGCAAATTATGTTGAGAAGGCACTGAACTGCTGTAGCAATGTATAGTTGAACACAAAACTGACTACATGTGAATGAATGACTAATTGGCACACATGGTTGTGAAATATTGGTAGCTGCTCATAAAAAGAACTGTCAGTAGGGCAATCTCTGCCCATTTTCCTATACGAAAGGCAAACTGGCCACTATGCTTTCTTCATATGTCATAAGCTTCATAAGTTACACTCTGGGTGCTTCCAGACAGGTGTTTCCTGTGGGATTTGTGCTGTTAATGCCTGCAAGGGGGGTTTTTTGCCTGATGTTGCCGGATAAGAATGTCAGCCTGTATTTTCTCCTATTTTACCAGGATATACTATTTTCGTGGAAAATCTGATAAGTTAAAAAAAAACACCTTTTGACGACTATCTGAATGATCCTTTTGCTGTATTAAGCCTCCAAGCTCCTTTAGTAAGGTGCATCTGCTGCAATTATGTGCAGGATACTGAACAAGGATTGGGCTGCACAGGATATTTGCACTATTTTCATGCTAAAATTAGGTAATACAAACATATCCTGAGAAAGCACAAGGTAATATTTGGAATGACAGGATAAGACTGCAATCCTATTCCATGGTGGGACTTTGAGGAATGGCAGAAGGTGGGGGGGGTAGGATGATTGGGCCCAATCTCTATTCCTGCTTTAGACTGGCACAGCAATCAAGTCCATATCAGGTCCAACACTGACCAGTGATGGTTATGAGGCCAGCTAAATGGTGTATGTAATAGGGGTAAGTCTGCCGTGCTCTGTCCCACCATGCCAAGCCTGACCACACCCTGGACACCCCTTTTTCAGGACTTATCCTGGTCTCGGCTCAGCTGTCTGAGCCAGGATGGAAGACTTACAGGGATTTATCTCTGGCAGAGCCAGGATGGAGGACTTCTGCCAGTGTAACCCCGTCTAGGGATGGAGGAGAAATTCAATCCAGTTGACATTTAAAGCCAGATTTGTCAAATTTGCACTTTCCAAAATAACATGAGAACCAAAGCACAGCCATCCTTCAAAATTCACATTCATCCAAATTTTGCGATGCTGTTCTCCAACCAAACAATGCTTACAAAAATGCATACATTAAGGGAAAGTATACACAAAATGAATATACTGGTGAAAATAACATACCAAAATGCATTATATTAGGATAAATTGCTTGCAAAAATGTGTACATTAATCAAAACTGAATACAAACATGTATTTTTATAGAGAAATTTGCACTAAAATGCTGAAGAATTTTCATGAGGATTTTTTTTAAAAAAAGGTGAATTGCTGCAGAAATGTGGAGAAACAAATTTAAGATTAGAAAAATGAGAAACTAAGAGAATCAAAATTGATAGATCATTCCACAGCTCTAGCCCCATCTGAGCTCAGGCTCAGCTGCAGATCTGCCTATTCCAAACCACCTTTATCCCAGTGGATCTTGCGTTTGGATTGCTCCCTTAGTCATATCTATTACCTTCAGTGAGCCTACTCTGAGTTGGACTAGCACTGAATATCACCATTAGGTTTGGTTAATCTTTTGTAAAGATAGCAAATTTAAATACCTCTCTGAAGGCAGAAGTACAATTTCATATTTAATGGACCTATTTAAGGATTCTGTTGTATTCATCACTCTTGAAAGGGATAATATTCCATCTAGCAGTGGCCACACGAGTGTTTCCAAGTTCTTTACAAATCACAGACACAAAATGAGAATAGCCTAGTGCAACTACTTCTTTCTCATATGGAAAAAGAGTTACCATCACGTGACAACATCATATAAACAATTCCCAAGATTGGAAGCTTCTTTTGGTAAAACTCCATTTGAAATAGCATGAATATGCTCTTGACTTAAGATCAATATAAAGTCTGAACTTTAGACAGTGAAAAAACATGAATGTAACCCTTCATTATCTTTTATTGTTTATTGATTACACACAAGGATGGCTATTGCCATCCAGAGGTCAGATAAGGGCAAAGGACTGTATGCAAGCAAATCAAGTTTAAGACTACAGAGTAGTGCCAACATCAGGATTTGTCTGTGGTTGTCAGATATATTATTTAAAACAAAAGTTTGTATTCACAGACCTGCTTTGATGATATTCAGTGGAGTGAGGGATCTGTACCATCCCACAAAGCAAGGATCCAATCAGCATAATGGGGAAAAGAACCTATTTTCTTAGGCAAACCCAGTAAACCAAATATTCACATAGATAAATTGGGATTTCCATGTCTTAGTGCATGTGCAGTGAGTGGTCCTTTTGTTGTTACCAGCTGGTTTATCCTGATTGCCTAGACAGCACCTGCTCTTCAAGTCATAATTTAGTATGAAAATCTAAGTACTGTTCTAGAAAGATAGAAACCAATTTCAGACAGAACACTAGAACAAGCAAATAATAATAATTGAAATTATATATATATATATATATGCATTCTATCTGAATCTCTAGGGAGCTTCAAGTAGCAGTGTGGCCTCCCAAGCAACCCTATGAGGAAGCTTAGGTTAACAGATAATGACATGACCAACGCGATCCATGAAACATCATGGTTGAACAAAGATTTGAATCAGAGTTTCACTTAATCACATCCTACACTCAAGTCACAGCATCCTGTGACTTCTGAACTAGGGCCACTTCACAGATTACATTAGGTGTACATTCTTGTTACAGTCTGAAACTATCTGCTATAGGTGACACAGGGATGGTGCCAAGGACAACAGTTCCATGTCTATACCACTGCTACTATTTGTATAGCAGCTTAGCAAAAGAATTGCGCACTTCATGTCAACGATGATACTTAACATGTGCACAGCATTGTCAAGCTTTCAAAGCACTTCACATGCATTATCTAGTTGTAATCTTTACGGCAACAATGCAAAATATGTCACTGTTATTATCCCCCATGTTGCAGATGGGTGGACTGAAGCTGAGAGAGGATGGCTCATCTAAAGCTGCCCAATTAATTCATGACAGAGACAAGATTCAAACTGGAGACTTCATAACTCAAACTCCCATTAAAATAGAGCAAAAAAGAAAAGCCCTGCCTGAACCCAAGAAGCTTTACTCAGGTAGTAAGCCTTACTCAGCAAGTCAACCTCTAGCCAGTCACTTAATGGGGGCAATATAAAAAACCCAAGGGAATTCCCCTGCCGCCATCTTTGATCTTTTGTGCTGAATGTGCACAGAGGGAGAATGGTGAGCTCAATCACAGCTCTGACTTCTAAAACTCTGAAAGGCAAGGGCTTGGAGCAGTCAGGCTAGGCTGGTTAATTTCACAGAAATTGGGGTGTGTGTGTCACATTTTTGTTTCTGTTGCACATAGGAACTTACTTTGTTTTTCATGAAAGCTAAAAGTCTGCCCACCCCAGGCCCTGACCCTTTCTATCTGTCTCTCAGTGGCCCTGGGCACAGATAATATCTTAAAAATGAAAAGCAGCCTCAGAAGGCTGCGGTCAGGAGCAGAAAAGCAGTGAAGAATGCTGGTGCTTAAACTTTTATCCAATGACTATTAATCCCAATGGCTTTCTCCTGCAAAGGAAAAGCAGCTTGGAAGTGGAGATGGGGGTTGATCAGAAAAATGGTGATTGGGAAAAGTGTTAAATAGAGAGCTGAGATTGGCTGTGGCTCCCTGTTGATTGTACACCCAAGTTTGTTGGTGTGTAACATGTGAAACAGTTCTTATTTTAGAACTTAGTTTACAATACTGTTCTCCCCCCCCTATTTGCCAACACTCTTCTATTTTTGAAAAAAATATATAATTTTTTGGCGTTCTGTTTACGAGTGAGAGTCATCTCCTAAAGCAAAAACTGAACAGATTTGACAGCAGCTGTGTGGAGGACACAGCTAGCAGTTCCATGGTGGGGGAGGATATGCAATTTGATAAACAGCCCTATAAATCCAGTCACCCACAGTGGAAGAGAATATGAAATGCCAGCAGGAACTATGAACAATGAGCAATGTTTAGTTGCTGCTGATTGAGGCTGTTGTGGCTTGCACCATTATGAGTGAGAGACATACAAATGGAACCAAGAATCTTTTGTTGAACATTGGCTTCATGGAATATCTGTTGATAAGCCTGGTGACTGTCAATGCTGTTCAGATAATGTTCCTTTTGATTCCAGGAGGGTGAAAGGTAGGAGTGGAGATCTCTAGCTTTCAGAATTGCTAATGTCAGAATACAAGAACCACCTTCTCTGTGCAGAACTGGAGCTAACATGTAAATAACAAAGGAAAAATGCAATACATTGGCAGGCCAAAGATTTAATATTTAACTTTACTTCTGGCAGGGTGGCTCTGCTGGAGATTCCCCTGCTCTAGTTAACAAAATGTACCTTTAGGGTGTAAGTGAAGAACACAGAGAAATACCTCTTGATAAATGGAAATGGGTTTCAAGGTAAAGCCAAGTCTCCAAAATAATTGGAGTGCCACCCATTATGCTCTTCAGGGCTGTTTGGTTAAATGGGCTCGAATTTGTACCTTCTTTATAATTTGGGATGAGTGGGATTGCATGAAATTAACATTGTGTTGCCTCACAATAATATGACACTGGAAGTTTCCACTTTAGCCACATTCACAATATGATTAGAACATTCAAAGAAAGTTCAATCCCTTGTTGGTGCTGATTGGTGACTTAGTTTTATAGATTTTAAGTAATTAAGTCTTTGATTTAGATTTATAGCCTGCTGCATCCAAGAGGTTAAGATAATATTTCAAAACATGAAGTCTCAGTGAGTCAGTAGTTATTCTGACGTGACCTCCGCAAAGGCAGGCAATAGTCATGACAAGTAGTGTACTGGCAAATTCATGATAGTCACATCCATGCCCTTCCCTCTTTTTTTGCTGCTGGGTTGAGAATGAGATCCTTGTTAATGCCTTTCCCCACAACAACATATATTCCTAGGAGCATGTTCAGCATGAAAGGGGAGAGTGTTAAGTGCTGCAAAGTGTCTTCTCAGTGGCTGATTCACCTCCTTTCATTCCGATTGACTCTGATCAGCAGGAAAGGACAAGGAAGTATGTTTGAAGACTCTACTCAGTGGCTAACAAACTCTCCTTGATTGGCTAATTGGCTTATAGGATCCTGGAGATATAAGGGACCCTGCTGGGACCCTGCTTCCAAAAAAGTAGGGGTCTAAGAACCCCTGAGACCCTGGACAACTACACCACTGGTCATGACTGCAGCACAGTTTTCAGCTGCCTCTGTCATGTGAATTCCCCCCCCCAAAGGCTGAATTATATGTACAAGAGATCATCTCTTGTAGAGATGTCAGAGAATTCCAACAAATGGAAATGTATTAAAAAATTCCTTCTGATTCCATATTTGCTCATTATCAGGACCTGTCTTACTTCATGTGAATATAAATGCATTTTTTGACACTGGAATTCCTGTGAATATTCCATGATTAATAATGTTACTGAACCTTGATTATATTTTTTTTTTTAATGGTTACTTGTCCTGTGTTTGCATTCTGTGGGTTGTACTGAGAGAGAAAAGATAAATAAAACATACACATTCCCTAATCCCCCTGCCATGATAAGGTGATGATGGCTGTGGATTATGCCCTTTATTGTCTTCCGACTCCCTGTCATGCTATGATACTATGTACATTATACAGCCAGCGTGGATTTTTCACATTCTGCAATGTTAAATTGAAAATACCCCCGTGCCATTCTGATACTTCCCATAAGCTCATTTCAAAACACAATCTTACAAAACTTATAGTCCTGAACTCAGAAACACTTGTTTAACAACCCTGTAAATTTCCATAGAGATACACAAAACAAGCAGAGAGAATAGAGAGTTCAAAGTCTAAAAAGAGAGAAAAAAACCCAGAGCGCTTTTGGACTTTTTTCTGTCAGAGTTCTCATAACCTGTTGAAATTCATTAAAAATCAGCCATGTTCACAGAGTACCTGTAATGCTGTTACTGACCTTGCCCCATACTCTGACCTTCATCGTCTGCAGTTAAAAAAATGCTTGGCTGATTTTTAATTAATTTAAGACATGTTGCATTGAATTGAATGATAGTGTCAGGCATGCTCAGTAAAAACCAACTGTCAGTGTTCTAAAAGCCAGACTCATAGCTGCTTGGCTTGGCTAATCAGGGGGCCACACCCACACCAGTCTCACCTATGCTCAGAGGCACATGCTACCAAATCCTTCCAAGCTACACAGCAAGTGGATTGGACTGTGAAAGACCAACCCAAATTGTGTTTGCATTTTGACAAATTTGTAGGACAGTCCAATATCTCAGAGAGGAGATCAGGTGTCCTGCTCCCCTGGTGCATTCACTATAGCTGCCCAATTTCCCTGCTTTTTAAAGTTTGATAGAAATATCTGTGGGCTATAGGTACGTTCTTAAACCACATTTTTTTTCTATTAGTGAATTTTATTTATTTATTAGATTTATATCCCACACTTTCCTTCAAAGGAGCCCAGGGCAGCACACACATCAGTATTAAAAAAATACAATTAAAACCTCTAAAACAGTTAAAAACTTCTAAAAGCAATCACCTACTCTCAAACTAATCATGTCAGAGTTGCCAGGGACAAGACTTTCAGCCAGTAAATGCCTAGCTAAACAGCAATGTTTTAAAATTTCTCCTCAAAGTTGGTAGTGAGGAAGACTGTGTAACCTCCATTGAACCCAGTGAAACTTACTTCTGGATAAACGTGCATAGAATTACCCTGTAAATCTTATACAAGACTGGGTCTTACTTCAAATACCATCTGAACAACAGAGCAATAGTCTATGGTGCTGCTATCAGTGTATTTAAAATATTATTAAAATAAAAAGTGAAGGGAATGGAAAGGCTGAGAATGTGCTGTGACATATACAGGATTCCCAGCTTTTTCCAGCTGAATCCTTGTTCTTTTCACAACTGGACAATAGGCACTAAATCATCAGCTATGGCCAAATATAAACATTTTTGCAAGCAATCCCCCCTAATAGTATGCATTTTTGTATGTTATTTTCACCAATATATGTATTTTTATGCACACTTTCCCCTAATATATCTGTTTT
Organism: Rhineura floridana; assembly: GCF_030035675.1. Taxonomy (NCBI): domain Eukaryota; kingdom Metazoa; phylum Chordata; class Lepidosauria; order Squamata; family Rhineuridae; genus Rhineura; species Rhineura floridana. Next base: position 73,732,546 of record NC_084487.1, on the reverse strand, counting down.
AATTCCCACTTTTTGGTTGGAGAACTACGCCATAAAATTCATAGAAATGCAAATTTCAGAAGGATAGCTGTATTTTGGTTCACAGATTGTTGCAGGAAATGCAAACTGGGTAGGCCTGTATTAATAGATGAACTGAACTTGATTTCTCCCCCATCCCTGACTGTATCAGTGATGGGCAACCTGTGGCCCTCCAGATGTTGAACGGCAACTCTCATCAGCCTCAGCCAGCATTGTTAGAGATGTTGGGAGTTGGAGTCCAATAACATAAATCCAAATAAGGACCATAGGCAACACAAGGAAGCAATACTGACCATACAGTTCACATTTATCTTAACAACTTTATCTTAAAAACTTCCAAGGAGGAAGATCCTATGACTATTAGCATAATATATGTATGGGTAACAGAGGAAGACATTCAGCAACTGGGATCAGAGTATGTGTCCTAGCACCAGTGGAAGCAAGCTGTGGAAAAGATTAATCTAATTTGAATGGATAAAATGCCTTAGGCAATGGGCACAATACTTTTCTTTCTCTTATGTACTCTCTTGTAGGTCTTATTTTATTTATTTATTTAATATCCTGCCCTTCCTTCCAGAAGGAGCCCATGGCAGCAAACAAAACAATAAAAACACTCTAAAACATCTTAAAATGAGACTTTAAAATATATTTTAAAAAATCTTTAAAAAAAATATGAAAACATATTTAAAAAAGCTTTTCAAAAAGCTTTAAAAATATCTTTAAAAGCAATTCCACCACAGATGCAGACTGGGATAAGGTCTCTACTTAAAAAGCTTGTTGAAAGAGGAAAGTTTTCAGTGGGTGGCTAAAAGTTAACATGGCACCTGTCTAATATTTAAGGGGAGGGAATTCCAAAGGGGAGGTGCCAGAATACTAAAGGTCCACTTCCTATGTTGTGTGGTACGGACGTCCTGATAAGATGGTATCTGCAGGAGGCCCTCACCTGCAGAGCACAGTGATCGATTGGGTATATAAGGGGTAAAATGATCTTTCAAGTATCCTGGTCCCAAGCTGTATAGGGCTTAGTACACCAAAACCAGAACCTTGAACTTGGCCTGATAGCTAATGGGAAGCCAGTTCATTACAGGTTCATTACAGTGGAGTGTTTGAAAGGTGTTTAATAATGCAATGGAACTTGATGGTGCCAGTTTGATTGTGTAACTGTATAATCTACTGACACAGCATCAGACAGGAACACAGGAACACCAGAAGCTGCCTTATACGGAGTTAAACCATTGGTCCATCTAGCTCAGTACTGTCTACACTGACTGGCAGTGCTTCTACAGAGTTTTCAGGCAGGAGTCTCTCACTATCCCACCTAGAGATGCTGGAGATTGAACTTGGGACCTTCTGCATACAAGACAGATGTTGCGCCACTGAGCTACAGCCCTTCCTCACACACAGCCATTGAGATGCTTCAAAAAACAAACACTGGAAAATATATGTTTTATTTTTATTAATATCAGATTCATTTGCTTCTCATAGCTTTGAATCCCTGCCTTACAATCCAGTATTTCCTTTCTGACACCTTCACCCTTCTTGACAATTTACTGTTCCTAAGAAGAAGAAAGATTAGACTGTCTCCCTCTCAGTATTTCTATTCTTTTATCCTTGACTCTGACTACTAAATAATTGGCTCTTACTTTCACATAAGCTCCATTTTGTTGTAGGTTAGATGATGCCTTATGACTGAAATCGTCTTTCTAATCTTCCTGTCATTTTCTGGACCAGCCATCAACAAATTATCCACTTTCGTTTGCAGACAGCATATTTAGAAACTCCACATCTACAGTGTTTTTCCCCACCTTTCCCTAGATCTTGCGGCAGAGTGATGTATAAAAAGATGTCAGTAGGGATGCACTCAGCTTTAAAATGCTGAAGCACTGGCAATGTTGATTAGCTTAGCTCTACAGGGTTGCTAGTCATTTTTAATAATTTTAACAGCTGTCTTGCAGAATTGGTAGGTGTGTTAATCTCTCTTGATGTCATATTTAAGATACACTCCTATCTTCAAGGCTCAGAAACTGACAACCTGTCCGTCCCCCCAAGGGGGGAAGCAATGTTACATTATGGAGCTTTGCACCCCATAGCATATAGCAGGTTATGGTGACACCCAGCAATGTTACATTATGGAGCTTTGCACCCCGTAGCTTATAGCAGGTTATGGTGACTAGACTGCTTTCAATTTGCCTGATGCTTTTGTTTGTTGCATTTGGAGTTTTACTTTTCCTGTTATAGACAAAATTTCCTATACAACATCAATGCTATGCAATAAAAAAAATGAAATTACAGTAAATAAAAAGGTTCTATGCAAATATGCATAGAAATATGGAGTTCCAAGGAGAAGCACTAGTACCAAGGGTGTTTAAAGATACATTGAATATATAGGCCCCAAACCAACTACAATTAGTTGTGACTAATTCCTGTTATTCCTCTTCCTACTGTTGTCAATGGGAATTAGTCATGGCTAATTTTAGCTAGTCTGGAGTCCCTAGATCCAGATATACATTAGATGCATGTGTCCCAGTACATAGCCTCTTGCAGGTACATAGGTTCTGAGGCACCTCAAGAGCTCCTTTGCTCACAAAGTGTTCCTCATTCTTGTCAGTGGAGGGAGAAGCTCTACAAGTCAAAAGGGAAGTTTTTCTGGAGCTATCCTAGAGTGCCCTTGTACAGTAGGGCCCCACTCATATGGCAGGTTACGTTCTGGACCGCCGCTGAAAAGCGAAAACCGCTGAAAATCAGAACTCATTGAATAGAATGGTGTGCGACTTCCGAAAACCACCATAAAAGCCGAACAAGCGCCATATGAGTGGGACTTTAGTCTAATTGCGTCTAATTGAGACCACTGCATTAGCGAAGCACCATAAAGTGAAGCGCTGTAAAGCGGGGCTCTACTGTGTTCTACTTTACAGATGAAAGTCCCCTGTATCTATCAGAGAACAGTCCTCTATGTGAAGGGGTTCTCTATTTGTAGGGCTGCCCAGTCCAAGTTCAGTTGAAAGAAAAAGAACTATAAGAAGACAGGGCAGCACTCCTGAAGTTGTCCATCAGCAGTTAGCACCTGGACAGCAGACTGAGCAGGCACATACGTCAACTTGTCAGTATTCCCCACTATAGTGAGATGTGCTATATTTCTATTTAAAGTCATAGTAATTATTTCTACTGTTGCATCAATACATATACATTAGGATACATAAATTACCCACTTTTGTCCTTTTTTGCGGGGTGATGGACTTAAATGGATCTTCTTGGCAATGTGTAAGCAGCAACCGTAAACCATCCTCTCCATTAAAATGAATGGGGGAAACAAATCTGTACCCACAAACGAGTTGTAGATATAAGTAAAAATGGAGTTGTAGTTCCCAAACTTTTTTAATTTAGTTCCACAGACCTGATTAATTTTTAGCTTTGCTTCTCTTCCTTTCTTTTTGCCATGTTGGATCCATTCATAAGTACCTAAAGGTAGCTTCAGAAGTACCCTTTACTAAGCCAAGTATGCAGTTTTTGTATTTATGAAGTATATGTTTCCACAAGCTCCTTTGTGGTGGTGTGTTATCTTTAAATGAGTTACTAAAAATCCAAAACAAAAAACAAACAAAAATCATGTTTCACAAATGTGTGGAGGAGAACCAGGCCTGATGCATGCACTTCTGAACCCACCATCAGAGACTGTGAAACACTTATATGGAAATAAGTTCCACTGTACCAAATGGGCTTTTACTTCCAGATAAATACATTATGCACCAAGGTGCCAGTACATACTTCTTTGTGATGTATGCTGCAGTGATCAGGATCCAACCAATTCCTTTCAGATGTTCTTGCCTATTTGTGCTTGTTCAGTCATCTCTGCAGGACTTAGGACATTCCATGCTGGGGAAGCTCTTTACTGTATGTGCAGCCCCATGCACATATAACATTTGCACACCAGCACTGCTGACACCAGGATGTAAGGCCCTGACAGGCAGACTGTGGTAGGGAGCTGTTAAGCATTATACTCCCCATGACCTGCACCTGGAGTAACATCTGAATTGGTACTAAATTTGTTTGATGGTTGCAGTGCAGCCTAAATTGATATCTGCTATGAAGAGTATGAATGCACATTATGGGAAAGCAAAAGTGAATATGTCTCAGACAGCCATGGTGACTAGAGGCAAAGGAGGACAGGACTCCTGCAGTTTTAACGCTGGTGTTAAATGTTGGAAGTTGGGTTTGTCATACAGGGGTAATAAAAGCTACATTTGCTGAAATCCCCTCTTCTACAGACCTATTAATAGTGCAGCAGCCCTGTCTTCCTTTGTATTCTAATCACTCTGAATAGGAGGGACCATAGCTCAGTAGCACAGAACTTGTTGCCCATGTAGGAAATCCCAGCTTCAGTCCCCAGGATTTCCGGTTAAAGATCTCATGTACAGTGATGTGAAAAAATACAATAATCTCACAGGGTTGTATTCAACGTAGAAGGGTTGTATTCAGTGTAAGATTAAGGTTCCATCAGCACAAGGATGTCTCCTTTGCGATGGAATGATCCCCCTCTCTTTGTCCATGCACCCCCTAAATCTGTTCTGGAGTTTCCTCTCAGCCCTCCATTGGAGATTTGAGGATAGTGCAGGGAGTGCACAGTGGAAAGAGAGGTTGGAAATCTCCTTGCTCTAGCACTAATGCTTGCACAAGTACAAAAAGCTACTTGAATACCGCTCACACAGTGATGTGAAAGAATACAATCAATTAGGGATGGAATTATTTGTCAGTTTCAGTTCTCTCAAGTTTCTCATTTTTCTTATCTTAAATTCAGTTCTCCATATTTCTGCAGCAATCTATTTTAAAAAAAAAAAACTCATGAAAATCCTTCAGCATTTTTGTGCAGATTTCTCCTAATAAATACATTTTGTATGCAGTTTTGACTAATGTACACATTTTTGCAAGCAATTCATTTTAACGTAATGCATTTTTGTATTATATTTTCACCAATATATTCATTTTGTGCACCCTTTCCTCTAATATGCACATTTTTGTAAACATTGTTTGGTTGTAGAAGTTTGAATTTGGAATGATGGCTGTGTTTTGGTTCTCATATTGTTTTGGAAAGTGTGAATTTGATAAATTCGGCTTTAAATGAGGACTGAATTGAATTTCTCCTCTGTCCTTACAGTCAATACAAACCTTCTGAAACATTGGATGGCATTTATAACTTACTGGAACCAATGCAGACCAGATGATCTTGAGACTGTGGACATGAGATGAATCTATGATTCTGATCGCTTCTTATCAGATAGGAAAATGGTTTGCATGTAAATACAGTGTATATGCAATTATGGATTGTACATAATTTCTTAAAAAGACCTCTGCCCAAGACCCTGAGAGCTGCTGGTAATCCATGTATGCATTACTGGGCTAAATGGGGAGATGTTCCCCCCGTTATATAGGAGCTTTTCCTATGTTCTATGTACCGACACTATTACCTCATGATTTTATCAAGTCCCAGACTAAAATGAATAGAAATGCTATAAACTCATCGAGCTATCTTATAACAAGGGTCATTTTCCCCCTTGAACAAACATTCAGTGCATAAGTTAATGAATAGCTGTTGCCTAGCCAAAACAAACATTGTTCTTCCCAGATGCTGAGTGCAGAACCACTGTTTGTATTTCTGAGTGTTCCTGTGCAAGTTACTACTATGACATTGATGCAACTAGTTCGATTACTTGATATTTTAAAATGATGACTTTGTTCAAAACATTTTTAAAAGATATGGTTTAAATAAAAATCTTCTAGCAGATTTCGTTGTTGTCAAAAATGTTTCTAATTCTATGACTAATTTGTTGGGTTGTGTAAGCACAGAACACACAGGAGCAATATATTGGAAAGAAAATGAGTACAGATACAAAAAATGAAGATTGGCCTGATAAATAGAGTAATACACACTGACAGCTAGTTATGCAGAACAGCTAAAGAATAGAGGCTGTAATCTTGCTCATTAAAATCAATCACACTGACTTTAATGGAAGGGGGATTAAACCCAGCATCCATCAAGGAGTGGAAACTAGTAATTTTCATCTAATTCAACTGAGGCTCCAGCATTAATAATCCTATATTGGCCTTTTCTTCCTTTGTTTCATGGCCTATTCCAAAGCACCTATAACATTTTCCCATCCTAAGGAAGACAGAAGGGATGAAACAGTCATTTCTTTAGGCTTCATCTTCCTTTTTTAATGAAAGGCTAGGATAGTCCCACTAGAATTCTTGTGTGTTTTTTTTAAAAAAATGAAGGTGCAAAGTTTGTTTTGGCCAGGAAACAGCTATTTATTAACTTACACGCTAATAGGAAAGAAACCATTTATGAATCAGTCACTTGAAGGTTCATAATGAACCCTGAATTTCTATGCCCTTTTGAAGTAAGCAGCCTTAACAATTATGAATTATAGATCCAGCTGGTCCAGTTCAGTCTTTGTTAGCAGATATGTTTAAGATATGTACAGCAGTTATGACTAGCCCATTCATTTTCCATCTTCTAAGACACTTTCAGTCTTCTAAGTCAGCTTTTCCAAAGGATGAAGAATTTGTTCAGAAGACCATGAACTCCATGTGGAAAAATTTAAAAAGAATAATAAAAGATCTGCTCCAAAGAGATGGATAATCAAGAGCTTGCTTTGAGCCAGATGTCCTTTAGTAAATTGTAAGCACAATTTTTGGATTTGTAAATAATTATTTGACCAACAGATGGCATACCTCGAGGGAGGCACTGAGATGCAAGCTGTGTAAGTAAGCTGTCTTGCAGTGATAATTAGTAAGGTAAATTACTAAACATTAACACTTATGACCATAGTAATTTGTTCCCATCAGACTACTTATGGTAGTTCCAGTTGTTGCCCCAACTAAACTAAACTACGGCTGTGGCCATGTTTTGGTATAGCCAAGACTGAAGCCATCATGTATCACCCTTTGTTTTTATAACACAGGGCCCAACCATACCTAACCACAAAGTCCACATTTTCCATATTTGGTTGGTGGCCTCAAGATCCAAACATGTCCTGTTTGTGGTTGGATTATTGTGAAAACCTGATTATCAAGCATCCATATGTGTGAGCGCTTTTTTCTGGTCTAAATCACTTTATCATTGGCCACTCCTCTAAGTCCACCCCTGTTCAGTGATTGGTCCAAAATGGTCATTTGCTTTTTGTGTGTTTTTTCAGAAGAGCACAGAAATGTATATCTTTTTTTAAATTTCCATGTATGCACAGGTTTGTGGATGTGCAAATGGGGAAAGTTAGTGGACCCTCCTCAAGTGCAAGCAAAATAAACGTCTGGGCTGTTACATATAACATAGTGCATACTAAGGATGGAAGCTGCTGGTTACTCCCGATTCCATTGAATTTGTCAAACTGGAAGGCAAATCCCTTTCTGTGTTTGGTTGTTTCCCACTATATTCTGTTGTTACAATTTTGAAAGGGCTTTCTTTTTGCCCAGTGCACCCACCAAATCTCCTCTTCATGACTGCTGTTCCCAAATTGCATTAGATCCTCCACTGCCCATCATGGGAGAAAGCAAGAGATTGTCTGTCATTCAGTTTCAAGTTGACAAAGGGAGGACCCACATTAGTCAGTTTCAGGCTTGGAGGAAAAGAACACAACTTACAGTGTGTGTGCTCACACACACACACACACACACACACACACACAAACAAAGAGAGAGAGAGAGAGAGAGAGAGAGAGAGAGAGAGCTGGCTGCCTGGTTCTCTGCTCTGTTTGGCTCCCCCTCCCATCATCAGCTGTTGGGCAGGAAAAGAGAGGCTTCACCTGCTGCTGGACTGGCTGCAAGATCAATGCCACATTAAAGTTCTAGAGCTTGCTCCTCCACCCCCTTTGATCACAAAATAGTAGTTAAAAAAACCCAATGTGATACAGTTACAGAAGCCAGAAAGAGGAAGTACCCCAGTTCAGTAATGGAAGCAGGAATGAACTGTAAGCAAGGAGGAGGAGGCGTGGATAGAGGGTGGATCCAACTTCAGTACCGGAAATGCAACTGGCTATTGGGGGGAAAGAGACAGGGGGCTTGGCATATGATGGAAGAACGCCCATGGACCACCTATTGAAGGAAAGTCCACGGCATTGTGTCTGAGTGCACAGATGTTAATGCAATTCGATACAGAAAAGCATATCAGTTTTTTGGTGGTATTTCCAATGTGGATTTGTGAATGTGAAAATCCATACTAACTTGCAACGCCATATGGACAATGGTGAATTAATGAGGACACAAAGCAATAACACTGCCGATTATACAGTCGTATGGATGGGCCCACATTCAGGGAATAATCAGGAATGAAGACAGACAATCATAGAGGTTGAAATTCTGCTATGAACAGAAATGCTCTTCTGCTAAGAATAAAGCACGAAGGGATAAAGCGTTTGATGGTTATAGCTTTTATTTGCATTTTGGTGTGCCAGTTGGAGTATCATGACTTTCATGGACAACCTTAACATCTATGATGGGACAGAAAGCCTTTTTTCTATAGAGGGACATTCCCTCAGGGGAATCTGTTCAGGACCACATACTGATATGTCTTTTCACTCTATCTTTCTCCCTTTCTGCTACCCTCTTCCCTCTCTCTTTCTGTCACCTCATTCTCCTCTCCCAGTTTTTCCTTCTCCTTCACCCACATGAAATCAGTCCAAGGGTCACGTGAAATTAGGCTGAGGCCTAGAACTGCAGGTTTCCCATCCTTACTCTGTGAGATTATAAGAAAATTCTTTAAAAGCTATCCATCTGTGAAACTGGAAAAATGTTGTAAACAATACATATTCATTACAAGTGCATTACAAAACAAAGTACAATATGGGCATAGGAAGCCTTATATGAAGTCAGACTCGGTTCATCTAGCTCATTAGTGTCTATGCTGAATGGCAGCAGCACTCGGGGATTTCAGACAGGGGTCTCTCCCAGGCTTACTTGGAGATGCCAGGGATTTATTTTACTTATTTATTTATTTATTGTATTTATATACCGCCCCATAGCCGAAGCTCTCTAGGCAGTTTACAGTACCTAAAAACATTAAAAACACATATACAAATTTAAAACACATCTTTTAAAAACAATTTAAAACACAATTTAAACATTAAAAACAATTTAAAAACACCTAAGACCTTCTGCATATAAAGCAGATCTTCTACCACTGAGCCACAACCCTATGTTTAACACTCTTGTTTTACAACTAAAATGTGAAATAGCATAACCATCTAATCTTTGTTAATTAGACTTAAATGTACTGCAGACAGATAGAGAAAAGCTCTATGACCTAGGAATGAAACACCCCTCATAGTAGTTTGCCACCTAGCCAATAGATCACCCGTTGGACAATTATTTGTTTCAGAGAATGAAGTTCTATTCAGTGAGTAATTATATTGGATTGAAAGCCTGAAGAATACTGTAGAGATTTTTTATAACATTTGTTTTCATTTCTCAGGAATTGATTGGGACCATCTAAGAACACAAGAACAGCCTGCTGGATCTGGCCACTGGACCATCTAGTCCATCATCCTGTTCTCACAGTGGCCAGCTAGATGTCTATAGGAAGCCCGCAAGCAGGGCTTGAGTGTAACAGCACTCTCCCCTCCTGTGGTTTCCAGCAACTGTTATTTTTTATTTATGTATTTGTTTGTTTATTTTTAAAAAATTATATCCCGCTTTTCACCATCTAAGTTTTAATGCCATCTCATACCATCTAGTATAGTATTCAAAAGCATACTGGCTCTGACAGTGGGGATATAACATAGCCATCAGGGTTAGTAGCGATTGATAGTGTTATGGGTTTGGCGGTTGAGGTAGATGGTTTTTATGGCTCCCCTTTCAGCCTTTGATTTGGAATCCTGGACCTGGAGGTGGGCTCTGCAACTGAGAAACCTGTTCCACTGGTCAGATGAGTCTTCTTGTTAATCAAATTGAGTGGCCAGGTGGGCTAATGGCTCTGTCAAGTGCCCATTAACTGGTGAATGGGCCAGGGAGATCCTATTGTTATTGAAACTCTTCAGGAGAGCCCCCCCCCCCCCCCGGCCTAAGAGAGGCTTGTGTTTTTAGCTAGTCTGAGGAATGGCTGAGAACTGGAGACACGCAGAGAAGCCCGCTCCCTGCATGATGGCATCAGGATGCCTCCTATAAGCCTGATGGAAAAGCAATATCTATTGGACTGCTGATGCTTTGAACCCCTCCATCTTATGCTAAGGCTGTAAATGTGTGTAAATAAACCATATTTCATAAAGACACCAAAGACTTGCTGACCTTTCCAAGGAAACCAAACCCTGGGCAAGTGCAGGGATCCCTGGAGATCTCTCAGTGCTTGCAGATTGGGGTAGAGTGCAACAATAGCCTTAGAATTAGATGGTACAGAATAGATTTGTATATTTGTTTTTATTGTTTTTAATTGCAGTAAACCACCCAGAGAGCTTCGGCTATGGGGCGGTATATAAATGTAATAAATAAATAAAATAAATAAATTTCACTAGGGCAAGAGTTCCTTGAGCAAAATTTGTTTCTTTGTAGAAAGTGAATCAAATCTCACGTCTAAATGCTCAGGCAGGGCATATGCATGTCCCATTCTGTACAAAACTGAAATTTTCTTTCATGGTTCAAAAGCAAATGGCAATGCTACTTTAATGGATTGTAATGACTTCTTGGAGTGCTCCTTTCATACACACACGCACACAGAGAGAGAGAGAGAGAGAGCGCAAAGATATCAAGAGGGGAGAGGTGGGATCATTGCTATAAAAGTCAAATGGATACAGGCATATTCCTTTCAAAAGCAATTTTCTTTAAAGTTTTCTCCTGTTGTCTCAGAAGGATGTGAGGGATTTGGAGGAGGGGGTATTTGATCTGTGGTAAGTTACATGGCCCCTTGACATCATCCGGTTCCCTGGGTATTGACATTATAGAAGGGAAGTCAGAGCTGGAACCAGCATGGGGTGATACCACCCAAAGTGCAATGCTAGGTTGTTTTGCTTTCTTCCACGCAATGTTATGCCTCCTTTTTGAAAGCTTCCTGTGCTTCTCATTTGGCATTAAATCACAGACAGAACTCAGGAAGCTCTAATTCAGATGTTCCATAAAGAGACTTCAGGCTGCTGCCCCTGTAATGCAAAGGGGCTCAACCTAATTCCCTTTGCTAGCCCTGTTCCTATCTCACATGGGCCATAAGCAAGATGTTCAGTATTTGCCAGTGCACTGGAGCTGTGTCCTTCCTCCAGTAACTGATAAAACGTGCTTTTACAATGTGTATGTTGCGGGGTGAGACAACTCAGTTCCCAACACTGTGTAGTTATGTTATCATCAAACAGGAAACTGTGCCCTTCTAAGGTGCAAGCTGTGTAGATCACATCTGTGTGCAATGTGCAGCCAGAACAACACATATTGCATGCTGATTGCACATCACCACCATACAATATCATGTCGACAACAGACCAGTGGACTTGACTTAGTTGGAAGTACTGCCTTAATTATTCCATTTGGGGCTTGCACAGTCTAGCAAGTTCACATACTCGTAAGAATTACTCTGATATGCAGGAAGATGAGCTGATGGCCCAACAAAATCAGGTTAATGCAGCTGCAGAGGCTCAAAGCCCTTTTGTTACAGCTACTGCTGTGTTTCCTGTGAGGTGTTTAATCTGAAAGCTGGGGGGAAGGGGCGAGACAGAACAGCAAACCCACTTTATCCGCTAGAGTAATCTCCCAGCACCTGATTGGCTGCTACTCTCAACCATATTAGGAGTGTCTGAAGCAAAGATCAGGAGCCCAGTTCAGGCAGCAGCAACTCTCCTGCCAATCTGATCTATATTTAGCAACACCACACAGGGAATAGCAGTTAAAATGTGGGCAGGGCTGGCCAGGAAGCAGAAATGCATGAAAATATCCCAGATGCTAGATAATGCAAGCCAGAAAGGCAAAATTCATATCATTTATGGCAAATTCTTCCCAAATGGCCTTGTGTACAGATACATTTTCATAACCAAGAATATACATCAGCTTTGGTAACAAACAAGGAAGAATGACAGATGCTTTTTAAATAGATAGTACTCATAATGACTTTAGCAAACCTTTACATGCGAGATTCTCAAGTGTATACAAGCTTACAATGTTTTTTCATCTAAACACTTTGGAGTCAGAAAAGGGAGGGACCTTTCCACCACCACCACCACCACCACCATTTGTTTTTGGTGGGTTTTTCTTTCAATAAACCCTCAGACCTTCTTCAAGCACTGTATCCATGGAGAGTACTGTGCAAGAAAGCCCCACCCCCACTACCCTGACCTTTCTGTATTGAATAGGAGGTCTGAAGGGGGAGTTGTGTGTTCCATTGAATATGCTTGCAATCTCCTCCAAATTTGGGAACCCTGTGCATTCAGGATTCCTGATTCAGGGGAAAACTGAAAGTGCATCCAACCATATGTAACCAGCCCTGCACCAGACTTTCTTGGTCAATGCAAGAAAGATGGGGTAGAGAGGGCAAGGCCATTTCCCACAGTTATGTACCCTCTCCGTGGATGCAAACTCAGAATGCCCGAAGAGGGTTTCAGTGTTACCTGGAAATGAAAATATATAACAGGAGGTATGCAGGACTGATGACATTGCTTATTTTAGTGAGTCATCTGGATTTGTGTTCCTTAACCTATTTCTTTTGACCAAATTCTGGCATGATTTACATTATTATCTGCCTGATTTTCGTTCCTCTCAAACATGAAACATCCTAGGCACCAATTCATGTAACTAAAAAAGAAACAAAGCAGAAATTTCAGGAGGTTCCTTGTGAATCTTATGACTACTTTACCCTGACCAGGTAAGTGTGCAGATTAGGCTAAAAGGCAGCATACGGCTGTATTGCACCCATGCTCAGTATCACATACCCCCAGTGCAATGAAACTCCCCATTTACAGTGCTACCTTAGGGAAGCAAAAAGTGTCACAGGAAACCCTGCCACATCTTTCTGGGAGAGATAACTGATGAGAAAGTAAATCCCCCAGGCCAGTTCTCTAGTACCCCTCCCCCCATGATATTTTAAGCTTCGCAAGACAAGTCCTCTGCACAGTTGAAGACATCCTATGGGGAAGGGGATTTGGCTTGGGGAAAATGCACTTGAGGGTCCACATATTCACATACAATTTCCTTCCTTTAGGCTTTATGCTGGAGGTAAGCAAGTAGTAGAACCACCTGGCAATTTACATCATCATCATAATTTGTTTTTATATCACCTTTCCATAATAAACCATGCTCAAGGAGGCTTATGGCATGGAAAAAATTACATAATCCACTGTTACAAAATATAACAACATTTAAATCATCAAATAATAAATTAATGAAAATATCTCATTAAGAAATATATAATAAAATTACACAGATCCGTTATAATTCATAATTTCTAACCATAAAATGCAAAAATCCCAATAAATAGCAAATCCCAATAAATAGCAAAAACAACAACTTACATGAAGGCAGTATGCATGCATATAGCCCTTAGTCTCTGGGATGTTTTGCAGCATTGGAGAGTCTTTTTTTAACCCATTTTCCCCATAACTGGGGAGCCCCCTCCTAGTACACAGTAACCTCCATACTTCCTTTTCCCAGGGTCAGGTCCAGCCCTACCATTGGACAAAGCGAGGCAACCGCCACAGACAGCAGGTGTTGGGTGGGTGGCAGCAGCAGCATCTTGGTTATTCCTCCTAAAGCACTCTGGCCATTACTCTCTGTTGAAGAACAGACCTGTATATGCTCCACAGCATGTTCTTGTTCTCCCTGCTTAACTAGCCTGCTGCCTCAGGTGTTGTGGAGCACACTGAATTAAGATTCAACTGCTAGTCCTTTCAGTTTCTCAATGTGGAATGTGGAGGGGGCTGCTATCTTGTCTTGCACCTCAGGCAGCAAAATGTCTGGGGCCAGTCTTACCCAGGGCACATTTGGACGCACTCCCAGCCTCCACTTGGGACCATCCCTTTACAATTAAAAGTAGTGGTAAGACCAGATCAAAAGTACAATGAGGCACATGGCACATATTTAGGGCTGTACTGTGTCCAGAATGAAATAAACATGCATAATAAACATTCTTAACTTATTGATAATAGGCCCTACATCAAAATCTCCCTACAAGATGAAAGCTAACATGCAATGGGAGAAGAAAAAAACAAAAATATTGTCTCTTGATGCTTACCACATTCAGGGAGCGTTTGGCAAGGGCTGCTTTCAAACAAGCAACTTCCTGTGTGCGTTCCAAAGCTGCAGACATACTTACGGTTATACCGGCTTCATTGCTTCTCCACCTCTGTTTTTTGAATCCAGGTAGACACAAAGTTCATCATGCTCCTCCCCTTTTTACCCCAAATTCTGGGATTTTTAAGATTGGATGCATTTTCCCATCAAGCCAGCTTCACATCAACTTGAAAACTGTGCGTCTATCAATCCATTGTGATTCTGAGGTGTGTCCAATGGAAACACTTTGCAGTGGGCAGTCCTAAAAGCTCTGACATCAGCAGTGGGGCTGAGTGTATTCCAATCACACAATAAAGCTGTGCACATGTGCACATAGCCCAGAGTAGCAGGCTCCAGGAAGAAGTCTGCACTGATGCTTCTGAATCAATTCTATGGGAAACACCAGAATGAAAAGACTGTTAGTTTGGGAAGCCCTAGCAGATCAGCCAAGACTCCAATAGTCTTTATAATATGATTATTTACATGTAACTGTGAATATGGCTGTAAATACACTAGTCGCCAGATCACCACCCCTGCTTTGCACCCTCATTAGCCACACCTGGAGGGGGAAACGGGTTGATCTGCTGATCAGTTGCAAAATCTGTTTGAAGTTGAATTTTTAAAAAATGCACTCAAGCTGCTCTCACCAGGTTTCACAGTAAAAAGGGCTGGGATTTGACTAGCATTGTGTGCCCCCATTTTCAGAACAGAGAGGTAGAGACGCACTGGAACCAGCAGAACAATGAGTGTATTTCTACCTTTAATTTCTCTTCCCAAATCTGTCAAGGGAAAGCTTCACGTGGACTTAGAGACAGGACGGCTCAAAAGTAGAGAGTAAGATGGAGATGATAAAGAATGGAAGCTCAGTATGAAAAGATCCCAGGAGGTTGGAAAGTTAAGGAGTGAAAAGGAGTTGAAGAAAAAGCAGGTATGATGAGAGTATGGATGCAGGAAGAATTCTTTGTGAATTTCAATAAGATCTGACCAGATCTGCACCTCCTGGACTAATGTGAAGATTGGTACTTAATGCACAAGATTGTTGTGTGGATAAAATAGAAGTGGGGGACTATGTGGAACCTGAACTCCTTGGGGGAAGGGTAGGATACAAACATAATAAACAAAAATGTATAAAATGCATATGCTGAGAGAACATACGATGAGAAAGTAATCATTTGAGAGATGCTGAGAAACACAAATTTTGATAGAAAATTAATTTAAAATACATATTGAACACAAAATTTCATGCAGATTGTAAAAAATAATAATTGCAGATTAATGCAGAAATACAACAGAATGGACATATGGGTAAACACACATACAAAACTGGCACAAACTGGGAGCAGACTGATTCATCCATTCCTACCATTGACACAGGTTGGCTAAATTCAGTAAGAAAGAGTAGGCTGAGTGACTGAAAGTTGGTTCAAAACTGAGTGCTGGCAGAGGTGAGGAGCTGAAGCAAGGGATGACAAAGATGAAAGCGGGGCTGGGACAAAGCCTCTTAGAGAGCCTAGGAATAGGAGAGGGTGTGTTTCTGGGGGTTGCTCGGCCTCCTTCCTGTCATTATCAAGGCCCATCTGTGACTGCGGCTGAAGGCAGCAGGTGAGAGCAACCAAAACTTCTCCAGGACCTCACTGGCTTGCCTTAGAGCAAGGGTGGGGAACCTCAGGCACAGGGGCCAAAGGCAGCCCTCCTGGACTTGCTGTGTAGGCCTCCAAATTCTCCCCAGGCTACCCCCTCCCCAGCCACACTCATCTGCCCAGGCAACACCCCTCACCACCCCTACTTTGCACCCTCCTTGAGTGTTTTTTGCCTGGCTGGAATGGGTGTCCCTCAACTCTAATCATGCCTTTTGCTTGCCTGGATGGAGGACAGAGAAGGGTGTATGAGTATGTGCAGAAACTAGGCTACTATACAAAGGTAATTATTACATTCATTGCTCACCTCGCTTTTACCTGGCCCCACTCATCACTGCCATGTGGCTCCTGGATGTCTGTCCAGAAAGGAAAATGGCCCTCAATCTAGAAAAAGTTCCCCGTCCCTGCTCTAGAGCTCTAGCCCATAATGGTGGTCTTGGGCTTCTTGATTGCCTTTGAATTATTATTTTATTATTTATTATTATTTATTTCATTTCTAAACCGCCCATAGCTAATAGCTCTCTGGGCGGTGTACAAAACAAGATTAAAATACAATATTAGAATAAAATCAGTAACAAAAAGCAACAAAATTAAACTAAAACATTAAACATAAAAACATTAAACATTAAAATGCCTGGGAGTATAGCCAGGTCTTAACCTGGCGCCTAAAAGAAAAGAACCGTAGGCGCCAGGCGTATCTCCTCCGGTAAGCTGTTCCACAGAACCATCTGTCTCTTCACATGTCCTTCTGACATCATATGATTGTTTTGGGTTTTGGTATTATTTACTGGATTTTGCAGAGAACAGAAACACCACAAATCTTTGTGTTGACAGTTATTCATATCTGATTAATGGACATTGTGTTACAGTTAATAATTTCTTGAAAGCTGCTGTGTTTCATGTGACTCAGGAGGCAATTACCTAAATAAAAGAATGTTTTTTCCATCAGGCAATCAGTGTTACAACAAATATCACACAAACATTATCCCTCTCTGCCTGTCTGTCACACTCTTCATTGGTTCAATTATAGCACATTTCCCTGTGTCTCCTTAGCAACATCAAACGAGAGGATGCCTGAAAGCATTTCAGTCTGGTTCACGGGACATGGCATATTGGGCTATTTTTATGGGCCCTGAATACCATTTAGAGCAGAGATTCACAGCTTAGGGCTTGCACAGAAAATCCTCTCCCTTTTGGCACGTTGGAAGCAACTTCCCCTGGCTTTGATCCTGCAATGGTAGCATTTCAGTGCACGGTGGAGGATGTATATCTGACTTTCACCTCTGTCACATTACAGTGGAGAGTGGGTGGCTCTGCATGCAGTACAGGGAGGGGAGACACATACCTGCGAGAGAACCACATGTAAGGGGTAGGTGTGGCCAGAAACAAAAGTGGGTGGAACAACAGGTTTGACTTTTACCTTTGTAACGGTATCTTACATTGCAGCCAGAGTTTCTATACCTACTATACACACATCTCTCCAGCAAGGCGAGCAACAGGCGTTGTCACAGGTCAAGGACACATTCCACCCAGGCAAAAGTACTCAATAAGGACATGGAACAGAGCCAGCAAGAGGTGTGGTCTAGGGAGAGAGGGTGAAGCCTAGAAAGAGGTAAAAGGTAAAGGTGTCCCCGCACTTATAGTGCGAGTCGTTTCCGACTCTTAGGGTGATGTCTTGCGACGTTTACTAGGCAAACCGTATATATGGGGTGGGATTGCCAGTTCCTTCCCCGGCCTTTCTTTACCCCCCAGCGTATGCCGGGTACTCATTTTACCGACCACGGATGGATGGAAGGCTGAGTGGACCTCGACCCCTTTCACCGAAGATTCGACTTCCTCCTTCCGTTGGAATCGAACTCCGGCCGTGAGCAGAGCTTCAGCTGCATTACCGCCGCTTACCACTCTGCGCCATGGAGGAAGAGAGATTCCCAAAAACCTGATAGAGAGACCTGGAAGCCACATAGCTGGTAGAATCAGTGTGGGCAAGGAGAACAGAAGGGAATAATGGTTGATGGCAGTGATGGTTAGTGTCCATTGGGGCTGGTAGAGTGAAAGTGAGGGAGGCCAACAGTAGGCGGAGCCAGAGTCAGTGACAGGCGGACCAACTATTTCTAGGTTTGTCCCTATCCTTTTCCCTCCTGAGTTCTACAAGGGCAACACTGAGACTAAGGAAGAGGAAGCTGACAAATGATTTCATTTCCTGGACTGGTTGAAAGTAAGAAGGCAAGCAAGTGGGGACTGGTTGGGGGCAGACTGAGGTTGGTGGGGCACTGCCCTATTTTTCCTAATGGACCAGCCTCTGCTGGTTGTTGAGCAGCATCCTGAAGAATCACTTAGTGCAAGCGAGAAAACTAGATATTGCTGGCCTGGATAACCCCGTGTGTCATTCCTGACCATGATAGCTGTGCTGAAGGGAGTTTGAGTCCAGCAACATCTGGAGGGTCACAGATTCCCCACTCCTGACTCAAAGGGGAGCACAGCTGGCTCAGGACCTTAGCTGCTTGAGCCAGAGCAGCATATAGAGCCCCCCACCAGAACCAGAAGGCAAGGTGGATAGCACCCAAACCTAGCCATTTTGGCATCTGAGGCAGAAAATCCCTCAAGCTTATCTTCCTGCCTGCGTAACAGAAAAAAAGATACAACAATTATTAATTAAATAACTATTTGCTGCCCTTTCATGACAAGGAAAATCACCTGCCTGAGGCAGCTGCCTCACTCTGCCAAAGAGGAGGGCCAGCACTGGGGAGCTTGTTATTTTTCAGCAGGCTTTTTTATCTCTTTCTTAGCCTCCCTATTTAGATCTCCTTGATTAGATAGATAGATAGATAGATAGATAGATAGATAGATAGATAGATAGATAGATAGATAGATAGATAGATAGATAGATAGATAGATAGATAGATAGATAGATAGATAGATAGATAGATAGATAGATTCGGCTGTGGGACAGTATGCAAATGTTAATAATGATGATGATGATGATGATGATGATGATGATGATGATGATGATGATGATGATGGATGGATGGATGGATGGATGGATGGATGGATGGATGGATGGATGGATGGATCAAGCTTATATTGAGAGCTGAAGTCTGGCCAGCAGTGTTTAAATTTGATCCACGTCAAAGGTGTTACCAAATATAGATCAATTCTGACAGTCTATTGACTATGAACAAGAGTAGCCAGCTGTTGTCAGCACTGAAGCCATCCAGAATATGTGTGTTGCTTGATGCAGCTTGCACTTCCCCCACCATTCTGCACAAGTAAGTGACAGCTGCAGACAAATTTGTGGACAGACTAAATGCTCCTTTCCTCATTTCCAAAAACAGAATTGGCCTTCGCTCATACCATCTGAGAGCTACATTGATTTAGATGCAGAATGCTATGGCCAGAAAACTTTTTTGGTCCTAGACAGTACATAATGAGATACAAGATTAGACTTGATACCCTATACATTTTGATTGCCTTTTGCCCTGTAGCACATGCTGCAAGTATATTTATGTTCCTATGCTACACCCACTTACCTGGAAGAAAGCTCCACTGAATTCAGTGGGACTTACTTTTGAGTAGACATGTATGAGATTGCACTGTGCATTGCTTCTTCCTCATCCTGGCCTGCTGATGGGTAAAATTGGACTTTTATACTTAAGGTGACATTGTGAGGAGGAAGCAGCACTTGCCTTTTGCGATATGGATGTAAGTTGCCCCTTTCTAGGGAAATACATAGAAATACTCTTTCAAACCTCTCTTTCCATCACTGTTGTTTAGAAAACCAATATTTTCTCCCTAATTCTTTTGAAACACACGTCCCTTCCCAAGTTCTGATTCTTCTTCTAGATCTCACAATAATGCAGTTCCTACTCAATCCCTTTCCTCTTCAGAAAACCTTATACAAATTGCATTGCACATATCATCAACAAAGTAGTTCATAAGTGTGAACAACTATACAAACAAACTGGACACAATCCAATTTAATACAGAGTTAAGCACACTTAAGCCTATTTAAATAAATGGATTAAAGTTGTTAATTCCATGTTGGATCATGGCCATTGTATACATTTCTTTCAATTAGATACTAATCATCTCCAAAGGTTTATGGAAAGTTATGGTATTCCAGCTCACCCAGAGCCTTGTATATTCCACATGTTCTAGCACTCCATAGTGCTATATAGATCTGGTCAGAATCTAGCCTTCTGAGCATCAATATTTTTGTTTTTATTGATGTCATCTGGGAGAACATTGGCCAGCAGGATGATCTGAAGGCTGAAAAACAGAAAGGTCATTTGTGTTTCTTGGGATGACAAACCAGAATTTCTGTTTAATGAATAGTTCCTGCCACCCTGTGGATAGTAGTTTCTGGACTCATTTCTTCCCTTCTCTCCCACTACTCCAGTTGTTCTCAAATAACAAATATTACTGTTGAAATAATAACCAGTATAACACATTAATCCAGATGTATAGACTCTGCATATCTTTTTCTACAAACAGAAGATGGATTTGAGATTTCAGGGACCCATTGATTTAGATATTTTGAGTGAAGGGTTTTGTGTTTGTTTGTTTTAAAAAGCTGGTTTGTGTTTGTCATGGCTTCTCCTAATTCCTTCTGAATTTGCAAGACTGTTGAAGATCCAAGACTGTGAAGGAGGATCTGGTTCTTTGCATTGCTGACGAACAGAAGGGGAGTTCTGTGATGTATACACAGAGTAACATTATTCTTACATGGCCATTGTATTGAAGCACATATTTATTGGAACAGCAGGGAAAACAAGGTAGAACGAGAAACTCTAGAACTGGTATGGGGAGCCTGTGGCCTCTAGATGTTGCTAGACTTGGACCTACAACTCCCATAATTCCTCACCATTGGCCATGCTCACTTGGGCTGAAGGGAGTGATGGTCTAACAACAGCTGGAAGGCCACAGGTTCCCCACCCCAGCTTGAGAAGAAACTCGAGGTGTCTGACTGAGATACTTGCTGTAGTCTTTTCAGCTGGATCTCAAGAGAATATTTGTTTCATCTTCTGAGAATTCAGACAAGCAGGGAACAGAATTCTCAACCCATCCACTTCTATTATCTATCATTTATTTACCATCAACAGAAATACTTCCTTTAAGGATGGCTTTGCTAAGAGGAGAATGAGCAATTAACTTGTCATACTAAAACCAAAAAAGTGTCTTGTGGCACCTTAAAGACTAACAGACTAACTATAAGTTTCCATGGCCTACTAAAGCCCACTTCAAAGTGAACTTGAAGTAGACTCTAGTTCACCAAAGCTTATGCTGCAACAAATCTATTAGGATTGGAGCCATCCTAAGTTAGATGCAGCAGCGGTACATGAAGGGGGGAATGGCAAGGGGCACCATCCCAGCTGCAGCACAACACATACCAAGACATGGATGTGGTGGGGTGAGGCAGTGGCAAGGTTGGGGAAGCTTCTGATTGGCAGCAATGTGGGGCCACACCATGCCAGAACTCCCCGACCTTGCTGCTGCCTCACCCCATCCTGGCGAGGGCAGGGCTGTCACCTGGAGATTGCAACTTCTGCTCCTCCCTTCCTCACATGATGCTGATGATTAGCTACAGTCAGCTATCAGTGAATGTGACAACTTAGTCATGACTTAAGTGCCATTGATTTCAAGGGGAACTATGCTCAACAACTGAATCCAACACACAGCCTTTAAGATACCACAAGACTCATTGGTTGTTTTTCTGCAACTGACTAGCATCAACTACCTCTCTGGAAACTATTTTCGTGCTAATAACGCAATGTACCACCCCTCATTTTAGTCACCAATGGAACTAAAAGGAAGAAAGTTCTACACTGGAGTTTCTGGATGGAAAGGCAGCCTTGGATGCTTGCAACCACTGGGTAGAACCCTTCAGTACATTACTGAAATGCCCCCTGCTGATAAAGATGCTTGAAACCCTACATGCAATAACCTGTATGTGGTTTTTCCCCTAAAGCCTCTCAGCATGTTAAAGTAGCCACACACTTTATGAGTATTCCTATCCCCCACTGTAGATATCCTTCACTATTCCTGTGTGTTGGAATTAAGAAGTCAGAAACCAGAGCTCTTTCAAGCTGCCTGAAGCCCCTTTCCTTCCTTGGATAGGCTATATTAGAGCAGTACAGTACTAGGAAAGGAGTGGTTCAGGGCTTGAATTCTATTTTTACAGCTAAACATCTCCCAGATACTATAAAAGAACCAAGGGCACAGTTAGATGTGTTTCAAGAAGCTCTTCTTGAAATTATTACATATATTTCAGGCTGGGGTCAGGACCTTGAGTAGCTGGTATTCTCATGAAAAGGTCAGCCCCAGAATGGATTAGTTTCAGAATGTAATAGCGCTACAAATGTCTAGTAATATTAATGAGAAGCTGAAACATTATTGTCTACCTTTTCTTATGCTACAAAGTGTGTTACAAGAAATGGAAAAAAATAGGCAAAGAATAGTTGTGGTTTGTTGTAGATTTTGATTCTGCAATCTAGCTGCTTTATTGGATTGTCTACTGATTATACTCAGTAACAAGTAGACTGTTTGATACTATTATTATTAGTAGTAGTACTACTACTACTACTAATAATTCATTTTCCTACATAGACTCCTCTATAACGTATTGCCATTTTCATTTTTCATTTGTTAAATGATGTTTTAATGGGAAAGTAAAAATTATTAAGCATGTAGAAGAATAAGCCTCACTGAGGAAGAATCTGCATGGCTTTTGCAGACCAAAGTCCTGCCTCACCAACCTTCTGGACATCTTTGAGAGTGTCAAGAAACAAATAGGTAGGGTGATCTGGTAGGTATTATATATTTGGCCTTCCAAAAGGCTTTTGGTAAAGGTTCCAGAGTTTGGAATAAAAGGACAGATCCTCTTAGGGACTGGTGACCAGTTAAAAGAACAGGAATTTGGGGACAGACCAATGCAAGTATTTATCAATAGTTTGGAGTAAAGATGGATGGATCCATTAAAGTCCAGTCTGGTCACTCCATCCCAGTTCTGCCTTGGGATGGGGCTAAGTGTGTCCTGTTCCAGAAAATCCTTAACAGAAAATCCTCAAAAATCTGTTCAGAAGCATCTAGGTTAAAAAAAAAAAAAACTAACGAGGCAGTCTGAGGGTTGCACACTACCTCTGTTCTTGTAAAAGCTATTTATTGCCTTTTTAAAAGTTCAAAAACAAGGTCATTCAGCCACCCACAGCCTGGAGCAGCAAGCATGTGGGACACCTTATCTCCCTGGGAAGAACAGGATTTGATGATGTTCTGTTGCTCTCAGTGGGAATTGTTCTGAAGAAACATGGCTGCCCCATGTGAAAACTGATTGCAGCCATGTTTCCCCATACAATTCCCCTGAGAGTGATGGACATCACCAAGTCCATCACTCCAAGGGGGATTTGCTGTATTGTATTCCAAGGGTGTGGTGGCAAATACAACAGCAGCAAGGTAATATGTTTTACCCCAACAATCCTGTGAGGAAGGTCAGGTCTACAGATAAGCCATCCAGTAAGCTCATGATTGGGGGAAGATTTGAACCTCAGTCTCCCTGGTCCTCAGCTACTACTCTATTCAGGACATCACATTGGATGTTGCACAGGATTATTTGGAGAACATTTAACGTTGACAGGCCCTCCTCCAAATTTGGGGGGCCTGTGGACAGGTTGCGCTTGCTGGGCTCCCCAATACCAACCGGTCCTCCCTCCACCTGCCACCTCTTGGGTCCCTCAGTGGTGCAACTGCCAGCCTTGCCCTCCCTTTCACATGCGCCCTGGCTTACCACAGTAGAAGCCTGTGAGCATGAGAGGAGAGAAGGTGAGACGCCCATCACTGCTCCCCTTTCACTTGCCCGTTACAGGGCCACATCCAATGGCTGAGCTCACGAGGGAAAGTTTCACAGCTGCCCTGGTCCTCCCACTTGCACTTGTATGATCATCTGTGATCTTACCTGGTGGTAGGAATGACCCTAGAATGGGCCAGGAGTTGTACGGTTGCTTGGTTGCCATTATAGGTCGCCACCACCAGGTAATCCCAGAAGTGAGTGTGCAGGGGAGGCTGGTAGCTGCAGCAGCAGCACTGTGAGGAGAGGGCATGTGGCAGTGAGCTCGGGGGGGACAGGCAAAATGTCAACCCTAGTAGGCCCTGCAGGCATGTGTGGGCCTCAGGTCAGGGCTGGGGAACCTTTTTCAGCCCAAGGGCTACATTTCCTTCCAGGCCACCTTTGGAGGGCCACACATGTTAGTGGGGAGCAGGGTCATAAACAAAAGTGAGCGGAGTAACTAATGTTAATTTTACCTTTGTGGACTTGGCTTGTTTCTACACATATCAAACGTTTCTCTCCCAGACAAACAAGAATTATCACAGTTCAAGGACACATTCTAACCTGGCAAAAACACTCAAGGAGGGTGCAAAGCAGGGCCAGTGAGGAGCTTGGCCTAGGGGAAAGGAGTGTGGCTGGGAGGGGCAGTGTCAAGGGCCAGAGAGAGAGGTCTGAAAGGCCGCTTTTGGCCCCCTGGCCTGAGGTTCCCCATCCCTAGTCTAGACAGGTGCTCCAGTATGACAGATGCTGACATACTAGATGGATGCTGAAGCCTGGATGTGGAAGAACTTTTCACACATTACACTGTGGGATATGCATGATTCTGTTTATGTCGCAGGAAGCCACAAGATGGGAGAGCTCTGCAGCGTGTCCCTGTGATATACATATGCCTGTAATGATATGTTTGGAACACAACATGACATTTTGTAGCATATTCAATACAGTTACATGCTAAAGTAAAAACAAAGCACGCAACAGTCCATTCTGTGTAATTCAGAACTGAAATGAGCTTGCATGCTGCTATGCTAACAGCTGTTGGTGCAATAAAAAGGATCACCTTACCAATTCTATGTTCCTTATTTTCTGGGACCAACACTAGTCTTGAACAACTGCTAAATCTCCTATCAAGTCACACCTGTTTGATTTACTGGAAGCTTGCAGTGAAAGATCCTGTTTCCCGAATTGATTATATGCTGTCATACACTAATCCAGACTTGCTCATTTGAATGTAAACTCAGATTCAATTTAGCAGATTAAATTTAAGACAAGCTCCAAGAAAGCTGAACAGAAGTTAGCCCAGTAAAACATATTGCCTTACCATCTCTGGCTGTGATTTTGAAAGCACCTTGGCAGCAAAAACTGTCTTGAGTTCAATGGTTTTCAGTTATTCTCTCTCTCTCTCTCTCTCTCTCTCTCTCTCACACACACACACACACACACACACACACACACACACACACACACACACACGCGCACACATGCACACAGACACAAACAATTTAGCACCTTGCATGATCAAGTAAAACTGCAAGCGTTTTTAAAAAAGCAATATTCCAAAGTGATCCTGAAATGATATAGCTATCTTATGTATGTTTACACAGAATGAAGTCCTACTGTGCTCAGTAGAATTTACTCTCAAGCAAGTTTGTATAGGATTGATTGATTGATTGATTCAATTATTTATTAAATTTATATCCTGCCCTTCCTCCCACAGGAGGATTAATAAAGCATTAAAAACATATTAAAAACAAAACATGACTGGTGTAAATCTTAAGGAAAATTTCTACAAAGTCTTGTTTAGATGGTAACTGACCCCTAAAAGACTTAGGGCTCATCCAGACGACTGTATAATGTGTGATATGATTGCTTTGTGTATTCATTAATTTTTGGTGGTCCATATGACATCATCTGTTTTTGCGCATTTTCGCGCAGTTAAATCCGCTTTTGCAGTACTGCAAAAAATGCGATATGCTTTTTAAAATCGGGAATCATCCGCTGTACCTTAAGGAGCTCGGATGCAATACTGTGGACTTTAGAGCTGTGGGCGGTCCATGGGCGTTTCCCAAACCCCTTCCCTCGTTTCCAGCCAATCATGTATTTCCACTTTTGCGCATGTGCACGAATGTCCAGGGAAAGCCCAGGAAAACTGAATGAATCAGAGCAATGGTGTGATGTTGGGGGGGCTCTGCAACTTCTACTCTGCAGCTACAGCTGTTTATTTTTAGCCAGCCTGCGAACTGGATGGCCGCTCCAGGTGAGATCTGCAATTGTGGTTGTTTGTAAAGCCCTCCTTTTCCTGGCTGGCCTCGCTCAAGTGCAGCTGGTTGGTGCAGGGAGCTTGCTTTGCTCTTTCCTCCTCGCTCGGAGACAGACAGACATGCACAGGCACATACAGTGGAGAAAAGTGAGAGCCTGGCACTTTGCAAACGGCCACGGGAAGGAAAGGGAGAAGGAGGGGGGGTGAAGGCAATGGAGCATCAAGTTTTGCCCAAAGTGGTTGGGAAGCTGCTGGGAAGCCTCTCTCGGTGGCTCTTCCCTGATGCTGACGACGACAATGCCTACGCAGGCAGAGCAAGAGAGAGAGAGACAATGGGGAGGAGCTGGGAGCCGCCACCAAGTGCTGCACTCTAGAAAAGCTTGGGGGTCAGGAACCTTGCAGTGGAGTCAGAGGTCTCAGCTGGCATTCCTGCGTAGTATTCGATTTGTTGGACATTTGGGGGGGGAATGAAAGGTATAAGGACAACTTGAGTCGAGAATGCACTTGGGCGGTGTGTGCAAATATGCAGAGTCACAAAGCTGCTGTGCCACCCCAGGAAAAGTTGGTTCTGTAAGAAGGGGGGTGCTCCCCATTAAATGCTCAGCTTTCCTGCCATTCTTTACAAAAGAAGCAAGTAGTAGCAGCTCCTCAGTGTGCCAATACCTTCCCTTTCCGTTCTGGAGAAATAAGTAGAATTACCAGCCGTGTGTATCTCCAGAAACTGCAATAGCAGAAAAGCATACAGTCAGTTTTGTGAAATATTGCAAACACAAGCAAACAAAAACACAGGAATTATTGGCATATAAGTGGTTTGCTAGAGCATCTCGGATGCCCGCAACCATAGAGACTGGTGGTCTACCTTTCTAGACATGACATGTTGTTACTTGCAGTTCTGGAGAAATAAGTGGAATTGCCAGCTGTGTGTATCTCCAGAAACTGTAATATGCATTAAGGCAGGAAAGCATACAGTCGGTTTTGCAAAATATCGCAAATACAAGCAAAAAAAGAATACAGGAATTATTGGCATATAAGTGGTTTGCATGTTTCTTTTATCAGAGGGAACACCGCAAAGCCTGTGCTGGGCGCTTCAGTGCAGATTGACACAGCAGCACACAGGGCTGTTTGCCCACATTCCCTGCCCGAGCCCAGAGCAGCCACCCACAGGGGGGCTGTTTGCTTCCCTGGGGGCAACATTCCTGCTGCCGAGCCACACAACAGTCTGGGGCTGAACCCTGCAGTGAATGAGCCCAGGGGTTGTGGGGGGATTCACCCGGTGATTACAAGAGCTGATCCCTTGCACTGCCCACAACCCCCCTGGACGGTCAGGGGCACCTGGAGACACACACCCCAGCCAACCCTGCTCCAGAGTGGCGAGCTGCAAGGAACTCCATTACCCATTACAGCCACTCCTACCAAACTATCAGGAAATTCAAACTTTCACGCTCTTATGTTCAAGCACATGCGCGTTATTGTGCTTCCGTGCAAAGGGGGAGAGGAGCATACTTCATCTTTTGCGGACCAATTGGCTGATAGGGGGTGGTGTTACAGGCAGAGCTGGGAAAAAGCGAAAAGAATGTACGGGTCTTCCTGCTGCGTGTGCAGGTGCAAAAAACGCATATTTTTTAGATCGGAAAGAGTGAACAAACAGGCAAAGTAGGAACTGTCAGATGACAAACCAAACATGGAAAACATGGATTATCCGGGTCACTTTGGACAAGCCCTTAGTCATATGCATAATTCCACATTGGATGTTTTCTGGAAATGCAAAACTAATAAAGTAGGATTACTCCATATTCTATGGTCCTGTCCTAAAAATCAAAACATTTTGGGAAAAGAATGTCATTTATGAAAGGAAAGTCAGGAAGAAGGAAAACGACTTCCTTCTCTTCCCTCCTGTTAGCCGCTCCAATTCTACAGGCTGTAAATCTGGAGTCGCACCTGCTTCAACGGAAGGAGGAACGGCGACTTCTTCAATGAAGGGGTTGGGAGATGAACCTCGTTTGGAGCAACAGCTCTTGAATTCCCAAAACTGAGAGGCGGGGGTAGGTGGGCACACAAGGCTCCTTGAAAATCTCTCCGCTTCTCTCCCCTAACAACCCCCGGTGTATTTATGTTGATAATTATTAGGGCTGCCTTTAAAACAAAACAAAACACAACACAACACCGTTGCCTTGTATGGAGACTTCATGCGTAGGCCTTATCAGAGGGTGACATGTGCAAAGCCCAACCAGCTGCAACTAAGGAGCTGGTTATTTAATTTACTTTTTTGTACAATGTATTGCTTATTGATGTATTGCTTTTTTGATGTATTGCCTCATTGATGTATTTTTATATTTGTGTTTACTTTTTCTGTAAGCTGCCTTGAGGGCCTTGCAGCCGAAAGGCAGGGTATAAATAAACGTTAACATAACATAACATAACATAACATAACATAACATAACATAACATAACATTTAGATAAAAGATATAACTGGGTATGATCTTCCCATGGATCCTCTAATCTTCCTTTTTGATTATCTTAAGGATCCCATCCAATCTGATGATAGAGAAATGATCATACACCTTATGACACAGACAGACTGACTATAATTAGAAACTGGAAATCAATTAATCAATTATTTAAAATGTGATGTATTGTTTTGCCTTTTAATTGTACCAAATATGAATTGTATATTATATATTGTACATTAATTTTTATGTTGTAAACCGCCCAGAGAGCTTCAGCTATGGGGCGGTATAGAAATTTAATAAACAATAATAATAATAATAATTACTCCAACAATTCATGAATGGAATATCAAAGTATGGGATACACTCAATCTTGTAAAACTTACCAATATAGTCAGAACAAGGGAAGGAAGACAATCACAAGACTTTTATTTAGAAATGGAGCTTATTTGCAGTGTACTGGAATAATATAGTTCATGATAATATAAATCCGTATAACATCTTGGGAACTGTTTTAATAGAACTTACAAACTTCATATTTTTCTAATTCTTTTTCTTGATCTAATTGATGAAGCATTTGTTAATTAAATGTGTAAAGAACTCCAATGTGCCTACTAGAAGTTTTATCAATATTTATTTTCATTATATAGTTTAACATATATTTATATCTGACTTTTTTCTTTTTTGTAAAACCTTTAGCCATGGCAGTTTGGCTGATCTGTTATTTTTGTATTTGATTTTGTTTAAATGAAAATAATTTTAAAAACTTTAAAAGATCTTTAAAAACAATTCCAGTACAGATACAGATTGTATCAGTTACGCAGAACTCTGAGCTGTTTCATACCTTCTGCTGCGGCAATTAATTTTTATTCACTGTTTTTTATGTGAGCATTATGGCTGTGTTCTGCTGGGCTTTAATATTGGCTGTTTTCATACTTTATTATAAGAGCTATTTTGGGGAAGGGTAGGGATATTTTAAAGTGATATAGAAATAAATAATAACAAATAGATTATTAAGCAGAGAAAAGACGGTAGCCATTTGCCTCTTGTGAAGTGTGTATGTACCCTTTCAAAAGAGATGAGGATACAGGTGACGATGTACTTTACAACGTGCTAAACTGTCCAGTTTATGAGATGGTAGAAGACAGGAATTTGAAGCTTCTCTCCAACATAGCAAATTGGTCAATCCACCAACAACAACTAAACATTATCCTGGCAAATACGAAGAGGCAAATACACATGATCTCTTTTGTTGTAAGGTGCATCCGTCAACCATTTCTTGAGGCGATGTGGAGGATTGTTTTAATTATACATTATTGTTCAGCTGTAGGGCTGTGGCTGAATTTTCAAACTGTTGAAAGTTTGACCTGTGTTTGGGTGGGAAGGTATTGGGGAAGGTTGGGGAAGGTGAGATGAAACCTCCTCCCCTTTTTTGAATTTTTGAAGGGCTGTGGGTGATTTGTGAGAGAATTCACATGTGCTCCTTGCAACTTTGTTCAGCTTGCGACCATCATATTATTTTTCTCAGAATGCCCTCCTCTGAGACTGGGATGCAAAAAGCATTCTGGGAAGAATAAAATTCTGATTGGAGCTCCAAGGAGTGCACCCCTGAAAACAGCACAACCCCCCCTGTTCAAAATAGTCCCCACTTAACTTTGAATAGAGCTGTAAAAATGAGGTATCTCAACTCAGCCCCAGTGCCTGCAGGAGGAAGGGGAACACCACCATCCAGAGAAGGAGAGCTGTTTGCTGCTGCTGCTGCTGCTGCTGCTGCCTGCCTGCCTGCCTGCCTGCTTGCTGCTGCTGCTGCTGCTGGGGCTGCTCGGCTATCACCACCAACACCCTCTCCTTGTTGGACGTCTGCTCGGCAGGTGTCACGCCTTGCAGGACCAGGCCCCAGGTACTCAGCCAGCTGTAGCTGATTCCTTCCACCTGTCCCTTCCCTGGAGGAGATACATAAGCCAGCTGACTGAGGCGGCTCCTGCTTTGCCTGCCTTTTGTGGGTCTTGAGTCATGTGCCTAGGAGAGAGGACTCAGAGCCAAGTGGGGAGACTTGAGGGACCCCCAATTAGTGTAGTGATGGGTAGAGGGAGATATGGCGTTGTGAGGAGGACTTGCCAGATAAGGGGAACGCAGCCCAGGCAGTCAATGACTGTGCCTTGTTCCGGTCCGCCTCACACCCACAGGTTTGTTGGTTGCCCTATCACCAGCTCTCAGGCCTCCAGATGCTGCTCCTAAACGCCAGATCGGTGCATAATAAGATATCCCTCATTCACAATTTAATTGTGGATGAGGCAGCCGATCTGGCATGTATAACCAAGACCTGGGTGGGTGAGCAGGGAGGAGTCAGTCTCTCCCAGCTATGTCCACCAGGGTACCTGGTCCAGCATCAGGGTAGACCTGAGGGTCAGGGAGGGGGGTTTGCTGTGGTCTATAGGAGCTCCATCTCCCTCTGCAAGCACCCTGTCCATGTGACTACTGGTCTGGAGTGTTTGCACTTTCTGTTGGGTCAGCGGGACAGACTGGGGATTCTGTTGGTGTACTGCCCACCCCGCTGCCCAACAGACTCCCTAGCTGAGCTGATGGAGGTGGTCTCGGGTGTACTGTTGAGATCCCCCAGACTGTTGGTTCTGGGGGATGTCAACATCCATGCCGTGGCCACCTTATCCGGGGCGGCTTAGGATTTCGTGGTCTCCATGACAACCATGGGACTGTCCCAATATGCCATTGGCCCAACACATGTAGCAGGGCACACTCGAGATTTGGTTTTTGCAACAACATGGAGTTGGTGATCTGAATGTGAGGGGCCTTACATCAGTCCCTCTGTCATGGACAGATCACTGCTTGCTGACGTTTAGACTTACAGTGGCTTTTCCCCTCTGCAAGAGTGGGGAACCTGTTAAGTTGGTTCGCCCCCAGAGACTAATGGATCTGGATGGTTTCCAAAGGGCTCTGGGGAGTTTTCCGGCTGATAGGGCTGGCGCTTCTGTCGAAACCCTGGTTGAACTGTGGAATACAGAAATGACCCTGGCAGTTGACATGATTGCTCCTGAGTGCCCTCTCCTGTGTAGAGCTTGTACGGCTCCATGGTATACCCCAGAGCTGAGAGCGATGAAACAATATAGGAGACGACTTGAGTGCAGATGGAGACGAACTCCTAGTGGTGCAATTATACACTGGTAAGTGCCTATGATAAGCTGTATTTAGGGACAGTGAGGGCAGCAAAAGACCAATATTTTGCTGCCACTATCAAATCATCAATCTGCCGCCCAGCGGAGCTCTTCAGAATTGTCCGGGGGCTATTACACGCTGGCCCCAAGGCCTGCTGTAATGAATTTGCGAGGCACTTCCAGGATAAAATCTGTAGCATCTGTCAGGACTTAGACTCCAGTGTTATAGCACGTGAATCAAGCGAGGTATCCAGAGCACAGCCTTGTCTCAATTTCTTGGATGAGTTTCAGTTGCTGCAGCTTGAGGACGTTGACAAGGTGCTTGGACAGGTTTGTGCAACCACTTCTGTGCTGGATCCTTGCCCTTCTTGGCTAAAAAAGCTAGCAGGGATGGAACAGCTGGCTGGGCCAGGGAAGTGATTAATGTCTCTCTGTGAGAGAGGGTGGTCCCTGGCTGCCTGAAAGAGGCAGTAGTGAGACCACTCCTAAAGAGACCCTCCCTGGACCCAGAAAATCTTAATAACTATAGGCCAGTGGCAAATGTTCCATTTCTGGGCAAGGTCCTTGAACGAGTGGTTGCTTGCCAGCTCCAGACACTCTTGGATGAGACCGATTATCTGGATCCATTTCAGTCAGGTTTCAGGCCTAGTTTTGGCACGGAAACAGCCTTGGTCGCCCTGTATGATGACCTTTGTCTGGAGAGAGACGGGGAGTGTGACTCTGTTGATTCTCCTTGATATCTCAGCGGTTTTCGATACCATCGACCATGGTATCCTTCTGGGAAGACTGGCTGAGTTGGGAGTGGGAGGTACTGCATTGCAGTGGTTCTGCTCCTACTTGGCAGGTTGCCTCCAGAAGGTGGTGCTTGGGGAACATTGCTTGGCACCCTGGACTCTCCAGTATGGGGTTCCGCAGGGGACAGTTCTGTCCCCCATGTTGTTCAACATCTACATGAAACCATTGGGTGCGGTCATCCAGAGCTTTGGAGTGCGTTGCCATCAGTATGCTGATGACACGCAGCTCTAGTTCTCCTTTTCATGTTCTTCAGGTGAGGCTGTCAATGTGCTGAACCAGTGCCTGGCTGCGAGAATGGACTGGATGAGGGCTAATAAACTGAGGCTCAATCCAGACAAGACTGAGATGCTGCTAGTGGGTGGTTCTTCTGACCAGATGGTGGATGTCCAACCTGTCCTGCATGGGGTTGCATTCCCCTTGAAGGAGCAGGTTCGTAACTTGGGGGTTCTCCTAGAACCATTTCTGTCACTTGAGGCTCAGGTAGTCTCGGTGGCATGGAGTGCCTTCTACCAACTTCAGTTGGTGGTCCAACTACATCCCTATCTGGACAGAGATAACCTGGCTTCAGTTGTCCATGCTCTGGTAACCTCCAAATTAGATTACTGCAATGTACTCTATGTGGGGCTGCCTTTGAAGACGGTTCGAAAACTGCAGCTTGTACAAAATACAGCGGCCAGATTGGTAACAGGGACCAGACAGTCCAAACATATAAAACCGATTCTGGCCTGCTTGCATTGGCTGCCAGTATGTTTCCGAGCTCGATTCAAGGTGCTGGTTTTAACCTATGAAGCCTTATATGGCTTGGGACCACAATACCTGATGGAACGCCTCTCCCGATACGAACCCACCCATACACTATGTTCAAGATCAAAGGCCCTCCTCTGGGTGCCTACTCTGAGGGAAACTGGGAGGCTGGCAACAAGGGAGAGGGCCTTCTCTTTCTTTTTTTTTATCATTAATTTTTATTCAAATTTTCAAAGACGAAAAAACAAAACAAAACAAAAACAATTAAACAATAAAATAAAATGTCGACTTCCAATTTGTCGCAGATCAGTTATAGGTCTAGAATATATAACAATCCTATCTCTAAAATTATATTATAAAATCACTTTTCTCCAGTAATTATCTTAATTAATCATCAAATCTCATAAACATTATTTTATTTAAGGGAGAGGGCCTTCTCAATAGTGGCCCTCAAATTATGGAATGTTTTAATTGATGAGGTGCGCCTGGCACCAACACTGTTATCTTTTCGGCGCCAGGTCAAGATTTTCCTCTTCTCCCAGGCATTTTAGCATGTGTTTCAAATTTTTAAATTGCGTTTTAAATTGTTTTTAAAAGATGTGTTTTTCAATTTGCATATTTGTTTTAATGTTTTTAGTTGCTGTAAACCGTCCAGAGAGCTTCGGCTATGGGGCAGTATATAAGTACAATAATTAAATAAATAAACAAATTTAATACTTTATTTGTAAATTTCATATAACTTTATTATAACCAATGACTTGAACAAATACACTTCTATACATACACACTTACATAACATAAAGATTACTGCTGCCTTATCCAGTGTTCACTTCTAAGCATGGGGCATGGGGGGCACTAAACACCACAAGGCCTCAGTGGAAAGGGCAGCACTGCAAACACCTCCTCTTACTTGTACTGAGCAAAAGTAACCAGGGAAAGCCCACTGCACAGGATCGTCGCTTCCCCACCGGGGCTTCTGGACTAAGATGTATCAACGGAAGAATTGGGAGTACTGTTACATGCCACCTCGTTAAAAGCATGAAAGTGCTTCTGTTCTGTCAGAACTTTTCAACGTCTCAATGAGAAAAGTTGTGGTCTGACTTGATAGTCACTCCAGTTTTGTCACTGAAGTGTTAGAATATTTGGCAATTTTTTATTATTAGTGTCATTTTCATTCATGGCTTTATTACCTTGTTTAGTCATAATAGGCAATTCTTTCATTTATATTTCATCGTTTCTTTCAAAGGAAAAGCACTTCTGCCACGGAAACAGCATATAGCATCTTTGAAAGGTTCGCCCCAATTTCTTTGGGTTACATTCAACTAAGTCCTACCCAGAGTTCACAGAGATATTATGTTTCCATGCTAAGGGCCAAGAGCCATGGACCTCCTTAAATAACAATTAAGATGAATTAATTTATAATAATAATAATAATAAAATTTTATTTAGCAGACGCCCATCTGTCCGACTGAACGGACGCTCTGGGCGATGTACAATATAAAATACAATATAAAATACAATCTCCTTATATACTTTAAAGGTTCACTAGACAAGAATACTGCAATCTCTATACATGTCTACTTAGAAGGAAATTTCATGGATTTCAAATAGCTTATTCCCAGTCAAGAAGATATAAGGTTGCAGCCTGAATCTGAATACGTTATGTCCATGGATTATAACATTTTGTTTTCTAAACCTTTCCAGTCTCATCATGAGCTTTCCTGTGAGCATAGTGTCTCACTGTAGAACTGGCATACATACAGAATGTGAGGGATAGTGCCTAAGGGTTTGGAGGTAATACTAGAAAACCAGATTTTAGCATGTAAAGGTGTAATTCCATGAAAGAATTGTCTGGAATTCCCATTTTCCTCAGTGAAGAAAAAAAGTAAGTCTTGGTAGCATGTATCCAGAGCTATAACTTGTACAGTTAGGTGTCTGAGCCTTTTAAAAGGACAAAGGGAAATGAAGAGAATTCTTTAGGCCAGGGATGGGGAACCTGTGGCCCCTCCAGGTGCTGTTGGACTCTAGCTTCCATGAACTCCAGCCCAACATGGCCAATTCAGTCAGTGATGATGGGAGGGCCACAGGTTCCCCATCCCTTTTCTAAGCCCACTTCTACAGGGCACTCAGCTATCTGTCCAGGAACATCTCTCTCCCCTGCCTTCCATCAAGCATTTCAGACAGAAGGGAACAGGAAAGGTAACAGAAATTGGTTTCTGTCATTTTGTGCTCCAAGGAACAGCTATCAATGAATCTTTCTTTCCTCCCCTACCGAGCATGAGAGATATCTGACTAGGTGTGGGTGTGTAAATCATTCATATAAGCTGCCCTAGAGCTCAGTGTTTTCTTGATTGCTCCTGCTTGGAGCCATAATTATATGACAACCTCTTTAGATTCCTAGGAGGAACTGGAAGGATATAGGTGATATTTGTGGACAAAGTTGAAAGTGAGAGGTGCTGATTTGTCTGAAGTCTCATGTCTCATTGCCACTCTGACAATTAAGCACACCTTTTGCACAGTTGCATACCTCTTGATTTGCTGATGCAATCCATGGTACCCTTTTATACCATAGGCCAGAGTTGGGCAACCTGTGGCCCTCCAGATGTTGTTGGACTCTGACTTCCATCAGCCTCAGCCAGCATTGTCAGGAATGATGGGGATTGGCCATCCCTGCCACATGTTACAAGTTTTTTTGGTGTGTGTGCTGATCTTAGAAAAGCATTCGATAGAAATTCATTGGGCTTACATTCAAGTGTTCAGGAACGAATGCCAATAAGATACTATCAATAAAATATGTATTGCTGTCTATTAAATGGACATCTATAGTGTAACTGGAGAGTATTATATTTACCTTGGGGTAAACTAAAGTGTGTCCAATATGTGATAAGAGATGTTCCAGAACTTTGAAGTTCTGTTTTGTGGAGGGACTCCATGTCTGTTCTTCTACATAAAAACATCTAGAGGTTAATCATGTATTGCTAAATAGTGCACTGCTAAATATCTACCCAGCAGGTGTCTGCAGATATCAGTATTGGAACTGCTTCTAAATATGCCTTGGAATTCCCAGGGTGAGTTGGTGCTGTGAAATAATAATAATAATAATTTAATTTGTGGGTCGCCTATCTGGCCAATGGCCACTCTAGGCGATGTACAATTTAACAACAATACATTACATCATAATAAAATACATCATAAAATACAATATAACAATAAAACAATAAAACAGTTCCAGTACAGAGTAGTAGGCTATTGGTTGTAAAAGTTTAACCCTCCCCGTAAGTCCCAAAGGCCTGTCTGAAGAGCCAGGTCTTCAAAGCTTGGCGGAATACATTCAGGGAAGGGGCATGTCGAAGGTCATACGGGAGGGAGTTCCAGAGAGTGGGGGCCGCCACTGAAAATGCCCTCTCTCTTGTCCCCGCCAACCTAGCTGTTTTAGTTGGCGGGATTGAGAGAAGGTCCTGTGTGGCTGATCTTGTTGGGCGGCATGGTTGGTGGTGCTGGAGGCGCTCCATCAGATAAACTGGGCCAAGACCGTATAGGGATTTAAAGGTTAATACCAACACCTTGAATTGGGCCCGGAAAATAACTGGAAGCCAGTGTAGGTCGAACAACACTGGGGTGATGTGTTCCCGGCGGCGACAGTTTGTAAGTAGTCGAGCCGCAGCATTTTGTATAAGTTGTAATTTCCGGACCGTTTTCAAGGGTAACCCCACGTAGAGCGCATTACAGTAATCCAACCGAGAGGTGACCAGGGCATGTACCACCAGTGGGAGCTGATGAGCAGGAAGGTAGGGCTGCAGTCTATGAATGAGGTGTAATTGATACCAAGCTGCCCGGCTCACTGCCGAAATCTGAGCCTCCATGGACAGCTTGGAATCAAGAACAACCCCAAGGCTGCGGACCTGGTCCTTCAGGGGCAATTTCACCCCGTCGAACACCAGGTCAACATCTCCCAGCCTTCCCTTGTCTCCCACGAGTAGCACCTCAGTCTTATCAGGA
Organism: Rhineura floridana; assembly: GCF_030035675.1. NCBI lineage: Eukaryota > Metazoa > Chordata > Lepidosauria > Squamata > Rhineuridae > Rhineura > Rhineura floridana. Next base: position 73,695,439 of record NC_084487.1, on the reverse strand, counting down.
TTCAACTTCAGCCTGTTCCTTCCCATCCATCCACTCACGGATTCCAGGCACTTGGACATGGTCTCCACAGCAGACTCTGGTGAAGATTTAAACGAGAGATAGAGCTGAGTGTCATCCGCATATTGGTGACACTGCAGCCCAAATCTCCTGATGATTGTCCCCAGCGGCTTCATATAGATATTAAATAGCATGGGAGAGAGGATAGAGCCCTGTGGCACACCACAATTGAGAGACCAAGGGTCTGAAACCTCCTCCCCCAATGCTACCTGTTGATGCCTGTCGGAAAGAAAGGAATGGAACCACCGTAGTACAGTGCCTCCTATTCTCGATTCCTCCAGGCGATGTAAAAGGATACTGTGGTCGACAGTATCAAAAGCCGCTGAGAGATCGAGGAGGACAAGAAAGGTGAATTCTCCCCTATCTAATGCCCTCCTCATATCATCAACCAGAGCGACCAATGCTGTTTCAGTTCCATGTCCAGTCCTGAAACCTGATTGGTATGGATCCAAATAATCCGTTTCATCCAAGTGTGTCGACTTCCTGCCTCCCAGGAATACTGTGAAAGTGAAACTGAACTTGAATGTTTAGGACTACAGCCCTTGTTTGGTTCAGCTCTTAGGAAAGACCCAGCATGAAACAAATATTCGTGGTGGAAATAGGAAATGCATCTATAATTGATCTATTGCATTGAGGCTTTACTGGGTTGTGTAGAGGGAGTTGCTTTTAACTCACTAGCCTTTCAAACTTTGCCTGCAATGGGAAAAGTGTATTTTTCTAAATGATTTATATTGTTAGCTAGATAGCCATACTCCTGATGTTTTCCTGTTTTCCTGTGTTCGTTGGGGCTTGCTAGCACTGTACTTTGAAAAAGAGTCAGCAAGTCCAGCTAAATCAAACTGAGATCTGCTTTGTTTAAGTTTGAATAACAATTGTAGCATGGGGGGAACCCTATAAATTGTGCTTGTTGTTATGTGCCTCCAAGTCGACTACAACTTATGGCAACCCTATGAATCAGTGACCTCCAAGAACATCTGTCATGAACTACCCTGTTCAGATCTTGTAAGTTCAGATCTGTGGCTTCCTTTATGGAATCAATCCATTTCTTGTTTGGCCTTCCTTTTTTTCTATACGAGCAGAGTATAAATTGTGCAGCCCCTATAAATTGTTCACTTGCATTGTTTCTCTGGTTTGCTCTTGGTTTAGCATAGTTCTCCCCTCCACCTTATAATTATTGGGTCTTTTTCCTGGGAATAGTTAAGTGAAAAATCCAAGCTAACTGGGGATCACGCAGTGAAGCAGATGATGTCATGAATCAATGGATTGTATTCAGTGCTAGTCCTGCTTAGAGTAGACCCACTGAAGTTAATAGACATGACAAACTGAGGTCTACTCTGAGCAGGACTTAGTTGAATACAATCCTGTGTTACCAATTAGATTTGACTGTATGCTGTGGCGGCTGGTGGCTCAATGTCAGTGAGGCAGTGGAATCCTTGGACAGCTCCTTGGGCAGCTCTATGAAAATTCAGACGAAAACCCAGAGTGGATTCCACCTCCCCACCGACATGGAGCCATCACCTGCCACTGACTGTGTTACAACATTCTCTGGGCACATATGAAGCCAATTCAGAGTGGGGGCAATATTTTATGACCCCAACCCTGAGCAGCAGCCAGGACTCTTGATACAGAGGAGTAGGAACCAGTTAGATCAATAACAGCAGCAGCACAAGACACAGCTATTCTGAACCCAGATCCAGGCCCAGACACTGAGCCGGAGCCAGAACCGGTCAGCCAGGAGCCCCTTCAACCAGTAGCCCTCAAACTGTGATCCCCAAAGACAACACCCTTTAGCCAAAATATCCTGAAGAACTGGTTCCCTTTACACCAGGGGCCTTATACTCCCATGTGTTCACTTGTCAGTGCAGGCAATGCACAAAGTGGGAGCTGACTGAGAGGCAAGAGAATGCTAAACCCCAGGCTAGATGACTATCCCTTGAGGCTGTTCACTTTTCAGAAAAGAGGCAGAGCTGAGAAGGACAGTTAGGCCCAAGGAGGATAAAAGACATCAGTTGAGTTATCCAAGGTTCTGTAAACTCGTGCCTGACTGGCCCAGTACCAATTGTGTGGTTTACACTTATTTGCCAGATTTTTCTTGTATGGGAATCCTAATTAGGATCACGTTCCTGGCATGGGAGGTAGGGGACTCTTACCCTTTGCCCTCTATTGTGGTCCTGATCAGGATCAGGCCCCTGCATATGCTATTTGCAGGATGGGGAGAGAGGTCCATTAGCTTCAATGGTAGCTTTCCTCCATGCAAAATCAGATGTACCCCCCCAATCCTGATAAGGTCTGCAGCGAAGACTATGCCCGGAGCATGGCTGACCTAGACCTTGGAGAGCTCTCTTTGGATGATGAGGCGTGGAGCCCCACACAGCACCCTGCTTCAACTGAAGACATTTAGAAACACACACCAGTCCAAAGGCAGCTTGAAGAACACCGTTTCAGATACTCCTCAGCTGGGGCCCCAGGTAACCCCATTCTGAGACCTGCCTTGATCCCTGATTCTTGCCCCATTGCTGCCTGGTCCTCAGCAGCAAAAGCAGTGAACCAGATGGGAAACCCACATTTCCAACTAAAGTGCCCATTTGGCTGCCAGATAGACCTACTAACAATCCTTACCCAGGAGGAAAGATCTACTTGGAAGGATCTATTCAGGAGGAGGGAAAAGACCCAGCTGCAAGCCATCATCTGGCTGTAGGCAGTGACCCAGCAGAGGACCACATACAGCAGTGGTGGGGGACCTTTGGCCCTCCAGATGTTGCTGGACTACAATTCCAATCATCTCTGATGATTGGCCATGCTTGGTAGGGCTGATGGGAGTTGTAGTTCAGCAACATCTGGAGGGCAATTACCTGATGTAAAGGCAGTAACCATATTAGTCCATCAGTGTCCTCTAAACCTTTGCTGGGTTGACATATCCCATCAGAGGTCATTAATATCCCCCAACCCTGATATATAAAGTTGTGTCCAGTGCTATTCCTACTCAGAGCAGACCCATTCAAATTAATAGCCATCACTAACAAAAGGTTCCCCACACCTGATGCAAAGGCAGTGACTATAGAAGTCCCTTGGTGTGCTCTAAACCTTTGCTGGGTTGACAGCTCCCTTCAGAGATCATTGATGCTCCAGTATTCACTCTGGTTCCAGGTCATGGTCATAATCAGAACTGCGGTGGGGGCTGTTATTCGTGAAAGAAAAATCCTACACTTAAGGCAAACCTCTTGTAACATGCAGTTCGACCCAAACCATCCTCAAACACCTATTATGCCCCATGGACAGGCAGGACATAAGGACACAATGCTTCCTGAATTGCCAAACATTATTAAGACCATAAACAGCAATCACTGAAAAACTGCTCAAAGAAGGGGTATTTTCTGATGCAGCCAAAAATGTTAGTGGAAAATGCCTTCTTTCGACTCAGCCCTATTGTGAAGTACACATGCACACACTTCTTATTACTATATAATCTGTACCCATGCTATACTGTAAATTATTATAGTTACATTATTAAATTGTGTAATTTAAAAAATGGATGAATTTTAAAAAACACCACTTTATACAGATTGGTGTGTTCTCGTTCCTTTAAGCCAATGGGATGCCTGCAAACAGATTTATAAAACCCATGAATGCAGCTGAATTGTACACATTCAACAGATTCATTTTTATGCAAGGTGCTTTCATCTTCTACTTTCCAAAGCTCAAGGGTAAAATGAGAATAACTGGTTCTTCTTTGTTTTATAATTTAGGATCTTCTTGCAACCCTCTCCTTGCTAGTATTACCTTAAAGTGAGTGTGTTGCTGCTGTCTTTGGTCATCTTTTTAAAAATCAGGATATATGCTGAGTGCCAAAATTCACACTACTGTAATCAAATTATTTTCATGCAATTGTGAATCAATGTAATTAGCCAGCTTGATTAATCACCTCACTGACACACACACTTGTTCAGGAAATATTGAAACAAAGAAGTAACTGAGGAACTTTACACATTGGAGACGGGGGGGAATTTTGCCTCCTGAGTGTCACCATTTTGCAAGATTCATGCACATATCAAAAATTTAAGTATGCACAATTAAAGTGGATTAAAGTGTTCTGGCACAACAAACATATTACAGGTGCCAGGAAGGCTCAAGAATACAGTTAATAAAATAGGGTATACAAATGCAACAGGCTGCTAGAATGTCTCTATGTTGGAAAGCATAGGACTTCCAAACATTCTATGTGAAAAAGGAAGTATGGTAACTGATTTGCCATTTGGGAACTAGCTGTCATGACTGTATGCTATAAAGTAATGTAAAAGATGCCTACAGAGAAGTATATCAGCACTGAACATATGTTTAAAATTGACTCTTCATTTAAATGTATCTGGGGATTAACTACTCTCGGCATAGTGGAAAATCATCTCCACTTTCATATAGTTTAATGAGGGAATTTGCTCACATAGTTGTTCAGGCAAAATTTTTAATTAATGTGCGTGTCTTGGAATGCCCAACATATCCTAATAAGATTTGATCATAAGGCCTCCCTTCCAGGGCTGGTGGAAGGCATGACTGGGCCCTTGGGCACCAGCCTGCCCCAGGCCCGCAGCACTGTAGCCCATCTCCCCTACAGGCAGTACAGGGCTAATAAGCCTGACCACTCATCCCACCTGACTCTCCCATCCCTGTGAATGATGTGTGCACTGTGCATGCATGCCTGCCATCAACCAAGATGGTGGCACCCTTAGGTAAGCCCCCACCATCTTGGTTGATTACAGGCATGTGCGTGCAGCATGCACATCATTCACAGGGACAGGAGAGGTAGGTGGGCATGCATGCAGGCTTACTGAAGCCCACACTGACTGTATTGGGGGGTGCCTGGGAGCTCCCTCTCTGCGATCCATGGAAGGGTCGGGAACTGACACTGTTGTGAATTGCGGAATGGGAGCACTCCCCTCCCACCTTAAGGAAGGGCCCTTCATGGGCCCATCTGGGCCACAGGGGTCCTCAGCCAGGGCCCGACCTGGCCACCCTCTGGTGCCAGCCTTGCTCCCTTCTTTCAAACTGAGAAGCATGATAGGCAGATATTCCCTAATTTATTTCCACTTAATATCTTAACAACAGCTTAACTGAACTCATTAGCAAAACTAGTTTCTACTTCTGTTCTTGTGCAATGAACAAATATCATTGCAAAGACTCGGTAGAATTCAGTGCTGCTATTCTGTTTGTAGAGTGCCTTTTGATCCATCAGAAGCATGCTCTAATATACAAAAGGAGAGGTAATTTTTGTTGATTGCCCCTTTTCCATGCAGCCTCCTCTGCTACTCCTCTTGCTGTTCTGAAAGCTTCCCCAATCCTCTGGAACAAATTTTCAGGGGATGCAAGAGATGCAGTGGGAAGGAGGAACTGGCAAAAAGTTGCCTCTCCTTCTCTTACATTAGTGGAAACTTCTGCTGGATCAAAGGCTATTCCACAAGTGAAATGCCAATGTTGGATAATTAAAAAATGGTTACTAGGCAAATCTTGATATTCTATATGTCTTTTCTAACTCAGCAGTTTAAAATGTTGTTGTTGTTTAGTGAATGTGTCCAATGATGCAGTAATATCATCCACATTTGTTAAAAGCAATTTTTCATCTATCTGGAGCCCCATTCTAAAACATATTTACTTGAAAGTAAATGTGATTTACTATATTTACTTGAATTTTGGTTCTCTAAGGTTCTCATTTTTCCAATCTAAAATTTAGTTCTCCACATTTCTGCAGCAATCCGTGCATTTTAAAAAAAAAGAAATCCTCATGAAAAGTCTTCAGCATTTTAATGTGACTGTCCCCTGATGTATATACATAAAATGATGATGTACAGTATATGATGTCACAGCGAGCTGGTGACCTATGCAACAGCTGCAGCCTGACCAAGAGGTCTCACGGGAGGCTGGGCAAGAGGCCAGTGGGAAGCCAGTGGCAGCAGTGGCTGCAGCTGCAGCCTGAATGGGAGGCTGGGCAGGAGGCTGGTGGCAGTAGCAGTGGCAGCGGCAGCAGCAGCGGCAGCAGCAGCACAGAGGAAATGCCACAGATTTGATAACCCATGGGGAGGGGGAGCTTCAGCGACCCATAGGGGGAGGAGAGAGAGCTTGGACAACCCGTGGGGAAGGAGGGAGAGCTTCAGCAACTTGTGGGGGGAAGGGGAGATCTTTGGCAACCTGTGGGGGAGGGAGGAGCTTCAGCAACCCATGGGGGAAGGGGGGGCTTTGGTGACCGAGTGGGAATGGGGGCATTGGCAATGGTAAGCAGGGTTGGCAAATGAAATGAGTAAGGGTGCAGCCCCAAGTAAACACTTATTTGTATGCAGTTTTGATTAATGTGCACATATTTGCAAGCAATTTCTCCTAATATAATGCATTTTGTATGTTATTTTCACTAATATATTCATTTGTATGCATATTTCCCCCTAATATATGCATTTTTGTAAACTTTTTTTTTTAAGAACTGCATCACAAAATTTGGGTAAGTGCAAATTTTGAAAAATAGCTGTGTTTTGGTTCTCATTTTGTTTTGGAAAGTGCAGATTTGATAAATTTCCCTTTAAATGTGAGCTAAATCAAATTTCTCCCCCATTTGTATGGGTTTCAATGAAATACGTTCCAAGTGAAAGTGCTTAGAATCATTTTCAGTCTCTGCTTACTTAACACTTTTTTGGCAGATTGATAATGTTATCTGGCAGATTGGGAGGTTATTGCAGCCTGCTTTCCTTTATGTACCTAAAGTTATTTTTAGTTTTGCTTATCCCCTTATATTTTACAATAGTAAATCACAATTTTTGTTTTGAGGATATATTGTGCTTACCAATTTATAGCTAAGTTATGGCCCAAAAGGTCAGAAGAACATCATAAAAGAAATCTGGCCAAGAGATGGTAATGAATCTCTTACAAGTAACCTGCAACAAGGCTCTGCACTTACATGATCTGTACACATGTGGGCACAGTACACATATAGTTTTTTACAGTAGGAAAGATCACACATATCAGGCCTAGGTGCATATATGTGTACCACAAAATGCATGTATTATGTGTTACCCCAATTCATTTAAGTTCGTCAAAACAGCCAAATACAGATACATGCACGTCTGCCTGGCCACATGGACAAGGAGATCAAGTAGTATTGTTACATTTTCCTGTAACAAGGTCAGAGCCAAAAACTGACTCAAAGGAAATAAGTGACAAAGAAGTCAGCAGTGACAAAGTCAGCAGTGGAACACTTCTTAGGTTAATTCCCAAACCCCCAAAATAGCATGTAGCACAGGGACTCTTCATACATTCAACTTTTTTTTTTTAAGGTGGCCAGTCAACTGATTAAAGAAACTTTGTCTCCTTCTGGGAAGAAGGGTGGGATATAAATAAATAAATAAATAGAAATAGTTAATCAAATTTGCATAAACATGTATAAATATACACATGTACAAAACCAATAGTTCCAAAGAAAAAGAATCTGTTTTCTGAATCAGACTACTTGGCTGTACATCTCAGTGGTTTCAGTTGTGGGGCTTACTCTGAAAGACATTTGCAGAATTGCAGCCTCACACCCTGTTCAGAAGTGCCTGGGTGATGCTTTACCTTGGTGGTGGGATGAGAGAGTCATTTTTCCTTACCAAGCTGACTCCTCCAAGAGATATAGCAAGAGCAAGTAATGGCACCAGCACAAAAACAAACTTCCTCTCTGTGACTACATCTTCTCTTTATCCTTTTCCTCATGGAATGGAAAAAAAGGGAAAGGGCAACCACCAATTTAGAAGACTTGTCCTATAAAATATTTGGGTGTGTTGTTAAGAATGATCGTAGAATTATGGGATCAGAATGTACTTGGAGGTCATCTAGATGAACCCCTTGCTCAATGCAGGATCTGCAATGCAGAATACAATTGAAGCACCCCTGTCAGATGACTATTCAGCTTCTGCCTAAGTACCTGCAATGAAGGTACTCGCCACCTTCCAAGGAAGTTGTGCTTCCACTGTTGAACAATTCTTACCATTAACAAATGTCTCCTAATGTTTAGCTGTCATCTGCTTCCCCACAATTTCTACCCATTGATTCTCGTCTAGTCCTATGCAGCAAGTCTTTTTTCAGTCTTGGTTTTTAGGCATATATGTATACTTCAGATTATTTAAATATATACTAAAAATGGAGATTAAGTATGTGACAAAGATGAGCTTCCAAACAGGTGCATAAACACTCACCAGGAGCTGCAGTTGTCCTGTTGTCCTTTGCTGGGTGTGCAATCTGTGACAAACCTGAGTTTACCATACATAATACGATATGTATTTCCTTAGGAAATATACATTTTCCTTAGAAGATAGCTCATTAACTTTGCAGTGACCTCAGGGCATCTATGGTATGCTGTGTTTTTGAGCTATATTGCAGAGAGTTTAACAGCTGCTTAGGCACACAATTTTTAAAACAACAATGAACATAAATTAATCAAATATGCAATCCTGCTTTGGCCATGTCAACTCATGCCAATTCATATTATCATATTATCCATGGTCCATTCCTTCAGATCAAGTCTTGGGTGCAATCCACAAACCACTGGTGCTGTGTGTCCAATTTCATTCCAATGGGAGTTACACAGCTTCATTGCATAAACTATGCTGGAATGAATGGAAGGCACATAGTAACAGTTCCTATTTCTATTTTACAGTCAACTATTTATTTAGTAAAAAGAACTATTAACTTTCTTTCTGGCTGAGTTCCAAAGAACAGTGATTGCTCCTGTGAGCAGTCTTAGATGCCAAAAGATTATTTGAAATTACTGAACCATCTCACGTAAACAGTGCACCTGGAACATCCCAAGGTAATATCAACCATTCAAAAGGACCAGACCTTGAAATAATATCCCTCAAGTATCACTTCTTAGACTTTTTTTTTGAAGGGGGGAACCTTGTGGTGTAATTGCCCCTCAGAGTTTAATGAATATTTTTGCTTTGGTAACTATTCTAGAGATTAAATGTTTTATAAGCAGTTTCAGGTTTACTGATATGTCTTATGCACTCTGATAATGTGCTGCAGAACCAAGCCTCCTACATCAAAAAAGCATCTTGTGGACCTTTGAAGACAAACACATTTTAGTCTTGATTTAAGCTTTGGTGGACAAGAGAGCTTACTTCATCAGATTCACAAAGTGAGGCCAAAGGTTCAAGCGATGCAAGAGGCAGCAGTAGGCAGTCCTATGTAGAGCATAAAATGAATTCAGAAACCAATCAAATGGATGTACTGTCCAATCAACTTAGGAGCAGCCTATTCCCAGCCAATGGTGATAAATACATGTAGTAAAATCACTAATGAGAGGAGCAATTGCATTCTGCAGTCAGCTAACCATTCTCAAGATTAGTGGAGGCCAAATTCCACAATGTTGAAGTCACTAATTAATTCCAATCTTTTGATTTCAGTTTACAAATTGTTTTGGAAAGTATAAATTAGGTGTGTTTGCCTTTAAATGCAAACTGAATTTAATTTCTGCTCCATCCCTATCTGCTACTGACAAGTTGTATAGGCAGAAAAACTCTCATTTGAATTTCTATGCAAATTGCTAGTATGTGGGCCTCAATCCAAATCAGGACCATAATGGGAGGCAAAGAGTTAAAGCCACCAATGCCCCAAGCTGTGGACACAATCTGGATCAACCATCCATGCTAGCAAATCGCTAGTAGTAATTTGAGTTTTAAAAACCTGCTCCTAAGGACACAGGCATTGTCTAGTTTGGCCCTGTAATGTTATCTCATGGGCTTCTGAGTGCTGTAGTCTATCCCAGCCATCCACAACCTGGTGCCCTCCATGTATTTTGGATAACAATTCCCATCAGTCCCAGTGAATACGTTCTGGCTGGGGGTGATGGGAGTTGTAGTCCAAAACACCTGCAGGGCACCAGGTTAGGGAAGGCTGATCTACGTTGTGATGGTCATGTTGCATATAACCTCTTCAGAAGAGCTAATGCTTCGGAAGACTTCCGGGAAGGGTGACTTCGCTTGTGCCTGCTTTTGAGACGGGCTCCCGCCTCACAAGAAGCTTATTCAGATATAAATCAGTCAGAATATTCTTTTTGACTGATAAATTTCTCCCGGGCAGGGAGAAACGTAGAGATCAACCTCAAAAGCCTGTTTTTGTTGGGAGGACTGGATTTCATTAATTTATGAGAGAAGGTTCAGCCAGCAATGCCGGACGGACTTCCGAACAAGCTCTATCTGATAATGCGACACGTTTATCTTTTCTTCAAAGAGAAAACGTACTAACAGGCAAGCACCCTTCTTTCTATTTTTTTTTTACTTGGTTTAAATTGTTGCAGCAAAAAGAGATTTGTCAAATGAATCAGCTTTAAAGAACTTCTGGGTGAGCTATAACTCTTCTCTGTTATTCACGAAATTAATAGCTTATCTCTGTTTCTATTGCAAAAAGCTGTCCTGGAAGTGCATTCTAAAGATATAAACAGAAGAGGGATTTCTATTCCGAGGAGAAAAAAATAAAAAATATGAACTTTGGAACATTATATTGTCTGGGACTATTCTCTTTTTGGTCTATTTTATTTTGACGAATCTGCTTCTTCACGACGCCACTGACTGTTTTGATGCTGGGAACTAAATTTGTTTTGTATTCTTGAACATAGAGAGATAAGGCAGGCTGCTCTGTTTATACTGTGATGTCATCAAGCCTGGAATATTAACCCAATTGTTGCTGAAATAAGAAGTGATTCTTCTTTATTTTTGTTTTGTTTTGTTTTCGTGGTTTTAAGAATGGCAATCAAGAAAGTGGCTGAGAATCTGGAAGTAATTATGTTTCAGAAAATAATGGATGAGATTGAGATAACGAAACAAACCCTGCGACAGGGCAGTAAGGAGCTGAAAATTGAACTGAGCAAAATGACGCAGGAGCTTAAAGAAATAGGGGATCCTGTGAGAGAGGAGAATGAGGTCAGAGATGAGAAAAGAAAAAATAAAGGGAAGATACAAACCCTGGAGATTGGAACAAATGTGGAATTGGAAAAGGATCTGGAGTTTATGGATATTAGAAATAAAATCTACTGTTTGGAATTTAACGTTGTCTCTGAAGAAATTAATGAAGATATTAGAGATAAAGTTATCAATGGCTTGGATAATTTTCTGGACTGGAATGATGTGATGGAGCTTGATATAGAGAAAATCTATGGAATTAACTGCAGCCATGTGACAATGGAAAAACTCTCAAGAGATGAGCCAATGCATTTTGTAAAAAAGAAGAACAGAGATATGACTTTACAACAATATTTCAGCAACTTATTCAGAATCGATGGCAAGAAAATATTTGGGATAGAGGAAATTCCCATCAGACTCTTATTATATGACTATGGCAATGACAGCAAGATTATTATGGAATACTGATAATGGAAGATTGGACACTGAAATTACTGGACTTAACAGGACTACTGAAGATGGAAGATGGAATTAATATTGATAATGGAATAATGGCTATTGAAATTATTGGACCTAACAGATTTGATGAGATGGGTTAATTGATACGTTTATTTGGACTATGGTTATGACAACAAGATTGTTATTATTATTAACGAGATGGATTAATCGACATGTTTATTTGGAGAAAAATTGATAGATATATTTCTTAAAGAATTGAAACCTCTCTTTGACTTTTTGTGGAAAGAATAAAGTAATGTTTATGAGATTTGATGATTAATTAAGATAACTACTGGAGGAAAGTGATTTTATAATATAATTTAAGAGACAGGATTGTTATATATTGTAGACCTATAACTGATCTGCAACAAATGGGAAGTCAACATTTTATTTTTTTGTTTAATCATTTTTGTTTTGTTTTGTTTTTTGTCTTGGAATGTTTTATGACTTTGTTTTGTTTGTTTTATGAAAATTTGAATAAAAATTATTGTAAAAAAAAAAAAAGCTAATGCTTCAAGTTTATATGAATTATACAAACTTTTCTCTGTGATTTGCTCTCAACAAGCTACACTCCCATATGTGGGATGAGACACATTCTGATTATTTTTTACACCTCAGAACTTGCAGTATCTGGGAAACAATGCATTTACATAAAATAAAATGTCAAGTAAGAATGATGTCAGTAGCTGTAATTTTCAATAGCTGACTTCCTTGCATACATTTTTAAAACATCAAACTTTTCCAAGCAGTACAAGACGTTTCACAAGAACCAAGTTCAACCAAATTCAAAATGTAGCCAAGGCGAAAAAAATAGCCATGCTTGAAGCTGGCACAGTGTACTGCAAGTATTGCTTTTCCACTGGAATATAGATCTGTCAGACAAGATGAGAGCAGCTGCATCATAAATCACATGGACCAGTCTTAGCAAGGACCAGTGTTAACAGGCCACCGTCACACAGAATAAATGTTTCATGCTTTACAAATAATCTTCCCAGCATGGCTTTGATGTTCATTTTGAGAAAACACTTGGCTTTACCTTAGGATTTCTCTGCCAGCTTATTGCCTGAAAGCTACCATGAGTCTCAGTATGTTGCCCTGGCTGGCTGAGGCTTGTGCTGCCACAACTAGAGTTTCAAACCAGCCACCTTTAGCAATCTGGTAAACTGCACAATGGATTGAGTTGGGGAAGGGCTGTAGCTCAGTGGCAGAGCATCTGCTTTGCATGCAGAAGTTCCCAGGTTCAGTCCTCAGCATCTCCAGGCAGGGCTGGGAGACACTCCAACCTGAAACCCTGGAAAGCCGCTGCCAGTCAGTGTAGACAATACTGAACAAGATGGACCAACTGTCTGTCTGACTCGGTATAAGGCGGCTTCCAATGTCCCTATGTTTATCTGAGCTTGCAATCAATCTAATGTCTTTGAGTGCAAAAGACTATTGGACCGCAGATATCACATCCAAACTTCCTGGCTGGACTCCAAAACGCTACTTTGGTGCACCCAAGGACTGAGCATGATCTGTGGTATTTTGGGGCTTCTTTTTCTTAAAGCAGCAGGTCCAACACCATATCACAAACTGCTTTTGAAAGTCTCTTCAGTTTCAAAAATGGTTTGCCATATGGTAATCCCTTGAGAAACACAAGCCCAGAGACTCGTTAGACATAGTGAACAATTTGATCAGTTCTTTGAATCTCAGCCTTTCCAACAGATGAAACTAAGACCAAGGCTAGATGTGACATTATTCAGAATCTTTCAGGATTTAGAGATGAGTAACTGATTAACTGAACTATGAAATACTTCAACAGAGCTGATTTACTTGTGTTTCTTCAAAGTAAAGCTGGCACTGGGCTTACTTATTTATTGGAAGCATTTTTTTTGCCCCACTCTTCAGCCAAATAGGCTCACAGATCAGGTTACAAAGATCAATAATAGGACAGTCATTGCCCTCAGGCTTACAGTCTAAAAATCCAGAAAGAAAAGGGATTGGGAAGGAGGAGGAAAAAAGTGAATTCGGCACTAGTTCTTAGTTACAAAGTTTATTTATTATTTATTTATTAGATTTATATTCCACCCTTCCTTCCAGTAGGAGAACAACCAGCTGGAATGTGAACAGTTCAAGGAGATGGTCTCTCAAATGAGCCAATGGAGTGGCCCTGCTTCCCTGATTTCCCTCTGCTCAGTGGCATCTGGTGGCTCCATGTCAGTGGGGCAGTGGAATCCACTCCGGGTTTTAGTCCAAATTTTCAAGGAGCTGTTCAAAGTACTTTGGCCACTGCCTCTGCTGCAGTCTCATGGAATGGTTGTTGCCAGGTGAGAGTTGAGGGAAGAGTCCAGTGGAGCTGGTCTCTCAGCTGAGCCAATGGACTAGCCCTGCTTCCCATCTCTCCCTCTCCTGTAGCTTGATGGAATGGCTTCTCCCAGGTGAAGGGAGTTATACACAGGCTTGTGAGTTCTATCTTGGGTGATGTACTTGTAGCTGTTGTATTGTCAAATGAAATGGAGACGTATCTTTTCTCTTTTGTTCCCAGTTACATGGCCTGGTTAACCCATTTAGACTGATGTGTACCAGTGCTTACAGTGTAGGGTTGCCAGGTGCATGGCCTGAGACTGATCCTGTATCTTTAGGAGAAGAGAAAGTCAGCCAAGTGCAGGTGTTCTTGCAGCTCTGTAATGGGAAAAATCACAAGGTGGAATTCTCCCTTCCTGCTGCACAATTTTTAAAGATACAGAAGACCTCTTGGAGGCCGGGCCTGGCAACCAAGAGGTCTTCTGTATCTTTAAAAGTTGTGCAGGGGGAAGGGAGAATTTCACCTTGTGGTTTTTCCCATTACAGTGTTGCAAGAACACCTGCACTTGGCTGACTTTCTCTTCTCCTAAAGATACAGGATCAGTCTCAGGCCATGAACCTGGCAATCCTATTACAGTGGCAGCTGAGCTGAACAATATTTCTTGGATTCATTGGAGGGTCTTCATAATTCTACATATTATATAATGCAATGAACTGTGCAAAATAAAGAACAAATTTATGTGAAACCTGTATAATTTATTTTCACAGCAGAATCATTATTTTTCTTGGTGCAGAATCCTGATTGACTTAGCACAGCTTCACTGCTGTTTTATGATTAATCAGAACGAAACACATTTCTGTCTATCCCTTGCTCCTTAAATATTCTCTTTACTTTTGCTTTTGGATAGGATTATTTTGTGCAGACAGCCACTTGCTGCATCTGTGAAATTTCCCAAAACACATCCTGCCACTCTCCTTTCTTTAGCTGAATGACATGAGGCCTGTAAATGTGCTTACTGCCCTTTCACACAGGAATCTACAGCATACAGATAAGACGGAAGAACAGGAGGACCCTTAAAAAGCCCTTAAGATGTTTTAAGCACTGAAAATAACTCATCAAAGCTTTGGCCCATATATATTAATAGGATTGGGAAAGTGCAGATGAAGGGTGAAGCATAGATAGAAAACTGGATGCTTGCTTTTGGAAGGAAAAATACAAGCCACGGTAAACTACTCATAAACACAATAATGTTTCATAAGCTACAAATATGCAATAAGTGACATGTGTCAATACTTTTTATGTGTTTAAGGAGTAGGATGAAGTTTCATTGTTAGCCATGAGCTTGGTAAAAGAAAGGTAGCTAAGAAGAAAAAAGTTGTAGCCAATTTTTAGGATTTTATTTCACTGCAGCAGTGGAATTTTTTTTTTTTTTGACCGCAGCATAAACTATGATGATGCATTAGACTAGAATGTGGGGAACTATACAGCCACAAGAGTGGCTGTATACGATAGCCAGCGTGGATTTTTCACATTCTGCAATGTTAAATTGAAAATACCCCCCAAGCCATTCTGATGCTTCCCATAAGCTAACTTAAAAAAAAAAAAAAACCTTACAAATCTTATAGTCCTGAACTCAGAAACGCTTGCTTAACAACACTCAGTTTTCATGGCGATACATAAAACAGTCAGAGAGAATCAAGAGTTCAAAGTCTAAAAAGAGAGAAAAAAAACCCAGAGCCCTTTTGGGCTTTTTTCTGTCAGAGTTCTCATAATCTGTTGAAATTCATTAAAAATCAGCCATGTTCACAGAGTACCTATAATCCTAATACTGACCTTGCCCCATACTTTGACCTTCATCTTCTGCAGTTTCAAAGTTAAAAAAATGCCTGGCTGACTTTTAATTAATTTAAGAAATTTTAGCTGGCAGCCTATGGTAACACGGGGCATGCTCAGTAAGAACCATCTGTCAGTGTTCTAAAAGCCTCACAGCGGCTTGGCTTGCCTAATCAGGGGGCCCCACCCACACCAGACTTTGATTTCACGTGAGACAGTCATGTCTTCCCTCAGAGAATCCTGGGAAGTGTAGTTTGTGAAGGGTGCTGAGAGGAGACTGCTATTCCACTGACAGAGCTTCAGTGACCAGAGTGGTCTAACAGTCAGCCGCTCTGATTGAAGCTCTGTGAGGGGAACAAGGCGTCTCCTAGCAACTCTCAGCACCCTTCACTAACTACACTTCCCAGGATTCTTTGGGAGAAGCCATGACTGTCTGAAGTGAAATAAAACCCTGGTGTGGATGTGGCCAGGGACAGCTTTGGTTTAAATTTGGGTGGGAGGCTACATGTGCCTGCTGTAGAATAAAAAGGTAGGGGAAACGCTGAAAAACAATGATACTGTTCACAATGTTTTCCTTTTGGAAAGGAAAAGGGCTTCCCTTCTGCCCAGTGCCCACCCATCCAATCTCCTCCCCCTCCCCTCCCTGCTCCTCCCCCAGGTC
This sequence comes from Rhineura floridana, assembly GCF_030035675.1. NCBI lineage: Eukaryota > Metazoa > Chordata > Lepidosauria > Squamata > Rhineuridae > Rhineura > Rhineura floridana. The sequence continues at coordinate 73,679,196 of NC_084487.1, read as the reverse complement.
AGTGTTGGACTACAACCTGGGAGACCAGGGTTCGAATCCCCACATAGCCATGAAGCTCACTGGGTGACCTTGGGCCAGTCACTGCCTCCCAGCCTCAGAGGAAGGCAATGGTAAAACCACCTCTGAATATTGTTTACCATGAAAACCCTATTCATAGGGTCAACATAAGTCAGGATCGACTTGAAGGCAGTCCATTTCCATTTTCAAACATGATTGCACAGAAATAAATCCCATTGAACTCAACAAGTATGCAAACAATCAAACCCATCCTCCCTTCTCCTCCCTCCTATCCCCTTCCTCTTGCCCCTTCCCTCCCCCTTCCTTTGCCCCTCCCTCCCCATCCCCATCCCCTTCCAATACCCTCTTTCTCCTCCCCCCTCCTCCCCCTCCCCTTCCTCCTCCCTATGGTCAGTTTTACCTATCTTAAGCATGATTGCATGGAAGTAAATACCACTGAACTCTATAAGCATGCAAATGATCAAACCTGCCCTCCCCTTCCCCTTCCTTTGCCCCCCTCCAATATGCTCCTTCCCCTTCCCCCTCCCCTTCCTCCTCCCCATGGTCAGTTTTTCCTATCCTAAGCATGATTGCATAAGAGTAAATCCCATTGAACTCAATAAGCATGCAAATGATCAGACCTGCTTTTTCCCCTCCTTCCCCTCTCCTCTCCTCTCCCTTCCCCTCTCCTCCCCTCTTCCTTCTTCCTCCTCCCTTGCCCACTCCAGCCCTCCCCCCTCCCTCCGGTCAGTTTTACCTATCCTAAGCATGATTGCACAGGAGTAAATCACACTGAATTCAATAAACATGCAAATGATCAAACCTGTCCTTCTCCTCCCCTCCCCATCCAGTCTGCTCCCATCCCAGTCCTCCCCTCTGCATTTCCTCCGCTCCCTCCTCCTCCCCCTCCCCTCCCCATCCCCTGTGGCCAGTTTCCCCTATCCTAAGCATGATTGCAGGGGAGTAAATCCCACTGAACTCAATAAGCATGCAAATGATCAAGCCATTCTCAGCAAACTTGGACAGGATCCCATTTCTTACCTCCCGGATTAAAAAGCAGGGAAATTCACTAATAGGCAAAAAAACCTTGCGGTTTAAGAACTTAGCTATAGCCCACAGATATTTCTATCAAACTTTAAAAAGGAGGGAAATTGGGCAGCTATAGTGAATGAACCAAGGGAGCAGGAGACCAGATCTCCTCTCTGAGATATTGGACTGCCCTACAAATTTGTCAAAATGCAAACACCATTTGGGTTGGTTTTTCACAGTCCAATCCACTTCCTGTGTAGCTTGCAAGAATTTGGTAACATGTGCCTCTGAGCATATGGGGAGTGGTGGCAACATCTGCAATCAGCCCAAATAATAGAAAGAAGACATGTGCTGTGCTGATCTTGTTTTAGCAAGGAGGAGGAAGCAACATTATTAAGACAGTAGATATAGTTCAGATGGTCACTTTAAATATGTCTCATTTACTTTGCAATTTTAGTGAAGTTTCCTTTAGGAAATCATTTTCTTTTGTTTCTATTTCCGTGAGTATGTGAAGTACAGCAACACTACAAAATTTACACTTAAAAGACTCCAAACATAATTGTGGAATAATGGCACTGACTTCTGCAGAATAATCTCCAGTGGACCTTAGGAGTGTCTCAATTTGCACAAGATAAAACAGTGGGAGGTGAAATATATTCTAGGAAAATTCTAGGTGTACTTTATGTTTTTAATTGACCGTGCCTACCTTACCTTAAATGACGTGGTTTAAACATAGCAGGCTGAACACATGTATCCTCTTTTTTCCAACAGCTAAGAGTCATTGCTGAAGTAGCAACATATTGTAATCCGTCTGATTTTACATCAAACTACACTTTCAGATTCAACTGTTAGTGCACTCAAAATAGAAATAGAACATAACCTCCAATTTGAAACACAAAAGGCTGTCTTGACCATCATATGACATTGACCAATAAAAAGGCTTTGAAATTAATAAAAATAAATTTGACACAGATTTGTAGGATGAATAATGAGGGAAACAAATTTAGATTCTCTATGGAAACATTAGTAACACAGGAAAGAAGCAAAGTAAGAAGAACACCAACAAACATACAAAAATATAATTCTCCATCTTTGGAGATGGCAGGTGTTGCCACCACTCACCATATGCTCAGAGGCACATTACCAAATTCTTGCAAGCTACACAGCAAGTGGGTTGGACTGTGAAAGACCAACCCAAATTGTGTTTGCATTTTGACACATTTGTAGGGCAGTCCAATATCTCAGAGAGGAGGCCAGGTCTCCTGCTCCCCTGGTGCATTCATTATAGCTGCCCAATTTCCCTCCTTTTTAAAGTTTGATAGAAATAGCTGTGGGCTATAGGTACGTTCTTAAACCGCAAGGTTTTTTGCCTATTAGTGAATATATATTTGCATATATTAATACACAGGTGTGAACAGACCAAAATTCACCGTTAATAGAAACAGAGTTGGGAGGGAGCAGAAAAATGCTTGCAGTGTGTAACTCTTCATAGCTTCCATAATATACTTTGGGACCCTCACTGCAACGTGAGCACTTTTCATGAAAATTCCTCCTGTTCTATGGGACTTGGGCCCAATTCAGACTTCAGACAAAGCTCAGTGGTAGAACAACTGCTTTGCATGCAGAAGATCCTAGGTTCCAGGCTCCAACTCGGAGGAAGGGCGGGATATAAATTTAATTCATCATCATCATCATCATCATCCCTGGCATCTCCAAGTAAGGCTGGGAGAGGCCCTTCTCCAAAATCTTGGAGAGCTGCTGCCAGTCAGTGTAGACTATACTGAGCTAGATGGACCAAGGGTCTGACTCAGTATGTCAGTCTCCTATGTTTGTTTGTTTGCTTGCTTGCTTGTTTATACGTTTTCTTACCTACCCTTCACTATAAGGTCCAAGGTTACAAAAATATAACACACAAAAAGAGATAAACCAGTTAGTATTACAAAAATAAGTAAAACCGTCCCAGCCAGAACAGTATAAATTCAGCAAAAGAGATGCACCTCACAAAACAAAATCCCTTAACTGTCAAAAGCCAGAGTAAAGAGGCATGTCTTCAGCATGTGGCAAAAGCTATATAATGAAAATGCTAGATACATCTCTGTGATGCTGCCACAGAACAAGCCCTTTCCTGGGCCACCATCCCACACATATCTGTGGGTGGCAGAACTATCAAGACAGCCCCCTCTGTTGATCTTGATCTCTTAACCTTATGCATGGAACAACAAACCATCTTTTGTGGTTATATCCAAATTCATCCTACCACAAGGAAATCAATCAACCTGAATTATGAATATTAGTACTTCGCTTTCTTGCTTTCTCTTTGCTATTTAACATTAACACAACTCCAACAGCATATAAGGTGTTGGACGCTGCTCAGAGGTGGCACACAGGGGGCTAAGATAAAGAAAGGCATAAGTTGTGGGGATGAGGTAAAGAACAGTATAGAAGAAGGGCAGGAACAAGTAACATGAGGGTACTTCAGGACAGGCTTTGTTAAATATGTGAGTCTTGAAGAAAGACTTGAGGAGGAATAGGACGGAGGCAACTTGGAACAGAAAAAGGCCCTTCTAGATTGGGAAGGCATGGAAATAGAAGAATAGGAGAAAGAAACAAAAGGGGCTAAACCTTTGTAGTTTCATATTTTTCATGTTTATCCCACAATTCCTGAAAATGGCCTACAACATCTTCCCCTTCCATTTTATGTACACAACTACCCTGTGGGGTAGGGTAGGCTGACAGGCAAGGCCCAAGGCCACCCAGCAACTTTCATAGCTAAATGTGGATTTAAGCCTGGTTCTCCCTGATTCTTTTTTGACATTCTAATCAGACCACTGACCACTTTTTCAGACATTATAGCAAGTAGGGTGTCATAATGGTGGCAAGCTATGCCCTCCCAACTTATATACAATCCACATGTGCAGAACAACTAAGTATGTTTAATCAAAGCAGAGGTACTCAACTTAGATCTTAGCATGATTTGGACTGTAGGCTTTATAGGATTACCAGAAATCTGGTAACTTTTTAAAAATACATATTTTTATTAATCATTTTTATAATACAACCAGTGCTTGTATTTCACTTACTTATCAATGCATCTCTGAATTATTAAGGAAGACCAATAACAAAATTATGCATTCATCTTCTTACTATACTTCTATAGGAAGATTTTACTACTTATTCCATTATTTTGACATATTCTTTCTCTTTTCCTTTTACAGACTCTAATCAGTCCAAGGCGATGTATAAGAACTTGCCTACCCATCTCCGGATCTCCAAAATAATCTATAAACTTTTTCCATATTTTATGAAATTGTTCCTTTTTCATTTGTCCACTCATAAGCCTGACTGTATTAGTCAATTTTTCGGTCACAGCTTTGCCACACTCTCTTCTACCATAGATTCAGGACCCCATCTTTAAAATACTTCCATTGCTGTGATGTCATCCCCCATGCAGCCATCAATAAGTGAGTGATCAATATCTTAGATGATATATCCTTCTGTGGTCAGAAAATATGTTCAATAATGCTAGGCCTAATTCTGGATGTATTTCCTGCATGATTATCCTAGAGATCTCTTGAAAATCATACTCCAGAATCTTCAAACCTCTTTGCAATCCCACCACATGTGTTGGTATGTTCTTTACATCCCCTCCAACACATGGGGACCTGCCATGACTCATTAATGATATCTGTCTTAAATACCAACCATGTAATATTTTTAATTACCTTTCTCTCACCTGAGCAGAAATTGTTCTATATGGTGGCTTTTCCCAGAGTTTTCTGGGGAGAGAGTTCCTTAACATCTACCTACAATTATTGTGTGCTTTTATTTACAGAAAATAACTTATAAGGAATACCTAATCTCAGATGAACCCACCACAGGAAAGATGAATCGTGGTTGCTAGAAAGAAAGGCAAGGCAACTGCAGAAATTCTAATGGCTAGAAAATGAGACAGAAGCAGAAAAGAAAGGGTACAAATGGGGAGGGGAAAACAGCAGTTCTTTAAGACCACAGGGATTCCTATTGTCTGGTGCCCAAACAATTCATTCATCAATTATTATTACTGTAGATGATGTTTATAAATTTATATATCACTTACATACCAGAATGGCTTGTAAGCAGTTTACAAATATCAATCACAGCAATGACTTCGCTCATAGGCTAAAAACACTGAAAGGTGGGAGCAATCAGGCTAGCTCATCTTACAGAAATTGCTTAGGAGAGTGTCTGCACCTTTTGATTTGTAACTTTCTTTCTAAGTGGGCTAGAGAGGTTTTTTTAAAAAGAAAGCTCATAGGCTGAGGCCCCTGTTGGTTGGCTGTAGGTCTGGTACATCATTAACCTCTGTACCCACCTCTTGGTGGCCATGCTGGTGCTGATCTTTAATGTTCCCAGGATGTCTCAGAGAGCACATTCCTCTATATGTTTCCCCATAGGAATTAAGTTCATCTGGGGTATTGTTTGATTGTTTCTGTAAGTTTTTGCTGTTCTATATTATTTTATGTCTCATAAGCCACAGTGAGAGTTATGTGCAGAGTAGAAATGTCAAGATAAACAATCTGTCAAAATGACTCCAAGTTTGCTTTTATTGCAAATTGGCAATGCATAATAAATGTATAGCAAAATGAAGCTTGATCTGTAAGCAATGTTTCATCATTGACATTAATTTAATTAAATCTCCAGTCATTTTGAGTCAGCTGACTAGTCTGTATGTATATATATGCACTGAGCATTCCTGAGAGTGCACAGCTTAGAGACAAGTTGCAAGCAATGAGGAGGCAAAAGGGCAGCACCGCCAAAGGCATGAAAGCTGAAAGTTACTATGTGGGGAAGTGGTTAATTCCAGCCTTGTCTTCAGGAAAGGATGAGTCCCAAAATATCACATTTTAACAAGCAATCTTTGGTAACTATATAAAGCTTCCAGGCCCTATGCCAAGGAGTTTGCTGGGAGGTCAAGTTGCAAGCATTGCATGCCTAATTCTACATATTCCCACAGATGGAAAACACACACATACACACACTTGACTCTCACTTTGCTTTATTCCTAATTTATTTGATGACAAACGGTTAGACATTTCGTGGGCCACCCAATACTTGGGGAAGCGCAACAGCTCAGTGGCACAGCACATGCTTTGCTTTCAGAAGGTCCCATGTTTAATCTCTGGCATCTCCAGGGAGGGTTGGGAAAGACCCCTTCCTGAAATCCTGGAGGAATGCAGCAAGTTAGCATAGACGATATGAAGCTCGATGGATCAATGTCCCACCAGTATAAGGCAGCTTCCTCCTATGTCCCTTTCTTGCTTATTGGGAAACAAGTCTTACTGAGTTCATTGGAGTAAACTCCCCGATAAACGCATATATGCCTCCAGCCTTTAAGGGGACGGGGAGAAGGACTTTGCTTATTTTTTATGTTATTTTATTATTATTATTATTTGATTTATATCCCGCCCTTCCTTATCAGCACGAGCCCAGGGCTTATCACTTCTTATGACAAAACTGAATGCTATCTCTGTATAGAAAGAGAGAACATATGCCATAAAGGTACCATTAGGCAATTGTGCATTACGATGTATCAGTCTGTTAATCATGGTTGTAGAGAAAATGAGCTTCAAATAGTTTTCCTTTTTAAAAAGTCAACTCTTTGTAAGGGTACCAGCAGGAGTTTTGGTTTTACTGAAAATGTGAGCAAACTCCCTCAGACATTGAGGGGTATTAGCTGAGACACACTTTACCATTATGAATTATACAGATGGTTTGGGAACACTTGTACTTTAACTAGGCCGTGAAGCTTTTATCTGACTACTTAGCCTGAGTGCAGTGAAACAATGACCCTCATGTGATCTTGCAATTCGCTGTGCAGTCACCTTCTTCCACTCTGCTGGAAATAATGGGGCATTCATAATCATTCTGTCCTAGAGTGGAAGAAGTATGACATCCAGGAATTGACAGACTGTTCTCTTCCTGCAATATTGCTCCATGAGTGCAAGCCAATAAAAAAACACAGCATAATAGATGTATTAAATACTCTTGTATGAATTTTAGTTGAAAATCAGCATAGGTTAAGATCTTAGGTTAAGATCCACAGTTTAATTCCTCTATTGTTGCTTGTTGCTCTGCAAAATCGTAAGTCACCCACATAAGGAATACTTGGATATCAGCCATGAAACATGGAAACCATTTTTAGAATATGACATTGTACTAAAAAAAATAACAATTAAATGACAGCTGACGGAATGGTGAAAGACTCTATGCAGCTAACAGTTCTCTAAATAAAAATGCTGAGTTAGGTCATATCTTCCCTCACTTGCAAGATTTTATGGAAGAGGAGCTAATGCATTTTTAACAACTGTGCCCCAAAATCTTATGACAAATAACCTGGATATTCATGCAGATAAATACGTTGCTTTTGATGCATCGCTTTCTTGTTTGAAATGGTTGTCATTTTAGCAGAGAGCAAAGACAGACTGAATGGGCCCACATCGTGAACAATGACTAGCCAAAGAGAGGGCTGGAACCATCCGCAATGTCTATACAATGAAGGTTATTAGCTGAGACTGTAATTTCATTGCTGGGTTGCCTCATCTCTTGCTTCCTGCTGCATGTATTTTTTTATTCATTCCAGCCAGATCCGTTGTCTGGATAACTCAAAGAGGGGCTGCTGAATTAAGCACACCATATTGCATATGCAACCCATCATGTGCTGGCTGCACGTTGAATGGGCAATCACCTTGTGCAATCTGCATTGCAGGTGAGAGCGACTGCAGAGATGCTCATGGTACTCTTGTCTGTACTGTGTCAGAAATAGCATCAGCCCTGGGTTTTCCCCTCACCACACCTTTCTTCTTTTAAAAGATATGTTCTGTTGTGGCTAACTTATTCTGCAATTCTCCTAGCACAACTGAAGAGACACAGCTAAAGACTCTGAAAATGCTCCATTTATCAGTAATGTTTTCAAGGCTGCTGTGGCACGCACCCCCACCCTTATTATAACAGAGGGACAAATTAGAGTCACATCTTGAAAAGTTTTGTTTTAGATTATGAAAGAGTTAAAATTGCATCCTACTTTTCCTCCAAAAGAACTCAAAGTGTACATGGTTCCCTTCCTTTCTCCCAAGGTAGGTTAGGCCAAGAGGGAGTGACAGGCCCAAAGTGAGCTTTATGCCTCAGTGAGAACATGGACTTGCCACGCAATTGGCCTGCTCCACGAGCTAGAGGGAGCCCCAGCTGACGAAGCGTCAAGGCGAGTTAAGCAGCAGAGTGAAAAGAGGGTAAGTAGCTCCCATTTATTCCATTATTTAATTGAATTAAAACAGCTCAGAGCAATAAGTAATAAGGGCAGCCTAAGGTCACCCTGAGCTAGGAACCAAATCCTGAAAGAACCTATATCTTAGGAGGCAGATCCTAGGAGAAGGAAGACTATAGAAAGCTAGTGTTCAACACCACCCTAGCAGGAAAGCTTCAGGGGACACTGTAAACAAGGCTAAATTCCAGTCGGAGAGAAGGGGAAAAAGGAAACTCCACCGATACATACAGGGAGAGAGTCAGCTCAGTCCTTGCTAAAAAGGGCAGCTTTAGCCTTCCTGAAACACAACCACAAACTCTGTTTCCCTAGGTTAAAGAAAGGTCAGGCTGTTCTAGGTGGGAAAACAACAAACAAAAAAGACTTGCCTGGAAGTCGCAGCCCCTTGCTTAGATTAAAAGCATCCAAAAGCTTAAACAGCCCCGCCCCTCGCTCAGGAAGGAAGCCTGCCCCAGCTGACAAAGCGTCAAGGCGAGTTAAGCAGCAGAGCGAGTTCGGCAGCAGGGCGAGGAGGCCAGGGCCCCCCACTCTGCCCTTCTGTTCCCTGACCTCAACTAAACCGCAGTCTCCAACCCATTGACATAATAAACCTTAAACAAAACTATGCAGGTAAAAAGCCAGCAGGAGTGTGGGGGCTTTCCAGTGTTTTGCACTGCCTGCAGCATGTACGACTATCTGCCTGTTGGACAGAAGTCGTGGGTGTGCTCTCGGTGCAATGAGCTCCTGGCTCTCCGGGAACGACTTCATTTCCTTGAGACCAAGGTGGCGGACCTGGAAAAGCGGAGAGAGGCAGAGAGGTGTGTGGAGGAGGCCTTCAGGGACGTTATAGCTGTGTCCCACTCCAACGATGATAGCTCTCCTGCTATCATGGAGAACGATGGTCTCGGGGAAGGAGAGCATCCAGCTGAGGAAGAGGGAAATAATCCCTTAGAAGGGACCCATTCCTTGGGGGATGAGCAGCTATCCTCTCGTGCCGAGGATATATCTCCAGGGGGTGGAGGGATCCTTGTAGTGGGTGATTCGATCATTAGGAACATAGACAGTGGGGTGTGTGATGGGCGTGTAGACCGCAAGGTGTTTTGCCTGCCTGGTGCGAAGGTTGCGGATATCGCCCGTCGTTTAGATAATTTGGTAGACAGTGCTGGGGAGGAGTCAGTGGTCGTGGTGCACGTTGGCACCAACGACATGGGGAAATGCAGCCGTGAGGTCCTGGAAGCAAAATTTAGGTTGCTAGGTAGGATGCTGAAAGCCAGGACCTCCAAGGTGGCTTTCTCTGAAATGCTACCAGTTCCACGCGCAGGACCAGCCAGACAGGCCCAGCTTTGCAGTCTCAATGCGTGGATGAGACGATGGTGTCGGGTGGAAGGGTTTGGATTTGTTAGGCACTGGGGAACATTTTGGGACAAGCTGGGCCTGTACAAAAGGGATGAGCTCCACTTGAACCAGAATGGAACCAGACTGCTGGCACTTAAAATTAAAAAGGTAGCAGAGCAGCTTTTAAACTGACTGAGGGGGGAAACCCGACAGGAGCTGAGAAAGGTCCGGTTCGGAATAAACCTCCCCCCTGGGATAAAAACCAAAGAAATGATGAAATTTTAAAAGGGGTAGGCCTAGAAGTAGGCATTGTGAGAGCAGGGGCACAGGATATAAATTCAGAAGAGCAAAATTACCACAGGCCTAACCACAAGTGCCAAAGACACTTGAAGAGAGACACTGCTTATAAGTGCCTGTACGCTAATGCTAGGAGCCTCCGAACCAAGATGGGAGAACTGGAGTGCTTGGTCTTAGAGAAGAGCATTGATATAGTGAGCATAACCGAGAGCTGGTGGAATGGAGAAAACCAGTGGGATACGGTTATCCCTGGATATAAACTATATCGGAAGGACAGGGAAGGACGTATTGGTGGCGGAGTCGCTCTATACGTGAAAGAAGGCATTGAATCCAGCAAGCTCGAAACCCCAAAAGAGGCAGACTCCTCCACAGAATCGTTGTGGGTGGTGATACCGTGCCCCAGGAGGGACTTAATACTGGGAACAATCTATCGTCCCCCTGATCAAAATGCTCAGGGAGACCTTGAGATGAGATATGAAATTGAGGAAGCATCCAAACTAGGAAATGTGGTAGTAATGGGTGACTTCAACTACCCGGACATAGACTGGCTGCATATGTGTTCCAGTCATGACAAAGAAGCAAAGTTTCTAGATATTCTAAATGACTATTCCCTAGATCAGTTGGTCATGGAACCGACCAGAGGGACGGCAACCCTGGACTTAATCCTCAGTGGGGACCGGGACCTGGTGCGAGATGTAAGTGTTGTTGAACCGATTGGGAGCAGTGACCACAGTGCTATTAAATTAAACATACATGTAAATGGCCAATCGCCAAGAAAATCCAACACAGTCACATTTGACTTCAAAAGAGGAAACTTCACAAAAATGAGGGGATTGGTAAAAAGAAAGCTGAAAAACAAAGTCCAGAGGGTCACATCACTCGAAAATGCTTGGAAGTTGTTTAAAAACACTATATTAGAAGCTCAACTGGAGTGCATACCACAGATCAGAAAAGGTACCACCAGGGCCAAGAAGATGCCAGCATGGTTAACAAGCAAAGTCAAGGAAGCTCTTAGAGGCAAAAAGTCTTCCTTCAGAAAATGGAAGTCTTGTCCGAATGAAGAAAATAAAAAAGAACACAAACTCTGGCAAAAGAAATGCAAGAAGACAATAAGGGATGCTAAAAAAGAATTTGAGGAGCACATTGCTAAGAACATAAAAACCAACAACAAAAAATTCTATAAATACATTCAAAGCAGGAGACCATCAAGGGAGGCGATTGGACCCTTGGATGATAAGGGAGTCAAAGGTGTACTAAAGGACGATAAGGAGATTGCAGAGAAGCTAAATGAATTCTTTGCATCTGTCTTCACAGTGGAAGATATAGGGCAGATCCCTGAACCTGAACTAACATTTGCAGGAAGGGGTTCTGAGGAACTGAGACAAATAGTGGTAACGAGAGAGGAAGTTCTAGGCTTAATGGACAATATGAAAACTGACAAATCACCGGGCCCGGATGGCATCCACCCGAGAGTTCTCAAAGAACTCAAATGTGAAATTGCTGATCTGCTAACTAAAATATGTAACTTGTCCCTCGGGTCCTCCTCCGTGCCTGAGGACTGGAAAGTGGCAAATGTAACGCCAATCTTCAAAAAGGGATCCAGAGGGGATCCCGGAAATTACAGGCCAGTTAGCTTAACTTCCGTCCCTGGAAAACTGGTAGAAAGTATTATTAAAGCTAGATTAACTAAGCACATAGAAGAACAAGCCTTGCTGAAGCAGAGCCAGCATGGCTTCTGCAAGGGAAAGTCCTGTCTCAGTAACCTATTAGAATTCTTTGAGAGTGTCAACAAGCATATAGATAGAGGTGATCCAGTGGACATAGTGTACTTAGACTTTCAAAAAGCGTTTGACAAGGTACCTCACCAAAGACTTCTGAGGAAGCTTAGCAGTCATGGAATAAGAGGAGAGGTCCTCTTGTGGATAAGAAATTGGTTAAGAAGCAGAAAGCAGAGAGTAGGAATAAACGGACAGTTCTCCCAATGGAGGGCTCTAGAAAGTGGAGTCCCTCAAGGATCGGTATTGGGACCTGTACTTTTCAACTTGTTCATTAATGACCTAGAATTAGGAGTGAGCAGTGAAGTGGCCAAGTTTGCTGACGACACTAAATTGTTCAGGGTTGTTAAAACAAAAAGGGATTGCGAAGAGCTCCAAAAAGACCTCTCCAAACTGAGTGAATGGGCGGAAAAATGGCAAATGCAATTCAATATAAACAAGTATAAAATTATGCATATTGGAGCAAAAAATCTTAATTTCACATATACGCTCATGGGGTCTGAACTGGTGGTGACCGACCAGGAGAGAGACCTCGGGGTTGTAGTGGACAGCACGATGAAAATGTCGACCCAGTGTGCAGCAGCTGTGAAAAAGGCAAATTCCATGCTAGCGATAATTAGGAAAGGCATTGAAAATAAAACAGCCGATATCATAATGCCGTTGTATAAATCTATGGTGCGGCCGCATTTGGAATACTGTGTACAGTTCTGGTCGCCTCATCTCAAAAAGGATATTCTAGAGTTGGAAAAGGTTCAGAAGAGGGCAACCAGAATGATCAAGGGGATGGAGCGACTCCCTTACGAGGAAAGGTTGCAGCATTTGGGGCTTTTTAGTTTAGAGAAAAGGCGGGTCAGAGGAGACATGATAGAAGTGTATAAAATTATGCATGGCATTGAGAAAGTGGATAGAGAAAAGTTCTTCTCCCTCTCTCATAATACTAGAACTCATGGACATTCAAAGAAGCTGAATGTTGGAAGATTCAGGACAGACAAAAGGAAGTACTTCTTTACTCAGCGCATAGTTAAACTATGGAATTTGCTCCCACAAGATGCAGTAATGGCCGCCAGCTTGGATGGCTTTAAAAGAAGATTAGACAAATTCACGGAGGACAGGGCTATCAATGGCTACTAGCCATGATGGCTGTGCTCTGCCACCCTAGTCAGAGGCAGCATGCTTCTGAAAACCAGTTGCCGGAAGCCTCAGGAGGGGAGAGTGTTCTTGCACTCGGCTCCTGCTTGCGGGCTTCCCCCAGGCAGCTGGTTGGCCACTGTGAGAACAGGATGCTGGACTAGATGGGCCACTGGCCTGATCCAGCAGGCTCTTCTTATGTTCTTATGTTCTTAATTGGGATAGCATGCCAAGTTATTCCTGTGGTGGATAACTGGTAGAAGGGCCATAGCTCAGTAGCAGAGCATTTGCTTTGCATGCAGAAGGTTCCAGGTTCAATCCCCGGCATCTCCAGATGGGGCTGGGAATGTCCTCAGTCTGAAACTCTGGATAGCCACAACAAGTCATTGTATGTAGACAATGCTGAGCTAGAAGAACCAAAGATCTGACTCAGTGTAAGGCAGTTTCCTTTGTATTCCTGAGGTGGAAAGCAGGAGTCTCAACACTCCACCAGCACCTGATACGCATTGCAAATGAGGAAAGACATCACATGAGAATTCAGTACAGCACAAGATGAGTGTAGACTAAGCCGTCCTAACCTGTGTCCTCCAGATGTTTTGGACCACAACTCCCATTATTCCTGACCATTGGCCATGCTGGCTGGGGCTGACAGGAATTGAGGTTCAACAACATATGGCGGGCACCAGGTTGAGACGGCCAGTGCAGACCATGTGTCACTCTTTCTAGGTTGTAGCCAAAACAGAAATCACAACATGGGATTTTCTTAGTGCTGAATCAATTCCAGAACTGTACTCAATTCAATTAGAAGCAAAGCAAGGAGAGAGGAAGGGGGGTGGGAGAGAGAGAGCACATTGTCAGATAAAAGCTAAATACGAAAGTGACAAAAGAAAGGTAACTTAGATACATTTGCACAGCAAATATTTTAACTGCTATCTTGCTTTCTGTTTCTGGTCTCTCCAAAGTTTCAAAACATATTCCATTTTTTACAGCTTCCAGAAGGTAACATTATCAGGAAGGGATTCAGTGCCAGCAATTTAGATTTGCCAGTTGCTAAAATATTTCTGGAAATGCCACAGTCTAAGATAGAGTTACAGGGTAGTTGGGGATAAGTCTTGTCCCTTCCAGGAAGATGGTAGTTTGGATCAACCCTTTGCTCAGAGACAAAAAAGAGACCTGTGATGCTCCCAGTTAGATTCCACTTTTCAGGCCTGCTTTGAAGTTCAATTGGGCTGGTGAACAATATCAGGCCCTATGTTCCTGATATTCAGAGGTGATTACCCTTGCTTGTGTAGCCAAAATAGCCCCACCCATGCACAAAACTGCCCAACAAGGACCGAGTGTGCTTTGTGTTTACAGGATGTTGAATGATTGTTGAGAGCAGGAAAAACTGAAAACCAGATGGGAGACTTTTAAAGTCTTGTTTGTTATCAGAATTAGCTGAACAAACCGTAACCTTGTTACAACTTTTACTTTCTCTACGTAGTCAAGGTCAACCATCTTCTCTGTGCTCTGCCAGAGCTGTATCTGACTGCAGGGGGGGTCTATCCAAGGACCTGACTAAACCATCCCATCAGTAGTTGCAATGGGCAGTGTATACAAAGGGCAGGGACTTAATCAATTAGCACAAACTTATGATCCACACTTACCAGGAATTTCTAGTGCATGGGGAATAATTGCAATCACCAATCCGCATCACGGATGGGGTTCAACGAGTTACCTGTACCTGTTGATGTAGGGAACACATATAGCCAGTGAATTGAATTGAATAAAGGATCTGAAAAATGGAGGATGGAAAGGAGAGACCCTGATATAAAAAAAAGTTAAGTGAACAGCTGTCTCATAGTTAGGATAGGTCATTCCCTGATTCACACCGAAAACTTATTTTTAAAGTCCCAGGGACAGAAAAGACAACTACCCATAAAACTCCATGGAGAAATCCATGAGTGTGTCTGGGAATGGGCACCATATATACACCCCTACAAAACACATACACACACACACAAAATGGCCTAATGAGCACTGAGTGTGTTCTGTGGGCCTAGAATGCTAACCAACGTATGGTGTGGTCAGGTGGGAAAGGAAAAAAGAGCAGGAAAAATAGAATGTCGCCTTCCACTTGTGCTGGCCTATCTTCAGGCCTGGTCCAAGATATTTTTCACAGCTGAGGCCGAAACATGTACTTTTGCAAACAGATGCTCAGACTCTACAAGGAAGAAGAGGCTTAGAGGCAGGAATCGGGAAGAAAATTTCAAGTCAGTTTGCATTTAAAGGTGAACCCACCTAATTCACAGTTTCTGAAACAATATGTGAACTGACACACAGCCATCCTTTGAAATTCACACTTCTCCAAATTTTGCATTGTAGTTCCATTTACTAGGGTAAAGTGTGCATAAAAATGCATATATTAGTGAAAATAACATACCAACAATGCATTATATTGAAGAAAATTGTTCTACAACAATGTGTACATTAGGCAAAATTGCATGCAAATAACATAAAAACATAAGAAAAGCCTGTTGATTCAAGCCAATGGCCCATCTAGTTCAGCAGCCTGTTCTCACAATGGCCAACCAGTTGCCCATGGGAAACATGAATGCAAAGAGCACTCTCCCCTCCTGTGGTTTCCAGCAACTAGTATCTGAAAGCATACTGCCTACGTCTATGGAGGCAGATCATGTGTATATTAGGAGAAATTTGCACTAAAATGCTGAGCAATTTTCATGGCATTTAAAACATCCCAATCAAAGTAGAAATGTGGACTCCAACAACAACTAGAGGGCCACAGGTTCCCCACCCCTGTCATAGGCAAATTGGCTGTTACAGGTGGGACCTGCAACAGCAACCACAACAAAACGTACAGTGTGGAATATACCTGGTCAGGGCACTTCATTCCATTGTCACTCCTGCCTAGTTTCCCGTTTTTTTCTCCCAACAGTCAGTCAACATTCTGTGGCCACTGAGCATGCTCAATCTTCACTAGGGTGTTTTTGGAGAGGAACCCTCCTCCAGTTAGGTTTTTTTCCCTTAAAGATTTTTTGTATTTCTGCAAATTGTAAGATTTTCCCCAAACCTGTTGATACCTTCTACTTGAGTGTGGATGATTCTGTTTTGGCTAGATAAGCACAAGCACTCTAAATCAGTATTAGTTTAGGTTATTACCCCCATTTGCTGGGGGAGGCTGAGTTCATGGTTATGGCAAGATTTGAACCAATGGCTTCCTCCTTCATACTGCACTTAGAGTCACCAGGTCTAAAACAGCAGAGGCGTTTGACAGATCCAGGTTATACGTTTCACAGTTCCAAATCTAACACACCCAGTTATAAATAACAGCTGTCTTCATGTTATTCCTCCTTAGGGGAGGAGAGGCCCCTTCATTTCCCTCAAAGTAAAGCCTATATTTGCAGCGAGCATAGCCACAAATAGACATGACTGGTTTAAGTCGTTTCCCCTTTCCAGGGAAGGGAAACTCTGGGAATTCCAGTTTTGTGAGAAGCGTCTGGGGATCTCTGAGAGAAGTCAAGACACTTTCAACAATGTATAGTTTCAAGAATTCTTTGGGAGAACTCTTGATAGCTAAAGCGGAATAAAACCTATATAGGTTTATAATGGATAGGGTTGCCAAGTGTCCTGTTTTCACCCGGGGGCTCCAGTTTTGGGGGATCCTCTCCGGGTCTCCAGGTGAGTCACCTTAATCTCCAGATTCTTAGCTTTCATTTTAAAAAAATTGAGGGCTTATCCACATGGGAGCATACCTTCATACTAAAGATACTGCTTTTACCATTGTGATAGATTTGCAAGGTCCACACTTGATAGCTTCAAATTCGCTGTTTTCCATTCACACTAGTAGGCATTCCTCTATGAAGGATCAGTGTTGCTGTTTCCTTGTGGCTCTGCCCTCTAATTTTACATGTTTTTTTCAATTAATTTTTATTCAAATTTTCAAAATCAAGACAATACAAAAAGAAAAACACAAATTAAAACTAATACAATAAAAAGAAACAAAAAAAAACTGTTGACTTCCGATTTGTCGTAGTTCAGCTATAGGTCTATAATATATAACAAACCTGTCTCTTGATAAATTATAAAATCACCTTCCTCCAGCAGTTATCTTAATTGGTATCAAATCTCATTAACATCATATCATTTTATTCTTCTACAAAAAGTCAAAGAGAAGTTTCCAATCCTTGAGATATATGTCCATCAATTTTTTTCTAGATAGACATGTCAATTAATCCAACTCTTCAAGTCTATTAAATCCAGTAATTTCAAATCGCTCTTCTTCCTTTATCAGTGTTGATTCCATCTTCCATCTTTACGCACCCAATAATCTTGCTGTCATAGTCATATAATAAGAGTCTGATAGGGATTTCCTTCATCACAAATATTTTCTTGCCATAATTTCCGAACGTATCACTGAAGTATTGTTGCAGAACCGCATCTCTGTTCCTCTTTTTTACAGAATGCACTAGCACATCTCTTGAAGGGTTTTTCATTGTCACAAAACAGGAATTAATTCTGTAAACTTTCTCCATTTCAAGTTCCATCAAATCCTTCCAGTCCATGAATTTTTTCGAACCAATGATATATTTATCTTCAATCTCTTCACCAATTCCTTCAGGGACAGCGCTGAATTCCAAACAGTAATATTTGTCTCCAGGATCCATCACAGCCAGGAAATCCAAATCTTTTTCCAAGACCATATTTAATCCAATCTCCAAGGCTTGAACCTTCCCTTTAATTTTTCTTTCATCCTTTTTTAATTTTCCAAATTAACTTTGTTCTCCTTTCTCATAGAATCCTGAATTTCTTTCAGCTCCTGTCTCATTTTGCCAAATTCACTTATCATCACTTGTCTGTTATGTCTGAGTTCTTGTTTTGTTAACTTAATCTCATTCATTATTTTCTGAAACATATCTAAAGAGAAAGTCCCTTCTTGTACATCCATGATCTCAACCACCTTCTTGATTGTCATTCTTAAAACCAAAAAAAACACAATCCCTTCAATTTCCAATGTCCCAAGCAAAGAACAGTTTATTTCTTTATCCAGTTACAAAGGAGTTAATCTTTCAAGCCAGCTGATGTCACCCTCTAGACAAGACGAACTGCCTTATCTCTTGTATGTCCAAAAGTGCCAAAACAACTTTAATTCACAGCATCCAAATAATTAGTAGCAGGAAGAATGAGCAGATTCGTCAAAAAAAAAAAAGAAGTAAACCGGAAAATAGTCCCAGACATATATTACTCAAAAGTCTTATAAATCAAAAAAAAAATCTCTTTAAATTAGAAACCCCTCAGCCGTTTATAATCTTTATAATGTTGAATTCCATGCCAGCTTTTTGCAATAAAAATAAAGATAAACTATTTCTATTTTCTTCCTCTTAGCTCCGTGAATAAAAGAGAAAGCTATGACTCACCCAGGGTTTCTTAATTGCTGGTTCTTTGACAAATCTCTTTAGCTGTATTGATAACAAAATAATGAGAAAAGACAGGAGAATGCTTGCCTGTTAATCCGTTTTTCTTTGAAGGAAAGAAAATGGCTCACTTAATCAGTTGAGCTGGTTGGAAATCCTAGCTCCGTCCGAGCTGCTGGAAGACCTTCTTTCGCAGAATTCCAGCCTCCAACAAACACAACAAAGCTCTGTGGAAAATCTCTACGTTTCTTCCTTATCCGGAAGAAATTTTCCCCAGTCAAAAAGCCCTTCTGACTGGTTTTAAAACTGAAAAAGTTTCCACCAAGACGGGAGCCCGTCCCAGAGGCAGCACAGGCGGAGCGATCCTCCTGGGAAGTCCCTCTAATTTTACATGTTTACTCCCTCCAGTTCAAGGCTGAAGCTGGGATAGCACCTACAACGAGGAGCGCTACAAAGCTGAGATGGTTTTTCCTTTCCTTTCACATTACAATTGGATTGGGTTAATATGGATTTAAAGGAGAAAACTGCTTTATAGCTTCTCCTTGCCTGCAACCTCATGTGAACCATGCGAATTACAAGAGAATACAAATAGCACCACACACACACACTAAATCGCCGTGTGGATGAGCCCTTGGTTTCTAGATGGTCTGGTTCAAAAGATATAGATCACAATGTCAGCCCCCCCAACTTCTGTTAGTACCGGCTGCTCTAATCCCTGCCCTTTCAGGTTTTTAGCCAATAAGTGAAGTCAGGGTTGTGATTGATAAGATTTGTTGACCTCCAGGCAATACCTAAACCCCATTTCAAGTTCTGAAAACAGTTTCCTTTTCCTGCTTGTCTCATGTCAGGAAAACAGTAAATATTTAGCTTTTCAGCAGCATAAAGAGTACTTTCACTGTACAGTATTGGGATTTGCTTCTGAGTAAACATGCATAGGATTGCCCTACTACAGAAGATCACAGCAGGATCCTGATGGGAATAAAAGTGTACATGCAGGTTTTTTAATTACTTGCAAAAATGGCATATTATACATTTTATCTTTCACATAATTTTTGAACAAAAGCTTTAAAAAGTGTACATGCTGCAGTGTTATACTTTTCTAATTAAGGAGAAACAAGTTTAAATTTGACTGGACTGTTGAAGAGGGCAGTTGATTTGACCTATTCATAACCTGTTTTGAAAACCTTCCCAATATTAAGCTTTCCTGGAAGTAAAGCTGCAATACAAATTCCACATACCTGGGAGGTAAACCCACTGAATTCAGTAGGACTTACTTTTGAGTATACATGGTTAAGATTGTGCTGAAAATCAGTGGGACTTTTGAGTGAACATAGAAAAGAACTGTGTTCTCTTCCCCTCCAATCCCTTTTTTTAAGCAGTTAGGCAGGTCTTACTTAGGTGTCACTGCTTTTATTTGGCAGGAAACTAATACCTATTTAAAAAAAATAAAAAAGTTCTGCAATGGCCAACTGGTTTTGACAATAAACTATATGGGGTGTATTTATGTTTACATCTCCAGTGTGTGTGTGTGTGTATGGAATCTTTCCAACAACCCTGTGAGGTAGGGTTGGAAACCAAGTAAGCTCACAACAAGAAATAAATCAATTTAAAATCCAATAACCATACAACAAGTATAAAACAGTTGCAAAATACCTTAATGTGGCATGATTCTGAATTTTTGATTGGGTGAGTGAAGTTCCTTATCACTGAATTGCAGTCCTGTGCATGCTTCCCTGTCTGAGTAAGCCCCATTGAATACATTAGGAGTTGCTTCTGAATAAACATGCATGGATTGCTCTATAAATATCTTTACAGGTTGTATAAATAATAAAAATATTTGCATTCATGCTTATATAAATATTTCTTCATACTATTTTATTTATTTATTTATTATTTAATTTATATCCCGCCCTTCCTTCCAGCAGAAGCCCAGGGTGGCTATGTCTTGATATGCATCTGATTTCACACTATGGTTATAAATTATTATTTAAAGGAGAGAGTCAGTGTGGTGTAGTGGTTAAGGTGTTGGACTATGACCTGGGAGACCAGGGTTCGGATCCCCACATAGCCATGAAGCTCACTGGGTGACCTTGGGCCAGTCACACTATGGTTGTAAATTATTATTTACAAATTATTATTTCCTCTACATTTTAAATGTGCCCTTCGTCCTTGGGGTGGTCATGGTCCCTCTCTGTTTTTTTCACCTGAGGTGATTAGGATGCAAGATGGTGCATAGCCCATGGTCACCCGGTAAACGTTTTAGCTCATTTCCATTTTAAATTTTAATTAAAATGATTTATATGCAGGCACAGTTTATGGAGTAAAGCAGGTCCACATAATATATTTGATGCACATCCAACTCGCATTTAAAGCACATGACTTCCCCCAAAGAATCCTGGGAAGTGTAGTTTCCCCCTCACAGTTATAGTTCCCACCACCCTGAACAAACGACAGTTCCCAGAATTCTGTGGTGGGATTCATGTGCTTCAAATGTATGTTGAATGTGTTTAAAATGTATGGTGTGGATCTGCCTTAGTATGCTGTGTATTCATTAGTGAATTGAACAGAACGATTTTAAAATATACTTTTTTAAACAAGGCTGTAGCTCAGTGGTAGGGCACATGCAAAGGTCCAAAATTCAATCTTTTGAAGAGACTATTGCCTGGAACCCTGGAGAGCCAATGCTAGGGCATGTAATCAGTACTGAGCTTGATGGTACCAAATGGCCTAATTCGGTATAACAGAGGAGAGAGACCCAAGAGCCACAGTGACTCCAAAATTTATTTAAGTATTTTATTTACAACACTTATATACTGCTTTATCGTAAAAAAACCCTCAAAACTGTTTATAGAAGGAATTAAAACACTAAAAATATTGGCAAAAACAGTTAAAAACAGGTATTTAAAAACATTCAAAATACTAAAACCAACAATGAGTTAAAAACAGATAAAAACATAATAGCTTCTACATGCCTGGGTAGGCCTGCCTAAACAAAAATGTTTTTAGCAAGTGCCAAAATGAGTACAATGAAGGCGCCTGCCTAATGTAAATAGGCAAAAAGTTCCAAAGTGTAGGTACTGCCACACTAAAGGATCAACTTCTTACAAGAGCAGAACAAGTACTATGTGGCAGCAGTAACATGGAAAGTACACCTTCAACTTGGCCTGGTAGCAAATCGGCAACCAGTACAGATTTCAGAGCAGGGGTATTATGTGCTGATAGGGTCTCACTCATGGCAGCAATTGTGCCGCAGCATTCTGCACTAACAGCAGCCCCCAGGTGAGGTTGAGCTCCATGGGGATTTCTGTGACCTTGGCTGACTGGCTGCCAGGATTTTTTAGTTTTGGTTAGGAACCCTGACTAGTTGTGGGATGCTGAGTTTTCTGTCTTACTCATAGGAATCTTGTTGTGGTTGGTATGGTATTGCATTTAGGAAATCATCACTGTCTTTTCTTTTTCTTTTTCTTTTTCTATTTGCATTTCATTTACCTTGGACCTTACTCCCTTACATCTGTATAAGCAACAACAATGATTCTATGTGGTCAGCTCAATCCTGTTAAACGTACTGATGATACACCTTGTTATTTGCATGATGGTTTGTTTCGTGCCCAATAGTGGTAAAAGAGAATTCAGATACTGGGAAGCGTCGCTTCAACTGCTGTTGTTCCCAATCTACTGCCTGTGCAGGTAAACCAAACCATGTGTGTTTTTTCTTTGTCAATCATTACTCAATGGAATTGGGTTGGCTGTCAAAGTGAGTTTATAGCAGCCCACAGAGTAGGCAGGATGGATGGATGGATGGATGGATGGATGGATGGATGGATGGATGGATGGATAGATGGATAGATGGATAGATAGATAGATAGATAGATAGATAGATAGATAGATAGATAGATAGATAGATAGATAGATAGATAGATAGATAGATAGATAGATAGATAGATAGATAGATAGATAGATAGATAGATAGATAGATAGATAGATAGATAGATAGATAGATAGATAGTCCAGTAGCTAACCACAGTGCTAGGTGGGGCATTTAAAGGGGGAAGATGCATAGTGCCAGCCAACCTCCCCCACCCCCACCTCACTGGTAGAGAGGATGTGAGGACCAGACTAGGGGGAGAGAAAAGCAGTCATCTTCTCCCTCACTCCTTCTCCATCCAGACAGTTTACATGAATATACTTTAATTTGTTGAATTGTCTCACCCTTTTTTGAGAGATCCCCATGAATATCAGGCTCAAAAGCTTAAATTTGCCTATAGCTACAGTCCCCTTTTACCTGTGGTCTGTCCCTATGTTCTGATTCTTCATGAAATGATCTATGTTGGTAAAGACAGTGACCTCCTAAGCTTGGCTTTGATGCTGCATTAGTTATCCCAGTTTTCAATTCAACCCAAAAAACAAACTTGTCCGTACTACAAGTTTAGGAAAGGGCAGCGAGAAAGCATGTTTGTTAACTCCTCCTTGAGAGTCCCTCCTTCTAGTCTTGCTCCTGATCTTTAGATTTTCCTTCCTGTTGGACAATCAAGGGAAAACTTTTTAACTGTATGCTATATAAAGGGCAAACTAAGCAACTAATTATGGAAAGCAATTTTTTTCCTGGTTGCTGGGTTGATTTTTCTGTCCAGAAACTTTGAAAAGGCCTCATGCTGAGCTGCACATATTGAAAAAATCAGAAATTAGGCCTGAGTTACAGCCTAGGTGGCTAGCCAGCCAGCCAGCCAGCTAACTGTAATGTACACAGGGATATTTCTATTCCTCTTGAGCTATTTTCATCCTTTGCCATCAAGTACTCAAGAAAAAGAAGAAAAAATAGCCACTATGATAGTGAGTATAGTGAGTGCTTTCAAGAGTAAAAGGTAACTTAGGGTAGCCCTTTTTTTCCAGATCACTCTAAGTTATCTCTTTATTTCACCCTTTAGGAATAAGCACAAAATCCTGCTCTACTCATTATAACAACTGCAGAATAAACAAACTCTTACTTCTTACTGCAGGCAAACAAATATGCTTCTTTATTACTGGCTGGGTAGACAGAGCAACTGAGAATGAAAAGCAGAGCAAAGGAAAGTCCATATAATGGAGTCTTAACTCTAGCCCATAATACAAAGTTCTAATATCTAACTCTTCAAGGGTCATTCAAGGGTTGTTTTTTTTCAGGATCACTTAAGCAATCATAGGGCAATTTTGATCATGAAAAATCCACCCTCAGTCAGGGAAAGTCTTGAGTGAACAGAATTTGGGGGGGGGCTCTTCCAGATGAGGCTTTTGTTGTGCACTCACCCTGCCTTATTCACTGAATTTTCCAGAAGGTTCTATTCTTAAATTGCTCCTGTTCTTAAAACAAGCTATCATTCTTTAAATGGAGGTTATCATTGTCTGTCATATCACAAATTAAAAAGAAACCATTTTCTCCAAAAATCCTGAGGGTGAGGTGAAGCACCGCTCTTTGGGGGGGCAGTGCCCCCATACCCCCCACTGCACACATTGTTGTTATTTTGGTAAAAAAATGATATGCCAGTACTCATATCTTGATAAAAGTGCAATGGGTGCCAGAACAAAATGACTGACAGAGGCAGCAAAGAGTACCATCACACAAAAAGAACTGGATAGATACAGATATGGATCACTAATAGATCTCACTGTTATCTGTAGTCTGGCCTTTGATTGTAAGCTCCCATCCTTTAATTATGTTGCTCTATAAAGCTCTGATGATGTAATATCATTACTGATATGGTATTTTTATTTAAATCAACAGGTATCATTGTTGCAGATGATTCAGGCATCCTACTGTTCCTGGATATCACATTTCCCTGACATACAAATGATGATGTTTTGTCTCTGCAAAAATGCACTGAAACGTGTTATGTGGAATTTGACTGTACAAGCATGGACTTTTGTGGCATGCCCATAGTTGTACAGTTGTTGCTGGTGTCTGTGACATTGCCAGCTATAAATGAGCCACTCCTGCCACCATCACCACCACCTGTTGACATTTTGAGACTGTTTTATTTTATACATTCTTTAAACTTAGAACAGGGATTGGGAGCTCAGGTCAGGGGCCAAATGCAGCCCTTTCGGCTCCTCTGTCTGGTCCTTGGGACTCTCCCCAGGCCACCTCCTCTCTTCCCAGGTCACATCACTCACCATCCCTCATTATATGCTTTTGCCTGGCTGGAATGTGTCCTTGGATTCTGATCATGCTTCTTGCTTGTCTAGATGGAGGTCAGAGAGGAGTGTGTGAGTATGTGTAGAAGTTAAGCTAAGGTGAAATGCACACTTGTTTGCTTGCTCTGCCCACTTTTGCCTCTGGCCTCACCCATCACTGGCATGTGGCTCCTGGGAGGTTGCCCAGAAGGAAATGTGGTCCTTGGACTGAAAACATGAGTTAGAAGCTACTGTTAAGGCTTGCATGGCAGGCAGAAATTTAGCTTATGAAAGTTCTCCCATTAGTTCGTTTCAAGGCAAAGCCTCAATTTGATTTTTGCTCCAGATGGAGGAAAGGGTGGTCTGGAAATGGGGGTGGGTGGATGTCACCCCACTGTCATGATCAGACCACTTCCTGGTGAAGTTTAGACCTATGGCTCCAATCCTCCCCTACAAGAGTGGTGGATACAATAAGATGGTCAGCCCCTGGAGACAAATGGAATTGACTGGATTCCTGAATGCCCTGGGGAAGTTTCCAGTAGAATGAGCAGGTGACCCTGTTGAAGCCCTTGTTACTCTGTGGAATAATGAGAAGTGTTGGACCCTTAACACAGTTGCCCTTGAGCACCCACTCCAGCATTGTGGAGCCCGGATTGTACCTTGGTACACCAATGCACTAAGGGCAATAAAACAGACTAGATGACGACTAAAGTGCAAGTGGTAAAAGACTAGGGTAAAGTTGCTTGCCTTCGTAGCAATCTTGAAGCTTTGTCAACATCTACTGTAGCCCCCAGTGAGATGTCCAGTGCAACATCTGCTGCAACTTCTTGGGATCAGTTTCAGTTTATGTGGGCTGATGACGAGGACAAGGTGCTTGCAATGATGCGGCCAGCAACATGTCCTCTCAACCCTTGCCCTTCTTGGCTTATTAAAGCTTGCCAGGGGGGTATGACCAAGTGGAATCAAGGTGTGGTCAATGCATGTTTGCAAGAGGGAGTAGTTCCAGCCACCTTGAAAGAGGCAGTGATCCAACTGCTCCTGAAAAAGCCAACCCTGAACCCATTGGTTTTTGATAACTACTGTCTGGTCGCAAATACTCCCTTCTTAGGGAAGGTGATTGAGAGGGTTGTGGGACAGCAATTGCAAGTACACCTGAATGAAACAGATTATCTTGGCCCATTCCAGTCTGGGTTCAGGCCTGGTTATGGGACTGAATCAGCCTTGGTCTCCTTGATGGATTATCTTTATCAGGAGAAGGACAGGGGGAGCGCAACCCTGTTATTCTTACTTGATCTCTCAGTGGCTATTGATACCATTGACCATGGTATTCTTCTGGTCCGATTTGGTGAAATGGGTATTGGCAGAACTGTTGTACAGTGGTTCTGATCTTATCTTCAGGGTCATTTTCAAAGAATAGCATTGGGCGATTGTTTTATGGCCTTGGCAGTTGTGCTGTGGGGCACTGCAGGATACCATCTTGTCCCTGATGCTGTTTAAAATCTATATGAAGCCCTTGGGAGCAGTCATCAGCAGATTTGGGGCAAGGTGTCAGCAGTACACTGATGATACCCAGCTCTGTTTCTCTGTAACATCTGAATCAGGAGAGGCCATGCAAGCCCTGGACTGGTGCCTGGGCTTGGTGGTGGGCTGGATAAAGGCCAATAAACTGAGTCTGAATCCTAGCAAGATGGAGGCGCTGTGGGTTCCCAAGTTTGGATAATTGGTAAATTGCCTGCTTTGGATGGGGTTGAACTCCTTCTGAAATAGCAGGTCCGTTGTCTGGAAGTGCTCCTGGATCTATCTTTGTTGCTAGAGGCCCAGGTGACCTCAGTGGCTAGGAGTGCTTTTTACCATCTTTAGTTGGTAAGATGCCTCCTGCTGGCTCCTGCTGGGAGGAAGAGCGGGATATAAATCAAATCTAAATAAATAAATAAATAAAAGACAGCTGTGGCCATTTCTGAACTGGGATAGCCTGACCACTGTTGTCCATACACTGGTAACCTCCAGGTTGGATTACTTTAATGAACCCTATGTGAGGCTGCCCTTGAGGTTGGTTTGGAAGCTGCAGCTGGTACAAAATGTGGATGCTCACTGGGGCAAAGAATCGCCAGCATGTCACCCCACTGCTGGAAGAATTGCACTGGCTGTTCATTTGCAAGTTCTAGTTTTGGTGTACAAAGCCCTACACAAGTTGGGCCCAGGACACCTGAAAGATCATCTTACCTTTTGTATACCCAGTCCATCACTATGCTCTGCAGGTGAGAGCCTCCTGCAGATACCATCTTATCAGGAGATCCGTTCCACACAACATAGGAAGTAGACCTTTAGTGTAGTGACCCTTTGGAACTCCCTCCCTTTAAATATTAGACACAGCCATCTCTGTTATATTTTCGACACTTACTGAAGACCTTCCTCTTTCAACAAGCCTTTAAGTAGAGGCCTTTTCCCAGTCTGTGTCTGTGCTGGAATTGCTCTTTAAGATTTATTTAAATTTGTGTTTTTTAAAGATGTTTTTAAGATGTTTTGTCTAATATGTTTTAAAGTCTTTTGTTTTTAGAATGCTCTTGGTGTTTTTATTTGTCACCCTGGGTTCCCTGGGGAAGAAGAGTGGAACATATCGTTGTTAGGAGGAGGAGGAGGAGGAGGAGGAGGAAGAGGAGGAGGAGGAGGGGAACTGCGAAATGTTTCTGTTTCTGTTGTGCTGATTAAAATCAGATCCCTGCCTGAAAAAAACATGCAGTCTTACTATGCCGCCTTTCATGCTACTTCTTTGTCAGGTCCAGAGCTTGGAAGATTACTTTTAAAAAGTAATAAATTACAGTTACAGTTACATGGCCCCCCCAAAAGTAGTAATTACCGTTACAATTACAATTGCTCTGAAAGTAACTGATTACTTTATTTTTACTCAAAGGTAATTGCTACAATTACATTTTAGTTACTTTTTTTAAAAAATGCCTACAAGGTGCTGGCCTTGGCTGCTGCACATTTAAGTAGCCTAAAACAACATTAAAAATAAGCACACGCACACAGAGGGTAGTAAAATGTTTTTTTTAATCCATAAGATTAACAGAATGGCATAACAGAATCTCACATCCCCTCACCCCACCCCCAGCAATGATGATACCCCAACACACATATTTTTTGTATATATATATTGCCTCCATCTCTTTTCTCCTTCCACTCCTGTCAATTTTTAAACAATTGTTTTCTCCATGCCGTCTTGCTTTCCACCTCCTCCCTCGTTGCATCTTAAGCACCCATAGAGCATGAAGGAAGAACAACGCTGCACAGAAGCCCAATTTGAAGCACATGGTTTTTATTCACAAATCAGTGGAGCTGAAGACTTCCCCTGCTCCCCCCCAAGCAATGCACAAAAGTAATGCTGGAAACATTACAGTTACTCCTCAAAAGTAATGAAGTTACTACTTGTTCTATTACCAGCAAAATGTAATGAAGTTACCCACTCGTTACGCAAAAAAGTAATAAATTACAAATAATTTGTTGCTTGTAACTAGTTACTTCCAAGCTCTGGTCAGGTCTTTCTTCTACATCAACCTGTCTAGTGGAAGCTGCAAAAGAAACACCATGTGGAAAACTGCCATTGGCCTTGGCTCCATGACATGCATTTGGCAGTGGTGGTTCCCTCCCTCCCTCCCTCCCTCCCTCCCTCCCTCTCTCTCTCTCTCTCTCTCTCTCTCTCAGTGTTTCCTGGAGTATACATTGCCTGAACAAAATATATCTATGTGCATCAAATTTTCAGCAGGTTTATAATGTGTGAAGTAACTCTTTGACTATGAAGTCTCTTGAAAGGGAAAGAGCCACTTCTGTGCAATGTCTAGCAATACCTCTCAATACTAGAAGATAAAGCCACTATATGTCTTGAGCCTCTCTCTCTCTCTCTCTCTCTCTCTCTCTCTCTCTCTCTCTCACACACACACACACACACACACACACACACAGACAGACAGACAGACAGACAGACAGACAGACAGACAGAGACAGAGATTTAGAATAAATTTACCTCATGTATTCAAGGATTTAAAAAAATAATTAATTTTTATTTTCTCAAAGGAAGAAATCTAATTGTAAACCTTAATGTTTACCTAATGATTTCTGGTTTAAAATTTGGTTCTCCTTTATTTGCATTTCCACAACGTGAAATTATTTTTGCAGATGCATATATCTTTTGTTTAATAATCTACGGTTATACTGTACTCTTTCTCAAGTAACATTTATTATTTATGTTACAAGCTTTTATTCAAGTAATACAACTGTAAGATTGCATTAATAATTGCTTTGCATCCCCAAGCTGTATTAGGCATTACAAAACTAATCAGTCTTCTAATTAAATTGTCTAGTGACACCTACTGGCCGAGAGTGGAATTCAAAATATCACATACAATATTTCAAAACTCTGATTAAATCACATGAACCAGTGCTTCTATGTTTATGATGAAAACTAACTACACATGAGTAAAGTACTTTACTGGGAGTAAGCTCCCTTCACCACAACCGGTCTTACTTCTAAGTATGAATGGGGAGAAATTTGATTCAGTTTGTGTTTAAAGATGAACATATCTAATTTGCCCTTTCCGAACAAGATGCAAACTAGAACACAGCCATCCTTCAAAATTCACACTTTTCCATATTTTGCAATGCAGTTGTCCAGCCAAACAATGTGTGCAAAAATGCATATTTTTGTATGGTATTAGTGTGCATATAAATGCATATATTTGTGATGATAACATACCAAAATGCATTATATTATCATTGTTTTAATTGTTTATGATTTTAAATTGTTTTAATGATCATATTTTATTTTGTCAAGTCACTTTGAGACTATCTTGCTTGTATAAAGTGACTGATAAATGAAATAAATTTATACTATCACTATTAGGGAAAACTGCTTGCGAAATCATGCATATTTGTCAAACACAAATTTGCACTGAAATGCTGAAGAATTTTCATAAGGTTTTTTTAAAAAGAAATCACAACATGCAGCAGAAATGTGGAGAACTGGATTTAAGAAAGAGACAACAAAAAATTGACATCCATCCCTACTTCTGAGTAGGGCAGCTATGTATTCTGCTTTCCACAAAACAGTCCTCTCTTTGAAGGACTGCAAGAAGATAGTCTTCTGTTTTAGGGGTAGGGAATCTTTTGCAGGCCAAGGGCAACATTTCTTCATGGGCAATCTTCCAGGGGCTGCATGTCAGTAGTGGGCGTGGCCAGAGGCTACCGTGGGTGGAGCAAGAGAGCAAAGAGGAGACTATATTTCAACCATGCAAAAGTCAGAGGTTTTTTCCACATACCCTGTGAGTTAAAGTCCTGTCCAGGTATGCCAGAGAGTTCTCTGCAGGAAGATCTCTTGCACACCCAAACTCAGCACCTAAGCAGGATCCTACACATACATCAGCTGATGTGAAGAGAGAGCGATACAAGCAAGTGCTGATTGAAGCAGTTTCTCCCCCACCCTTTATTATTATTATTTGTTTATTAAAGTATTTATAGGCCACACTTTTCATAGAGTACATCAAGACAGCTTACAACATACAAAGCCATTAAATAACAATATCATTAAAACCAAGAATAAAAAATCATTAATACTGTATTGGTTGGGAGGGGGGGAGAAACCATATTAAAAGTTCTCTGTAAAAAGTTCAGTTTTCAAAAGACACTTGAAAAGAATGAGTATGGTTCCTGCCAGACTTCTAACGGCTCAGTCCCTGGTGGAGACCAACTGAACCTCTTTCACGCTTTGAATGCAGAGCTTGAAAGGAGAGGCACAAAGCAGGCTTTGCAAGCACTAGGTATTTTGACAGGTGAGCAAGGCAATCCACCTATCAATCATGCAATGTCATAGTGAATTACCTCATCAAGGTTGGCCCGCAGGGTAGGGTCAGACAAAGATCTGGCCCAGACCTTGGAAGTAATTAGTTACAAAAATAAATTACTTGCAATTTATTACTTTTTTGAGGAACGACGTGTAATTCCTTTACATTTTGATTGTAATAGGAGTAATTTTATTACTTTTGAGGAGTAATTGTAATGTTTCCGACATTACTGGGGGAGGAGCAGGGGAACTCTTCTGCTCCTCTGATTCGTGGATGAAAATCATGTGCCTCAAACTGGACTTCCGTCTTGCTCTTCCCTTGTGCTCTGTGGGTGTTTAGGAGGCGATGAGGGGGAGAGCGAGATAGGGTGGAGTGGAGAAAACAGTTGTTAAAAAAATTGATGGTAGTGGGGAAGAATAGAATGGAGGGAGAAAGGATCTGAAGGGCAAGGAGGCAGCAGGGAAATGTAGATGAAAAACTGTGGAGGTGAGAGTGTGAGATGTGTGTGAGAGAGAGACAGAGAGAGAGAGAATGCTGTGTTTGCACTTGGTATGTGAAGTGGCCTCCGTCACCCTCCCTGGTTACTTTGCTGTATTTGCAGTGTTTTAACTTTTTTGCATCCCAAGGGAAAATGTTTCCTTGGGTGGGTGTGCCTTAGTTGTGGGCAGGGCAGGGCCCAGGAGGTGGTTGAGTGAGAGAGAGGACACATGCTGGCTGAGTATGTGTGTGTGTTGGTTTGATGGTTTGATGTGCAAAGATCTGAGCAGTGGCTTCTGCCTCCCTCACCGCCTCTGTTACCAGCAGAGAGACCACCGTTGCTATCTTATGGATAAAAAGAATTATTCTACCACCTCTGTATGTGTGTTTATTTTTAATGTTGTTTTAGGCTACTTAGGTGTGCAGCAGCCAAGGTCAGCACGTTGTAGGCACTCTAGTTTTTTTCAAAGTAACTTAGCTGTAATTGTAGTGATTACTTTTGAATAACTGTAATCAATTCCTTTCAGAACAATTGTAATTGTATTGGTAATTTATTCCTTTTTGAGGCCATGTAACAGTAATTGGAATTTATTCTTTTTTAAAATTAATCTTCCAAGTTCTGATCTGGCCCACAAAGCCAAAAGATCCCCCACCCCTGCATTAAGCACGCTCTTAAAGGCTTTTACAGGGTGACATTTGTGTTGTTATGTGCATGATCCCTTCCACATAATACTTGTGTAACAGATCCTGTTGTCTTCACTAGTATGAACCCATGCCTTCTTTTTAACATTCCTGGGGATGACAACAGTTGAAGTAATGAGGAAGAAGGGTTCATTTAGTTTTGAGGGGTTATGGGTACAAATTAAATTATATGCAAATATGGATGGAGAAGAAATTTGATTCGGTTTGCATTTAAAGCCAAATGTATCAAATTTGAACTAAAATGCTGAAGAATTTCCATGAGAATTTTTTTTAAAAAATGCAAATTGCTGCAGAAATGTGGAAAACCGAATTGCAGATTGAAAAAAATGAGAAACTGAGAGAACCAAAGTTGGCAGATCTTCCCATCCCTACCTGCCAATAGACACCTGGATCACAGGTTTTTGGACCACTGTTCCACACTTCTTAGGAAACCTTCTGTCACTGTTGTCAATAGTTGTTCTGCCACCACAAAATCACACTTCTTGCCAGCAATTCATGCACACTTCTTGCAAGCAATTCATGCACAAGCAGGTCTGCTCTACTTTCAAACTGAATGCATTGCAGCTGTTTACAGCTGAGAATAGGCTTAAGCCAATACAGAAAATGGCCGATGACCAGTGGACACGCTGCCTGGGGCAAATGGGAGCTGAACTTCAGCAATGTCAGGATTCCCCATTCCTGGCTTAAAATATTTTAAACAATTTTTCTACTAAAATATTCAAAGCAGTTTATAATAAAGGTCACAATAAAAGCAATAAAAGAATAATTTAAAACAGCAGTACCAATAAAATCATCAGTAACAGCAGAACCCACCAATCATCCATTATAAACCTTGGAGAATAAAAAGGTCTTAACAATATGCATCCATCCCTCTGAACCTGCCTGAAGAAGGTATTCCACTCTACCCATTCACCACCCATCTTATCTTTGAAGGTGGAGAAATGTGGAGGAGGACCTCCTAAAATCAACCTAATTGTTAAACATAAAAAACACATTTATTTGGAGAAGCAAAATGGTAGAAATCATGAGTTTCAGCTGTGAAATGAACCATTGTTTTAGACGGTAGGGGTGGACTGTTTCTGATTTTTGTATGTTCACTCAAAGAATGGCACAGGCTGCAATCCAGTTCATGTCTACTCAGAAGTAACCTCTGTTGGGTTCAATGGGACTTACTCCCAGGTAAGTGTGTATTGGATTGCAGCCTTAGATACTATGCAATTTGATTCACTTCAAATGCAATGGAAATCTATGTATTAGTAGTAATTGACTTTTGTAACTCACCGTTGTAGCTTCCTGTCATACTGCAAAAAGAGCAAGTGGCAAGTTCATCTGAAATGTAATAATACCACAACAGAGTCAAAATACACTGTGGATGTAAAGTGCTTATAAGCCATACCAAATGCTGCCTTTCATATGAAGTGGGTCTTTGCTTTCCCTGGGGCTATTACCAAAGAGATAAGGCAGTGTTGCTTTGTCCAGGGGAATTTTACTTTACCTAGTGTATTGAATTGCTCATGTATTGTTTTGAGCCCTTCACTTTTCCAAGGAGCAGGAAGATCCAGGGCAGCAGCATTACAGGGGCAACGCACTTTATCACATCCACAGTCAGGTAACAAGTGGTTTTATATTGGATTTTCTTCAATTATCAGATTATTATCAGGAAAATCCAGATTTAGAGGGGAGAAAGTGCGGACTGCCACTTGGTTACTGTGGTGCAAGAAAGTAGACTCCGAGGGAAGAGGTTTGAGGACAGGAGTAAGGGAGGCTAGACAGTCTAGCGCAGGAATGTTTAAGGTCAGGCTGTGTCTTACTGTCATTGGAGTGTTGTGGCTTGTCAACCACAGGGGGCAATGAGGGCCAAAAAGCAGTGGTCAGGGGGGTTGGCAATGAAGCAAGGATTGTGTTTTACATATTAATTTTTGCTAAACAGACAGTTCTGTTCCTGCAGACTTCTAATTGTTCTCTACTGCTCAGTAACAGCCATATTCATGGTGTTGCTTAGAAGGTATAAAAAACGTCATAACCTTGTTTCACCACCATGGGGCACAGGGTGCAAACCAGTGATACTTTTAGAACCAAACATTTTGCAGTACTTGCAAATATTTTTTAAAATATGAATAATAACAGTCACGGCATTTATACAAATCTTTAGAACTTTGACGCAAGTTACAGTGATCTCGTACTCCTGTCATTCGTACAACCCTGTAAGCCAGGTTAGCCTTATTACCCCCACATTGCCAAGAGTAGAAGCTCATGCTCAGAGTGAGTGGCATGCCAAAAGCAACTGGGGGAACGGAAGGCAGGGGTGACATTCCAGTCAGAGTTCTCATGATTCGCAGGCTATTAATTCATTCAGCTTTTTATATGAAAGGGCAGCATTCCATACATTCTATTTAAAATCCAAAACCCACAGTATTTTATGAAAGAGAGACACTTGGACGGAGAACTCTAAAAATGTGTTGGGTCTCCGTGTTAACACTTTTCCTATTTTAATGCAAGACTAGAAAATATAATTCTCTTAATCATAGGTTCATATACCTCTATGAATGGCTCAGCTATTTCAGTTTCAGCAAGGGAACAATCCTAACTCTATCCCATCCCTTATTCATGCTCCTGGAGGAGGTTAGGATTGCTCTGCCCAGCAGCATGTCTTCAGAGCCACAATACATTGTCAGAGAGAGAGAGAGAGAGAGAGAGAGAGAGAGCATCTAAATAGGCAATATCTAGATTAGGAGTCACCAGAGTGGTGTCCATGCACCACAGAGGCCTTTCCTGTGCCCACAGGGTATCCTCTCCTGCCCTTCTGCCCACTCAAATTAGGGCTGAAAGAAAGATACATTCTGCAGCAGGATAGGTTGCAGTGTGTGTTTGGTTGTGGTGTATGAATGGGTCCAAAAAGGTTGGCGACCTCTAAACTAAATAGTTGTTGTTTAACAGATCAGCAACATGTTTAGCAGAAGGAAGGGGGTTAGACCGGTGTAACTCCTGCTGCTACATGTTACTATTCACATTTTGCCCCTTCAATAGTATTTGGCAGGGGCTTTCACAAATAACATCCCTGGAAACAAATGGGAAGCTTATTCCAAGGAGTCCAGTCAATCATCAAGTAGTCAGAAATGTCTAGTAGTGATCAGTTGACACAGGGAAGATGCATCTCTTCCTGTTCCATAGATTAAAAAAACAGAGAGACCCTTGGCACCTTAAAGACTAACAATTATATTGTTACGCGCCACCCTAATCTCCAAGCGGTGAGATTGCCAGGGGTCCCTGCGCTCGCACAGGGCTTGGTTTCCTTGGGAAGAAGGTCAGTGGAGACTGCGGTGTCTTTATGAAATATGGTTTGTTTATTTACACACATTCCAACCTGAGCTTAGGATGGAGGGGTTCAAGGCATCAGCAGTCCAATATCCAGCTTTTCCATCAGGGTTACAGGAGGCACCCCAAAGTCATGGTGCAGAGAGCCAGTCTCTCTGCCTCCCTCCAGTTCCCAGCCTTTCTCAGACAAAACTCAAAACACAAGCCTCTCCTCGGCCCCACGAGGGGGGGGAGACACTCTCCTGAAGAGTTTCAATGACAAAAGGATCTCCCTGGCCCATTCACCAGTTGATGGGCACCTGATAGACCCATTAACCCACCTGGCCACTCTATTAGATTATCAAAGGAAAGTCATCTGACCAGCAGAGCGGATTTCTCACCCCCAGGTGCAAGTCTCCAAATCAGAGGGTGGAAGGGGACTCATAGAAATTATCCATCTCAACCCCAAACCCATAACAATATTGTGTAAACTTTTATGGACTAAAGCCCACTTAATCAGATGCATAACGTGATGTCCTAAGTTGAACAGGGCATGTGCCAAATGCCAATGTGTACTTGCTGGAGGAGGGCCATTGCTGAGGCCAGGAACGCCACCCTTTGTTAGACCCCCCCCATGCTTCTCATTCCATTTGCTCACTGCCATTCATGCTTGCTTCTTGCTAGTTGGCCTTCAGTCTCACCCACTTCCTCATCTCTTTCCATTATGCTACACTGCAGGATTGAGTGTCTGATCATGGTATATAGATAGCTTCCCCTTTTCCCAGATGTTTGAGGGTTTTGTCTTTTTCCAACTCCATCCTGATTAGGGATGGGCAAGAATTCTGCTGAATTCTGGGTTAGCATTGGATTTTTCAAGGGTCCACATATTCTCCATCTTTGTGGAGTGATCCTGTTTGCTCTGAACTTCAGCAGCTTTTCCGCAAACACCAGAATTTCCCCCCTCAAATATATTGTTCTTTTATTTATTTATTTATTTATTTATTTATTTATTCATTCATTCATTCATTCATTCATTCATTTATTAAATTTATTAGTTGCCCATCTGGCTGGCTGTCCAGCTACTCTGGGCGACGTACAAAATAAAATGTACAAATACATTAAACATTAAAATCTGATGTTATAAATCTGATTTATTGATGTTACTTACAGCACAGCAGTACAGCTCTCTCACTCTCTCTGTAACCCCCCCTCCACTTGATTAATCCAAGCTCCAAGTGGGGAGGAAGCAAGCCAAGCCTATAATAGTGGAGGAAGAAGAGGATGTGAAGCCACTTTCCTTTCAAAATATTGATAATTTGTTTCAAAACATCGATAGCTTCTTTCAAAATATCAAACTAATTCCTATCAAAATATTGATAGTTCCTTTCAAAATATCTATATTAATATTGTTATTTTGGGGGAGGAAAAACTGGACTGGTAAAAGCAATAGATAAAGGACAAAGCACAAACTTGAATCAATACTGCCTGTTAGGTTAACAGAATGCTTTTGAAGCAGCACCAGCCAATGGATCCCATCCCTAATCCAGATTGACTGCTTCTGTTTCCAGTGAAGAGAGAAGAATCAAGAAGTTTCAAGGCACCAGGATTCCAGGCATCTCCCACACTTATACTGTACTGTCAGCTGCCATTCTCAGTCCCATATGCCACTTAGAAGGGTGAGATGACTCCATGCACTGAACATATACATATAACCCAATAGCATTTGTGGAGTCAAGATCAACTGATGTTGTATTTTATATTTTAATGTTTTATATGTTTCAGTGCATTAATGGTATTGTTCATTTTAATTATGGATGTTCATATTTTAATGTTTGTGCAACATTATGTAATGGAGGTCTTCCAAAGGGAGGGGGATTCCTGGCCACAGCAACCCATCACCTCTAGTACACATTGGCACACGTACTTTTAACACAGGATACCATTTGATGCAACTGATGAGGAGATTTTAATATTTTTTATTGTGCTTGGAAACCTATTTTGTAATAATAATAACAATAGTAGTAGCAGTAGTAGTAGTAGTAGTGAAAATGAAATATGGCGACCCTATGAATAGGGTTTTCATGATAAGCGGTATTCAGAGGTGGTTTAGCATTGCCTTCCTCTGAGGCTGAGAGGCAGTGACTGGCCCAAGGTTACCCAGTACACTTTATGGCTGTGTGGGGATTCGAACCCTGGTCTCCCAGGTCGTAGTCCAACACTCTAACCACTACTAGTAGTAAAAGTAAAAGAAGTAGTAGTGGTTTCCTGGTATATTTTCTGGGATTTTTAAAGGGCAATTTTAAGCAAACCTCCATGATAAGTTCTACCCTTTAGCCCAGCATTGAGAAAAAGTTCCAAAAAGTTAGTTACTAGCTTTA
Source organism: Rhineura floridana (assembly GCF_030035675.1). Lineage (NCBI taxonomy): Eukaryota > Metazoa > Chordata > Lepidosauria > Squamata > Rhineuridae > Rhineura > Rhineura floridana. The sequence goes on along the minus strand of NC_084487.1, from coordinate 73,642,116 downwards.
AAAAAAAAAAGACTAATTGGGGACTGGCAGAGGTGGGATGGAGAAATCTGAATATCCTCCAGCAGCCTGTTTGGTTTCTTTCTGTCTTGGAGTGCTGTGTCCCTCCTCTGCACCTTACTCACACAATTTCTTGTCACATGAGAGTATGAGGTTAGTGCTTAAATGCTGCCTTAGCATTAGCAATAATCCTCTTAGCTAGAATGGCAAAATCTGTAGCATTATATTTAAGCAGGGACCTGCGAAAAATTCAAAGTAAGGGAAATGGGCTCTGTGGAAGAATGCCCTCCGTGGCTAATTCCCCCCCCCCACACACACACACAATCAGTGGTATAGCAGTAAATTTTGAAGTGCAGAAAATTGAAACCCATCATGACAGTCCTCATAGTCACCCCACCACCCAAGAGAATCCATAGCCACCAAGGAGAGGCCAAACATGCAGACAGCTGTGTTGATGCATTATCACACACAGCAGCAGCAGCAGTACTTAGCATAATACTCAGTTTATTAGGATCAGCATGACTGCAATTCTATGCATAGTTTCCTGGGAGTAAGCTCCTACTTCTGACTCCAGTGGTTCAACTTGTAAAACGCATTGAGCTTTAACAAAAGATCTCCATCTGGCTGAAATGCACCATTTGGCTTTTAATTAGAAATACAAATGATCTTGCAACTGTGTTAACATTTCAACTGCAAGCATGAAATAGGAACCCCATCAAAGAAAAAGAAAGAAGTATCCAGCTTCCGCATCCTCATACTCTGAATTCCTCTGTGCTAATCTGTCACAAATATACTTGACACTTTCCTTATGACCTCATCCAATTGCCAGAGGAAGGAGGATCTGTTAGTCACACTAGTGCTATGGCATATTACACCACTGTTCCTGCTTTGCAATTAAAGTCCCAAAGCCATCCTCCCCTGTTTTTCCCTTCCACCACATGTCTGAACACAGTGTTTAAGTTGTGAAGCAGTAGTTTCCCTTGCAACTTAAAGGAACCCAGCAGGAGGTGGAAATCAGGCTGAGAGGACACCTGCCTCTGTCTGAGGCACCCCACCCCTGAATTATTTCAGCAGTGAGACCCTTCTCCACTGAAGAGATCATTTGAAGTGCAGTCTGCATCCTCCAGGCCCAACTCCCTGCCCCTGAGAGGTTCCAGTTAAGGTCACATCTCCTTTCATTGGGCTCCTAACACTCATATCTAGTCAGTTCATGGTTCAGACATGCACACTACTCTCTGCTGCCAAGGTTCCCTGACACTACAAAGGCATTGTGCTTGTCCAGTCCTCCCGCAGTTTGGGGGCACTGAGCAGAAGGTGGGAGTTGTTCTGACCTCATTACGTATTTTTCTGCAACAGCAGGGACCTGTCCTACCATCCTCCACACTCTCTGCTAATGTTAGGATTGCATTCAACTAAGTCCTACTCAGAGTAAACTCAGTGAAATTCATGGGCCTAATTATGTCATGTCAATTAATTTCAGTGGGTTTACTCTGAGTAGGACTAGCACTGGATAGAACCCAGAGCTTGGAAGTAACTAGTTACAAGTAACAAATTACTTGTAATTTATTACTTTTTTGAGTAACGAGTGGGTAACTTCATTACATTTTGCTGGTAATAGAACGACTAGTAACTTCATTACTTTTGAGGCGTAATTGTAATGTTTCCAGCATTACTTTTGTGCATTGCTTGGGGGGGAGCAGGGGAAGTCTTCTGATTTGTGAATAAAAACCATGTGCTTCAAATGGGGCTTCTGTGCAGCGTTGTTCTTTCTTCACGCTCTATGGGTGCTTAGGAGGCGACAAGGGAGGAGGTGGAGAGCGAGACGGCATGGAGAACACAATTGTTTAAAAATTGACAGGAGTGGAAGGAGAAAAGAGATGGAGGCAATATATATATACAAAAAATATGTGTGTTGGGGTATCATCATTGCTGGGGATGAGGTGAGGGGATGTGAGATTCTGTTATTCCATTCTGTTAATCTTACGGATAACAAAATTATTCTACTACCCTCTGTTTGTGTGTGCTTATTTTTAATGTTGTTTTAGGCTACTTAAATGTGCAGCAGCCAAGGCCAGCACCTTGTAGGCAATTTTTTTTAAAAGTAACTAAAATGTAATTGTAGCAATTACCTTTGAGTAAAAGTAAGGTAATCAGTTACTTTCAAAGCAATTGTAATTGTAACAGTAATTACTACTTTTGGGGGCCATGTAACTGTAACTGTAATTTATTACTTTTAAAAAGTAACCTTCCAAGCTCTGATACAACCTAACCCACAGGAAGTGGCAGTGTGATTTCTAGAGGAGTAGCCTTGTTTGGGTATTGTGGCCCCTAAATAATGTCATTATGGCATTACGGCTTTTATAAATTTGGTGTCTCATTGGCAGATGCATAGAGTGTTAGGATGTGCATGCATCTGTGTGCATCTACATGTGAGTTTCATGCTGTTTGGCTGCATGCAGAATTATATCTATATTAGGGATGGAATCTGTTGGCTGGTACCAGTTCAAAAGCATTCAGTCGATCTAACAGGCCAGTACTGATTCGAGTTCATTATTGATCTGCTAGTTGCTGCTTTTACCAACCCATCTTTTCCCTCTCATAAAATATTGATATTAATATCAATATTTTGAAAGGAAATATTGATATTTTGAAAGGAAATATCAAAAAATAAAATGGAAATTGATACAATTATTGTTCATAATATGAGGAACATGAATTAGGCCCAGAAACAAACTGGCACCCAATGCAGTTGTTTCAGAACAGGTGTTATATGAGATCTATATGGAACCCCAGCCAGTAATCTGACCACTGCATTTTGGACCAGCTGAAGTTTCTGGGTCATCTTCAAGGGCAGCTCCACATAGAACATATTGCAATAGTCCAGTCTGGAGGTTACTAAAGCATGGAGTACAGTGGCCAAGTCATTTCTGTCCAAAAGGGACTGTAACTGGAGAAGCAGCTGGAGCTGAACCTCCAGTGATAGTGTTGAATCCAGGAGCATCCCCCAAGCTGTGGACCTGCTCCTTCTAGGTAGCTGCTGAAGTTGTCCCTAATCTAGGAGTGCCTATGCCACAGAAATAATCTTTACATTTGTAGAGTTGGTTTTGTGGGGTTTTTTTGTAAAGTCAGAATGAATTGCACTATAAACACAATATGGTATAAATAGATAGCTGCTATGAAGGTGGAAGCATGCACAAAACACAAAGATGGCTATATAGCACAATTACTATCATGCAAACAGCTAATACTTTGTTCACACAGTAACACCACGATCTATTCTCTAAGAAGAGGAAGAAAAAGGGCACTGTAGTTCAGAACTAGCAGTTGTCTTGAGAGACATCAGTTCATTGTGGGCAATTTGTATACAGAAGAAGGTTTCCATGTGTAGATACCTTGTGGAATTGAGAACCATTTATATGAAATGGTGTTGCGCACTCCCCCCCCCCAATGCTGGATCTATGCATCCAGTATTCACAGCTATATGTGCAGTTCTAGCCACTGGACTGGTGCAGCACTAAATAGCTGGTTGGTGTTATAATCACCAATCACATGTTTAGAGGATTTCAGGGGACTGAATCTAGCCCCTGTTTTGGTGGGTTTGTGTTCACCACTGTACATGGGGAACTATGAATCAGAGTTATTTTAACCTATTTGTGTTTTTAATCTGTCTTGGTTATTTACTTGTTTAATACTGTATATTTTACTGTTTTTGTGATTTTATTGTTTTTTATCCATGTTGTGCACTGCCCTGAGAGCCCTTGGGCTGTGGGCGGTATATAAATCGAACAAAATAAATAAAATAAATAAATTATGATGCTTTAGGAGTCAAGGCAAGATTTTCTTTCAGGGAACAATGATTTTGGGTGGCCATCTTGAAGCACAGGCATTGTTGAGAAATTTCACAGATTGCTGAGCAAGCATCCTGTAAAAAATCCCAACACCTTTAAAGGCAAGATTATCCTGGACAACAAAAAACAAAGACACTGATAATCATGTATTGGTTATGGGGAATTTGACTTACAGGATTTATAATTTTTCCATGGCAAAAGTCGGATTCTGTAAAGACAAGTGAGAAACTTGTTGACTAAGTAATGCCTACTGGCTAACTATTTCCAGGTATGACTGGATAATTTCTGTTTGTGGTAACTAGGTTAGCAGATGCTGTAATCCCCAAGCTTCAGGGCTGTTAAGTAATCTGTGTTGCATTGAAAAGATGCTAAGTTTGGAAATACCCACACACCCCCAGCAATTTTCACTATTACCTGCAAGGAAATATATTTTAAAAGTTCTATAAGTCTATAAGTGAAGTTTCTTGTCCTTCTCAAATTCCAGTTCTACAAGATAATTAAGAAATACAGCTATGTCATTGCAGGTGAACAAACAAGTTGCAATGGTAAACAGGATGAGACCCTTGTAGACCCTTGGCACATGCCTGACCATGCTGATCCTTGAAACTGGCCCTGGTTGCAACAAAGAAAGCAAAGCCCTTGGGGATGTTAGCAAGGAAGAAGTGGCAGGATTTGGCAAGCACTTGAATGTGCAGGAGGAAAGAACATAGGAGGCTGCCTTACCTTGACTCAGACCATTGGTCCATCTAGCTCAATATTGTCTACAACAGCTGGCAGTGGCATTCTAGGTTTTTAGACAAGGGACATTCCCAGCTTTACCTGGAGATGCTGCAGATTGAACCTCGGACCTTCTGCATGCAAAGCAGATATTCTGAGTTACAGTCCTTCCCCCTGTCTTCGAGAAACTGAAGACAGCCCCAAGTGATAAACCAGGGAAATGTAAAATGCATCTTCACTAGTGTCAGAATTGTATGAAGGAGAAGATATTTTTATGGGGAAATGTGTAACTCAGTCTTCAACAAATTTATCTGAGACACTGGCAAATATCCAGGAGATGTCACTGAGACGGGGATACAGGAGCAGCCAAAAGATGAGAGGTCTGGAATACAAAGATAGATGTGGGAGTAATATGAGACAGCAGAAGTCAAATGAATGAATGAGACTGCCAAAAAGGTTATAGCATGGGGAAACTGGTGTGCATGCATGACAGTGTGTGTGTGTGTGTGTGTGTGTGTGTGTGTGTGTGTGTGTGTGTGTGTGTGTGAGAGAGAGAGAGAGAGAGAGAGAGAGAGAGAGAGAGAGAGAGAGAGAGAGAGAGAGAGAGAGAGAGAGAGAGAGGTGGGGGGTCTTATGGGATCATAATGGAATATAGGAGACATGTGACGAAAGGGAACAGTGTCAGGATTTAGGAAAACCAAAGAAGAGCAAGGATCAAGGAGGACGGTGAGAGTGACAGTACTGAAGGCAGCCGACAGGTCAAGAAGAGTGAAAACCAAGAAGTGGTACTCACTCAGAAGAAGATAATGAAAAAGTCAGAGCTGACTGTTGAAAGCTAGATTGAAGGGGGTCGGGAAGAGCATCAGGATATTTAGAAAGAAAGACAGAGTGGCGTTTGACCACTTGCTGGAGGACTCCTGAGGGCCAGGGCTATGAATGTATTAGAGAGGAGGGAAGGAAACTTCAATTGGGTGGCAAATGCTCAAGCACTGCCATTGATGTGATGCAGAGTTCTTGCAAAAGTTTTATACTGTTTCTTCTGTCACTTAAGGTACTAAACAGCCATCATTTACAATCACCCTGGTTTAGCCACATGATCCAGAAATGGATCAGCACAGCCTTTGGCTGGCTGCTAACACATTCCCTAAAAAGAAGAAAGACAACACCCAAAAAAGTGGGCACTGATTTTATATTTCCGTATATAGGTGGAGATTTAGAAATAATTTCTATCATTTAAATAGAAATGTAATACATCTTGCCATAGTGGAGAAGACTGTGGCCAGGTGACCTGGTCGCCTGCTGAGTTTGCTGTCCAGGTGCTGACTGGGGATGGGAAACTTCAAGCCTTAGGTCTCCCTTCTTAGGGTTTTTTATACTTGAAGCAGGTTCAGACCAGTCAGCCCTTCAAGTGGACTAGGACTCCTTCCAATAGAGGACTGCCTTTTGAAAAAGAAAATGCTTGGCCACCCTGCCTAGTCAGCTGGCATGAATTTAGGGCATGCAGGATTGTTAAAATCTTACTGTGTTGGCATGAGCCACCCCTCTCCTTTACTGCTGCTCCTAAACAGGCAACTGAGTCCCAGAAAGCTCCAGGTACACATGGCATCCCAGTACTGTACCTGCCCAGACATTATGAAACAATTATCACCACTACTTCATGCTATCCCAGACACGTGGCAACTATTCTCTGATCAGCAGCAATGATTGTAATAGCTAATGGGCTCACAGGGCAGAGCAGCAGTGCAAATGTATGGCTCATGCTTTTCATATTACATCATCATCAAGCCATTTAGTACAACATGTAGTAATACTGATTTGCCAAGCAGGGAAGGTAATGAATTTAAGGATGTTAATTTATTGTAGGGAATATCATATGTAGGGATCAAAGAAGGAATCATTTTCCATTCCCCCCTATATTTGTTGCATGCAGCACTGTTTCTGTTCAACTGTAGTTCTTCTTCCACCAAAAAAACTCATTATTCATCTTGCTGTCTACTGTGACAAAATTACATAACTTATGTAATTTACATAATTAAATACATAAATTCTGTAAGTTACATTGTCATTATATAATAATCCCACCCCAATGCAAAGGGAACACAATGCACGTGGTGGGATATGTAATCAGTTACATGTCATTTGCAACAACAATGGTGTATACTGATCATATTTGCTGGATCGATTTCTGTTCCGGTCATGAAGTGAATAAGCTAACACCAGCAATTTCTGCTTCCGATTCTGATTTCACTGGAATTCTCTGACATCCCCAGTCATACAGTATATCACTAATATCTTTCTCTGAACACAAATTACTTGAGAAAAAAATCCCACTGAAATCCATGTGGCTTACTTGCAGATTATGAATTGAGGATCTATTGAACATAGCTCAGTGAACATAAAGCACATAGTGTGTATGCAGAAGGTCATAGGTTCAATCCCTGGCATCTCCAGTTAAAAGAATCAGTTAGTGGGTGAAAGACAAAAAAAAGTTTATTAGCTATATTATTTAGGAATACACTGTGTTTCATAAATAGAAGATATACAATGCTTCATTTAAATAACAGTAATTCAGACAGCCTGAAAGGCTGTCGTCTCTCTCAAAAAAACATGCATGACTTCTGAAGCAACCAGATTGTCTTACAGTGATTTTCCAAATGCAAATTAATTTCATAGCAACAATTTTGCAGCTATTGAACCGCAATCCACAATCTAATGAAACTGGGTCAGATTTAATGGTTTTTAAGCCAACCCAAACAGTGATGAATCACTTCATACATCACTGCAATAACTCTCTTCTAAATGTTGGTCATTATCTCAGATACTTTACATGATGTTCTTGCCCAAATAAATTGTCAATTGTCTCCCAAAAATAATTGAGCTCAGTGGCACAATTAGGAAATTTTAGACTCTGGACTTCATGATCTTGCTGGGCAGGGGGTGGGCGAGGCTCTGCAGGTGATAATGTGTATTACTTCAAAATGTGGTAAACCCATCCTGCTGCATTTGGGACCCCTTCTTATTCTACTGAGTGTTGATCTAGATTTCTGTCCCAAAGTTCTTCTGTGATGGGTTTGGGCACTGGAGAACTGAAATTCTAAGGATGGGACAAAGGGAATTCTAGGGCCAATGAGCAACTACTGAGAGTTCTTCTCTGGATCACTCTACATTGATCTCAGAGATTGTATTATAACAGGAAAAGACAAAGTAATTCTTTGGGTCTGTTGGGGACTAAACTAAAATATAAGCTGGGAACTGACTTAAGGTGCCACTGAAATACAATCCCATTCCCTCTACTTGTGCATTTTCCATGGACAAGAAGACCTATAGAAAGGGTCAGGAGTGGACCTCCTATCCAACCCAGCTTGAGAGGCACAGTGGGCTTAGCTATGCAAACCTGAGCCTTATAGGGATGGGGTGAAGCACTAGAGATGGGCTAGCAATGGCCATTTGAGGGCTGGCTGTCAATTTATAGCAGTGCTAGGATTAATACTGCACCTAATATTGAATGAAAGCTGGATTCAGAAGGACAATTGTAGTTTAGTAAGTTTAGAGTATTGCTCCCCCAAACAAGGGCAGTTTTATTCAAATCTTCTGTATATTCTTTTATGAAGACATCAGAAACAGAAATGTTCAGGCCCAGGATTGCAGAATATGTGATCAATGTTTTCATATTTCATTCTGTTGAATATTCTGTATATGTTCATGCTTTCATACTGGTCCATTTCCCATAATTTCATCTACATTTTATCATTACAAATACCATGATACAGTGCAAAACAAACAACAGCAACAGCAGTTACTGATTCTTTACAAAAAGGAGTCAGAACTCAAACATGGAAGCAGTACCTTCTGACGGTATTGCAAGCTGTACCCTACACACACGCCCCAATCTCAAACGTGCAGCAGTAGGTCAAGATTACTCAATAATAATTTTTTATTATTGTTGTTGTTGTTGTTGTTGTTATTATTATTATTTATTTATTTCTTAGATGTATATCCCACCCCTCCTCCCAGTATGCTCTCTGGATGTGTTCAGAAGCACTCTCATTATGACATGTCCCAATAATGAGTTCTAATTTTCAGAACAGAACCTGGGACACAGCCCTCAGAGTCCCTAGCATAAAGTCAGCACTGTGCTTCTGCAAGGAGTGTTGCTGCTGCATGGTTGACAATACTAAAGCAACAGATACCGGAAGTAGAAGTTGATGGGTGGGGAGACAGTATGTCAAGCATAATGGCAAAATAATGGCATAATGGCTTCAGTGGCCAGTGTGGTTGCAACATATGACTAATTACAGTAACCATAACAAGCAGACAGATGAAGCCATACTTTGGTGGGTTTTTTTGTTTGTTTTTTGGAGGGTTGTTCCAGGAAACAGTTTGCTTCAACTTTGAGCATTCACAGAGTATTGAGGTGCAGGATAGTATTATGTTTTATGTCTCATTAAGGCCTGTAAACTTGCAGCCCAGCACACTGGATGCAGACCACCAACCATATATGTCTACCCACCAGGGGATCATAATCCACCAGTTATGACTGTTGGCTTGACGTGGGAAGGAATACAAAAACCAGTGTTAAGTCTCTGGCAGGCCACAAGGCAAGTGGGTTAAGTTTTGCACCTGGGCTTCCAATAGCTGGGCGCTGTGACAGCAGGATACTTAACTGGATAGGCCTTTGCTCTGATCAAGTAGGGCTCTTCTTATGCTCTTAGCAGGCCTGACACAGATGATTCGCATGCTGCCTTAGCTATGCAATGGCTTCCACTACAAGAGCTCTTATGGGAAAGAAGTGAAAGCATGACACATAGACCTAAATCCTTTCCTTACAATTGAGCGGGGTGGAAGGAATCGGGCAGGCACCCAGGCAAATGATGCAAGTCTATGGAGCAGCATCCGTTCCCTAAAAACAATAACATACCCTGGAGCTCTTCCCAAGACTCATTCCTGTGAGCCACTTGTAAAATGTCTGCCTGCTGTCTCCTTTCTCAGTTGCATTCAAAACTCTCAAAATGCTTCTCTCCAGCCCCCTGCTCAACCAGGTGAAGTGACCAATACATAGTAGCCACCAGCCATCAAAGGCCATATATGTTCATTTATGGAAGCATTTTGTAACCATTAAGTCCCACTGAGGAAGCATCTTTTGGTTTTAACAACATAAAAGCCTAAATGAAAGACAGCTGGTATAGTATAGTGGCAGCAATGCAAAGAGCAGCTTTTGGAGCAATTTTGTTCAGGACTTCAGCAGGAGAGGATGGGGTAAAGTTTCCCTTCCTATCTGCTGTAATGATCAGCCCTGCTGCATGGTGGCTATTTGCATTTTTTTAAAGTATGTATGTTAAGTAAGTATGAATGCAAAGACACACTTGACATCACTTTAGTCCTAGGAGGTTGAGCTACAAATGAAGAACTCCCTGGATCACATCTTGTCTCTGCCATGAATTCGCCAGGATTTTAGGCAACTGACACTCTTTCCATTTCAGCTGCATAAATAACATCTCTGTCTTGTTAATCACAGTGTATTCATTATGGGCATGTATCTATTTTTATTTTTTGTTTTCCAGTTGTTAAAAAAGAAAAGTAGAAGGCCATTCCTCCCCCGCCCCCAGCCATTTTTTTAGCCATTCACCTTCAATGAATAAGCAGCTTTGGAACTAGTTGTGACCTCATGTCAACCTAAAACTGCTGGGCTTACCCCTAGACTAGGGTGGGCAAACTGGGGCCCTTCCAGTGTTGCTGGACTACACTTCCCATAATCCATGAGTCCATTGACTATCCTGGCTGGGACTGATGGGAGTTGTAGTCCATCACATCTAGAAGGCCTCAGGTTAGCCATCTCTGTACTGGACCCACCCCAAACAATGCTGGGCTCTGCCCCTGGTCCCACCTCAGGCCCCACTCTGCTCCACCTTAGGTCCTGCCTACGTACATTTTTTTTCAAGAGTTACCAATCCTAACCTCACCTCAGGTAGACCTCTGTAGGTGCTAAGCTGACATGTATTTTTATCAGTATAATTAGAAGAGCAAGAACCTTGTTTTGGCTACCTTCTTCTGCCCACAGTAAACAGAGCGAAATGGTTTGCCTCCCTCTTCCCAAAATGTGTCAAGATTGAACAGACTGAACCCTTCACCCCCTCCCCTGTTGTCTGCATGTTTTTCCGTAGAAATTTCACCCGCTGACAATGCACAGAAAGGGGGAAATGAACTTCAATATTATTCTCCACAGACTTTTCAGTGTGATAATTCTCACATCCGCACGTGGGCTGATGTGCTGTGCAGGCATTTAATTGGCCAACTAAGCAAATGTCAAATCTCTTTCCCCTACCACAGAAAGGTACCCAGATCAGATCCCCACAACAAGAGCCTTCCCTTGGGCACTCTCTATTTTATACATTCTTCTCACAATGGCAACATTTGAAGGAATGCTGACTGCCAAAACCCTTCTCACTGAAACACTAATAACTATAAAGATACTAGCTGTGCATCTTTTAGTTTTGGTTTTGTGGTTCTTTTAGTTGTTGTTTTCTTCTGTCTTTGGGTTGTATTCAACTAAGTCCTACTCAGAGTAAACCCACTAAAATTAATGAACTTAAGTTCATTAACTTCAATGTGTCTACTCTGAGTAGGACTAAGTGTTGAATACTACCCTAGATAGATAGATAGATAGATAGATAGATAGATAGATAGATAGATAGATAGATAGATAGATAGATAGATAGATAGATAGATAGATAGATAGATAGATAGATAGATAGATAGATAGATAGATAGATAATTCACTAACAGGCAAAAAAACCTTGCAGTTTAAGAACGTACCTATAGCCAACAGATATTACTATCAAACTTTAAAAAGCAGGGAAATTGGGGAGCTATAGTGAATGTACCAGGGGAGCAGGAGACCTGACCTCCTCTCCGAGATATTGGACTGCCCTACAAATTTGTCAAAATGCAAACGCAATATCCAATCCACTTTCTGTGTAGCTTAAAGAATTTGGTAACATGTGCATCTGAGCATATGATGAGTGGTGGCAACACCTGCCATCGCCAAAGATGATGATGATGATGATGATGATTTATTACATTTGTATATCACCCCATAGCCGAAGCTCTCTGGGCGGTTTACAACAATTAAAAACATTAAAAACAAATATACAAATATACAAATTTAAAAACACTTAAAAAAAAACATTTTAAAAACACATGCTAAAATGCCTGGGAGAAGAGGAAAGTCTTGACCTGGTGCCGAAAAGATAACAGTGTTGGCTCCAGGCACACCTCATCAAAGAAATCATTCCATAATATGGGGGCTACCACTGAGAAAGCCCTCTCCCTTGTTGCCATCCTCCGAGCTTCCCTCAGAGTAGGCACCCAGAGGAGGGCCTTTGATGTTGAGCGTAGGGTATGGGTGGGTTCATGTCGGGAGAGGCGTTCCATCAGGTATTGTGGTCCCAAGCCGTATTTATAGGTTAAAACCAGAACTTTAAATCGAGCTCGGAAACATACAGGCAGCCAATACAAGCAGGCCACAATCGGTTTTATATGTTCAAACCGTCTGGTCCCTGTTACCAATCTGGCCGCTGTATTTTGCACAAGCTGCAGTTTCCAAACTGTCTTCAAAGGCAGCCCCACATAGAGTGCATTGCAGTAATCTAATTTGGAGGTTACCAGATCATGGACAACTGAAGCCAGGTTATCCCTGTCCAGATAGGGACGTAGTTGGGCCACCAACCAAAGTTGGTAGAAAGCACTCCGTGCCACTGAGGCTTCCTGAGCCTCAAGTGACAGAGATGGTTCTAGGAGAACCCCCAAGCTACAAACCTGCTCCTTCAGAGCGAGTGCAACCCCATCCAGGACAGGTTGGACATCCACCAAATGGTCAGAAGAACCACTCACTGGCAGCAGCTCAGTCTTGTCTGGATTGAGCCTCAGTTTATTAGCCCTCATCCAGTCCATTCTCGCAGCCAGACACTGGTTCAGCACATTGACAGCCTCACCTGAAGAAGATGGAAAGGAGAAATAGAGCTACGTGTCATCAGCATACTGACGGCAGCGCACTCCAAAACTCCAGATGACCGCACCCCACGGTTTCATGTAGATGTGGAACAGCATGGGGGACAGAACTGACCCCTGTGGAACCCCATACTGGAGAGTCCAGGGTGCCAAGCAATGCTCCCCAAGCACCACCTTCTGGAGTTGACCCACCAAGTAGGAGCAGAACCACTGAAATGCAGTACCTCCCACTCCCAACTCAGCCAGTCTCCCCAGAAGGATACCATGGTCGATGGTATCGAAAGCCGCTGAGAGATCAAGGAGAATCAACAGAGTAACATTCCCCCTGTCTCTCTCCCGACAAAGGTCATCATACACAGCGACCAAGGCTGTTTCTGTGCCAAAGCCAGGCCTGAAACCCGACTGAAATGGATCCAGCTAATCGGTCTCATCCAAGAGCGTCTGGAGCTGGCCTGCCACTACTCGTTCAAGGACCTTGCCCAGGAATGGAACATTTGCCACCGGCCTATAATTATTAAGATTTTCTGGGTCCAGGGAGGGTCGTTTCAGGAGTGGTCTCACTACCGCCTCTTTCAGGCAGCAAGGGACCACCCCCTATCGCAGAGAGGCATTAATCATTTCCCTGGACCAGCTGGCTGTTCCATCCCTGCTAGCTTTTATTAGCCAAGAAGGGCAAGGATCCAGCACAGAAGTGGTTGCACAAACCTGTCCAAGCACCTTGTCAACGTCCTCAAGCTGCACCGACTGAAACTCATCCAAGAAATTGGGACAAGGCTGTGCTCTGGATACCTCACTTGATTCACCTGCTATAACACCAGAGTCTAAGTCCTGGCGGATGCTAATGATTTTCTCCTGGAAGTGCCTTGCAAATTCATTACAGCGGGCCCCAGATGGTTCTACCATGTCCTTGGGGCCAGAGTGTAATAGCCCCCGGGCAATTCTGAAGAGCTCCACTGGGTGGCAGATTGATGATTTGATAGTGGCAGCAAAATATTGTTTTTTTGCAGCCCTCACTGCCCCTAAATACAGCTTACCATAGGCACTTACCAGTGTGTAATTGCATACACCAGGAGTTTGTCTCCATCTGCACTCAAGTCGTCTCCTATCTTGTTTCATTGCTCTCAGCTCTGGGGTATACCATGGAGCCGTACAAGCTCTACACAGGAGAGGGCACTCAAGAGCAATCTTGTCAACCGCCCGGGTCATTTCTGTATTCCACAGTTCAACCAGGGTTTTGACAGAAGCGCCAGCCCTATCAGCTGGAAAACTCCCCAGAGCCCTTTGGAAACCATCCGGATCCATTAGTCTCTGGGGGCGGACCAACTTAATAGGTCCCCAACCCTTGCCGAGGGGAAAAGCCGCGGTAAGTCTAAACTTCAGCAAGCAGTGATCTGTCCATGACAGAGGGACTGATCACCATCAGATCACCATCTCCATGTCCAGTTGCAAAAACCAAGTCTAGAGTATGCCCTGCTACATGTGTTGGGCCAATGGCATATTGGGACAGTCCCATGGTTGTCATGGAGACCATGAAATCCTGAGCCGCCCCGGATAAGGTGGCCTCGGCATGGATGTTGACATCCCCCAGAACCAACAGTCTGGGGGATCTCAACAGTACACCCGAGACCACCTCCATCAGCTCAGCTAGGGAGTCTGTTGGGCAGCGGGGTGGGCAGTACACCAACAGAATCCCCAGTCTGTCCCGCTGACCCAACACAAGGTGCACACACTCCAGACCAGTAGTCACACAGACAGAGTGCTTGCAGAGGGAGATGGAGCTCCTATAGACCACAGCAACCCCCCCTCCCCGACCCTCAGGTCTACCCTGATGCTGGACCAGGTACCCTGGTGGACATAGCTGGGAGAAACTGACTCCTCCATGCTCGCCCACCCAGGTCTCGGTTATACATGCCAGATCGGCTGCCTCATCCACAATTAAATCGTGAATGAGGGAGATCTTATTATGCACTGATCTGGCATTTAGAGCGTTTAGGAGCACCATCCGGAGGTCTGAGAGCTGGCTGATAGGGCAGCCAACAAACCTGTGGGTGTGGGGAAGACCGAAACAAAGCACAGTCATTAACTGCCTGGGCCATGTTCCCCTTACCTGGCAAGTCCTCCTCACAACACCATATATCCCTCTACCCATCACTACACTGATTGGGGGCCCCTCAAGCCTCCCCATATGGCTGTGAGTCCTCTTTCCCAGGCACATGACTCAAGACCCACAAAAAGCCAGGCAACCTGGAAAGCCAGGCAATCTGCAAAGATAGAGGATTATATTTTTGTATGCTTGTTGGTGTTCTTCTTACTTTGCTTCTTTCCTGTGTTACTAATGTTTCCATAGAGAATCTAAAATAGAAAATTTTATTTCCCTCATTATTCATCCTACAAATCTGTGTCAAATTTATTTTTATTAATTTCAAAGCCTTTCTATTGGTCAATGTCATATGATGGTCAAGACAGCCTTTTGTGTTTCAAATTGGAGGTTATGTTCTATTTCTATTTTGGGTGTATTAACAGTTGAATCTGAAAGTGTAGTTTGATGTAAAATCAGACGGATTACAATATGTTGCTACTTCAGCAGTGACTCTAGCTGTTGGAAAAAAGAGGATGCATATTTTCAGCCTGCTATGTTTAAACCACTTCATTTAAGGTAAGGTGGGCACGGTCAATTAAAAACATAAAGTACACCTAGAATTTTCCTAGAATATATTTCACCTCCCACTGTTTTATCTTGTGCAAATTGAGACACTCCTGATGTCCACTGGAGACTATTCTGCAGAATATTCAGTGCCATTATTCCACAATTATTTTTGAAGGTTTTTAGTGTAGATTTGGAAAAGTGTTGCTGTACTTCACATATTCACAGAAATAGAAACAAAAGAAAATGATTTCCTATAGGAAACTTCACTAAAATTGCAAAGTAAATCAGACATATTTAAAGTGACCATCTGAACTATATCAACTGTTTTAATATTGTTGCTTCCTCCCTGCTAAAACAAGATCAGCACAGCACATCTCTTGTTTGTGTTCTTTGGGCTGATTGCAGGTGTTGCCACCACTCACCATATGCTCAGAGGCACATGTTACCATTTTGACCAATTTGTAGAGCAGTCCAATATCTCAGAGAGGAGGTCAGGTCTCCTGCTGCCCTGGTGCATTCACTATAGCTGCCCAATTTCCCTGCTTTTTAAAGTTTGATAGTAATATCTGTTGGCTATAGGTACGTTCTTAAACTGCAAGTTTTTTTTGCCTATTAGTGAATTTCCCTGCTTTTTAATCCGGGAGGTAAGAAATGGGATCCTGTGCAAGTTCGCTGAGAATGGATTGATCATTTGCATGCTTATTGAGTTCAGTGGGATTTACTCCCCTGCAATCATGCTTAGGATAGGGGAAACTGACCACAGGAGATGGGGAGGGAGGGGAGAAAGGGCAGAGGGGAGGAGGGGGGTGGAAGCAGGCAGGAGGGGGAAGGGAGGAGAAGGACAGGTTTGATCATTAGCACGTTTATAGAGTTCAGTGCGATTTACTCCTGTGCAATCCTACTTAGGATAAGTAAAACTGACCGGGGGGAGGGAGGGCTGGAGTGGGTAGGGGAGGAGAAAGAAGGAAGAGGAGAGGGGAGGAGGAAGGGAGAGGAGAGGGGAAGAAGAGGAAAGGCAGGTCTGATCATTTGCATGCTCATTGAGTTCAATGGGATTTACTCCTATGTAATCATGGTTTACATATATGAGCCTGCCTGGGCCCTGAGATCCTCAGGAGAGGCCCTTCTCTCAGTCCCAACACCTTCACAAGCACGATTGGTGGGGACGCGGAATAGGGCCTTTTCAGTGGCTGCCCCCAGGCTTTGGAACTTTGGGAGGCAAGAATGGCCCTGTCCCTACTGTCCTTTCATTGGCAGGTAAAGACCTTTTTATTCTGACAGGCCTTTGGAATAGAAGATGTTTAAGGATAGCGTTTAAGAGGTGTGCGGTATTGTTTTACTGCCTTAATTGCACTATTTTTAAACAGTTTTTTGAATCATTTTAAGTGTATGTTTAAATGTTTTAATGTTGTATATAGTTTAATTCAATTTTAAATGCAGGTTTTTGTATGTTTTTATTATATGTATTCGTTTTTATTTGTAAGCCGCCCTGAGTTCCAGCTTTGGGAAAAGGGCGGGGTAAAAATAAAGATAACAACAACAACAACGATGATGATGATGATGGGATTTATTTCTGTGCAATCATGTTTAAAAATGGAAATGGACTGCCTTCAAGTCGATCCCGACTTATGGAGCCCCTATGAATAGGGTTTTCATGGTAAATGATATTCAGCGGTGGTTTTACCATTGCCTTCCTCTGAGGCTGAGAGGCAGTGACTGGTCCAAGGTCACCCAGTGAGCTTCATGGCTGTGTGGGGATTCAAACCATGGTCTCCCAGGTCATAGTCCAACACTGACCTGGGGGAGGGGCAGGGAGGGTAGGAGGAGAGGGAGAGGAGATTGGGTGGGTGGGCACTGGGCAGAAGGGAAGCCCCTTTCTTTTCCAAAAGGAAAACATTGTGAACAGTATCTTTGCTTTTCAGCATTTCCCCCACCTTTTTATTCTATAGCAGGCACATGTAGCCTCCCACTCAAATTTAAACCAAAGTTGTCCCTGGCCACATCCACATCAGGCCTTTATTTCACTTGAGACAGTCATGGCTTCTCTCAAAAATCCTGGGAAGTGTAGTTAGTGAAGGGTGCTGAGAGTTGCTAAGAGACGCCCTGTTCCCCTCACAGACCTTCAATCAGAGTGGCTGACTGTTAAACCACTCTGGCCTTTGGTGCTCTGTCAGTGGAATAGTTGTCTCCTCTCAGCACCCTTCACAAACTACACTTCCCAGGATTCTTTGGGGGAAGCCATGACTATCTCACATGAAATCAAAGTCTGGCGTGGGTGTGGCCCCCTGATTAGGCAAGCCTAGCAGTTGTTAAGTGTGGCTTTTAGAATACTGACAGTTGGTTCTTACTGAGCATGCCCAGCCTTATCATTGAGTTAAAGCCAAAATTTCTTAAATTAATTAAAAATCAGCCAGGTGTTTTTTTAACTTTTAAACTGCAGAAGATGAAGGTCAGAGTATGGGGCAAGGACAGTAATAGGATTACAGGTCCTCTGTGAACATGGCTTATTTGTAATGAATTTCAACAGATTAGGAGAACTCTGACAGGAAAAAAAGTCCAAAAGGGCTTTGGGTCCCCCCCCTTTTTAGACTTTGAATTCTCTATTCTCTAACTGTTTTGTGTATCGCCATGAAAATTTAGAGGGTTGTTAACCAAGCATTTCTGAGTTCAGGACTATAAGTTTTGTAAGGTTTTGTTTTGAAATGAGCTTATGGGAAGCATCAGAATGGCATGGGGTATTTTCAATTCAGCATTGTGGAATGTGAAAAATCCACACTGGCTAAACAGCTGGTTGGAAATGGATACAGTAGAAATCAACATGGTGTCTTTTCAGAGCAACTGTATTGTAATTCTGCTAAATTACAGAAGTCCAGTGCAACTCTATGAATGTTTCCTTGGAAGTAGGTCTCACTGCAGTTAATGGAAATTACATCAATTTAATTGGTCACAGAACTGCAGGATAAGGCCACAATCCTATGCACACCTACTTGGGAGTAGAGCCTATTGAACTCAGTGGGATGCTTCCGCATAAATATGCATTGGATTGGGCAGTACGTATAGGATCTGTCAAGAAATATGGAAAACCAAACAGTGGCCCAGAGACTGGATGCATTCAATATACATCCCTATTCCGACTTCCGGGAAGGGTGACTTAGCCTGTGCCTGCTTTTGAGACGGGCTCCTGCCTCAAAAGAAGCTTATTCAGATATATCAGTCAGTTTTTTCTTTTTTTTTGACTGATTAAACTTCTCCCGGGTAGGGAGAAACGAAGAGATTAACCTCAAAGCCTATTTTTGTTGGGACGACCAGATCTCATTAATTTATGGGACGAGGTCCAGCCGACGAAGGTGGGACGGATTTTCAACAGCAAGCTCTATCTGTTAAAGCGAACGTTCATCTTATCTTCTAAGAGAGAACGCATTAACAGGCAAGCACCCTTCTTTCTATATTTTTCTTTTACTTGACTTAAATTGTTGCTGTTTAAAAGAGATTTGCCAGATTGATCGGTTTTTGACATCTTACTGGGGAGCCGTAACTTCTCTCTGCTACGCACTAATTAATAGCTTATCTCTGTTTTTGTTGCAAAAAGCTGTCCTGGATTTGCATTCTAAAGATACACACAGAAGAGGGATTTCTATTCCAGATTTTTATTTTGAAAAATATTATACTGTTTTGAGACTACTCTCTTTTTGGTCTATTTTATTTTGACGAATCTGTTTCTTGACGATTGCCATTAATTGTTTCGATCCTGGGAACTGCATTTTGTTTACTTAACTATTGGAGAGATAAGGCTGTCTGCTCTGTTTATACTGTGATGTCACCAAGTCTGGAGTATTAACCCAATTGTTGCTGAAATAAGAAGTGGTTTTCCTATATTTTTTTTTTAAAATGGCAATTAAGAAAGTGGCTGAGAATCTGGAAATAACTATGTTTCAGAAAATAATGGATGAGATTGAGATAACGAAAATTGAATTGAGTAAAATGAAGCAGGAGATTAAAGATATAAGGGTCCCTGTGAGAGAGGTGACCCTGGAAGGGGTCCCTGTGAGAGAGGAGACCCCGGAGATTGGAACAGGGGTCCCTGTGAGAGAGGAGACCCTGGAGACTGGAATAGGGGTCCCTGTGAGAGAGGAGATCCCGGAGATTGGAACAAACGTGGAACAGGAACAAGATTTGGAGTCTATGGACTTTAGAAATAAAATCTATTGTTTGGAACTCAATGTTATCTCTGAAGAAATTAATGAAGATTCTAGAGATAAAGTTATCAATGGCATGGATTATCTTCTGGACTGGAATGATGTGATGGAGCCCAATATAGAGAAAATCTATGGAATTAACTGCAGCCATGTGACAATGGAAAAACTTTTAAGAGATGACCCAGTGTGTTTTGAAAAAGAGAACAGAGATATGATTTTACAGCAGTATTTCAGCAACCTATTCAGAATGGATGGCAGGAAAATATTTGGGATGGAGGTAATTCCCATCAGACTCTTACTATATGACTGTGGCTTTGACGGCAAGATTGTTGTGGAGTGCTGATGGTGGAAGATTGGATATTGAGATTGCTGGACTTGACAGGACTACTGAAGATGGAAGATGAAAAATGGAACTAATAGAGATAATAGAACAATGGCTACTGAAATTACTGAACCTAACAGATTCTGATGTGATGGATTAATTGAAATGTTTATTTTGACTATGGTTATGACAATAAGATTATCATAATTAGTAATGAGATGGATTAATCGATATGCTTATCTGGAAAAAAAAATTGATAGATATATTTCTTAAAGAATTGAAATCTCTCTTTGACTTTTTGTGGAAAGAATAAAGTAATGTTTATGAGATTTGATGATTAAGTAAGATAACTACTGGAGGAAAGTGATTTTATAATATGACCTAAGAGACAGGATTGCTATATATTATAGACTTATAACTGATTTGATCTTTGACAAATGGGAAGTCAATATTTTACTCTTTATTTTTTATTTTTGTTTTTTTTTTTCTTTTTTTCTTTTTGTTTAACTATTTTTGATTTTGTTTTTTGTCTTTGAATGTTTTATGATTTTGTCTTGTATGTTTTATGAAAATTTGAATAAAAATTATTGAAAAAAAAAATATATACATCCCTATTCCAAAGAAAGGTGATCCCAGGGAATGCAGTAATTATAGAACTATTGCCTTAATATCCCATGCAAGTAAAGTAATGCTCAAGATTCTACAACAAAGGCTCTTACCATATATGGAGCGAGAAATGCCAGACATCCAAGCTGGATTTAGAAAGGGAAGAGGCACCAGAGATCATATCTCAAACATACATTGGATAATGGAACGGACCAAGGAATTTCAGAAGAAAATCACCCTGTGCTTTATAGATTACAGCAAAGTCTTTGATTGTGTAGATCATGAAAAACTATGGAATACTTTAAAAGAAATGGGGATGCCACAGCTTCCGATTGTCCTGATCTGCAACCTATACTCTGGACAAGAGGCTACTGTAAGGACAGAATATGGAGAAACTGATTGGTTCCCCATCAGAAAGGGTGTGAGACAGGGGTGTATTTTATCACCCTATTTATTCAGTCTATATGCAGAACATATCATACAGAAAGCAGGATTGGACCAAGATGAAGGAGGTGTGAAAACTGGAGGGAGAAATATCAATAATTTAAGATATGCAGACGATACCATACTACTAGCAGAAACCAGTAATGATTTAAAACGAATGCTGATGAAAGTTCAAGAGGAAAGCGCAAAAGCAGGACTACAGCTGAACGTCAAGAAGACTAAAGTAATGACAACAGAAGATTTATGTAACTTTACAGTTGACAATGAGGACATTGAACTTGTCAAGGATTATCAATACCTTGGCACAGTCATTAACCAAAATGGAGACAATAGTCAAGAAATCAGAAGAAGGCTAGGACTGGGGAGAGCAACTGTGAGAGAACTAGAAAAAGTCCTCAAATGCAAAGATGTATCATTGAACACTAAAGTCAGGATCATTCAGACCATAGTATTCCCAATCTCTATGTATGACTGTGAAAGTTGGACAATGAAAAAAACGGATAAGAGAAAAGTCCACTCATTTGAAATGTGGTGTTGGAGGAGAGCTTTGCAGATACCATGGACTGCAAAAAAGACAAATAATTGGGTGTCAGAACAAATTAAACCAGAACTGTCCCTGGAAGCTAAAATGATGAAACTGAGGTTATCATACTTTGGACACATCATGAGAAGACCTGATTCATTAGAAAAGACAATAATGCTGAGAAAAACAGAAGGGAGTATAAAAAGAGGAAGGCCAAATAAGAGATGGATTGATTCCATAAAGGAAGCCACAGACCTGAACGTACAAGATCTGAACAGGGTGGTTCATGACAGATGCTATTGGAGGTCGCTGATTCATAGGGTTGCCATAAGTCATAATTGACTTGAAGGCACATAACAACAACATAGGATTCAGGATGCTAGCATCAAATGGATCTGGCTGAGAGACACAAGTGTCTAATTTTTCACATTTCATCTCTTTTTGTAATCCAGCCTCCAAGAGGTCTTCTGTACCTTTAAAAGTTGTGGAGGGGGAAGGGAGAATTTCATCTTGTGGTTTTTCCCATTACAGTGTTGTAAGAAAACCTGCACTTTGCTGAATTTTCTCTTCTCTCAAAGATACAGAATCATTCTCGGGCCTTGAGCCTGGCAACCTTACTAGGCTCAAGGGTAGCCCCACATACAGAACAGAACAATAATTGAGTCTTGAGATTAGCAATGCATGAATCACTGTGGCCAGACTATCCCTGTCCAAGAACAACTGTAGTTGGTGTACCAGCAACAAAGATGAATCCAGGAGTACTCCCAAACTCAGAACCTGTTCTTTCAGAGGGAGTGCAACTCCATCCACAACAGGCAACAGGCCAATCTCCCAGAAATGGGAACCTCAACCCACAGTTCCTCCTTCTTCTCAGGGTTCAAGTTCAGCTTATTGGTTCTCATCCGCTCCACCACTGTGCCCAAACAACAGTCCAGATCATGCGCAGCCTCTCCTGACTGATATGTTATGTAGAAGCAGAGCTGCATGTCATCAGCATACTGATGTCACTTTGCCCCAACCCTCCAAATGACTGCACCCAGTGGCTTCAGATAGATGTTAAACAGCATTGGTGTCTGGGGTGCTCCATGACACAAAGTCCATGGGACCGAAACACAGTCTCCCAGTGCTACGCTCTGGTCACAGCCCAGTAGGTAGAACTAGAACCAGTGTAAAACAGTGCTCCCAATACCCATCCTACAGAGCCAGTCCATGAGGATACCATGGTCAGTGGTAACAAAAGCCACCAATAGATTCAGAGGCAGAAGCAATCGCAGTTCCCCTGACCCACTCTCGTCATCCATCAGGGCAACCAAGGGTGATTCAGTCCCAAAACTGTGCCTGAAGCCCTGTGCCTGAAGCTATGCAAATTGCTTATGCTCCACAGGCTCATCCACCACTTCTGGTACAACCAGCCTCCAGATCACCCAAAACAACTCTACTGGGCAGCTCTTTGAGGACGCTTGTTAGGTCACATAACTCTGCGTACCAAGCATTAGTGAAGGTAGCAAAGAACTATTTTGCCACCTCCATTGCTCCCAGTCAGTGTAAACAATATTGAGCTGGATAGAGCAGTGGGTCTGACTCAGTGTAAGGCAACGTCCTATGCAGGGCCGGCTCCAGGCATGCGGGGGCCCTTGGGCATCAGCTTGCCTTGGCCCCCCGATGTGTGTGTGTGTGTGTGTACGCATGCATACGCATGCACGTGCGGCCCCCCGCATCCCCCACGCCCCTCCTACCAGTCTAGTCTTTACCATTGCCCTTAATGAAGATGGCGGCCGCGGTTTCCCTAAGGGGAATGAAGCCTCTGCCGCCATCTTTGTTGATGGCACATGTGCGTGCTATGCGTGCACATCTCTGCCATCAACTAAGATGGCGGCAGCAGCTTCAGTACCTTAGGGAAGCTGCGGCCGCCATCTTCATTAAGGGCAATGCTAAAAAGCCAGCTGACAGGTAAGTGGGGGGCGTGGGGGGTGCGGATCACAGAAGGGGAGCGGAGGGCCCCTCAGGGGCTCTTGTAGCTCCAGGGCCCTCGGGCCAGTGCCCAACCTGACAGCCCTTTAGAACTGGCCCTGGTCCTATGTTCCTGATGTAACCCAACATACGTCTACTCAAAACTAAGCCCCATTGAGTTCAGTGGGACTTTGTCCCAGTTGTGTTTAGAATTACTGACTAAAACAAGCCAAAATTTGAATAATAAAACAGAAAACATGGCAATTTATAACTTTTTCAAAATATATCTTACCCCTTATATACCCAGTTGATCACTGCGCTCTGCAGGTGAGGGCCTCCTGCAGGTACCAGAGGTTCGTTCTGCACAATATAGGAAACGGACCTTTAGTGTGGCGGCACCTACCCTGTGGAATCCCCTCCCCTTGAATATTAGGCAGGTGCCATCTCTGCTATCTTTTCAGCGCCTTTTGAAGACTTTCCTCTTTCAACAAGCCTTTTAAGTTGAGACCTATCCCAGTCTGCGTCTGTGTTAGAATTGCTTGTTAATGTGTTAAATAATGTTTTAACCCTTTTTTAAAGATGTTTTTAAAGCTTTTTCAAAAAATGTTTTTAATGTTGTTTTGTTTTAATGTCTTTTAAGATCTGTTTTTATGATGTTTTAAAGTGTTTTTAGCGCTTCTGTTTGCTGCCCTGGGCTCCTGCTGGGAGGAACGGCAGGATATAAATCAAATAATAAATAAATAAATAAAAATATAAACAGAGCAGAATTCTGAGATATTGAACTTAAAAGCAGAAAACTATGCAGATAAAACAGGGAAGACAAGCTATTCCTTGAAAAACAACTCTAGTCATGAAACACTATAGCTCTGAGTACAGAGAGTACCGACCCCACACATCCACATCACACCATGTATTTAAGCATGCTTAAATCACTTTAACAATTATGGCTTCCCCCAAAGAATCCTGGGAACTGTTGTTTGTTAATGGTGCTGGGAATTGTAGCTCTTTGGGCAGGTTCCTAACAACTCTTGGCACAGAACTACAGTTCCCAGGAATTTTAGGGGGAAGCCATAAGTGCTAAAGTGGTATAAGATTGCTTTAAATACATGGTGTGGATGTGAACAATTTTGCCTGCAATGGATTGTTAATACAGATAACGAAGTTACTAAGTGGTTAATAAGGAGAAGCCTTGCCATTTGATAAGGCCCCCAGTTCTTGTCATACGTTAGATCCACGGCAGGAATAATCTTATCGTGCTTTCATCAATGTGGAGGCTCAAGCAAATCCATGGTGGAAAGCAGCGCTGCTTGCTGAGTTGTTATCTATAACTGGCCACTTGCCAAAGTCATCCCCCCCCCCCCCGCAATCAAGCAACGATGATTCCACACTTTTGTTTCTCCTTTCTCCACAAACTGCATGAAAATAAGAGTCAAGATGGGTTATCCACCTCTATGGGCACAAGCAGGAGTAACTGTGGTGAACATTTCACCTCTCTCCATTTCCCGCTTTAAGTCCAATCACACTTCTTCCTGCTTAAGAGAACAACTTTCCTAAAGCTGCATGCATATCTAATGCTACTATGTTTCATTTAACCATTATTTTCATATATTTCCTCTGCTACAGGACATGAGGTATGGAAAGATGGTTTGTCAAAAAGGTCAGTTACAAACTGGGGGCAAATAAATGTACCCTGTATGACAGAAGAGATAACTGTCATCCTACATAGTCTATCTGTGAATATAGTTGTCTATTGTGGTTTACAGTTACATCCGTAAACTGTGTATTTTTAAAGGTCAGGGCCTAATAATAACAATGCCATGTAATTTCCTGTAACCTGGTGCACAGCACCAGGGGTGGCTAAGCTGTCTCAGCTTGAGAACTATCTTGAGGTTCGCCACCCTCCAAGGCCGCATGCCAGCATGTGCATTCTTCTTCATGCATGCACACTCACCGAGTGCACACACACTCAGCAGTGTGGGGTACATAGGTAGAGGGAGACAAACACATACTTATTCACACATTCAGGTGGGCAGAAACAAACTCACACATTTAAGGAACTTGCCGCCACTACCACATGAATTTTCTTCATCCTCTCCTTCCTCGCAGCACGAGGGGAAGATTTGCTATGACACTTCCTGTAGCTTCATGCCAATGCCTGGTGAAAGATACAATGCAACTCTTCTCAAGACCAGGCAAAGTGCCTTGTGCTCATTCTGTAGCTTTGCATTTTGGCGGCTTTCAAGAATGATGGTTAGAGATCGCAGATTGTATCCAACTAAGTTCTCAGAGTACATCCACTGGAATGAATGAACCTAAGTTAGTGATGGCTATTAATTTGAATGGGTCTGCTCTGAGTAGGAATAGCACTGGACACAACTTTATATATAAGGGGTGGGAATATTAATGATCTCTAACGGGAGATGTCAACCCAGCAAAGGTTCAGAGGACACTGAGGACATCTATAGTCACTGCCTCTACATCAGATGTAGGAAACCTTTGACCCTCCAGATGTTGCTGAACTTCAACTCCCATCAGCCCTAGCAAGCATGACCAATGATAGGTGTAGGTCAATAACATCTGGGGAGCCAAAGGTTCCCCACAACTGCTCTAAGAGCCTATTAGCTGTTTGGTGCTCACAACAAGCTAACTTTGGACAAGCACTTTAAGCCTCACAATTGTTCCTTGGCAACTGTGTTTCCACCTGCCCCACACCAGATGTCACATATGATTTCAGGTATGAGTTAGGTGGGTGTGGTTTGGGAAAAACAGCCTTACAGGCCAAATTGGGATCTGTGCCAGGCCTAATTAGAACCAGAGGTTCTCCATCCAAACATAAATGGCATCCCAGGGACAACTTAAATACCTACGTGCCTGGAAGGGAAGGCAGAAAGGGAAAATCCCAGAATAGAAAGCTCCTGAATGGACCACCAACAGCTTTAGAGAGTTCAGTCCCTTAAAGACCTCTGTGCCTGAAGGGAAAAGATAGAGAAGGTGCAAACAGGAAGTTCATATCATCAGTTCCGGAAGAAACCACCATTGGCCTAGAAAACTTTTGGGCTAACCCGCCTTGGCAGAAAGGAGATTTATAAATCCAACCAACAGATAAACAAACAATCCCATAAGCATTACTGCAATCCCTATACATTTATATCTATTCATCAACTGGGTAGTTTTAGTATGTATGAGGCGAGAATTAAAAAAAACCCTCTTTTTTCTACATTTATATTCCATTGTTACAATAATTCAGACAATTTATTTGTAGGTACCCATCATCACATAAGCCTTTTGATGCCTTATTCATGTTGCCCCAATGGTGTGCTGAATGGCAGGCCATTCTTTTTTAATAACAACAATGATAATGTTGATTTGACTTTCTTTAACATACAAATAATTAATTGTTATTATTTAACATCACTTTTATTAATAAATTCTATTAATTCCATATGTCCAAAATCATAATCTTTAGTGAGTATGTATGTTACATTTTTAGAAAAATCTTATATTTACATTATATAATTTGCAGGATTGGGAAAGGACAATCCCTGTAGCATCTGTGCAACTTGAGTCTGCCTGTTTAAGTCCTATTGAGTTCAAGAGGATTTACTCCCAAGAAAGTGTGCATTTACAGCCTGAGTTGCATTGGTTTCAGTGGACTTCTCTGACATTATGTTGGACTGTAGCCAAAAAGATGTGGTTAAGGCAAACTCCCATATTGAAATAACCAAGGGTCAAACTTCCAGTGTATTTCATTCAATAGTTTCATAAGTGACCTGGGAGAGAAAGGGGCAAGAATTAGAGATGAGTCAATCTGGGAATTTCTGGAGGATGTGGCAAGTATGCCCCACCCTTCAAAAAAGAAAGAACAAATCAATATCCAGGGGGAATTCTAAGGGTTTCTACTGGTTGTCTTACCTTGATAAAAGGTGGCCAAGTGGTTTCCCTTTCTTCTTACTTAAGAAAAACCTTGCCACCACCTCAAGCAGCAGCTTGGCTTCCCACATCAGCCCAGTGGTGTTCCAGGTTAGAGCACAATGCACCATGGGTATGATGCTATATCACAGACCACAGCAAATTAACAAGCATTGAGTATAGCAGTGGTGTAGAATGTCAGACTCGAGGGTGGAGTGCACCCATCCAGGCCTCTCTGCCTGTCCCTCAGGACTCTCCCCAGGCCCTATTCCTTCTTTCCAGGCCATACCCCGCGCTGCCCTGCTTCATACCCCAAGGATTTTTGCCTGGTTGGAATGTGTCCATGAACTCTGACATGCCTCTTGCTGTTTGGATGGAGAATGGAGAGGGGTGTGTGTAGAAATTATCCTACTTTACAAAGGTAAAAGCCCATTTTTGCCTCTGGGTCTGGCCCTGCTCAACACTGGCATGTGGCCCTTGGAAGTCTGCCCAGACGGAAATGTGGCCCTCAGGCTGAAAAGGTTCCCCATCCCTGAAGTCTTAGAGATGCTGAGTGGAGATGTGATTACAAATATACTATTCGTTAAGATATACATTGAGCCCATTGAGTACATCATACGGGGCAGTATAGTAAGTGGAAGAGGCCTATTTAAATTAAAGCTGACAGTTTGACTTACAATGGCCAGTGACATATTTAAGATAGAATTCAGAAAATAAATTGTTATTAGACCCTGATCTAGGGTTGCCATATTGCCTGGTTAGCCTGGTTTTACCCAGATTCTAGCCATTCTACCCATTGCCCACTTAGCCCACTAGGTGGCCCAGATCCCCAGCTTTCATTTTTTAAAAAAAGCAGATATGTAGCCCTTGTGGATCCAGAGATACAAGACAAAATGTGGAGGCAGTTTTCTGCCCGTTTTGTGAAAAATCAGTCTATTCCTGCCTTCCATTGTTCTTAGCCAATGAGGGACACCACAGTTGTCCTTGGAAAATCAAGAATTTTGGTCTGCCTGCCTGATGTATGTGGTTGCCAGGTTCTTGGCCTGAGACTGATCCTGTATCTTTAGGAGAAGAGAAAGTCAGCCAAGTGCAGGTGTTCTTGCAACTCTGTAATGAGAAAAACCACAAGATGGAATTCTCCCTTCCTCCTGCACAACTTTTAAAGATACAGAAGACCTCTTGGTTGCCAGGCCCGGCCTCCAAAAGGTCTTCTGTATCTTTAAAAGTTGGGGAGGGGGAGGGAAAATTCCACCTTGTGGTTTTTCCCATTACAGGGTTGCAAGAACATCTGCACTTGGCTGACCTTCTCTTCTCCTAAAGATACAGGATCAGTCTCAGGCCATGGATCTGGCAACCCTAGTGCAAAATCTAGCCGTTTAGAAAACTACACATACTCATTTAGAATCCTGTAAGAAACCTTCAAAAGAGATAACGGAAGAGTTAATTAAATGTAGGACGGAATATAAAAGTTTACTTAAAAATAAGAAAGGGGTATATATAAAAACTCAGTGGCAAGAATTGGAACAAACAGTAAGGGAACACAATGAAGGTAAATTCTGGGAGCTGGTTGCACGAGGATTAAAGGAAATAAGATCTACCTCGGAGGCCGCAGTTCCTGCTTCTTCCTGGATTAAGCACTTTACTAACTTATTTGGTGGTCAGCCTAATGATAGTGCAGAGATTGAGATATCTAAAAACTTTGATAACTTACCTGAGTGGCATCCAGTAACTACACATGAGATAAAGACGGTTATTGCATCCTTGAAAACTAAAAAAGCACCAGGAGAAGATATGCTTCCCCCAGAACTCTTTACAGAAAATGTAGACTGGTGGATACCCATCCTGGTTGGATTATTCACCACAATCAATAGCTCTGGTCAAATGCCTCTCGGATGGAAAACAAGCATAATATTTCCAATCTATAAAAAAGGGGATAGAAATCACCCACAAAATTATCGTCCAATCAGTTTGTTAGACATCTCCTCAAAAATATATGCTCGATATTTACTGCAAAAACTAACTGATTGGCTGCAAGATAATTTGATTATCCAGGAAGAACAAGCGGGGTTTAGAAGAGGTTACAGCACGATTGACCAATGCTTTGTCCTAAATCATATCATAGAGAAATACACCAAGAACAGAAGACATCTGTATGCTGCCTTTATTGACCTCACTGCAGCTTTTGACTCAATTAACAGATCCAGATTATGGGAGAAATTACAAAGCATTGAGATGGATCGTAGACTTTTACAGTTGATTCAAGAGTTGTATAGCAACACAGAACTGAGGATCAGAATTGGCTTAAAGGGTGCATTAACTGAAGCTTTGAAAACTACACGAGGGGTGAAGCAGGGATGCATTTTGGCTCCCACTCTTTTAAATATTTATATCAATGATCTGGTCCCATGGTTAGCTCAAGTAGATTCGCCTGCACCAGCAATTAGCAATAGAAAGATTTTTATTTTAATGTATGCAGATGATTTGGTACTTATTTCTCTTTCTCGTTTGGGCCTTAAAAATCTCCTGGACTCATTCAGCACTTACTGTAAAAATGAGCATTTATTGATAAACTACTCTAAGTCTAAAATTATGGTCTTTGGCAAACGTAATCCAAGGTATAAATGGTGTTTGGATCAACAGGTCTTAGAACAAGTCCGCTCATTCAGATATTTAG
The DNA here is from genome assembly GCF_030035675.1 of Rhineura floridana. Classification (NCBI taxonomy): domain Eukaryota; kingdom Metazoa; phylum Chordata; class Lepidosauria; order Squamata; family Rhineuridae; genus Rhineura; species Rhineura floridana. The sequence continues at coordinate 73,612,276 of NC_084487.1, read as the reverse complement.
GGATAGTTTTCAGCTAGTCCCTTTCGTGGAAATGGCATAGTGAGATGATTAAGCTGAAAGCAGAGAGAACAATTGGAGCCTTAATGAAATTTTATTATAATAAGGGAGGACAATTGATCGAACCTGCCTTAAAGATCTTTGGCAGTAAAGTAGTCACACAAATGCTCTACGGGGTAGAGGTATGGGGAGCAGATACGAATGTGATCACAACCCTGGAAATAGTGCAGAATAAATTCTTTAGAAAACTATACTCCTTACCCCCAGGAACACCTGCAGCTTTCTTGAGAACAGAAACTGGCTGGCCATCTATAAAGATAAAAGCTGTGTGGCTTCACTTGAATTATTTTAAGCGAATTGCTTCTTTGATAACGGAACGTTTACCAACTTTGTGTTATAAGGAGTTAGAAAATAACCATAACTGGAAGTTAATGTCCCATAACCTCTTAAATAGCTACCACCTTCCCCAGCTAAAATATCTCGTGGACATAGAAAAAAGACACCTAAGGGACTGGCTCCTTTGGATAGACGCCAAAAGAGATTTGTTTCTAATCAAAAAATCCAGATTTTCTACTTATTTTGCATCAGTGAAAACAGAACATTTTAGAGCTTGTTATCTAAATTAAGGCTAGCCCCCTTAAGAATTGCTTTCATGGAACTCCGGTTCCAAGTTATGCCTACAGCGGTACTGGATGGTCGTTATCAGAAAGTGCCATTTGAAAGAAGACTGTGTATTTGTGATCTAGGAGAGGTGGAGGATATTGTGCATTACATGTTAAGATGCCCTCTATACGATCACCCAAGAGAGAGATTTATTAAACCTTTGTTGTCCCAGGGAAATGGGAACTCCCTGGAGGAGACCTTATATCTCCTGAGTGATGTTAACAGCTATGTGACCCACAAGGTGGTTCTTTTTGCCCTTGCGGCAAAAAAGATCAGAAAAAAAGAATTAGACAACATAGCAATTAACTGCCAGGGAGACTCTGCTTGTTAATTTTTATTATGTATATTTTCTATGTCTTTGTTTATATTCAATATTAAAGTTTTTTTTTTTACAGTATTTGTCATGGCCTATGGCTAGCACAATAAACATTTTTGACTTGACTTGACATACTCATTTAATTGACACATGCAGCTCCACCTCTTATCCATTTCTGGTTCAGTCAGTTAGGAGAAGCAGCCTTCATCTCAATTGCCTCTGTGTCTCAGGGTATGTGTCTTAAGTGGTGAATGCAGTGGGAGGCTGTGCCTGCCATCATGGAGGACGGAATAAAGGGATTTGAATCCACCAAACACTCCCTCCACTGAACAAATACAAGATATAAAAGCAAGCCTCTCTGTAGAAAAGGCTGAGATATTCGTATTTGCATTTTTCGGCCCTGCCCCCATCCTGTTAATTAGTGCTTACTCCCTTGTGTTGGAATGCAGCCTCGTTCATCCTGTTTCCTGGCATAGCCTCTGTTCAGCAATTCAGAAAAGGCTAAAAAGTATTTTTAATACATATTCTTTTTCAAAATTACTGGCAGGCATCTCCTCACCAAAGATCACCCTACCTAATTTCCTCTCCAGGGATGGATGGTTTGTATGTATGTATGTACACGTACACACACACACACGTATACATATACACAGACTATATATATTCAGTGCAGTGGGGGTTGTAATCTTCCCCCACCTTAAGATCAATAGGAATGGAACAATCCACTCCACACTCACCAGCTTGGGAAAAGTTAGTTGCTTACTATGCGGTATATTTTGCTGCTGGTGCTACCTGCCTGCCCCCTGGCTGAAATCCCTTATTCCTAATGCCAAATTAATAGAGGCAAGCTTAGAATTTAGGGCTATAGAATGCACTCAGCACATATTTAGAGGATCCATTTTCTTTATTACTATTTCACATATTCAAAGCCCAATTCTTGTTTTGCAAAGGGAGAAGTTCCTTTATTTAAAATTTGAAATAAAAATGATTGATTTGTAAATATCTTCTTTTATACAGCCAAATTTCAAACATTATATATTTTGCTATATAAACCACTTTGGGAACTTTTTGTTGAAAAGCAGTATATAAATATTTTTACTACTATTACTACTACTACTACTACTATTTTTGGCAGGACTCCATATACATTGTATGCTCAAAATACTCTGAAGTTTATTTATTTATTTATTTATTGCATTTGTATACCGCCCCATAGCCGAAGCTCTCTGGACGGTTTACAACAATTAAAATAATTAAAAACAAATATACAAATTTAAAAAGACATTTTAAAAATTCAATATAAAAACACATGCTAAAATGCCTGGGAGAAGAGGAAAGTCTTGACCTGGCACTGAAAAGATAACCGTGTTGGCGCCAGGCGCACTTCATCAAGCAGATCATTTGATAATTTGGGGGCTGCCACTGAGAAGGCCCTCTCCCTTGTTGCCATCCTCCCAGCTTCCCTCGGAGTAGGCACCCGGAGGAGGGCCTTTGATGTTGAGCATAGGGTATGGGTAGGTTCGTGTCAGGAGAGGCGTTCCATCAGGTATTGTGGTCCTAAGCCGTGTAAGGCTTTATAGGCTAAAACCAGCACCTTGAATCGAGCTCGGAAACATACAGGCAACCAATGCAAGCGGGCCAGAATTGGTTTTATATGTTTGAACCATCTGGTCCCTGTTATCAATCTGGCCACTGCATTTTGCACAAGCTACAGTTTCCGAACTGTCTTCGAAGGCAGCCCCACGTAGAGTGCATTGCAGTAATCTAACTTGGAGATTACCAGAGCAACTGAAGCCAGGTTATCCCTGTCTAGATAGGGGCATAGCTGGGCCACCAACCGAAGTTGGTAGATGGCACTCTGTGCCACCAAGGCTACTGAGCCTCAAGTGACAGAGATTTTTTATTTATGTATTTATTATTTTATTTATACACCGCCCTTCCTTCCAGCAGGAGCCCAGGGCGGCAAACGGAAACACTAAAAACTCTTTAAAACATCATAAAAAGACCTTAAAATACATTAAAACAAAACAACGTTAACATTTTTTTTAAAGGTTAAAAACATCTTTTTTAAAAAAAGGTTTAAGATATTAAAAGATATATTAAAAGCATATTAAAAGCATATTAAAAGCATAAAAACATATTAAAAACAATTCTAACACAGACGCAGACTGGGATAGGTCTCAACTTAAAAGGCTTGTTGGAAGAGGAAAGTCTTCAAACGGTGCCAAAAAGATAGCAGAGATGGCACCTGCCTAATATTTAAGGGGAGGGAATTCCACAGGGTAGGTGCTGCCACACTAAAGGTCCGTTTCCTATATTGTACAGAACGAACCTCCTGATAAGATGGTATCTGCAGGAGGCCCTCACCTGCAGAGCACAGTGATCGACTGGGTATATAAGGGGTAAGACGGTCTTTCAGGTATCCTGGTCCTGAGCTGTATAGGGCTTTGTACACCAAAACTAGAACCTTGAACTTGGCCAGGTAGCAAATGAGCAGTCAGTGCAGTTCTTTCAGCAGCGGGGTGACATGTTGGTGATACCCTGCCCCAGTGAGCAGTCTCGCTGCTGCATTTTGCACTAGCTGCAGTTTCCAGACCAACCTCAAGTGCAGCCCCACATAAAGCGCATTACAGTAATCCAGCCTAGAGGTTACCAGTGCATGGACAACAGTGGTCAGGCTATCCTAGAATCATAGAATCATAGAATCATAGAGTTGGAAGGGGCCTTGTAGGCCATCGAGTCCAACCCCCTGCTCACAGCAGGAAATCCACAGCAAGAGCATCTCCCGCAGATAGCTGTCCAGCCTCTGCTTGAAGACATCCAGCGAAGGGGATCCCACCACCTCCCTAGGCAGTCGGTTCCATTGCCGAACTGCCTTTACTGTCAAGAAGTTCCTTCTAATGTCCAATCTGAATCTATGCTCCTGCAACTTAAAACCATTTGACCTAGTCCTACCTGGTCCAGAAACGGCCACAGCTGTCTTACCAGCTGAAGCTGGTAAAAGGCACTCCTAGCCACAGAGGTCACCTGGGCCTCTAGCGACAAAGATGGGTCCAGGAGCACCCCCAGACTATGGACCTGCTCTTTCAGAGGGAGTACAACCCCGTCCAAATCAGGCAACTGACCAATTATCCGAACTCAGGAACCACCAACCCACAGCACCTCCATCTTGCTAAGATTCAGACTCAGTTTATTGGCGCTCATCCAGCCCACCATCGAGACCAAGCACTGGTCCAGGGCTTGCACGGCCTCTCCCAATTCAGATGTTACAGAGAAATAGAGCTGGGTATCATCAGCATACTGCTGACACCTCGCCCCAAATCTCCTGATGACTGCTCCCAAGGGCTTCATATAGATGTTAAACAGCATGGGGGACAAGATGGTACCCTGCAGTACCTAGAGATGGTTCTAGGAGAACCCCTAAGCTACGAACCTGCTCCTTCAGGGGGAGTGCAACCCCATCCAGGACAGGTTGGACATCCACCATCCGGTCAGAAGAACCACCCACTAGCAGCATCTCAGTCTTGTCTGGGCTGAGCCTCAGTTTATTAGCCCTCATCCAGTCCATTGTTGCAGTCAGACACTGGTTCAGCACATTGACAGCCTCACCTGAAGAAGATGAAAAGGAGAAATAGAGCTACATGTCATCAGCATACTGATGGCAACGCACTGCAAAGCTCCGGATGACTGCACCCAACAGTTTCATGTACGTGTTTAACAGCATGGGGGACAGAACTGACCGCATACTGGAGAGTTCAGGCAAACCTTGCTACACACCAAGGTTCTGTTCTTTCTAGTGGCATATTAAATATTCTAAAGATAGAACACATCATTCCTATTACTTGCTGATCTTCAGTTTACTGCTCAGCATAAGTATAAGCTACAATTAAACCAGAACTATCACTAGAAGCTAAAATGATGAAACTGAGATTATCATACTTTGGACACATAATGAGAAGACATGATTCTTTAGAAAAGATAATAAAGCTGGGGGGAAAAGAAGGGAGTAGAAAAAGAGGAAGGCCAAACAAGAGATGGATTGATTCCATAAAGGAAGCCACAGACCTGAACTTACAAGATCTGAACAGGGTGGTTCATGACAGATGCTCTTGGAGGTTGCTGATTCATAGGGTCGCCATAAGTCGTGGTTGACTTGGAGGCACATAATAACAACAAAACTTTAAAATTGTGCAGAGTATAGTTTGGTGTTGGAAAGGATTCTATGACAGCACTGCTTGCTTTGAAGCTAATTAGCTAAGAGCCAGTGTGATGTAGTGGTTAAGGTGGTGGACTACGACCTGGGAGACCAGGGTTCAAATCCCCACACAGCCATGGAGCTCACTGGGTGACCTTGGGCCAGTCACTGCCTCTCAGCCTCAGAGGGAGGCAATGGTAAACCACCTCTGAATACCGCTTACCATGAAACCCCTGTTTATAGGGTTGCCATAAGTCGGGATCGATTTGAAGGCAGTCCATTTCCATTTTTCCGTTGACTAAACTAATAATATTGAAATATTGATTTCTCTCCATGTTTCAGGTTGTAGCGTTCATTTCACATCTCCTAATTGTTGCTAAGACAATCTCTCAGTCACAATATTGCTTTTAATTGACTGATTGTGTATTTTTATTGTTTTTGTAAGCTGCCCTAAGAGCAGAATATACACCCTCTAAATAAATAAATATTCTAAAGTATTGGAAACTAGAGTCTAGACATTTAAGGCTGAAAATGTAAGTTAAAAAAAAGATTCCTCACATCATCCCCCAGTTTTTGGTGGTGATTACTAGACAACAAAAGAACTGGACAATGCAACAATGCAACCATTAATATGTTTAATTTGCATAAACCCAGATTTCTGGAACTGGAATATGGCATCCCTACCCCGATCCCATTGACTGCTAGTGGTGAGGGAGTTGTTTCCACACTGTGAAATTCCACACCATTGCAGTAAGCATGTTAATTCAGGGACATGCCTATCAAGCTGGGACTGAGGGCTCATTCAGACGACTGCAAAATGTGTGACATGCCCACTATGTGTGTTCATTATTTTTCGGTCGTCTGGCGCTGTTACGCATTTTTGCGGGTTAAATCCGCTCCTTGCAATACCAGCAAAAATGCGATTTGCTGTTTAAAATCAGGAACCATCTCCTCATTCCAGCCAATCACGTATCTGCACTTTTGCGCATGTGCGAGAATAAGCCCGGGGAAATTGAACCAATCATCGCAATGGTGGGGTGTTGGGGGGGGGTCTGCAACTACTGCGTAGATGCATTTTACTTTTTGCCAGCCTGCAAACTGGGTGGCCGCTCTGGGTGAGATCTGCAATGCACAGCAAGCGACAAAGGGGAGGGGTCGGTTTCAGCCTGCCTCCGAAAGCCTTGTCAATTTCATTCTACTTGCTGGGGTTTTTGCTTCAAATCAGAAAAGCATACATTTGTTTAAGTGTAATATCGCAAATGCAAACAAGAAAAGAGCTTCTAGTCGGTTTCAAGCCTGCTCCGGAAAGCTTTGTCAATTTCATTCTCTGTGGGAAGGAAAGGGAGAAGGGGGGGCACGTTTCTTGCTTTTTTGGAGAAATAAGTGCATTGTCAGCATGTGTATCTCCTTAAATATCAATAAAGGCAGAAAAGCATACATTCGTTTAAGTGTAATATGGCAAATGCAAACAAGAAAAGGGTTTCAATTTCATTCTCCGTGGGAAGGCAGGCATGAAACCGACCAGCAGCCTTTACTTCCCAGGCAAGAACTTTACAGCCATATTGTGCTTCGTTGCAAAGGGGGAGAGGAGCATACGTAATTTTTTTGCTGACCAATTGGTTGATAGAAGGAGGTTTTAGAGGTGGAGCTTGGAAAAAGTGACAATAATGTAGGGGTCTTACCGCTGCGGGTGCGGGTGCAAAAAAGCATTTTTTTTAATTGGGAAAGAGCGAACTAAAAGGCAAAGTGAGGACTATCAGATGACAAACCGAATATGGAAACTGTGGATTATCCCGCTCCGTTTGGATAAGCCTTGAGGTAATGAACAGGTAGGGAAGACCAATTCATTGAGCCCCGTGGGAAGGCAAGTTGTTTTGTATTCAGACACCAACTATGGTATCATCAGAACTTGCCATGAGGAAATGACTCCCACAACGCTGGCCTTCACATTGCTTGTGATAACAAAGATGGAGTTGGATACTTTTACTAATTACCTCTAGGCTCCAGATTCCTATGTCTGTCCGCAGTTATTCTCCCCCTCTTGAATTACTTCACCAACACAACAGGAAAGGTGCCATCAGAAAGTCAAGAGGAAGGAGAGGAACTGCAGTAAAAAAAAAAAAGCCTCTCTCAAGGCAGAGCTAACAGCCACTGTAACAGCAGCATCGAGCAGATCAATCCTCTCCATCTGCCTTTATTCTAAACACTCAATGCTATGCTGGATATTTTGAAATGTCACGCAACTCAGCTATTGCCTGATTAGGCATCTGAGAGAGATTACTCTGGAAAGGCAAGGTCACATTCTTCAAAGCTGTGGCCAAAAACAAAACACAAACTTTGTATATTATGGATTATCTCCAATGGTAGTCCCACACAGAGAAAACCCACAGAAAATAATGGGGATGACTACTTTAGGTTAATTTCAGTGGCTCAACTCTGAATAGGACTTAGTTGGATATAAGCCTATGCAAATAACCCTCCATACTTGTTCCACATTTCAATTCCCACTTATGGATGAGCATGTCGTGCCTTCCCTCTCACCCACCACCACTTGTCTGTAATAGACGAGGAGCACATTATTTGTTTCTCCCCAAGTACACCTGTATACTTTATACAACACTCTTGTTTCTGTTTAACCACCTTATATGCTCTTTGGTAGCCAGCCAAGAACTAGGCATGTTTTTGAAAACAAATTTATTGCTAAAGATATTTTAGTAAGAATTCGTTTGGTTCAGGTACTTAAGCATGTGATTTCAATCATACATTCCTCATTTAAATACAGTTCACACAATAACTTACTCAGTTACCAGTACCAATATCAACCTGCCTACCTAATCCCACTATAACTCCCATCCACTCTCCCTCCAAAGTCAAGCTCTATCTTCCCATTAACTGACAACTCTTCAAAATATATACCAGTCATCCCCTATTCACCCAGCTGATAACATGCAACATATACCAACATTCTGTCCATTCATTCCCCCCTCCCAACACTCACTACTTACCACAAACCTATTAAGCATAATTTACCATATTTACTATAATACACAGACATTAAAACATTATTATCAAAACATGGAACATCACAGAGCACCCCTCAGTTTCCTATAATTTCTACCCGGGTCTTCATTGAAGCCATCAAGAAGTCTCCCCCCTCGCAATTAAAAAAAAAAAAACCACCATCACTCATCATATTGCTCTCTCCCTCTCTTGTCTTTGTTGCGTTTGGGACTGCTGCAGCCAAATGCAGGCATTGACGTGTGTTCTGTTTATGTTACAATACCCAAATTATTGCCCTATATGGAGTCAGAAATAGACTTTCTGCACATTGCACAGAGTAGTGCCCATAGTAGTGGGTATTGAAGAAAGATACATAGCCATGTTTAAAGCAAGATACTGAAATGTCTCTCCCAGAGGAGACAATCCTCCTCTATTGAACTGCACCTTTCCTTCCTATTCCCACTTTTAATTCATGAAGAACCATAACAGTATCATGTGACAGTGCCTAACGGGGGAATTGTTTCTGCCATCCCCATTAGTTGTGGCTTGGTTCACATGCTTAAGTCATCGGGAAATATTTGCCCTGCAACTGCAAGTACCTTCCTGTGATGTACCTCACAGGTGCATCGCAGGAAGGTACTTGGAGTTGCAAGGCAAATATGCATGGGATGATGTGTGTTCAGGTGTTGGACAGGTAGTCCAGTATTGCAACATGGTTTGGACTAGACAGCCTTTGGCAACTGGATGATTTGTAAGCCCTGAATCCAGTCAGTGGCTGTGAAGCAAATAAATAATTTTGCTTCAGTTTGTGTTGCTAGTCTGCAGGATGTTTACAGGAAATTCCAGTTCATAAGTAGTAAATTTACCATATCATCACAATGTGCAGTAGACCACAGATTCAGAGAGAGAGAGAGGGACGGAGGGAGGGAGATGTACGCTAACAAACCATACGTTACAGGAAACAACAATGCTCATTTTTTAATGTACAACAGAATTATTAACAACATTAACAGTTCGATTCAAGTTTTTTAATAGGCCACAGATCTTCAAAATTCAAAAACAAATATTTGATTCCAATGCAGGAGGAAATTTCAAAAAAGTACAAGACCACTAAATAAGAGTAGGACAAAATTAAAACCAGTACTTCTTAACAATACTGTATATACAATAAAATTAACGGCTGTTAAGACTAAGAGGTGCCAATGTTTACAACGCAAACCTATGCATATCTTCTCATATGTATGTCTTGTTCAGTTCAGTGGGAATACTGCAGCCTCAACATCTCACAGAGTTCAGTGCTAACAACCTTCCCCCCCCTGCACCCCCTGCTGTGGAAACAGAATATCGAATTACATTATGGGTGCTGGCAGGGCTGGTGCTAGGCATGACTGGGCCCTTGGGCACCAGCCCGTCCCAGACCTGCGGCGCCAAGGCCCACCCACCCCCTGATACGGGCAGTGCAGGGCTAATAAACCTGCTTGTATGCCCCACCTACCTCCCATGTCATGTGAATGATGTGTGCACATAGTGCACATCCCTGCCATCAACTAAGATGGTGGTGGGGTGAGCCTCTTAGGGGAGCTCCCACTGCCATCTTGGGTTATGGTAGGCATTTGCTCGCAGCAGTAGAGGTAGGTGGGGTGTGCAGGTGGACTCATTGAACTCCATGCTGCCTGGATAAAATGAGGACACTTTTGTGTATTTATAACACCATTATTATAATACAAAATAGAACACCTGCTCCCTGCACAAACACAAGCATGCACACCATTAAACACTTCTGAAGTCTTTTTTCAGTCTCCCGCATTAGTTTACTCTGCGCTTAATTAATACTGCACTCATTGCTCTGCAATAGTATGTTCTGCACTGGTTTCTGAAAGTGCAGTCCTATACATGCCAACTGAGAGGTAAGAACTATCGAGTTCAGTGGAGCCAGTAATTTATTACTTTTTTTAGAAACTAGTGGGTAATTTCTTTACATTTTGATTGTTATAAAAAGAGGAGTAATTTCATTACCTTTCAGCTGTAATTGTAATGTTTCCAGCGTTACTGGGGAGGAGCAGCGGAAGCATTCTGCTCCTCTGATTCATGGATGAAAATCATGTGCTTCTACACAGTGTTGCTCTTCCCTTGTGCTCTGTGGGTGTTTAGGAGGCAAGGGAGGAGGTAAAGAGTGAGACTGAGGTGGAGTAGAGAAAACAATTGTTTAAAAAATGGATGGTGATGGAGAAGAATGGAGTGGAGGGAGGAAGGAGCTGGAGGGCAAGGAGGCAGTGGCAGAATGGACATGAAGAACTGTGGAGTTGAGAGACAATGACGGATGTGTGTGTGTGTGTGTGTGTGTGTGTGTGTGAGAGAGAGAGAGAGAGAGAGAGAGAGAGAGAGAATACTGTGTTTGCACTTGGTGCGAGGGAGTAGCCCTCCCTAGCTACTTTGCTGCATTTGCAGTATTTTAACTTTTTTACACCCTAGGGGAAAATGTTTGCTTTGTGGCAGGGCAGGGTCCGGAAGGTGGTTGAGTGAGAGAGACTATGCTGGCTGGCTGAGAGAGTGGGGGGTTGCATGTGGTTGGGCTCTGAGCAGTGGCCGCTGCCTCCCTCCTCCTCCTCCTCTCTTACCAGCTGAAAGACCAGAGACAACCACTGCTAGCTAGCTGCCACTAGGGTTGCCAGGCTCAGGGCCCGAGACTGATCCTGTACCTTTAGGAGAAGAGAAAGACAGCCAAGTGAAGGTGTTCTTGCAACTCTGTAATGGGAAAAACCACAAGGTGGAATTCTCCCTTCCCCCTGCACAACTTTGAAAGATACAGAAGACCTCTTGGAGGCCAGGCCTGGCAATCAAGAGGTCTTCTGTATCTTTAAAAGTTGTGCAGGGGGAAGCCGGGAGAATTCCACCTTGTGGTTTTTCCCATTACAGTGTTGCAAGAACACCTGCACTTGGCTGACTTTCTCTTCTCCTAAAGATACAGGATCAGTCTCAGGCCCTAAGCTTGGCAACTGCATAACATTCTGTCTATCAGACATCTTATTACTTGTGTGTGCCCCCCTCTGCATATTTACTTTCGATTTGTGAATGTCTTGACCATTGCCATTCCCTCCCTCCTCCCAATTATCTTTCCAACAACCCTGTGAGGTACCTTAGGCTGAGACAATATATGTACATAAGCAGCATTTGGTAGTTGTAGTTGGTACAGCATTAATAAAGTATAGCCCCTGAAATAATGAAATGTATACACACCCATGGACTCTGACATGGCAAACACGCATTCAGAAAGAGAATTGCACCAATTTGCAAACAAAAGAAAATATTGTGCAAACCCACAAAAGGTTAAAGGCTCTTTATTCTTTGTGAGAATGCAAAATAAATTGTCCTATGCATTTTAAGCACCAGAGGCAGAAGGCAAATGACTGTATTTGGGGGGAAATTTTAAAGTTTGCACATCAAATGACACAGTCTTGTTGACAAGGGAAGCTATGTAGATTCTTCATCCATTGCATACAATACACATAATAATAAACACAATTTTAAAATCATCTTAGTGCATGGTATTGTTGTATTTCTTAGCTCTGGCATGAGAGAGCTTCCTTTTAACATAACCATCCTCAACCCACCCCAGTGCAGCTGATTGAAAAGGTCTCCATCTTTTACCATTTGTGTTTCCATTCAGCAAAAGTACCAAAACTCACATATTCAGCAAAAATACCAAACCTGCTGAGAGTATAGCAACTCTTCCTTAGGAAATCAGTGGTTATATGATACATCCCACATTGTGGTTTTATGCATCTTAAATTGTGGGTATGCAATGCATACCCATGCCTTCCAAAAAATGCCCTGATAAGGATCTTCTGTCTGTACTTCTCAAGGCAGTACTGCCAAACTGAAGTCCAAGGGATTCAAGCCCTTTGACTAAAATAAAGCTTATCTAGCATTTACTATATCAAATCACTGGCTTCTGAATTTGGGCCTGTTTTTATGTTATCAGAACAGGATTATCCCCATTTCCTTATGGCTCCATCCTACAGCACTGCAATGGCAGGAATCTGTGTGAGCCTGAAAGGGGCAAGTGTTACTTTGGGAACATAATTGTGTGAGCAGCCTTGTTAACATGATTTCCTGGATTCAGATGGTAATATAGCCAAGGGCTAGCACTATATTTGAGGGAGCCCCAGTCCACCACTTTGGTGGGCCCCTCAGAAGTGAACTTAACAGGAGGCAAAGCGGAATGCAGATGAGCAGTGGGAGTGACTGCAGGGCTACAGCAGAGAATGGTGGCAGCACTGAAAGAAGCAACCGTGCAGCTCCAGTCATCCAACACCCCTTCAGTCCACTGTTGAGAAGAGAGGCAAGAAGTACTTGGCAAAGTGGCTGCAACAATGGACACAGTCTTTATTACCCCCCCCAAAAAGCTTCTCACCATCAACTAGGGATGGAAACATTGTCAATTTTGTTCTCTCTGTTTCTCATTTTTCCAGTCTTAAATTCAATTCTTCATATTTCTGCAATAATTTGCAATTTTTTGAAAAAAATTCTCCTGAAAATTCTCCAGCATTTTATTGTGAATTTTCCAAATAAACACGTTTTTGCAGGCAAATTTGGTTAATGTATGGATTTTTGCAAGACATTTTTCATCATATTCACTCATATATTCACTTTTATGCACATTTCCCCCTAATATACGCATTTTTGTAAACATTGTTTGGTTAGCGAACTGGATTGCAAAATTTGATTAAGTGTGAATTTTGAAGGATGTGTTTCGGTTCTCATATTGTTCTAGAAAGTGAGAATTTGATAAATTTGGCTTGAAATGCAAAGTGAATCAAAATTATTGCCCATCCCTACCCTTAACACATTATATACTGGGGCTGGGGCCCAGAGACATCAGCGGAAAAGAAGATGGTGTCTGTAGCCACCTTACCCCGTGTTTCCCTTCGAAAGGCTCTGCTTGAGCCACAAGGGGTAGAAAAACAGTACCACACTGTGCCGGTATCAGGGACTCAGGGGTTCGGTACCTGATACAGACCAGCAGGCAAGTGGTCAGATTGTCTGGCAGCACAGAGGAATGGTCTGGTGACCTCCTCAGCAGCATGGTGCCCAGACTAAAACTGGGGGCAGACTCAGTTTATAGTAGGAATTGGCACAGGATTGATTGGCTTTCTGGTGTCATATGATTTCCAGGACCAGGAGGATTCTGGGCTATTGTGACAGTGTCCTGGTTTAAACTACTTGCTGTTCTCTCTTCTGACTAGCAGTCCTGATGGCACATGAAGCAAGGAAACAGTGCATGGCCCACAGTACCAAAGCCCCCATGGCACCCTAACTGCCAGTAAAAGAATGAATCCATATTTGCTTTGAGAACAACATTAAGTTTATTATCAGTTTTTAGGCAGTTGATCTTTGTAATAAACATTCACCACAATATCTTTAATATTTCTTCATATTTCACATTTTATCACTCACAATCATATTTTACACACACAGCCTTCCCAGAATTTAATAACCTGCTCATCTCAGGAAAAGTTACATTGATTTTGCAAGTGCACATGTGAATTATAATAATTTTGTGATTATGAAAACCTGTGTCATAATCAGGCCACATAAAATGCAACGTGGATGAATTACACCACTTTAGTGTTTGCTATCACAGTTATCATTCTTTTAAAAAGGAAGTTACAATCAGTTATGGAAGAAAATGAGTGCTATGTAAATTCCCTTCAGCATGATTCTGAATTTGGCTTGATATTTATTTACAAATGTTTTCAGTGAGTGTTAAAAAAAGCAATCTACAAGCAGAATTGTAATGCAATTTCCACAGCATTTGGAGAATTGTGGTTTTTATACGTGTACAAAAAATGCATAGATTTTGCAATCTGTGGTGTGACCACACTTGGAATACCATTTTAGTAGCCTCACCTCAAAAAGGATATTGTAGAGCTGGAAAAGGTTCAGAAAAGGGCAACCAGAATGATCAAGGGATTGGAGCAACTCCCATATGAGGAAAGATGGCAACACTGGGGGATTTTTAGGCCACATGCACAGGAGACATTTATTCCACTTTAAACAGTCATGGCTTTCCGCAAAGAATCCTGGGAAGTGTGGTTTGTGAAGAGTGCTGAGAGTTGTTAGGAGACCATTATTCCGTTCACAGAGCTCCAGTTCCAAGAATTCTCTGGGAAAAGGGGCTGACTGTTAAACCACTCTGGCCATTGGAGCTCTGTCAGGGGAATAGGAGTCTCCTAATAACACTTAGCATCTTTCACAAACTATGCTCCACAGGATTCTTTGGGGGAAGCCATGACTGTTTAAAGTGGAATAAATGTCTACTGTGGATGTGGCCTTAGTTTAAAGAAAAGTAAAGTAAGGGGGACATAATAGAGGTGTATAAAATTAGGCATAATGTGGAGAAAATGAATAGGGAGATTTTTTCTCCCTTTCTCATAATACTTGAACTCGGGGCTATCCAATGAAGCTGAATATTGAAAGATTTAGGAGAGCCAAAAGAAAGTATTTCATCACACAGCATTTAGTTAAAGTATGGAATTCACTCCCACAAGATTTTGTGATGGCCACAAACTTAGATGGCAATTAAAAAGGAGTATTAATGGAACATAGGGATGTCTATGGCTACTAGCCATAATGGCTATGTTCTGCATCTGAATACTAGTTGCTGGGAATCACAAATGGGGAGAATGCTATTGCTTGCGAACTTCCCATAAGCGTCCGGTTGGCCACTGTGAAAACAGGTAGCTGGACTAGGAGGGTATTTAGCCTGATCCAGCAGGGCTCTTCTCATGTTCTTATATCTCACTATGTTCTATCCACACCAATGGGCATGACATACCTGCCCATTGGTGGGGTTATTTGCAGCTCAACACACATTTACTATAATGTGAAAGGGCTAGGGTTGCCAGGTTAGAAGCATTCCAAACCCTGAGATTTTGAGGGCGTACCTGAGTGATGTCCAAGTGACACCACGGGGCAGGTCCAAGTGATGTCACAAGGTGGGTCCAAGGGACATCACGGAGTGGGTCCAAGTGATGTCATTAAGCATGATACATTAAACATCAACCACAGTTGATTGGCGAATACAATTCATACAAAAACATTTATCTGATTGGAAATTAAGATAGAAATCTTAGCTAAAAGATGAAGCCTGGGTAGGGAACATTTAATCTAGCCAATTCGCTTCTGACAAAAAGGGTTCAAGTGCCCTCAGGCCAGGCCAGGCCAGGCCAGTCACCAGAAGGCCATTGTAGGAAGAAAGGAGCCTAGTGTTGTGGAGATGATAGATGAGAGCACGCAGGAGTAAAGATGGATGCCCTCGAAGAGCTGTAATTCTAAACACACTTACTAGGGGACTAAGCCCCATAGAACTCAATAGGACTTACTTCTCAGTAGATATGGTTTGGATTGTGTTGCTGGTAAAGCTTGACTAGGGATCCTCTGCAAAGATATCCATATCAAAGTAGGGTTGGCAACCCCCTGCCTGGAATGCCCTGCCCCTGCCTTTTAACATTCAAATTTCTTTACAGATTTGACCCTTCACTTCAAAAAGGGGTCTGAGTAATGCGTAAGAAGTTTCTCTACCCTTTTCTGTCTCCCCTGTGGGCTGCTATAAACTCATTTCATCAGCCAGCCCAATTCCAGTGAATATAACTGACGGAGAGAAAGGATACATGATTTGATCTATCTTCATAGGCAGCAGCTTGGGAACAACAACAATTGCAGCCATGCTGCCTAGTATGTGAATTCTCTTTTACTCTCTTGGACAAGAAACAAACAACAAGGTGCATCATCAGTGGGTTTAAGAAGGTTGAGCGGAGCGCATGGAACCACTGCTGTTGCTTCTATGGATGAAAGGGAGTAAGGATAATGGTAAATGAAATGCAAATAGAAAAGAAAAGACAGTGATCATTTCTTAAATGCAATACTGCACCAACCACAACAAGATTCCTACAAGTAAGGCAGAAAACTAAGCATCCCACAATCAGTCAGGATTCCTAACCAAAAACCAAAAATATGAAAAATGAAGAAATATTTGTATAAGCATGACTATCAAATATGTTTATTATTTACACAACCTATAAAGATATCCCACGTTTATTTATTCAGAAGCAAGTCCCAATATATTCAGAGGAGCTTACTTAAACAGGGACAGAACTGCAACCTCAAGTGATAAGCAACTTCATTCACACAACTCAAAATTCAGAATCATGCCACTTTAAGCTATTTTCCAACTGTTTATACTTGTTTTTATGGTTATTGGATTTTAAAGGGATTTATTTCTTATTGTGAGCTACCTTGGTTTCCAGACTGCAACCCTACCTCACAGGGTTGTTGGAAAGATTCCCAACTGGAGATGTAACAATACATACACCCCATATAATAGTTTATTGTCAAAACCAGTTGATCATTGCAGAACATTAAAAACAAATGAAATCAGTATTAGTTTCCTACATAATAAAAACAGTGATACTAAGTAAGCCTTGCCTAACTGCTTTAAAAATAGGATTGGAAGGGGAGAGAAAGATATACAATACAAACACAATTCTTTCCTATGTTCACCCAAAAATCCCATCAGTTTACAGCACAATCCTAACCATGTCTACTCACAAGGAAGTCCTATTGAATTCAATGCGGTTTACTCTGGGTATGCTTAATCTGGAAAAGCAAGAACTGGATTAAAGCTTTGTATTGGGAAGTTGGCAAACCACTGCCCTCTTCAAAATTTAAACTTGTCTGACTCCTACACACAAGAAAGAAAAAGACTGAAAGCTTACTTATTCAATCTGTGAGAAGTTCAGAAAAGCAGGAAAAAGCACATTGCCACCACACCAAAGAAGACTCGTGACACAGATATGGAATAATGTTATATTTATTTAAAAATATAACAATTATAAATAAAAGCCAATTCTTCCAATCAAACTTAAACCTCCTTCGGGCAGGTGAGGATACCTATCTATGAGGGTTTTTTATCCCTCCTGTTCCCTGGGCATGTAAGTCTTTAAAGACCAGGACTCCCAAGCAAAGTATATGGGTAAAATTATCCCACTTTGCCATTAGAGTCAATAACGTGTTTACAACCTCCGCATCCCGGCCCCGCCGTACAGGCGTTCACCCTGATGTGCAAGTTGGTCACACAAGGAAACCCCCAAGATCCCCACCAGCCACGCTTAACTGGCAGTTCCCTAGTGAGTGCCCTTTAATACAATGCCTCAGTCACCTCATTAGTACCCCATTTTCCTCACCTGCCCGAATACCATGCCAGCCAAAGCGAAACACTCAGATCCTCCCCCAGATAGCCAATTGAATCAAATCCCAGCAGTATGGAGTAGGCAAAATGAAAGGGATTCTGAAATCAGGATCCCCCCCCCAAAATTCCTACTCAGCCCCATATGGCGACTAGCGAAGCCCATACTGACCAGGGAGGGAGGGTGGGTGTCGCAAGGCAAAAAAGGTGCGATTCAAGGGAGGAGCTGTCTTATATGTCGCGCTCCTCCCTTGCCCGGATTGGCCCAAAGGCCCCCCATGATCAACTTTTCAAACCCTTCGAGAATGTTCACAAGTCTCCCTAGAGGGTGGGGTGGCGGCTTTGGCGGGAACGGCATTTTCTGAGCCTTGGGCCAGTCACTGAGAGGAAGGCAATGGTAAACCCCCGCTGAATACCGCTTACTATGAAAACCCTGTTCATAGGGTCGCCATAAGTCGGAATCAACTTGAAGGCAGACAATTTGATTTGACAAAATAATTTTTGGCTCTATAATTCCTTGTCAATCACAACCCTGACTTCTTGTTGGCTAAAAAACTGAAAGGGCGGGGATTAGAGCAGAATTTAGAGCAACTAAGAAGTTGTGAGGGGTGGCTGATGTTTTGGTGTATATCTCTGGAACCAGACCACCTAGAAACTTAATTTTTGTAAATAAAAAAAAAAAAGCTGAAAGTCCGGATATTAAGGTGAGTCACCCAGAGACCCGGAGGGAACCCCCCAAAACCTGAGTCTCCGGCTGAAAAACTGAGATCTGGTAACCCTACAAAGGACCATAGCTCAGTTGCAGAGCATCTGCTTTGCATGCAGAAGGTCCCAAGTTCAATCCCCAGCATCTCCAGGTAGACCTCAGAGAGATTCCTGTCTGAATCCCTGAAGAGCCACTGCCATTCAGTGTAGACAACACTGAGCTAGATGGACGGATGATCTGACTCAGTGTAAGGCAGTTCCCTATGTCCCTATGTACCCTTGGGGTGGATACCATTTATGACCCCCTTTTTAATGTTTTTAGCAATCTTAAGTATTACTAAACCAGTTTCCTGATTTTGTTTTAAATGAAAGAGAGGTAGAGTGCTAAAACACCATATTGCTATAGTGCTGCAACGCTATACTACAGTTATGCCCTAGCGTTATGGTGTTGTATGCTATACCACTCTTTCATTTAAAAATATATATACAGCTGGAAAAGCATTTTAATGATAATTTTAAAAAAAACTGGGGTCATAAAATTGTACCCACCCCAAATATTATATTGAATGTGTTCTGAACAGAGATGGGGGAAGAATCTAGTTCAGCTCATATGTAAAGGGGACCCTTCCTAATTTTAACTTTCTGAAACAATATCTGAACCAAGACACAACCATCCTTTGAAATTCATGCTTCTTTAAATTTTGAAAACCAATTCTCCAGCCATGTAGTGTGTACAAAAATGCATGTCAGGGAAATGTGTGCATAACATGCATATATTAATGAAAATAACATACAAGTGAGGTGATGTGAGTAGGTGGTTCCTGAGTCTGGATCAATTGTCTGTTTGGGATGGGGTCATACTACCTCTGAAAGAGCTAGTACGTAGTCTGGGGGTCCTTCTGGATCCATCTTTGTCACTAGAGGCCCAGGTGACCTCAGTGGCTAGGAGTGACTTTTAGCAGCTTCGGCTGATAAGACAGCTGTGACCGTTTCTGGACCAGGATAGCCTGACCACTGTTGTCTATGCACTGGTAACCTCCAGGCTGGATTACTGTAATGCGCTCTGTGTGGGGCTGCACTTGAGGTTGGTCTGGAGGCTGCAGCTGGTGCAAAATGTGATGGCGCAACTACTCACTGGGGCATGACATCACCAGTGTGTTACCCCGGTGCTGAAAGAATTGCACTGACTACCTATTAGCTACTGGACTAAGGGCTCATTCAGACGACTGCAAAATGTGTGACACACCCGCTATGTGTGTTCATTATTTTTCGGTCGTCCAAATGACGTCTGGCGCTGTTACGCATTTTCACGGGTTAAATCCACTCCTTGCAATACCGGCAAAAATGCGATTTGCTGTTTAAAATTGGGAATCATCCGCTGTGCCTTCAGGAGTTAGGATGCAATATCGCGGACTTTACAGCTGATGGGCGGTTTTTGGACGTTTCCCCTTGCCCCTTCTCCTCATTCCAGCCAATCACGTATCTGCACTTTTGCGCACGTGCGAGAATAAGCCCGGGAAAATTGAACCAATCATCGCAATGGTGGGGTGTTGGGGGGGGTCTGCAACTACTGTGCAGATGCATTTTATTTTTTGCCAGCCTGCAAACTGGGCAGCCGCTCTGGGTGAGATCTGCAATGCACAGCAAGCAAGAAAGGGGGGGATGGTCGGTTTCAGCCTGCCTCCGAAAGCTTTGTCAATTTCATTCTACTTGCTGGGGTTTTTGCTTCAAATCTTTTAAGTGTAATATCGCAAATACAAACTTAGAAAAGGGCTTCTGGTCGGTTTCAAGCCTGCTCCAGAAAGCTTTGTCAATTTCATTCTCTGTGGGAAGGAAAGGGAGAAGGAGGGGGGTGACACGTTTCTTGCTTTTTTGGAGAAATAAGTGCAATTGCCAGCGTGTGTATCTCCTTGAATATCAATAAAGGCAGAAAAGCATACATTCATTTAAGTGTAATATCGCAAATACTGGCTTCTGGTCGGTTTCAAGCCTGCTCATTCTCGGTGGGAAGGAAAGGGAGAAGGAGGGGGGGTGACACGTTTCTTGCTTTTTTGGAGAAATAAGTGCAATTGCTAGCGTGTGTATCTCCTTAAATATCAATAAAGGCAGAAAAGCATACATTCATTTAAGAATAATATTGTAGATACAAACAAGGTAGGCGTGAAACCGACCAGCAGCCTTTCCTTCCAGGCAGAACTCCTTTACAGCCATATTGTGCTTCGTTGCAAAGGGGGAGAGGAGCATACGTAATTTTTTTGCTGACCAATTGGTTGATAGGGGGAGGTTTTAGAGGCAGAGCTTGGAAAAAGCGAAAAGAATATAGGGGTCTTACCGCGTGTGTGCGGGTGCAAAGAAGCATTTTTTTTAATTGGGAAAGAGTGAACTGAAAGGCAAAGACTATCAGATGACAAACCGAATATGGAAACCGTGGATTATCCCGCTCCGTTTGGATAAGTCCTAAGTTCAAGGTTCTGGTTTTGGTGTGTAAAGCCCTATGGAGCTTGGGACCAGGACACCTGAAAGATCGTCTTACCCTTTATATACCCAGTCAATCACTTTGCTCTGCAGGTAAGGGCCTCCGTCTTATCAGGAGTTCTGTTCTGCACAACATAGGAAGCAGACCTTTAGTATAGTGGCACCGACCCTTTGGAACTCGTTCCCCACAAATATCTTTTTGGCACCCACTGAAGACCTTCCTCTTTCAACAAGTAGAAACTTTCTCCCTGTCTGCATCTGTGTTGGAACTGGTTTTTAAGATATTAAAAACATTTTTTAGAGTTTTGTCCCTTGTTTGCCACCCTGGACTCCTCCTGGGAGAAATGCCGGGATAGAAATTTAATTCATCATCATCATCATCTGCTGGAAACTGTGAAAGCACTTCTAATTTGAGCAGGCTGGCATCTGGCAGCCTCTGTTAAAATAGGGGATGAGGAAGTGTTTAACCAGCTATATCTTATTGCAGTACAAATATAGTTTTTATTTGTTTAACAATGTTATCTGCTCCAATAAAGGCAAGCTACGAGTAAGAATTTTTTTAAAATGCATTTAAAATGCCTATTCTGATAGGCAGCGTGTGTATGTAACATTGGTAATACTTGGGATTTCCAGCCTTCTTAGAATCGATATGAAAAAGCCTAGTGAATATCTTTGGCTCCTGTTTCATTTTCCTCTTGCTGGCTAAAGAACTCAGCAATAATAGTTAGAGATGTGGTCACATTTCTTTTCAAAGGTATAGACTTCAAAGTAAAGTGTGACTCTTACTTCCTGTGGATTAACATCCCCTCCAAAAAAACACAGTTCAAAGTCTCCTTCTTCTGAGAGGCTGCAAAAATGGCATGTAACTGTGAGATATTTTGTTGAAAACTGTCTTGGGTCTGCTCACTCATCATATGGAAATTAGCTGAAGACAAATCATCAGAATAGATTCATACGAGTTCCAAGTAGTGATGGGCAGATCTGCCAGTTTCAGTTTCTCTCACTTTCTCATATTTCCACTCTTAAATTCAGTTCTCCACATTTCCACATCAGTTTGTGATTATTATTTTTAGTTAAAATGTACATTTTTGTATGAAATCTCTCCTAATATACAATTTGGTATGATTTTTCCTGATATACACATTTGTATATGCCATTTTGCCTAATACATACATTTTTTGCAAGCACCTTTCACTAACATAATGCATTTTAATGTTATTTTCATTAATATATATATATGTGTATGCATACTTTACCTTGGTATATGCACTTTGTGCACGTTACTTGGCTGGAGAACTGCATTTCAAAATTCAGAGAAGCGCAAATACTGAAGGATTTCAGTTCCGGTATTGTTTTGGAAAGTGCAAAATTGGTAGGTTCACCTTGAAATGTGAACTGAACTCAATTTCTCCCTGATCCCTAATTTCAGTTGGGCATAGGTACAAAGTTAAAACATGTGAAGAAGTTGCCCTGTTTTCCCACCCCATTCCCCACTAACCCAGGTGCATAAATGTGCATGCCAGCAGCACATAGCAGCACTGTGAGCAATGGGAAGTTCATGAAAATTTCCTCTATCCCCGTTCAGCTCTCCATCTATGTGTGATCCAAGTTGCTCATGCTTCAGGGTCCTCCCATTCCCTGCAATGTCCCTGTGTGCTGCTTATGTGTACAATACCAGCACTAGCCAGTAAATGGGACAATAAGGTTCTATTGAGCTCTGTGGAACTCCTCCATGTGTGAAAGCTGCAGCCATCTTTGACAGAACTGAGTCCTAAATATTCAAGGTACTAGCATATTTTAATTTTTTTAATTAATATGACATTGGATGTGAAGACTGAAGTTGATCAATAAAATATTGGGAAAGCAATTATTTTGATTATGTATTGTTCCTGTCTAAAATGATTCTGGTTTAAATCATAGCTAAAATGCACTTGCTACATATACAATTGCTACTCAACTACTGTACAATTTTAAACTATATACTCACTGAATTATTTGTTATCTCTTCTTCCTGGAAGAGTTAGGCTATGTTGATGTTGAATAAGACATTCTTATTCATGTTTAGAAGATAGATCCTAGAACACAGGATTCGTCATCACTCCAGATCATGTGTTTGATTGGGATGATACTATCATTTGCATGATAAAGGAGCAAGTTTATTCCCCTTACAGCCACCATGCAGAGAGCATCTAGTGTGGGGGGAGGGGGAGAGAGAGACTGTGGCCCTCCAGGCATTGGACTCCATATTTCATCAGCCCCTGCTTAAGTCTTACATGCCATTTTACATGTCTAGTGAGTTGGTATATGACTGCAGCCTTAGTTTCCTTCCTGTGGAATCAAAAAAATTGTGGCCTCTTAATATTGTTGTAAGAAAAACTATAGTTAGCTACTTTAAGGAGGGTTTCATTTAAAGGACTTTCTGCACACTCTGTTTGTTCCACAATTAATGTGCATTTGTCATTAATTTATTGTGTCCGTCTTACATACCTTACCTTGAAATTGCCCTTCTGCTTGGGGGATATTGCCTTTTTGAAACAATAGTTTGCACCTAGAAAAAAAATCACTCCTTTTGCCATCTTGCACATTTTGCTACAAGTGTATCAATGCTTAATGCCAAAGTGATCTGTTGAATACTCCTTGGAATAATTTTTTCCTAGTTTGCCCTATTGTAGTTCCTTTCCTTAGAAACTGGTTTTTATCTGGCTAAATTATATTTTTTAACTATTGCTGGATTTCCATTTTTAAAAAATAAAATAAAAAAATTTCTTAATATGATATTACTCTATTTTTATGCTTGAATTTTCTCTCCCCATTATCTCAGATAGACTTGGTCTAGAAAGGTGGCTTATAAATATTGAAATAAATAAATATTTTTTATTTTAAAAACACTTCTTCAGTGGCTGTATATTGCATTGTTGTGCATCAGTAAGTAAATTGTCAACTACAGTGTCTCCTTTATCCAAAGCCCAAAATGCTCCCACTTGGGCTTATCTGATTTCCCCATTCACTTCAACTGAAGAGACAAACCAGTATAAAAAGCTGCCTAGTTCACTCAGGTTAGAACACAACCCTTTGGTCCCTGGATTTTGCAGATCTCCCTCTCTGTGGGTGGAGAGAGAAGTCTGCCCTTGGACAAGGAGGTCCACCGCTGGATGCCTCTCAGGGGCAGAAATGGAAAGGTCTGCTGCTGTTGCTCCTCTGATGGCAGCACTCTGATAGCAGAGAGGGCAAAAGGGGACAGCTTTGGATCCAATGAATCCTGACATGCCCCTGAAATGGAAGGGGTGGGAGTAACCAGTCCTAGAGTTAGTGTATTTATATTCTGTGCAGCTCACCACCACCTTCCACTTTGACTGATGGAAGATTGGCAGGGCTCAGGATTGGTGGTTCTACCACCACAGATTCACACTAGCCTACCTTCCTTAGATTGCTATGTTAAGTAGGGGGGACTTCAAATGTCTACTGGACTAGGCACACCTACCTAAATATGACTATTTCCATCATTAGTCTTGTTGTCAGCCTCTCTCACACAGTAAGATAATACACTACCACAGAGTTTGTGATGTGTCCCTGTAGTGGTTTGTCCATGTAGCAGTTTCCTGTACATCTAGTTTGGTGCTGCAACATATAGGGTTGGAGTCATACAAAATGCAATTTGGCTAACCCAGGGAGTTAACTATCTAGCTATCAGTGGAGAGAGAATATAGCCATCATGGTGTGTAGCCACTGATAGTCTTATCCTCCATGAATTTATCTAAGAACGCAGACACATTTGGGATTTTACTGGCTTCATTGCTTCTCCACTTCTTTTTTAATCCAGGTAGACACAATGTTCTTCATGTTCCACCCCCTTTTACTCCAAAATCTGGAATTTTTGAGAATGGACGTGTTTCCCTTCAAGCCATCTTTACACTGACTTGAAAACTGTTGGGTTTATCAACCTGTTCCAAATCTGAGGTGTGTTCAATGGAAACACTTAGCAGTGGGCGATTCTAAAACCTCTGACATCAGCAGTGTACTCCATCAAACAATAAAGATGTGTACAGCTGGGTACAGATTCATTTCAAACTGCACCCAGGCAAAATGGTTTTGCTGCTTTTTAAGCAAATAGCATGCATGTAGCCTAAACCTCTTTTAAAGCCATCCAGATTAACAACCATCACTGTCTCTTGTGGGAGCAAATCCCACAGTTAAAAACAATGCGCTATGGGAACAAGTACTTTTGTCTATCCTGAACCTTGCAACATTCAGCTTCATTGAATGTCCCAAATTGAGAGGGAGAAAAACATGTCTCTGTCCACTTTCTCCACACACCCCTCGGCTTTTTTAAAAACTTTTCTAAACCCACATGTTTGAGCATCTCCTCTATGAGGAAAGGTTTAATCCACTTGTTCATTTTGGTTGCCTTTTTCTGAAGCTTTCCCAAGTCTACAATATCCTTTTTGAAGTGAGTAGAACTATACACAGTACTCCAAGTGCTGTCGCACCATGGATTTGTATAATGGATTGGCAGTTTTATGTTCAACAGCTACAGCACTAGGGGACTGAAGAAAGCCTGCCCTGGGAGTGAGTATCTGAGCATCTGGTTGCTTGCTGCTCACTCCTTTGGGTTGCTGTCTTTCAAGACAGCTGAAGTCCCTAGTAAGTGCTGCAAGGACTGGGACCCCCTGCCAGACCCTTGCTCCAGAGAGAAACTGCACTTAATCTTGCAGCCTCTTGCATCAGCTGCTGGCTGGGTCAGGAGGCATAAAAGCCCAGCTGCCCTTGGGGAGCCTCTTAGGGAGTCCTGAGGGCGAGGGTGCTACCCCCTTCTATTACCTTTGCTTTTTAAAATTTGTTTTCTGTTAAACCAATCTAGAGAAGATTGGTGGTGGGGAGGGCGTGAGGTGCATGTGTAGTTCCTGCACAGGGTGGGAGCCTGTGCAGTGAACTGAATGGTAGAAGAAAGTCACCAGATGCCTTCAGAGTGAGAGTCTGTAACTGGCAGAAGGCTGGCCCTCCCTGGGTGTGAGACAGGAGGGGGAGTAAATGGGCCCTGTGTGAAAAAGTTTGACTGTTCCCAATCCTTGCAGAGGCCTACTGGGATAATTGGCTCAGATAGGTTTTGTTGGTGGGCTTGTGTTGGGTCCATATCAGGTGTTTAGGAGGAGTCTTAGTAAGGAGGGACATGGGTGATGCCATCCCAATTTCAGTTATCATGGGCAGAAGAAGTATAGCCATGGGGATGTAGTGAACTACCATAGAAGAGGAAGGAAAGGCTATCTACACCTTGTTCCTTGTTTCTATTCCTCTCATGGACAGGCTCCTCACTGCTCATCTGCTGTGCCCACTGGCCTGTGTGTGCTGTTGTTTAACGCCAGATCGGTACACAATAAGACCACTCTCATCCATTATTTGATTGTGGATGAAGGTGCCAATTTGGTGTGCATTCCTGATACCTGGGTGGGTGAGCTGGGACGAGTTGATCTGACCCAGCTTTGCCTACCTGGATACTCAGTGCAACACCAGCACAGGCTGCAGGGACTGGGGGGGAGGAGTTGCTGTGGTCTACAGAACTTCCACCTCTGTCACCAGGAAACCACTCTGTCTTGGAGCTAGCTGTGAGGGCCTGCACCTGGTGTCGGGCCAAGGAGACAGTAAACTAGGGTTGCTGCTGGTGTATCTTCCACCCTGCTGCCCGGCAGCTTCTCTGACCGAGCTGGCGGAGGTCGTCTCAGCTGTGGTGTTGGAGGAGCCCAGAACGATAGTGCTGGGTGATTTCAATATCCATGCTGAGTCTGCCTCTATTGTTCCGGCTCAGGACTTCATGGCCTCCATGATGACCGTTGGGCTGTCTCAAGTTGTTACTGGCCCAACACATAGAGCAGGGCACACCCTTGACTTGGTTTTTGCTCCAGATGGAGGAAGGGGTGGTCTGGAGATAGGGAGGTGGATGTCACCCCATTGTCATGGTCAGATCACTTCCTGGTGAAGTTTAGACTTATGGCTCTGATCCTTCCCTGCAGGGGTGGTGGACAGATTAAGATGGTCCGCCCCCAGAGCCTAATGGAATCGACAGGATCTCTGAATGCCTTGGGGGAGTTCCCAGTAGATAGAGCAGGTGACCCTGCTGAAGCCATTGTCACTCTGTGGAACAGTGAGGTGCACTAGGTTCATGACACGGTTGCCTGAGGACCCTCTCCAGCATTGTGGAGCCCGGCTTGCACCTTGGTACACCAGTGAGCGAAGGGCAATGAAACAGACTGGATGATGGCTAGAGTGCAAGTGGCAAAAGACATGCTGTGAGGATGATCGGGCATGAGTAAAACATCATAAACATGCCTACTGTGTGGTGGTGAGGGTGGCGAAGAAGGCCCACTTCTCTGCCTCCATCGCATCCTCCAGCAGCCATCCAGTGGAACTTTCCGTATTGTTAGGGGTCTGTTGACATCAACTCTAGGAAATGGAGTTCTAGACCCTTCGGAGGCCCACTGTGAATTGTTTGCAAGGCACTTTGAGGGTAAAGTTGCTCGCTTCCATATCAGTCTTGATGCCCCATCCACATCTACTGTAGTCCCCAATGAGGTGTCCAGTGCTGCAACTTCTTGGGAACGGTTTCAGTTGATGCGGCCTGATGACATGGACAAGGTGCTTGCGATGATGCAGCCAGAAACGTGTCCTCTGTACCCTTGCCCTTCTTGGATTATTAAAGCTTGCCAAGGGGGTCTGACTGAGTCGATCCAGGGTGTGGTCAACGTATCATTGCGGAAGGGAGTAGTTCCAGCTGCCTTGAAAGAGACGGTTATCCGACCACCCCTGAAAAAGCCCACCCTGGACCCATTGGTTTGTGACAACTACCGACCGGTTGCAAATACCCCCTTCTTAGGGAAGGTGATTGAGAGGGTTGTGGAGCAGCAATTGCAAGTACTCTTGGATGAAACAGATTATTTTGACCCATCCCAGTCTGGGTTCAGGCCTGGTTATGGGACTGAATCGGCCTTGGTCACCCTGATGGATGTCCTTTATCAGGAGAAGGACAGTGGGAGTGCGACCCTGTTATTCTTACTTGATCTCTCAGCAGCTTTTGATACCATTGACCATGGTATCCTTCTGGGCCGACTTGGTGAGCTGGGTATGAATGAATGAATGAATGAATGAATGAATGAATGAATGCTTTTATTTCTGTCACAGACCAGCCATTGTATCACTAATTCCAGTACAAAACATTGGAGCATACACAAAAACGTGAAATACAAACGGGTTAATATAAAAGAATTTACAATTTACAATTAAAATTTAAAAACATACAAAATTGGCTAAAATAAAAAATTTAACCAAGATCCATAACCATTTTCCTACACTTGATAGCTGCCGCACAGAATCTGGCCACGTTACTAGTGACGCAGGGGATTTTATCCGCTAACATAAAGGAGGGATAATCAGATTCCCAAACCACAGGGAATGCTTGTAAGATTGGGGTGATGAAAGCAAGGCGGATGTCCCTGTAGAAGGAACAATGTAAAAGGACATGTCCTATTGACTCCACCTCCCCGTTATCACATGGGCAGACTCGAACACCGTGGGGGACTCCGTTGTATCTTCCCTCCAACAAAGCAGAAGGAAAGACATTGTGTCTGGCTAGGGTAAATGCCTTTCTATATTTTACAATAGTTAGATCTACAAGGTAATTTGCCGGTAGAAATACCCTTCGAGTCAGGCCTGGATTAGGATATGCCGCCAGCAAACTCAGATTAGTTTGAAGTTCAATGTCCTTTATCCGTTAGGAGATAAGCATTTTGGCCTTAGTTAGCCTGAGTTTAATAAGCATCTCTGGAGAGAAACCTAAGGCGTATATTTTCTTATACACCATCCGCTTCCATTTTGACTGGAAGGGGTCTTCTAATGTAAGAGGGGCTAGTTCCCCAGGGGTAAAGATCAGCTTTAGCCAGTAGTTGATCCTGAGGGTCCACACCTGAGACTCTATCAGAAGAAGTCCCACCTCTAAACGGCAGGCCACATTGGGGATACAAGGGGGGAGCCCCAGAATGGCTCTAAGAAATTTAGGGTGAGCTGGGTATTGGAGGAAATGTTTTACAGTGGTTCCGATCCTATCTCAGGGTCACTCTCAGAGAATAGCATTGGGTGACTGTCTTTCGGCCCCTTGGCAGTTGTGCTGTGGGGCGCCGCAGGGTACCATCTTGTCCCCCATGCTGTTTAACATCTATATGAAGCCTTGGGAGCAGTCATTAGGAGCTTTGGGGCAAGGTGTCAGCAGTATGCTGATGATACCCAGCTCTATTTCTCCATAACATCTGAATCAAGAGAGGCCATGCAAGCCCTGGAGCGCTACCTGGACTCGGTGGTGGGCTGGATGAGGGCCAATAAATCTGAATCCTAGCAAGACGGAGGTGCTGTGGGTTGGCGTTTCCCAAGTTCGGATAATTGGTCAGTTGCCTGTTTTGGATGGGGTCGTACTCCCTCTGAAAGAGCAGGTCCGTAGTCTGGGGGTGCTCCTGGATCCATCTTTGTCACTAGAGGCCCAGGTGACCTCTGTGGCTAGGAGTGCCTTTTACCAGCTTTGGCTGTAAAACACCTGCGGCCTTTTCTGGACCAGGATAGCTTGACCACTGTTGTCCATGCTCTATGTGGGGCTGCCCTTGAGGTTGGTCCAGAAGCTGCAGCTGGTGCAAAATGTGGCGACGAGACTGCTCACTGGGGCAGGGTATCACCAACATGTCACCCCGCTGCTAAAAGAATTGCACTGGCTGCCCATTTGCTACTGGGCCAAGTTCAAGGTTCTAGTTTTGGTGTACAAAGCTCTATACAGCTCGGGACCAGGATACCTGAAAGACCATCTTACCCCTTATATACCCAGTTGATCACTGCACTCTGCAGGTGAGGGCCTCCTGCAGATACCATCTTTTCAGGAGGTTTGTTCTGCACAATATAGGAAACGGACCTTTAGTGTGGCGGCACCTACCGTGTGGAATTCCCTCCCCTTAAATATTAGGCATGTGCCATCTCTGCTATCTTTTCGGTGCCTTTTGAAGACTTTCCTCTTTCAACAAGCCTTTTAAGTTGAGACCTATCCCAGTCTGTGTCTGTGTTAGAATTGCTTGTTAATATGTTTTTTTAATAATGTTTTTAACCCTTTTTTGAAGATGTTTTAAAAGCTTTTAAAAAAGATTTTTAACATTGTTTTGTTTTAATGTATTTTAAGGTCTGTTTTATGATGTTTTAAAGTGGTTTTAGCACTTCTGTTTGCCGCCCTGGGCTCCTGCTGGGAGGAAGGTGGAATATAAATCAAATAATAAAGAAAGAAATCAATTTCTTTCCTTATGATCTCTAGCATGAAATCTGCCATTTTCATAGCTGCCACACTCTGGGTCGACACCTCCAATAAGCTATCCACTATGACCCCAAGGACTCGTTCCTGGTCAGTCACCATCAGTTGAGACCTCATGAGCGTATATGTGAAATTGGGGGGGGGGGTGCCCCAATGTGCATCACTTTATTGTGTACATTGAATTGCATTTACCATTTTCCTGCCCATCATTCAGCTTGGAGAGATCATTTTGGAGATCTTCACAATCCTTTTTTTATTTTAAGAACCCTGAACAATTTAGTGTCATCAGCAAACCTGGCCACCTCACTGCTCACCCCTAACTCTAGACCGTTTATGAACAAGTTAAAAAGCACAGGTTCCAGTACCAAACCTTGGGGGAACTGCAGTTTCTACATTCCCTCCATTTATTCCTACTCTGTTTCCTGTTTCTTAACCAGTTCCTGATCCACAAGAGGACCTCATAAGCTTACTCAGGAGTCATTGATGAGGTACTTTGCTGAAAGCTTTGCCTCATGTCTCAACATGAGCCATTTTAATTAGCACAAAGCAGTCCATGACTTTGGAGAGTGTGGAGTTTGAAGACTGTCAAAATGTGATGAATTTTGGTGATGTGGGTGTTTCTCACCAACCCTTTGGAGTTTGGCAATCTGGTCTAACTACTAGCTTGCAAGAATAGAACTATACTGTCCAAACCTTATATGAATTCAATGTCTGTCCGCAGGAACAGAAAAACATCAATATATCCCAACATTAATAGCACTCAAGTTGATTCAAATAGCTTATTATCTTCATTCTACTAATGATCAGTCTTAACCAGAAAGACTTGTAGTTAACTTTAAGGATGTGCAGATCCTTATATGCATGCAATCCCTTGATTCCTATGAGCACAAACACTTCCTCTTATGTAAACACTGACCCCATTTATGAGGGATTCCCTTTCACTTCACTGATGGGGCAACTCTGCAGTCTGCACATACAAGGTGATGAACGTGAACGGAATTGCCTTTGCTAGTGAAGTGTACATGGCAGCCTATGCAGGTAGAAGCTCATTTCCTAACTGGGATCCTCTGCTCACAAAGTAATAGAATAATATTTTGCAATCATCTTGTGATCTTTGGGTTCCAAAACAACAACAGCACCAAGAGTTTGGAAATAGAAAAACTTTTTTAATTAAATAATTTATATGCACTCCATAGAAGATACCATGTAAATTCTGGACAGGTTGTAATTGATCCTGTTAACAAATACCAGAAAATAAATAGGAATTCAATTATATTAATTTCTTAGATAACATTATGAATTATAAATACTTCAAATCAGTTGCTGATTTTACAAGATTGACCTTTATAAATAATTATTTTAAGTTGATAAATATAAATAAATAGGTTCATACATATATATTAAAAGGGGCTAACTGCAGAAAAACAAGGCTAGCCTCTGGGATTTGGTATGCATCGCAACTGGCCTCTGGCATTATTATTTATTTATTTATTATTTGATTTATATCCCGCCCTTCCTCCTGACAGGAGCCCAGGGCGGCGGTTAAGTCTTCTGCTTCTCCTCTTTCTTTGACTCTCTTCTTTGTTCACCTCCAGCATGACATCATAAAATTCAGCTACTGCTTTGCGCTGGATTTTTGCATCATTCATCTGTTTAAAATGACAAATAGGGATAAGTTTAAAAGTTCATGGGAAATAATGGTCTATGTGTATTTACTGAATGGGAAAAATAACACTTAAAATGTAGTAGCATTCCAGAAATCCTATGAAAGGAAGAAGAATGAAACAACCCTCCTGGCAGAAAAACAAACTCAAATGCCCTAATCCAGTAGTACATACATGGAACTCCCTTGTTTGTAAGCCCACCCCCATTCATGTCAATCCAAACATCTAGTCTAAGCAGAAGAATTATGCAACATTGATAGGGTTCCATCTTGCCACTGGAATGGGGGGGAGGGCAAACACACAAGAGATTATCACATGTAGTTATTGAATAAGGGGGAAGGACCTACCAGTTTACAAGGGTTATTATTTGTTGTGGTTTTATTCCACCCTTCCTCTATAACAGGAGTAGCCAATGTGGTGCCCTCCAGATCTTGCTGGACTCTATGTTCCATCAGCCCCAGCAACCATGGCCAATTATCAGGGATAATGGAGTTACAGTTCAGCAATAAATGGGGGGTACCACATTCTCTACCCCTGGTCTATAAGGTAGCATACATGGACCTCTTTTTTTTTCAAGACCAGCCCAGTTAGGGAAGTTAAGATATGAGGTAGAAGTCCAGTATGCATTATGGCTGAACATTATGGCTGAACCTAAATCTACACAGTCTAATTCCAACACTCTAATCACTAAACTACACTGGCTCTATCTAGCCCAGATATTGCTCTACATATTGCTCTACATGTTCCTATAGCATCTCTCTAACAATGAGAAAAATAACACTGCCTGAATTCTGAAACTGGCTACTTTTGATCTGAACAATGACTGGCCAGCAAAGATGGTTTAACTTCCTGTAATGCCATCATGGCTCCTTATTATCTACATTGGTGTTGCTTTGGATGTCATTTCCTACTAATTCAAAGGACATAATCCATCCTTTCATGCTCCTTTCATGTAACATCGACTTCATTTCCCCACCGCCCATCAGACTTAAAACTTGGCTATTGCTTAAGCAATGTTAAGAATTATACTAATTCTTCTGTTTTTAAGCAGATGTTAAGCAGGTCTGTACCTGATCAGCATGTGGAGGGAAAACTGCCTGGCTATAGCTTTGTTTGCCACTTTGAGCTCTTAAGAAAAGTGAGAATAAAACAGTAAATAAATAAATTCTGTATAAACGTCAGCACTGATGAATTCAGCCATAGATTCTAAGTCTAAGGACTGTGAGCTGACTTAGTCTTGAGCTTAACATTTGGTAAACCTTATCATGTTTCCTACCACTTGTGACTATTTCTTCAACTTATTTCAGCATGTTGCATAAAGAGCTGCATTGCATATCTATTATACAGTAAGGAACATCTGTGACTCTATATGTGAGTTTATTGGTAGCAGAGAGGAAATATTCAGAAAGCAATTTATCAGTAAGACTGCTGGTCCAAACCACTGACCTGTTGAAGCAACTGCCAAAAGATTCATCTAGACCAGCATCCTGGTTTCCACAATGGCTAACCAATGTCGTCTAGAAAGTCCACTAGTAGGACATGAAGGCAATTGGCTTCCTCTGCTTTCTAAATTAAAAGGTCCCAAATTCTTTAGCCTTTTCCCACGGGAAAGGTTCTCCAACCCTTTGACCGTTTTGGTTGCCTTTTTCTGCACATTTTCCAGCCATAGAATAGAAGTGGTGACTAGAACTGTATATAATATTCCAAATGCATTGGTATCAAAGATATTTTTAAAAGGCTTTGTGATGCTGTCCAACTTTTTCCCCCAATACATTTTTAACAATTCTTCATATGGAATCTAGCCTTTTCATTGCCACGGCATGTTGATGTTTCCATTGAGGTATCCACCACAACTAAGATATCTTTCTTTTTTAATCACTGCCAGTTCACAGCACATCAGTGCTGCTCTTGGCTCCTTTGAGGAAGCGTGGGATATTAATTTAATAAATTAATAAATAATAAAATCAGTGTATAACCCACTAGCCCATCCCTCAATAGTGTAGCGTCAGCAACATATCCCTCAGACAGACAGACAGACATACCCTCTAGCTATTATACTAAATGTCATAAAGCAAAAGAAAGGATTTAATATTACCGGAAGCTTTGCTATCTCAATTAGATCTTTTGCTTTCTTCAGACTTTCGCTGTAATTCATTTTATAGACTTGCAGGACTTCTACCAAACTCCTGATGTCTTTTGGATTTTGAGTATTGTTTAGATTATTCAGCATTTCCCAGTATATGGAAATCATCTGGGCAAGCAAGATTTTTTTTTCATTTATCTGCCAAAAAAACAGCCCAAAAAAGAAAGAAAAACATGGATTAGTGACATTTTCTGATAACAGAAATCTGGACTATTCTTATCTAACATTTCTATCCTGCCCCAATGGAGCCCAGTGCAGAAAACAACAAAGCAAAACAAAATAAAAGCATTTAAAAACCTTAAGAACATCTCAAAACTTGTTAAAGTATTACGAACATCTAAAAACATTTACGATCAACCACTTATCCTCACAGCTAATAATTTCAAGATGCCAAGAAAAGTATGTTTCAGCCCAAAATGCCTGGAATGTTTTTAAATTCCTCCTGAATGTTAATACTGAAGGCCTCCAGCTCTTTCACTCTAGCTGGGTGTCCCCAGACCATCACATGGCCATTCTTGACATCAGTGTCAGTATAGCTTGAGACAGCCATTTGGCAAAAGCCAAAGCAATGGTGAGCTCCTTTTTGAAGCCAGAATGACTTCTTAAGAGTTTCTCCTGATATGTTGCCACAAGCACTTCAGTAAAAGTGATAGTTTCCCACCTTTCATTTTTAGTTTACTTTATCACATCAACAAACAGCATATGAATACTATGTCTGTTCTATAAAACTGTCTGATGATATTGTTCAGCCTTCATCAACCTGGGGTTGATAAGAGCTATAGTCCAAAACATCTGAAGGGCCCCAGATTAGGGAAACCTGATATAATCAGTGTCCTTGAATGCACGGTTAATTTTCTATGGCCAGCTGCACATAGCAACAGACATTTCCTCTCAGCAGATTAGTATTGCACAAAACATGTCCAAATATATATACAAATTGGGGAAATTACCTGTGACCACAGGCCATTCTGCAGCCTACCCGTGAAAATAGATCCACCCTCAGCGACATCAGGATGACTGGTGTTCTGCAATACAAAATACAAACATCTCAACCAAACATATAACATATTCAGTGTGGGCCTTGAAAGCTCTGGCTCAACTCCAGGTTTTCTGTGCTTCTGGGGGAGCTTTTTTCTCCACAGTCACATGACAGAGGCTCAGACACATGCCTTGCATCCACCAGGAACTGTGTGTTCAGTATTGTGGGCACAATTTTACAGAACGCTCTTCCAGTTGAGGTCAGACAGGCCCCTTCCCTGTTGAATGCCCAGCGCCAACTGTAGGCTTTTTTATTCCAGCATCAACCTGACAAGCTTCTATTTTTTTAAAAAAATACTGTCTCAAACAAGATGGACACTTATTAGAACAATATAAAACTTAAATAACAGAACTATCTATTGACTGCAGTAGACTCCAGCATAATTCCCATTCAGTTACAGAGCAGATTGAAGTTATCAACCCAGCATGTGGCAGCTGTGAAAAAGGCAAATTCCATGCCACGGATCATCAGAAAAGAAACTGAAAATAAAACCGACAATATCATAATGCCATTGTACAAATTTATAGTGTGACCGAATTTGGAATACCATATACAGTTCTGGTCACCTCACCTCAGAAAGGATATTGTAGAGCTGGACGAGGTTCAGAAAAGAGCAACCAGAATTATCAGGGGATGGAGTGATTCCCCTGTTAGGAAAGGTACTGCATTTGGGGCTTGTTAGTGCCTAGGCAAGTAAGAGGTGACATAATAGAAATGTATAAAATTATGCATGGTATGGAGAATATCTCTACTCATGGAGATCCAATTGAGTGTAATGTTGGAATATTGAGGATAGACAAAAGAAAGTACTTCTTCACATAGTGCTAGGGATGGGTGAGAATTTTGATACAGTACACATTTTAAGCAGAATTTATCATATCTGCACTTTCTGAATCAGTCCGAGAACCGAAACACAGCCATCCTTAAGAAATTTGCATTTATTAGAATTTTGTGATGCAGTTCACCAACTAAACAATATTTACAAAAATGCATATATGAGGGGGAAATGTGCATAAAAATGAATATATGTGTGAAAATAACATGCAAAAATACATTAGATAACGAGAAGCAGCTTGCAAAAAATGTGTACCTTTGTTAAAACTGCTTACAAAAATGTGTTTATTAGGAGAAATTCACACTAAAATGTTGGAGAATTTTCATGAGGATTTTTTTTTAAAAAATGCAAATTGCTGCAGAAATGGGGAGAACTGAATTTAAGACTGGAAAAATGAGAAACTGAGAGAACCAAAATTGACAGATCTTTCCATCCCTACACAGTGCATAGTTAAACTATGGAATTAGTTACTGTAAACCGCCCAGAGAGCTTCGTCTATGTATAATAAATAAAACAAAATAAATAAATAAATTTCCACAAAAGGCAGTGAAGGCCACCAACTTGAATGGCTTTAAAAGAGGATCAGACAAATTCATGGAGGATAAGGGCATCAATGGCAGCTAGCAATGATGGCTATGCTCTGCCTCCACAGTCAGAGGCATCATGCTTCTGAATACCAATTGCTGGAAACTGGAGGAGGAAAGAGTGTTCTTGTGCTCAAGTCCTGGTTGGTCACTCTGATAACAAGATGCTGGACTAGATGGGCTACTGGCCTGATCTAGTAGGCTGTTCTTATGTTTTTATTTTCAAAAGCTATGATGATGTTTTGTCTCTGTTGTGTCTCTTCTATGTGTGCTCATGAACACAAGTTAGAAAATGAAAGGGACACTTTAACAATATGCCTTCTGATCAACATAGCTCTTTCATTTAGCTTAGAGATATGGAAAACTAAAATGCTGATATCCCATAATCAACACTGTCTTCCTGACATTTGTTGTTGTTGTTATGTGCCTTCAAATTGATTATGACTTATGGCAACCCTATGAATCAGTGACCTCCAATAGCATCTGTCATGAACCACCCTGTTCAGATCTTGTACATTCAAGTCTGCGGCTTCCTTTATGGAATCAATCCATCTCTTGTTTGGCCTTCCTCTTTTTTTACTCCCTTCTTTATTGTCATTATTATGACAATTTTTATTATGACATTATTATTATTTATTGTCATTATTGTCTTTTCTAGTGAATCATGTCTTCTCATTATGTGTCCAAAGTATGATAACCTCAGTTTCATCATTTTAGCTTCTAGTGATAGTTCTGGTTTAATTTGTTCTAACACCCAATTATTTGTCTTTTTCGCAGTCCATGCATGGTATGCGCAAAGCTCTCCTCCAACACCACATTTCAAATGAGTTGATTTTTCTCTTATCCGCTTTTTGCATTGTCCAACACTCACATCCATACATAGAGATCGGGAATAGCATGGCCTGAATGATCCTGCTTTAGTGTGCAGTGATACATCTTTGCATTTGAGGACCTTTTCTAGTTCTCTCACAGCTGCCCTTGCCAGTCCTAGCCTTCTCCTGATTTCTTGATTATTGTCTCCATTTTGGTTAATGACGGTGCCAAAGTATTGATAATTCCTGATGTAAGCTATTACAAAGACATCTTCCTAAGAAAAGGCTATTAAAAATAAACTTTGGACTCAACAAAGGATTCAAGTTGGTTCTGAATTGTTAAGAATTAGTTTGCACAGTTCAAACCCAACCCATTACTTTAGCCACTGCAGTCACATACAAATTCAGCTGTAGCTGCATCTTCAACATGAGCAAGCTGCTTGCACAAGTTCTCCTTAAAATGCTGCTAACAGCATTACTGTGAATATGGTTGCTGGTGCAGCATTATGCAGTGACCTCAACATCCAAATGTGGCCCTTCTTTTACCATTCAGACTTCAAGATGTGCAGGCCATATCCCCACCTACAGCCTTCTGCACATAGCCCTGCCCTCCTACATTAAATAAGTGTAGCCACCTGAATGCAGAAGTCACCGTGCATTCACCAGGCAACCCTCCTTGGGGAACACCGAAAGCTCAAGAGTTGCTTAAAGCAGAGAAGTAAATTTGAAGGAAACACACTTGTCCCATTATCAAGCTCAACGTATGACAGACATTTAGACTAGAGAGAATAATTCAATTGCGATTCCCAAAATTAGGAACTGCCTTGGCAAACTATATTGTTTAAAACATACCTTTTTGCCTTGGGCTTGGAATATCATTTAATAATACATAGTTTCCCTTTGCAATATTGTACTTTTTGGTTGTTGTTTATATTGGTTTTAATATTTTAACTGGTATTTTTTGGGTGTTATTTAATAATTATTCTGCGTCAGGAACAGCTGGCGCAGCAGCTCCTTGCTCACACTGTCAGCCTGATGGTCAGCTGCAGAGGTGAGTCAAACAGACCAGAAGACGCTTCGCAGGGAGGCCTCGCTGAAGGAGACACACTTGACCAGCTAGAAGATAAAGGCTTGACAGGTAGCACATTTACAGGGGATTCCAAGGAGGGACAGACCCATGACAGGAAAGAAGTAGCAGAAAAAGGAAAGAATAAAGAGCTACGCTGTGGGCAAGCCTTGCCATAGCAACCTAGGACACAGCATGGGAGGAAGGAAAAGGCAGCATTTCTGGGGCTAGCTACCCCAGTAGCAAGTTACCTGAAGAAAGGGAGAGGCTACCTACACACCTGATGATAGAGGAGTTAATAGGGAAGCAAGAATGCTTAAATAAACAGATCTGAAAAGACTCAAGGATGGTGTAGTGTTCACCAGGGTTTTTCTGAAGGCAAGAGAACCTCTGGGGCTCTGAAGACCCTTGTTAAGTGTTAAGTGTTAAGTGTTAAGTGTTAAGGTGGAAGCCGCCTGTAACCTTATGGTGTAGAGCAGATGATAAATCAAATAAACAAAATCAATAATGATGAACATAATCTTTAGAAAAATAGATTTCCATGAGGAATTCAGTTTAGTTATATGTAACATCATGGACTCTAGACATTCAAGGAGAACCAGGATATGAAGAAGTATTCGCTAAGCTGGTATGGTGATCTTGGGCTAGTCGTGGAAAGGACAGGAGAAGTGGTTGGTCCTATGAGGGGTGACTCAGTTACAACACTTACGGTGGCAAGTGACCCACTGTGCCCACTTACTCCAACCAATTGATACCTATCCCTGAAGACTCATTATAAAGAAAATCATGCATAGATTGCACCAGTTTTCCTCTAATCGTTTCACATGTATGGAAACACATAATGTTACATATCTGGCTTATAACTAATATCAGATTGTGCTGTCTTATAAAACATGGGGATATTTCGAATTCTCCTCTGGACTGGCAATGGAAGCAACTTCCATGCAAATTTCAAAAATCACCAAACTGTATAATGTAGAGTGAATGCAAAATGAATTACAAAATGAATGCACATCCATGACATCATAAACCACCTTTTAGCTGCCTGCTCAAGAACATTGACATCATCAGATATGCCAGGCAAGTGAAGAAAAGAGAATAAGATTATCAGAAGGTATACTTACAAAGTATTTCTCCAGTTTACTTATATGTTCTTTCATGTCTTCAAAAAGTGAACCAGTGGGGACATGTCCATCAGAAGAACTAATAGCCAGAAGGATGAATAGACAAATCTTCCAAACCATTGTTCTTGACTCAAATAGAAATGCTGCTTTGCTCTATATTTGGATGTCAGACCCACAGCAATGTTCTTACTTGGTCCTCTATTGCACTTTCCAGTTTGATCTTAGCCACTTTGGGTGGTGATATTTATACCTGGCCGCTGATCATTCTTAACTAATCAGAATTACGCATTTTTCACACATCTCAGGAGATGGTGTTAGATAGGAGGTGTGTCTGATTTTATTAATAGGTTTGGTTTGTGGGATTTTAGTGTTTAAAGTTTCCTTTAAATGACTAGGTTCCCCATGATGAATGCTTTGCTACAAGTCCAGCCTGTAGCTCTTCAATGATCCCTCGAAAGCATGCCCACATCGTCAAGAGGGCACAAGAAAATTCCCACATCAACCCCCACCCTATTTTAAAGGAAACCCCTTGCACACTGCCCTGAAACTGCTTGAACACTTTGTGGTGGGGGAACAAGCAAGACAGGAAATTCAGATCAAGGTATCATCTTGCCAAGCATGTGTGTTAGTGACTCAGATATACATTTTTTGCAAACCATCAGAAAGCAAAGAAACCATTGCATGTGGTTAGTGGGTCATTTTGACAGACATGTCCCTTATGTTACTTTTTCAGCATTGATTAATGTAGTACTCGTCATCAATAAAACCAAAGACCTAAAAGATAATTATTATCAATCTTCTTTCTTAACTACTCTATAGAGATTTTTTTTTTAAAAATCATAATTTTTATTGAAATGATAACATTAGGAATTAAGGACACCCATGAAATTCTGTGTGAGTTCCCATGAGTGCAAAATGGAATCACACATAAGCAACTCTGAGCTGACAAGGCTCTTTATAATTTCTTTATAATTTTGGTGAATGTGAAGTAGGGATGGGGAGAAATTACATTAAATTTGCACTGAAATATAAACCTACCTTATCTGCACTTTCTGAAACAAAACATGAATTGAAACACAGCCCTTCTAAATTCACAGTTTTCCAACTTTTGCAATGCAGCTCTCCTGCCAAGTCATGTGTACAAAAATACATTTACTAAGGTAAACTGTGCATAAAAATGAATATATTAGTGAAAATAACATACAAAATGCATTATATTAGGGGAAATATGCTTTGCAGAAATGTTTCTATTCTGCAAAATTGCCTGCAAAAATGTGTGTAAGTGCATCTGGCAGATCATCCTGTCTGAGAAATTAAGCCACAATACGAGGCTGGGTAAAACCAGGGAGCTTTGAGGAAGCATGGCTGCTGTTCATT
This sequence comes from Rhineura floridana, assembly GCF_030035675.1. Classification (NCBI taxonomy): domain Eukaryota; kingdom Metazoa; phylum Chordata; class Lepidosauria; order Squamata; family Rhineuridae; genus Rhineura; species Rhineura floridana. The sequence goes on along the minus strand of NC_084487.1, from coordinate 73,571,709 downwards.
TATGTTGTTTAAGGCAGCAGTGGGAGGTCTCAGGCCCCCAAGATATCAATGTGACTTATTTATTTGTATGTAAACCACTTTGAGGTCACTCGTGACAAAAGCGGTATATAAACGTAAATAAATAAATTTTTAAAATCATCTTCATTTTGAAGAGATTCTCTTGTGTAATAGTTTCTGAACTGCGCTTGCTGTGCTGTCTTGGTTCACCAAGAAAATGGTAAATGACATTGTAAGACCTGCATTAATGCCTTTCTCTATTTTCCCTCTTAGATGGCGGTTTATCTTTTCATTCACTGAAAATTGCTTTTTCTGTTTGTTGTGGAATATTTAAATATTTGACAACCTTGATAAAGATTTAAAATGTGTATACTGGGAGAAATTCACACTAAAATGCCGATGAATTTTCATGAGGGTTGTCTTACAAAAAAAATCAAACTGAAGTAGAAATGCGGAGAAGTGAACTTTAGACTGGAAATATGAAAAACGGAGGGGAACTGAAATCGACAGATTTGCCTAACTGTGGTGTGAGGTGGAGATGGGGAGGATTCTGGTTCGCTCTGCATTTTGTAGTGAACTTTCCCGTTTTGCCCCATCAGAGCCATGCATGGATCAAAATGTTGATCTGTGGATTAAGCCACATAGTCAATGGACCAAACTGCACATGGGTCCATACTGGACTTTCAAGGTGGTTTGAGGGTTGTCCCTGCTGCAGCATGGAAGCCTCTGGAAAGGCTGTAGAATGCGGATGGAAAATGTTTTTTGGGGGTGAGGAGACACATACATTTTCACCACAATATATACAATATAGATGCCATGTGGCTACCACTTTCAGACACTCCATGATGCAGTTGTCTGTTTATGTTAAGCATGGTGAACCTCCAGCCCACAGACCTAACATGGCCCAACATGGGTCACAGTTTGGCCCATTTTCTCTAAACCAAGGCCATCTGTCCCACAACTGACATGGGATCCCACACACACACCCTTCCACCTTTCACCCTGCTGAAAGTAGAATTCTCTTGTAGCCGATATAATTGGTGGCAGTGTGCAAACTGGCAGTTTCTCCAGTTTGCAAATGTGCTCACAGGCCCCCAAAGGTTGACAACTCTGTGTAGATTAATTAAATTAATGAAACAGAACTGTCAGAAAATCTCAAGCTCCTGCCTCTTTCATATTGAGGAGTAATAGTAGCATTCGGTGAATGCCTTTTAAAAAATTAGGAACTCTACAGAACACAGGGCAACAGGTCCTCCCCAAAAATTAAGGAGCTGCAGAATGGGAGTGACATATAGGCCAGAGCATTTTTGCTGCAAGCTCAGAAAGAGATGTTGGTCAGTTTATTGATATATTTGTGCTGGACTAATAGTGAAATGAAAACCATGGGTGTTTCATAAGAGAGAGTTATGAAATTCTATTACTGGAAGGATTTTTGAAGATATCTGATTCATACTTCACAACATTGATGGGAGGCTAAAATGGGGGAGAATAGCAATATATATACTGCATTGAGCTCTGCAGAGGAAAGGTGGTATATAAATGTCATAAAATAAATAAATAAAGCCATACCAGGGGAAACAAAATAAGGTGAAATGAACACCAAGCCTTTTTCAGGTTAGTAGCAGGCCTGTGGATATTGCAGATAAACACAAGCCCAAGCACAGGCCATGGTATCTGATGTGGAATTCATTGCCCTGAGAATCCCATCTTTCCTTCATGTGTTTAAAACAAAGAGTTCTAGGTCTTGTGGCTTTAAAGCAAGACAGCAGCTGGTGAAAAGATGCCAACAGAGGGCTGAGCAGTTCATGGCTGTACTTAACTCCTCCTCTGTCCCTAAGGAGCATATGTGAACAGAGCAAAGTGTGGTTTCCAACAGCAGCCTCTCCATCTTCCTGAACAAGTATGTTTGTGCTATTGTACCAGCAGTTTCCCTAGTCAGGGGCCACACAGCTATACTAAGGCAAGCAAGTTGGGTCACTATGGGTCTGCTGCATTTGACAGGGATTTAGTGCTACTTCTCATAGTTTTACAAAAGCCAGTGCTTGTGGCACAGCACCTAAGACAACAGTATAAAACCGTAAGAGACTAGAGATAGGGAGAATTCTGTTTCAGTTCTCATTTAACGCCAAATTTATCAATTTCGTACTTTCTGAAACACTATGAGAACCGAAACACAGGCATCCTTCTAAATTCACATTTATTCAAATTTTGTGATGCAGTTCTCCAACCAAGCAAAGCTTACAAAAATGCATCTATTAAGGGAAAGTGCACTAAATGAATATATTGGTGAAACTAAGATGCAAAAATGCATTATATTAGGATAAACTGCTTGCACAAAATGTGAATATTAGTCGAAAGCACACACAAAAATGTATTTATTAGGAGAAATCTGCATTAAAATGCTGAAGAATTTTCATGAGATTTTTTTAAAAAATTCAAATTGCTGCAGAAATATGGAGAACCAAATTTAAAATTAGAAAACTGAATAACAGAGAGAACTGAAATTGACAGATCATTACATCCCTATGAGAGACAGTCTGATTTTCTTCCCTGTAACCCCCACCCTGTCCTAAAACTATACTGCTTAAAAGATAAGCAGAAAGTATCTAAAAAGGCAGCAAAGAATATTTGTTGCCATTTGCAATGGGAGCTCCTTGCCATATAGTTGTTCTTTAAAGGCTTTTCTTTGGACTTTCCACCCTACAAATTGTCATTCAGAACTATAATGACTAAGCAAGCCAATTTTTTAGAAGCAGTATCCAGCCTGCAAACTGAGACTTAACCACCTATGAGTAGGTGAGAAATCCTGTCATCATTCATCCCAACCACTGGTGACAGTTTAACTGAAATCAAGCCTGCTAATCACAATTTTGTTCTGATAAATTTCCAGCCCACCTTTGGATTTTAACTGCAAACCAGAAAATCTACAACTGCTCTTGAGGTTTTAGATGCTCTGCAACAAAGCTACAAGGACATTGCAATGGCAGGTTTTGTGATGGGATGTCAAAGGCTAGTTTTGTCTCAGTTCAAGGTAGGCCAGGGAATGTCATTCACACCATTACTTCAGTCTGGGTTCAAGCTGGGGTGTGAACAAACATAGCGCACAATGGATGCATGGTGGACAAGCAAAGATCACTACTATCAATTGCCACTGAATGCACATCCATAAGAATATAAGAAGAGCCCTGCTGCATCAGGCCAAAAGCATATCTAGTCCAACACTGTGTTCTCACACTGGCCAACCAGATGCCTATGGGAAGCTCACAAGCAGACATGAGTGCAACAGAACTCTCCTCAGCAACTGGCATTCAGAGGTAGACTGCCTTCAACAGTGAAAGTAGCCATCATGGTTAGCAGCCACTGATAACATTATCCTCCATGAATTTGTTTAATCCCCTTTTAAAGCATCCTGACTGGGAACTCTTGCTACCTCTTGTGGGAGCAAATTCCATAGTTTAACTATGCACTGTGTGAAGAAGTACTTTCCTTTGTATGTCTAAGGGCTTATCCAAACGGAGCAGGATAATCCACGGTTTCCATATTCGGCTTGTCATCTGATAGTCCTCATTTTGCCTTTTAGTTCGCTCTTTCCCAATTAAAAAAAACGCACACGCAGCGGTAAGACCCCTACATTCTTTTTGCTTTTTCCAAGTTCCGCCTCTAAAACCTCCCCCATCAACCAATTGGTCAGCAAAAAAATTACGTATGCTCCTCTCCCCCTTTGTAACGAAGCACAATATGGCTGTAAAGGAGTTCTTGCCTGGAAGGAAAGGCTGCTGGTCGGAGAATGAAATTGACAAAGCTTTCCAGAGCAGGCTTGAAACTGACCAGCAGCCCTTTTCTTGTTTGAATTTGCGATAGTACACTTAAACGAATGTATGCTTTTCTGCCTTTATTGATATTTAAGGAGATACACATGTTGGCAATTGCACTTATTTCTCCAAAAAAGCAAGAAACATGTCCCCCCCCTCCTTCTCCCTTTCCTTCCCAGGAGAATGAAATTGACAAAGCTTTCCGGAGCAGGCTTGAAACCAACCAGAAGCCCTTTTCTTGTTTGTATTTGCAATATTACACTTAAACCAACGTATGCTTTTCTGATTTGAAGCAAAAACCCCAGCAAGTAGAATGAAATTGACAAAGCTTTCAGAGGCAGGCTGAAACCGACCACCACCCCCTTTCTCGCTTGCTGTGCATTGCAGATCTCACCCAGAGCAGCCGCCCAGTTTGCAGGCTGGCAAAAAATAAAAATGCATCTGCGCAGTAGTTGCAGACCCCCCCCCAACACCCCACCATTGCAATGACTTGTTCAATTTTCCCGGACTTATTCTCGCACATGCGCAAAAGTGCAGATACGTGATTGGCTGGAATGAGGAGAAGGGGCAAGGGGAAATGCCCAAGAACTGCCCATCAGCTGTAAAGTCCACGGTATTGCATCCTAACTCCTGGTGATTCCCGAGTTTAAACAGCAAATCTCATTTTTGCCAGTATTGCAAAGAGTGGATTTAACCCGTGAAAATGCGTAACAGCGTGAGACGTCATTTGGACGACCGAAAAATAATGAACACACAAAGCGGGCGTGTCACACATTTTGCAGTCATCTGGATGAGCCCTAAGATGCACCTGCTGGATCAGGCCAATAACCCATCTAGTGGCCAACCAGATACCTCTGAGAAGCTGGGAAGCAGGACCTAAGCAAAATAGCACTCTTGCCACTTGTGATTCCCAGCAACTGGCATTCAGTGGAGGTATAGCGTAGCCATCATGGCTAGTAGCCATTGATAGCCTTCTCCTCCATGAATTTGTCTGATCCTCTTTTGAAGCCATCCAAGTTGGTGACCATCATTATGTCTTGTGGGAACAAATGTCACAGTTTAACTAATTGTTGTCTCTATGAAGAACTACTTTTGTTTGTCTGTCTGTTCAACTACATTGGATGGCCCCAAGTTCTGGGATTATAACAGTGTGAAAAACTTCTCTCTTTCCACTGTCTCCACACACCATGCATAATTTTATACGCCTCAGTCAGGTCCCCTCTTAGCCTCCTTTCCTCTAATCTAACAAGACCCCCAATGTTGTAACCTTTCCTCAATCATTTTGGTTGCCTCCTTCCTGATTGTTTTCTAACTCTACAATATCCTGTCTGAGGTAAGGAAAACTCCATCATGCTGCCCCTTGGTTGAACCAAATGAAGAAAAAACTCACAATGTGCAGATGCTCCACTGTGCCCACAATTAATAAATCACTTCAAACATGGCTAAAAATTGGCATGCCAGTGTGAAGTTTGGCATTTGGTTTCCATAAAGATAGTTCCATTAGTCTCTTCCAACAGCAACAACCTAACAGCCTGTAGCATTTTAACAGAATGATAAATTGATGGTGCAGGGCCAGACTGACACATTCTGCTGCCTGAAATAGAACAGCAAATGACACACACACACACACACCCAAAAAAGTTGTTCCATAGCCAGTCAAGGCTGGTGAAGTTATTCTGTCCCCTGAGACAGAAAGTTCACAAGCTCCAGTCCTCCTCCCTGGCAGTAATAATAAAATATTAAATAATTTGCTGCCCTTTAATAACATGCCAAAAAGCATATGCCGAAGGTCATTACTACTACATGTTACATTAATTATGTGTCTTGCAGCCACATCAGGACATTTTTCCACATTTAATCCTAAATGCATAGGAGCCTGATTTCCATCACAACCACAGTGTGTTGGGAGGAGAGGTTTAACCCTTCCCCCCTCAGCAATGGTCCTGATGAAAATTACCCCATGCTGCAATTAATGAATGGGGGCAAATGCTCCCATTGATGACAATTTGAGTTTTGTTCCCTTGGGATCACAACCAAGGAGAGACCAGTTAAGCATCCCCTCCCTGCACACTGTGATCCCAATGGAAATTGCTCCCATGCTTAGAATTTTTTTTTTAAAGATCCCTTAACATGGCTGCAAGCCACACAATTAAGGTAACACATGTATAGGGAACATTTGGCCCTCCTGATATTGCTGGACTGCAACATCCATCAGCCCCAGCAAGCATGATCAATTTAGAGAGCCAAAGGATCTCCTGCACCTGATGTAACATGTAGTTGGGCACTAAGATAGTGCTAATGTCTAATGGTAGGTCCAGCCCTCCGATATGGCATCAGACTTTGGCATGAGGTTTTTGCTACTTCATTATTTTATTTTATTTTATTTTATTTTTTAAAAAAACAATACCAGATCAGAGTTCATGGTGGTATAGAGGGTGGTATATAAAGTGCAGGCTATGGATGTAACTGTACATGAAACGACATCTGTCTTGGGGCTTCTCCAGGCTTTCTATAGCTAGTCGAAAGCTAGGAGACTTCCCATAGGGGCTCCTTTTAAAAGCTCTTTTAGCCCTCCTGCTCTTGGCCTGAAGCTAGAATGCTATTATCATGCCTTTTCTCTCCTTGGGATTATGCAGCTAGAAGAATCCATTCTACCAAATGACACGCAAAGAAAACTTCCTTCTAAAGTAGAAAACATCATCACTTTTCCACTGACAAAGCATGGTGGCATTTCTGATTGGCAGAGAGTTTCCCTTGTAATAAGCGGGGTTTGTTACAAGTACTTAATTTACCAACGTGCGGTTTGTTACTAGAACCTTCTGTATCATTTGGAAAGAATTGCTATGCATTCCCTAGAAGGCCAAGCAGAAAGAGTGATGCTTTTGTAACACGTTACATTTTGTCTCGAAACAGCGACTTGGTTCTGTGTTTGCGGTTAGGGATGAAGAGCTGTTTTGACAAGCACAGGCCCCCTATCTCTTTTATTCCTTTCAGGGGAGAAGGAAATCAGGAAATAACTCATAGCATTGTGAGAAAAAAAAATTGCTGTAAGATGTCACCTTCAGCTTTGGGTGTCCAGGCCTTCCAAAAAGGGGAAAAGAAAGAAAAAGCCCTGGGTGTTCACCCATCCTTTCTTCCGTGCTCAGCAACGGAAACCCCATGTACACACTTCCTTTCTTGTACCAGAATCTCTGTGTGTTCTATGGTGACTGAAACACTTACTCATTATCAGCCAAGGGTTCTGCTTACATCATTATTGAGATTTCCTATTACCTTTACTGCTGCCAGATGAAAAGCCAGCAGTATTGGGGAGGGAAGAGAAGCATCATTACCTCTATCAACTGTTCGACAAAATAATTGCCAGTTATTTTTGAAAAGCCCCCAAATAATTACAGAAATATGTATACATTTCATAATCTGGTTATACTGATTGGTTGTTTGGAATAAGGAACAAGTGTTGATGAAAACCCATGCTTGCAGGTTATGCAGTAATCATTAAGATTTCCACATGCGGGCACCAATCTTTTCAGTATTTCTCCATCCTCTAAATAACTTTTTATGTTTCAAATGTAATTATTTCATTTATTTAGTATATCTATACCCTGTCTTTCTTTCTTTCTTTCATCAGGGAACTCAAGGCAACATACACAGGGTACCTACCCAGGCACTGACAGACAAAAAGTTGCTTCGATTAAGCAAGATGGCTACATCATTGCACCCATATTCTAACTATTCACATTCAATGGCATTCTCTGTTGTGGAATTAAAATTCCATACTAGCCATAGGACAAATTCCAAACCTTATACTTACAACAAGCATTTCATTTTTACAGCTCTGTTGCTAGAGATTGTACTGATTCCATAGTAGGAAGTAATCACGGTGGGGATGATCTAGTACATCTCCAGAGCAGCACATGCATGAGGGTATTGCTGTACAGACGGGCTGTAGCCCTGTCTTAGAGCACATGCTTTGCATGCAAAAGGCCTCACATTAAACCCCTGGCATCCTCAGGTATGCTTAGAAAGATGCCTGTCCAAATCTCTGGAAAACTGCTGCCCGTCAGTGTAGACTTGGGGGACCTCCAGCCTATGGGCCTAATTGGGCCTACCAGGTCTCAGAAGTTGTTCCACCAAGCCATTTTGGACTAACCACATCTACCTTTTCCAGGCCTGAAGTTGAAACTATAGCTAAAGGAAGAATAATTAAGGTACACTCCAGACTTTTTTTTTCTGAAGCCAAAAGTCATCACTTTTTAAAATGTGGCATCATAATTTGGCAACATAAATAGGTGCCAAATTCAAAATGCCCTGAGTTTTCACTACCAAGGAAGAATCAGGAATACACTTTCCTTGGAAGTGGAATCATGTGACCTCATAGTGACAGCAGGTGGGCAGGCTTGCCCACCTGTCAAAATGGCCTGCAGGAGGTGGGGGACTTGTAGACAATACAGAATTTGACAAACCAATACATGACCAGTTCTGCTTAAGTGTCTGCATGCATGTACGCATGAACCCATATCTTACATGTGTGATCACAGAACTACCAATTTGGAGATCTTTACTGGTGACAATTACACGCCACAGAAATTCTTACTATGGATATAGTCATCATTGCCAATATCAATATTATCTTGTCTGTATTTCGGGAATTTAGTAAAACTCAGTAAATGCCAATATTACTTAGCTTGCTTAGGGAAATTAGCAAGAAATACATGACTTGTTATGATTATATCTATTTAACATAAAAGGGCTGAAAAAATTAAAAAGCTTTGCGACTTAGAAGAAATTCACACTTAAATGCTGATGAGTTTTCATGAGGCCTTTGTTTTAAAAAAATCTCAAACTGATGTGGGAATGTGGAGAATTGAATTTAAGATTGGAAAATTGAGAAACCGAGAAATCAAAATTGATTGATTCGCCCATCCCTACATCATAGTCAAGGGAGCAGGGCTGAGAGGCAATGAGAGGGAATGAGAGGGAATGGCAACTAAAAATGGAGGAAAAGAGACTTGTCCTCCTGCTATTCCTAAGGGAGTTGGAGTTTCTTATAAAGAGAAGTGTGGAGCGAACTTCTTAATGTGTCCTCCAAAATCGATACATCTTGAGGGTGCAAGCGGAGTTTAGTTATAGGAAAGGGACTTCTATCAGCGGGCATTAACCTAAATTTGCAAAGTAATTTTGTTAACATCAAGGAAGAGCACGGGTGACATTAAATAACAAAAGACACAGGTAGTGAGCTATCATGCACCATCATGAGTCAATAGCAATTCCCTCTATGGAGCTCCAGCAGGGTCACAAGAGTGTCTTAGCCAATCAGATCAGATTTTAAGAAGCATGCTTGTGCCCATAGCAGGGACTAAGCTTGAATTTCCCAGGATATGCAAACGAGAATGCTTATTTTAATTAGGGTGGACTACGCTTGCTGGAGGGAAACCATTCCTTTGAAAGAATATTTAATGGCTGAATGTGATTTCCTGCATTACAGTTCCAGGAGATTAATCTGGTTAATGCAGAACTGTTCATATCTGTGGCTTAACCATCCTCCTGTTAGGATTGGTGCTAGCTTATGCTACATCTGCTTTTATTGATTTGTCATAATGTATGCATTTATTGTTCAGAATAAACTTTAACACACTTAGTCTCACAGCATGCACAGAGTCCCCATTAAACCAAGTTTCTCAATATTAAAAAAAGGTCTTGACTCAGTCTAAGGCATCTATCTCTATGCAGAGCTTGGAAAAGTTACTTTTTTGAACTACAACTCCCATCAGCCCCAGCCAGCATGGCCACTGGATTGGGCTGATGGGAGTTGTAGTTCAAAAAAGTAACTTTCCAAGCTCTGCCTCTATGTTCCTTCCTAACCTCCTTCTCCAATGGAAATCTTCCTGTGTACGTGTGACCAGATCCACAGGATTGGATTGTTTCTCTAGTGCAGGGGTTGCCAACCTTTTAGTGCCAGTGGACATGTTTGGAATTTTTAAGAAAGTGCCATGGATACCAGTCACAAATGGCTGCTGTGGGAGTGAGGTATAACCCCACATGACTGCCTTGGGAATGTGTAAGAAAAGTTGAACCAATGCAAACAGGAACTGAGCAGGAAGAGCAAACAGTTTCACAAGAATTGTGAGGTTTTGAGAGGATATGTACCAAGACCTTTTACAGGCGGCATGGGTGAGCAGCACTGGCAAGCAGACTGCTACCTGTGGGTGCTGTGTTGGCAATCCCTGTCCTAATATTTAAACCAAGATCTTTCAGAAGAGACAAAATATTCTGCGGAAAGCTGGAGGGATTTCCACAAGGCAGCTACTGTCATGGCTAATGCCCTGGGGAAGGCCAGGCCAACCTCGGCCCACAAATAAAAGCAGGATGCACTCAGGGTGGCGAAGGAGAGGAACATTTGTTTCTGAAGGCTGAGCGCTTCCCCACATAGCCTTGCAAAACATAAGAGGCAGCTGTTGCTTCTACTGTATCTAATCAAATTCTGCCTGTACAATATCTTTAAGAAAGGTGGGAGAGCCTACTTCCAGTTCCTGTCCCTTCTGAATCTCTCTGGGTGTTGCTTTCTCTGTTTGACTCTCTTAGTCAGCATTGTTCGAGGATGTGCCGTAGATGGAATCTTGGTAGATGGAATCTTGGTGCACCATCTCTGCGGTTCTGAGAGAACAAACTTTCTAGGAGCTGAAAGACATATGTGTACACACACACCTCTTCCTCTGAAATCACATTTAGGTGTGAATCCTATATAGTGTCAGTCAGAGAAATAGGCCTGTGATCCCAGCAAGTCAGTGGAAGTCCAGACTGGAAGCTCTGCTTACCATACTAAGAAAAGGAGCAGTTTAAGCCACCAAGTATGGACAGGGAAGGAATTTCTTTAGTTCTCCCTTTAAAGCAAATTCCCCAAATTGGTACTTCCTGAACCAATATCCAAACTGAAACACAGCTGCCCTTTAAAACTGGCACTTCTCCCAGCAACACCACCTCCATTTTGATCAAGTTTCAGTTTATTGGCCCTCCATTACTGATTACTGACACCAGTTCAGCACTTCGGCTGCCTCACCCGTATCAGATGAATAGAAGAAATAGAGCCAGCAATAGCATACTGATAACGCTTTGCTCTAAATACTCAGATGACCTCACTCGGCAGTTTCATCATGTTTAGAATCATGGGGAAAAGGATGGAACCCTTTGGGACCCCATGTTATAAATCCCTTGATGCTGAAGCACCTGTCTTCCAGCATCACCTTCTGGAAATGGCACCCAGGTATGAACAAAACCACTGAAATCCAGCGCCCTCAGCCCCTAGCTCATGGTTAAGGAGACATGATGGTAAATGTCTGGAGATTTTTAATTTAATGCTAGCCACGGGAAATCCCAATTATCATTTGGACTGCAGTGCAGGTAGGAGAAATCAATTGTAACCCTTCCCAGTCATGATCATGACAAAAAAAACCCCACACACTCACATTGCAATTAGCTTTAGAAATAAACCCAATTAAAGTTGAGAGCGCTGCACCCAGGTTTTTTGGCAGGGAGGTTAACCCAGATGTATAAAGCATTTAGTATTATGTGTAGTGTGGCCTTCAGATAGCCTATTCAGAAAGATCTTATGATCTATGGTTTTGAAAGCTACCGAATGATCCAAGAGAATTAGCAGAATTGCTCTCCTCCTGTCCTTCACCTGGCACAGGCTGTTCATCAGCATAACCAAAACAATCTTCAATCTTCTGAAACTAGATTGAAATAGACCCAAATAATCAGTCTCAAATAGGGATGGATGAGAATTTTGATTCCGTTCGCATTTCAAGCCAATTTTGTCAGATTTGCACTTTCTGAAACAATATGAGAATGGGAACACAGCCATCCTTCAGCATCAGAGCTTGGAAAAGTTACTTTTCTGAACTACAACTCCCATCAGCCCAATCCAGTGGCCATGCTGGCTGAGGCTGATGGGAGTTGTAGTTCAAAAAAGTAACTTTTCCAAGCTGTGTTCAGCATTCACACTTACTTGAATTTTGTGATGCAGCTTGCCAACCAAACAATGTTTACAAAAATGCATAGTTGTTATGTGCCTCCAAGTCAACTACGACTTATGGCGACCCTAGTAATCAGTGACCTCCAAGAGCATCTGTCGAAAACCACCATGTTCAGACCTTGTAAGTTCAGGTCTGTGGCTTCCTTTATGGAATCAATCCATCTCTTGTTTGGCCTTCCTCGTTTTCTACTTTTTCGACTTCCTTCTGTTTTTCCAAGAATTATTACCTTTTCTAATGAATCATGTCTTCTCATGATGTGTCCAAAGTAGGATAACCTCAGTGTCATCATTTTAGCTTCTAGGGACAGTACTGATTTAATTTGTTCTAACACCCAATTATTTGTCTTTTTTGCAGTCCATGGTATCTGCAAAGCTATTCTCCAACACACATTTCAAATGAGTTGATTTTTCTCTTTTCTGCTTTTTTCACTGTCCAACTTTCACATCCGTACATAGAGATCGGAAATGCCATGGTCTGAATGATCCTGACTTTAGTGTTCAGTGATATATCTTTGCATTAAAGGGCCTTTTCTAGTCCTCTCACAGCTGCCCTCCCCAGTCCTAGCCTTCTTCTGATTTCTTGACTATTGTCTCCATTTTGGTTAATGACTGTGCCAAGGTATTGATAATCCTTAACAAGTTCAATGTCCTCATTGTCAACTGTAAAGTTGCATAAATCTTCTGTTGTCATTACTTTAGTCTTTTTGATGTTCAGCTGTAGTCCTGCTTTTGTGCTTTCCTCTTGAACTTTCATCAGCATTCGTTTCAAATTGTTCAGGGTTGTTAACACAAGCAAAAGGGTTGTTAAAACAAAAAGGGATTGCAAAGAGCTCCAAAAAGACCTCTCCAAACTGAGTGAATGGGCGGAAAAATGGCAAATGCAATTCAATATAAACAAGTGTAAAATTATGCATATTGGAGCAAAAAATCTTAATTTCACATATACGCTCATGGGGTCTGAACTGGCGGTGACCGACCAGGAGAGAGACCTCAGGGTTGTAGTGGACAGCACGATGAAAATGTCGACTCAGTGTGCAGCAGCTGCAAAAAAGGCAAATTCCATGCTAGGGATAATTAGGAAAGGTATTGAAAATAAAACAGCCGATATAATAATGCCTTTGTATAAATCTATGGTGCGGCTGCATTTGGAATACTGTGTACAGTTCTGGTCGCCTCATCTCAAAAAGGATATTATAGAGTTGGAAAAGGTTCAGAAGAGGGCAACCAGAATGATCAAGGGGATGGAGCGACTCCCTTATGAGGAAAGGTTGCAGCATTTGGGGCTTTTTAGTTTAGAGAAAAGGCGGGTCAGAGGAGACATGATAGAAGTGTATAAAATTATGCATGGCATTGAGAAAGTGGATAGAGAAAGTTTTTCTCCCTCTCTCATAATACTAGAACTCGTGGACATTCAAAGAAGCTGAATGTTGGAAGATTCAGGACAGACAAAATGAAGTCCTTCTTTACTCAGCACATAGTTAAACTATGGAATTTGCTCCCACAAGACGCAGTAATGGCCACCAGCTTGGATGGCTTTAAAAGAAGATTAGACAAATTCATGGAGGACAGAGCTATCAATGGCTACTAGCCATGATGGCTGTGCTCTGCCACCCTAGTCAGAGGCAGCATGCTTCTGAAAACCAGTTGCCGGAAGCCTCAGGAGGGGAGAGTGTTCTTGCACTCGGGTCTTGCTTGCAGGCTTCTCCCAGACACCTGGTTGGCCACTGTGAGAACAGGATGCTGGACTAGATGGGCCACTGGCCTGATCCAGCAGGCTCTTCTTATGTTCTTATGTTCTTAAATCATTACTGGTTTCTGCTAGTAGTATGGTATCGTCTGCATATCTTAAATTATTGATATTTCTCTCTCCAATTTTCACACCTCCTTCATCTTGGTCCAATCCTGCTTTCCATATGATATGTTCTGCATATAGATTAAATAAGTAGGGTGATAAAATACACCCCCGGTCTCACACCCTTTCCGATGGGGAACCAATCGGTTTCTCCATATTCTGTCCTTACACTAGCCTCTTGTGCAGAGTATAGGTTGTGCATCAGGACAATCAGATGCTGTGGCATCCCCATTTCTTTTAAAGCATTCCATAGTTTTTCATGATCTACACAGTCAAAGGCTTTGCTGTAATGTATAAAGCACAGGGTGATTTTCTTCTGAAATTCCTTGTACCTCTTCCCTTTCTAAATCCAGCTTGGACGTCTGGCATTTCTCGCTCCATATATGGTAAGAGCCTTTGTTGTAGAATCTTGAGCATTACTTTACTTACATGGGATGGCAATAGTTCGATAATTACTGCATTCCCTGGGATCCCCTTTCTTTGGAATTGGGATGTATATGGAACGCTTCCAGTCTGTGGGCCATTGTTTAGTTTTCCATATTTCTTGACAGATTTTAGTCAAAATTTGGACCGATTCAGTCTCAGTAGCTTGTAGCAACTCTGTTGGTATGCCATCTATTCCTGGTGATTTGTTTCTTCCAAGTATTTTAAGAGCAGCTTTCACCTCTCATTCTAAAATTTCTGGTTCCTCATCATACGGTTCCTCCTTGACTGAATCTGTCATCCTGGCATCTCTTTTATAGAGTTCTTCAGTGTATTGCTTCCATCTTCCTTTTATTTCATCTCGGTCAGTCATTGTGTTCCCCTGTTGATTATTCAACATCCCTACTCTTCGTTTAAATTTCCCTTTCATTTCTCTAATCTTTTGGAATAGGGCTCTTGTTCTACCCTTTTTGTTGTCCTCTTCTATTTCTATACAGTAAGTATTGTAATAGTTCTCTTTGTCCCTACGTACTAGTCGCTGTATTGTTGCTTTTAGGGTTATGACTGTGTTTCTATCTCCTTTTGCTTTTGCTTTCCTTCTCTCTTTAACCATTTTAAGTGTTTCTTCAGTCATCCATTGGGGTCTTTCTCTCTTTTTAACTCGAGGTATTGTCTTTTTGCATTCTTCCCTGATAACATCTCTGACTTCATTCCATAGTTCTTCTGGTTCTCTGTCAACTAAGTTTAAAGCCTCAAATCTGTTCCTTATTTGATCTTTATATGCTTCTGGGATGTTATTTAAATTGTATTTTGGCATTATGATTGCTTTGTTGTTGTTCTTTAGCTTTACTCTGATTTTTGATACGATCAGTTCATGATCTGTACCGCAGTCTGCTCCTGGTCTTGTTTTCGCAGAAAATATGGAACTTCTCCACCTTCTGCTACCAATTATATAATCAAATTGATTCCGATATTGACCATTTGGTGATGTCCACGTGTACAGTCATCTTTTCGGTTGTTGTGCATAAAAAAGAATATATGAGTGAAAATAAGTTGTAAAAATGCATTATATTAGGATAAATTCCTTGCAAAAATATGTACATTAGTCAAAAATGCATACAACAATATGTTTAATTCACACTAAAATGCTGCAGAAACGTGGAGAACTGAATTTAAGATTGGAAAGATGAGAAACTGAGAGAACCAAAAGTGAAAGATCTTTCCATCTCTAGTCTGGAATGAGGTTGCCTGGAGTTGCAGAGCCATCACCTGGGCAAGCACATTATTCCACAAGGCAGTATCTGCAACAGGCCAAGAGTTATTACAGCTTTCTTAGTTCAACAAAGCCTTTAAGAGGAGCTTGACAACTACTGTCTTCAAGGCAGCTGGGACTACTCCCTCATGCACTGCCTTATGGATGAAGGTTGTCAACCTCCTCCTGCTGGCAGTGATTTGTCAGGACAGTCTAGGGCTGAACAAACAAGTGGCAGGCCACAAGCCTCCTGGCAACTTCTCTGCATCAGCAGGCCTTTTCAGCTAGAACTCATCCTTTAAAAAATGAAATAAATTGTGTTCTTGATTATTATTATTTATTATTGACTGATTGATTAAATTTGTATCCCACTCTTCCTCCTAGAAGACGCCCAGGGCAGCATTATCTCCATGGACCAAGTAGCAACCAGGTCACAGAAACAGGAGTATACCCATCCAGGTCCTGGGGAGTCTTAAATCCCTTACTTTTTGGGGAGGAAGGTCCCTCTGTCTCCAGCATCCTTTTCTGAGGATTGGAGCCAATCAGAGTGAAAGCAGGGGAGTCAGCCACTGAGCCGCCACTCAGTAGCTAACACTCTCCCCTTTCATGCTGATTGGCTCTTAGGGATGTCTGTTGTTGTGAGAGAAGGTGCACGCAGGAAGGACTGAAGAGCGTGGAGATGATGACAGAGACCAAGCAAGCAAGGGAAAGTGGGAAAAACAGGGAGGAGAAAACTTGGGCTGAAGAGGGATCTCCTTCTCTGTAGCAAGGCCTCCAGTTTGTTTATTTGTTTACAAGGATCTAATTCTCAATCCAGCCGCAAAAAAGGGGGGAGGGGAAGATGAGTGGTTTTGTTCCAGCCCAAAGTCAGGAATAGTAGGGAAAGAGGAGGGAAAGAGACAAAAAATATGTTTGGAAAGGGGAGAGAAAGTGTGTGTGAGCAATGATGTTTCAGCTTTTAATGATGTTCTGTATATATACGTTATGCATTGTAAGGTGAAATGCAAATGAATATGCCTAAGGGGGGGTGCAGCCAACATCAGAGGTTAGGATAAGGAATTTCCAACCTTAAGTTTCTTCCTAAAACTCATAAGCTCTGCCCAAATACAGTTGTTCTGAATCTTAGCAAGACAACCAAGAAGGGAAACTTAGCAAAGGTAGTTCCTTACCTTACAGCATCTTAGCATATTTACCCATGTACATGCACAGAAAATAGTAGATGTAGCTGAAAGGCAACACATGGAGATCTGCATTGATCATTGCAATGCATCACTAAAGCAAAGTACTCCAAACAAAGTCAGAAACTGAAAGTTCATCTTATTGTATAATCTTAGAAGGCTGTATTATCTTAAAAGGAGGCATGACTGTGCAGGGACATAATTGTGAGGAGGCATGTTGTGACTATTATGAAAGGGCCCTGCACTTCTGAATTTGCCACTACATTATTACACAGAAGATAACAGCAACTTAATCCTCAAAACTCAGAACACCTGTGCAGAAACTATCATGTAGGCAGGCTACACCAGTAAGATGAAACAATATCTGGTTTTATTTCTTGTGGGGTTTTTTACACACTTCTCAGCCTAGCATTTGTCTTGGGACCACTTCCAAAAGCACAGGCCTAGAGAATGCCCAATTCCAATTTTTCTTTAAAAAACAAACAAACACTTTTGCCTTCTGGCCATTAAGTGACAACCACGTAAACATATCTCACATAACCTGTAAATAAAGGTCTTTCAAAAGCTCTAAACCAAATGTGGGCAGAAGGCAGAAGCCCATTCGGGATCTACTGGTAGATCTTTAGATGATTTGAATCTATGTGTGTGAGAGAGGGTGTAACTAGGAGTGGATTTTTGTGTGGCAGGACTGTGATTCAGCTCAGTTCTGGTACTCAAAACAAATTCCTGGACTTGGCATTCTTTAATTTTCAGTCTTTGCACCAGGATCCTTAGGGAGGATATGGGGATTCTAGTAAAAAAATTGGGCCTCACAAGCCTGATGTCTGGCTAAAGGACTCTTCAGAGACTACTGTGAAACTACAGTGTCTGGGAGCAGGAATGAAGGCAGCAGAATTAGATCATTTTATAACATAGCCATGATTAAAAACTGGCACCTGCAAGGGGGAGGGGGCAAAGAGCTGCTTGAGGGACCATTCAGATTGGGAAAAGCACACAGGAGAAACAACCTAAGCTTCCCAATCCAATTACCAGCCTCATGAGCCTGCTCTAAAGAAGGAGGAGTAGATAGAAGTGGGGGGAAAATTCTCAGGCTCCCCCAGATCTATTGAAGAGGCTCAGCTCCCTATGTGGATCCAGTTTTAGTGTTGTTTAATATCATTTTAAAATTCTTGAAGAAAGCAATGGGCTTGGCCCTCCATTACTTCCCTCATCCACCATTATCAATGAACAATGTTTCATTAATAGCCACGCCAAAACAGTGTGAGCCTATACATGTTTACTCAGAAGTAAACCCCATTGGGTTCTTTGCAACTTACTCCCTGGTAGAGATGGACAGCTCTATCAACTTCACTTTCTCTCTGTTTCTCATATTTCCAATCTTCAGATGTGTTCTGTTCAACACATTTCCTCAACAGATTGCAATTTGGGGGGGGGGACCCTCACAAACATTTGTCAGCATTTTAGTGTGAATCTCTCCCAATAAACACATTTTTGTATTCAGTTCTACCTAAAATACACACTTCTGCAAGAACTTTTCCCTAATATAATGCATTTTGGTATAGTATATAGTAGTGGTTCCCAACCTTGGGGCTGTGACAGTAAAGAAATTATTTTTTTAAGTCTTCACTCTCTGAAAGCTGTCTGCTCCCCGCTGCACCTTCCCCTTGCTCCAAACGAGAGGGAGGACTTTTGCTGAAGCAGCAGAACATGGCAGATGCCAAAATAGACTGAGGATTGAGCTACCAGGAAGAAGAGGGGATTACTATCGCCAGCTCCCGTCTCCTCGCACTAATGCTGCTGATGACACCCTTGCTCAGAATGAGAGGAGAGGCTTTTCGTGAAGCAAAAAGAAGCAAGGCTACAAGGAAAAGCTGCTTTCCCCCTTCCTTTCTGGTAGCCAGTGTGCCTGCCTGTCTTGGCTCCTATTTTGCTACCACCTCCTTTTAAAAATTATTGTTATTTGCAAGACCGCCCAGATTCCCCCTTCAGCCCAGAAGGAGCCAAGGAGCAGTAAGAAAGCTCAGGACTTGCTCATCCCCATTTCTGAGGCTAAATGTGTGTACCAGCGTCCCCCCTTTCTTCCACCTACACTCCACCCCCCCATCTCTCTCTCCAAGATGCTGTGGCAGTTGAGGGCTTCCCCCTCCCACATGGCCAAATGCATGCACATCTGAAGATGCTTGCAGGAGGGGCAGGAGTGTTTGTGTGTGTGTGTGCACTAATCTGTCTTCTGCTCAGCTCTCATTCTCCAAGTGCATGCTAACCAAGTCATCAGTTCTGATGATCATTCCAGGGCCTAAAAGCACTAACTGCCCAATTTAATCCATCCACCCTGTTCTCTGCAGTGCACAATCTAGTATCCCCATCACCACCACATTGCTTGTTTTGTTTTGCTTTTTAAAAAAAGCTTAGCAGCTCAACACTGTCATCCACTGGTGTTGAGTGACAGAACTGTACAGCTTCAAACTGTGTGGGGGGTAGGGAGGGGGATTCCAATTTGTTTGGACCCTTGCATTAAAAAAAGAAAGCAACACCTCCCTGCAGATAGAAGATGAGCACATCAGAGAGTTTCTAATGCAATTCATAATTCTGGGTTTCTGTCTGCAGGGAGCTTTTAATGGAAAGGGACATTTGGAGATGTGATTTTGCCACACACCATCTGAAGGAGTTCACTCCATTTCTACCACTTCAGAACTGAACATAAGAACAAAATCATAGTAGAAAACATAAGAAAGACTAAAGGAGACTCAGCGAATGTAGGATGAATCAGGAAAAGACAAAACTGAAAATCAAAAGTGCTAGGAAGTCATAAAGAAGAAAGATAATCAGGTACAGAGGTGAAAGCACTGACTCCCCTCCTCAATCTATCCACCTTTTTGTCTTCACAATCTAGCATCCCCACCACTATCACATTGCTGTTTCTTGATGATGATGATTTTTTAAAAACTCAGCAGGTTGGCTGAGGCTGGAGTCGACATACTGCAGCTGAAATGTATTTATTTATTTAATTATTATTGCATTTATATCCCACTTTTCCTCCAAGTTGCTCAAAATGGTGCATATGGTTCCCCCGCCCTTTCCATTTTATCCTTACATCAGCCCTGTGCAAAAGGTCAGGCTGAGAGACTGTGTCTGGTCCAAGGTCACCCAGTGGGTTTCATGGCTGGTTGGGGATTTGAACTTGGATCTTAGTCCAACACTGTAACCAACTGGTGTTGGGAGACAGGACTGTACACCTTCAGACTGTGGGGGTGAGGGGGATACCAATTTCATTGGACCTTTGCATTAAGAAAAGAAAGCAACACCTCCCTGTTTGCAGGGAGCTTTTTATGGAAAGGTTTATTTGAAGATGTGATTTTGCCACACAGCATTTTTTCAATTAACAGACTAAAATTACAATTAGAGTGGGGAGGGTCACAATTGTTTTTGAGCTTACAAAGGGGGAGAGGTCCCATAATCATAAATGTAGGGATTCACTGGTATATAGTACCAAATGCATTTTGGGATTGGAGAACTGCATAGCAAAATTTGGAGAAGTGTGCATATCAAAGGATAGGTGTGTCTAGCTTCACATCTTGTTTCAGAAAGTGTGAATTAGGTAGGTTCACATTAAAATATGAAGTGAACTGAATTCCTCCCCTATCTCTACTCCCAGGTAAGGATTGCAGGATGTCTCAAAAGAGAATTTTGTCAGGAACTTTCTTTTTTACCCTATTCAATTATTGGAGAATATTAGAAGGAATTTGCTCCTCACTTTGGCACCTGTGTATCAGATGGAGAATTTTGTAAGGATCTTTTTCCTCAGCGCTAACAAAAAAATAATAATATAGGAGATCCTAATTAAGGATCTCCACATCTAGTTTGGCCAGAAGATACCAGCTGAAAATTAGAAACAAATCCACAAGGACTTTACAAGGTTGCCATCTAGTGGAATGAAAAGGGGGGAAATGGGTTCTGTGATTTTAATTCATCCTCGCTATAGTGGGAGCTTTTATACAAAATTTAGATTGCAAATGTACACACTTACCAGGGAGAAAGTCCCACTGAATCCAAGGGGATTACTTCTGAGTAGAAATGTATAGGGCTGCATTGTTAAAAGGTAATGTTAGCTTTGGTGAGAAGTGCACATTCTCTCCCCCACCTCTACCCTCTGTTTTCTTAATCATGCCAACCTTTTTGAAATTGCAGCCCGTACTGTAGTGGCAAATTTAAAAGTGCAGAGTCCCTTCAGCCATACCCCCTCTCAGCTTCTCTCTCTCTCTGGCACACACACACACACACACGATGGATTTGCTGGCGCCACAGTTCCCACCACCACCACCACAGAGAAGGAGGCAGGAAAGGAGCTCTTCCTTCACAGAATCATAGAGCACCAGATGGGACACAAATCCTCAAGAAGCCCTGGGCCATACAAATGCTGCTGGGAGCAGACAGACATGCACACCAGCCAGCCAGCAAGTCAGCCCCCTTTTCCTTCTCTTTCACCAGCTCAGATTCCCCACCAGGTGAGCTCTCTGCCTCCCTCCCTGTCTGCCTGCCTTCACTCTCTGTTGCATGCTAGTCCTGTCTTGGTTGCCGCTGTTGCTTTGGGGTAGGATGTGGGCAGGAGCAAGTGGTGTGGATGGCAAGTGAACGAGTCACTCTCGAGTCCCGCAGCAGGCAGACACACATGCACTCGCCAGCAGTAGCAGACGGAGGCAGCAGCAACAGCCTCCCCAGAAGTGCCAGACTTGGATGAGGAAGAGAAGGTGCCACACCGCAGGGGCAAGAGATGCGCTGTGGGCCGGGATGGGCGAATATCTGCTTAATCATGACCCACCACCTGTCTCTGGCCTCCTCTTCCTGTTCCTCTTCTGCAGTCTGGCCCTGCTCAGAGAGGCTGTTGCAGAGGCCTCTGCTGTTTTGTTCGGCCCCGGGGGCCCTCCTCTCCTGCCTCCTCCTTCTCCATGGTGGGGGGATGGATCAGAGGGGGCTAGCAGGGGGCCACCTTCAGAAAAACTAATGGGATGGCATCCCAATGCAAATACACAGATGATAGCAGTTATATCAGAATGGTTATTCACCTGTTTATAAGAAACATAAGCGTTTAACAGAAATATTTTAAAATAATTTTGCATTTTTTTCTAGTCCTTAACAATCAGCACCTCTAGTAAAAAAGATAAAAGATGGGGGTGAAGTGAGAGTAGCAGGGCTGGCGCCAAAGGGTGGCCAGGTTGGGCCCTGGCTATGGGCCCCACAGCCTACAGGGGCCCCTGAAGGGCCCCTCGTTAGGTTGGGTGAGTAGCACTTCTCTTCTGCAATCCGTGGCAGGCTCCCTGCCACAGATCACAGGGAGGGAGCTTTCAGGCCACCCACCTATTCATTCACTCTACCTACCTCTCTCTCCTGTCTTCTGAGGCTGCATGCGCTGCACACACAGGGTTGCCATCAACCAAGATGGCAGCGAAGGCTTTTTAAAGGAGCTGATGCTCCTACCGCCATCTTGGTTGATGGCAGGCATGTGCACGTGCATGTGTGTAGCATACCAAGATGGCGGTGGGGACATCAGCCCCTTAGAGAAGCCTCCACTGCCATCTTGGTTGATGGCAGCCCTGTGAGCACAGCGTGCACAGCAACAGGGGACGAGAGAGAGGTAGGTGAAACAGGCAGGAGCCGCGCATCCGGGGCAAGCTGGTGCCCAAAGGCCCAGTCATGCCTGGCGCTGGCCCTGGAGAGTAGATATGGTCAAACCCCATTAGTTCCAATCTAGAAACAAACTGGGCCTTCTGAGAGTTGCAGAAGCTCCCTCAACAGATCTAAGCTGAGTTTTGACACCACCACATTGACATCATTGGCCCATGTCGATATACCAGGGCTTGGAACAGAACTGAAAAGATAGCCCTAGTCTGGAGATTATTTAGACTTTGCGGGGGAATGGTAGCATTTATTCATTTGTTTGTTTATTTATTGCATTTATATACCGCCCCATAGCCGAAGCTCTCTGGGCGGTTTACAACAATTAAAAACATTAAAAACAAATATACAAATCTTTAAAAATGCATTTTTAAAAAGCAATTTAAAAACATTGCATTGCCTGAAGGTTGCATGCAACACAACCAAGCTTCACCAACTTAATGAAACAGATATATGACAGGAGTAGTGGAGCAAAAGTCAAATATAAATGGTAGTGTATAATCTTGCAGCCTACCCCAGCAGGCTGATTATTTCTTCACAGCAGATTTTTTTTTCAGAGGTGACAACCAGGTTTGTGAAACAAGGAGAAATACTGAAAGGATTCAGGTCTACTATAACTATTGTCACAGGCTCCAGGTGCTTCCAGATAGGCAGTTCCTAGAGGAGTGTTGGGGAACTTGTGGACCTCCAGATGGTTTTGGATTTCAACTCCTGTCAGCCCCAGCCCAGCAAGGCCAATGGCATGATGGCAGTTGTAGACAACAATATCCACATGTTCCCAACCTTGTCCTAGAGCTATACAGGCTTCCTCTTCTTCTGTACACTACATGCAGATGAATTTTAACTGGTTTTCTGATTATGCATTTTGTGTGTACATCCCACTATGTTCCATCCATACGGTGGGTGTGACATAACTGTGTGGGCAGGAAAAGGAACAGTACAATTTACTGGAACTGAACAACCATTTGTTTAAAACAGTGGTTCCCAAACTTTTTCCCCCACTGACCTCTTCAGAATTGCTGATGGTCTTGGCAGACCACTTAAGGATTTTTCTGCCTGTTGTAGCAATTTTAATGACTTGTGCTAGATGCTGTATGATTTTTAATTGTATTTTTCCAAGACATGCCACAAATTACCTGAATGCAGCTTGTGGATCACATGCAAACCAGAATTTGGGAACCCCTGGTTTAACACATTTGTTCCAATCAATTTTTTAAAATCAATTATTTATTTTGTGCTGTTGTGCTTATATATTTAAGCGTGATTGTTCAATTGCTGTCGTAACTTGTAAAATATGTTTTAAAAATCAGCTGCCCTATGTGTGTTTTAGATCAGTACTCTTTTAGTTTGGAAGTGTTTTCACTTGGGGGGAAAAGCACACACATTTTGCTAAAATGGCAGTGACCAAAAAGGGAACTTTTAAAAAATCATTAATTAGTATTATAACATTCTTTCATTTAAGCAGCATTGCACAGTGAAAGCACCCACAATCTCCAATATAATATCTCACATATCTACAGGTCCTCATCTTCTCACCTTCTCTCTTTAGTTTCAGAGACAGTCATTTCATAAAGGTATCGCCCCCTAGTGGCAGCTCTTGGAGATGCATATGGCACAGTTCAGCTTTCTGTTACTCATATACAGAATTGCTAATATCAACACAGATGCAGTGAAAGCCCGTCATAACACAGGGGTCAAGGGACAAAAGATGCACCCATGTTTTAATGAAAACTACACTGAAAGGGTGTGCAGTACTACTGGTTCCTAGAGATGCAAAAAAACAACAACCCACCATTGCTGCGGCTGAGGAACGGAGCAGGAAGGAAGAACAGAAAGGGTTACAGAGAGGGAAAAACAAGTTAAATAAAGCTCCACAAAGAACTAAAGAACTCAGAGAAAGCTCAAGGGATAAGCATCCCTTAGGAAAAAGCCGCCAGGAAGGAAAAGGGTGGGAGAGAGGGGAACATCAGGAAAGAATTTTTTTTTTAAAGCTGAGAGGGAAAAAGTCTCAGAAACACTCAGGGAAGCAAATGGAGGACTCAACAGGGACAACGAACACAGAGGATGAAAGAATGAGGCATAACAAACAGGAAAAAATCTGCAGTATAGTGAGACTCATGATATCAAGCTTCCACTGTACTTTAGACTTTGGGTTTCACATACAAAAAAGAGAGATTCAAATGGGGTGCTAACTTTTTGAGTATCCCTAATCAGAATGCTTGGAACATCTGTAGTTATGCTCGGGTGGGGGTGGGCCTTATCTGGCTCACAACTACCCCCCACTGGTTGGCCAGCAGGATCACAGGCAGATAGGTGGACACCTCATTTAGTGCTGACCATCTCCCAAGAGCGTTTCTCAACTGGTCTTTGGGCTGACTCAGCATTCCCTCAGCATGAGGTACCAGGATGAAAGCAGATCCTTGCCCTACTGCCATGCCAATCTCACTTTCTTGTTCTAATCAATAAAGCAGTATCCTGTCACCTTGTAGTGGTGAGTGGGCTTGCGTGTTCCAATGAACCCTGTGAGCAATGCCGTCGGGAGTCATGTACTCCCAGCAGGGTCACCCGTGGCGGTAAGGTCAAGTGAGAGGAACCAGACAAAGAATGATCCAAGAATGTCCTCAACAGCAGAACAGGCGGAGGATAACTATGTGCATGTTACAACGGCTGTGAAGGCGGATGAAGGCTGCAGCAGATAAAGGACTTCCAATCATCATGGTACCCATGCCATTGGATCAAAGCCTTTTTCTGTCAAGATTGTGTGTTGATTGTGGTGCACCGATCTCCCCACATAAAACGAATTCACGCACAGACGTCTTCCATAACAAAAGTCCCATGGCGATCTGCAAATGGCAACGGGGGCAGGACTGTGAAATACAGAAGCCCCTAGTCATGGTCTGGTACATTGGCGGTGGATACAGATTCAGATGGATTCATTGTTAAAGACTATATTTTGGAAGACAATCTTACTTGGTCATGAGTAATTGCCAAGAAGAGGGGGGGAAAGAAGAAGTTGGCTGTTTTATTCCCATTGCTAAAGGAGGAATGCGTCTTGCACCTGCCTCACAACTCTACCACATTGCTGCTAAATATCAAATTTGAAATTCAGCATCTGCGGGCACTGATGGTGGTAAGGTAACTGCTGTGGTTTGTTCTAGTCACTACCAATATTATAACTACGAATAATTATAACTACTTATAACACACACACACGTGGCTCAAATCATAATTGCCAATTATAAGAATAATCAGCAAACCCTTAGAAAAAATGTGTTTCTTTTCCTTTCAGAGTTCCAAATTGGTTAGCATTTGTCTCTGTAAGTGCACACATATGTTTCCACACTACCACTTGTTTCAAAAGGTGAGGGTTTGGGAAGACAGTGTATTGAACATAAGAACACCCCTTCAAGAACAAACAAAAGGCCTATCTAGTAGTCCACCATTGTTTTTCCCACAGTGACCAACCAGATGCTTCTGGCAAGCCCACAAGCAAGACTTGAGGGCAATAACCCTCTCCCGCCGTTGTTTCCCATCAGCTGCCTCTGATCTTGGACGTAGTGAATAGCCATCATGATTATTAGCCATTGATAGTTTTATCCTCCATGGGGATGGCTTAGGCAACTATGCAGTGCGGCCTGCCCCTCCATGTATACAATGGTTGCAATTTTAAAATGTGCCAGGTCGCCCACATTTACAGATTTTCCAATGCTTCCTACATTCATGGCTGATACATTGGTCAAAATGCCAATTTTAAAATTGTATGGTTGGCTGTTCAAGAGGCAAGTTGTTATTTTCAAACAGCAGGATTCATTATTTTCATTTGCAAGGGCCACATTTACAGGCTGCATGCCTTGCCCTTGGGGCATGTGTGAAGAGGCATATAAATTCAGTACTGATTTTTAAAGATTCAAATCATTTTGAACCACAAAAATGCACCAATGAACGACTAACACTTCAGCTACTTTTTGAATGCCCAGTCTCAGAAATGCAAACTACTCTGGCACAAGAAAAAAAGGCAAATAAGTGTGTAATAATATCAATATAAATTGTGAACGGAAAACAATTTCCAGTGTCAAAGAAACTTGTCTCAGCATAGTGATTGCACATTGTTTGCTGGGTAAATTCATGACCCAAACACCATCAAACTTCAGCAGCATCACTAGTTATAATTATTGTCAAAGTACGGATGTGTTGATAAGACCTAGGGATGAAGGAGAAATTCAATTCAATTTGCATTTAAAGCTGAATCCAGTAGTGTAGTGGCAAATTCAGGAGTGCAGGGTCCCTTCATTCATGATAGTCACAGCCATGCCCCTCCCTCTTTTTTTGCTGCTGGGTTGAGAATGAGATCCTTGTTAATGCCTCCTTCCATAACAACAGACATCCCTAGGAGCCAATAAGGACAAAAGAGGAGAGTGTTAGCTACTGAAAAAATCTTCCCAGTGGCCAACTCACCCCCTTTCATGCTGGTTGGCAATCACTATGCTGAGACAAGGTGGCTCCAATCAGCAGGAAAGGACAAGGAAGCATGTTAGAAGACTCTTCTCAGTGGCTAACACTCCCCTTTCATGCTGATTGGCTCATAGGATGCTGGGACCCTGCTCCCAAAAAAGTAAGGTGTCTAAGACCCCCTGAGACCCTGGACAACTACATCACTGGCTGAATCTATCAAATTTGCACTTTCTGAAACAATATAACTGAAACACAGCCATTCTTTGAAATTCACACTTATACAAATTTTGCAATGCAGTTCTCCAACCAATGTTTACCACACTGCATATATTAGGGGGAAATGTGCATAAAAATGAATAGTGAAAATAACAAAAAAAATGCATTATATTAAGAGAAATTGCTTGCAAAAATGTGTACATTAGTCAAAACTGCAGACAAAAATGTATTTATTATAACAAAATGCTGAAATTTTTTCATGAGGATTTAAAAAGAAAATCCACAAATGGCTGCAGAAATGTGGAGAACCAAATTTAACACTGGAAAAATTAGAAACAGAGAGAACTGATATCGACAGATCCTTCCGTCCCTAGTTCTAAGATCTAATTCGGTTTAAGGTTGCAATTCTATATCCCCATATGAATAAACCCCGTTTAACTCAATAGGACCTTCTTAGAAGATATGTATAGGACTGAGCAGCTTAGTCAACATGTGTAGGACTATTAGCATCAGTGTTTTAGGTACAGATGTATCTAACTCTGCTTGCCTCTTTGTGTGCCTGTGCCAAATTTCAGCTGTTCTCAACTGGCATTTTTGCTTCATTCGGTTGAACTGTGCAAATTTACATCACATGGAACTGGGACATTATCCTTATTGTTATACCTAGGAAGTGAAACCTATTTCCCCACTCTTGTCAAAACAGTCTATTCTATCAATGTCATTTCTTCAAGAGAAGCAGCCCTTGTAATTAGAGTTTAAGTTACTTTTTTTTCTAAGTAGGATAAAAGCCTTTTTAATTGTATGCAGCCGCACCACGCAGAGGTGACAAGTTAATGTTGTGACAGTTTGCCATTTGTGGTGGATGGTTCATTATTTCACCTTGTTATGCATTCTACTGTAAATAAACAGGTTTTCTTATTCATATGACTGACAGGGCCATGTGTTTAATATTGGGCATGGTGATAAATCCACACATTGAAAATAAGGTGCTGAGGTGAATGTATTTATAGAGACTTCTTGGAAACAGGAAGCTCCCTTATACCAAGTCAGGCCATTGGGCTATCTAGCTCTGTGCTGTCTACACTGACTGGCAGCAGCCCTCTGGGGTTTCAGATGAGAGTCTTTCCTGGCCCTACCTGGAAATGCCAAGGATTGAATAGGACCTTCTGCATGCAGTTCAGGTGCTCTACCTCCCACTATGCTATGCCCCAGCCCTTGCTATTAATAGCAGGCAAGGAGTACTGCATCCCTTCTTGGAGACGTTGCCTTCTGAGCGTCTCAAATATTTTGTGAAGATATTCGCCGTTTACAATCTTTCAACTATATACTGAGTTTGTAATGCAGTCAGATTAGTTTCCTCTGTAACAGCGTTCAAATTATTGAGCTGTTGAATCAGCAGAGGATCACACCCAAACAGACCTCCAGATTCTTCAGAATAATTGTGTAGATAAAGAAATAGGATAGGCAGCTGAAGCAGGCAGAGTCTCCCAACAGGCAAATGGTGGTATAATCCAAAAGGGCTACATTTCTGACTAAGGACCTCTGATTTTCTTCCTAGAATAGTCCAATAACTTGAAGCTTTCTTCTATATGAGCTTTCCCATGCTCTCTTAGATCATCCTTTACAGTAATACCTCAGTTAACGAAGTACATGTGTTCCTGGACATTACTTTTAAGCAGAAACTTTGGTACCAGAGGTAGGAATAACATGGAAAGAATAGGGATAGGTTCCTACACCACAAAAAAGAAGAGCCGTTCAACATATTTCAAACCTTTTATTCAAACCTAACAATACAAATGTCTGAAATAACACAACCAGGTCAGATAAGCCTTGCATACAGGGATGCCTGCCTTGTCTTTTTTTCCTTTTATGTAGCATCCTGCTATAGCAATGTAAAGATTGGATCACAGTTCTCCTCTCTCTCTCTCTCTCTGTGCCATCCTCCCCTACACTCGAGCAGACATGTCTGTGGTCAACAGTGCTTCCAGAGCACCCGAAGCACTATTTACTGCAGAGGCGCCTGTGCTACCTGACAGGGAATGCATTCCAGTCATGTGTGAGAGAGCTGCCTGCAGCATCCACAATCCAGTAGACAAGGAACCACATTCTGACTATGTCAGAGGGTGCGCCCCCCATGCCCCCTGTACCCCCAAAAAAGACTTTGTTAAAAGGAGCATCTTTCCTGGAGGATTTGTTATGCGAGATATTACTGTATTCACAGGGGATCACAGAAAGGGTTGTCAGGTTAACAGCCTAGAGCACCCTTTGCCAACCTTATGCCATGCTGGCTGATAGGAGTTGTAGTCTATAACATCTGTAGTCCAGGTTGGCACTGACCTAGAGATGTTATCCCTTTAATGCCTGTGATGTGGGTTGTGAGCATGGGGTAGTAGAACATCAAGAAGCGGGAATCCAGACAGGAAGATGGTATTGTCTGAGATGACAAACTATGAAAGAATTGCTGAATGATAGGGAAATTGCAGATCAGGTAAGTGAGTTTGTGCATGTGCTGGTCTTCGCCACAGTTCACTTCAGAAGATGCTGAACTGATAGTCAGGTCTGAACAACTGGGAGGGGAGCAGCATCTGAAGAACAAAGGACTGAGGTGGCAAGAACCCTAGGGCTATTTGACAAATTAAACATTAGAAAGTCACTGAGAGGAAGAGATAAAGGCACTTCTGCATCTCCCTCTTAGGGGTGTATGTAAAGATAAACACATGTTCTTCATATTGCAACCTGGTAATTCTATGCTCTATTTGTAGTTAGACCTCTTGCACTACTTTCTACAGGTGTTCCATTCTGTAGAAGATACCTTTGCATTTACAGCAGGGATGGGGAACCTTCGCTCACTAGGCCTCCCCATTTAGTCATTGAGGCTGTTTTGGTCAAGGCACACACACCTGCCCTATATTGGAAGTGTGGCAAGAACAACTCCTGTTTGGGTTCTTTTGTTTATATTCCAGAAGGAAGAATTAGGGTTCTCCAGCTAGACCTGATAGGCACAGCAACTGGGGCAGATGGTGGGCGGTAGCCAGTTCACTGCACCAGCCTGGAGCTGGCACAGTGCGTGGGCCCAGATCAGGCCAATGCTATAATGTTTCAGCAGCAGGGCTAGCTCAGGATCCAGTGGATTCCAGGCCAGCTCAGTTCCGCCCACACTCCACCTGCCCCATGGGCTGGAAAGTCCCATTGTGGCTTTGCACTGACTGCCATGAGGAGGGATCCCACCTGCAGTAGGGAGAGCGCCATGCCAACAGAGTGACATGCATGTCACTCCACGGGCGGTGGCTGGCTGAAGGCACCTGCAGGCCTTGGAAAGAACACCTCTGCACAATCCAGTCCCCCCGCCCACGACAAACACATAGGGGGGTTGGATTGCTCTGCCACTTTGCAGGCACAACATTGATTGTTGTCCTTTTTATGTAAATTCTGCCATAATGTTCAAATGCAGCCCAAGTGCAGTGGCTATTTGTGCATCTCCACAAAAAGAAAGGAAAGGAAACATGTCACCAACAGCCCTTCAAACAGAGGACTCACTTCTATAAAGTAGGACATGTAGCCATCCCAGCAGTCAGTGTATCGGTGTGGATGGAACTGAGGAAAGGCCAGAATCCATGTGAAGGCAGTCATTTTGCAAAGCATGAATCTGCTTCAGAGTTATATAAAGCAGAGAGATAGCATGTATGAATATTAGAGTAAAAAGGGCCTGCAAAAAGAAGGAACCTAACCCCTCCCTTTCTGCCCATGGCCTGCCTCCCCATAGGTTCTATTTGCAACTCTCCCCCACCTGAGTCTGTGCTTTTCTCCTCAGCAGAGCTCCAAAACTAAAAATTGATGGAAGTGTGGTGAAAATAAGAACGTCCCAGTCGATGGTCTGAAGGCACATAAGGCCAGCTCCCAGGGTCAGGTCTGGTCAGTGCCTGGATGGGAGACCGCCTGGGAACCATATGTAAGCCGCCTTGGGTTTCTATCACCAAAAGAAAGGTGGGATATAAATGTAATAAATAAATAAGAAATAAGAACAGCTTCTATATAAAGATGGAGAGAGGGTCCTCCAACTGGCTAGACTGCCTATCCTTATCTGTGTTCCTCTACCTGTCTTCCTTTCATTGTAAACTGATATTCTTAGGGAGCTTGCCTCACTTCCATCCTCTCCTTCCTTCTTCTCAGACCAGCTATGGGAGAGCGAACACCTTTGTCCCTGTTTTCTCCCCTGAAGCATGAGGGCAATGACCAAGCCTGGCCATTGTGCCTCTAACTTAGTTAGATAGCTAGGACTGGAGCCTTTCCTCTCAAGTATGTATTTCTTTTAATAAAGTAGTCTTTTCTTATTTTACTAAGTCTAAAATCCTGCAGGAGACAGGGAAACACCATCCCTTCCCCGCCTCCACAATTAACATTCTGATATGTGGGCGCGGCAAGAAAGAAACACTGGTAACAATAAATGTGAACGCATGTGAACGCTAAAAAGCAAAACAGCAAGTTTATTCGCAGCAAGGATGTATGTACGTGAACCATCCAAATCAGTTGCGCTGGGAAAAGCAGCATTTTTAATGCGGATCTTGGCTCCTATGTGAACCCGCCCCTTGTTGTGGAGAAGCAAAAGGAGTGTAAGACTTCATTTTTAAAATGTTCACTGGTGCCAGTTATGACCCCAAGCAAACATCCATGGCAGGATATTAGCAGCTGGAGGGTACTTAGAAATTCCACTCTTATGAAAAGATGCAGACCTGGCTTCCTCTCCAACACACTCAGTGTGCAGGGAGGTTATGTTTATTTTTGAGTGAGCATTCAAACATGCAACTACACACACACACACTTGCTTCCTATTTTAACAAGTCAATCTGCTAAATTTAAAACATAGTTGAATTTTCCAGCAGCTGAAGCACAATATAGAAGTGTCAGAGCTTAAAGGGATTGTAGGTCACTTGATAACTTCACAAATGTCATAATGAAGAAATCATATGCCACCCACTCAGCAGGATGTGGCATTTCTATTCTATACATTGGTCTTTACATTGGCCTGCTGCAACCCAAGTTCAGTCATTTTGAAGTTGTCTGTAGCACTTGAGTTTTTTAAAGCAATATTATTTTCCCTGTGCTTGTCTCAGTGGGAACTGGCAAAGAAAGTTCCACAGGAACACCAAGGCCCCCATGCACACAGCATGTTTTTCCCATCAAACAGCATGTTTTGCCATAATCTTGCCAATACTTTCAAGAATAGTTTACCTAGAAGTTCCCTAATCTAAACCAATCCAACAGTACATTCATGTGGGCAATAATGCTTCAAGAATCACTGCTTGATGGCAGGGATTGAGGAAAAAATTTATTCAGTTTGCATTTAATGGCAAACCTATCTAATTCACACATGAAACACAGCCATCCTTCAAAATTTGCACTTCTCCAAATTTTGCAGTGCAATTCTGCAGTCAACTAATGTGTACAAAAATGCATATATTTCTGTAAAGTGTCCACGCAAATGCATATATTACTAAACGTAACACACAAAAATGTGTTATATAAGGGGGAAATTTGGAATAATAGGTCACAGAATCATAGAATAGTAGAGTTGGAAGGGGCCTACAAGGCCATGCAGAATCCAAATCAAAGCATTCCCGACAGGTGGCTGTCCAGCTGCCTCTTGAAAGCCTCCAGTGTTGGAGAGCCCACTACCTCTCTAGGTAATCGGTTCCATTGTTGTATGGCTCTAACAGTTAGGAGGTTTTTCCTGATGTCCAGTCAAAATCTGGGTTCCTGCAACTTGAGCCCATTATTCCATGTCCTGCACTCTGGGACGACTGAGAAGAGATCCCGGCCCTCCTCTGTGTGACAACCTTTCATGTACTTGAAGAGTGCTATCATATCTCCCCTCAGTCTTCTCTTCTCCAGGCTAAACATGCCCAGTTCTTTCAGTCTCTCCTCACAGGGCTTGGTTTCCAGTCCCCTGATCATCCTTGTTGCCCTCCTTTGAACCTGTTCCAGTTTGTTTGCATCCTTCTTGAAGTGCTAAGACCAGAACTGGACACATAAGAACATAAGAACATAAGAAGAGCCTGCTGGATCAGGCCAGTGGCCCATCTAGTCCAGCATCCTGTTCTCACAGTGGCCAACCAGGTGCCTGGGGGAAGCCCGCAAGCAGGAGCCGAGTGCAAGAACACTCTCCCCTCCTGAGGCTTCCGGCAACTGGTTTTCAGAAGCATGCTGCCTCTGACTAGGGTGGCAGAGCACAGCCATCATGGCTAGTAGCCATTGATAGCCCTGTCCTCCATGAATTTGTCTAATCTTCTTTTAAAGCTGTCCAAGCTGGTGGCCATTACTGCATCTTGTGGGAGCAAATTCCATAGTTTAACTATGCGCTGAGTAAAGAAGTACTTCCTTTTGTCTGTCCTGAATCTTCCAACAAGTATTCAACAGTATTCAAGATGAGGCCTAACCAGTGCTGAATAGAGGGGAACTAATACTTCATGCAATTTGGAAAGGTCATTATATTATGCTTTGTTACAACAGCAAACTGTGTATATAGTGACAAAATTGAATCACATATTGTATCTATATTGACCAC
Organism: Rhineura floridana; assembly: GCF_030035675.1. NCBI lineage: Eukaryota > Metazoa > Chordata > Lepidosauria > Squamata > Rhineuridae > Rhineura > Rhineura floridana. Next base: position 73,538,260 of record NC_084487.1, on the reverse strand, counting down.
TGAAGAAGACCCATTCAGGGTAGAAACACGTTTGGTCTACTGTCTAAGTGTTTGTATGTTACATTTGGTTTGTCACAACATTGTTGGCTATATCAGTTGGTATTTTGATATATTCCATATACATGTCAATAGCATCAAGCTTTTAGACATTTTATTTATTAGTATTCTCCGTATATTGGCACATAAGGCCAGCTCCCTGCTGAAGCTAAGCAGGGTTAGGTCTGGTCAGTGCCTGGATGGGAGACCGCCTGGGAACCATATGTAAGCCGCTTTGGGTTTCTATCATGAAAAGAAAGGTGAGGTATAAATGTAATAAATAAGTAAATAATAAATTGTTGGGGTGTGTGTGTGTATTGTTTGAGAATAAAGTTGGAAATTTTTATTTATCTTATTTTATTAACTTTAGTATTCCATATTGCTATGTTTTCTCTATAGGCCAAGTCCTTTCCTTTCCAGACTTCTCCCTCCATCCCAAGCATTGTAGGAAGCAGCTGAGCAGGGGGAAAGTTCCAGAAGACAACACCACCAGCAGCCTTAACAACAATCATGCCCCTGCTGCACAGATAGCAGCAGTCTCTCTTGCTTGGGAAGAGGCAGAGAAGTCAGAGAGGAAAAGCAAAAGGAGTACAAAGTAGGGCAAGAATAAGAAGTCTTCGTCTTCCTCTCTAGTTTCTCCTCATCCCGAGAAGCAGAAGAAGGTTAGGCCAGTGACTATTGAGAATTAGATGTGGGGTAAGTACACGTCCATGAGATGGAAGTTTCCAATGTCAACCCAAATCAATAACGTTAGTGAGATATTGGCACTGAATGGCCAACAGTCCACCCTGATCAAATCCATGGGGTTCTGGTGCCTCATGGATCTCATTGTCCTGGCACTACCCTTCAAACAGTGCCCACACTCTATACGAGGCCTGTCTCTCTACTTTAGTTTGCTTTACTTTTTATTTCCACTGACATACCTACATTACTTTAGGAGGCAGCAGCCCCTTGAACACACTCTCTTATGCAGTGGGGGCTGGCCCATTACAAATGGGGCACTGCTCCATCAACCTCAGTCTGCCCTCAGCCAGCACCCACCTGCCTGCCTTCTTAATTACAGCCAGTCTAGGGTGGCATTGCCTGTCATCTTCCTCCTCCTTAGACTCAATGTTGTAGAATTGTAAAATTCAGCAGAGAGGAGGATGGAGATAAAATCTGAATTAGTTAACTCCACCTGCCATTGGCTCTGGCTCCACCTACCGTTAGGCTCTTTGCCCTCCGCCCCACCAGTCTCAGTGGGTACCAGCCACCACTTTTCTTATGGCATCTCTCTCTCTCTCTCTCTCTCTCTCTCTCTCTCTCTCTCTCTCTCTCATACACACACACACACACTCACACACAAGGCTGTTTTGCATATGACTTGTCCATATTTACTCCTCAAATCAAACACATTGCTGTTTTCTGTACAGCGCCAAGCCTAGTGCCTGCAAACCACAGGGAGGAAAGTAAATCCCTCCCCCCCCTCCCCAGTCCTATTTGTCTGCAGTTTGGCAGGTTTTACCTCTCTCATATCTGCTATTTTCATAACAATTGCTCCCCAAACAGTAGGGAAGATTAAGTGATTCCCTTTTAATCTCTGCAAAACAGTAACATTGCCCATGCAGGAAAACCTCAACAGCTATGTTTCTTTAATTTGGCGGGATTCAACCCCTCAGGAGGGACTTCAATGTGTGCAAATTTCATTCACTTCTGGCAAAAAAAAATCTGTACATGATTCCTTTGGGAAAGGGATCAAATTTTAAAGGAGCCCAGCACTAAAACCTCTTGACATATTTATCCCTAATTTGTCAGTCTTCTCCACTCCAGAGCGGATACTATTCCTCCAAGTTTCATTAATGTCAAAAGTGGGGAAAGTTATAACTGTTTTTTAATTTCCTCATAATAATAGAGTGAGAAGCAATTTGGCTCCAGACCCCAAGCCTCCGAAGCACTTTGGACCATGGTGGGCTGTTTTTCGAAGCATCAAATCAATCTTATGGTCCATGCATACCCCTAATTTTAATATCTTTCCATGTATGCAACAGTTTTAAAAATAAGTTAAAAAACATTCTGCTAAAATGGAGTTGAAAAAGTAACAGTAAAGGTGTGTTGCAGTAAAGTGTGGTGAATGATAGTGCTGAATCACCTGATGTTTCACTGCCTATGTCAAAATCACACCTTTAAAAAAAAGACAGAAGAGTAGTGCAGTCTCTACACCAGCATGGATTGTGTTGCTCTTCCATTCCTTCCTCCCAAAAGTTGCATCTGTGAGCTCTCAGAAACACCAGAAGGGAAATTGCAGATGAACAATGATTTCATGGCAACGTTATGTAGATACCCCATGAAGAGTGAGTGAACAGAGACTAACAATTCCAAAGTAAATACCTAATGTGGAAGCACCTTGAGAAAACTTGGAGCTATATTGAGTCAGACCACAGGTCCATCTAGTTCAGTATTGTCGACTCTGATTGGAAGGGTTTCAGATGGGGGCGTTCCCAGCCCTACCTGGAGATGTCAGGGATTGAACCTGGAACCTTCTGCATGCGAAACAGATGCTCTGACAGTAATTCGGTCCCCAGTCCCTGTAAATTATGTAATTAGGCCATTGAACATCTTTCTAGAGTTCTGTAGGCTTGTCTTCAGCAACTTTTGACTTGTGTACCACTAGCATAGTATATTGTCCCATACTGATTGTACATATAATGAAATCAAGCTGGAAAAAATCTCCGTAATAAACTATCGACTTCTCATCCATGTAATTTTCTGAAGCAAAACAAATATATTTTTGAGCTTTTTTATTTTTAATGAATAATCACGTGTGGAACAATTTTTTTAAAAAAAATACATATTTCTTATAATAAATAAAACATATATTATCAACAGTGCATCCATTAAAGTTAATTCATAAACACTTCCAAGGATATTCCTAGAATAATATAGGATATTACATAGTATAAATAAATCTTCACTCATAAATTATGTCATCATATAATTTTAAATAAATTATAATTAAATAGTAATATCTACTAAAATATTTCCTAAACTAAAGTAAAATGCTTTTTCTTTGGAGAAAAGTAAACAGAAGAGGGGAAGATTCTCCAGATAGCTGTAAACTAGAAGTAATTAAACATATGTTTCCATCAGAAGAGAAGAAGAGCCTGCTGGATCAGGCCAATGGTCCATTTAATCAAGCATCCTATTCTAACAGTGGCCAACCAGCTGGCCGTGGGAAGCCAGTAAGGAGGACCTGAGTACAAGAGCACTCTTCCCTCCTGCAATTTCCATCAACTGGTATTTGGAAACATACTACCTCTGGCTATGGAGGCAGAGCATAGCCATCATGGCTAGTCACCACTGATAGCCTTATCCTCCATGAATTTGTCTAATTCTCTTTTAAAGCCATCCAAGTTAGTGGCTATCACTGCCTCTTGTGGGAGCAAATTGCATAGTTTAACTAAGTGCTGTGTGAAGAAGCACTTTCTTATGTCCGTCCTGAAGATCCACTGCTATGTCTGGCAAATGATTCTTTTCTAAAAAGAAAGCTTAACTTTTGCCCATAGTACTTGACACATGTATCCTAAATGCATTTACTTGAAAGTTAATTGAATTGAAACCATCATGATGGATGCAGGACCACCAGGGTCATAGAGAGGCCGAGGTGGAATGGAGGCTTTCCTGTGGTTTGTCCCTAACCTGGTGCCTGCCAGATGTTTTAGACTACAACGCTCATCAGACCCAACCAGCATGACCAACATGATAGCAGTTGTGGTCCAAAACATCTGGAGGGCTTCAGATTGGGGAAGATTGATCTATTTATTAACCCATTAATTCCCATGATGGCGGGGGCTCAAGAAGTACTTCAGCTATCACCAGAATTGGGGCGTTTGCTTATAGACACCTTGCACAGAGGCAGCAATTGACAAAACAGAATCTCCATGTGAGCCTAGCAGAGTTACAAGCTGAGCAGCTGCCTCATGTTTAAAGGCCTTCTTGATTTCCCCCTCCACCTGTCATCATACTTTTACCCATCTTAATCAGTACTAAAGCCCTTCTTTTCACAATACTGGTAAATCCCCATTGATGTGTGGCATAGTTTATGGATAGGCCCAGAGGGGTTGCCACATGTCTGAACTGGCCCCTCCTTTCAAGTAAATTTGTTTTGCATCAGGAAGACTTGCCAGCCCTCAACTCACTTAAGAGATGTTCTGTCAAAGTCTGCCACTAGACGAGATAAAGTCGTTTGAGAGATGTTGCCTAAATCCTTTAAAATGTGTATCATCAAATCAAATGTGTTGAGTTCTGTATGAGTTAAAAAAAAAAAAGGTGTACTCCTTTTAAAGTCAAAGGATGTCCCACAGTGGCCACCACTGAAGAATACTCTAGCAATCCTGGTAGCCTATTCAGTTCTTGCTGCCTTTCTGGCTGCTGCCGGGGTTTTTTGGCACTTCAGTGCATGCATTTTCCAGGTAGTCAAACAGCAAATCAAGCTCGCCGACAGCTTTGTTTTTTCCATTCTCTCCCAACTGTAAGAATCAAAGCAAAAACATGTTCTTCAACAGGATGAAGGACATACATTCTAAAAGAGAAGCTTTGATCATTTTTTTGCAGAGGGGGGCAGGAAAGCAGAAAGAGAAATGAGGGTACTTTAAAAATTAGAGCATAACTCCTCAAGAAGTTCTTCTGCATAAGCCCTGGGGAATAACTAAGAGCTGCACAACAATGCAGTAGTATGGGAAGTGCAGGAGAATGGGAGCTGCACAGTGGGCAATAGTGCTTTTTGCATAGCCCCTATTTGTTTCACAGGGGCTTAAATGGAAAAAAATCACAGAGGATTGTGCCCTAAGTAATTTAATTTCTGGCAAAACCTTCCCAGATCATTTTTAACAGGCAACAGGTCTTTTTGTCTTTTGTGCAGGATCTGCTGTGTGATCCAGTGTACAGAGGAACACAAGGAATGAGATCAGCTCCTGCCCCAACATGGCCTTGGTAGGATATCCTGATCAATTTGCCTTCTGTGCACCTCAGTGGCCAAACGAATAAAACTGACAGCAGCAGCTCACTTAAATGCAATGAGACAAGGCAAAACCAAAGAGTTCATTGCAAGAATGCTCACCAAGATTACACAACCTGAACATACCCTCTCTATAGTACTGTAGATCAAGTCCTGAGTCTTCCACTGAGTTCTGTTGGACTCTAATAAGAATGAATGACTTCATTCCTATTTTGCACAATTAGTTATTTAAAAGGATCAGGTAGCTGATGAGGGGAAAGACCTTTTTCTGCCAAGACCCTGGGAAGCACAGCTAGCCATAGCAGACAATACCTCAAATTAGGGATGGAAGAGAAATTTGCATGTAAAAGCACATCTATCCATCTTACACTTTCTGAAACAATATGCGAACCAAAACAGACATCCTTTGAAACTCACAGTTTTCCTAATTTTGCAGTGCAGGTCTCCAGCCAAGTGATGTGTACAAAAATGCATATACCAAGGTAAAGTGTGCATAAAAATGCATAGAAAAATAATATACAAAAATACACTAAGGTAAAATATGCTGTGTAAAACTGTGTATCTTGGGCACAATTGCATATAAAAATGTGTATATTAGTAGAAATTTGCACTAAAATACTGATTAATTTTCATGGGGATTTTTCTAAAAATCTGAAAGGGATGTGGAAATGTAGAGACCTCACCTTAAAACTGGAAAAATGAGAAACTGAGAGAAGCCAAAACTTACAGATTCATCTATCCCTAATCTCTGTGGATGCAATACTGGACTAGATAGACAAACAGTCTGACCCAGTATAATACATTTCTGTTTTCAGATTCCATAAAGTCTGGAGAAACATAAAATCAGGATTCTAGCTAAGCAATGTCATCACTATAATGCTAAGCACCAACTTCTCCCTGTCCAATATACTTGAAAACATTAAACCTTTTCATTGAATAAACTAGAGTGGTCATGATTCACATTTTTAAAAGAAAGATCTCGCCTCTGAATTACATATAAAAAGGTTGCATGTTTGATTGCACCCTCATGTTGAAAAAGAAAACAAGCTCACTGCATATGAGAAACAGTGGAAAGGATATTGTTGTTGTTGTTGCTGCTGCTGCTATTATTATTATTATTATTATTAGTTTTTGGTTTTTTTATCAGCAGTCTTGATGCTTACTCAGGCAGGGATCCAATATCCCAAGCCTGTTTCTGAAGGACTGGCAGTTGTTTATGAGTTCCCAGGTTAATATGACAAATCTGAAGACTGATAATGTTTGCAATGTATTTAATTGAAATTATAAGGTTCTCTCTAAGTTTTGCTTCAGGATATTTGGAAGAACGTCTGTAGCTGATGTCAAGAGAAAACCTAAACATGCCTCATTTCAATGGTTAGGTTTCATTTTCAGTAGTTTTTCAACATTATGTATGAGAGTTATTACATTGTCTGTTCTAGTCACTGTTTACATTTTTGTTCACGGGATTTATTTCTTATATCTTGTAATATTTCTTATTTATAAAAAATCTTACAAATAATAATTGGTAGATTTATCCCAATATGAAGTGTAAAATTTATTCTCAAGACCATGCCAGTACTAGATTTGCAATAAGGGGGCAGTTCAGAATTGATGAGTTGGTACCGCATGTACTCCATCAGCAGTGAATGGTTCTTGCAACCAGACTATGCCTGGCAAAAAGTTTTGCATTGGATAAAAGTTCAAAGAAAACAAAGATGAATATGAGCAAAGCAAATACACTTACAATGCAAGGGTGGGTAACCTGTGGAGGTCCAGATGTTGTCAGACTACAACTGCCATCATCCCTGACCATTGGTCATGCTGGCTAGGGTTGATGGGAGTTGGAGTTCAACAACATCTGAAGGGCCATTGATAGCCCATCCCTCTGCTATATGCTATGGTTGTCCCTGTAGTGCTACCTTTATTTAACATGGGTTATATTCAAACATAATTCCTCTACATGTAAAGTAAGGACATACAGTGTGTGGAGACTGTACAAAGCATGCCTTTTCTAAATATTTGAATCAGCTCCCTGTTGTGAGCAAAGAAGGTAAATTTATTCTACTGTCCTTGTTAACATTTTTAAAGATCAACATACCTGATCCAATTTGTCTTTCATTTGTTTCAGATTGCTCTCAATATGCTCTTTGTCTCCCAATGGTTTCTGAAAAGGAAGGAAAACTATGTAACAATGTGGTTTCACACCTTTCTCTTGAATTGCACTTAACTGCAGAAAGCTGGGATGTTTTGATTTGAGGTTTCCTCCTTTACTGTCAGCACCAGTGATTTGCTACTTTTCTTTATCTAGAAATATATTCTCAACTACCAACCACAAATACAAATTGGGAGCCCTACCCTCCACCCAGTCCAAGAGGGAAAGCATCCAAGAAGAATTGAAAAGGAGTTTTAGTCTGATATTTCAAGGAGCTGGACAGCTCCTTGAAAGTTGTGACTAAAGCCTGGAGCAGATTCCACTGCCCCACTGATATGGAGCCACCAGCCACCACTGGGAAACAGAGAAGGGCTACAGTTATATAAATGCTTACACAACCACTCAGTTTCATATTCAAATGAGCCAAAAAAGTTGCCACTTCCTGGACACTGGGATATTTGTTCTTTAGCTCAGAAAGGACATCTGTCAGCACAATGTCAGTTACTCTCTTCATTAGGTAGCAGCGATCATTCTCCTGCAAAACAAGATAATGAAACTGTAAACACTGAACAACAAACTTACACAGAGGGAATAAAAATAGCAATTAGCGTTTGTGAGATGTGGGAATCTCACCTTGATATTCATGTACAGAGGCTGCCCAACAAATCTGTTCTCGGTATCCTTATCAAAACATCTTCCCTAAAAAGAGAGTCAGAATGAGAATGTGGCAGAAAGGCGAGGCTCTACTTTTTTCAAGTTCTGTGCTGTGGCAGACCACAGCTCTCCAGTTCCACAAGAGAAGCAAGGGAGGCTACTGTACAATTGCACGGGAATATAGAAAAGGGGGCAAAGGTATAGTTTGCGTTGAGATGATAAGTGTAAAACCCACCAAGATAAGAGGGTCCAAGAAGCTCCTAATAGATTTGATGTACAAAGCAGAACTAATTGTATACATCAAATACAATGTTTAAAAAACCCTTTCTTGCCAGTTCTATAGGTAGAAGACAATAGCAAGTGGGTTATGTGGACAGCCAGCCAGATGGGCGACTAATAAATTCTATAAATAAATAAATAAATAATTTAAAAATGAGTACTAGAAGGTTACCCTTCTTAGACAGCTGAATATATTCTTGGGGGGGTATCTCCAAAGCTGCGCACATACTTGAAGTATGTACATACCTGAAGACAGGTTACTGTCCTTTCAGAATGGAAGGACAACAAGGATGAACGTGGCATATCAGAGATAACCTTTGACAATACAAAGTAGATACATCACGTAGACAAAACTTCAGTGTGTAGGCCAATTGCTTTACCTGTTTAGCTAAAGTATATGTACGGTTCTTGATGTAAGTACTCTGGAAGTCGTTTCTGCTGAGTTTGCAGAAGTGATTGGTAAGATTATCTGCTTCCTTCAAGGGCAAAGGGCTCGCAAAGAAGAGAAGAGGTAGGCAACAACAGCAGAACATCCAAACGAGGAAAAACCTCATCCACTTCTGAACCTGATTCATGGCTCCGAAAGAAAGACAGTGAGTTCAGTCAAGTCACAGCCCCAGTTGTTGAACCTTCTAGAGACATAAAGAGAGAGAATTACCCAGTGAAGATAAATAAAAAATATGTTAATGTTGTAATGTAAAAATAATGATTGTTTAATAAAAATTATGTATCTAACATACATTTTAACGCGCACACACATGTACATATATAGAAATATTACTTACTGGTGATTTTTGGCTGTGCTGTGAAGGAGCTGAGGGTTCTCATATATATATCCATTGTCACCTTTTTCAAGAGATAGTGGTGAGCTAAAATGACATCATCAATTCTCCTACTTTCCACCATCGCTTCTGAGAATTTACTAACCACTACATAAAAAAGCCACAAGACACAACCTCGTTGGCTTTCTATGTGTCATTTTTATGAAGTGCCCCTGTTCATAATGTTAGGGGCAAAAGGGGGGGTGTTCCCAACACAATTTTGAGTTAGGGCCAAACTAAATGTGACACCATTCACACAATTAGCCATTGTGTGAGTGATGCTTTAAGCGTAAATAGTAGGCACTGGTGGGGAAGCAAAGGAATAAAGCCCTCCTTCCTCCACCACCAGGGTTCTGGTCACTTTCCAAAACACAGCCATCCTTACTCAATTTGCACTTGCTGTAGAATTTTCATGATGATTTTTTTTAATGGCAAATTGCTGCAGAAATGTGGAGATCATAAGAAACTGAGAGCACTGAAATTGACAGATCTTTCCATCCCTAGTCCTGATCCATAAGTCAGTCCCTACGCCAGCTATGAAATCAGTTCAGGTAGTCTGACTCTTACACAGGTTTCACACCTGAATCTTTTAAAATGTGAAATGTAGCAAGTTAGTGTTATGACTTGCCTCAAACCATTTAGATGAAACACTTAATAGAGGGGGTCTATAATTTTCATGTATGTATGTTTTGCATTACAGTGGTTGTTAAAAGTGTGTTTGTACTCCCAGGCAGCAGATGGTATTGCTCCCCTGTTCTTTACAACACTTTGCTTTAAAAAAATCATTACAGTAGGTCAATGGGGATGGATGGATCTGGGTCAATGGGGATGGATGGATCTGGGTCAATGGGGATGGATGGATCTGGGTCAATGGGGATGGATGGATCTGGGTCAATGGGGATGGATGGATCTGGGTCAATGGGGATGGATGGATCTATCAATTTCAGTTTCTCATTTTTCCAAGCTTAAGTTCAATTTGTGTTATTTCTGCATTAATTTGCAATTTTTTTAAAAAGTCAGCACAAAAAAGTATACATTTTTGTGCATTTCTCCCAATAAATGCATTTTGTACACATGGTTTACTTAATATAATGCATTTTTATCAGTTATTGTCACTAATATATATTTGTGTGCACTTTTTTATAATATATCCATTTTTATACACAGTTTTTGTTGGAGAACTACATCACAAAATGCAGATAAATTTGTGTATTGGCTCAGGAAGTGCAAATTAGCTAGATTCACACTGAAATGCAAATTGGACAAATTCCCCCACCCCCAGGTAACAAAGAATAGTATTCACTTAATACTAATACTATAACTAGTTGTATAGTTGCATAGGTCTAATAGTGGGACTATCTTTGGTCCAGCTCTGAAGAAACTCAGCTTGGGGTTGAATGGGCACTTGACAGCCATCCATCTGTTATGCCTGCGCACTTACTTATCTGTAAAGCAATATAAGAAAACTTTGCACAACGTTATGTGATGATCATGATCCAGAATTTTACCAGAGTACAAGACCAATCCTATTGTTAACTAAGAAAGACAATATTCTGCAATCTCAAACAATTTCACTGGGAAATTCCTTGACTAGGGCTCATAGCCACAGGATCATGACGCATGGCCAACCAGTCCATGTTTTATTTAAGTTATTTATTTACAGGTTTCTAGGCCATGCTGCAACCAAAAGTTCTTGGTACAGCTCATACCATAAAATAAATTAGAAATATACAACAGTACAATAAAAATACAATAAAATAAAATGCAGCATCAAAACATCAAAATAAAATAAGGAACAAATTGAAGAAAAAAGAGCAGAAAATGAAAATCAGCAAAATTAAAGCAGGGTTTAAAACTAAACATTATTTAAAGGTCAGAAAAACAAAAAGACCTTTGTCTGGTGCCAAAATAGTGTTAAACATCAGGCAGATCTTTCTTGGAAGGATATTCCACAGCTAGGATGCAACTACTGAAAAGGCCCTTTCATTTGAAGCTACATGCCATACCTCACGTGGCTGCATATTTGAAGAAAAGCTTCAGATGTAGATCTCAGTATTGTTGTGGAAAGAGGTGATCCTTCAAGTTCCAAGATCCCAAGCCTTAACAATCAGCACCAGCACTTTGAATTTGGCCCAGAAATAGACTGAGATTCAATGAAGATGGCATAGAACTAGCATAATTGGTTAATAACACCTAGCCCAGTGCAACCATATTATATACCAAATTACATTTCCAGGCCATTTTCAAAGGCAGTTCCATGTGCATATACCCAATGCATTGCAGAAATCCAAATGGGAGGTTACCAAGGCATGAGTCACTGAAGGAAGGGTATCCATGTCCAGGTAGGGTCATAGCTGTACCAACCTAAGTTGATAAAAGATGCTCAGAGAGGCGACAGGTCTCTAATGATAAAGATGGATCACTGAACACCGCAAACGCTCTTAGGAGGAATGCAACAACCCTCTCTAGAATAGGTTGAACATCAATCACCTGGGCAGATGATCCACCCACTAACAGTATCTCTATCTTGGTTTGAGTCTCAGTTTATTGACTCTCATCCAGGCCATTACCATGGCAAGGCTCTGATTTAGCTCTTCCACTGTCTCACCTGGACTTGATGAACTCCATGTCCTGCAACCAAGGCCACATCTGCACCTTACATTTAAAGCAGGATTATACCTGTGTTAACAGTCATGGCTTCACTCAAAGAATCTTGGGAACTGTAGTTTTTTTTAAGGGTACTGAGAGTTATTAGGAGACCTCTGCCCTAACCGAGTTACAATTTCCAGAGGTCCCTGGGAAGAGGGTTTGATTGTTAAACCACTCTGAAGAATTATAGCAACCAAGGTGACCAAGGCAATTTCATTACCAAGGCTAACCCCCAATTGAAATGGATCAAGAAAATCAGCTTCATCAAAGAGGGCTTGAGTTTGGCTGGCAACCACTGGTTTGAGTACCTTGCCTAGGAAAGGACTATTAGCTATAAGCCTATAGTTTTTCAGATATTTTGAGTCCAAGGAAGATTTTTGTTAGGAATAATTATACCACATCATCCTTTAAGGATATCGTCATCCCCTCTCTCAACAAGGAATTTATCACCTCCTGTACCCAGCCAGTCATTCCCTCCCTGCTCGATATACGGAGTCATAAGGGCATTTAATAAGAGCAAAAGTTGAGCATACAAATGCTTGGCCAGACTCAGCCAAGAGCCTAAAAATGGAAAAGTATCCAACAAAAATAGGACCAGATGGTACCCTGGATGGCTCCACTGATATGGTTTCTTCCATAGAAGAGAAAACCTCACTGCCCGATGGTTACAGCTATCCTAAAGAATTAGGGCTAGGCAACAATCTCTATCCTTCCAAAGCCAGAATGCCTGTGATATCACCAACAACTATTGGATGACCCACATGATTCCCCCTAATATTAGCATACCAGCAGTGGTTTAGTCATCCAGGGGGTCTTAGACCCCTTACTTTTTTGGGAGCAGGGTCCCAGCAGGTTCCCTATGTCTCCAGCATCCTATGAGCCAATCAGCATGAAAGGGGAGTGTTAGCCACTGAGAAGAGTCTTCTAACATGCTTCCTTGTCTTTTCTTGCTGATTGGAGCCAATCAGAGTGAAAGGAGAGTCAGCCACTGGGAAGACTCTTTTCAGTAGCTAACACTCTCCTCTTTCATGCATATTGGCTCCTAGGAACATTTGTTGTTGTGGGAGAAGGCACTAACAAGGATCTCATTCTCGATCCAGTAGTAAAAAAGGGGGAGGGGAGGGGCTGTGACTATCATGGAGGGATCCTGCACTTCTGAATTTGCCACTACACTACTGCATACCAGCACAGAATCCAGCCAAGGAGAAACTGGTAATATATGAAATGGCCATGTTTGTACTCAGAAGCACTGCAAAACCAAGTTATCAGCTAGGTAACATGGACTTAATGAATTAATTATCTTAGGGTTGTAGAGAGCTTTAGACCAAGAGTGGGTAGCTACAGGCCCAGGAGCTGAATGTGGTCCTCCAGGTGTCTCTATCCTAGTCACCTAGAGACCACTAGGTATGAGGTGACTAACAAATTAAATGAATGAATAAAATAAATAAATAAAATCTAGCCCTTGGAACTCTCCCCAAGCCACACCCCTTATTGGCCCTTCTCTGTGTCTTCCTAGAGTACAGTTGCCTGGGTGGAATGTCCTTGAACTGTATGTCCCTTGCTTGCCTGGATGGAGTATAATGAAATGTGTGTGTAGAAATATCTTGCTTTTCCATGGCTGGAATATAGCCTACGATACAAATATAAGAGTCACATCCATTGTTCCACTCAGTTTTGCGTCTAGTCCCACCCACCACTGGCATGAGGACCCCAGAAGGTTCCCTATGAGAGAATGCAGCCCTCAGACTGAAAAAGATTCCTCACCCCTGCTTTAGCTGAACAAGTGTATTACTTCAGTTGTGAGGCACACAATAAAAATTGATCTCCCTCCTTCCATTTCATGCTTTTCAACAATGCAACCCTATGCATATCTGATTGCGTTCAGAGGGTCTTGCACCCACCTATGAAGTCTATTTCAGGCTGCAAACTCAGTCTCCATTTGTAAAATAATGATGGCACCTCCCTCACTATGGAGCATGATCCTATGAACTATGCAAGTTCTACCTGAGTTTACCCTTTAGGTTCATGCACAAGGATTTCAGAGGGGTTGGGGCAGGGAAGGTAAACCTAATGGGGTTTAGCATTTTCTTTACGCATATGCACACAGATTGATTTTAACATTATACTATGTTTTTAAGGATCTATTCTAAACTGGTAGAAAAGCCGCATATAAATGCCCAATCTGCGGCTTCATAAACTTGTTTCATTCTGAACACTTCCTCTAGAGAAGGAGGAGTGGAATAGTCTAGTAGCCAGTCAAAGACCATTTGCCTTAAGCATTTTTAATGCGGTGATGACATGGTAAATCCAACTTCAAATGATTGTGACAGGGTGCTCTGAGAAGTGTGCTCAGTGATATCAATTCCAGATTATGACCCAGTCCTCAGCACATACCCATACAAGTATATTATCCATTTGATTTCAATGAAATTATATTTCTGTCTGTGTGTTTATGATTAAGGTCTGTGTCTATGGATGATTTACTATGAAGCTCAGAGTGCTCAACAAAAGAAGTGGTTTTCTGTTAAATCTGATTTTGTATCTACACATTTTAGCTGAATCGTAAATACTTTAAAATAACATAGAGTTCATTAGTGAAGAACTATAACAATGGCATCGATTCCCACTTGCTTCAAACTGTTTTTTAAAAAAGGACAGAGCACCGTAATAAAAATAACATAAGAAGCAAAGTGATGCTCAACACCATTTAGGTTTTTTCCCTTTTTTTCTTTCCAGTAATGTCTCAGAAATCAGCCTTTTCCCACTCACAGGCTCTGGGGCAACACTTTAAACCACAATTACATATTGAGTTTCCCTAGCTGACTGATAAGTCAGAGTGGTTTGATATTCTCAACAACTGACCCATATAAAATACAGAGGATTCAAAGTGGAAAAATGGGAGGCACATCAGAAGCCACAAACACTTCCTCCTTGATTTCAACCTTCTGTCATGTAGATTAATTATATAGTTCTTTTGGTTTCATTCTTCTAGGACAGGCACAGACTTGTTTGTACTTAAAAGTTGACACTCATTTGTGTTATAAGTTGATAAATTGTTATAATAACATGCATTTGACACATTTCAGATTCTTGGATGAGATTTCCCAAGGGCTGATATTCACAAAATATAGGCATTATGCTGGTATTCCAGTGCATTGTCTATTGTTTGAGCACATGCAAGTTCAATGCTCTGTAGTTCTGGCACATTCTCTCACTACTACTATAGTAACTGGCACTAAGTAGAGCTGCAACATTTACACTTCAATCCTGTAAAAGATTACTTGTCAGTAAGTCTCATTGAACTCAGTCGGACTTACTTCTGAGTAGATGTGCACAGGATTGTACCGTTAGTTAATGCATTCTATTAATGGATTAAAAAATCAATTTGATAGATTAAAAAGATGCCCCTGATTAAACAGACAGATTTCTAGGGGAGGAAGGTGCAGACCAGACAGATTGCTAATACCAGTGACTGTCAGCTGCCAAGATTGGCGTGAGCTAATTCTGATATCACATCTTCTACAACAGAAAGATAGATGCCCAAACTGTTCCTTAGTAATATTAGCATATACATGAATATTATACAGCCACAAGAGTGGCTGTATACTATAGTCAGCATGGATTTTTCGCATTCCGCAATGTTAAATTGAAAATACCCCTATGCCATTCTGATGCTTTCCATAAGATGATTTCAAAACAAAACCTTACAAAATGTATAGTCCTGAACTCAGAAACACTTGCTTAACAACCTTCTAAATTTTCATGGCGATACACAAAACACTTAGGAAGAATCGAAAGTTCAAATTGTAAAAAGCGAGAGAGAAAAACCAGATCCCTTTTGGACTTTTTTCTGTCAGAGTTCTCATAATCTGTTGAAAGTCATTAAAAATCAGCCATGTTCACAGAGTACAGTAGGGCCCCACTCATACAGCGGGTTACGTTCCGGACCCCCGTTGTAAAGCGAAAACTGCTGTAAAGTGGAATGCATTGAAGATAATGGTGCGCATCGTGTGAAAATGGCGCACAACGAGCAAAAACTGCCGTAAAGCAGAACAAGCGCCGTAGGAGCAGGGCCTTTCTGCAATTGACAACCGCTGTATTAGCGGAACACTGTAAAGTGAAGCACTGTAAAGCGGGGCCCTACTATACCAGTAATCCTGTTACTGACCTTGCCCCATACTCTGAGCTTCATCTTCTGCAGTTTAAAGGTTTAAAAAATGCCTGGCTGATTTTTAATTAATTTAATAAATTTAGCATTGAACTGAATAACAATATAGGGCATACTCAGTAAGAACCAACAGTCAGTGTTCTTAAAGCCAGACTCACAGCTGCTGGGCTTGCCTAACCAGGGGCCAACACCCAGGCCAGACCTTCATTTCACCTTAGACAGTCATGGCTTCCCCCCAAAGAATCCTGGGAAGTGTAGTTCGTGAAGGGTGCTGAGAGAAGGCTCCTATTCCCCTGACAGAGCTCCAGTGGCCAGAGTGGTTTAACAATCAGCCGCTCTGACTGAAGCTCTGTGAGGGGAACAGGGCCTCTCATAGCAAGTCTCAGCACCCTTCACTAACTACACTCCCTAGGATTTTTTGGGAGGAACCATGACTGCCTAAAGTGAAATAACAGTCTGGTGAGGATGTGTCCAGGGACAGCTTTGGTTTAAATTTGGGTGGGAGGCTACATGTGGCTGCTGTAGAATAAAAAGGGGGGGAAGCCCTGAAAAAGAATGATAGTGTTCACAATGTTTTCCTTTTGGAAAGGAAAGGGGCTTCACCTCTGCCCAGTGCCCACCCACCCAATCTCCTCCCCTCCCCCTCTTCTCCCCCTTCCTGCCCTCCCCCTCCCCTTACTGCTCTCTCCCTCCCCTTCCTGCCCTCCCCCTCCCCCAGGTCAGTTTGACCTATCCTAAGCATGATTGCACAGGAGTAAATCCCACTGAACTCAATAAGCATGCAAATGATCAAATCTGTCCTCCCCTTCTCCTTCCTTCTATCCCCTTCCTCTTGCCCCTTCCCTCCCTTTTCTTCACCCCTACCTTCCCCTCCCCATCCCCTTCCAATCCCTTCCTTCCCCCTCCTCCTCCTTCCCCTCCCATCACCCTACCCCATGGTCAGTTTTACCTAGGACTACAGCCTGGGAGACCAGGGTTCGAATCCCCACACAGCCATGAAGCTCACTGGGTGACCTTGGGCCAGTCACTGCGTCTCAGCCTCAGAGGAAGGCAATGGTAAACCACCTCTGGATACCTCTTACCATGAAAACCCTATTCATAAGGTCACCATAAGTCGGAATCTACTTGAAGGCAGTCTATTTCATTTTCAAGCATGATTGTATGGGAGTAAATCCCATTGAATTCAATAAGCATGCAAATTATCAAACCTGCCCTCCCCTCCTCCTCCCTCCCATCACCTCCCTTTTGCCCCTTCCCTCCCCTTCTTTCATCCCTCCCCGTCCAATCCCCTCCTTCTCCCTCCCCCTCCTTCTCCTCCCCTCTCCCCTTCTTTCTTCCTCCTGCTACTCTCCCCCCCTCCCCCCCATGGTCAGTTTTAACTATCCTAGCCATGATTGCATGGGAGTAAATCCCACTGAACTCAATATGCATACAAATGATCAGACCTGCCTTTCCGCTCCTTCCCCTCTCCTCTCCCTTCCTTCTCCCTTCTTCCTCCCCTCCCCTCTGCCTTCTTCCTCCTCCCCTCCCAATCCAAGTCTCCCTCCCCATGGTCAGTTTTACCTATCCTAAGCATGATTGTGCCAGAGTAAATCCCACCGAACTCAATAAACATGCAAATGATCAAACCTCCCCTCTTCCTCCCCTCCTGCATGCTACCCTCTCCCTCCTCCCCTCCCCATCCCCTGTGGTCAGTTTCACCTATCCTAAGCATGATTGCAGGGGAGTAAATCCCACTAACTTAATAAGCATGCAAATGATCAATCCATTCTCAGCAAACTTGCACAGGATTCCATTTCTTACCTCCCAGATTAAAAAGCAGAGAAATTCACTAATAGGCAAAAAACCTTGCGGTTTAACAATGTACCTATAGCCCACAGATATTTCTATCAAACTTTAAAAAGCAGGGAAATTGGGCAGCTAGAGTGAATGCACCAGGGGAGCAGGAGACCTGACCTCCTCACTGAGGAGTACTGCCCTACAAATTTGTCAAAATGCAAACACAATTTGCTTGCACACTCCCTCACTCGTCCTAACACCCCCACCCCCTCTCTCTTACCCCCACTCTCTCCCACCCACTTGCTCACTCCCTCACTCGTCCTAACACCCCTGTGACGATCCCACCTTTGGCTCCACTGTCAGGTTCCCACCTGCTTGTGGCTACCGCCTTTCACTAGGCACCACCTCAGGACACCACCAGTCAGGATCGTCGTTTTTATTTTTTCTCACTCTGCTCTAGCACAGATCTCTCAAGATCCCACTGCTAGGCAGCACCACCAGCCACTCCCTGTAAACAATACTGCTAGAGGCTTCGCCTTAGTCTCCCTATGGCTTGTTACTTTGTGTCTGGGTGCCCTTGCTGTCCACAACCCCCCTGTATCTTTGTCTATAAAGCATACAATCCTGGGTTGCTCTGGATACTTGACGATGTTACAATTTCTTCCTTCACCACTGCCACCATTAGATACAGTTTCCCTTTAGCCTTGGTAATTACCCTGCCCTCCCTTCTGGTCTGTATATCCCCAGCCAAGGATCAGGCTTTTGGTAAACCAATAAAAGTATTTATTTAATAACACTAGGAAATAACAAGATTGCTTTAGGAATGTTTAACAAGCATATGGTTTCATATAGTGTCACTCTTATGTGTCCAGTTATATATATTCTGTCCAAATATCAGCCTAATAGAATCCAAACCTCCCCCAGAACTCTGTCAACTCAATCCCAACTGCCTCCCACTTCAACTCCTTTCCAATCACTCTCCTCTCAACTCTCCCAACCAACCTCTCCAACTCAACTGTCATCCTCTCATTTATACCTTCAGCCATTCAAAACACTCAGCCAATCATCATCCAACATTCTCCCGAATTCTAGCCCATGTACTCCCCCCTCTTACTCAGTTCACTTACCATATATCCCCATATAAACCTGCACTTACCATATTTACAGTCATAAAAATACAGGGGCATCACAACCCCCACCCCCTGCTCTCTCGCCCCCGCCTGCCCCCACTCCCTCACTCGCTCTACTGCACCCCCACTCACCCCCGCTCACTCACTTTATGTATCTTTTTAAAATGTGGTGTTTAGTTGTGACTATTAGTTTAGGTGGCTGACCCAGTAGAACAAATCCTATTTTTATTTGTATAATTCGAGGTTGAAATTTGTTTATAAAACTGATATGGATATATGGAATGATCCCACACCAAATCATTTCTTGGAAATGACTACAGTTTCAGAACACACACACATCTTAATTAGAGCAAATTAAATAAATAAAAAAGAACACAAACTCTGGCAAAAGAAATGCAAGAAGACAATAAGGGATGCTAAAAAAGAATTTGAGGAGCACGTTGCTAAGAACATAAAAACCAACAACAAAAAATTCTATAAATACATTCAAAGCAGGAGACCATCTAGGGAGGCGATTGGACTGTTGGATGATAAGGGAGTCAAAGGTGTACTAAAGAACGATAAGGAGATTGCAGAGAAGCTAAATGAATTCTTTGCATCTGTCTTCACAGTGGAAGATATAGGGCAGATCCCTGAACCTGAACTAACAGTTGCAGGAAGCGATTCTGAGGAACTGAGACAAATAGTGGTAACGAGAGAGGAAGTTCTAGGCTTAATGGACAATATAAAAACTGACAAATCACCGGGCCCGGATGGCATCCACCCAAGAGTTCTCAAAGAACTCAAATGTGAAATTGCTGATCTGCTAACTAAAATATGTAACTTGTCCCTCGGGTCCTCCTCCGTGCCTGAGGACTGGAAAGTGGCAAATGTAACGCCAATCTTCAAAAAGGGATCCAGAGGGGATCCTGGAAATTACAGGCCAGTTAGCTTAACTTCTGTCCCTGGAAAACTGGTAGAAAGTATTATTAAAGCTAGATTAACTAAGCACATAGAAGAACAAGCCTTGCTGAAGCAGAGCCAGCATGGCTTCTGCAAGGGAAAGTCCTGTCTCAGTAACCTATTAGAATTCTTTGAGAGTGTCAACAAGCATATAGATAGAGGTGATCCAGTGGACATAGTGTACTTAGATTTTCAAAAAGCGTTTGACAAGGTACCTCACCAAAGACTTCTGAGGAAGCTTAGCAGTCATGGAATAAGAGGAGAGGTCCTCTTGTGGATAAAGAATTGGTTAAGAAGCAGAAAGCAGAGAGTAGGAATAAACGGACAGTTCTCCCAATGGAGGGCTGTAGAAAGTGGAGTCCCTCAAGGATCGGTATTGGGACCTGTACTTTTCAACTTGTTCATTAATGACCTAGAATTAGGAGTGAGCAGTGAAGTGGCCAAGTTTGCTGACGATACTAAATTGTTCAGGGTTGTTAAAACAAAAAGGGATTGTGAAGAGCTCCAAAAAGATCTCTCCAAACTGAGTGAATGGGCGGAAAAATGGCAAATGCAATTCAATATAAACAAGTGTAAAATTATGCATATTGGAGCAAAAAATCTTAATTTCACATATACGCTCATGGGGTCTGAACTGGCGGTGACCGACCAGGAGAGAGACCTCGGGGTTGTAGTGGACAGCACAATGAAAATGTCGACCCAGTGTGCGGCAGCTGTGAAAAAGGCAAATTCCATGCTAGCGATAATTAGGAAAGGTATTGAAAATAAAACAGCCGATATCATAATGCCGTTGTATAAATCTATGGTGCGGCCGCATTTGGAATACTGTGTACAGTTCTGGTCGCCTCATCTCAAAAAGGATATTATAGAGTTGAAAAGGTTCAGAAGAGGGCAACCAGAATGATCAAGGGGATGGAGCAACTCCCTTACGAGGAAAGGTTGCAGCATTTGGGGCTTTTTAGTTTAGAGAAAAGGCGGGTCAGAGGAGACATGATAGAAGTGTATAAAATTATGCATGGCATTGAGAAAGTGGATAGAGAAAAGTTCTTCTCCCTCTCTCATAATACTAGAACTCGTGGACATTCAAAGAAGCTGAATGTTGGAAGATTCAGGACAGACAAAAGGAAGTACTTCTTTACTCAGCGCATAGTTAAACTATGGAATTTGCTCCCACAAGATGCAGTAATGGCCACCAGCTTGGACAGCTTTAAAAGAAGATTAGACAAATTCATGGAGGACAGGGCTATCAATGGCTACTAGCCGTGATGGCTGTGCTGTGCCACCCTAGTCAGAGGCAGCATGCTTCTGAAAACCAGTTGCCGGAAGCCTCAGGAGGGGAGAGTGTTCTTGCACTCGGCTCCTGCTTGCGGGCTTCCCCCAGGCACGTGGTTGGCCACTGTGAGAACAGGATGCTGGACTAGATGGGCCACTGGCCTGATCCAGCAGGCTCTTCTTATGTTCTTATGTTCTTATGTCCCTGATATAATAAACATTCTGCTAAAGATTGGAGTGGGGAGGGAGAGTTTAATTTCCAATGCCATGAAGAGGGGAAAGCTATTCAAAAACTGTTTTTAAATCACGCTTTTGAAGTGGTAAGCTAATAGGATTGGGCAGGAAATAAGCCTGATTAGCATTTTGCAAGTAATTGTGAGCACAAAAGATATATCAACAATAAATGTCAAGACGTATTGTCTACAATGGAAGTTGACATTTGTGTAGGGGAGGAATGTAAATTGAATCCATTAAAATGACATTAAATACATTAAGGTATTTCTTTGCTTGTACATTGCTTATCACTTTTGTTTTTAGGAAACAGAGAGCCAGTGTGGTGTAGTGGTTAAGTTGCTGGACTACAACCTGGGAGACCAGGGTTCAAATCCCCACACAGCCATGAAGCTCACTGGGTGACCTTGGGCCAGTCGCTGCCTCTTAGCCTCATGAAAACCCTCTTCATAGGGTCTCCATAAGTCGGAATCGACTTGAAGGCAGTACATTATTATTATTTTAGGAAATATGGGTGAAGCACTCAAGAACATAATGGGTGTGGAGGGGTAGCAATGATTTTGATGGCCTATGACATGTTTATGTGTGTTATTCTCTTGCTGTTCTTAATTCACATCACAACAATGTCCAGCACACTTTACTTCAATACAGCAATATTTATAATTTTAAAAAAGAGGAATACTATTTAGGTTTATCTCAGACAATTTATATTGATATCCTAAGGGGCTTTTGTGTGCAAGATTCAGTTGCGTTCTTTTGTAGAGCATATCAAAGGCGTGTGGCTTTTGTTTCTTTGCTCTCTGGAAAAATGGAAAACGCAATTGGCTGGGCTATGAAGCTACTTTCCAACGCACATGCACACACACGAGATCAGAGTAGTGTGTTTGGTCTGCTGCTACTTCCATATTGGTCAAGACGAGAATGGCACATTTTGTATATTTTAAAATAACTGTTTTAGCAACTGGTATGTTTCTGGGCACAATGCAACGTGCTGGCCTTAAACTTTGAATCCCACAACAACTTGGGAGCAGCAAACCTGAAAGAATGACTTTCCCTACATAAAAGTACTCAGATATGAAGATCTTTGTCTGACTGAGGGCCTTCTTGAGCTCCTCCCATCTTTAAACAGGACCGGGGTGGACAAGAACCTTTCCTGTGTTACCTTGTTATTCTACTACCTTCTCTCTGTGTGTGTTTATTTTTAATGTTGTTTAAGGCTACTTAGATGTGCAGCAGCCAAGGCCAGCACTTTGTAGGCTTTTTTTTAAAAAAGTAATTGAAATGTAACTGTAGTGATTACTTTTGAGAAAAAGTAATCAGTTACTTTCAGAGCAATTGTAATTGTAATGGTAATTACTACTTTTGGGGGCCATGTAACTGTAATTTATTACTTTTTAGAAGTAATCTTCCAAGCTTTGGACAACATATTGTAATCAGTCTGATTTTACATCAGACTGCAGTTTCAGATTCAACTGTTAATAAGTCCAAAATAGAAATACAGCATAAACCTCCAGTTTGAAACACAAAAGTCTATCTTCACCATCATATGACATTGACCAATAAAAAGGCTTTGAAATTAATAAAAATAAATTTGACACAGGTTTCAAGGATGAATAATGAGGGAAATTCTCTGTAGAAACAGTAGTAACACAGGAAAGAAGCAAAGTAAGAACACCAACAAACATACAAAAATATAATTCTCCATCTTTGGAGATGGCAGGTGTTGCCACCACTCACTGTATGCACAGAGGCACATGTTACCAAATTCTTCCAAGCTACACAGGCAGTGGATTGGACTGTGAAAGACCAACCCAAATTGTGTTTGCATTTTGACAAATTTATAGGGCAGTACAATATCTCAGAGAGGAGGTCAGGTCTCCTGCTCCCCTAGTGCATTCACTATAGCTGCCCAATTTCCCTGCTTTTTAAAGTTTGATAGAAATATCTGTGGGCTATAGGTACGTTGTTAAACCGCAAAGTTTTTTGCCTGTTAGTGAATCTGCTGTTCTTTGTATAGTCATTACTGTCCTTTTACCATGGTAAGTCTCTAACAATAATTTTCCATTAGGTACCTGGTTATTATTGTCCATTTTGATCTCTTAAACACTTGTTTGTAGTTAGATATCTTCTCACAGGTCTTCTCAGGTAAAATGTATATTATGAGTTATGCAATCAGAAAATCATGAATGTGGGCGCCATCTTAGAAAAGGCATTCCTCCTCATTGTGGAGGAAATGAGTATAGGGGCCAGTCCTAACCATGGCTGCTGCCCAGTGAGGCATAACAGTGCAGTGGGCCTTCAGCACATCCACAGCCTAACCAAGCATGCAGGCCCAGGGATGAAGGTAGGGTCCAGGCAGATTGCTATGCATAGTGAGTGGGCCCAAATTGGGCCTTGTGCTGTCACATGATAACTCATCTTATCTCCTTCTCTGCCCACAGAACACCCTATTTCAGGGCTTGCCACTGCAGGTGGAAGGCAGCAGGGCTGGATGGCAGAACATCTCTGTCCCATCCAACACACCCTCCCAGTCTGGCACAAAAGGGTTTTAGATTGCTTTGTAAGATGCTGCTGCTGTGATGCTTGCATGTATCATTTAAACACAATGAGATAATACTGCATTCTTCTAAATGTTCATTTTATTCATATGCAAATGCATGCAGATTTGTTAAATCCATTCATCATTAAAACCTCATATTATTGACTAAATTTTGTTTAATCGGATTCACAGTCTTAGTACTAAGATACTTTGGTGCTTGTATTTTGTATATGCTCTGCACAACATTTCATTTTGTTTTTTGTTTTTCCCCCGCCAGTCCTGGGTGCCTACATGTCATCCGCTCACCCTGTTTGTATTATCAGCCAGGAGAAAGACTTCTAAGTGCTGATCTGTCACATGCAAAAGCTCAGTACAGTAGGACAGTGACTTCGATATATCTTCCCAAATTTTAAAATGTGAAAAATTGGGGGAAATTTATGCTTTTGGACCAGATCCATACACTAAATATTGCTCGACACCGTGGGTTCTCCAGTGTGGGGTCCCGCAGGGTTCGGTTCTGTCTCCCATGCTTTTTAACATTTATATGAAGCCGCTGGGGGCGGTCATCAGGAGTTTTGGAGTGCGTTGTCATCAGTATGCTGATGACACGCAGCTCTACTTCTCCTTTACATCTTCTTCAGGTGAGGCAGTCGACGTGCTGAACTGTTGCCTGGCCGCAACAATGGACTGGATGAGAACTAACAAACTGAGACTCAATCCTGACAAGACTGAGATGCTGTTGGTGGATGGTTTCTCTGATCGGATGGTGGATATATACCCTGTTCTGGATGGGGTTACACTCCCCCTAAAGGAACAGGTGCGTAGTCTGGGAGTCATCTTAGACTCTTCCCTCACACTTGAGGCTCATGTAGCCTCGGTGGCCCGGAATGCGTTCTACCAACTTCGGTTGGTAGCCCAGCTACGTCCCTATCTGAGTAAGGAGGACCTCTCATCAGTGGTACATGCTATGGTAACCTCGCGTCTGGACTACTGCAATGCGCTTTACGTAGGGCTACCTTTGAAGACGATTCGGAAGCTACAGCTAGTGCAAAATGCGGCGGCCAGACTGCTAACAAGAACTAAGCGGTCTGAGCATATAACACCTGTGCTAGCCCATTTGCACTGGCTTCCAATATGCTTCCGGGCCAGATTCAAAGTGTTGGTACTTACCTATAAAGCCTTATACGGCGCGGGACCACGATATCTGTCGGAACGCCTCTCCCGATATGAACGGGCCCGTACACTACGGTCTACTACGAAGGCCCTCCTCCGGGTTCCGACTCATAGGGAAGCCCGGAGAGTGGTGACAAGATCTAGGGCCTTCTCAGTGGTGGCCCCCGAACTATGGAATGGTCTCCCTGAGGAGGTGCGCCTGGCACCGACACTATCATCTTTTCGGCGCCAGGTTAAAACCTTTCTCTTCTCTGAGGCATTTTAATTCCTGTTAATTTTAAATTATTATAATTTGATTTTAGACTGTACAGTTTTTTGTACAGTTTTGTATTGTGATATACTGTATTGTGTTATTTTTATTGTATTTTTAATCTTCACCGCCCAGAGAGCTGTTGCTAGTCGGGCGGTATATAAGCTTAATTAAATAAATAAATAATAAATAAATAGTCCTGCCACTGAAATTTTCAAACTCTGGGATTTGGATTAA
Source organism: Rhineura floridana (assembly GCF_030035675.1). Classification (NCBI taxonomy): domain Eukaryota; kingdom Metazoa; phylum Chordata; class Lepidosauria; order Squamata; family Rhineuridae; genus Rhineura; species Rhineura floridana. Next base: position 73,512,955 of record NC_084487.1, on the reverse strand, counting down.
ATCTTATACAGAAACTGCTGCTGGCCATACAGAAATCTGCCAGTCTTTTGAATGATCTGCTATATATAGTCACTGTGGATAAGCTGGATGAGATACTGTAGCATTATCTGTCTTCATTAATAGCGTTGACCAGTGAGAAGCTGCAGGTGATACCAGCAAGGCCAGCCCTCTTTCCTATGAACACATAGGCTTTCTCCCTTTATCCATATCTACTCCTTATATGTTGAATGTTAATTCATCTAAGCTCACAGGTTTCCAACAGCAGTTGTCAAAAAGAAGGCAGATTTTAGAAAAACACCCCACCCAAGAATTCTTTATTTATTCGATTTATTAGTCACCCATCTAGCTGGTTATCCAGCCACTCTGAGCGACGTACAAAAGCAAAACATACAAGAACATCAGTACATCAAAAAACTAAACAGTAAAATAGAACCTAACTCTGTTCTCATCCAAAGCCTTCTTACTCTTGCCCGAACAACAACAGAGTAGAGCCAGTGGTAGTGTTCATGGTGGTCGGCAGTGATGTATAGGCTGGGGGCCGGTATAGATAGCAGCATGGAATTCCTGCATGATGACAAGGGCAGGGACACAATCCTGGCAGCGAAGGGGGACCTCGTCTAGGTGCTCGTATGTCACGGTGAGGCTCAGCTTGACCGCAGAGCCATACAGCGGGCTGCTGCCGCCACCCTGCATGGCATAGATGGAGGAAGGGTTCAGGCCGTCGTCTCAACCACAAGTTCGGGCAGGCACCCGCTCCCAGGCACAGCCCCAGCCGCAAACTCAGCACCAGCAGCAGTAAAGCAGGGGCGGCATTAAGATCCGGCAAGGCCAAGCCAGCGGCCTCTGCAGGGAAGACGCAACTTGAGGCAACTGGAGATGGTTCAAGAGAGCTGCCAAGCCTGGAGCGGGTGGCAGCGAGGTCTCCGCAGCGCTGCATCTGCAAAGGGGCACAAGGAAACAAGACCACCAATTCTTGGGTCTTGGAAGGTACCAGAAATTTTCTAAATGGGAGTCAGACTTCAAACAGCAGAATATTCTTCTATGCTATTTATTCATATTCTGCACACTCCAACTATTTAAATGCATTCTACGTGGCCTCATCCATCATAGCAGAAACAGAAAATGAGAACACAAACCAGCAAGAAAAAAGATGCTGTATATACTCATTTAACATCAGAGTATAAGATCTTGAAGGTAAGACTTATTTATTTAGATTGCAATAGATGAAAGGACGGAGTTAAATTCCAAGTCTTGTTACAGAGCTAAAGTTATAAAGTACATGGAAATACATTTCACCCATCAGATGACAAAGATGGAATCATTCCTGCAGACCTTCTTTGACCCACCTCCACCAGGAGATGGGTACAACACCTACAGTGAGTTGGCTTTTTATACACTTCCTTATCAGAGAGGGGATGTTTTCCCATGACTTTATTAGCTACCTTCTCTCCATGCTGCCTCTCCATGCCATCTGCCAGGGACACCAAGTGTGACCAGCCAAACTTTTTGTCAACAACTAGTTGGCTTAACTAGTTAATTTAACCAGGTGTGGCTTTCTAGTGGTTCTGGTTACTATGTCTGTTTCAGACTCACCAAAAAACGGAATGCCTTAAATGGTGTTAAATGGTGTTCCCACAGCTCTCTCGGATGTTTACAAACATAACAAAGCATTGGCTGCCTTCCCAGACTCCTTATCTCCCTGCTGTTTATTACTAAACTCTCATAGAGATTCACTGCTTTACACAGGAGGGGGACACAGAATCCCTTTTTCAAAGAACCCTTTTGCTCTTTTGCAATACACATACTAACAAATAAGCAAACTAAATAGCAATACCAGCAATAATAAGTACTTTTTAAACCTATATGGGACAGTGTGCCCCGGGTTTGGTTTCCTTTATAGGACAGAACACTGGAGACTTGTGGAATTTTTAGAATATTTGTTTTATTTGATTTGATTTTGATTTAATATTTGTATGCCACATTTCCAATTATAACAAAGAATAACAAAGAATTAAAAATTAGCAAGTAACATTTCCATCAACATATCAAACAGAATAGCATATAAGTAAAGCAAAAACAAACAATTCAATAAACAATTGAATGAGTTCAATACAAACTCTTAATAATTCAAAAATAATTGATCAGAAGTGGCTGCTGAGCACTTGTCCTGTGCCAAATGATAGAATCTCTCTGGAAAGGAGTTCTTCACCCAGCGCATGAATTCTGAAAAAGTGCCATGGAAGCCTGTTACAATATGGCTACTGTGGGGAAGTAGGATAACACAAAATGGCTGCCCCATCTAACAGACAAAATAACAAAATTATGCTGGCATGACCCCCCCCCCCATCAGCCATCCCCATCCATGGATAAAAAATGCAACTACATGAGCCGCCACTGTGCTGACTCAGAGAGAAGCTTTTTGCACCTGGAAGGACAAGGGTTACCCACGCCTGCAGTAATAGGATGCAAGGAGAACAAGTTCTCCCATGGGAACGACGAGCCAGAAATTAAAAGAAACTTCTTATGCCAACAAAGATTATTATTATATGCAAAGGATTCTGTTTGGGAACCCTCCCCTCAAGCCTGGCACCAGCAGTCAGCCAGGTTGCGCACTAGCCAAGGGCCCTGTGGCTGAGAGAGTCCCCTGCTGCTGGGGCTGGGTGTGTGTAGCTCCCACTCTGTGCAAACATCAGGTCGAGGAGCATGTACCTCATAACCCACTATGGCATGGATTGCAGAGTGGGAGCAACTTTCCCATGCAATACCTCCCTGCCACCAGAGCAGGCTGGCTGTACCACTTCTCATGTCACACCACCACTGCCACCAGGGGCTTAAATAGGCCTGGCTGTGATAGCGCACTGCATGTGCATGCTTACCATCACCCAAGATGGCAGAGGGGAGTCAACACATCTCCGCCTATTTAAGCCCATGGCTGCAGTGGTGGTAGTTCTGCTGCGTCCCTGCATTCCTGCGGCTACCTTTAAGGGCCTGCTGCAGTCTGGTGCTGGCCCTGCTTCCCCTTATCAGAATAGACCATAACTCATGGTAGAGCACATCCTCCCAAGCATGAAAAACCTTCTAGACAGGGCTGGAAAAAAACTCCTGTCTGAAACCCTGGGAAGTCACTGCCAGTCAATGTAGGCCAGATATAGACAACATGGTGCCCCTAGATGTTGGACTCTATGGCCAATGGTCAGGGATGATGGAAGTTGTAGTACAACACTTAAAGAATACCACATTGGCTACCCTGGTTCAGACAATACCAAGGCAGATGGGTCAATGGTTTGACTTGGTATGAAGCAGATGGGCAATCTGTGTTCATAAACCTGTACAAATCCATTTTGATGTACAAGAAGCAACTATATAGGGGAAGAAGAGAGTAAATGCTAAAATTAAAAGTATCCTCATTTTTACCTGCCCCAAGGTGGGTGATTCATTTACCACATTGCTGCTGTAGTCATACTGACGTATATGTGTAGGAATACCTCATGCAATGCCTTTCGGTTTTTACAATCATGATGTGGCAGTATTCCATTTAATGACCTACTTATTCAACTATTGAGAAAAGCCAGCTCAGTCGTAGTGACATTTCTGTATTTCCTGTTTTATTTTGGTGTCTGCCAGACAGGGACTTATCAAGCTGACCAAGTGAAATTATGTAATTACTGCACACAAAAAACATGCAAAGCCATTATTGCAGTTAACAGGAATAAAGCATGACACTACAGGGTTATAAATTGTTGTTTTTAAATCAGGGAAGATTTTTTTCTTTTCTTTTATGCACTGAGTTTGGTCCACGGTAAGGAGCTGAACATACTGTAGCACACAAACTTTTTTTTCCCCAAGAAGCAGTTTAGCAAGGCTTTTTGTGATCTATAATAAATAATACAAATGTAAAATGCAACTAACATTTGAATAAAACTTTAAATTAAAAATCAGATACATTGTCATTTTGGGTTGTACAAAACAGATAAATTGTCCATTTGGGTGGTACAAAACTATGGAGAAGAGACTTTGGTGCTTGGCAGGCCTGGTACAAGCTCATGGCCAGGTTGGACCCTAGCTGAGGGCCCCTGTGGCCCACAAGAGCCCCTGAGGGACCCCTCCTTAGGATGGGAGGGTGGAGTCTGCTCCATTATCATGTGACCCGATGCTGCTGTGAGTCACAGAGCAGGAGCTCCCAGGCATACTGCCCCGGACACAGGCAGCAAGGGCTTAAATAAGCCCACCCACCTCACTTACCTGTTGCGTTAGTACTAGGGGTATAGTTGTCTGGGACTCCTGAGTGGGTCTTAGACCGCTTACATTTGGGAGCCAATCAGAGTGAAAGGAGGTGAGGCAGCTGTGACGTCCTTCCCCAGCACCACCTGTGAAGCTCTCACTTTGTGGCTACCAGCAGACAGGAACGTCAGGTTTATTCTTACCCTTTCCAGCACTAGCACCGATCTCAAAAGATCCCACTGCTAGAAAGCACCACCTGACACTCTGTAACCCTTTTAGCCAATAGACTGTGCCTAGTCTCTGCCTGGCTATTCCGATATCTTGTGTCAATGGGTATAGGTAATTTGTAACCCCCCCTGCAGCCCCTTGACTCTGAAGCATACAGCCCTGGGTTTCTCTGTGGGACTGGATACACTTTCCTCCGATCCGCCGCTGCCACCATTTGATACAAACTGTTCAGCCTTGGTTACTTTGCTATTCCCCCTGGTATGTGTATCCCAGCTGAAGGTATCAGGCTTTTATTTAACCAAGAAATATTTATTAAGAATTAGAAATAACAAGATTACTTAATTACTTTGTTGACAAGCTTATGGTTTCATATTATGTTCTGACATGTACTTTACTTCTCATTAATTGCCTCAGAACTCCGACTCACTCTCAACAACAACAACCTCCAAAATCCACCACAACCTCTCTTTCACCTCTCTCAACCTCCAACATCCATCACTGATTCAACTGTCATTCTTCCATTTATACTCCCAGCCATTCAAACGCTCAGCCAATCATCCAGCATTCTACTGCTCATATACTCCCCCTCCTCTTTCACTCCACTTACCATATATCTTCTATATAACCAGCACTTACCATATTTACAATATAAGCAGGAACTCCTGGGGTGGGTCTTAGACCCCTTACATTTGGGAGCCAATCAGAGTGAAAGGAGGTGAGACAGCCACTGAGAAGACTCTTTTCAATAGCTAACACACATCTCCTGTTTCATGCTTATTGGCTCCTAGGGACATCTGTTGTTGTGGGAGAAGGCATGAACAAGGATTTCGGTCTCAGCCCAGCAAAGGAAAAAAGGGCTAGGAAGGGACGTGGCTGTGACTATCATGAAGAGAGCCTGCAATTTGCCACTATGCTACTGGTTAACATGTTTGTGTGCACATCCTGCATGATGTGTGTACATGCCTACCATCACCCAAGATGGTAGCTGGGGCATCCCTAAGGGGTTGATGCCCCTGGCACCATCTTAGGTAATGGTAGGCGTGCATGCACAGAATACGGGGCATGTACACTGACACCCGAAGTAGGTGGGGTGGGCAAGCCTATACAAGCCCTGCACTGCCTATATCAGGAGGGGATGTTGGGGGCAAATGGTGTTGAGGTCCTGGGCAGGCTGGTGCCCTGGTGTCAGCCCTGGTAGTCAGAGGCGGTAATGGGCTGGATGAGGGCCAATAAATTGAAGCTGAATCCTGAAAAGACAAAGCTATTCCAAATTCTTATGTCTGGGAAGTGAGGAGACAGCCTGTTGCAGAAGGAGTCTCATTCCTCTGGAAATAACAGGTCTGTAGCTTGGGGGTACTCTTGCATCCAACACTGTCACTGGAGGCTCCACTAGCCTCGTTGGCCGGGAATGTCTATTTCCAGCTACAGCCAATTCACCAGCTATGGCGTGTCTTGACCAGGCCACTGTACTCCACACTCCGGTAACCTCCAGATTGGACAATTGCAGTGCTCTCTGCATAAGGCTGCCCTGAAAACAATTCAGAAACTGTAACTGGTCCAAAATACAGCAGCGAGATTACTGGCATGGGTTCCATTTAGAGGTCATATGACCTCTGTTTTAACAGTTACATTGGTTACAAGTTTGTTCCTATGCCTAATTCAAGGTGCTCACATTAGCATTTAAAGCCCTAAATGACCAATCCTCTTTGGGGTTAAGATTGGCAGAGGGGGCTCTCTTGGTTGTTCTGCCACCCTCAGAAGTGTGGGGAATGGCAACCTAGGAGAAGGCTTTTTCTGTGGCAGCCCCAAAATTGTGGAGCTCCCTATAAATTTAATAAATAAATTAATAATATTTAATCAGTAACTTTCCATTGCCCCTACTTAGTTAGGCAGATAGACAGGAATCTCTCTGTGTGTATGTGTGTATTAATGCATATCTGTATTATTTTTAACACCAGGAGGTTTAAACCTTGCAAATGGCAAACACCACTTTAAAGAAAAGAGGCATTCTCCCTGCTCTCACACACAGGAGTGATTCTTCCAAGGTGGAATCAACTACCACATGCTTGCATAATCCAAAGACTAATAAAGGGTGTGCCCTGCTTCACAACTATTGGCTTGTAGCCAATGTTAGTACTATTTAGAGTAGACCTATTGCAATTAAAGGATAACATTAACTAATGTCTACTAATTTCAGTGGGTCTATTCTGAGTAGAACTTAATTGGATACAACTGATTGTTTTTAACAGTATGGAAAGTGTTATTAATAATCAGTTACTGAGTAAAAAAAAAAAATAACTGATTCAAATTTCTTTAATCAGGTTGCCACCCTAGAATTAGTCCATTTGGAAAAAGTCACTTAAATGATCCCAGCCCCCTTTCATATAATAAATATGTCATCATTGTGACACTATCATTTAGTAAGAAATGGTAAATCTGGATTATTTTACAAAAATGTTTAATTTCAAATTCTTCTGTGTAGAGGTAGGCAATCTCTGGGTACCATAGTAGGCCCCACAGCCAATCTGTTTGTCTGCCAGCATAGTCTTTTGTTGAAAGAGAAACTATTCTTCCATAATGGAATCTCTGCAAAGAAGAAATGAAACATTTTCCCTTTTATTCAAAGTATTATCCACTATCAATAGAACTTCTCCCTGTGGGATGCTTCTAAGGAGCAATTTCATGTGCATAGTGATGAAAACAAGATTCCCCATGTATCATGTTTACTTGTCACAACTTACTGATACAATCAGAATTACTATTATTTGATTTCTTACCCACCCTTCACAATAAGATCCCATGGAAAGTTACAACAATATAAAACTAAATATTAAAATCAGTTAAAAACAATTTACAATCGGAAGAATAGAGTCACAAGTAAAAGACTGAATCTGAGGTATAAAAGATTTCAGAAAATCTACATGTTGAGACAGGAGCTCCAAAATGTAGCAAATGTACAAAATAATAATCTTTTAAATGGAAATTATACAGCCATAAGAATGGCTGTACACTATAGCCAGCGTGGATTTTTCACATTCCGCAATGTTAAATTGAAAATACTCCCCATGCCATTCTGACGCTTCCCATAAGCTCATTTCAAAATAAAACCTTACAAAACTTATAGTCCTCAACTCAGAAACATTTGCTCAATTTTCATGGTGAAACACAAAACAGGCAGAAAGAATCGAGAGTTCAAAGTCTAAAGAGAGAGAAAAAAAACCCAGAGCCCTTTTGGACTTTTTTCTGTCAGAGTTCTCATAATCTGTTGAAATTCATTAAAAATCAGCCATGTTCACAGAGTACCTGGAATCCTATTACTGACCTTGCCCCATACTCTGACCTTCATCTTCTGCACTTTAAAAGTTTAAAAAATGCCTGGCTGATTTTTAATTAATTTCAGAAAATTTGGCATTGAACTGAATGGTAGCTGTGGGCATGCTCAGTAAGAACCACCAGTCAGTGTTCTAAAAGCCAGATTCACAGCTGCTGGGCTTGCCTAATCAGGGGGCCATACCCACACCATACTTTGATTTCATGTGAGACAGTCATGGCTTCCCCCAAAGAATTCTGGGAAGTATAGTTTGTGAAGGGGGCTGAGAGGAGACTCCTATTCCACTGACAGAGCTCCAGTGGCCAGAGGGGTCAGTCAGCCACTCTGATTGAAGCTCTGTGAGGGGAACAGGGCGTCTCCTAAAAATTCTCAGCACCCTTCACTAACTACACTTCCCAGGATTCTTTGGGAGAAGCCAGGACTGTCCAAAGTGAGATAAAGGCCTGGTGTGGATGTGGCCATGGACAGCTTTGGTTGAAATTTGGGTGGGAGGCTACATGTGCCTGATGTAGAATAAAAAGGTGGGGGAAATGCTGAAAAGCAATGAGACTGTTCACAATGTTTTCCTTTTGGAAAGGAAAGGGGCTTCACCTCTGCCCAGTGCCTACCCACCCAATCTCCTCCGCTCCCCCTTCTCCTACCCTCCCTGCTCCTCTCCCAGGTCAATGTTGGACTATGTCCTGGGAGACCAGGGTTCGAATCCCCACACAGCCATGAAGCTCACTGGGTGACATTGGGGCAGTCACCGCCTCTCAGCCTCAGAGGAAGGCAATGGTAAAACCACCTCTGAATACCATTTACCATGAAAACCCTATTCATAGGTTGACATAAGTCAGGATCGACTTGAAGGCAGTCTATTTCCATTTTCAAACATGATTGCACAGAAATAAATCCCATTGAACTCAAAAAGTATGCAAATGATCAAACCCATCCTCCCTTCTCCCTCCTATCCCCTCCCTCTTGCCCCTTCCCTCCCCCTTCCTTTGTCCCTCCCTCCATCCCCATCCCTTCCAATCCCCTCCTTCCCTTTCCTCCCCCTCCTTTTTCTCCTCCCTATGGTCAGTTTTACCTATCTTACGCATGATTAAACATGATTGCAGGGGAGTAAATACCATTGAACTCTATAAGCATGCAAATGATCAAACCTGCCCTCCCCTCCCCCTTCCTTTGCCCCCCTCCAATCCACTCCTTCCCCCTCCCCCTCCTCCATGGTCAGTTTTACCTATCCTAACCATGACTGCATAGGAATAAATCCCATTGAACTCAATAAGCATGCAAATGATCGGACCCGCCTTTCCCCTCTCCTCTCCCTTCCTCCTCCCCTCCCCTCTTCCTCCTCCCGTGCCCACTCCAGCCCTCCCTCCCTCCTCACGTCAGTTTTACCTATCCTAAGCATGATTGCAGGGAAGTAAATCCCACTGAACTCAATAAGCATGCAAATGATCAATCCACTCTCAGCAAACATTCACAGGATCCCATTTCTTACCTGTCGGATTAAAAAGAGAAATTTACTAATAGGGAAAAAACGCTTGCAGTTTAAGAACATACCTATAGCCCACAGATATTTCTATCAAACTTTTAAAAGCAGGGAAATTGAGCAGCTATAGTGAATGCACCAGGGGAGCAGGACACCTGACCTCCTCTCTGAGATATTGTGCTGCCCTACAAATTTGTCAAAATGCAAACACCATTTGGGTTGGTCTTTCACAGTCCAATCCACTTCCTGTGTAGCTTGGAAGAATTTGGTAATATGTGGCTCTGAGCATATGTTGAGTGGTGGCAACACCTGCAATCAGCCCAAATAATAGAAAGAAGACATATGCTGTGCTGATCTTGTTTTAGCAGGAAGGAAACAACATTATTAAGACAGTTGATATAATTCAGATGGTCACTTTAAATATGTCTGATTTACTTTGCAATTTTAGTGAAGTTTCCTATAAGAAACAAAAGAAAATGATTTCCATCTCTGTGAATATGTGAAGTACAGCAACACTATGCAAAGTTTACGCTAAGAAAACTCCAAAAATAATAATGGAACAATGGCACTGACTATTCTGCAGAATAGTCTCCAGTGGACATCAGGAGTGTCTCAGTTTGCACAAGATAAAATAGTGTGAGGTGAAATATATTCTAGCAAAATTCCAGGTGTGCTGTATGTTTTTAATTGACCATGCCCACCTTGCCTTAAATGAAGTGGTTTCAACATAGCAGGTTGAAAACATGCATCATCATTGCTGAAGTAGCAACATATTGTAATCAGTTTGATTACATCAAACTGCAGTTTCAGATTCAACGGTTAATGCACCCAAAATAGAAATAAAACATAACCTTCAATTTAAAACACAAAAGGCTGTCTTGACCATCATAAGACATTGGCCAATAAAAAGGCTTGGAAATTAATAAAAATAAATTTGACACACATTTCTGGGATGAACAAGGGAAATAAAATTTTCTAGATTAGATTATCTGTAGAAACATTAGTCACACAAGAAAGAAGCAAAGTAAGGAGAACACCAACAAACATACAAAAATATAATTCTCCATCTTTGGAGATGGCAGGTGTTGCCACCACTCACCATATGCTAACAGGCACATGTTACCAAAGTCTTCCAAGCTACATAGGAAGTGGATTGGACTGGGAAAGAGCAACCCAAATTGTGTTTGCATTTTGACAAATTTGTAGTGCAGCACAATATCTCAGAGAAGAGGTCAGGTCTCCTGCTCCCCTGGTGCATTCACTATAGCTGCCCAATTTCCCTGCTTTTTAAAGTTTGATAGAAATATCTGTTGGCTATAGGTACATTCTTAAACCACAAGGTTTTTTGCCTATTAGTCAATATTTATCCTAGTCAGTATCTGTATTGGAACTGAAATTGTTTTTATATATATAATTATGTATGTTCTTTGTATTGTAGAATCACTTTGAGATGGTTCATAGGAAGCGATTCATAACAAAAAAAATCAAAAAAGAAAAAATAAATAAAATGATAATAGTAATGTTGCAAACTGGAAGGAAACCATCTAGTTGTCTGTCATAAAACACGAGTAGACAGTTGATACTGTTTTGGACTACGCTCATATGAAAGAACTATTGATTATAGAGAACTAATTGAAGATATTAAAATAAGTTATTATATAGGTGGATGTCTTGCCTCGCAGGTCTCAAGTTTACAACTGATAATCTTTTAATTAGGCTGTTCTGCAAAGTGCAAAATAGCACTTGATTACATGGCTTCTACAACTCTCTCTACTTAAGCAGTTTCAACCAAGCCACGTGCATCTTGCGCAAAGATCAAGGAGAAAGAAATATGCTGTCATCTTCACCTATTTTAAAACCTAGAACATCCCACTTTGGCTATACTGGCCAGGAACTTGGCAGATCGTGCATGATTTCATGCACCAAATGCATCATATCCACACACTTCTGCCTGGTAGCAAGCTTACTTACATTTAAATCAGAATAATCAGGAATACAGAAGCACTTCCTAGGAGCAACTGTCCAAGGGAATGCTGTGTACGAAAAACAGGATTAAATAAGGAAATGCCACGTACTTCTCTGTGGGAGTAGTGACCCTCTGGAACACCCTACCTCCTACAATGTGGGAGGTACCAGAAGTTATTAATTTCAAATGACAATTGAAGGCACATGTATTCAACAGGTTTTCCCGGACTCTTAAGATGTTTTAAAAGTGTGCTGCTATGCTTTTGCTTTCCTGAGATTTTACTGTATTATATGGTATTTATCTATTTTAGATAAAGATTGTTTTGGTATGCAGTGGTATATAAATACATGAAATTTATTAAATGCATGCATGTAAGTTAAGACTGACTACTTTGCAATCTCCTGAAATGAAGTTTGGGTCGTGGTCAAAGCTCAGCAATCTTAGTTAATCAGGTTTACTGCATATATACCTATTATTATTATTTTAAAACAATCATTTGCCACCAGTTTCAATGGAGACCAGATGTAATAGTTCAGCAGTGTTTTTTGTTTTATATACTCATTTTTAAATAATAGTTTTTATATGCTCAGTGATTCTTCCCTGAAATTAAAGGGATGCTTAAAGAACTACAAATCCCTAAGCCGCCCTGGGCTCCTGCTGGGAGGAAGAGTGGGATATAAATAAAATAATAAATAAATAAAATAATAAATATATGAAATGACCTGATTCACACCTTGATTAATGTGCAAATGGAAACTTAGCTAGCCACTGGATTTTGTATTCTGAATCTGCAAAACTGTTCTCAGTCATTTAAAGTTATCTAACTATGCATGTAAATATTTTTAGAGAAAATACAAATTTAAATATTAAAATCATGTATTTTAAGAGGCACTTTTCACGATTAATGTGGAAATTGTATGGAATGATGGGTAAAAACATGGAAAAATGACATGAGCTGGAAATAGACAAATTCAACCTTTTCCAATTAAAATGGGGTTATTTCTAAGTAATGATTTGTTATATACAAATACACAACTTGATTTTTATTTTAAAACACATAACAAAAGTTCATTTTTCACCATACAAATCTAACAATTATTTTAAAACTATTAACAAAAGTCAGTAGCGTAACTAGCTTTTCATGTGCCCTGTGCAAGGTTTTATTTTTGGGGCCCTTATTTTTTGGGGGAGGGAAATAATAATAAAACAAATACAATATAACAATTGTTTATAAATAATTTTCATTTCAGCAAATCCATTTCAGGGCCCCCTTCGTCCTGGGTCCTGTGCCTGTGCACCTGTTGCACCTGCCTAGTTACGGCACTGACAAAAGTTCTATCACTTCTTTATCAACCGTATCTATTAAATGTTAAAATGCTATGGGGTAACCTGTGAAAGGAAAGAATCAACGTATTCTAGCTTTAAAAATCTTTTTACAATAATGCCAATAATTCAGAAATAGTAAGCTAAAAAAAGAATTGAAACACCACAAAAAGACAACACTGCATTGTGAGAGTTCAGTTATTTCAAATTTCCTGAGTCTTAAGAAGAATCCGGTGTGGTGATGCTAGTAGTATCTAAAGATAACATTTAAAACTGATCTTGTCATCAGTAAGGATATTTCTAATAAGGCTAACAGTGATCATGTGTGCAAACCCCAAAGTTATCACGACAAAGAAACACAACTGTGATTTATATACAACAAATAGGTCCAAAATAGACACAGTTCTATTCACACAATTAGCAAACGGCACAAGTGATTAAACTGCAGGTAAGGGGGCCCAGATAGGGGCCCTGGCATGGGGGCAGCAGGGCTTTAACCCTTTGTCCCCAATGACAGTCCCAATCCAAAGCAAGGCCCCTACACCTCCAATTTACTATTTAACAGCTAAACAATTGCTAATTGCATGAATGGTGAGATGCCTTGTTTGACCTATAATTTGCCGAAGAACCTATTTTTGTGGAATGTTCAAGAATACTTAGATAGGTTCACATACTGCTCATGTACTTCGTTATCTGGAGTATTATGAAGTATTATGGACCAAGATTTAACTTGGTCACTATAATTAAACTGCTAACAGGTGAAGGAGAGTGACTCTGAAATGTATACTGAGAACAGTGCTAAAGTCTAACAGGATGCTGTGGTGTAACTTCTGTGAATACATTTTACATGGTAATCTCGTAATCAAAACCGAGATAGTTTGATATTGCCAAGACAGCCACAGAAGCCACACTAATTTCATTACTGTTGGAATCTTGGCAAACACAACCAGGTCAAAATCATGTTAGACCCATCAACAGAACCACAGCCAACAGCTTTGTAGACTTGAGTAAGTGCCAAGACTGCACTGGGGCATAAAGATTAGTGCTGGCAAGTCTGATATAAGGAATCTAGAAGATTTATGTAAATATCCTAGGTGGGAATTAGATATTTGGGCTTGGTGAGTAATCAAGAGATGGAGGGGTCAAGGAATTAATGAAGGTAACCAATACCTCTTTCAGCCTTATGCTTACTCTTACTTCACTGGGTATGCTTGGTCTACTATTTGTGGTAGAGGATAAGATGAACACTTGGTAGCATGGTGACATTTCTCTGCTACGTTGTCATTTAAAAAAAAGACAGTGAGTCTTTAAAAATTCCTCAACAAACTAGAAACATGTTATGCTATAGCTATAAACATTTTTAAATGATTTTGTGAGGTAGAGGGCAATTTCAAGACAGGTTGTGCATTCCCAGATCCCATCCCAGGATCTAACCTCTGGCCATCTCTAGATGTTGTTGGACTCTCAGCTCCCATCAGCCCCAACCAGCATTGCCAATGATGAGGGAAGTTGTCGTCCAAAAACCTCTGGAGGGTCACAGGTGACCCACCACTATATCTAAGATAAAGGGTGTAGTGAATACCCAGCATTTCCTAAAATCAGACCCTTTTACCAAAGTGGGAGATGTAAACAACCTGAATTCAGCAGGAAATAATTTTCACAAACTGTTTTTAAAACATCAAGGTACAAAATAGTTCAGAAGTATAGCAGAACACAATCACATTTTGCCCCAGAAGTTCTCTTTTCTCCTCTGAGCTCGTTCTAGAACCTGAGATGCAAGGGAACTAGAAGCAGCAGATCGAGCAGATAGCTGGGACAATCGGTCATCACCATCTGTAAACATAACAAAGAAAAACTCTGTGAGATGTATGCCAACATGAAAAACAACCAAAATATGCTTAGAGGCTTGCTAAATACAAATGTTGCCCTCTTTAGGAGTAATAAGAATAACACCAACTTACCAACAAATGTATAATTATTTTATACACTGGGGAATTAGGAGCACAGATGCATATTGAAGCCAGATTTAAACTGGGTTTTAAAACTATATTAGAAGGCACACTTTTGTAGCTTCCTGAACCGTATGGTCTTGTTATGTACCTTCAAGTCAATTTTGACTTATGGCGACCCTATGAATCAGTGACCTCCAATAGCATCTGTTATAAACCACCCTGTTCAGATCATGTAAATTCAGGTCTGTGGCTTCCTTTATGGAATCAATCCATCTCTTATTTGGCCTTCCTCTTTTTCTACTCCCTTCTGTTTTTCCCAGCATTATGGTCTTTTCTAGTGAATCAGGTCTTCTCATGATGTGTCCAAAGTATGATAACCTCAGTTTCATCATTTAAGTTTCTAGTGATAGTTCTGGTTTAATTTGTTCTAACACCCAATCATTTGTGTTTTTTGCAGTCCATGGCATGTGCAAAGCTCTCCTCTAACACCACATTTCAAATGAGTTGATTTTTCTCTTACCCGCTTTTTTCACTGTCCACCTTTCACATCCATACATAGAGATCGGAAATACCATGGTCTGAATGATCCTGCCTTTAGTGTTCAGTGATATATCTTTGCGTTTGAGGACCTTTTCTAGTTCTCGCATAGCTGCCCCCCCCAGTCCTAACCTTCTTCTAATTTCTTGACTATTGTCTCCATTTTGGTTATTGACTGTGCCAAGGTATTGATAATCCTTGACAAGTTCAATGTCCTCATTGTCAACTTTAAAGTTACATAAATCTTCTGTTGTCATTACTTTAGTCTTCTTGATGCTCAACTGTAGTCCTGCTTTTGTGCTTTCCTCTTGAACTTTCATCAGCATTCGTTTCAAATCATTACTAGTTTCTGCTACTAGTATGGTATCATCTGCATATCTTAAATTTCTCCCTCCAGTTTTCACACCTCCTTTATCTTGGTCCAATCCCACTTTCTGTATGATATAAACAAATAGGGTGATAAAATACACCCATGTCTCACACCCTTTCTGATTGGGAACCAATCAGTTTCTCCATATTCTGTCCTTACACTAGACTCTTGTTTAGAGTATGGGTTGCACATCAGAACAATCAGATGCTGTGGCACCCCCCCCCCATTTCTTTTAAAGCATTCCATAGTTTTTCATGATGTACACAATCAAAGGCTTTGCTGTAATCTATAAACCACAGGGTGATTTTCTTCTGAAATTCCTTGGTTCGTTCCATTATCCAACGTATGTTTGCGATATGATCTCTTGTACCACTTCCCTTTCTAAATCCAGCTTGGACATCTGGCATTTCTCACTCCACATATGGTAAGAGCCTTTGTTGTAGAATATTGAGCATTACTTTACTTTTTAAGAACTATCTATTAGTGTTGAAACTAGAGGTGTTTTATATCATTTCTGAAAGGACTAAAAGTAGAACAAAGGCAAGCAGAGGCTGTGAACACACTAATCACCTACAGCAAAGCGTTTCCATTAGCCGCACCTGGAGGGGGAATGGGCTGATTTTGTTGGAAGTTTCACTTCAATCAATGCATTGTCTCGCTGCGTGCTCTGAATCTATTGACCATTAGAGGCAATAGATATAGTTAGTCAGTTGAAAGGGCCCCTCACTTAATTCTCTCCTTGTTACTTTCCTCAAGTTTAAGCATGCCTCTGATTGATTAGACTGATATTCTCAGGACTATCATTCACTTCCACTTCCTCCTCCTTCTTCCCACAATTCTCTCTCTTCCTACCTTTTTGAATTCAGCTAGTGTACATGATTGGGCTTTCCTATCCACGTGTACTTTCTTAATACAATGAGTTTATTTTGTTTAAGATAAACACCAATCTCTTTCATATTCTTTTATATCTCCAATGAACTCTGGTGCATAAAGCAACACTCTTCAGATTTGCCAATCAGTTGCAAAATCTCTTTGAAGCTGAATTAAAAAAAAAACTCTCAAGCTGATCCCACAAGGTTTTACAGTAAAAAGGGACGGGGTTTGACTAGCATCATGTGCCCCCATTTTCAGGAGAGAGAGGTGGAGACGTACTGCAACCAGCAGAACAGAGAGTGTTTTTCTACGCATAATTAACATTTCTGTTCCCAAAGATTGTTTTAAGATAGGCATGCAAAATTCAGACCCCTGCAAAGACTATTTGCTCCAGAATTGTACTCAAAGAGTGCTTATCAATGGTTCCTTCTCAAACTGGGCGGAAGGAACAAGGGGGGTACCACAGGGCTCAGTGCTCTTCAACATTTTTATTAACAACTTGGATGAGGAGGTACAGAGCATGCTTATCAAATTTGCAGATGATACAAAATTGGGGGGCACAACTAATACCGTGGAAGACAGAAACAATATTCAAAGGCACCTGGAGCATTGGGCTGAAAACAACAGAATGAAATTCAATAGGGATAAATGCAAGGTTCTACACCTAAGAAAAAGAAACCAAATGCACCGTTATAAGATGGGGGATGTTTGGCTCAGCCATACGACATGTGAGAAGGAGCTTGGAATTGTCGTTGATCACAAGCCAATAGTGCGATGTGGCTGCAAAAAAGGCAAATGCTGTTTTAGGCTGCATTAACAGAAGTATAGTTTCCAAATCGCGTGAAGTATTAGTTCCCCTCTATTCAGCACTGGTTAGGCCTCATCTTGAGTACTGCATCCAGTTCTGGTCTCCACACTTCAAGAAGAACGCAGACAAACTGGAACAGGTTTAGAGGAGGGCAACAAGGATGATCAGGGGACTGGAAACAAAGCCCTATGAGGACAGACTGAAAGAACTGGGCATGTTTAGCCTGGAGAAGACTGAGGGGAGATATGATAGCACTCTTCAAGTACATGAAAGGTTGCTACACAGAGGAGGGCTGGGATCTCTTCTCGATCATCAGAGTGCAGGACATGGAATAATGGGTTCAAGTTGCAGGAAGCCAGATTTCGACTGAACATTAGGAAAAACTTCCTAACTGTTAGAGCCGTATGACAATGGAACCAATTACCTTGAGAGGTAGTGGGCTCTCCGAAAGTGAAGGCATTCAAGAGGCAGCTGGACAGCCATTTGTTGGGAATGCTTTGATTTGGATTCCTGCACTGAGCAGGGGGTTGGACTCAATGGCCCTATAGGCCCCTTCCAACTCTACTATTCTATGATTCTATGATAATTCATATACCCTAGTAACATCTCGATTAGACTTGCATGCTCTGAGTTGGGCTGCCTATGAAAAGCGTCTAGCAGATACTGATACTGGTGCAGTATACATCTGTCACTATGGGGAGGATTGTTTGGAACATAATTCTCCAACATTTCAGCAACGTCAGCAAGCCATCACATTGCAGAGGCGGCAGCAGAGCTAGCAACAGCACCTCCCTTTCCTGGGGTGGTTGCAGTGGGGCCATGGTGAATACCCAAAGGAGCTTGCAGCGTTTCCCCAGTGAAGCAGCAGCGGTGGTGGTCCCTGGGCCCGGCAGCCATTTCATCTCATCCAGGACCCGTTTGTCTGGGACTAGCATCCAGGCAGCAGCGGTGGGAGCAATGGCAGGGCAGGATGAGTAGTTGACCAGGGTGGTTGTGGTTGGGGGCTGGTCGGTGTTGGTGCAGAAGATGACTGGAAAGGGCGGTGCTTTGGGGCAACTGGAGTGTGGCCCTGGATGGAGGAACCAAAACATCTCACCACAGAAGCCCCGTTTTCCCTGATTACATTAGAGCTGTCAATGGGTGCTAAATCCCCATTACCTGCCTGGTTTATCAGAGCTCAGCATATCAGTTGCAAATACATTGTTCCTGAAGCCCATGCAAGAAATTCCAGCGTTTGACTTCCGGGAAGGGTGACTTCGCTTGTGCCTGCTTTTGGGACGGGCTCCCGCCTCAAAAGAAGCTTATTCAGATATAAATCAGTCAGAACATTTTTTTTTTTGACTGATGAAATTTCTCCCGGGCAGGGAGAAACGTAGAGATCAACCTCAAAGCCTGTTTTTGTTGGGAGGACTGGATTTCATTAATTTATGAGATAAGGTCCAGCCAACAATGCCGGACGGACTTCCTAACAAGCTCTATCTGCTTAAGCGATACGTTTATCTTTTCTTGAAAGAGAGAACGGACTAACAGGCAAGCACCCTTCTTTCTATTATTTTTTTTTACTTGGTTTAAATTGTTGCAGCAAAAGGAGATTTGTCAGATTGATCGGCTTTGGACAACTTCTGGGTGAGATATAGCTCTTCTCTGTTATTCACGAAATTAACAGCTTATCTCTGTTTCTGTCGCAAAAAGCTGTCCTGGAAGTGCATTCTAAAGATAATAAACAGAAGAGGGATTTCTATTCCTGATTTCTATTCCGAGGAATATTATATTGTCTGGGACTATTCTCTTTTTGGTCTATTTTATTTTGACGAATCTGCTTCTTCACGACGCCACTAACTGTTTTGATGCTGGGAACTAAATTTATTTTGCATTCTTGAACATAGAGAGATAAGGCAGGTTGCTCTGTTTATACTGTGATGTCATCAAGCCTGGAATATTAACCCAATTGTTGCTGAAATAAGAAGTGGTTCTTCTTTATTTTTGTTTTGCTTTGTTTTCGTGGTTTTAAAAATGGCAATCAAGAAAGTGGCTGAGAATCTGGAAGTAATTATGTTTCAGAAAATAATGGATGAGATTGAGATAACGAAACAAACCCTGCGACAGGGTAGTAAGGAGCTGAAAATTGAACTGAGCAAAATGACGCAGGAGTTTAAAGAAATAGGGGACCCTGTGAGAGAGGAGAATGAGATCAGAGATGAGAAAAGAAAAAATAAAGGGAAGATACAAGCCCTGGAGATTGGAACAAATGTGGAATTGGAAAAAGATCTGGAGTTTATGGATTTTAGAAATAAAATCTACTGTTTGGAATTTAACGTTATCTCTGAAGAAATTAATGAAGATATTAGAGATAAAGTTATCAATGGCTTGGATAATCTTCTGGACTGGAATGATGTGATGGAGCTTGATATAGAGAAAATCTATGGAATTAACTGCAGCCATGTGACAATGGAAAAACTCTTAAGAGATGAGCCAGTGCATTTTCTAAAAAAGAAGAACACAGATATGAATTTACAACAATGTTTCAGCAACTTATTCAGAATGGATGGCAAGAAAATATTTGGGATAGAGGAAATTCCCATCAGACTCTTATTATATGACTATGGCTACAACAGCAAGATTATTATGGAATACTGATAATGGAAGATTGGACACTGAAATTACTGGACTTAACAGGACTATTGAAGATGGAAGATGGAACTAATAGGGATAATGGAATAATGGCTATTGAAATTATTGGACCTAACAGATTCTGATGAGATGGATTAATCGAAATGTTTATTTGGACTATGATTATGACAATAAGATTATTATAATTATTAACGAGATGGATTAATTGACATGTTTATTTGGAGAAAAATTGATAGATATATTTCTTAAAGAATTGAAACCTCTCTTTGACTTTTTGTGGAAAGAATAAAGTAATGTTTATGAGATTTGATGATTAATTAAGATAACTACTGGAGGAAAGTGATTTTATAATATGATTTAAGAGACAGGATTGTTATATATTGTAGACCTATAACTGATTTGATATGTGACAAATGGGAAGTCAACATTTTATTTTTTTTTGTTTAATCATTTTTGTTTTGTTTTGTTTTTTGTCTTTGAATGTTTTATGATTTTGTTTTCTATGTTTTATGAAAATTTGAATAAAAATTATTGTAAAAAAAAAGAAATTCCAGCGTTTGAATCTTTTGCACTTGGATCCCTTGAGGCCTACTCTGGCTTTTATACTGTGTTTATGTATATGGATATTGTTCATGTATTTTGCTTTGTAAATTAATTTGATATGTTTTTTATATGCTTTGAGATCTTTCAGATAGGAAGTGGTCTATAAATGGAAATATAAATAAATAAATAATAAATAAATCAGACAAAAAAGAAGACTGTTAAATATGTCTTGATAGTTGCCTTAGATTTTTGAAAGAGCATGGCCAAAACTGCTGAAAAAAATATGCAAGAAAAATTACGAATTATCTTCATCATTATGGTTTCTCTCCTGAAACTACCATTAAAGAGGTGCTAAGACTCACCACCCAATTTTTTCACAGTAAATGTGTGCATTTAAAATAGGTACCATTAGATATCATTTCAGATGCTTGTTTTTCTGCTGCTAATGATTCATTTTTAGCAGCAAAGCAGCAGCTTGGCAATGATCTCTCATCTCAAGGAGTGTGGTGAGAATGCAGGGCATTTGCAAATACATTGTTCCTGAAGCCCATGCAAGAAATTCCAGCGTTTGAATCTTTTGCACTTGGATCCCTTGAGGCCTACTCTGGCTTTTATACTGTGTTTATGTATATGGATATTGTTCATGTATTTTGCTTTGTAAATTAATTTGATATGTTTTTTATATGCTTTGTATATAACTGGTAACTTCAAATGCTTTCTGTAAACATTTATAGTTGCTTTGGTGAGCAATTTGCACAGCCCATACACTTTTCAGTCTTGGCTATTATTAAAAGCTGCTAAAATGGCCAAGTGTTAGGTAGACCTTACTTAGGAGGTGCAACAGTCTCTATGACTTTTGTATATGCATTAAGTCCAGCCAAATATTACCAAATTTCTCCTTTCTCAATTAGTGCACTGGGATACTGCAAGCCTAACACTTTATATCTAATAGTAGTGTTAGGGATGATTTACATATTCAGAAGTGCTAAAACCCACAAACACTGACTTCTGCATCTCGTTTTTGTGCAAGAAGTCATAACCCTATATGAAAACCTGCCAAGTTACAGAGGTAGAAGGAAAACTTCAAGTATTTCCTTTTATGCAGTTGTGAGGGCTATTTCTCACTATGAGTTCCCTATGTGAAAGCTATGTATTATCGTTACTGTGTAACTAGTTACTTAATCATCTCTGAAATAATGGCCCTGAATGTCCCTGCTCTCTCCTTATGCTGGGCCCTAGATAATAGCATAAGCATTCAAGTCAATCACTTGCTTGATCTTCATTACAGTTTGAATCTAAAAGATGCATTTTGGGAGGTCACAAAGTTTGAAAAAATTTAATCAAATGTATGCTTTCCTCTCCCAAGAGAGCAATTCAATAAAAAAGGAGGGTTAGAAACAGAATGGAAACCAACTTCTAAGATGCTATCCACAGATGGTATGGAAACAGCTGTTAGACCAGAGTCATGTTGTTAAGGGACATCTACAGGTAGTGTTAAACTATGTAGTCATAATGGAGTTAGTAAATCAGAACACGCTAATATACTTTCCCCACGTACTTATGATCTTACAATGATAAGACTACAGAGGTCTCAATCACAATGTCTACACAATGGCCTTAATCAGATGTAACACTAAATTGTGGCTAATCTTAAATACCGTGGGCAAAAACTGAAACTTGAGGAATCTGGCTTGCTTCAATGAACCATAATGAAGATTAACGACATGTGACATGCTTCTGATCGTCTCACAGCCACACCAGAGGAGGGAGCGCACAGGGCCAAGACTTACAGAGGGTTGTTCTTGTAACACTAAGCCATGGTTAATGCTACATCCAAACACAGCTAATGGTAAGAGACATTAAATTCAAGCCATGAGATATTATATTTCCAAACAGAACAGTTCACTGCACAACACACACATACACTCTCATAGTCATTCATATATACGTGACTGATAATATATTTTACACACACACACTCAGAACAAATATACATGGCTGTTGTTTAGGAAGGTCCATTATGTTCTTCTCACTGCTGGCAGAAAACAGCTTTTGATCTTCCTTGTAACTTTAAAAACCATTATCTTGCTCCCCTTCCATTTTTTCCCTTGAAGCTAAATGTACTGGTCACTTTTCTCTTCTCACATATCACACAGCTTGCCAGTAACCATGTGGGTTTATATTTATGCAAGGCTTTGGTAGAATTTCTAAATGCAAAATGTCCGTTTTTAACTATTATTTATTTATAATTAATAACAACTTATACATGCCTAAAATTTGCTAACTAGTTACATTTAACACTGATAAAGGAGGGAAAATACCTTCATCGTTACAGTTTCGCTCCTGAAGTGGTAATTGCAACCAGCTCCGTTTTGGGCTTGCAACATTGCCTAAATAACAACAACACACACATTGTATTTCATTAGTCCACAAATACTTTGTCTCCTGGCAGGAAAGCAATTTGTAATTTTACTTTTAAACAGACAATTGTTAACATACTAATATATTACTGCTGTTGTTGTTATTGTTATTATAACATTTATTACCTGCCTTTCACCCAAAGGACCCGGGGTGGTGGTGGAAGTTACAATAATGTTAAAATACTGCATTAAAACAGTTAAAACCTAAAACAACAACAGACTAACATATAGCTAATGTTGACACCAACAAATACTGATACCCCATTAGCTCCTTATATTAGTGTTGAGAAGCAAGAAAATATGCATATTGTACCATATTATCTCAAGGTGGATTGTTTGAAGAGAAAATTGCTATAGCTGTTGTTGGGAAGAAAACGAGGGGCCTGAATAGCTCTGTGAATACTGAACCAAAGTTGCAAAGCATGGTGGAAAACAGATGGGAGGGGGAACGCAGACACTCTAAGTTTCACACTCTGTTCATGGGAATTTGGCCTCGGAGGTGCCTGCAAGTCGGCAATAATGTTTATTTATTTATTTTATTTCTTTTATTCAATTTTTATACCGCCCAAAGCCAGAGGCTCTCTGGGCGGTGCACAGCATAGCATAAATACGATACAATAAAAATACATTAAAATGACAATAGTAACACTAAGCATATATGTTAAACAATTAACAGCCTGGTCTATGTAACAACAAAAATTTAAAATATTTAAAAAGCCTGCGAAAATAAAAAGGTTTTAACCTGGCGCCGAAAAGATAGAAGTGTAGGCGCCAGGCGAATCTCGTCGGGGAGGCTATTCCATAGTTCGGGGGCCACCACTGAAAAGGCCCTAGATCTCGTTACAACCCTCCGAGCCTCTCTGTGAGTCGGAACTCGGAGGAGGGCCTTTGATGTTGAATGTAGTGAACGGGTAGGTTCATATCGGGAGAGATAATAAACTGAGCTGTCCTTGAGTGTTTTATTCTCACAGCGCTTGATGTGTATTTACACCCATGTATCCTCTTCGGATAATTAAGGTTTTGTATTTCTCTCCAAATTCCTTTTGGGTACTCCTTCGGAGGTTTAGTAATAGAATCTCGTAGTTTCATTGATAAGAAGCCTTCTCAGGGCCATATGTATTTTCTTGTGTATATGTTCCCATGTTTATGACCACCAGAAGTGTCAGTTACTCACCTCATCCCTACCCTTATCTCACAATGTATTACTCAAGGGCTCCAAAGATTCAAGGGAGGAACGTCCTGACTTTTGAATTGTAGCAGGGGCCTGTTACTTGTCTCTGACGTCAATAATGTTATGTTACATTTTGTTTATTGCTCTTTTACTCCTGAAACCTATATATTGATTCTGCTTAAAATAAACGAGACCTTCACTCTTGCCTGGCTGACGTGCCTGTGTGAGACTGAGGTCCCTTTTTGATCAAGAAGTTGTGTGTGTCTTTACTTGACACTTGGCCGAAAGCACAGGAGCCCATCTGGCTCTCCTCCGCCTCCTTGAGGTGAGCATCACACTGCCTTTGGCAGGTGCTAAAATAGCCTCAACACTGTCTAGTGAATCTCATTATCTCATCCAGGATTTGTCACTGCCTTCATTTCAATCCAATTCATTTCAATTAGCAGGCATCCATACAGCTAACTTTCAGTCATCTCTTAAAAGACTTTTTTATGCCAACAGGCCTATTCAGCTGCTGTTTGTTTTTTTAAAAAGTTTCAAAATAAGCCATTCATTTTTGCAATTATTTTATTTTGTTTTATTGTATTTGTATATGTTGGGGGTAATGTAAAACTGAGTGGTTAATGTGTAAAAAAAATCAGCCATTGTACATATTCATCAGGCCTCATAGCAAATGTGCATTTAACCTGTCCATGAAGAGAGAATCGTACACATTTCCATGTCGACAGACATAACCTCGAATAGGCCTTGGGGAATGTGCATATCTCAACTGTACACAATCTGTGCCCCTCAGGCTGCTTCTCGCTCACTGCCTAATCTTACATAGTCCACAACACACCCTCCCACTGATCAGTCAAGCAGCACTGCAGTGGGAAGATGGGGTGAGGTTCCATATAAATATTAACACTCCTACTTCCATTGTTGTAGTTTCTTCAAGGCTCTAGGACTACATGTTGGCAGGTCAGAAATGCAGGCTGTAACCATAGTCAAAACCCCAGGCAGGGAAGATCATGGCTTAACAAAGTAGTGGGGCCGCAGCTGCATCCAGAGCCCCAGGGGCATCACTACGCAGGTGCGGGGGGTGCGCACCGCACCCGGGTGACACCGAGAGGGGGTGACACCCAGAGCCGCCCCTAGCCCTCCTTTTGCTGGCCCGCGCACCCCCCGCACGGCCCCCCTACCTGTCTACAGTAGTCTTTACCATTGCCCTTAATTAAGATGGCGGCCGCAGTTTCCCTAAGGTACTGAAGCCGCTGCCGCCATCTTAGTTGATGGCAGAGATGTGCGTGTGTAGCACACACGTGTGCCATCAACAAAGATGGTGGCGGAAGCTTCATTCCCCTTAGGGAAACTGCGGCCGCCATCTTAATTAAGGGCAATGGTAAAGACTACTGTAGAGAGGTAGGGGGCTGCATGGGGGGCACGCACACGTATGCATGCGTGCGCACATGCCCACCCACCCACCCACCAGGGGGCCAGGGCAAGCTGATGCCCAAAGGCCCCCGCATGCCTGGAGCCGGCTCTGGGTGACACCATGAGTTATCGCACTGGGTGACACCAACCCTAGTGACGCCACTGCACAGCCCTGCTGCTCAAGCTGGCCAGGGCAAAAGGTGGACAAAGCGCTGTGCCAAGGTCAAGCCTGAATCAGGCCTGATGCCATCATGTGGCCTGATGAATGTGCAAGATGGCTGGTTGTTATGAGCATTGTACTAAACATTCACTACCCCCAACATATATATTTATTGTACACCAGCTGGATATTTCACATGAGTGAATGGTATATAAATATTTTTATAAATAAATTGAATAGCAAGTTTCTTAATGTCTAAACAAGTCATCTCCTGCTTTTGTCTCTTTTTGTTTTGCGCTAAGGAGCCACATTGTGGAGTAGTAATAGATACTAGGGTATTTTTCATAGTACATATTCACAGCAATTAGAGTATCTATTGCTGCTGTAATCCAGCAAGAAGTGGCTTTAAATAAAATGGATGCCTATCTAAAAAGAGGGTGAAAGTAGCATGGAAAGTAAACCAACCGTTATGCTGAAACTCAGGATCCCTGAGAGTTCCTTGAATGCGGCACAATGGACTCCAATAAGGTACAGCAGGATCCTTGGGTGACTTTAGCCCAGGGACTTTAGCTGTCTGCTCTGAATGTACTGAACTTGGAGGGCTCCTTACACCAGAAGCATCTTGACTGGGCCACTGGTCTTTCCTTACTGGCAAAGGATCCGAAGTTTTTAGCCCAGCAGCTGGAAAAGGACTCTGTGATGTAGCATCCCCTTCTTCCTGAAATGCCAAAGTAATAACAAATAAAATCCTGTCATGTTGTGAAAAACGGTGCCAATGCATCCACAGGAAGTGAACAAAACTTTCCTTTTCAACATTGTTGACTATGCCTGGCCGCAGACATTACAGTAAAGTTACTTTAAATGAACCTTACTTTTCTGTGATCATTTCTGCATATTACTTCCTCAACCCAGCTTTATGAGTGTGTAAACGCAAGTGACTAGCGATGTTCCTTTGTTCTGTCTATCTTCGGCTAACTTATATCACTCTTTGGGGGGGTCCCCCCTCATCTATTAGCTTGAAGCAGCTCATGGAAACTGCTCTCATACTGACAGGCTCCAGAAATCCTGCAAGCAGTTGTGTATTAGAAGTGACATGGGTGCTTAGGATTGCTTTGAAGCATGAATAAGGGATGAGCAACCTGGTGGAACCCTTCCCATCCCAAAAAAGAATGCATATAAGAACAATGACATTTGGACATGACAAGTGGGATCAGTAAGAAAATGTAGTGTGGAGCGCTGCTTGTTCAGGATTCCCGCCAACAAGTCATGCCCTCTTTCAGGGTGCTCCTTTCCATAATGCCCCCACAACTGGGTTTCCACTCAGATTCTCGGCATTCCACTACACTGGGCATGCTCAGTCCTCAGTGGAGGATTTGGCAGTTTTCCCTCTAATTTTTTTTGTACTCCTGCAAACTTTAGAACTCCTCCCACCTTACTGATACCACCCTTTTATTTCTCAATGACCTCTGTTTTGATCATTAGAATTCGCTATTGGAGGGAGTGCTTGCTACAATGCCGTATATGTCCAGAGGAGATTGTGCATATAGACTTTTCATTCACATCCACACCAGCTCTTTAATATTTCCCTGTAGAATGCAACAAATTATGGCAAAGGAACACATAAGTTAAATGGGAACTATTAGAGACATCATTATAATCATCTGCAATTTCCCCAGAGTTATGTCGAACATTTGTTTGACAAAACTATAACTTCTTCAACCTCTTCAAAAGAGAACACTAGATAATCTGCCATTTTACTCTAGATATAAAAACAAAGAAAGTGAAAGCAAACTGTAGTTTTAAAGAATATGTATCTCTAGTTCTTTATGGCTTGTTTTCAAAGACTTGCTGCAACTTACCCTACTAGATTTTCTTTTTAAGTCCTCTCTTGAGATTTGATTTGCCAAGGGATGCTTTTCTGAAGACCCCTTCCTTACTTGTAACGAGGATGAAGACTTTCCTTTCGGAGGAGATACTAAAACAGCACCTCCTAAAGTAACAAAAAGAGAGCAAATGATCTCTGTTAACGCTGAATTCACATTCTTTTATATTTAAGATTTTCAATATATAAATTAATATTTAAATTGTTACCAGCAACTGGTGTTGTAAGGTCATGATGTGTTCTTTGGGCTCCACCAAGTGCTCTTAGCTGTGGAGTAGCAAGCCTGCCCCCCCCTCTTGAGGATACTGAAGAAGAATCTGCCACATCACCTGGGGAATTCATGTTTTCTCTGAAAAATATGGCACAGCATACAAACACACACATGTGCAATATGTAATTATGCTCTCATTTACTGGTGGCCATAATTACCAATTAATAAAATCCAAAGCCCATCTTGGCTGCTCCCACCAAAGGAAAGCTGTATATTTTACACAGGCCACAAACAAGATTGAATAAAAATCATAACATATCCTTCAAAATATCCAGCTGTGGGGTTTTGGTTCCCACAAATATTCTAGGGAGACAACTTTGGAATGTTAACACCTGTAATCTAATAGAAACAATCATTATTTTTATCCAACCTAAATTATTAACGGCTATCTGCAGCCATTATTTCCTGGGCTCGCAGATTTCACTCTTATGGACATGTAGTGCATCGTAGAGTGCAACTTCAAACTCCAATAATATTGGTCATCTACCTAATTTCCCTGTTCTTTTCTATATTAAGAAAGCTTCTTATCTTAGCATCATCACAAATAAAACAGTATGCTCCTGCTTATATTTGTCCGCCAACAAATGGAGCCTGGCTTCCTGTTTTAACTTTCCTCACTCACAATCTTTAGAAATATCAGAGAATGGCCAGGGACGCATTTTTTGCAAAGTGATGCATTCATTTAAGATATGCTTTGAAGAGTTTCACTAGACATGTCTCATAGCCATATCTAGTTATTCCTATGTTATAAAGACAGTCATCTTCCAGCTGCTACTCTATATATGTTTAAATACCATAAGGAAGAAAAACTAATATGAGTGACTTTCAGCATGTTTTTTAGAGCAATTCTCAACTTGTGACACAAATAAAATACAGTAATCTCAGTGTGTGCAGGAGGGAAGGTTATTAATTTTTTCTAGGTATAGTTTCAAAAGACAGTATGGCATTATACAAGCAAGCCATGTGCTCATGTGCTCCCCCCACCCCACCCCACCCCACCCTCCAGCACACACTGCTTAATTACTGAGTTTTTGGTTTTTGACAAGCCATTGTTTGTCCCCACATCCGAATGGGAAAACTATGGTTAACTGAGTCCCGCAAATCAGGATTGGAAACGAAAGCCAGCTGGCAGTTTCTGAATGAATAGCCATGTTTGAAATGTCTCCTGTGGCTAATTAGTAATATAATTCGAAACTACTGAAACAGTAAATTTTAACCTCATTCATGTCAATCAATTAGATTTTCCCATTATGTAGTAAAACTATTGCCCTACTTAACATACCCTGTATGTAATTGTAATAACTGAATGGCAACGTGGGTTTGAAAAACACTTTTAAATATTTACTCTTGCTGGTCATCTGTATTGGCATCCTTATTTTCTTCCAGTTCTTCAGCCTCTTCCGATTCCTGCTTACTTTCTTTTTCCTCTCCTTCCTCTAACGTTGCTGGCTGATTTTCCAATTGCTCATCATTGCCTGGTTCACCCCAAACTAGACGCCGCTTGACTGGAACAGTGGTAGCATCTGACATGCCTAATTTTCCAGTGTTGTTCTGTTGGAACTGTTCTGACAATTCAGGATGTGGCAAGAACTTAGGACCTGGAGAGAGCTTTTTCTCAGGGACCCTGTATGAAGAGAAAGGAAGCAGTGCAGTGAACTCAAGATTTTTCCTTATGTTTCCAGACGTATATTGATCCAACTCCAACATATGATTAATGGAAAAACTATGATATAAAATGTGATACTTTTACACTTCATAAACACACATGCACAATTCTGCTTGCAATGAACCCAGTTTAGTTTTTTTTTTTAATAATTTTTATTCAAATCTTTCCAAAAACAAACAAAACAAAGTCAAAAAAACATAACAATACATCAACAAAAAATGAAAATAAAATAGTTGACTTCCGATTTGTCGCAGATCAGCTATAAGTATATAATATACATCAAACCTGTCCCTTAATGTATACATACAGAGTCCCTTTTCTCCATAGGCTGTCTTAATTAATCGTCAAATCCCAGTATCATCATTTTATTTTGATCTTTCAACAAAAAGTCTAAGAGAGGTTTCCATTCCTTAAGAAATGTATCTGTCGATTTTTCTCTAAGTAAACATGTCAATTTATCCATTTCTACTAAGTCCATTAATTTCAATAACCATTCTTCCATTGTTGGTGTTGATTCCATTTTCCACTTTTGTGCATATAATAATCTTGCTGCCGTAATCATATATAATATTATTCTTCCATATTTCTTTTCTATTTGTTTATCCATAAAACCCAATAAAAAAAATTCTGGTTTTGACTGAATATTTATCTTTAGAATTTTTTGCATCTTCCTACCTATCTGTGCCCAAAATGATTTTGCCTTTTTACATAACCACCACATATGATAAAATGATCCTTCTTGTTGTTTACATTTCCAACAAACATTAGAAACATTACTATACATTTTTGACAACTTTTCTGGAGTCATGTACCAACGGTACATCATTTTATAAAAATTTTCTTTAAGATTATAGCATAGTGTAAATTTCAAACCTTTTTTCCACATATTTTCCCATTGATCCATTTGTATGTTATGACCAAAATTTTTTGCCCACTTTACCATACACTCTTTTACTTGTTCTTCCTCCATATCCATTTTCAATAAGAGTTTATACATTTTCGCAATTATATTTTCATCATTTGTACACAATCCTATTTCAAAATCAGATTTACTTATTTCAAACCCATACATTTTCTTGTCCATTTTATATCTTTCTAACAATTGTAAATAGGCAAACCATTGAAAACTATATCCTTCCTTTGTCAGTTGTTCTCTCTCTTTCATTGTATATTCTCCATGTACATTTTCTAATAGTTCTTGATAAGTTAACCATTTCTCTTTTCCAGCCATTTCTCTTCTATAAAACGCTTCTTGACTTGAGACACATAATGGTATTTTCGAATAAAACCTTGGTTTATATCTATTCCATATTTTCAACAGAGGACATCTTATAAAATGATTGTTAAAGTCTACATTTATTTTTACTTTGTCATACCATAGATATCCATGCCATCCCCACTTCAAATTATGGCCCTCCAAATCCAATAGTCTTTTACTCCTCAATAAAATCCATTCCTTTATCCAGACTAGACAGCAGGCAGCAAAATAAAGTCTCAGATTTGGTAATCCCAGTCCGCCTCTTTCTTTGGCATCTTGTAGTAGTTTAAATTTAACTCTTGGTTTTTTTCCTTGCCATACAAATTTAGAGATATCTTTTTGCCATTGTTTAAAAGGTAAATCAGAGGATATTACAGGTATTGTTTGAAACAAAAACATCCTTCTCGGTAATACATTCATTTTTATCACAGATATTCTACCCATTAATGACAATTGTAGTTTATCCCATCTTAGCAAGTCTTTCTTAATCTCTGTCCATAATTTTTCATAATTATTATGAAACAACTTTGAATTTTTATTTGTCATAATGATACCTAAATATTTCAACTTTTTCTCTATTGTAAAATCTGTCTTGTCCATTAACTCTTTCTGTTCCCTTAAAGTTAAATTTTTCACCAACATCTTTGTTTTTTGATTGTTGATCTTAAATCCTGCTAACGGTCCAAATTCTTTTAATTTGTCCATCAATACATTAATTCCTTCCAAAGGATTTTCTAGTACAATTATCAAATCATCAGCAAATGCTCTCAATTTATATTCTTCTTTTTTTATCTTTAATCCCAAAATTCTTTTATCTTGCCTTATATCTCTAAGCAGCACTTCTAAGACCAAAATAAATAAAAGGGGAGATAAAGGACATCCTTGTCTTGTACCCTTTTGTATTTCACATGAATCCGTTAAATCTCCGTTAACAATTATCTGAGCCTTCTGAGATGTATAAATCGATCTAATCCATTTTATAAAATTGTCTCCAAAATCCATTTGCTCCAAAACCTGAAACATAAATTTCCAATTCAAATTATCAAATGCTTTTTCAGCATCTAAAAAAATCAAAGCTGCTTGTTTATCATTTCGTTGTTCTAAATATTCCAAGACATTCAAGACATTCCTGACGTTGTCACGTAATTGTCTTTTAGGTAAAAACCCTGATTGATCTTCCTGAATAAATTGTTGCAATATTATTTTCAATCTTTCTGCCAAGATCATTGTAAAAATTTTATAGTCATTATTCAATAGAGATATTGGTCGATAATTTTTTGTTTTAGTTAAATCTTGCTCCTCTTTAGGTATTAATGTTATATTAGCATTTTTCCAACTATCCGGTATCTTTCCCTCTTGCAGAATAAGATTCATTGTAGACTGTAAAGGTAGTAAGAGTTCTTCCTCCAAACATTTATAATACATTGCAGATAACCCATCTGGTCCTGGTGCCTTTCCTAATTTAATTTTGTTTATAGCTTCAGATATCTCTCTTGACGTAATAGGACCATTAATAGCTTGTCTCTGAAAGTCTGTAATTCTAGGCAAATTCTGTTTAGATATATACTCTTCTATTTTTTCAGATGGAATTTCCTGACATTTGTACAATGTTGAATAATATTGATGAAAAATCTTTTTAATTTTTACATTATCTGTCAACGTCTCATCTCCTTCTTGTATCTTTAAAATGATATTTTTTTGGCGTTCTTTTCTTAATTTATATGCTAACCATTTCCCAGGTTTATTTGCAAATTCAAAAGTCCTTTGTTTAGCAAAATTTAGTTTTCTTTCAATTTCTCTAACTGTCAGCATTGATACTTGCTTCTGTAACATTTTGATTTGATTTACAATAGAAACTTTAGTTGGATTCTTTTTCAATTCTTCCTCTTTTTGTTTTATTTCTTCCAAGATTAATTGCATTTTCTGTTTCTTTTTTTTTAATTCAGAGTTACATTTAATAAGATATCCCCTCATAAATGCCTTACTTGTATCCCAAACGATATTTTCACTTGTTCCTTTATGTAAATTATGTTCAAAAAACTCTTTTAATTTCTTCTTACATTCTTGTACTACTTTGTCATTCTGTAATAAAGATTCATTTAGTCTCCATCTAAATCCAAGATTTTTCTTTTTTAAAGTTAATATCACAGGGTTATGATCCGAAAAAGTTTTTGGTAATATATCCATTTTAAAAGTGTCCTTCGCTAAAATTTTAGACATCCAAATCATATCAATCCTCGAGAATGTTTTGTGTCTTTCTGAAAAATAAGTAAATTCCTTTGCGTTATCATTTATATATCTCCAGGTATCCACCAATTCTAAATGTTCCATCAGTTCAAAGCAAATCTTCGGTAATTTACCCTGTGTCTCTTTGATATTTTTTTCAGAAAGCCTATCAATTTTTGGTGAGATTACCCCATTCCAATCACCATAACGCACCAATGGTCATATGAAAACTCTGACAATTTTTCCATAAGTCCTGTGTAAAACCTTGTTTTATCTTCATTGGGGGCATAGATACCCACTATCAAAATGTTTGTACCCTGTAGAGTAATTTCGACCCCCACAAATCTACCACTATCATCCAGTAATACCAATTTAGGAAGCAATTGTGGGTTAATGTAGAGAACAACTCCATTTTTTTTTTTTGGTCCAGCCGAAATAAATTCTTCACCCAAATTTTTACAAATCAAATATTTGGAATCTTTCTTCTTAATATGAGTTTCTTGTAAACAAATTATATCCAATTTTAATTTTTTCAAATAATGAAACACTTTCTTTCTCTTCTGCGCCGTATTGGCTCCATTTATATTCCAAGTTAGATATTTGTAATCCATCTTTAAGAGTGTATTTTAAAATGTGCCTGATGCTCCTTTTAATCCATCATCTTCCTTCCCTTCCTCTGCATATTTTGTTGACTTTGTTCCCCAGGAATTATATCCATATCTTTGAGTTTATCTTCATCCATATCTTTTGAAGCTTTTCTCAAGAAGTCCCTTGCTTTTTGAACAGTATTCAATCTATATTTCTGTTGTCTGAATGTAAAGATCACTCCTTCTGGAACATCCCATCTAAATTGAATTTTGCGTTGCTTAAGTTTCTCTGTAAAGAAAGCATATTCTTTTCTCTTACGTAAAAGTCTAATAGGAATTTCTTTCATCACCAGTATTTCCTTACCATCAATTTTAAAGGTATTTTTAAAGTGTTGCTGTAATACCATATCTCTGGTCGTCTTCTTTATAAAATGAACAAGCACATCTCTTGGAATTTTATTCATTGTTGCATATCTGGAATTAATTCTATACACTTTATCTATTTCAAATTCCATCCGATCTTCATTCAAATCCAGAAATTTTACTAGAGCATTAACAATTTTATCTCTGATGTCTTCACCTGTTTCCTCAGGAATTGCACGGAATCTCAAACAATGTTCTTTATTTTTCATTTCAGTCACAGCCATATAGTCCAAGTTTTTTTCTAATTCCAGATTTAATATATCTGTTCTATTCTCCAAGATTTGTACCTTTTCTTTAGTGTTTTTTGCATCCTCCTTTATTTGCCCAATTGTCCCTTTAATCTCATCCACTTGTGTTTTAATATAGTCTTTTATATCTGTCAATTCAGTTTTCATTTCCTGTTTTATATCATTAATCCCTTCCATTATTTTTTGAAACATATCTGGGGGTATAACCCCTTCCTGTGGATCAGTAGAACTTCTTCTTCGCTCCTGGGTCTTAGTTGCTTTTTTAGTTGTCATTTTCAAGAAAAGCCTTTAATTTCTGATATTAATCACTGTTCCAAAACCTAGAGGCAGTCTATTTCTTTTTTTTTCCTCCACCAACAAAAAAGTTAATATTCCAGGCCTGTTATTGAAGTCCAGCCAGCACAGCACAGTTCTTATCTACATCCAAGAATGCAAAACAATTCTGGTTGCCAACACCAAACAATTAGTAACATATACGAGCAGCAGATTCGTCCAAAAAGAAATAGTCCAAAGAGAAAAATAGTCCAAAATATAATAATTACCTCTCATCCATTTTTAAACTTTAAAACTCCAAATTCAGGCCAGCTTTTTGTCGTAAAAAAAGTATATAAGTTGTTTACATTTTCTTTCTTCCTTAATTATATTTAAAAGAGAAAAAGTATGACTCACCCAGGTTTCTCAGTTGCTGATTCGTAAACAAATCCCTTTTATTGTAGTAATTTAAGCCAAATGATAAGATTTAAACGTTAAGAACGTTTTTTTTAAGAAGAAAAAAAAGAACGCTTCGCTTTTTTCCAGTACAGCTTGCGTGGAAATCCTGACTCCGTCTTCAGCCGATCGGCATGCCTTCTTATCTCAGGAATTTCCTGATCAATTCCAGCCGCCGACAGCTCAACGAAGTCTTGTGGAAAATCTGATCGGTTCTCCTATACCTTGGAGAACATTTAAGCCAGTCCAAGATTCCTCTTGGCTGGCTTTTAACCTGAAAAAAGCTTCCTCTGAGGCAGAGCTCCCTCAGAGACAACCACCAGCCAGCACTCCTTCCGGGAAATCCGAACCCAGTTTAGTTTTAAAGCATATTCACTAATAGGCAAAAAAACCTTATGGTTTAAGAACGAACCTATAGCCAACAGATGTTTCTATCAAACTTTAAAAGCAGGGAAATTTGGCAGCTATAGTGAATGCACCAGGAGAGCAGGAGACCTGACCTCCTCTCTCAGATATTGTACTGCCCTATAGATTTGTAAAAATACAAACACAATTTGGGTTGGTCTTTAGCAGTCCAATCCACTTTCTATGTAGCTTGGAAGACTTTGGTAACATGTGCCTGTGAGCATATGGTGAGCGGTGGCAACACCTGCCATCTCCAAAGATGGAGAATTACACTTTTGTGTTTTAGTTGGTGTTCTTACTTTGCTTCTTTCCTGTGTTACTACTGTTTCTACAGAGAATCTAACCTAGAAAATTATATTTTTCTCATTATTCATCCTAGAAATCTGTTTCAAATTTATTTTTATTAATTTCAAAGCCTTCTTATTGGTCAATGTCATATGATGGTGAAGACAGCCTTTTGTCTTTCAAACTGGAGGTTATGCTCTATTTCTATTTTGGGTGCATCAGCAGTTGAATCTGAAACTGCAGTATGATGTAAAATCAGACTGATTACAATATGTCGTTACTTAAGCAATGACTCTAGCTGTTGGAAAAAACAAACTTGGCCTGCCCAAGATGCATGTTTGCAGCCTGCTATGCTTAAACTACTCCACTTAACAAAAGGTGGGCATGGTCAATTTAAAAACGTAGAGCACACTAAGAAATTTTCTAGAATGTATTTCACCACCCACTGTTTAGTGCAAGCTGAAGACACTCCTCATGTCCATTGTAGACTATTTTGCAGAATACTCAGTGCCAGTATTCCACAATTGTTTTTACTGTTTTTTAGTGTAAATATTGCAAAGTGTTGCTATACTTCACATATTCACAGAAACAGAAGCAAAAGAAAATGATACACTATAGGAAACTTCACTAAAATTGCAAAGTAAATCACACATATTTAAAGTGACTATCTGAACTATATCAACTGTCTTAATATTGTTGCTTCCTCCCTGCTAAAACAAGATCAGCACAGCACGTCTTGTTTCTGTTATTTGGGCTGATTGCAGGTGTTGCCACCATTCACCATATGCTCAGAGGCACGTTACCAAATTCTTCCAAGCTACACAGGAAGTGGATCGGACTGTGAAAGACCAACCCAAATTGTGTTTACATTTTGCCAAATTTGTAAGGCAGTACAATATCTCAGAGAGGAGGTCAGGTCTCCTGCTCTCCTGGTGCATTCACTATAGCTGCCCAATTTCCCTGCTTTTTAAAGTTTGATAGAAATATCTGTTGGCTATAGGTATGTTCTTAAACTGCAAGCGTTTTTTCCCTATTAGTAAATTTCTCTTTTTAATCCGACAGGTAAGAAATGGGATCCTGTGAATGTTTGCTGAGAGTGGATTGATCATTTGCATGCTTATTGAGTACGATGGGATTTACTCCCCTGCAATTATGCTTAGGATAGGTGAAACAATGAGGGATGGGGAGGGGAGGAGGAGGAAAAGGGAGGGGAAGAAGGGCAGGGGGGAGGGAGGGAAAAAGGAAGGGGGAAGGAAGGGCAAGAGGGAGGGGATAGAAGGGATGAGAAGGGGAGGGCAAGTTTCATTATTTGCATGCTTTTTGAGTTCAGTGGGATTTACTCCTGTGCAATCATGCTTAGGATAGGTGAAATTGACCTGAGGGAGAGACAGGGAGGGGGGAAGGAGGGCAGGGAGTGGGAGGGGATGGGGATGGGAGGAGATTACGTGAGAGGGCACAGGGCAGAGGGGAAGCCCCTTTCCTTTCCAAAACATTGTGAACAGTATCATTGCTTTCCTCCATTTCCTCCAACTTTTTATTCTCCCATGCAAGTCTCCCACGCAAATTTAAACCAAAGCTGTCCCTGGCCACATCCACACCAGACCTTTTTTCTCTTTAGACAGTCATGGTTTCTCCCAAAGAATCCTGGGAAGTGTAGTTAGTGAAGGGTGCTGAGAGTTGCTAGGAGACATCCTGTTCCCCTCATAGAGCTAAACCACTCTGGCCACTGAAGTTCTGTCAGGGGAATAGGCGTCTCCTAACAACTCTGAGAGAGCCAGTGTGGTGTAGTGGTTAAGGTGTTGAACTATGACCTGGGAGACCAGGGTTCGAATCCCCACATAGCCATGAAGCTCACTGGGTGACCTTGGGCCAGTCACTGCCTCTCAGCCTCATGCAAACCCTATTCATAGTTGGAATCGACTTGAAGGCAGTACATTTACATTTTTAACAACTCTCAGCACCCTTCACTAACTACACTTCCCAAGATTCTTTGGGGGAAGCCATGACTGTTTAAAGTGAAATAAATGTCTGCCGTGGGTGTGGCCCCCTGGTTAGGCAAGCCAGGCAGCTGTGAGTCTGGCTTTTAGAACACTGACAATTGGTTCTTACTGAGCATGCCCACTCTTATTATTGACTCCAATGCTAAATTTCTTAAATTAATTAAAAATCAGCCAGGTGTTTTTTTAACTTTTAAACTGCAGAAGATGAAGGTCAGAGTACAGGGCAAGGTCAGTAATAGGATTACAGGTACTCTGTGAACATGGCTGATTTTTAATGAATTTCAACAAATTATGAGAACACTGACAGAAAAAAGTCCAAAGGGGTCTGGTTTTTCTCTCTCTCTTTTTACACTTTGAACTCTCGATTCTGACTGTTTTGGGTAGCGCCATGAATATTTAGAGGGTTATTAAGCAAGCGTTTCTGAGTTCAGAACTATAAGTTTTGTAAGGTTTTGTTTTGAAATGAGCTTATGGGAAGCATCAGAATGGCA
This sequence comes from Rhineura floridana, assembly GCF_030035675.1. NCBI lineage: Eukaryota > Metazoa > Chordata > Lepidosauria > Squamata > Rhineuridae > Rhineura > Rhineura floridana. The sequence continues at coordinate 73,475,081 of NC_084487.1, read as the reverse complement.
TGGGGGGTATTTTCAATCTAACATTGCGGAATACGAATAATCCATGCTGGCTATAATGTACAATGGCTGTATAATAAACTATAGCCTTTGCAGCCAGTATTTCAAAATAATGCATAACTAGTTCTGTGTGACGAAGGGGGCTCTGATGTCTTTTGAAAAAGCAGGTTTGCAAAATGGCATAGAGGACTACTGGCTGAAGTAAAAATGTCAAAAGCTTGTGGTACATCTAAAGTAGCTCTAATGGGTCCCAGCCTCTGTGTATGTGCAGGATTATAGACTTAGATCCAAAAAGCTAGAAAAGTAACATAAGACTGCTGCATGCTACTAAACCCCAGAGTTAAGAACAGTGCCTAGTATAAAAGTGTAAACCTTTGAGAATCCCTACAGGAGCCTTCCCCAATCTGGTGCCCCTCCAGATGTTTTAACTACAACTCCCATAATATCTGAACATTAGCCATGCTGACTTTAGTTAATGGGAGCTGAAATCCAACAACAAATGGTTGTGAAACGCTGTTGAAGGTATATTTAATTGCTGGATTTATTTCCCCTCTTATCCCATGTAGCATAGCAAGGCTTCCAGCAGGAACCCGTCTCCACACCCAGAGTTCAAATGCAATCTAGAGATGCTGAACACTTAAAATCCTATTACAATCAATTTTACTTAGGCTACAATCCCATGCACGCATACATAAAATTAGGTCTCACTGAATCAAAGGATCCTACTTCTGAATAAGTATGTTTAGGATTGTGCTGCTAATCAATTGTGCAAAAAAACCCCACTGAATTTGATTTCCCTTTTTGATTCTAAACACTCTCCATTTTTAATACAGAGAAACAAACAGAAGTCAGCAGAAACAGACATTCATTTTACACTGATCTTTGTTTCATTACTAACATTATGAAGATAAAACAAAGAAGGGGAGAATTTCATGCCAAGGCTGGCCTTTTCTAGAGAAGTCCCAACATAAGTCAGTATCATTGTACAAGGCTGTGTGATAGGAAGAGTAGAGGTCCTAACCACAAATTGCATTAGTTTAATTCAATTAAGTGTTGCATTTTAAAATTATGATATTCCATGTTGTCATGTTCTACACAGAATCCCTTACCCGGCAAGATCTAGAGCTCTGACATTGTTGCTAATTATTTCTTCTGCGCTGGAATCAGAGGACAAATCCCAAAGCCTGTTGTTATCAGACAGAATCTGATTTAAATGATCTCTGGAAAAGTGTGTACCACGAATTCTTTGCCTGTAAGCCTCTGCTTTCTCTCGAAGTTCTTTCACCTAGATGTCACAATTCACAAGAATTCACAAAGTTGGGTGGGGTTTTTTTTCTTTTTTACTTGTAACTTTTGTGTAAAAACTATTAGTCATTTAACAGCCACAAAAACAGCACAGAGCAGCATGTCACAGAATACATGACCAGTCACAGCGCCAATACTGTAAGGAGCAACATTTGTGCTATATGAAAAGAGTACAGATACATTTTTAAAAGAAAGCACATTGCAAGCAGTCAAGCCCAAGCACAGTTGTCAATAAATTATTCAGCAAGCACAAAAAGCCTACCAACTATGCATCTGCTTAATACTATATTGTTTTTCTTTTTGAAGGTTCACTAATATTATAATTGCTCCAAGCAGAAAGAACTTAGATGCAACCAACCTCCATATACCACATGGTATTTAGGGTGTTTTGAGAACCCTAAGGAGAGGAATACAGAAATAAAACAGTATTTACTTACTTATTTAATTATGTTACAATAGCTTAGATTCAATCTCACACGAAAGTGGTCCATTTCCATCTATTGGAATTATGGTGTTATCATGCCTCCTACAGTTCATTTAAAATCTCCTTTTGGCTTGCTTGAATGACATCCCTAATTAACATCCCTACTTTAACCCATCAATTTCAATAACTATTCTGACATTGATAGGATTAAAATTTTACATGCCAGCCAGGAATATACAGATCCGCAATTTTTACTGGTGTATCATAATTTCTACAACACCACCCTCTACTGTTTCAAAGCATTCAGACTGTTAGTATCATGTTAATAGTCAGAAACAATTCACTAATAGGCAAAAAACCTTGCGGTTTAAGAATGTACCCATAGCCCACAGATGTTTCTATCAAACTTTCAAAAGCAGGGAAATTGGGCAGCTATAGTGAATGCACCAGGGGAGCAGAACACCTGACCTCCTCTCTGAGATATTGGACTGCCCTACAAATTTGTCAAAATGCAAACACAATTTGAGTTGGTCTTTCACAGTCCAATCCACTTCCTGTGTACCTTGGAAGAATTTGGTAACATGTGCCTCTGAGCATATGGTGAGTGGTGGCAATACCTGCCATCTCCAAAGATGGAGAGTTATATTTTTACATGTTTGTTGGTGTTCTTACTTTGCTTCTTTACTGTGTTACTAATGTTTCTACAGAGAATCTAAACTAGAAATTTGATTTCCTTCATTCATCCTAGAACTTTGTGTCAAATTTATTTTTATTAATCTCAACGCCTTTTTATTGGCCAATGTCATATGATGGTGAAGACAGCCTTCTGTATTGTTGGTTATGTTCTATTTCTATTTTGAGTGCATTACCAGTTGAATTCATGACAGATGCTCTTGGAGGTCGCTGATTCATAGGGTTGCCATAAGTCGTAGTCGACTTGGAGGCACATAACAACAACAACAATAGTTGAATCTGAAACTGCAGTTTGATGTAAAATCAGACTGATTACAATATGTTGTTACTTCAGCAATGACTCTAGCTGTTGGAAAAAAGAGGATGCATGTTTTCAGCCTGCTATGTTTAAACCACTTCATTTAAGGCAAGGTGGGCATAGTCAATTAAAAACATAGAGCACACCTAGAATTTGCTAGAATATATTTCACCTTCCACTGTTTTATCTTGTGCAAACTGAGACACTCCTGAGGTCCACTGGAGACTATTTTGCAGAAGTCAGTGCCATTATTCCACAATTATGTGGTTTTTTTTAGTGTACATTTTGCAAAGTGTTGCTGTACTTCACATATTCACAGAAACAGGAGTAAAAGAAACTGATTTCCTATAGGAAACTTCACTAAAATTGCAAAGTAAATCAGATATATTTAAAGTGACCATCTGAACTATATCAACTGTCTTAATAATGTTGCTTCCTCCCTGCTGAAACAAGATCAGCACAGCACATGCCTTCTTTCTATTATTTGGGCTGATTGCAGGTGTTGCCACCACTCCCCATATGCTCAGAGGCACATGTTACCAAATTCTTGCAAGCTACACAGGAAGTGGATTGGACTGTGAAAGACCAACTCAAATTGTGTTTGCATTTTGACCAATTTGTAGGGCAGTCCAATATCTCAGAGAGGAGGTCAGGTCTCCTGCTCCCCTGGTGCATTCACTATAGCTGCCCAATTTCCCTGCTTTTTAAAGTTTGATAGAAATATTTGTGGGCTATAGGTACATTCTTAAACCGCAAGGATTTTTGCCTATTAGTGAAGTTCTCTGCTTTTTAATGAGGGAGGTAAGAAATGGGATCCTGTGCAAGCTTGTTGAGAATGGCTTGATCATTTGCATGCTTATTGAGTTCAGTGGGATTTACTCCCCTGCAATCATGCTTAGGATAGATGAAACTGATCACAGGGGATGGGGAGGGGAGGAGGAGGAAAAGGAGGAGTGAGGGAAGAAAGGCAGAGGGGAGGACTGGGATGGGAGTAGGCAGGAGGGGAAAGGGAGAAGGACAGGTTTGATCATTTGCATGTTTATTGAGTTCAGTGCAATTTACTCCCGTGCAATCATGCTTAGGATAGGTAAAACTAACCGGGGGGGAGGGAGGGAGGGCTGCAGTGAGCAGGGGAGGAGGAAGAAGAGGGGGAGGAGGGAGAGGGAGGGAAAAAGCAGGTCTGATCATTTGCATGCTTATTGAGTTCAATGGGATTTACTCCTATGCAATCATGGTTAGGATAGGAAAAACTGACCATGGGGAGGAGGAGGAGGGGGGAGGAGTGTATTGGAGGGGGGCAAAGGAAGGGGCAGGGGAGGGCAGGTTTGATCATTTGCATGCTTATAGAGTTCAATGGTATTTACTTCCATGCAATCATGCTTAAAATAGGTAAAACTGATCATGGGGAGGAGGAAGGGGAGGGGGAGGGAGGGGACAGGAGGGAGAAGGGAAGGTGGGTTTGATGTTGGGTTGCCAGGCTCAGGCCCGGAGAATTCTGTGTTGAGAAAATTCAGCCAAGTACAGGTTTTCTTGCAACACCGTAATGGGAAAAGCCACAAGGTGAAATTCTTCCTTCCCCCTGCACAACTTTTAAAGATACAGAAGACCTCTTGGAGGCTGGACCTGGCAACCCTAGTTTGATCATTTGCATACTTTTTGAGTTCAATGGTATTTTTGTGCAATCATGTTTGAAAATGGAGATAGACTGCCTTCAAGTCAACCGAACTTATGGCGACCCTTTGAATATGGTTTTCACGGTAAACGGTATTCAGAGGTGGTTTACCATTGCCTTCCCCTGAGGCTGAGAGGCAGTGACTGGCCCAAGGTCACCCAGTCAGCTTCATGGCTGTGTGGGGATTCGAACCCTGGTCTCCCAGGTCCTAGTCCAACACTGACCCGGGGGAGGGGAGGAGATTGGGTGGGTTTTTAACTTTTGAACTGCAGAACAGAGTACGGGGGAAGGTCAATATTAAGATTACAGATACTCTGTGAATATGGCTAATTTTTAATGAATTTCAACAGATTATGGGAACTCTCAGACAAAAAAGTCCAAAAGGGATCTGCTTTTTTCCTCTCTCTTTGTACACTTTGAACTCTCTATTCTCTCTGACTGTTTAGAGGGTTGTTAAATTTAGAGGGTTGTTAAACAAGAGTTTCTGAGTTCAGGACTATAAGTTTTGTAAGGTTTTGTTTTGAAATGACTTTATGGGAAGCATCAGAATGGCATGGGGGGTATTTTCAATTTAACATTGCAGAATGTGAAAAATCCATGCTGGCTATAGTATACAGCCACTCTCATGGCTGTATAATAATGTGACATGACAGAGGTTAAGTGTATAGGGTTGTACCTATGTTTTACTCAGAACAGACCCACTAAAATTAATGGATGTGGCTGATTTAGACATATTCATTTTAATGGGTCTACTTTGAGCAGAGCTTAATTGGCTACAACCCATACCTTTTACTTGTAGGCAATGTTCTGTTGTTTTTATTATTATAAACTATTTCACCAAATCTAAGCAGCTGAAGATCTTAGTATATTAACATATTCATCAACCAAAGCAAGGTTTTAAAAAAAATACCTTTATATATCTGTATTTCAGTTAATAGGTTTGTTTGTATTTGCAGCACAATCTGACTAGATAGCAAAGATGAATGAGAAAGTCACTATGCACTTATAATTCGCACACACCAAGAACTCCAAATATCAGAGCACCTGAGAGCTTTGTGACATTACTCTGTAACAAAGCAGGACATCAATAACCCCATCTAGTTTACCCCACAAGGGCTTTAACATGGACATAGAGCTCAGTGCAAGGAGGGGCTGCATTTTTCTCTTCTATATCAGGGAATGATTGAGTGCCCATGTCACTGAAGAGAAAAGGGCAGCCCCTGTTTTCACAGAACTGAGGCACATCAAAGTCACACAGACTTACAGCTCACATACAAGGTGTATATATCTTGTAATGAGAGATGAAAAACCATGTGCACCATAGATGAATGGAGTCAGTAATGCAAGGAAGCCAAAGAACAGTTCTGTTATTCCAGTTTCCAAGTCTTAAAGTCTCACTAGGCCAGAACTATTCATGAACATGCACTCATATGCACCCTAAATGAACAGCAACTCAACATCAAAGGACTGATTGACACTCAAATAGGACCACTAATACCCATAATGCAGTCTCCTGAATTTCATGTGGTTAGCAGTGAGCAAAAGTACACCCCTCTTGCAAGAGGGGTCTAAATAAATAAAGGGGGTTTTCTGTGCATTTTAAAACCTGCAGGCAACATTCCTATTTAATTTTATAAATTCCTTAAAAAGTACCGTTGATGACAAAATCCTGCACAGATAGGTCTATGAGATCCTATAAAAGACAATGGCATAACCAAAGCACACATTCAGAGCTCCATAGAGCAAAAGTACAATAGACTTTTATTAAACAAAGACTGAAAATTCGCAATTTAAAATCCATTTCCTACTGTAAAGCTATTATTTTGCCTGCAGAAATTAATAATGAAAGAAATGTACGGTCAGAGCAACTGGATGGTCAGAGCAACTGGACACCTCAGGAGAAGGAAATGGAGACTGAGAATGCCTGTGGAGAAACACAAAGAACCCCCAGGTTTCATCAATGAAACAGGATGCAGCATTTATCCCAGCAGGAAATAGGCTTGAGAAACTCTTACCATAGTTACGAATTGTCCTGTTTTAATTTTTTAGAAGTCTAGTTTAACGTACTGAACTTACAAAATCTGAACAGGGTGGTTCATGACAGATGCTATTGGAGGTCGTTGATTCATAGGGTTGCCAAAGTCATAATTGACTTGAAGGCATATAACAACAACAAAGTTTAATGTGAATGTATACTAGAACTAAATAAATACTTTACAATATGCATTATCATATTTTATCCAATTGCCTTCAAGCAGTCCCTGCACTGAGCTGGCATTATAACCATACATTTTTACATTATCAGTCATTTGAGAAGAGTCTCTTTGGGGCTGATGTTAACTCACCCTTGTGCCAAGTGTTAGAGGGTGGAGAAAATTAATCACTGAGGATGCCATTCTATACTTTAAAAAAATCATTCAATGGTGGTTGGGAGCAGGGCAAGTATTCAAGCTTCCCTCTCCCTTTCTTTCAGTTTGTACTGTCCCTTACCCTACAAACTGCATAAAAGATGCAGAGGCAATACCAGTGATCATTCTGGCTCCTCACTGGCAGGAAATGTATTGTAGGCATCACAGCAGACTAAGAAGAAAATTTCAAAAGAGGATAGAAACTGTTGTTCAGTATGACTTCACGTTCAGACTCATGATGCAGCTGGGTTTTTGTTTTTTTTAAAAAAAAACATTTTATTGAAGATCTTACAGTGCTTTATTTTTATTTCCCCCATACAGGAGGATCAGAAGAGATGTGAAGAACACGGAAAGTCTGGAGCTCATGGTGGATGAAACAACCAAAAACACTAAACTACAGCAGGAATGGGGAACCCTTTTCAGCCCAAGGGTTGAATTCCTTCTGGGGGGCCACATGCCAGTAATGGGTGGGACCAGAGGTAGAGCGGACAGAGGAATTAATATGAATTTTTTCTTCATACTGTAGCCTGGTATAAAAAGATAAAATTCACATTTCTATACACAGTCACACACACACACACGTTCTCTATCCTTCATCCAGGCAAGCAAGAAGTATTGCTAGAGTTCAAGGATACATTCCAGACAGCCAAAATCACTCAAGGAGGATGCAAACGAGGACCAGGGAGGGATGTGGCCTTGGGCTCCCAAGGAGCAGAGAGAGAGGCCTAGAGGGCCACATCTGGCCCCTGGGCCTGAGGTTCCCCATCCATGAGCTAGAGTCTGAAGTCAAAACAAATCAATCTGCTGCATGACATAGTGCTAACAATACTTCAGGGAAGGTTTTGGATTCCGAGGTGCGTGCACCTACATCATACATCAGGAGGCAGAGTGATAAGAAACCTTAGATATGGAAAACAATATTTTGTTTGAAAAAGGACTGGGTGGGGAGCGAGATGCAACAATAGTAGGAAACTAAGTGTTCCTTGAGTAGATGCATGAACCGAAGTGGTTCTGGGGAATGGAAAACAGCATGAAATAGAAAACTAAGTGATCAACTATTTTGAACTTGGGAGTTGTAATAAGAGTTGTGCACTATATTTAGTAAAATGTGTCTGTTCTAAGCTTCAGGCTCCTGTGACATTATTCTGTAAAATAAGCAGTAGCAAGGATTAAAGCAATTGCACCCTGAACTATCTTCCCATAGCCTACGTCTCAATGGCCCAATTTGTTCAAGGAGGACAACATGAGAATCTAAAAAAAATGGTTGGAAATACTCAGTATGCCTACTCACCTGATCAGGTATGTGTCTCCTAACATGTAACCAAGCCCCATCTTTGTACATGTACTGAGCTGGAGACAAAAAATTTGATCTGTATTCCGTGTTCATTTTCCTAGGCAGAGCAAGTTGGCAGGGTAGAGAGACAGAATTATTATTTTTTAATTATCCGAGAGACTTTTTCATTGCTTTGGTCTTTAAATCTTTCATCCTAACAATAAAGAAAAAAATGATACAGGATATAGGACCAGGCAAAAATGATGCAGGATATCGGGGTGAGAAAGAGAGAATGTATGCATGCCTACGCACAAAAGACTGGAGCTCTCATAGCAGAGTGCTGCAGTTTCCAGATGCAGTAATGTAGTTCAATGGTGTAGCAATTGGGAATGTTTAAGAAGAGAGAATACCAACAGAGGAAAAGAAGCATTCAAGGGGGTAAGCTAGACAGATGCTCCCTGAAAATATTTGCAAAGGAGATATGAATGTTCTTTTAAGAATGCACAAGTGTTTCATACATACAATTTCAAAACACAATTTAAATACATTAGACAACTGAATACAAGAAATATGATACTTAAAGGGGGAAAAAACAAAGAGCCTTGTGACACCGTAAAGACACGTTTTTATTATGGCATAAACTTTTGTGAACTACAGCCCATTTCACCTAATCCACAAAAGCATAATAGATTACTTCTCAGCCATCATTTTGTCCTCATGTAGCCATCTGGCAAAGTTTTTTAGAGTGGCAAGGGGGTCAGGAAATTCTGGATCACAGCTGCTAACATCAGAAACCTCTGAAGGCTGGTGTGCCAAGTTTGTAAGACACTTTCAGAAGAAAGTTGCTCTTCTTTGCTCCACTAACGATGCTATTTTCTCTGAGGTGGTGTTTAGAGGACTGTCTGATTCTGTTTGGGATCAGTTTCAGTTATTGCAGCCTGCTGATTTGGACTCTTGTAGGGGTTCAGCCAACTACGTGTACTATAATGTGCTCTGCATAGGGCTACCTAGTGCAGAATGTAGCGGCTGACTACTGATAGGCACTTCTAGTGATATCCCATGACATCTATTTTGCAGAATCTGCCTAACGCTTACCAGGCCCAATCCAAAATGTTGATAATGACATACAAGGCCCTGAACAACTTAGGCTCTATATATTAGATGGAGCACTTCTCATCATATCAGCCAGCCCGAGCCCTGAAATCAGCGGGGGGGGGGCTGCTTGTGGTCCCACCGATGAGTGTACCACGTTGTGCAGAAAGCAGGAACAAGGCCTTCTCTACAGCAGTACTCTAGCTGTGGAACTCTCTTCCCATGGAGACATGGATGGACACAACTATGATGGGGTACCACTGCTTGATGACAACACTAGCTTTTGGAGGCTGTTGGTAGAAACTGTTTTTCAGTCTTGAGTTTGTCTTGTACTATGGTTTTGATCTTTTGTAATGATATGGTTTTATTGTTTTTATGGAAACAATACTATGTTGGCAAAAAGCAGTATACACATCAAAATAAATAAAATTTGTTAGTCTTTAAAGAGTGCCACAAGACTTGGTTTTGCTGCAATAGACTAATGGGGCTACCCCTTTAAAATTACAAGTTATATCTTACTTACCTAACATTTCTATGTAAAACAAGTGACTTATGTTTTTGTTTCTGCTGTTTCTGCTTTGCTTCCGATTTGCTTTGCCTTGACTGATCTTCTGCAGACTTTGAAAATGTTTCCTTTTTCTTATTCTGAGACAAAAATGATAGAAACACATTATCAGAAGATGACACTACAAACTACATTTCTGTTAGACATTATCTTTAGTCTGACATTTTTTAGATAGTGTTCATGTGTAGCTCTATCATGGCTTTATTTCCCAGTGGCAATAAACCTTACTTTTCTTTATTCTTTCAACCACCAGTCTTGCCAGACTATTTATTTCTGAAGTCCACATATATATAGTCAAAACTCCAATAAATACATGACCACTAATAAAGAAGGAAATGAAACTCACATCGTAGTCCTTAGCATATCATAGGTAAACTTTTCGGATAATCAGAATATTGCCTAAGGAGAACTCACCAACTATTAAGATACTTTGATGTGTAAGTTATGTAGCCAAATCATAACCAGAAAAACACATGGATTTGTATTTTACTGGAATATGACCAGAAGTTTGAAGGGCTTCTACACAATAGAAATCATGGTGCCATTCCATCCTTTCTAAAACTGGGATTCCCTGCTTCTTGCACTTGCTGAGTAACTTTGCACATGAATATGGCCTCCCAAACATTGTTAATCCACTGCTAAGGGGTCAATGAAAATATAATAAAATATACTACATTATATTTAAAAATCATTATTAAAAATATTACTTATTTTCCCCATATAATCATAATCACCAGCTGAGAATCTGAGGTGACCCCAACAGTTTCATATAGAAAAAGCATTATGTTAAAATAAAACTTTTAAAAATTAGTTAAATATGACTTTGTAATACCTTTTCTCCAGAGGAGATTTCTACAGGTTCTGATCCAGGACATTCACTCTCTTCCAAACAACTTCTCTGTTTCAGTTCTTTCACAGGGGGTGAAGTTTTGAAACTTCTTTCATATTCAGTTTCATGAATAATGACAGGAGTCTTAAATGGTGGGATGGATTTACTTGCACTGTGAATAACCTTTGGTTCAGAAAAAGATATTAATTTGATTTTCAAAACTAAATTAACAGTGCAATCCTAACTATGTTTAATCAGAAGCAAGACACACTGAGTTAAATAGGGTTTACTCCCAAGTAAGGGGGCTAAGATTGCTACCTAGGTCTCCCATTAATGAGATTTAATAGTGCTTAACTTTGCTAGATAATTGAACAAGGTTACAGTGAATTGAGATGTCTCTATTTCTCAGTTGTTATGGCACTGATCTAGCTGAATAAACACGTCATGTTCTCCAAAAGATAATTGCCTATCTGTGGGAATAATAAAAGACATAATACTTTGAACAGAATGAAAGCATCTTTTCATACATGAAATACTAGTGTAACATTTTGTTCACCACAGGTTAAAGTATCAAGGCTGCATCCTATGCACACTGAACTAGGAGTAACAGAATGGGACTTATTTCCAAGTAAAGCTGAACAGCATTGCAATTTGAAGTATAGAAAAAATATTTCATGAAGCCCTAAGTCCTATACAAACTTAATTTGGAGAAATCTCCAATGAATTCAGTGGGGTTTACTTTTTAAAAAACATGCATGTACACGAAAAGGCTATACAAACAAACCTCTTTATTTTTTAGATGCCTTGAAAATTACCTTGTCTGCTGCTAGTACTGGAGATAGCTTTTGTGGGGTTTTCCAAACAAACTGCCGTTGATACTCAGAACTTCTGGGGAAGCTCCTTGACCGTGAAATATTCATGCCTGCTTTCCTCTGCAAAACTTTGTTAAGCTGTCAACAAATACTGACAATGAACTCAGGAAGATACTACTGCCTGTCATCTACCAATGTATAAAACTTAAATGAACTCTTTAAAATTAGTACAAATATTTTCTTGCATCAAGCTGATGAAGGCAAGCTTCTACCATTACATTCCATAAACAACTCTGAAATTTATACATTTAAAGGTAAATTCTCCTTCCATTAATATCAGCAATACAGCTGCCACCCATTTAGAATTAGATTTGACTTTAAAATATAAATTTTGCCCAACACAAAGAACTTGAAGGCTTAATGTTTATTTTAAATCAGTACATAAACTTTAGCTTTCTTTATTATCATCATCATCATCATTTTATTAATTAGATTTGTTAGTCGCTTGTTACCCAAAAGTCTCCAAGTGACTTATAGCACTGCTAAAAACACAAATATACCATTGGGGTGGGGTGGGGACTGTAACAGTTACAGGACGCTAATAACTAATAACAAAAAATAGTAGTAAGTTTAATCCAGGGCCAAAGGCCAACAGCATTATACAAAAATAACAAAAACCAAGATAAAATGTTGGTATAAACACAGTGCTGACCAACATACAGAGTTAAAATGCTGACTAGTAGGGTACAATCAAAATAAAGCTTGAAACTAGACATAACGTTTAAAAACGGAGTATTAAAATTGACTATAGGGTTACACAGTTGTTATCGTCATCAAGTAGCTGTAATCTTTTAAAATTAGCCCTTAACTTCCGAGCAGCTAAAGTAAACAACGATACATTATAAGTGACCTCAGGGTTAGAGTCAGACAATAGTATTTTTATTTTATCCTCTGTTGGGGTCAATGTGTCATTAAAGAGCCCAAACCTAAGAAATCTGAGTCGAGCGTTAATATATATTGGGCAAGAAAATAAAATATGGGGAAGATCTTCTGGCTCAGAGGAGCCGCATATGCAGGTCCTCTGAACATTGGGGACATCAGAGAGCCAGCCTTCTCTAACTGCATTAGGCAGCGAGAAAAAGCGTAAGGCTGTAAAGGCATGCCTTAGGGCTAGAGGAAGGGGAGATATAAGATAGAGTGAACATTCAGTATCTGATTTAAATCTCCAGAACCATGGAGCAGCCTTTGAGCTCATAAGTGATAGTCTGTCTACATAATGAGCATGGTAAAAGATGGCTTCCTGAAGGCGGATTGTGTTAGAAATCGAACTGAACTCCCGAGTTGAAATATGGTAATTATGTAACAGGTCCCCTAGATTGCTAAACCACAGTTTAGATGCCAAAGGGTGGGCAAGGCAGAGTTTTAGGAGATTTCCATCTGGAAAAGAATCAAACGATCTAAGGAACTTCAAAAGTGCATGGTGGATACGAGCGGAGATCGCTGGAAGACCGGTCTCCGAGCGCAACATAGCAGCTGATGTTCCTTTTGGTAATGACAAAATACGCCTCAAGAAGTCATTTTGAGTGGATTCTAAAATCTTTATGTTGTTATTTTCCCATCCCCAGACCAATACACCATAAAGTATTTGAGGGACCACTTTAGCTTTGAAGATTTTCAAAATTGGTAAAATCATATTACCTCCTGAAGTGCGGTAGAATTTTAATATAGCTCCTATTGTTTTGGCCACCGTGATTTTTATATGTTGTATATGAGGTTTCCAGGACAGGGTATCTGAAAACAGAATTCCGAAGTATTTGTATGTTTGGGATTGCACAAGCTGGATATCTGCCATCTGCCAGCGATGGCCTTTATATCGCTTTCCAAAGACTAGGATATTATAACAAAAAAATATCATCTTAGGCTGCCATCCAATATACACTTACCTGGGAGCAAGTCCCATTGAACCCAATGGAGCTTACTTCTGAGCAGACATGTATTGGGTTGCAGCCTTAGTCTATCAAAAGGCTGGGACAAAAGGGAAGTTTTTACCCTGGTGCCAAAAAAAAGATATCAATGAAGGCACCAGGCATACGTCACTGGGGAGTGCATTCCACAGATGGGGAGCCACAACTGAAAAAGGCCCTCTCCGTTTTCACCACCCTCCAAACCTCCCCCACGGGATACTTGGAGAAGATCCTCAGAAGAAGATCTAATGGTCTGGGTAGGTTCATATCAGTAGAGACATTCCAGAAGATATTGGGGTCTTGAGCTGTAAAGAGCCTTACAGGTTAAAGCCAGCACTTTGAACTGGGCTCAGAAGAGTACAGGCAACCAGTGTAATTGGAACAGAATCCGTGTCCTATGATCTGTTCACCTTGAACCCGTCAACAGTTGGGTAGCTGCATTCTGCACTAATTGAAGCTTCCAACGTATTTTCAAAGGCAGCCCCACATAAAGTTCATCACAAAAAACCAACCTTGAGATTACCAGAGCATAGTTTACTGTAGCTGGGTTACCCCTGTCCAGATAGGATTGTAGCTGGATCACCAGCCTAAGCTGATGGAAGCACTCCACAACACTGAGGCAACCTGAGCCTCAAGTGATAGCAATGAATCCAGGAGAACCCCCAACCTACAGACCCACTTCTTCAGAAGTGTGACCCCATCTGGAGCAGGCCACACACCACTCAGCTGGTCAGAGGAACCACCGACCAATAGCATCTTAGTCTTGTCTGGATTAAGCTTCACTTTATTGGCCTTCATCCACTCCATTATCATAACTATGCACTGATTAAGCACATCTACTGTTTCACCTGCAGAAGATGAAAAGAAATAGAGCTGCGTGTCATCAGCATACTGATGACAACACACTCCAAAACTCTGTCTGACCCCATTCAGCAGTTTCATGTAAATGTTAAACAACATGGGAGACAGAACCGACCACTGTGGAACCCCACACTGGAGAACCCATAGAGCCAAGCAATGCTCCCCATGAACCACTTCTGGAGCTAGCCATCTATGTAGGAATGGAATCATCGCAATGCGATGCCTCCAACGCCCAACTCAGACAGTCGCCCCAGAAGGATACCATGGGTGATGGTATCAAAAGCCATTGGGAGATCAAGGAGGATCAACAGAGTCATACTCCCCCATCTCTTTGCCAGCACAAAGTATCTTACAGGGTAACAAAGGCAGTTTCCACAGCAGTTTCCATACCAAACCCAGACCTGAATCCCGATTGAAGGGATCTAGAATTTACCTAGTATCTCTCTCCTTTCTCAGTCCCATCCTCTCTCATCTTCCTCCATTTGGCCTTACTCTCCTCACTGCCAACATTCAACAACCTGGTGCCCCTCGGATGTTTTGGACTACAACTCCCATCCCAATGATAGATAGTCTAAACATCTACAGGGCACCAGTTTGGCAAAGGCTGGTCTAGATCACTCATTCTTCCAAGACTCCCTCTGTAGATGTCCCTACCTCCTCCTTCCCTATGTTCTTTGGCTTGCCTCTTATTAGGGTCCAAACAGCTCCGCTAATGGCAACCAAAGGCCCTCCTGCCATCTCCTTTTCACCTTATGCCCAAGTATTTGCCTTGTGCTTCAACACCACCACAACCAAATCCCTTAACTATAATTATAGACAGTTAAAACAAAAAAATTAATTACACACTGGAATTCACTTTAACTACTTTTTTTTACTTCTGCCTCTCCTTCTGTTTCCATCATCAAACCAAAATAAACTGTAGTAGTTCCTTACTCCATTGACTGTTTCTCCTAATTCCTTTTTGGTAGATGGTAGTATCTTGTCTTCATGCCCTGTAGTTTTGGGTGATGACTTCTTGCTTTCTGCAAAAGCTACCGTTGATTCAGATCTAGAACCTGTGGAGTTGGAATGTTTTTTTTCAGGAAGCCGGAGTGCATCAGGTGTTTTGATTTTTTCCTGATTTGTATCATCTTTGCTGTCATTTGTATGCAACTTCAATGGCTGGTGAACTTCATATGCTGATGATGTATCTTTCTCTGAATCATTGTCCCCATTCCACTCAAAGGACTTTGCAATCTGTGTGTTGTAATAAGGCACTCTTCTCTTAGAAATAAAATTTGGTTCTCTTGAAATTCCTGTAAAACATGAAACATCCAGTCTGTGTATCCTGAAAATTCTGCAGGGGTCTCGTTTCTCAAAACACATTGTTATTTCTAAGCAGCAGTTAGATACAGGGAGAAAATGAAAGTGAAAATGAACATGTCATAAAGCAAGTGTTATTTAGAAAATACTGCTAGAACACCTATGAATACAACCTTGCGGTTTGATTTTTTTTTATTACTGAAACTCACAGAAAAAAAGCTTTCTATTGCCCAACACAAATAAGAAAATGAAGGGTAGCGTGTATCTTAGCATAGTTTCTGACAATACTATTCATGTTTACTTAGAGATAAGTCCCACTACACTGAATGGAACTTAGGGCACAATCCAACTCGCCTTTCCACCAGGCTGGGGTGAGTTGGATGCTGTGGATTCCCAGCAGTGCTGGCAGGCTCCCGGCTGTGGCAGCCTCTGCTGGCAAGCCGGCGAACAGAGGGCCAGCACAAGCCGGTGGAAGTCCTGAAAACAGGGTGTTCCGAGGGCATGGTGGGGGATGAGCCATGGGGGAACTTATGCAAGATCCTCCTTCTGTACAGAGCCATCCCCCAGGTCCTTCTGCAAATTGTAATGGGCCTCTACGGGGAGCGCTTACTCCCTGGGAGGCCAATTCATGGGAGCTGAGGCTTCCTGGCCAGCTCATGCATGTGGCTCCCAACTGAGCCGGTGTTCAGCCAGGCCAGCGGCTCCTGAGCAAGAGAAGGATCCTGCAGAGCTTTCTGCCAGCTCCTCCTCCACCAGCCCCCTTTCTGCCAGCTCCTGGCATTTGGATTGCTCTGTTAACTCTCAAATTATATAGGAGTACAGTCTTACAGCACAGTCTGTTTTCTGTTGAGGGCTGCATTTCCTCAGGAGTAATCTGTTGGGGGCAAGATTAGAGCCAGACGTGAGTGGGACACCCTTTGTCTCTTTCTACTACCCCCTTTGCCCACATGAAATTATGCCGAAGGTCACAGCTTGCTCAACCCAGCAATACATAAAGAGCTGCATCCAACAGTGTCTCTCCACTAACAGAAGGCTTCATCTTCAGCAGACTGGGAGAGAGGAGGGTGTCATAAAAATGGCACTAACAGAAGTCTCCTGTCAGTGAAGCAACACCACTGGATGTAATTCATTTCCAGTGCAATCAGAAGTAAGCCCCACTAGTTTCAGCTGGACACACTCTCAGGTAAGTATGTTTAGGATTGCAATAGTCTACTATTCTATCGGTGATGAACAACAGTCCTGCAGAAAGAGCTTTAAACCCCTGTAATGTTCACATCCAGAGTCATATTCCCTTCTAAGACCTCAGGGTCACACACAGTTTAACAATTTTTGAAATGCATGACTTTGCGAGGCTGCCTTCAGACAATCTTTCAAACCATGGTTCAGAAAATCATGAGCAAATGCCGTGTATGCCAGCAAACTGGTTGGAGAAATCCCTCCAAACCACTATTGCTAATCACGATTACATAGCAGCTTGTAATCCTTAGTTTGGATCAATCGCTCAAATTACAGCTTGTGGGTTCACACTAAACTGGTTTGAATCAAAGAAGCAGTAAGGATTTCAGCCCCACCAGAAAAAAAGAATATAGGAGGAAGGAATGTACTCTTTTGTCATTCAGATTCTGATTTTAAAGTATGTGAACCACCGTGAGATGCACTAGGGGCTTGCACCAAGAGAGCACCAAATGACAGCTTCCCTCCCAATGCAAATTGCAGATTGAAGGTGGGCAGCAGGTAAGGATTGTGGCACAGGGATAAAGGGTTTTTAAAAAACCTTCCAAATGCAACTCATTTAGTCAATAGTCTGAGATATATTCTGTTCTAAAGAGATTAAGGATACAGTCCAGAACCACTAAAATCAATGGGAGTTTTGCTATTGACTTAACTTGCCTTTGAACCACACCATTTCTTAACAAATGGAGACCACCTATATAAAAAAGGTATTATCGTGGCAATAGAGCACCCTTCTTATGGCCCTGACACCTCCACTTGAAATTTATTGACCCCCTTTCCAAACTACAAGAGGATCCCTGCTCCCTATGGTGGCAGTAGGCTCTGCTTGTATGGTGGAAGCGGTGTGCCCTCTGGGCCATGGAGAAAAAGGGGGACAAAAGAAGGATGCCTGCCTTTCCTCCACTCTGCACAAAGGCAGTGGTCATGATGGGAGCGGTTTGACCTGGGCGTTTTAGTTCAATGACACTCCAGCAGGCATGGGATGCTTTGGCTGGCAGCTCCAGTTCCTCCCAGCACCATATCTTAGGAGTAAAATCTGCTGCACCAAGCAGCAGAATTCAGGATAGACAGGACAGAGAATGTGCGCTTCTAGGAGAGGAGGAAATTGTGTTCAGTAGCAGGACATCCCTCAGATGCTCCACTCACACCAAGCATGCCCACTGGGAGCAGCCTTTTGGTCCTCACCTGAGGTGACCATCCCCCTCCAGGCAGACCTTTCATCCTAAGGACATTTTGAAGGTATTTGAAGCTCTGCGTGGCAGCAGAGCCTGCATCTCCCACTTGAATAGGCTTAGCTCCCTGAGCAGAGGCAGCCAAGAAGACTTTAAAATATATTAAAACAAAACATCTTTAAAAGCATCTTTAAAAAGCTTTAAAAACTTCTTTAAAAGCAATTCCAATACCGACACAGATTGGGGTAAGGTCTCTAATTAAAAGTCTTATTGAAAGAGGAAGGTCTTCAGTAGGCACTGAAAAGATAACAGAGATGGTGCCTGTCTAATATTTAAGGGGAGGTAATTCCAAAAGGTAGGTGCCGCAATATTAAAGGTCTGCTTCCTATGTTGTGCCGAACGGAGCTCCTGATAAGATGGTATCTGCAGGAAGCCCGCACTTGTAGAGTGCAGTGATCGACTGGGTATATAAGAGGTAAGATGATCTTTCAGGTATCCTGATCCCAAGCTGTATAGGGCTTTGTATACCAAAACCAGAACCTTGAACTTAGCCCAGTAGCTAATGGGCAGCCAGTGCAATTCTTTCAGCAGCAGGGTGACATGTTGGTGATACCCTGCCCCAGTGAGCAGTCGCACTGCCTCATTTTGCACAAGCCACATCGTCTGGAGCAACCTCAGAGGCAGTCCCACATAGAGCGCATTATGGTAATCCAGCCTGGAGGTTACCAGTGCATGGACAACAGTGTTCAAGCTATCCCGGTCCAGAAATGGCCACAGCCGTCTTGCCAGCCAAAGCTGGAAAAAGGCACTCCTAGCCACTGAGGGCTTCTAGTGACAAAGATGGATCCAGGAGCACCCCTAGACAACAAACCTGCTCTTTCAAAGGCAGCACAACCCCATCCAAACCAGACAACTGACCAATTATCTGAACAAGTCTGTTTGGGGGAAAAGAAGGAAGATAGGAGGAAAGGGAAAGAAGGCCTTAGTTCCAGCCTTCTTCTTGGAGTAGCAAAGACAATAACAGTATACAATGCATTATATTTCACATCCATATACAGTGCGTTCTCCTCTATTCACTTAATTTTCAAATGAGATTCTGTGCTTCCTCCATATCTTCTGAAAGTATTTTTCCTTTTTAGTGTCTATCATGATATTGTTGTTGTGTATAATAGTTTATTTATTATTTACTTATTTAATGCATTTATATAACGCTTTTCAGGCAGACCACACACCACAACAATGAAAAAATTGGATTTTCCTCTATTGTATGATAAAATTTATATTACTCAACCCTGTATAATCAATGCACAAAAAGCAATATCTAAAGAGCCTGAGAGGTATAGAAAACCTAGTTTAGTTTACCAAGCTCATCTGATCGAAGTCCAGCCCATTGCCATTTTTGCTCCTGTGCAGGGCTACAAAGCCTAGATTGATCCAATTTCCTCCATTTGAAGTTCTTCTTGTATTCACTCAATCCCTACAGCAAGACAAAATGTGCAACAGCTATCAATGCCATATTTCAATGGTTCCCATGGAACTTAACTTTATTAAAAAGATCCCTGTGAGTGCACTGGGCATACATATGCACACTCCAGTCGTACTGTTTACAGGAACTATTTATTGAGGGCTGGGTCACACTGGGTTTGTCCACATGGGTGTTTAATGTGGTTTTGAAGCTTTGCATCTAATTTTTTTATTTTTTGCAGCATCTACATAATGGCCTCCTCATCCAAATTGCAGCCCACATTCCCCCCCCCATTAATTCAGATTTTCCCAATCCACAGATAATCTGAAAATCCAACATAAAATTGAATATTACCCAACTGTGAATATACTGAGTTTGTATATTGTGAGATCACATTGTAGGTGGGGGGAGGGTTATTAAATGTTTTTGTTTTATGTGTGTGATAACATTTCACTAGGTGCCATGTATCACCACACCCCCTACTTCTGTTGCTCCTTTCCTGAGCACAATCTAGCTATTTTATTTCCATCACCCCAAAGGAAAGGATGCAGCATGCCCATTTCCACCATTTTGTGCTCACTACAATAGTATCCCAGAAAGCAATGCTTTCCTTTTCTATATCAATGAAAATGGCAAGCTTTCACTTATATGGAAGAAAGAAAAGAAGTGCATTCAGTGACACCAATGGAGGAAGAGCTAAACCTACTCTTTTCTGCGGGTGCTCCCAGTTCCTAAAACTCAAGCCAGCTCTTAACTGCAGAATTGTACTCTGGGTTCCATTTTTTGGCCACCCTATGACATAGTAGCCCTTTTCACACATTTTGCCTATTCTCTGAAATGTGTATACAGTTTGGAGAGGGGTGTTCACTGGCATAACTGCAACATGAATATTCTTCAGTGTATGCAGGCACCTTTCCATACTATCAGAAGTACTGACTTTGTAGATGTGCCAACAAATTTACATACAGCCAGGCCAAAGACTGCCACTATGATGCAGCACCACCACCCTACACACAGTCCCTGAATGCGCAGAAAGCCCAAATGTATGTAATCAACCAACACAATGAGGATGTGATAGAACACTGGGTGTGTGTCCCATAAACAAAAGGTGACTGCAACAAAATCTTGCCATGTATTCCCAGCCCCCAAGAGGAATACACGATTTATTTAATAATGTATATATCACTCAGTATCGCAGTTTCTATATTTTTGTTTATTCATTCATTATATAAGTTGTCTGGAGTCTGAACAGAACAATTCACTCCCCTCACATTCTCCTTCTCTCCCTCTACCCAGCCAATACTCAACCACTCCAGACATTTCATGGCTTGTGGAAGCCACTGAGCATGCTTAGTTCTGAGTGTCCTCTTCCCTGCTCCCTCTGCCTTTCCCTTCTTTTTTTCTTTTTTCTTTAGTTTATAGGCCGTTATATATCTGTGTACTTGGGGAGACCTTATGTGTGGATGCCCCCTTTTTTCTTCCTAGCTGAAGACCATGGGGCCATCAAGTAGAAGGAACGATGACAGATCAGGAGTGGGGAACTAGCACAGGTCTCAGTTTGGCCCACACTACTGCCATCTGCTTCACATCTGACATTACATACATGTAATGAAGTCACATGTGGGACAGATAGAGAAGCAGATGGATCAGCTGCACCACTGAGTTCCCCATGGAGAATTCAGTTATGCATGAAATCCCTACAGAAAGCTGGCTATTGGGAAGCACTCCACAAGGGCTTTGACTGGTAGGCACTGACAGATGGGTTGTCAGGAATTTAACCGATGAGTTGTCCCACCCACTTGTCAGAGTAGCCTGCAAGGATGAGAACAGATAAGAATCTGGACTGCCAGACCAAAAAGTTTCCCAACCCCTGATACAGACAGTATCAGACATTTGTAAAGTGCTCTACAAACTTCCTATTTTGCCTTCACAACAAACTTGTGTGTTGGATCACCACTGTTTCCATTTTACAAATGGCAAAGTAACATTGAGAGATTGTGACTTGCACCCAAGGCTACACAATACATCCACAATAAGGGGGTGGGAATACTGGAAACCCAAGTCTTCAAGATTCATGTCTCTGGATCATGCTTTTGAAAGATGCTCTCAGTTTTTATGAAATTCCTATAAGGAAAACACTTCAATGTAGAAATTAACATGAAACCTGCATGTAGATAGTTATGTCTGATGATCTTACACAAATAGTAGCAGCAAATAAGATGCCACAATTGACCAATACTGATAACAGGTGGAAAGCCTAATATATAAATCGTAAGACAGGATAATCTACATACAGGTTTGATGCCAATACCTAGTGCCTTCCATGCAGGATTTTTATGACATGTAAAATGGCCTTCAAATATAAAATACAATAGCAATGTGGACATATTTTGTATTCCTCAATATTTATTTTTCAAAATTCCTTCCTAAACAATATACAGCTTCCACTTTATTTCATAGCCCTGAGGTCAACAACCTTTATAGGTCTAAGAAACTGTCATGGGCACCACAAAAAAGATTTCACAGAAATAAAACTGGTAATGCATAGAAGCACACCCCCCCCAAGCCAAATACCTACACCACTCCAAAGCAAATAAAAGGCAAAAAAAGTAGGCAAACCCTCTAACCAAAGATCAGCATTAGTTTTTGGTTTTTTAAAACAAACTCATTTTTTTTAATTGGGGGAAGCAGGGATGCCTTGTCAGGCACCAAAAAGGCTGTCTGAGAGCATCATGGGGCAAGATCTCTACAGCGGGGTCTCCAGATTTAGCCTGTGCCATCCTTTGTCTGAACCACTGCAATATTTATTCTAATATTTCTCTATCAGTACTTCTACAGGAAAATCCTTTACTTTATTCTTAAGCACCTCTGCCCAATTCAGTGAGGCTTGCACAAAAGAATTTCCCAGTGGATTATGTCCCAGGAAAAAGAGATGTCCATCTTCTACTCCAAATGGTTCCTAAAAATCTACTGCTTCCCAGCCTTCATCAATATTGCTTTTTCTGGCAGGTTTCAGTGCCTTAAAGTTCAAACACTGTACCACGGGCATAAGTTCAACAGGCAAAACTTTCCCTATTAATTAATCCACATCTGTGCTAGGCAGAGCACTGCCTATTGAATTTCTGTCTGTCACACATCTATTAAAGAGCCCAGAAACCTGAATGCGAGATTATTGGTAGAATTAATATTTGCTTACCCCTTTTCTCAATTTTACATGCCACCCCAACCCAGCTGGTGCCCACATACTGTATTCAATAACTGAGAGCTCTACAAGTAGCAATGAGACCGGCTCACTGCCATCCTACTCACTCTGGGGACCAATTAGTTCCAGGCTGGGGGTAGGAAGACACAGGTAGGACACAATTTGGCCAGGCTGGGGGTAGGGTGGCACAGGGTTTGAGTGACAGCTAGCAGCAGGAACCTCTTGGTTGCCTTGGATAGAACAGAACCCTCAGGCAACTGCAAACAGCGCTCCCCTGAAAACTGAAGGGCCCGCAAGAGGGGGAGCAGAACGTTAGAAGCCTCTGAGGGGAAGGGTTGGGGAGAGAAGCCTCCGACTGAAGAAAAGGCGCAACGGCAGCCACCACATCTCACCTTCCAGCGCACAGGCATGACTTTAAACCCCCGTCTGGCTGGGGATGGCGCTGGGCAGCAAGGTGCTCCTGGACGGTTACGGGCGGGGTCAGAGACGCTATGGAGAGTAGAGGACGTAGTAACTGTAAACACGCCTGTTTCCTTGACAAAACGTCGCGGCCTGCTTGCAGCTTGCTTGGTTTCAGCACCTCAGACGCCTGCGCGAGGAGCCACCCAATCAGAGCCTGCAAACTGGCTTGCCTCCATCTCTCCCTCTCCCCTTGGGCGCTTATCTCTTCAGCTACTGGGGAGGGTGGTGTCTGTGTTTTTCGCCTAGCTGCATAATGCAGCCTGCTTGTAGTTGGAAAGTTTGACTTCAGTCTTGTATGCTGGACAGCGTGAACACAGGAGAGAGGAAGGGAAGGTAGTTCTTCCTCCTCGTTCATGTAGGGATTTCTTTAAATCCTCTACACTTCTTGGGGCGGGTGAGGTTGTAACTACTGGCTTTAGAGGGGATGGATTTATATTCTCATCTAGGTTGATTTATTTATTTATATCCTAGTTTTCTATGCTAAAAATCAAAGTCAAGCAGCTTACAGGTAAAAGATACAAAACAATAACATTAAAAATCCTAACAACTGAAAAAGCAATAAAAACATCATCATAAAAATAATATTGCTATTCTGTTATGATTTCTTACAGAACATCTCGTTATGAAAATCAAGCAAGTTTGTGGGAAAATTAAGTGTTCTGTGGGGAAATAGGATCATATTCATCCATATATGTTCCCTCTTCCTTTAATATTTATCTATATCTATTTTTTTTAATTTTTAAAAACTCTTGGTTTCATGACCTTTTGTCCCTATTGTTTACATTTTTTTCTTTGTACCTGCATCTGCTAATCAAGAATAAAATTTCATGCAACCAATGAAGCAGGATCTTGCTAATCTCTGTTCAGGTTCAAGTCCTTACTCACCTCTGAAGGTCTCTGCCTGGCTTTGGGCTGGTCTCTCTCTCCCAACCTAGGGCTGCAATCCACTACATGTCTACTCAGAAACAAGCTCCATTGGGTTCAATGGGACTTACTCCCAGGTAAGTGTGGATTGGATTGCAGCCTAAACCACCTCACAGGGTTATTCTGAGGATAAAATAGGAGGAGAGAACCATGTGTGCACATTGAGCTGCTTGCGGGAGAGATAGGATAGAAATAAAAATATATTTCACCCTTCCCCACTGTCTACCTGCAAATGTTTGAAGACATCTTGTGAGATGCTGTAAGTTGCTTTGGGACTTCTTTCTTTGAAGTAATTTATAAATTAAATAAAGGTCCTAAGCAACACTTGCAGTACAATTCTGCTTGTGTTTACTTGAAAGTAATGCTGCTGATGTCAATGTTTATTTATTATATTTTTAAACCAACCTTTGTTGGAGCTCAGGGTACAGCAAGGGCCCTTTTGTCCTTGGAGGTAGGTTAGACTGAGCTTTGGTAAGCAACCTAAGGTCACCCATTGAACAAAATGGCTGACCATGGATTTAAGCCTGGGTCTCCCCAGCTACAAAACACTGGCTTTCTCGATGGTGCTTACTCCTAAATCTGCATAGGATTGCAGCCTTCCCCTGCAAGTCTACTTACTGTCCAATCCTCTGTATCTGTTCTGAGAAGTTAGGCTTACTTAAGAGTAAATTAGCACATGTCTGTTGCTCTACCATGAAGCAGGCTGCTGGTTAAAAGGAATAAATTACATACTTCATAGCTGTGGGATTTCTTTGGAAACACTGTTGATCCTTCTCTCTGCATTCTGTAGCCTCTCCTACCACTTCCTAGAAATCGCAAAAATTAATGTATGTCTGTTGCTAATCTCGGTTCAGGCACTAACTGAAATGAAAAAGAATGCAGATAAACTGGAATTTATGGGGCAAATATGAGGGAGGTCCGTGCCTTTTGCTGTTTAATCAACCACCTTCTTTTAAGAACTGTGATCTCTTGCTGTGGTTCAGTAATGTATCAGACACATTTACAGCATTGTATGTCTCAGTAGAAATAGGGAAGAGGCTGATGCATTTCAAATTACTCAGTGAAAAAGTAAAATTGAGCAGAACACAAATGATGTGCCATTTATAATGCTAATGTTTGCTTTTGGGCTGCAAAAAAACAGCAGCTGCTTGCCCTGCATTAAATAAATATATATACCCAATTTGTAGCTGTAAATATGCAATCATTCTTCAGTCAGTGGCTGGGTTATTAAATTGTGCTGTTCACATAGCCCTGCATGCTCTCCCATTACACATTCACAGGATGCCTCATAATGTAATTATGTATATTTTTATAATAACTAAGTGGAATTTACCCATAAGAATGGTAACATTATCCAAGGTTGCTACAAATAACAGGTTATAATAAGTTATTACAGTTTAAGTGATGTTGGCAGTGCACATAGTCTTTTGCTTCACCCAACTCCAAAAGCTTACATTAATTTTTTTAAAAGATTGTAACAGAAGGGAAAGGAAAACCCGGCAGAGTATCACAATTAAGCCCTGCCCAATTGTGGAAAATGAAAAATTATTCTCAAAGGGCTCAGCATTGTAACCCCTTTCCTTTTCTCCTCCTTCCCCAGGCTATTTCTCACCTCTGTTTGGGCTATATTACTTCAAAAACTGCAGGTGGAGGCTCAGCATTGTTTTATATCCATTCATCTACCAGAAAATACCAAGAGTGGCTTATAAAAAGGGGGGAGGGGGAAAGGCAGAGCTTGGAAAAGTTACTTTTTTGAACTACAACTCCCATCAGCCCCAGCCAACATGGCCACTGGATTGGGCTGATGGGAGTTGTAGTTCAAAAAAGTAACTTTTCCAAGCTCTGGGGAAAGGGGGCAATAAAACATACAGTAGGGCCCCGCTTATATGGCGGGTTAGGGACCAGGCCCCTGCCGTAAAGTGGAAATTGCCGTAAAGCGGAACCCATTGACTATAATGGGTTGCGTTGCGCAAATATGCCGTAAAAGCGCAAAATCTGCTTTAAAATGGGGAATTTCCCCTAATTGAAAGCCGCTGCACTAGCGGAACGCCGTAAAGTGGGACCCTACTGTATGATACATGATTCTGTTTCCTACACATGCATGCGAAACAACCCTGCATGTAGCTTACATATCAGGAAGTAAGTTCTAGCCGTCATGTCTGGGGTAACAATGTTAATTGTGCTAGTGAGGATTAATATAGTCATTTATAGTGCAAGCATGTGCAGATTTACATTCATGTTCAATAGGACTTTATGTGCCTTCAAGTCGATTTTGACTTATGGCAACCCAATGAATCAGTGATCTCCAATAGCATCTTTTATAAACCACTCTGTTCAGATCTTGTAAGTTCAGGTCTGTGGCTTCCTTTATGGAATCAATCCATCTCTTGTTTGGCCTTCCTCTTTTTCTACTCCCTTCTGTTTTTCCCAGCATTATTGTCCGTTCTAGTGAATCGTGTCTTCTCATTATGTGTCTGAAGTATGACAACCTCAGTTCCATAATTTTAGCTTCTAGTGATAGTTCTGGTTTAGTTTGTTCTAACACCTAATTATTTGTCATTTTCACGATCGATGATACCCACAATGCTGTCCTCCAACACCACATTCCAAATGAGTTGATTTATCTCTTACCCACTTTTTTCACTGTCCAACTTTCACATCCATACATAGAGATCGGGAATACCATGGTCTGAATGATCCTGACTTTAGTGTTCAGTGATATATCTTTGCATTTGAGGACCTTTTCTAGTTCTCTCATAGCTGCCCTCGCCAGTCCTAACCTTCTAATTTCTTGACTGTTGTCTCCATTTTGGTTAATGACTGTTAATTAACCATTTTGGTTAATGACTGTGCCAAGGTATTGATAATCCTTGACAAATTCAATGTCCTCATTGTCAACTTTAAAGTTACATAAATCTTCTGTTGTCATTACTTTAGTCTTCTTGACATTCAGCTGTAGTCCCGCTTTTCTGCTTTCCTCCTTAACTTTCAACAGCATTCATTTCAAATCATTACTGGTTTCTGCTAGTAGTATGGTATTGTCTGCATATCTTAAATTATTGATATTCCTCTAATTTTCACACCTTCATCTTGGTCCAGTCCCGCTTTCTGTATGATATCTTCTGCATATAGATTAAACAAATAGGGTGATAAAATATATCCCTGTCTCACACCCTTTCCAATTGGGAACCAATCAGTTTCTCCATGTTCTGTCCTTACAGTAGCCTTGTATAGGTTGCACATCAATGGGACTTACTCCCAGGCAAATACGCAAAAGATTGCAGCCTAAATTTTGTGACAAAGATCTTGAGCAGCACTAAGTAAATCAAAAGGAATTATGCTGCTCTGAAAAACTGATAAACTCATCTGAACCAGGAGAGGTGGTGGAGATGCAAGACAGGTGTCTAGAGGCAGCAATGGGCTGGATGTGATCCAAAAAACTGAAATGAAATCCTGCAAAGACAGAGGTGTTATGTGTTCCAGGTTTTCGAGTAGGAGATGGGAAGTCGGCTTGTTCTGGATGGGGTTACACTCTCCTGGAAGGAGCAGGGTCATAGTTTGGTGGTACTCCTGGATCCTACATTATTGCTGGAGGCTCAGGTGGCTTTGAGTGCCTGTTTCTAGTTCCAGCAGGTTCACTAGCTATGGCCTGTTTTGGATAGAGATCACTTGGCAACAGTTGTCCCATCCAGAGCCAAAAGAATGAGGCTGCAGTGTGTGTGCAAGTAAATCTCGTTTTATTAGAGTAATGGATACATCAAAGGAATTGCACTTCATAGGAAACCCTACGCTAACTCACTAGAGTCCCTAACTATACTCTAGACATGCTCTACAGCATGTGAAAGAAGTTGACTCAACGACCCCCCACTGGGAGCGGCAGGCTTATACAGGAAATGTTTTCGAACGTAATCTCTGACTCCTTTGTAATTCCTGTCTTTGCCCTGTCCGTTTCTCGCGGTGACGGAAACGAGGAGACAGGGGACGCGCATCCAACAGCTCATCTGAAGACACCTGCTACCGAGCAACGGGCTCAAGGTCAGGGGGCGGTGCCACACTGGAATCCTCCTGGGAACTGCTTGGTAAAGGAGGAGCTGGCACTGTCTCTGAAGCTTCCCCCCACAAGTCCTCTGCATCAACTGGGGGCGATGCGCTCGGCTCCTTGGAAAGGGCGTTACTCATGGGAACTGGCTGGAGAGCAGGCTGCCCCCCTCCCGCACGATCCTGCTCAGACACAACAATCCCCAACTCTGCTTCTTCTGGCTGCGGAGGCGCCTGAAACTCATGCCTCCCCCCTTCCTGTCCCTTCTGAGTTGGCTGCAGCACAACATCATCCCCTCCTCCATGCTTTAACCCTTCCCACCCCTGAGGTCTAGGTTTCTCTGGATAAGCCTCATGGAATTCTCTCACCAAAGTCGGAGTGTGCACATTCTCCTCTGTTTCCCAGGAAAGTTCAGTTGGATCATATCCCTTCCAATGAATCAGGTACTGAAGATGCCCTCGGTGTTTTTGCGAGTCCAAAATCTGTTCTACTTCATATTCCTCCTCCCCCTCTACCAACAACGGTGGTGCGGGCTCCACTCGCGGACGGTGAGGGTCGGAGGCAGCGTCCTTGGTCAACAATGCCCTGTGGAAGACTGGGTGCATCTTGAAGGTGGGCGGCAATTTTAGTCTGTAACCCACGGGGTTAATCTGAGCCTCCACCTCAAAGGGCCCTACACACCGATCCTGCAGTTTACGACACCGGCCAGGCATAGCTAGGAAACGTGTAGAGATCCAGACCTGGTCTCCCACTTGTATGAGGTCCCCCTCTCTCCGATGCTGGTCAGCTGCACGTTTGTAATCCGCTTTGGCCTGTTCTAGTTGCTCTTGGAGTAGCTGTTGCATAGCGTGAAGTTCCTGCAAGTAATCATCAGCGGCTGGGACTGAGAGACTGTCTTTTGGGGCAGGGAAGGCTCGGGGGTGGTAGCCAAAATTGGCGAAGAAAGGAGTCTGTTGCGTGTGTGAATGCACAGCATTATTATAGGCAAATTCTGCTAAATGCAAGTAGGACATCCAGTTGTCCTGCTGATACCCCACAAAACAACGTAAATATTGTTGCAACACTGCGTTGACCCTCTCGGACTGCCCATCTGTTTGGGGATGATGGGCAGACGACAGTCTCAGCTCATTTTGCAGCAACTTCCACAACGCTTGCCAAAAATGTGAGGTGAATTGTGTGCTCCGATCAGAAACCAGGCTGTCTGGCAGACCATGCAGCCGATACATATTTTGCATGTACAACTTGGCAGTGTCTTGAGCGTTTGGGAGCCCTGCGCACGGAATGAAGTGAGCCATTTTCGAGAAGGCATCAACAACCACCAAAACTGTGGTTTTCCCCTGCGAAGGTGGAAGGTCTGTTATAAAATCCATAGTAATCATTCGCCAAGGTCCTCCTGGAGTAGGAAGGGGTTCCAGTAGCCCCAGTGGCTTCCCAGTGGCATGTTTAGCCCTCATGCAAGTGGGGCAAGAGCGAACGTAATGCTCTACGTCCTTCTTCACCTTGGGCCACCAGAACTCCCAAGTGACAGCTTGAATGGTCTTAAAAACCCCAAAGTGGCCTGCCATGGGGGCGTCATGGCACTGACGTAGTACCCTCAATCGCAGTTCTCCAGGGGGCACAGAAACAGCTTCCTGATGATGCAGTATGCCATCCTTCCATATAAGGTCCTTCTGTTCTGCCTGGGGTGACGCGCCCTCTTCAACCCGCTGCTCCTGCACGAAAGGGTCCTGTTGCGCTTCACGCACTTCAGCTTCCCAAGAATCTTGGCAGGCCCCTACTACTCCCCGCTCAGGAGGGATTATGTACTGTAACGGTCTTGGGGTGGGATCCCTCAGAAATTCTGGCTTCCTTGAGAGGGCATCAGCCCGCTTATTCTGTGCTTGGGAAATATAATGTATTTTGAAATGGAACCGTGCGAAGAACTGAGCCCAGCGCACTTGCCTCTGATTGAGTTTATGGGCAGTATGAAGACTGTCTAGATTACGATGGTCCGTGCGCACCTCAATTTCATGCTGCGCCCCTTTCAGATGGTGTCTCCAGGCTTCAAAGGCATCTCTAATGGCTAATAGCTCCTTTTCCCACACAGTGTAGTTTTGTTCAGAGTCGGTTAACTTTCTGGAAAAGTAGGCACAAGGCATCAGTTCTCCCCCTTTCTGGGCCGGTTGCAAAAGAACCCCTCCGATCGCAACATCCGACGCATCCGTCTCTACCACAAAAGGGAGCGCCGGGTCGGCATGCTGTAGTATGGGTTCGGTAGCAAACCTTCGCTTCAGGCTCTCGAAAGCCTCTTGTGCAGCTTCTGTCCATTGGAAAGGTCCTGAGCCCTTCAGGCAATCCGTGAGCGGTGCGGTCTGATGGGAGTAGTTGGCTATGAAACGATGGTAGTAATTCACAAAGCCCAAGAAGCGTTGCAAATCCTTCTTGGTCTTGGGGGGTTGCCACATGAGTACACAACGAACTTTTTCTGGGTCCATTTCTACTCCTGCTGGAGAGATCCGATACCCCAGAAAGTCCAACGTGGTTAGGTCAAACCCACACTTTTCCAGCTTCACGTAAAGACGGTGTTCCTGTAACTTCTGCAGCACTGCACGCACATGCGAGTCGTGTTCCTCGGGAGTATTCGAATAAATCAGGATATCATCCAAATACACTATCATAAAGCGGTCCACAAAGTCCCGAAAGATGTCATTCATAAAATTTTGGAAGACTCCAGGTGCTCCCGACAACCTGTATGGCATCATCAAATACTCAAACTGACCGTAATGGGTCTTAAACGCAGTCTCCCATTCATGACCTGCCTTAATCCTCACCAAATTGTAAGCTGCTCTCAAGTCCAGTTTCATGAAAATTTTGGCAGAACACAACCTCTCCAACATTTCCCTAATGAGCGGCAGCGGGTAACTATTGGGGATAGTGAGCTGGTTTAGGGCTCGATAATCATTACAGGGACGCAGCTCCCCCCCTTTTTTCTTCACAAACAGCAGGGGTGCACCAGCTGGGGACTGTGAAGGGCGAATGAAGCCTTTCTTCAAATTGGCGTCCAGAAACTCCCTTAACGCTGCCAACTCTGGTTTAGATAGAGAGTAGATCCTGTTGGTCAGTAAAGCATGCTGTGAGACTCACAGACAGGGTTTTTAGCAAAGAGAGTGAAACCTGAAGCAGAAGGGTTAAGCTGTAAGAACAGAGCGCCAGTTTGCCAAGGTCAGCAGCTGGCTGGGAAGCCTGATAAGGTGAGATGCTTGGAAAAACTCAGAGTGGGGGAAACGTCGTCTGTGAAGAGAACTGTGTCTAATGTCTTACGCTAAGTAAAGACTCTTACAAGAAACTTGCCTGGCCTGGCTTATTCCTGTTCTATGCGACTCTTGGATTCCATCCTTGTATGATCTCTACACGCACACGCAACAGGGGTTATGGGCCCAGCTTATCATACATGGTAGCAGGTTCGAGAGCCGTTGACGTGACGTTGGTGCAGAGAGAACCAAAGTGCAAGTAAGAGGCAAGTAAGAGTGAGCAACATGGCTGTAAACCTGTTATCCGAGATGCCGATGGAGAGACTGAATGCTGTAAACTACTCCAGCTGGAAATGGAGAATGAGAGCAGTTCTGATTAAAGAAGATTTGAATGATGTCGTAGAAAAAACCCCTCCGGCAGCTCCTTCAGCAGCGTGGTTGAAGAAAGATGAGAAAGCGAAGGCTTTTATTACTCTGGGGCTGTCTGATTCTCAACTGTTGCTGGTGAGTAATGAGCCGACAGCTAATCAGATGTGGGAGAAGCTAAGAGCCGCTCATGTGCAGCAAACTGCAGGGAGCAGGCTGTGTTTAGCACGGAAACTTTATCAGATGTGTTTTACAGATGAAGTGACTATGACAGAGCATCTGGCTGAATTTCGTAGATTAAATGCTGAGCTGCAAGATAGAGGAGTGCATCATAGTGACATTCAGATGGTCTATATCCTGTTATCTTCATTTGATCAAAAATGGGACGTCCTGGTCTCTAGTCTGGAGACTTTACCCGACAGAAATCTGAATTTGGACTTTGTAGAACAGAAACTTCAACAAGAGTGGAATAGAAGACAAGAGAATAAGAAAACAGAGTTAAAAGAGACTGTGGCTGTACAACAACAACAACATCAAAGAAGCAGGCAAGAGAATAAAATATGTTACTTTTGTGGGTCCCGTGGACATATACAGAGACATTGTTTAAAGAAGAGAAATAACAGGGACTTTGGAAGTCAGAGAACAAGCGTGAACTTTGTTGCTAAGGAGGACAATAAACTCATTAACTCTAAGTGGCTTCTTGACAGCAGAGCGTCTAATTGCCTAATCACAGACTCTAGTTTATTTTACACTTCAAAGCCGGCGCAGGAGAAGCTTTATCTGGCTGACGGATCGACTCAGGACGCGATTGCAAGAGGCACGCTCAAGTTGGGTAATTTGGGAACTATATTAACAGATGTGTTATTGGTTTCTGGTTTAAAATATAACATTCTATCAGTAAGAAAATTGGCTCAAATAGGTTGTAAAATTACATTTGAAGGGGATAGATGTTTTGTGAGAAAGGATGGTGAAATATGCATGCAAGGGAAATTACAGAACCAAATGTTTATGGTTGAGTGCAATCTTGATAAACCCACGTGTGCCTGGATAGGAGTTAATAAAAATAAACATGAAAATTGTTTACATGAATGGCACAGAAAATTGGCACACACACATTTCGAAAAGGTGAAAAACACCCCAAAGCATAGTCAAGATTTGAAATTAACACATTGTGAGCATGTGGATGAGTGTGAGGTATGCTATAAAACAAAAATGACTGTGACTCCAGTAAATAAGAGCTGTGAAGGCACGACCACTGAACCCTATCAGCTCATACATGTGGATTTGGCTGGACCTTTCCAGTGCTCAAAAGGTGGAGCAAGGTTTTATTTGGTGATTGTGGATGATTTCTCCAGATTTACACATGTATTCTTATTGAAAAAGAAAAGTGAAGCAGAAGAGAAATTAAAGGCATTTATACAGAGGACAGAGACACAATATGGGGTTGTTATCAAAAATATCAAATCAGATCAAGGTGGGGAATTTACCAGTAATTCATTTAAAACATATTTGGAAAAGAAGGGAATAATACAGAGTCTCACTGCTCCCTTCAGCCCATCCTCCAACGGAACTGCAGAGAGGAGGAACCGGTCATTGCAGGATTCAATGAGAGCCATGCTAGCAGATGCAGATATGAATAACACTTATTGGGGTGAATGTATTCTGTACACTGTTTATATTCAGAACCGCCTTATGCACAGAACAATAGGCATGTCTCCCTATGAAAAGTTGACTGGAAGAAAGCCCAGGGTGAAACACATAGAGCGTTTTGGGGCAAAATGCTGGGTACATGTTGCAAAACAGAAAAAGCATGGTAAATTAGGCTCAAGAGCTCAGGCAGGACGCGTTTTGGGATTTCAGAATTCATACTATAGAGTTTGGTTGCCTGAGAAACAACAATTAGTGTTAAGCAGAAGCATAAAGGTGATAGATAAACCTTGGAGAGACAGTCAAACAGTTATCCTAGATAGTGCAAGCAAGCAGGAAGCAGCAGATGTTCCTTTTGGGCAGCAAATTCCATTAAAAACTGCATTGACTGATCTAATACACGGTGGCAAACGTACTGTAAAAAGGCTGAGAAGTGAAGACATGGCAATGCAAGATACAGAAATGCCAAGTACCAGTGCAGGAACAGGTGCAGGTCCAAGTAAAATTGAAAGTGAGGAAGAAATGGAAATAGATAATGTTAGGAGGTCAGAAAGAAAAACGAAAGGTCAACCACCTCAGAGATTCACATTTAATGTTACACATAAAAATAATGAGACAGATGAATATCCAGTAGAATGGGAAAAAGAAGGACCAATAGATAAAGAAACAATGGATCTCATGTGGAAGTTTTGTGTTGAGGAATGAAATATAAATGTATTGTCAAATAAAAGTGAAATAAATGACTCTGTAAAACCTGTGTGAATAAAGAAACAGAAACAAGAACTGAACTGAAAATGTAAATAGAAACTGTAAGAAAACAAACTGATATGTATTGTAATGAAAAGTTAATGTTGTAGAAATGTAATAAATGTAACATGAAGTTTTGTAATCTGTGAGTCTCAGGTGGGGGCTGTTGGTCAGTGAAGCATGCTGTGGGACTCACAGACAGGGTTTTTAGCAAAGAGAGTGAAACCTGAAGCAGAAGGGTTAAGCTGTAAGAACAGAGCGCCAGTTTGCCAAGGTCAGCAGCTGGCTGGGAAGCCTGATAAGGTGAGATGCTTGGAAAAACTCAGAGTGGGGGAAACGTCGTCTGTGAAGAGAACTGTGTCTAATGTCTTACGCTAAGTAAAGACTCTTACAAGAAACTTGCCTGGCCTGGCTTATTCCTGTTCTATGCGACTCTTGGATTCCATCCTTGTATGATCTATACACGCACACGCAACAGATCCGCGCCCCAGG
This sequence comes from Rhineura floridana, assembly GCF_030035675.1. NCBI lineage: Eukaryota > Metazoa > Chordata > Lepidosauria > Squamata > Rhineuridae > Rhineura > Rhineura floridana. Next base: position 73,440,607 of record NC_084487.1, on the reverse strand, counting down.
CACCAAATCAATGGCACAATCATAGGGCCGGTGAGGAGGGAGTTGCTCCGCTTCCTTTTTATCAAAGACGTCCCAAAAACTCCCATACTTGGTGGGGCAAAGTTATCTCCCTTGGGGGAGACGCCCCTGCCAACACCTGTGGCTCCTCTTCAGGCTGGCAATGTTGATGGCAGTACTTGGAGGTAAAAACCACCACAGCTTCATCCCAAAAGATTGTGGGGTTGTGCCTAACCAGCCAAGGCATACCCAACACCACCGGGAAACGCGGCAAGGACCCCACATAGAACAACAGGTCTTCCCGATGCCCAGGAACCTTCACTTCCACAGACTCAGTCACCCGAGTCACCCCCCCAGACTTCAGAGGTCGGCCATCTATAGTTTCCACTGCCAACGGCTGACTCAGTTCTCTTGTGGGAATAGCGTGGTGTAGCGCCAACTCTCGGTCTATGAAACGAGGATGCTCTGCTGTCGATCATAGCCTTGGCTGAGAAGCTCTCGCCTGAGGATAGGGTGATGCAAATGGGCAACAGAAGGGCCCCTTGGGAGGGAAGGGGTCGTAACGGAAGCTCAGTGTCTGTAGCACCCCCCAACTCTCTAGCCTCTACGAGAGCTGGGATGTGAAGTTTTCCGGCGGCTGGGATCTTCCAGTTTTGGCTGCACAATTTCTGGCGAGGTGTCCAGACTTTCTGCAATAGAGACACAGTCCTTCCCTCCGGCGTCTTTCCCTCTCCTCTTCTGTCAATCACGGTCTAGCCCACCCAATCTGCATGGGCTCCTCTCCCGAGACAGTAGGGATGCCAGGATTGGGCACAGGGTGTGCACGGGGCAGCGGAGCAGCCACCTGACTCCATGAAGGCTCCATTCTTCACTCCAACTTTCTTCCTTCTAAGCAGCTGTCTATCTGCAAACTCAGTTGAATCAAACCCCTCAGTGAGTCGGGGTGTGTGGAGCACGCCAGTTCATCCAACACTTCTGGACTCAGTCCATTTCTGTAGAAGTACATCAAGGCTGGGTCATTGTACTCCGTCTCCTGAGACAAAACACGAAAAGCATTCGTGTATTGCCCTACAGACCCCCTTCCCTGTCTCAGGGTCCCTAACTGGCGGGCAACCGTCTCCTTCCTCTGGGGGTCTCGGAACATGTCCCCCATCGCATTCTTGAAGGCGTCAAACTGGCGCAATATCTGGTCATTGTGAATCAAATACGGGGTGGCCCATTTTGCCGCTTCCCCTTCCAATAAACTGATGATGAACGCCACCTTCGCGTCATCAGTTGGGAACTCAGCTCTGCGCACATGAATGTACAACTCACATTGGGCTAGAAACGTGGCAAACTGTTCACTCTGGCCCCTGTATCGCACGGGGAGCCCCACTGGAGACTTCACAGGGGCTGCCACCCTGGGGGGCGCAGCCTGGACTTGGGTGACCAAGGCATGGAGATTCTGGTTATCCACTTGCAAGGCTTGCGTTGCGGCTCTGAGGTTTTGGTTCTCGGCTTACAAAGCTTCCATGGTGATAGGTACTCCCCCTCTTGCTCCGTTCTGGTCCATGTCATCCGCCATGGGAACAGGTTCAAGTAGGGATGGTGGTTGAGTCAATCTGTCCCGTCCAGAGCCGAAAGAATGAGGCTGGAGTGTGTGTGCAAGTAAATCTCATTTCATTAGAGTAATGGATACATCAAAGGCATTGCACTTCATAGGAAACCCTACGCTAACTCACTAGAGTCCCTAACTATACTCTAGACATGCTCTGCAGCGTGTGAAGGAAGTTGACTCAACGACCCCCCACTGGGAGCGGCAGGCTTATATAGGAAATGTTTTCGAACGTAATCTCTCCTTCATAATCCTGTCTTTGCCGTGTCCGTTTCTCGCGGCGACGGGAATGAGGAGACGGGACGCACATCCAACGGCTCATCTAAACACACCTGCTCCCGAGCAACGGGCTCGAGGTCAGGGGGCGGTGCCACACTGGAATCCTCCTGGGAACTGCTTGGTAAGGGAGGAGCTGGCACTGACTCTGAAGCTTCCCCCCACAAGTCCTCTGCATCAACTGGGGGCGCTACGCTCGGCTCCTTGGAAAGGGCGTTACTCGTGGGAACTGGCTGGAGTGCAGGCTGCCCCCCTCCCGCACGATCCTGCTCAGACGCAACAATCCCCAACTCTGCTTCTTCTGGCTGCGGAGGCACCTGAAACTCATGCCTCCCCCCTTCCTGTCCCTTCTGAGTTGGCTGCAGCGCAACAACAGTACTCCATGCTCTGGTAACTTCCAGATTGGATTATTGTAATACAGTTTACATGGGGCTGCCCTTGAAGATGACTCAGAAACGTCAACTGGTCCAACATGCAGTGGCCAGATGCCAGCTGGCGGTCCTTTTAAAACTTATATAAACCCTGTTCTAAAACAGTTGACTGTCAGTTCGTTTCCAGGCCCAATTCAAGGTGCTCACATTGGTGTTTAAAGCCCTAAATATCTCAGAGACCATCTCCTTCCCTACAGACCTTCTTGGGTGTTAAGATCAACAGAGAGGGCCTTCTTAGTAGTTCCACCACCCTCAGAAGTTTGGGGGATGGCGGCAGGGAGAAGGTTTTCTCTGTGGCAGCTTCTAAGTTGTGGAATTACCTCCCTACAGTGGTGTATCTGGTACTTTCTTTGTACAGCTTTCATCAAATGCTAAAGATGCACCTCTTTACCCTGGCCTTTGGCACTTAAGATGTGTGTTTTCAGAACCCACCCTATTCTTGAGAATGTAATGTGTTTTACCTGTTTTTATTACTTATTTTAAATTTCTGTAACCAGCCTGGGATCTAGTGGTGAGGGGCAGGCAATAATATAATATAATAATAAAAGTGGTGGTGGTAGTAGTAGTAGTAGTTACAATGAAAAATGGCATAGTGAATTTTAAACTCTAGATTTACAAGTTATGTTGTCATTGCAGTTGTTGCGTGCCTCCCCCAATCTCCGAGCGGTGACATTTCCAGGGTCCCTGCGCTCATCCAGGGTTTGGTTTCCTTTGGGAAGAAGTTCAGCGGAGACTGCGGAGTCTTTATGAAATATGGTTTATTTATTTACACACATTCCAACCTGAGCTCAAGAATGGAGGGGTTCAAGGCATCAGCAGTCCAATATCCAGCTTTTCCATCTGGGTTGCAAGAGGCACCCCAAAGGCCACAGTGCAGAGAGCTAGTCTCTCTGCCTGCCTTCCAGTTCCCAGCAATTCCCTGGCCACAACTACCAGATCCTCTCCTGAAGAGTTTCAATGACAAAAGGGTCTTCCTGGCCATTCACCATTGCTAGGCAACTGATCGGCCCATTATCTTACCTGGCCAATCTATTTGGTTAACAAAAGACTCATTTGACCAGCAGAGAGTTCCTCATTCCAAGGCACAGGATTCCAAACCAGAGGCTGGAAAGGTCACTCACAGGAATCATCCATCCCATCCCCCATGCTCATAACACAGTAATAGTTTTAATTATGGTGAATGCAATGGCTGCAGTCCACAAAGCACTTGTCTGTGGAATATGGAAATATCACAGGACTGTTATGGAATAGCTTAAAATAGGGCTGCAATGTTTGGTTATAATAATTTATTTAGAACTTTTATTCAGCTAGAAAACTTTTTTTCATTCTTCAAAAGCTTTCCTCTCCCAGTTGAGAAACTGTCAATTTACCAATATAAATCAGCAGGATTAACAAAATATGAACTATTGCCAGTAGGTGGCAGTCTATGAATACATTGCACTTCATACATATAGTTTTTAATAAATACTAATACATGTATTTAGTACCAAGCTTAAAAAGTAACCTAGGATAAGTTCAGAAAATATTGCATCAAAGTTTCTGATGCCTGATTTCAAAATGTTGGTTCTTTATAGCAAAACCCATGCAGTTATTGTAGCATTTTTGTTTGCTGCTTGAATTACATGACCTTCTGAAAATTGCAACATAACTATCAAAAGTAAATCCTTTTAATTAGCTAAGTTTTATTTCTGTACAGTATACATATTTTATGGCCTGAACCAAAAACGGGTGTCTTTAGCATCACAAGTTAAGAATTGCCTGACTGTAATTAACTATGCAGCCAGCCTTAATGCACACAGAACTCACTAAACAGTTAGGACATGTATACTGAATCCAAGGAGGTGTCAGCACTATACTGACAATATCCAGATCTATTTCTCTGTAATATCTGAATCAGGAGAGGCCATGCAAGCCCTGGACTGCTGCCTGGACTCGATGGTGGGCTGGATGAGGGCCAGTAAACTGAGTCTGAATCCTAGCAAGACGGAGGCGCTTTGGGCTGGTGGTTCCTGATTTTGGAAAATTGGTCAGTTGCCTGCTTTGGATGGGATCATACTCCCTCTGAAAGAGCAGGTCCATAGTGTTCCTGGATCCATCTTTGTCACTAGAGGCCCAGGTGACTTCAGTGGCTAGGAGTCCCTTTTACCAGCTTTGTCTGGTAAGACAGCTGTAGCTGGTTTTGGACTGGGATAGCCCTGACCACTGTTGTCCATGCACTGGTAACCTCCAGGCTGGATTACTGTAATGTGCTCTATGTGGGGCTGCCCTTGAGGTTGGTCCAGAAGCTGCAGCTGGTGCAAAACTCTGCAGCGGGACTTCTCGCTGGCGCAGGGTCACCAACATGTCACCCCGCTGCTGAAAGAATTGCACTGGCTATTAGCTACCAGGCTACGTTTAAGGTTCTAGTTTTGGCGTACAAAGCCCTATACAGTTTGGGACCAGGATACCTGAAAGACCATCTTATCCCTTATATACCCAGTCAATCACTGCGCTCTGCAGGTGAGGGCCTCCTGCAGATACCATCATATCAGGAGGTCCGTTGTGCACAACATAGGAAATGGACCTTTAGTGTAGTGGCACCTACCCTGTGGAATTCCCTCCCCTTAAATATTAGACAGGTGCCATCTCTCTTATCTTTTCGGCGCCTACTGAATACCTTCCTGTTTCAACAAGCTTTTGAAGTTGAGACCTTATCCCAGTGTGTATCTGTGTTGGAATTGCTTTTTAATATGTTTTTAAACCTTTAAAAATAGATGTTATAAAACCTTATTTTTAAAAGATGTGTTTAAGGCTTTTTAAATAATGTTTTTAAAGATATTTTGTTTTAATATATTTTAAAGTCTGTTTTTATGATGTTTTAAAGTGTTTTTAGTGCTTTTGTTTGCCGCCCTGGGCTCCTACTGGGAGGAAGAGCGATTAGATAGATAGGGGATAGAGGGAGGGAAGACAGGGGATAGAGGGAGGGAAGACAGGGGATAGAGGGAGGGAAGACAGGGGATAGAGGGAGGGAAGACAGGGGATAGAGGGAGGGAAGACAGGGGATAGAGGGAGGGAAGACAGGGGATAGAGGGAGGGAAGACAGGGGATAGAGGGAGGGAAGACAGGGGATAGAGGGAGGGAAGACAGGGGATAGAGGGAGGGAAGACAGGGGATAGAGGGAGGGAAGACAGGGGATAGAGGGAGGGAAGACAGGGGATAGAGGGAGGGAAGACAGGGGAGGGAAGACAGGGAGGACGGAGGAGGGAGGGAGGATAGAGGGACGGAGGAGGGAGGGAGGATAGAGGGACGGAGGAGGGAGGGAGGATAGAGGGACGGAGGAGGGAG